>NC_137087.1:4626432-5865182 GCF_951640355.1 Cnephaeus nilssonii | reverse complement strand
AAGGAAGGAAGGAAGGAAGGAAAGAAGGAAGGAAGGAAGGAAGGAAGGAAGGAAGGAAGGAAGGAAGGAAGGAAGGAAGGAAGGAAGGGTCTACCTCTTTGGGGTGATCGATCTTGGGGCTCCTGGACTGAGAGGAGGCACTGGCCGGGCTGAGGGATCTCCCCCCAATGCATAAATTTCATGCACTGGGCCTCTAGTTTTAAAATAAAATTGACCTTTGCCATTAGGAGGCCCCTTCAGTGTGTGTATACTAGTGTGTGTGTGTGTGTGTGTGTGTGTGTGTGTGTGTGTGTGTGTGTGTGTGTGTGTCTATTTATTTCAGAAAGGAAGGGAGAAGGAGAGAGAGATAGAGACATCAATGATGAGAGAAAATCATTTATCGGCTGCCTCATGCATGCTTCCTACTAGGGATCAAGCCTGCAACCCAGGCATGTGTCCTGACTGGGAATGGAACCACAACCTCTCAGTTCATGGGTTAATGCTCAACCACTGAGCCACACCAGCCAGGTGAGGTCCCTTCTTTTAGAGGAAATTGTTAGGCTGATGAGCAAAGCTATGGCAGGGTTAGCTCTCTCCTTTAGCAGGAGTACCAGTGTCTTGTAAGCCTTGGTGATCGTGCAGAGCCTGGACAACACTTTGGGAATGGAGAGAGAAAGTCCTTTGACTTTCTTTTATGAGTGATAGAGAGTACTTCCAGTGGCCTTACTCTCTTAACTATACTATGATGAGGCATCATGTCCCATCTCAACAGATGTGGAAGGAGAATCATGGGTGCCCTGCCAACAAGTGGTGGAATTCATATTCATGTCTTTCTTACTCTGAGGCCCCTGACCTCTCTGCCTCACCCAGCACAGGGATTCATGATCGCCACAAACCACTGTGCACTGCCCCCATGTGTCTCAAATGGGTTTATTTCTGGGCGCTCTGTTCTGTTCCATTGATCTGTGGGCCACAGCTCACTTTTATGCCACATTTCTTCTTGATTTTCTCTTTTAAGAATCATCTATTAACTTTTCATTATGGAAGGTGTTCACAACATAGCTTAACTGGGACCAGCAATTACATAGTACTAATAATATGAATTCTGTGTATTGACCAAACCAAATTTGTAATAGAACTATATTGGGAGGCTGGGATGGGTGCTTGTGTGTGGTGGGGACAGGGGAGTGAAAGCAATAAAATCCTCACCTTCCATAATGAAAAGTTAACAGATGATTCTTAAAAGAGAAAATCAAGAAGAAATGTGGCATAAAAGTCAGCTGTGGCCCACAGATCAATGGAACAGAACAGAGAGCCCAGAAATAAACCCATGCAGTTAATTTATGACAACAGAGCCAGCAATATACAATGGGGAAAGGATAAATAGTGTTGGGAAAACTGGACAGCCACATGCAAGAGTGTGAAGCTGGATGCCTATCTTATCCCACGCACAAACATCAACTCAAATGATGAAAGATGTGAATGTAAGACCTGAAATCCTAGAAGAAAACATAGGGGATAAGCTCCTCGGCCTCAGTCTTAGTGATGATTTTTTGGATTTGACCAAAAGCAAAGGCAACAAAAGCAAAAATAAACAAGTGGGACTACTTCAAACTAAAAACCTGCTCAGCGAAGGAGGTCATCAACAAAATGAAAAGATAACCTACAGAGAACATATTTGCAAAGCATAGATTTGATAAGGGGTTAATATCCAAAATCTATAAAGAACTTCTACAATTCAATAACCCCCTCAAAAAATCCAATTTAAAAATGGACTGAAGAACTGAATAGACATTTTTTTTCAAAGAAAAAATACAGCCCTAACCCGTTTGGCTCAGTGGATAGAGCGTCGGCCTGTGGACTGTAGAGTCCCAGGTTCGATTCCAGTCAGGGGCATGTACCTTGGTTGCAGGCACATCCCCAGTAAGGGGTGTGCAAGAGGCAGCTGATCGATGTTTCTCTCTCATCGATGTTTCTAACTCTCTATCCCTCTCCCTTCCTCTCTGTAAAAATTCAATAAAATATATATATAAAAAAGAATTATATGCTGTATTTTTACAATAAAATAAACTAGAAAATATAAAATGTTATTAAGAAAATCATAAGTAAGAGAATACATTTACAGTACTTACTATACATATTTATTGAAAAAATCTGCATATAACTGGACCCATGCAGTTCAAGCCTGTGTTGTTCAAGGGTCTACTGTATACATATTACATAACATATATTTTTATATGTACAATGGCATATTATTCAACCATGAGGAAGAAGGAAGTCCTGCCATTTGTGGCCACATGGGTGGACCTTGGGGCATTGTGCTGAGTGAACGAGGCCAGGCAGAGAGACAAGTACTGCAGAGCATCCTCGCATGTGGGATCTAAAAAGAAAAGGCCAACTCACAGAGGCCGTGCGGAAACGGGGCCGCCACGGGCTGGGGTGGGGGACAGGGAGAGGTTGGTGTGAGGGTCCACGGGCTGGGGTGGGGGACAGGGAGAGGTTGGTGTGAGGGTCCACGGGCTGGGGTGGGGGACAGGGAGAGGTTGGTGTGAGGGTCCACGGGCTGGGGTGGGGGACAGGGAGAGGTTGGTGTGAGGGTCCACGGGCTGGGGGGGGGGGACAGGAAGAGGTTGGTGCGAGGGTCCACACTGTCAGCTGTAAGATGAGTGAGGTCTGAGGCTCCCATGGAGTACGCATGGTGACTATAGAGATAACACGGTATGGATCGTTGAACTTGGCTAAGAGAGCAGAACTTAAATGTTCACACCAAAAAAAAAGATAAATATGTGAAGATAATGGAATGATGGATGTGTTAATTAGTTAGGTGGAGGAATCAAAACGAAAAAAGATTAAGTAAATACTGTTTAGAAATGTAGAGATAAATACCAAAGGAGCCAACTAAAGTGGTTGGAAGTGGCTGCCTCTGGGGGTGGGGAATTAAGGGGTAGAAGGACAGGAGACTGCAGGTGTCACCCCAAGGCTTGAGATGTGGGGGAGGGGGGGACGCTAGTCTAGAGGTCATGTGACCTCATGCCAGTTCAAACGGGAGGGCTGTTCAGAGGAAGTTTCTGCTCTAAGGGCGCCCTGGGTTCACAGACCTTTAATTGCTTGGCTCCAAGTGGCGGACCTCGGGGTGTGCCCGTGCTGCCCGCCCGGGCTTGGCAGGTACTCCTGGCTCCCTAAGTCCTGAGGGAGGGACAGCAAGGGGAGGGTGCTTACTTTGGTGGAATAGCGCCTGGCTGTGCCTGAAATGCAGAGAGAGCCAGGGCTCGGAGAGTGGTCAGAGAGGCCTGCCAAGGCGGCGGTCCATGAGAACAGGTCACGGAGGGGGGAGCCAGGGTCTGGGCCGGAGCTCAGCCAGGGACTGGAGGTCTGACAGGCAGGAGCCTGTGGTGCAGAAGGAGGGCCAGGGAGACTCAGACAGGGGTCCCCTCGGCCAGGCCAGGCCCTGGCGCTGCTCTCAGAGCTGCCACCTTCCCCGAGGGCTGCAGCCTCCCTCCTGGACGCCGTCCACCACTGGCCAGCCTTCCACCTCACAGCCTCTCTCCTTTCTCCCTTCCAGAAGTTTGCTCAGGACCGAAATGACACTGCAGATGCCCTCAGATGAGCAAAGTGACTAGGATAAGTCCCAGGGACCTGGTCATAGGAATAATTCCTGATTTGGGTGTCTTTGAACAGCCGTGGCCTCAAAGAACATTGCAGCCTGATTTTTTCAATACCACTTATCCTAGCATTTTCATTGTTCACTCCTAATATTTTTCCTTTTTTTTCTTTTATTAATCTTTACCGAAGGATATTTATTCCACTGATTTTTTTAGAGAGAGTGGAAAGGATGGATGGATGGATGGGGAGAGAGAAAGAGAGAGAGAGAGAGAGAGAGAGAGAGAGAGAGAGAGAGAGAGAGAGAGATTGGTTGCCTACGCCCTGACTGGGCCGGGGATCGAACCTGCAACCCGGGTACATGCCCTTGACCGGGAATTGAACCCATGATCCTTGGTGAGAGGGCCAACGCTCCAACCACTGAGCACACCAGCCGGGGCTCCTACTTTTTAATTGTTTTTAATTGCAGCATAATTTACACAGAGTGAAGTGCACAGGTCACAGGTGCGCAGATGGATCAAGAGAAGGAGTGTTCCCTCCAACCCAGACGCTCCCTGCGTCTCTCCCAGTCCCTCCTCGCAACCGATGCCCTCTCCTAACCATCACCATGGAGCGCTGTGCGCCTGTTCTTAAACTTCATGTAAATGGAATAATCACAAGTGGGGACTCTCTCCTTCTAACGTTCTTCAGGGAAGGGAGGACCGTGGGAAGAGCGCTGGGAGTGGAGGCAGCATCAGGAAGACGCTCAGTCCCACTCCTAACAGGACTGGGAGCAGCTCAGCACAGTGCTCGGAGGTGTGAGAAGCTCCCCACCCACACCCACACCCCGCAGCCTGGCTGTGTCCGGAGGCCAGGGGGCCGGGCGTGTCACCGAGCAAACTGGGCCGCGTGCTGCGGGGTGTCTGTAGGAGCCATGCTGGGGTGTCTGTAGGAGCCATGCTGGGGTGTCTGTAGGAGCCATGCTGGGGTGTCTGTAGGAGCCATGCTGGGGTGTCTATAGGAGCCATAATGGGGTGTCTGTAGGAGCCATGCTGCGGGGTGTCTGCTGGGAGCCATGCTGGGGTGTCTGCTGGGAGCCATGCTGGGGTGTCTGTAGGAGCCATAATGGGGTGTCTGTAGGAGCCATAATGGGGTGTCTGTAGGAGCCATGCTGGGGTGTCTATAGGAGCCATAATGGGGTGTCTGTAGGAGCCATGCTGCGGGGTGTCTGCTGGGAGCCATGCTGGGGTGTCTGCTGGGAGCCATGCTGGGGTGTCTGTAGGAGCCATGCTGGGGTGTCTGTAGGAGCCATGCTGGGGTGTCTGTAGGAGCCATACTGGGGTGTCTGTAGGAGCCATGCTGGGGTGTCTGTAGGAGCCATTCTGGGGTGTCTGTAGGAGCCATACTGGGGTGTCTGTAGGAGCCATGCTGGGGTGTCTGCTGGGAGCCATGCTGGGGTGTCTGTAGGAGCCATGCTGGGGTGTCTGTAGGAGCCATACTGGGGTGTCTGTAGGAGCCATGCTGGGGTGTCTGTAGGAGCCATAATGGGGTGTCTGTAGGAGCCATAATGGGGTGTCTGTAGGAGCCATAATGGGGTGTCTGTTGGAGCCATGCTGGGGTGTCTGTAGGAGCCATGCTGCGGGGTGTCTGTAGGAGCCATAATGGGGTGTCTGTAGGAGCCATAATGGGGTGTCTGTAGGAGCCATAATGGGGTGTCTGTAGGAGCCATGCTGCGGGGTGTCTGCTGGGAGCCATGCTGGGGTGTCTGTAGGAGCCATGCTGGGGTGTCTGTAGGAGCCATGCTGGGGTGTCTGCTTCCTGGCCAGCACCTCTCCCACAGGCAGGTGTTCATACACTGTCGCCTGGCAGGAGCAGGGACAGAAGGTGGACTCTGCACCCACTCTGGCCTGCTTTGGCTTAGGTTTGTTCATCTGAAAGGCACCTGCCACACAGCAGGTGTGGGGAAGGCGAGGGGTCAGGATTAAATGGGTGGAGGAGGGTGGGCACCTCAACCAGGGGTGGCTGCAGGGCTGGCATTGGTGCCAGGTGCGTGGGCTCAGGCAGGCCCGGCCCCCTCCGCTGCTGATGCCGAGAACCCAGCGTGGGCCGCTGTGGTGTTGCAGCGCCACATTTCTGACAAAATCAGCAGCTCGAATGCCCCTCCGATGCCTTCTCCCCACGCATGAGGGTTAGACTCGTTTACTTAATCCCCACGCACTGACCAAGGTTTAACCGGAGCAGAGACACAGCTCGTGCCTGTGAACTCTGGGAGCCTGCTTCAGAGCAAACACAGCTCATGAAGCAACTCTACTGTGCCCCCCACAGCCCGGGGCAGGCCTGGCAAGGCCGACAACGCTGGGCACCCTCGATAATAAAAGCCCTAGCTCGGCACTCGTTCGCCGAACGCGAGACCAGCTCAGCATGTCCATGCCAGGCCACGTGGCTGTTCCACCCACCTCTTTGCCAGAGTGCTGCGTGCTCCAGCCCTCGACGCCTCTCCCGGGCCTCGCTGCCACGCTGGGGCCGCCACTGTGATGTCCCGTGACACCTGCCTGTGTACAGTCTCCTCTCATCTTCCAGAGACCAGACCCTTACTGAGAAAGAGAGCACCGCCACCCCATTTTTCAGATGAGGAGACCACGTCCCAGAGAGAAGTTACCAGCCGGGGGGGCCCGGCCAGGCGGCAGTGCAGGGATTTAAACCCCAGAGGCGCCTAACACGACTGGGTGCTTCCTCCTCATGCACCAGGCCCTGACAGCAACAGCGGGGAAGCCAGCGAGGGGGAAGCCTGCGACGAGGTCTGAGGCACATGCTCGTGCAGGACGTACTGGGAAACCGGGGTGGCTGCAATGCAGGAAGGCAGTGGGGGGACCAGGGGCATGGCGGGGCATGGGGGGCGGCTCAGCCCACATCAGGTAGGGCGTAAGCAGGGCAGTGAGACAGTGGCATGGCTGAACGGGCGCTAGAGTCCATGCTGGCTGCAGCACGGGCGGTGCGTGTGCAGGGGGTGGCCCTGCGGTAAGGGAGGGTGCGCGTCCAGCAGGTGTTGTGGGGGTGGTGCTTCCCACCTGCCACCCGCAGGGGCTTGAGGGGACCCCGGGCTCATCCTCGGAGCACAAGTGCTGAGAGCCCTCAGCGGCTGCCAGCCGGCTCCCCTGCCCGGGCACTGCGCCTGCCCCCTGACTGCCATCTGCCTGCAGCTGCCCAGCCTGGGCACCGGGAGGGAAGGAGGGCAGTTTGTGCCCTGGAGAGAGGCGCTGGAACCCAAGACTCCGCCCTCCTCCTGCCTCTTCTCCCAGATCCCCGCCGATGGGAACACGGAGTTGTCCCTGAGTTCACGGCGCCAGCACTCGGACACTCGGGACACAGGAGCGACCACGTCTGGCCAGAGGAGCTCCGGCTGGACTGCCGCCGAACTTCCTGGTGGGAAGTGGGGGTAAATGCTTGCCAAACAGGCCCGTCCTGGGCTGGACCGGGGTCGGAGGCGGCCTTGGGCTCCCCCAGGAAGGCAGCCGGGACCTGCCCAACTCCACCGAAGCATCAACAGCCTCAGTGATTACTCAGCCAAAGCAGAGCGTGTATCGATCCAAGCTAATGGCTCGTAGGCAGGCAGAAACAAAATCTATAACCGATATTGAATTACGTCAACTCACTGACCCGAGCTCCTAGTGAGTGGCCTGCTGGTCTGCCCCGGAGCCGAGGCCGCCCGCCTGGCCAGCTGCTCTGGACGAGGGACAAGTCCGGCCGAGTCCCGAGGAGGGAGCGGCTTCCCCATGCGCGAAGCGTTGCAGGCCAGGCAGCCCGCAGGGTCTGTGTTTGCTGCCATTCCTCGTGGAAACCTGGGGCTCCAAGAGGCTGAAAGGGCCTCAGCCTGCACACCATCAGCCCGTTTCGGGACCTCACGCAGCCTGTCGGCGGCGCCCACCTGGGGAAAGAGGAACCTGCCGTTCTGTGTTTCGGTCTCCTGCTGCCACTCCTCTGGGCACAGGCACGAACCAGTGATCTCGTGCCCTCTGACCCTCATCGTGTGGAGACAGGCCTGGGTCGGACAAGTCCTGGGGGCAGATTTCTTCCGAACCAAGATCCCTGCCGAGGTACAGAGTCCGTGGGTCAGGTTTTCCCCATCGTCTCTGAGCTGAGGATTCCTGCCTCGCGTTCACTGGAGACTCGCTATTGTGTGGCTCTGTGCGACATTCCAGGGTGCAGGGTGCGAGGGCGCCTTCCCGGGCCAGCACACAGATGGATGCAGCACGGCGGGGCTCCAGGTGAGCGCAGGTGAGCGCAGCCTCGCGGCCGCAGCCAGCCCCCTACTTCCGGAGCCTCAAACCCACAGCACGGGAAGAGCCGCACTGACACTTCAGGGGGAGCTGGGCTCCGGGCCGGCAGGCTCGCGGGTGCCGGCGTCCCGCGGGACGGCCACGCAGGGACCTGTTGCTGCTCGGAAAGAGTGAGGGCCACACAGGCCCTCAGAGGCCTCTAGTCATGCGACTTCACGCCACGGCGCTCAGCTAACGCTGTCTGCGCCTGATGGGGCACAGGCTTCCCGAGGAGCTGCGGCAGCGGAGACCCCGGGGGCGGGGGTGGGGGTCAGCCTCGGATAGTTAGCGGGAGTCCACCGGCTTGACTTTCTCAGAGAAACAGGCGTTCCTTGGTCTTGGGGGACAGCGTTAGGGTGTGGCTGTTCCGGGGCAGGGACCCGGTCCTGGCAGTCAGGGTTAAGAGCCGGAGCCAGGCTTCCTGGGTGTGCCGCCAGCTCTCGCCCTGAGGTCTTCCTGTAACCCCTCTCACCCACTGGCTCCCTCTTCTGCCCTAACCTTCCACAGTGTAGGAGGAAGCCCGTTTCCTCTCCCCAGCTGCGTTCTGAGCCTGGGGCCTGCAAATTAAACTTATAAAAGACAAAGTAACAGAAGGAAAGGCATCTAAATTTACTGGTAGTGTTTGGGGCGACTTCACAGAAAAGAGGTGAAGCCTCAAAGAGGCAGGCACAGCCAGGGTGGGGTGACGGGAACGTCGGGGAACAGGGGTTTGGTGATGCCTGCGATGCAGACTGAAGGCTGATGACAGGGACCGTCACACTGCGCGCTCCCTGGTGCAGGCGGGGAGGCGGCTTCTGAAGGGAAACTGATGCCCTGCTTTTAGGAAGGAGCAGGGGGCGAGAGTGTGTGTGCGGTGCCCCAGGGGCCTGCAGCTAAAATGATGTGCCAGTCGCTCTCATGGCGCACCCACTCTTCCACCCGCTCCAGCCTCACCACGCCGCCGGCCTCCCGCCTGGTCGGGCTGCTGCCTTCACGCCCCCATTTCCCCTTCTACTTGCTGGGATGAGTCTCCTGTATTGGGGTGTCTTTGTTCCCCTTTCACCTCTGCCAGGGCAGGGCTGTGCCTGCCACCCCATGCCAGTGCCAGCACAGTGTGGATGCACAGGAGGCCCGTGAGCTCCGTGACCAGATGAATGAATGCTGGATCCAGTCTACTCCGGGGGTGCACAGCGTGTGGACATGCAGGGCGAGTTGGGCCAGGAGGAGACCCAGAGCAGCCAATAAAAACAACTTGGGATGTCATATTTCATATCGATATTTTAAATCATTCAAATAACCATTATGAAAAAAAGTCAAGCTTTCTAGACTACCTTAGACTACTGTTTCAGAATTAGTACTTCTCACTTCTGGGGGAGCAGGCTGTGCGCTTGTCTTTCGTCCGCTAGGCCCTGACGTGGGGCCCATGAGGACGGCCTGGCTGGTTACCCCTCAGATGGGGGACCAACAAAGAACAGGTGACCCGTGAGCCAGAGAGCAGCTAAGTAACAAATTAAAGACCCCTCTGGAAGGCGGGTCCTCAGGAACATCAGGTAGTGGACCAGCCCGGGGCGCGCTGGGCTCCCCGGACACCGTGGGCCTGGCTACCCCCCCGCCCCCAGCCCGTGGCTGCAAATCGCATTAACTTGATGAAACCATTTGTCCAGCCCCCTCCAGTGCCCCTTCCATTACCTCACCTCTCTCTTCTCAATCAATCTCCCAGCCTCCGTGCTTACCCTTTAAATCAATTCAGCTCTGAGAGCCCTCTCGCTGCTCCCCCCGCCGGCTTTAACATCCCATTGATTTGATAAATCAGTTGCCTTGAGCCCCTACGCAGCCACTCTGCTCGCCCTGGGCCTGCAGCACTTACAGCGCTGCCCAGGGGAACAGCCTGGCTGGCTGCAGGCCCGCCCCTGAGCGGCGGCCAGGCGCCCCGGTGGCTCCCCAAGGCCCCAGTGGCTCCCCAAGGCTGTTGTTGCAGGGCCTGCTCTAAAGGCCATAGGCGGTGTGGGAGGTGGGGTTCTCCGAAGAAGACCCTGGGTGAGGATACCAGTGAGGGGCGGGGGAGCGGGGAGCAGTACAGAAGGTGAGGGCCAAGCTGGGTGCAAAGCCCAGCAAAGGGAGGTCTCGCCCCGAACCCCGGGGGCTCTGACGTGTGACATCTGCCTCTTCACCCCTGAGTGGCTTCCCACGAGACCCCGGGCTGCAGGGGCTTCGGGCTCCCACACCCAGGAGCTGAGGCCAGGGCTGAGGGGGTGGGGAGTGGGGGGTGGGGGGCATAACCTAGGTTCTCCCAGTGCCTGCCCAAGGTGTGCTCCAGGAGCCAAGGGGCCTACAAACGCAGGCGACCTGCAGGGCTGCAGGTACAGCCACCAGGGGGAGCCATCCCCAGTGTAGGGCGGGTCGGGGTGGGGCAAGAGCGCTGGGGAGACCGACTGCTCACCCTCACTGAGCCCGCCTTCCTCCAGCAGTGGCAGGGGCTCCAGAGAGGGCCCCCTGACCTGGCCCCCCAGAGGGCCACACTGGCCTGGGCCCCGCTTCCACGAAGCGCCATCTGTCCAGCCCGGAGTCCAGCAGGCGGAGGCGAGGCCTCTGGTTAGTGAGTGGCCACCGCCTCCTGTGGTGCTCGTCGCAGGTTATTATCCATAAACATTTATCAGACGTGGTGTTTCAATTGCTATTTTAGATTCCCCAAGGGGCCCCTCCCCTCCGTTCCATTCAGCGTTCTTTAATTCCGTATGCATCCCTGCATCCTTTCCCGGCACGGAGCGCACTGTGCGCGGCCACCGCCCCTGGGGGCATCACCACCCGGACAGGCGCTCACGTTCCTTCCACAGGAACCGCGCAGTGCTGTCTTCTGTTTGGATGCCGTGTTTTCCTTCCCTTTTCATACAGTTTTTGTTTCATGTTATTGTGCTGTAGCTTGCTTTCCAGAGTACAATTTAAGTAAATGTTAAAGCAGAAAACCAGAGGTGGGAGAGTTGCAGGTACAGCTTTAAAAGGGTGGTCAAGCCCGCCCAAGTGGCTCAGTGGGTTGAGCACTGTCCTGTGTACCCAAGGGCACGTACCTGGGTTGCAAGTTCAATCCCCACTTGGGGCATGATCTCTCTTTGTCTCTCTCTCTCTCTCTCAGCATGTCCTTGGGTGAGAATGTTAAAAATAATAATAATAAAAATAAAATTAAATACCAAGTATTTTTTCTAAAGGGTGATCAAGAGAATGAGGGCCTGAGAGGAGGCCCTGCAGAGACAGGACGGCGGGGCAGGGCCAGGTGGCGAGCGTGTGGCTGGCCCTGAGGGCTGCGGAGACCAGTGTGGCCAGGACTGGGGAGCACAGGAGGTCAAGCGGCCCCGTGCCTGGTCTGAGGACCTTGCGGCTGTCGTGATGGCCCCATTATCCACAGAGCGAGAAGGGGAGTCTGCAGAGCAGTTGTGGGGAGAAACATGGCCTCACTCTCACCTGTAAGAACTCTCTCTGGCTGCCCAGTTAAGAGGCTTAGACAGATGTCGGAGTGGAGACTGGGGGAGGGGCTACAGCAGTAATTCAGAGGCCAGCCTGAAGGTCGTGGTCTCACTGACAGGTGGGGAGAAGGTTTCAGGGTGGAATGTGCATTGGAGGTGCTCAGGGGGGTATTCATGGACATGTGGGTCTCGGGTTCAGGGTTGAGCCTTCTGCACATCCATGGTGTGTAGATCCATGAGACAGAAGGTCACTGAGACAGCGAGTGTGGATAGAAATGGGGCCCAAGGACTATCCTTAGACATGCACGCCAAGAGGTGGGCAAGATGAGGGCATTGAGAGTGATGACCAGTGAAGGAGGGGAGAGGAGGGAGATCTTGGAACCCCAGGGTAGAAACGATACTGGAGGAGGAAGGCCAACTCGGTCAAGTGCTGCAAGGGGTCAAGGAATGGGAGAACTGACGTGACCCTTGGATTGATCAGTATGAGGGTTATTGGTGACCTTGATGAGAGCAGTTTGGGTGGAACAGGTAGGGAAAGCCTGACGGGGTGGGGTCAAAAGAGAACAGGAAGCAGTCAGAGATGATGAAGGAGTTCTGGAGGTAGATGATGGTCATGGTTACCTAGCAGTGTGAATGTACCAAATGCCACTGAACTCTACACTTAACAATGGTACCGTGAGGTATATTTTACTACCAAATAAGAGAATAGGAGAGGAATTGCAGAAGAGAGTAAAGATGCCTCTTCTGAAGTGTTTGTTAAAAAGGGGAGTTGAGCCCTAACTGGTTTGGCTCAGTGGACAGAGCGTCGGCCTGCGGATTCAAGGGTCCCAGGTTTGATTCCGGTCAAGGGCATGTACCTTGGTTGCCCTCCATCTCACTTGGATGCAATCCCTGCTGGTTTTTATAGACAGATATTATGGGGACTCCTCTTCCTGGCACCAGAGGCCTGGGCTGGAGGCCTGGTGTGAGACTGGGACTTCTTGTTCCTCAGGGCTGAATTCTGCAGACAAGATCCCCTCCCAATTTTTAATCACCACTCTGTAGTATGAGACCTGCCATTCCATGTCTCTGCCCTTCCTACCCGTCTCCATGCGGCTTCTTCTCCTGTTTTATTATGTTTTTAATCATCTCCCAAGGACATGCTTTTGTCAAATTTTTTTTTTTTTTGAGAGAGAAACATTGATGTGAGAGTGAAACATTGATTGATCGGTTGCCTCCCACACTGACCTGGCCAATGATTGAACCTGGATATGTGCCCTGACCAGGAATTGAGCCTGCCACCTTTTGGTGTCCAGGATGATGCTCCAACCAACTGAGCTGCACCAGCCAGGGCTGCGGCTTCTTTATATCCTTAGTTTGGCTCAGGCGTCCTCAAACTACGGCCTGCGGGCCACATGCCGGTGTTTTTGCCATTTTGTTTTTTTACTTCAAAATAAGATATGTGCAGTGTGCATAGGAATTTGTTCACAGTGTTTTTTTAAACTATAGTCCGGCCCTCCAACTGTCTGAGGGACAGTGAACTGGCCCCCTGTTTAAAAAGTTTGAGGACCCCTGGTTTGGCTGGTCTTCAGGTGGCTCGCAATGGTAGTTGTTGCATAAATCAGTTGTGATTTTGACATGGTTGTGGGAGAAGGCAAGCGCATATCTACCTATTTCACCATCTTGACCAGAAACCTCATGTCTCTTATTTCACTGCTTAACCCCAGCACCTGGAACAGTGACTGGCATACAGTAGGTACTCAATAAATAGTTGAGTAAATGAATGAACCATTGAACAAATGGAAGGATGGCTATGTGGGTCCATGGGCGGGTGTGTGGGTGCATGGACAGATGCATGGGACAGATGTATGGATAGATGAGAAGGCTGGGGAAATAGAGGACGTAGGACCCCAGAGATGAACCAAAACTAACCAGGCGGGCGAGCCGGGCACCTGCCTCAGGTAGGTAACCTTGGGATGTTGCTGCTCAGGTGCTCCAGCCCGTGTCCCTCTGAAGCCGAGCAGGAAATGGGCCAAGTGTGGTCAAGCCCTGGAGCCCTGAGCTCCCGTGTCCCAGCCACAGGGCAGCTGGGAGCCAGGGTGGGGCAGGGACTGAAACAGGCATCATCCTGCCCACTCACTTGGTGTGTTCTCGGCTTGCAGCTCGCTCCAAAAGCCTGGTGATGGGGGAGCCGAGCCAGAGCCCCGGGCAGCCCCCCGGCCCCTGCGGGCAGGGCCCCGTGCTGAAGGCGGGCTGGCTGAAGAAGCAGAGGAGCATCATGAAGAACTGGCAGCAGCGCTGGTTCGTGCTGCGCGGGGACCAGCTGTTCTACTACAAGGACAAAGATGAGGCCAAGCCCCAGGTGAGCGCGCATGCTCTTTGTCGGGCACAGATCGCGGTGGGGCTCCAGGGAGGGTTGACCACGCCCAGGAGAGGGGGGGCAGAGACCCTCCTGTCGGGACCTGCACCCCGCAAGCCCCCAAGCCACCACTTTCACTCAGAGTGACACTCCACCAGGACTCCCCGCGTGTTTATCCCCAGCCCGCGCTCCGGGCGCCACAGCCATGTCACTGAGCCCCCCACAGCTTGTTTCCTGCCGGTGCTGACAGCAGCGTGCACAGCGGGAGGAGCAAGTCCTGGCTGTGCTTTTTGACTTCGTGTTTCCAAGGAGACACAGGCGCCCACATTTTACTACTTTTGTTGTCCAGGGAAGTGGGCACCCACCCAACCTGCCCTCCACCTGAGATGCAGCTCCGGGGACGCCTCTGTTCATGCCCCTGCCAGGCAGCGGCTCTTGTGTTTTCCGCCAGAACCCTAAGACCCACGGGCGGGGACGGGGTTAGCAGTGCGCCTTTCCCCGGTGACGCTCATTCACCCCCAGTGCAGCCCAGTGACTGTTGGACCGCACACAGGTCACAGCGAAGGGCTGCCATCCGAGGCCGCCAGGCTCCCAGGGCTCAGCCATCTAGTGCTCATATGGGACTCAGAGAGAGAAAGGACATCTGGGGGAGACCCTGATTTCTCTGGGGCAAATGGGGAAGGGGATGTGAAGGACTTGTCCCAAAGGATGCCCCTAGTCAGGGCTCCAGGATGGAAAGAAAAGGGAGATCCTATATCGGGGCTGGGAGTCAGAGCCTTGGTGGCGGGAACCCCCATGCATCTCAGCAGCTCCCACTGTGTGGGTGGGTCTGGGAGGCAGGGGGTGCTCAGTGATGGGCAGGGTGGGAGGAGGTACTGGGCGCAGCATGGCATCACAGCATCGCGGCGAGAAATGCCTCCTTCCCCCTCTTTTACCTCCCTGAGTACACCAGTGGGGAAGTGTCACTTGGGGCGAGCAGGCCTTTAACACTTCCCCAACCCCTGAGGTCCTCCCTTGAAAAGATGGGGGGTGGGGGAGCAGGCCTTTCTCAGAGCCTCCAGTGCAATGACTAGCTGCTCATTAATCATCGCTGTCTTCACTGTGTATTCTAACGGTTAACTTCTGTTCATGGAAAGGAATGCTGGTTTCCATTCATGAGAGTGACATCATGATTTTTTAATATGTCCAACTGAAAATTAAAATGTGTTGCACATCAATGTGAATATAGTTAATGCGCTGAACTATACACTTAAAATGGTTAAAATGGTAAATTATGTTATGTGTGCTTTGTCACAATAAAAAGTGAGACAGCTTAAGGAAAATTTTTACAAAAATTACAGTAGAGACTAGTGACCTAGTGCACAAAATTCGTGCACATTAAAAGGGAATTAGAGGAAATATTTTAATATTGCTCTTTGCCCTTTCTCTATAATAGAAGTGTCAGAGATGAAAGAAAATTAGTAAAATGTATATGAAAACCTTCCTCCTGTCAGAGTCTGGGGCGCACCATGGGAACCAGAGTCAAGTCCCCACCCACCCACATGCGCCTCGAAATCGCACGAGAACCAGACCCAGCTGGCCCCATCCCCATTGGGCTAGATCCAGACCTGGCCGACCCCACCCCCGTCAAGCCCTGCCAGGTGGGGAGCGTGGCCTCAGGTCGCCTAGCCCGGCACCAGGGCGGGGGGCGCAGCCTGAGGTACCCCGTCAAGCCCTGCCAGGCGGGGGGGCACAACCTCAGGTCCCCCAGCACAGTGCCGGGTCAGGGTGAGTGTCCTGGGGTCCCCTGGCCTGGGCTGGGGCAGAGGGCATGCCTTGAGATCCCTGTCAAGCCCCGCCAGGCAGGGGGCATGGCCTGAGGTCCCCTGTCAAGCCCCGCATGTTGGGGGCACAGCCTCAGGTCCCTTGTCAAATCCTGAGGTCCCCCAGCCCAGCACCAGGGCAGGGGCCATGGCCTGAGGTCCCCCGGCCCGACACTGGGGCGGGGGATGCAGCCTGAGGTCCCTCATCAAGCCCCACCTGGCGGGGGTCGCAGCCTCAGGTCCCTGCTGATTGCTTGTTAAGGCTCGTTATGGGAACTCGGCCTCCGTTATGGGCAAAGCCATCTTGTGTTACGGAATTTCTGCCTCTGCTGTGGGCACAGCCATCTTGTTACAGCGTGATGGTCAATTTGCATATTCCCTCTTTATTAGATAGGATAAGAGGTGGGTATGACAAAAATCAGGAAGGCAGATCTGAACTAAGGGTTAGGGAACCCTGGCCCTGTACAGCCTCTCTGTTCTGTGGGAAACAAAGACAAGTCCCAGAGTGTCTGATGGATCGAAAAGGACTTTAGTCAGAGAGGCCCTGGCTGGTTTGGCTCAGTGGATAGAGCGTCGGCCTGTGGACTGAAGGGTCCTAGGTTCAATTCCTGTCAAGGGCACATGCGGACTCAATCCCCAGTAGGGGGTGTGCAGGAGGCAGCCAGTCAATGATTCTCTCTCATCATTGATGTTTCTATCTCTCTCTCCCTCTCCCTTCCTCTCTGAAATCAATAAAAAATATATATTAAAAAAAAAAAAAAGAGTCAGAGAGATCTGAATTTGTATGACTTGGGACAAATCACTTAATTTAATTTTACTTTGGTTTTATTATTGCTAAAGTGGAGACATCATTACCAGTGTCACAGAGATCACTAAGGATTATACTGTAAAAACTAGAGGCAAGGTGCACAAAATTCATGCACAGGGCTGGGGGGGGGTGTCCCTCAGCCCACCTGCACCCTCTGCAATCAGAACCGCTCAGGTAGGGTCCCTAGGCCTGGCCAGTGATCAGAGCCTATAGGGACTTTTCTTCTCCCAGCTGCCAGCAGCTCGCCCCGCCCCCACCGCTGCCACTGCTTGCCATCTGTGTGGTGCTCCCCCCCACACCCCACCACAGGTCACCTCCCTCTGCAGGTGACATGCGTGGGGTGGGATCACTTGGCTGGCCTGGGCCTCCCTCTGTGGGGCGATCGCTGGTCGGCCCCACACATCTGCCACAGCGTCGCTGGCCCGTGGCCTGGGCCTCCCTCTTTGAGGCAATTGATCATGGGGCTCCACAATCGATGGCTCCACAGAGCAAGGCCCCACCCACCCACCACAGCGCTGCCAGCCGGGTGGACTGGGCCTCCCTCTGCGGGGCGATTGTGGGGTGATGGCAGGGCCCCCTGACCAATTGCATCACACTTGCCTTGGCTGGCCTGGCGCCAGTGCGTGTCATAGCATGGTGGTCCAGAAGGTCGTCCAGATGGTCATTCTGCTGTTCGGTCGTTCCGTCGATTTGCATATTGTGTTTTTATTATTAAGGATATGTGTGGGTGAGGAACAACCTTCCCTCTACCCTCAGGTTCCTCTGGCTGGTCTAATAATCAGTAGACATGAGACAGATTAGCAAGGAAAAATAACCAAATTCAGTGCATACATATGGACAGGAGCCTGTGCACATGAGAGGTTCCGAGACAGAAAGGAGAACTGAGGCGCAGGAACACCCTGAGCTGGGGGTTAGGGGACCACCTTGGGGCTTCACAGGTCCGTGCAGGATGCTGAGAAGAGCAGATGCTTCCTCAACAAAAGCTGGCCTGCCGCAGAGGTGGGTCAAAGGTTATTGCTGATCATCTCTTATGAGCAAGGCCCTAATTCAGTTCTCCCAGGCAGGGGAGGGGTGGGGGCAGAAGTTTCTCCTCAGCCTGCGGCTAAGGTGGCCGTCAGCTCAAAACAATCATGTACCACAGAGGCACATGTTGGGGCGACTGGTTCTGGACCCCACATATCATTACCAAGCACTAATCCTGGCACCCGGGGTCCTCAGGTCTGGGTACTCTCCCGCTCCCTGTGTCCCTCCTTTGCTTTGCTTTGCTCCTTTCCCCTGGCCCTGCCTTGGGCCTGCTCCCCAGGGCGGGCACCACACCTCTGGCTCGCCCACCACCGTTCTCCTTCTGACCTCTGCTCTCCGTGTAGAAGGTCAGCCTGGGCCCTCAGCGGCATCCTGGCTTTCCTGGCTGGCCTACGGTGACATATCGCTCTGATGACTGTAGCCAACATCAGGGTTCCCTGCCTCTCAGAGCCCTGCCTGTGACCCCTCCTCTCTGCCCTCTCCCAGCCAGCTCACGGTGCCATCGCCTGAGCACTGCCCGTTGTGCCGGGCACACGGAGCTCACCCAGCCTGCTCAGGACCCGCCACCGTCTGCCCCCACTCTCGTGCCGCTCTGAGCGGCTGTCTCCCAGCAGACGTGACTCATTTCGCTCTGACAGTAGGACCTCACACACGCCTGCCTGCGGGCAAAGTAGCCCACAGATTTCCATGTAATTGCATGAGTTACGTGTAATGGGCTAATTCTCAATATCTGGTTCCTGGAACAACGTGTCCTGTTCACTGTTTACAGTGACAGAGAGCCCAGGCGGGGAGCCCTCCGGCAGACGGCTGTCATCTGTTGGGCAGACGTAATTGCCCGAATACGCTGGACGCTGCCCAGAGCACATGCCACGCGATGAGGATCACGCTCGGTGCACGCTCCTGCTCTCTCTCAGCCTGTGCCTTCCCCCGCCCTCCCCGGAGGGTCAGTGGGCACAGTGGGCATAGATGGGAGGAGAGGAAGGGGCTCGCACACCTCAGAGGGAAGACGAGGCAAAGTGCTGTAAAGCAGAGCCCGCACGCGTGCCCTGTCCTTCCAGCTCTTCCCAGTACGTGTCCCTGGCAGTTTCCACAGACAGACTCAGTGTCGTTCACAGAGATTCCAGACTTTTTCATCTCAGTGGTTTTAGCTTCTGCTTGGAATGTCTCCCGGGCCATGAAAACCCCGGCCACATTCTGGTTAATTGGCCAGGTCCACTTCCCCGGACGCGGACTCACAAGTGCGTGCAGTTACCCTAGTTCTCTGTGAGTGGCTTTCTCAGCTTTGAGTAGAAACGGAAAGTTTAACTTCTAAAACATAACATGGAAAAAAGTAACAAATTAAATGTGACCAGTTCAACAATGGGCAGAAATAGAGGAAAGAAACATAAAAAGAGGGAACAGTAAATAGAAAATGAAAAATAAATAAATTAGATAGCACGGACTAGGTATAAACATTTCAGTTTTCATAATAAATGTGATTAGGTCAGATTCATCTATTTCTTAAAAGATTGAAAGTGGAAAAAGAGCAATCCCTGGCTGGTAGGTAGCTCAGTTAGTTACAGCGTTGTCCCGATACACCAAGGTGGCAGGTTTAATCCCCAGTCAGGGCACATGCAAGAATCAACCAATCCTATAAAATAAAAGGCTAATATGCAAATTGACCGAACGGCGGAATGACCGGTCACTATGATGTGCACTGACCACCAGGGGGCAGACGCTCAATGCAGGAGCTGCCCACTGGTGGTCAATGCAGAGCGCCGCTCAGCCAGAAGGCCTGAGCCAGGCTCATGGCTGGCAAGCATAGCAGCCTTGGTGGGAGCCTCTCCCACCTCCGCAACAGTGCTAAGGATGCCCGACTGACAGTTTAGGCCTGATCTACACAGAGAGTGGGCCTAATCCGCCAGTCAGACATTCCCTGAGGGCTCCCAGACTGCAAGAGGGTGCAGGCCGGGCTGAGTGCCTCCCCCCCAGTGCACAAATTTTGTGCACCAGGCCTCTAGCGGATACATAAATAAGTTGAACAGGTGGAGCTCTCTCTCTCTCTCTCTCTCTCTCTCTCTCTCTCTCTCTCACCTTCCTTCTCTCCCTTCCTTTCTCTCTAAAAATCAATAAATTTTTTTTAAAAAGAGAGACCAATAAACAAAAAGGTTTAAAAACAAAACAATGGGAAAAAGATAAGCCAGAAATTTAAGCAAAAAGAAAGTAGATTTAGCAACATCGAAATCAAATAAAAATAGAGTTCAAAGTGGTAAGAACAAAAGGGAACCATGAGAAATATTTCAAAATTAGATAAGTAACAAGCTACCAAGGAAATAGAGCAGCTGTGAACTTGTACACTCTTAATATATCGCTTTAAAGGATTTACAAACAAAGCAAAACAATAGCCAAAGTTCTCCATCTTTTTCAAAATACTTTTTTTCGAAAAATGAAATCATGGAGACACATTCACTGACAATAGTGCAAAAGAAAGAAAGGCTTTGAAATCAAAAACAAAATGGTAGTGAACGAGGGTGTGTGTGCCAGAGAGAGGGAGAAATCTATTCAAGTGAATAGAACACACACCGTCAGTGCTTCCTTCATTTATAAGAAAATCAAAACTTAAATTCAAACTTCTGGTGGAGAATGACAGGTTTAAAACCCCGACCCTCCAGTGAAGAGACATGCTTGACGGGCAGCACCCCTGGTGGGAGGGACGGGAGGGCAACGCTGAGCAGCGGGGAGCTGAAAACAGGTGCACAGAGGACACTGATCATCAGACCCCACAGAAGTTCCCAGCCAGCACCGGAGAGCACCCCTCTGACTGCTCTGCGAACAGCACCCCCAGCAAAGACTCGGCCATGGCAGGACCAGGCATCTCTGGAAATGAGGGCAAAAGAGGACCTACACACAGGAGAACTGGTTGGAAGTCCGTTTAAAAAGCAATTCGAGGAAACCCACTGTTTTCCATAGTGGAGCAGCCATTATGGAAACTGTGGAGTCTCCTCAAGAAATTAAAGATGGAACTGCCACTTGACCCAGCGATCCCATTTCTAGGAAGATATCCTCCTAAGAAACCCGAAACACCAACCAGAAAGAATGTGTGCACCCTTATGTTCATAGCAGTACAGTTTACAATAGCTAAGATCTGGAAGCAGCCCAAGTGCCCATCAGTAGATGAGTGGATAAAAAGCTGTGGTACATTCACACCATGGAAAACTACGCAGCAGTAAAGAAGAAGGATCTCTTACCCTTTGAGACAGCATGGAGGACCTGGAGAGTATTATGCTAGGTGAAATAAGTCAGTCAGAGAAAGACAAGTATCACATGATCTCACTCACAGGTGGAATCTAATGAACAAAATAAACTGAGGAACAAAATAGAACCAGAGACATAGAAGAGGGAACAGACTGTGGAATCTCAGGGAAGGCGGGGATGGAGGACAGGTGGAGAGGGATTAACCAGGGAATTACGTATGCATATATGCATCGCCCTTGGACACAGACAATAGTGTGGTGAAGGCTTGGGAGGGGTGGGTGCGGGGTGGAGAGGGTCAGTGGGGGAAAAAGGCTGGGACATCTGTAATACTTTCTACAATAAAGATAATTTTTTTTAAAAAAAGCAATTCAATCCCAGATGTTCTGAACAACCTAATACAAAGCTGTGACCGCCACCCCCCTCCCCGGGCGTGACACGGGGGTTGTTCCCTGGGAGACAGGAGAGGCACTCCAGCGAGGGCGCTGGCCCAGCTGCTGGGCCTGGGACTGCCCTGCCAGCAGCAGGTGAGGCAGTCGACTTCCTTCCCAGCCTCCATCCCACGTTCGCTCCAGGCCCCAGCGTCTGAACCACCCTCAGGAAGGAAACGAAGGATTTTCACTGGAGAATCTAACAGGCCAAGAAGAAAAAACAAACTATACGGGCAGCAGGGTCCCCAGTGAAACAGCCAGGCCTGCGTGTGCCGCCTCTGTGCACGCAGCGTGCGCTCCGCGGCTGGAGAGCCGTTCCCTGGAGCAGCTCCAGGTCACCAGACATTTAAGAAATGAATCTCAGAGAAAGACGACAAACGCAGGGGAGAGAAAAAGCAAGTTGGAGGCAACGGAAACTATGCAGGGCGAGAAAGCGAACTTGAACATCTCCAGGGCGAGACCATGAAAGTGGACACTCAGAACACAAGCAGCTCGGGGCCCTCAGAAGTTAGACGCTGTCAGGGTCGCCGAAGGAGGAGCGCGTGAAAGGGTGAAGAATTAGGAACGTATCAGGTCGTCTGGATCCCAGATGGCTGAGCCCCACAGTGGCAGTCGGAGGTTTGGAAGGACTAGGCGGGCTTTTTCTGGGCAGAGAACTCTCTGTGCAGAGGTGGATTCTGGGAAACTCCGGAGGGGAGAGGAAATGGTCTTAGCGGGTGGAATGTGGTCTGAGTGCCTGAAGGTCAGTGCCCAGGAGAGGGGTGTCGATTAAATTCTTTGATCGGACCTAACAGATACCCACTCAGAAACAAAAACTCCAGGGCGTGGGTGAGAAGCGTGACAGGACCCCCCGGACAGAGGAGAGCTCAGAGGGAAGGAGGACCAGGGTGTGACCAGAGGGAGTCCCAGGAAGAGAAGAGAGGAGCTGAGTGATCGGCTCCCGTAGGTTAAGCCCCCCGGACGGGATGGCAGAGCAGGGGCCACGGTCACCAACTCCAGGAGGTTCAGGAAGTCGGGAAGGGGTTGGGGCGGCGGCAGGGCAGGGGTAAACAAAACAGATTCCAGCCTTCCCTTCTGGGAGTTCCATAGAAATGCCTGGAATTTTAAATCAAGACACAGTAATGCAAGTACGTTATTTAGAAATAAGCATAAGAAAAGGAGGAAAAGAGCACCTGAAGAGCTGAAAGTGGTGGGGGAGGAGCCGCTGCCTAGAGCAGGCCTCCGGCAGCCGCCTCAGTCCTCAGCCTGCGTTTAGGATATAACTTAAACTACAAATGTGTAATAAAACGAAACCATTTATTTTTTGAATTTCCAGAGTACTCCTACGACAAACCAAAGTCTTAGGTAGGGCTGAGGGGAGGCCATGGAGAGGGAGGGGGTCAAAACCTGAGCTGTGTCTGTATTATTTTATTCTCACACCAAGACTATATTCATTGAAGTCCATATTTTAAAATAGTTTTAATTTAAATAAGAAAACCTAAATCCAAATAAAGGAATGCAACAGGTACACAGCCCTAGAGAGTTCTTCAGGTACCAGCCAGGGGGTGGGGCCGGAGACTGGAGCGCGGCCACCTTCGCCAGGCAGGGCGCCAGGTGCTGGGAACTGGGGCCTTGAGAGTGCCAAGATGGGAGTCCTGCCCCAGCAGCCTGGGGCGGTGGAGAGGGCCAGGCTGGAGGAAGAAAGACCGTTCAGGCGGGACTGTTGTCCTGACCACCAGCGCCTGCTGGAGGCAGGGAGGGAACCTTGGGAGCCACAGGAGAGAAAAGCCTGGGAGGTGACAGCTGCAACCTGCAGGCCGAGTCTCCCCTCTGTGCCCGCCAAGGCGAGGGCAGCAGGGGTGGTTAGCAGCCACCAGGAAGGCAGGCTCTGTTCTGATTTTCTGATTTTTCCGGGAGAACAGGGATGGTAAGCGCAGCCGTGGGAAGGAAGATTGATTTAAAGTTTGATTTAATTTAGACTAAAAGCTTGGAATTGGGAGGAGGAAAGACAAGATGGATGGGGAAGCAGATGCACTTCCAGGAGGGGACATTAATACTGGACAATCACAAACAGGAGAGGCCGTCTGACCCTGGAGCCGGAGGTCACGCAGAATGTGCCGAGCGGCCAGGCCCTTTCCTGGGGCTGCCGTTCACCAGATGTGCTGTCCTGAGTGCTCCGTGGGCCCTGGCCCCGGGGGACTGCCCGGATGGTCTCCACTGTTCCGGGGAGGGAACTGGGGCTGGAATCAGGCCTAGGGTAACGGGCGGCTGCCAGAGCGCTGGAGTGTGACGTAAGTGGTGGGACTGCCGGCAAGCAGCCCTGGCTCTGCTGCGGAAGGCCCACCGCAGGGCACACGTGGCGGTGTGAGACTGCCCGCCATGGCCCCGGGCAGCACTACCTGGGGCAGAGTTGAATGCTGCCAGGGGTCAGGATCCACCCCGCACCTCAGATGCCCTTTGACATCTAGACCTCATACATGCCACTCAGCTGGAACTGACTTAGCAAATATCAAATTGTAAACTGTCACTCAAACCAGCCAGAAAGTCATCATTAATTATTATTGTTGTTGTTGCTTCTGTAGATAATGCCACTAGTATTTTCTAACACTTAGTTTAATGTCTGCTCTCCGTTCCAAACAGTAAACTTCATTCAGGTGGGCCCTCATCTACCTTCCCCCACTTCCTGGCAGGGCCTGACACATATTTGATGCTTACATGAATGAATGAATGAATGAATGAATGAATGAATGAATGAAAAAATTAAGTGAATTAAAAGTGAACACTGACTCAGCCTGTGTTAGATCCTCGGGGGGAAAGTATTTCATTGTTCGTGTGAAGTGCCTGATGGTTGGCAAGGAGCTCACTAGACCGCCTTCCTCTGTGAACGTGAGTTCATCGGGCCAGGATTTCATCGGTTTTGTGTGCCTCTGTCCTCAGGCCTGACATGTAGGAGAAGCTCAGTAGATACCTGTTGAATACTCACACGTGCACGGTTTCCTTTGAGCCTGGCGGAAGCTTCCGAGGGCAGATGCAACAAACTCCCGTTGTGCAGATGGGAAAGCGACACCCAGGAAGGTGGAGTGGAAGCTTGCAACTCTAAGGAAAGAAAGCACTTGGAACCAGAGAACCTGGGTTCAAATCCCGTGCGTCCTGCCCGTTAGCTGTGGGTTTGGGCAGGTGGCTGAAGCCTGCCTGCTCCCACTCAGGCCAGCGTTCTGGGCTCCGCGGTGCTGAGGGCTGGGCATGGAATGTGGTGGTGGTGTCAGTGCTGCTGGGCTCTCAGAGACAAGATCCCTGTGGTCCTAGAGTGGGGTCCACGCAGAGGCCTCTGAGCAGCAGAAGAAGGCTTCTAAAGGAAAGCGAGAGAAGCGGGTGACACTCCCAGGCCGGGGTCACCCACACCGCGGGGCCTGTGGGAGCAGCCTGCAGATGGCCCGCACCAACCTTTCAGGGGGAGTCCAGGCCCGTGGTCGGAACGTCCTGGACAGCCCGAGTCTGATCAGCAAGCCACCTCACAGACTCGCACACAATAGAGAAAAATGCCAGCTTTCTGGATATTGGCTTCCCCGCTCACTAGCTAGTAACAGAAGGTGTTTCCCTCTCGGAGCCTCAGTTTCCTGTCTGTGAGCCGAGAACAACCACACCCACTGTGTAGGACTGCCTCGAGGGTAAGACTAACCCACGGGAAATACCTCCCAAGTGGAACTGTACCCAGCAGAGGTTCAGCAGAGCAGTCGCCCAGTCCAGCAAGAGGAGCCCGGCGGCATGCAGCGTGGCCCTGACCTTGGCTCTGCCTCCCTTCAAGCCTTTGAACCGAAAGACTAACACATATGCATTATGAACCAGGCAGGCATGGTTTTAAGTGCTTTGCATGCATTAACTTGCTTTAATTCTCACAGCAACACTACAGGGTGTGTATTATCTCCCAGGATGGCCATCACCCAACTCTCCCCTCCCTACACACACACACACACACACACACACACACACACACCTCTTTTCAACAATGGCAGTGCACTTCCCCTCCTCTGCTCCTGAGCTGCCCTCGTTTCTAATGAGACAGGTCCAGGCCGGCCCTGAGATGCCCACAAGTTTCTGCGTCTGCCCTGGGAATCCACAGTTATGCAGTGGGGACGCTTGAGTGGATCACAGAAGGATGAGGCAACGTGGGAGAGGGACCGCCTGGCCCAGACAGACGGGGGAGGCCCTCTTTCACCGGCTAGCCTGTTCCGGCCACCAGCCAGGCACGTGTTGCTGGACCTGACGGGCAGAGAAGAACTGCCTGGTTGTTAAGCCACTAAATCTTGGGGTGGTTTGTTACACAGCAATAGGTGACTGGAACAACTTGGAAATGATTGTTATCCCCACTTTCTAGATGAGGACATTGAGGCACAGAGAGGTTAAGTGACTTGTCTGAGGTCACATAAAGCTGGTAAGCACTGCGGCCAAGATCCAAAACTAAGCACCTGACTGCAGTCTCCTCTCCTAATCCTACCGCCGCTGGGTGCTGTTCTGATGACGACACATGTAATACCTTAATCAATAAAATAAATAAATAAATAAATAAATAAATAAATAAATAAATATAAATAAATAAATAAAATGAAAAAAGAAAGAAAGAAAGAAAGACAAAGCATGCTGAGTGGATTTACAGACCTGGAGGTGCCAAAGGAGGAGAACAGCATTGACATTCAAAGCAGTCTTGGCAGGCTGGTTTCCTGGGAAAGAAGATAAAACATAAAGTTGTACCTTTGGTTTCACAGAATGGCGAGGCCTAGATTTAAGAGTAGGTGGAGGAGGGAGAGGTAAGTGTTTTAATTAGTTGGAAGCTCAGTGGGGCTAGCCGTGAGCTGTGGGTGCCAGACAGCCACTGAGGGCCACGTGATGCACAGGAATGAGAACAAGCGAGGGGACCACTGAGCTCCGCCTTTGTATGTCCCTCATTCTGATAGGAATGTACGAGAAATGTTAACCACGCCCTTATTGAAGGACAAGTTGGTTGCTTCCCATGTTTTCCTGGTGGAGGAAAATGCTGCAGTGAACATCGTTAGACATACATCATGCATTTGTCTTTCCTTGGAACAAACTTTCAAAATTCAACCCTAGGTTAAATGGTTATTTCATTTTCAAATTTTAAACATTGCAAAACTGCTTACAAAAGGTTTTATCAAACTACCATCCCATCAAAAGTTTCTGAGAATGCTCATCTGCTTTCTCTGCCAATATTAGATATTGGCAGCCCTTTTAAATTAAGAATCCTATGACAGGCTTATTGACCATTTGTATTTCTTCTATTTATTTTTTTATTAATACTTTTTATCCATTTTTTTCTATTGGGTTATCTGTCTTTTATTTTAATAATACATTTTACTTAACCCAACATATCCAAAAATTATCATTTCAATATGTAAGCAATATAAAATTACTAGAGGCCCAGTGCATGATTTAATCATGCACCTGGTGCACCAGCAGGCTGGCTGTCCGCCGGTGCACCAGGCCTTCCGAAAGCCTCCGGCGCGGCGGAGGCTTTTGAAAGGCCTTGTGCCGGAGCAGACAGCCGGCCAGCTCCCCCGCTTTCGCTTTTGATCGCGGGGGAGCTGGCCGGCTGTCCGCCGGTGCACCAGGCCTTCCGAAAGCCTCCAGCGCAGCCATGACACAGACGCTGAGCTCGCGGCGCCAGTGGTGCCGTGAGCTCAGCGTCCTGCTGGCCCAATCAGCTACCCCGGCCACCCTGAGTCCCGCCCCCTGCGCCTCCTGCTGGCCCAATCGTGGGCGTAGTGGAGTGATGGTAATTTACATATTACCATTTTATTATGTAGGATTGAGATACTTCTTTAAAAATATTGAGTCTTTGGAATCCACTACAGCATATCTCAATTTGGACATTAAATTTTCATCAAAAATACTTGGTTTGTATTTGTATCTCATAAAATATACATTGGAAGAAGTAGATTCACATATCCAAATTGTTCAGTTATACTGTGATAGGCAGAATAATGGTCCCCAAAGATGCCCATGTTCTGGGAACCTGGGAATGCTGCTATTCAAGAAGGAATTAAGGTTGCAGATAGGATCAAGTCGCCTAATCAGCTGACCTTATCTAAATAAATATCCTGGATTACCCAGGTGGGCCCAGTGTGATCACAAGGGTACTTAATAGTGGAAAAGAGAGACAGGAGAGGAAGTCAGAGTCAGAGAGCAATTTCAAATGCAATGCTGCTGGCGTTGAAGATGGAGGATGGGGCCAGGAGCCAAAGAATGTGGGAAGCCTGCAGAAGTTGGGACAGGCAGGGAACCATATCTCCCCTGAGCCTCTAGGAGGAACACAGCCCTGCCAGCTCTTGATTGCAGCCCAGTAAGGCTCATTTCAGATTTACATACCCTGTATCGGAAGCTATGCTTTAAAAATATTTATATATCCTGTACTTATGTATCCTGTATATCCTATATAATAAAGAGGTAATATGCAATTGACCCTCATGCCATCACACAAGATGGCCACCCCAATGTGGTCAAAGATGGCTGCCACAAGATGGCTGGCAGGGGAGGGTAGTTGGGGGCAACCAGTCCAGCAGGGGAGGGCAGTTGGGGGTGACTGGGCTGGCAGGGGAGGGCAGTTGAGGGTGACTGGGCCTGCAGGGGAGGAAGGGCAATTAGGGGCAACCAGGCCGGCAGGGGAGGGCAATTAGGGGTGACTAGGCCTGCAAGGGAGGTTTTCTACAAAAGTGTTACAGTCTTTGATTTTATATTTAGGTATCTGATTCATCTTGAGTATATTTTTGTATATGATGTGAGGCATGTATCAAAATTTGTTTTTTGCACATGAATGTGGAATGGTTCCACCAGAATTTGGTGAAAACACTATTCTTCCTCCCCTGAATTGCCTTCTGCACTTTCTGTCAAAAACCTCAAACATTTGTACATCTATGAGATTTAAAATTTTTTTTTTATTTTTTCCATCACCATTTATCCCCCTTTATGCCCTCTCCCACCTCCACTGATCATACATGGGATTTTTGACATGTATATGTCTATTATGAACTATACTCTGTTTCTGTAATCTATCTTGATTACTGTGGCTTTACCATAAGTCTTGACATCTAGCAGCATTAGATCTCCAACTCTGTTACTCTGTTTCAAAGTTGTCTTGCTATTGTAGGTCCTTTACATTTATTTCTACATGAATTTTAGAACTGCTGGTCAAGTTCTTCAAAACCTACTGGGATTTTGATTGGGATTGCATTTAATCTATAGACCAATTTGGAAAGAATGGACATCTTACAAGTAGTAAGTCTTCTGACCAATGAACATAGTACATCTCTCCATAACACCTTTCATTTCTCCCAGCAATTATTTATAACTAGAGGCCTGGTGCACAAATTCGTGCACAGGTGGGGTCCCTCAGCCTGGCTGGGGATCAGAGCCGATTTGGGCCGGCCATTTGGGGTGGGGGGGGAGGGGAGCGGGGACGGACCATGGGAGGTGGGCCGGCTGGGGGAGGTTGGCTGTGGGAGTGCACTAGCCACCAGGGGGCATCTCCTGCATTGAGCATCTGCCCCCTGGTGGTCAGTGTGCGTCATAGCTATCTGCCAGTCATCAGGTAGTAACGGTCACTTAGGCTTTTATATATATAGATTTTCAGAACATCTTTTGTCATATTTATCCCGAAGTATTTTATATTTTGCTGCAATTAAAAATGGTTTTGATTTTCTAGTTCCAATTGTTCATTGCTAGTATATAAAGATATGTTTTAGTTTTGTGCATTTATCTTATAGCCTGCAAACTCATTTTTTACTTCTAGTAGCTTTTTTTCATTTGGTAGGATTTCACCAAGTTTTTTTATGTAGACAACATAATTATGTTGTCTATAACAACAGTTTTACTTAATCTTTTCCAATCTGGACAAATTATTGTTCTTTTTCTTGCCTTATTACAGCAGCTAGGACTCTAGGACAATGTCTAATAGAAGTGGTGCTAATAAACATTATTGTCTTGATCCTAGTCTTAGGAAAAAAGCTTTTAGCAAGATGTTAGCTTTGTAAAATATATATACACTGAGTGGCCAGATTATTATGATCTCTGAACGCATAATAATCTGGCCACTCAGTATATCTATAACATATCTATCTATATATCTATCTATATATCTATCTATATATCTATATCTCTATATATACATATATATAGATATATATATTTTAGAGGCCCGGTGCATGAATTCATGCATGGGTGGGTTCCAGCCAGCCTGGCCAGGGGGAGGGGACATGGGCAGTTGGCTGGCCTGCCTGCTGGTCAAAATCCTGGTCAAGGGGACAATTTGCATATTAGCCTTTTATTATATAGGATATACACTGAGTGGCCAGATTATTATGCATTCAGAGATCATAATAATCTGGCCACTCAGTGTATATACCCTTTATCAGGTTGAAGTCCTCTTCTATCCCTAGTTTGTTAAGAATTTTTATCAGGAATTGATGTTGAAGCTTTGTCAAATGCTTTTTCTACATATTTTGAGATGATCTTAACTTTTATCTTTTTCAGTTTATTAACATGATGAATTACATTGATTGATTTTGGAATGTTAAACTAACGTTGTATAATTGAGATAAACCCTAGTTGGTAATTAAGTATTTTCCTTTTTATATTTTGTTGAATTTTATTTGCTAAAATTTCACCAAGAATTGTTGCATCTATGTTCCTGAAGGATATTGGTCTGTAGAGTCCTTTACTTGTAAGATCTTTTGCTGTTTTTATATCTGCGTAATACCAGCCTCATAACATGCATTGCAAAGGATACCCTCTTTTTCAATTTTTAAGAAGCGTTTGTGTAGTGTTGGTATTATTTCTTCCTTAAATGTTTGGTGGAATTCACCAGTGGAGCCATTTGAGCCTGGAGTTTCTTTGTGGAAAGTTTTTTGTCTACTAAATCTATCTCTTTACCAGATACAGGGCTATTTAGCTATTTCTTCTTGAGTGAGCTTCAATAGTTTGTGTCTTTTTTGGTCCATTTCATCTAAGTTTTCAAATTTACTAGCATATTGTTCTTCTTAACATTACTTTATTAACTTTGTATGATCTGGAGAATCTGTAGTGATGTCACCTCTCTCATTCCTGGTGTTGGTGATTTATCTTCTCTCTTTTTTTCCAATTAGTCTTGCTGAACCCTTATCAATTGCATTGATCTCTTCAAAGAACCAGCTTTTGGTTTCATTGGTTTTCTCTATTATTTTTATACTAGAGGCCTGGGGCACAGATATACACTTCAAAGGCCAGGGTTTCGTACAGAAGCCATTGTCAGATTGGGGAATAGCCTACAGCTGTTCGGGTGTTTGGCCAGTAGGAGGCAATAACATGTAGATTAAGATGCCCTGAGCTGTCTGGCAGTAAACAGTCACCCTATTCAGGTTTGGGGGAAATGCCTTTAGCCATTCCAACAGGCAATAACGTATGTGACTCAGCCCTCAAGTTCCATCAACCTTTTGATGAAACTCTTGCAATTATGACACGCTGGAACTGGCTTCCAGCACTCTGGTTGCTTTACTTCGTTTACCTGTGCTCTGGAGGTTACCGTACCTGTGTGGTAGAAGCACTGGTGTGCAGCTCGTCACAGCACCGTATTCAGTTGTGTCATGGAACCTGTCTCGTGGGGGTGGGCACTTAGAGCACAGGAGTTGGCCAGCACTACACATCAGGAAGCTTCTTTTTCTCGGAGGGCCTGTTTCTCCTTTACCACCAACCACCAGGCTCGGTGCTCCGTGTTTCAGCAAGCCCTGGGGGATCCTGATGCCCATTCAAGGTGGAGACCTGCCCCGAGTGTTTCAGTTGGGTGCTTCAGACTGACTCCTTACACGTCTTTTCATCACAGTCTTAACAGATGTCAGCCTACCCATTCCGACGCCCTGCCCTTCCCGGGCACCTTTCAGCCTGGCTACCAGATTTCAGGGTTAGAGGGTGGGTGGGCCTCCTTCTCCCCCTCCTGTTAGTGACTGATCTGTGAGGTCTTGCTCCTTTTCATTCATGCTCAGATGTGCCCAACTCAGACTGCGTGTGGCTTTGACTACACATTCTTGGTTCTCTTCATGGCAAACCCATTTTCAACTCCATCCCTATAGCCTAACTGGGTTCAAGTCCTGGCTCAGCTACTTACTGACCCCAGTAATGTACACCCACAGGTATACCGGGCACTTGGCACCAGGTGTGCTGGGTCCCTGTGTGTCAGCCGACTGCCGTTACACAGTGAAATGGTCACCCTGGCCAGGAGGGCAGGCTAGAGTTGCACAGATCTGCTGCTCCTTTACCCGCGTCGCCCAGTTCAGTGCGCCAACCTTTCCCTCCCTGACCCTCTTCAACCAGAAAGGGGACATTGGAACAGGGAGCCCTCCGCTTGAGGGGAGCCTGCCCCACCCCCACTCCACCACCAGACATGGGTTTCCCTCCCTCACCAGGGGACTAACAGCTCTGGGCAGTGCAGGCGGTGCCTGTGGGCGGAGCCCCTGTGTGCTGCCCACCCCACTGGGGACCGTGCAGGGCCTCTGCGGAGCCTGACACCTGCTTGGAGGAGCCCTGCACTCCGCCTGGCACCCAGGCCTACCAGCACCCCGCACCCCGCCCCCCAGACCTGGCCACACAAGCCCTTCCCAGTCCTCTCATGCCGCTGTGTCTGTGTTTGTCTCTCTACTTCAGGGACATATTTCTCTGCAAGGGACGCAGGTGGCCCAGCGTCTTCCTGGCCCTGAGGATGTGGGGAAGCACCTCTTTGAGATCAGCCCAGGTAGGTGGGCCGGGGGCCCCCGTGGGGGTGTTGCCATGCCTTGAGCCTGGGAAGGCGGAGCTCCTTCATGAAACTCCAGCACCATCTCTTTTCACGACTCGGAAATTTGGGTCAAATCTAGAGGATATGGTGAATTTGGGGGAAATTAGAAAATCCGATCAATCGTGTGGGTGATTAGCTTTTGATGGGTTTTTAAATTCACAGTAAACCAAGGGAAGAAACCCATCACTGGGGCGTCCTAGGGTGAAGGTCCAAACCCCAAGTGCGGGTGACCTGCACACAGGCCGCGGCAGCAGTCAGAGCATCAGCAAAGCTGCAGCATGAGTTCCATATGGAACCGCGGTTCGGCTGTTACGGAATTCACCGGGCGACCGGAAAACACACACAGGAGTGCTCAGAGATACAGGGAAACCCTTTATTTCCAGATGCGCTAGGACCGTGACTCCGGGGAGCCTGTTTCCAAATCCTGAGCAAGCCAATAAGGAGGAGGCTTTCTCTTTATCCCCTTTGGTTTCTTTGTCCCCCAAATATGGATCAGACTTCCGGACCTTTCGCGGGCTTTGCAAGAAGCCCCGTGTGTTGGGATGGGGACCGTGAGACCACACCTAAAGGCCTGGCCTGGCGCCAGCGCTGACAACCCCTCCGGCGGTTGTGTATGGTTCATGGTTTAAGGCCTCTGCAAAATGGGAGCATTTAGGTAAACAGGTCTTGCAAGACCAGATAATGAAGGAAGGGGCAGTGACCAGACTATAGGCCAACAGGAATGTGCGTTAGGGACACTGATTAACTAGGTACAGAGTCAGGCTGCTAGTCGCCTACATTCTTTCACAAATGGAGTTAATTATCAGCTAGCAAGAGTGTGCGGTGGAAGGCAGGTTAGTGGTGCAGATTCAAATTGCTAGCCCCCCAAAAATGTCTTATGTTCCCCATCATTGTGAAAGAATAATTAACCAGAGAATTGCTATCACAATAGAGTCACAAAACCATTCTTTGAAGCTCCCTGTTCTGAAATGTTACTGTTACTGAGCCCGTAGGTGCCTGAGCCCATCTGCTCAGAGGGACGGGCGGTGCAGGCGGGCGTGTGGCGTTCCGCCCGACACCCCTTCTGGCATGGGGAGCAGAGCCTGAGCCGCATCTGAGTCCTTTATAGGAGGCACTGAAGCCGGACAACCAAAGGGTCCGGACTGCTGTCATACTTGAGCCAATTCAGCAGAGACAGGGTTGAATCACATATGGGCATTAATTTCAATCCTGCCGGCAGCATGGGAGAGCAGCAGGTCACCCACAAACATCTGCTCTCCGTCCCTCTATAAGCCAGATGCTCATGTGGGGTCCATGACAAAGATCACATGAGGAAGTAGGCAAAGAATCAGAATGGGCATGAAAAATGGGTGTGATGGTTGCAGTTTACAGGCGATGCGGCTGGGGGTTTGCAAGGGGCTGAGGGTTTGCAAAGGGCTGGCCCCTCTGGTTTCTGCCACAAGGTTGTTAGTCTTCCCATGACAATAGGCAGCTCCTGGATGTGGGGGATGAGCATCTCCAGGTCCCACATGCGACTCCCAGCAGGTTAGCAAGTGCCTTCTCTAATCAGAACAAAACAATCCCGGCTAACAGCATGGTCAGTATTTCTTACAATGATAGCTGGTCCCATACTCTATTTCTGCCCCTAACGCACCGCCCGCAGCGCATGGAGAAGGGAGCAGTCAGGGTTGCTGTGAGCGGGCTGCTGCTGGGCACCGGGACTCAGTTCCAGCGACACTGATGGTGGGGAGCAGGCCTCAGAGATGTCTCGCTCGCCCGAGGAGTGAGGAGGCAGGGTATACAGCAGCCATGCCTGCAAGCTGCTCCCTGGGGAGCTGATGTGGCGCATCTGGCCTGCTCTGCAGGGACCGGCTCCCTAGGGCCAGGGAAGGCCTTCGGGGAGGGCGGCAGGCTTGAGGAGGCCGCCCACGTGCATGGGAATGTGTGCCTGAGGTCTGGAGTCCCATCAGTGTGTCCATGGGAGACGTTCCTCTGGGGAGTGGTGGCTGTGAACTGGCTGTGCCAGGCCTCCCTGGGGTCTCAGAGCAGACTGGGCACCCAACCATCGGACAAGGTGACCCGCATGGCGTGGATCATCCCAGGTTCAGGCCGGCCAGCAGCAAGCCGCCCGCTGGGAGCCCAGGAGCGAATGCAAGCCGGGCAGGCAGCGTTCGCCTCTGCTCTGTCCATCCTGGGACCCCAGGAGGCACCGGCTGGAGCTGAAGGGCAGGGAGGTCCAGCGGCCGGTTCCATTAGGCATCTCACCCACTGCCAGTGCCCGAGAAGGTGGCAGCAGAGCCATCCCAGCGGGGGGCGGGGGTACTGAGGCTCGGTTGACTGCAGACCCTTAGTGAAGGCTTCTGCAGAGAAGACAGAGGAGAAGGAGGGCAGTGCGGTGGGCAGGGCCCTGCTGCGAGGGTCGCCGAAGGAGGACGCACGAGGCCAATGTGGGGAGGGATTATAAATTGATCAGGTCATCTGGATCCCAGATGGGCTGAGCCCCAAATGGCGCCAGCACCCAAAGACAGGCAGTCAGAGGTTTGAAAGGACTAGGCGGGCTTTTTCTGGGCGGAGAATTCTCTGTGCGGGTCTGGATTCTGGGAAACTCCGGAGGGGAGAGGGAATGGTCTTAGCGGGTGGAAAGTGGTCTGAGTGCCTGAAGGTCAGTGCCCAGGGGAGGGGTATCGATTCAATTATTTGATCAAAGCTAACACCTCCCAGGGGGAGCTGGGCACAGGGAAGGAGGGGCTGGGCGAGGGGCCCTGAGCCTGGAGAAGGAAAAGGTGGAAGTCAACACACCCCCGCCATAAATTCAGAAAGGCACTGAGCATGTGCCCAAGGACCAGACACGGAAAGTCACCACGGTGCCTGCTCTTCAGCTGGGTCAGAGCCATTTGCAAGGATTTCCAACTGGCGGGGGGTGGGGGGACAGACCATAAGGTAACAGTCCCAGGTCCCAGGAATTAGGATGGGACCTCTCTGTGGGCCTTTACTTTGCCTCCCACAGTACTTCCATCCAAGGCAGTGGCACTGTAGGAAGAAAGGCGCTGGAGGTTAGAAAGGGCACAGAGCCAGGTAGTGGTAGGTTCAGGGCTTGTACCCAGGCCGTCTGGCTTCCAAAGCTGCCCTCCAACACAGGCACCTGGCACGGTGTCAGCGTCTTAACCACCTGGGCCGGGAGGCCAGGGTGCGGCTGTAGGAAGGAGAGCAGCCCCAGGCTCTGACAGGCTCTCCACCGGCTTCCCCTTTGCAAGGCCTAAAGGCCTGGGCGGGCGGGGGCGGGGGGGGGGGGGGGGTCGAAGCCGCAGCAGCTGGGAGGCTGCCCAGGGAAAGTGCCCGGTGTGGGCAGTGAGGGGGGGCGGGGGTACAGTCAGCGTCGGGGAGCCCTAAGGGAGGAAGACTCCATCACCTCCCTGGACTCATCCTGGCTGGGAAGGTCAGATGGGGCACGTTTGCCACACCCGATACCCGGGGCGGGGAAGCTTGGAAATGAGACAGAAACCCAAGTATGACAACGCGTAAATCAGCTAGGCGAATTTTAAGTCAGAGTCCTATTTGTGCTTTTCAACGTATAAAAATATTGCAATTTTTCATCAGGAGAGAATAAAAATGTGAGGGAAAGTTAGGTTGTGAGTGCCATCTAGTGGAGAGACCTGCCAATTCCAGGCCAGGCCTGCCTCACCATTCCCGCCAAGCCTCACCTCTGACTGGCCGCCCACAGTCCTTAAGCCAGCTCCCGCTCCTGCCCAGAACCCCGCCACCCACACTCTGCGGCGGGCTCTGGGGCGGCCCGGCCGCGGCTGGGATTCCAGCCCCGAGTCAGTTCCCACCTGGGCCTCCTCTGGCGGGCCGTCAGCTGCCTGCGGAGCGTTTGCGATTTATAAGAAGAAATGTGTACTGGGTCTTCGTCCGGTTCCTGACGGAGCTCCTAAAAGCCTGGGCATTCCCACCTGAGGAGAGTGATCAGGTCCTTTGTCTTGTTAATGAGGTGACCTTTGGAAGCACCTAGGGATGGGCTGCTGGCCCGGGGAGCCACCCTTGTGATGAGAGGTGGGAGCTCTGTCCCTGGCCTAACAAAGCCCCGTGAACACCCAGCGGAGAAGCTTGTGGGGGCTCCCGGGTTGGGAACGTCGTGGAGACTGGGGAGAGTGGCAGGCTCAGGGTCAGACAGTTCTGTGGCCCCTCCCACACCCCTTACCCTACGCACTCCCCCCTGGGGCTGTTCCTGAGGTATGTCCTTGCATAGTAAACCCACAGCCTAGAGCAGTGATGGCGAACCTCTGACACGCGTGTCGGTGCCATTTCTGATGACACACGGCCGCTGAGGCGGCCGCATGCCGAGGATGAAACATTTATGTTATTTAAACTATAAATATCGCGAAATAATGTTTTTTCCTCAAAGTGACACACTACCCGAGTTATGCTCGGTTTTTTGGCGAAGTTTGACACACCAAGCTCAAAAGGTTGCCCAGAGAGTGAAGTGTTCCCTGAGCTCCGTGAGCCACTCTAGCAAATGCATCCATCCCAGGGGCTCCCTGGAGGCTTCGGTCCACAGCAAGTTGGTCAGAAGCTCAGGTGACAACCTGGACTTGTGATTGGCATGCGGGGGGGGGGGGGGGGGGGGGGGTAGGACAGTCTTCTAGGACTGAACCCTTAACCTGGGGATCTGACGCTATCTTCATGTACAGTGACTCTTTAAAATGTCTCTTTATTAATTTACATGCATGTCTGCCCAGCCCATGGACACAGACAGGGAGTGGTGAAGGCCCGGGGGTGGGGGGGGGGGGCAGGTGCCAGGTGGAGCGAGTCAGTGGGAAAAAACAAGCAAACAAACCAAGGGGACGTCTGTAATGCTTCCAACAGCAAAGATACATTTTAGGAAAGAATGTGAAAAAAATAAAGTGCACAATTTTTAAAACTTTTTCTTTATTATTGAAAGTATTACAGATGTCCCCTTTCCCTCCATTAGCCTCCTCCTCCCCGCTCCCACCCCCTCCCCAGGCCTTCACCCACTATTGTCTGTCCGTGGACCACGCATATATGCATATAAATTGTTTGGTTAATCTCTTCCCGCTTTTCCCCCCCACCCCATCCGCCCCACTTCCCTCTGAGATTCCACAGTCTGTTCCATGCTTCTATGCCTCTGGTTCTATTTTGTTTGTCAGTTTGTTTTGTTCATTAGATTCCACTTGTGAGTGAGATCATGTGATACTTGTCTTCCTCACATTGACTTATTTCACTCAGCATAATACTCTCCAGGTCCCTCCATGCTGTTTCAAAGGGTAAGAGATCCTTCTTTACTGCTGCATAGTGTTCCATGGTGTAAACGTACCACAGCTTTTTATCCACTCATCTACTGGTGGGCACTTGGGCTGTGTCCAGATCTTAGCTATTGTAAACAATGCTGCTATGAACATGAGGGTGCATATATTCTTTCTGATTGATGTTTCAGGCTTCGTAGGATATATTCCTAGAAGCGGGATCACTGGGTCATAAGGCAGTTCCATTTTTCATTTTTTGAGGAAACTCCATACTGTTCTCCACAGTGGCTGCACCAGTCTGCATTCCCACCAGCAGTGCACTAGGGTTCCCTTCTCTACAGTGATTTTCTGCTGCAAGACTTTTTAAAACACGCAGTACCTGACCTCTCTTCCCTTAGACCGGGGTGGGAACCTTTTCTCTAACACGGGCCATTTGAATGTCCATAACATCATTCCCGGGCCACAAAAAATATCAACTTAAAAACGAGCCTGCTCTGTTTGGTCACACATTTCATTACTCACCCCAGTGCCCTGGCAGGGCCAGACCCAATGACTCCACCGGCCCTCGGGGCAGACGTTCCCCACCCCGACCGAGAATGTCAAATTAAAAAATGGCAACAGCCAACACAATAGCCGCCCAGTGTGAATGGATCAAAATTATACCTATCATGTTTGTCAGATCGGCAAAAAAATGTACTTTTGGTGTCTGCAGAATTTTAGCAATTAGCTTATGTGCCGTGAGATGAAAAAGGGTGGAAATCGCGGTTCATGCAGATAGAACTGAGTTAAACTGCCGGGAGCCGGTGTCTGAGAGCTGCTTGGTGGTGTGGGAGAAATCAGCCAGCCTGGCGCTTGGTGAGCAGTTTCACCTGGCAGACACCGCCCACTCCCCGCCCTCGAAAGCTCTTTTCCTTGCAGACTTGATCCTCCCGGCCTCCCAGGCACTCACTTCTTGGCAGTGCCAGCATTTGGCCACAGGCCCGGCTCAGGCCTCCCTCTGAACCCCGGGACGGGCAGGGCGTGGACAGGCCTGCGCTGCACTCTGGACAGAAAGCGCTGCTAACCCCGGAGGTGCTTGCGTCTGAAGGGAAGAAGCAGGAATCACACAGCAGAGTTAAGTCTCTGCTGGCATCCCGTGTGCAGTGTCCGGCCCGTGCCCCCACGGGAAGCAGGCAGCTCACCACCGGGAGTCGGGGCCGCAGTCTTTCTGGGGAGCAGCCTCCTCCGTTGCTGGGCATCTTTCAAGGTCCCCGCGCAGGTAGCAGAAGCCCCTCTGGCTAACTCGGGGGGAGGGGCACGGCCAGCGGCTGGGCCCCCGCGGAATCCTGGAAGCTGGAGAGCTGAGTGCGGCAGGGGCAGGTGCCAGGGTTGAGTCCTGCCTGACCGGCGTCCCCAGTCTCATGGCGTGTTCAGGCCACGTGTTCGCCCCTGACAACAGCGGGCCACTGAGGGCAGGCCCTGCCACCAAGGCGTGTGACAGGGGAAGCAAGGAGCCCAGAGAGCTGGGTGCCTTCGGGGAGGGAGGGAGGCCACAGGCGGGGTCTCATCCCTGTGCACGCACCGGACGCAGTCTGTGGTCCTGTTTCTGCCGGGCCCAGTGCCAGGTTGCTGGCCTTCCCACGGCCACAGCCGCCCCGGCTGGCACCTTCCCGGGAGCCTCCTCCAGGGAAGCGCCCAGCTCGGAGGCCCCTGCTGTCCACCCAGCTCCGGGCTGACTCCCTCCCTGAGCTGCTGGGCCCCCACCTGCTCCCCAGCACCTGGTGGGCACCCGCCACAGTGGGCGGTGAGGATGGCTTTGAGGCCTCGAGGGAGTTGGGGGCGAGGCACAGCAACGCGAGCAGTGGCACCCCAGGGAGACAGGGAGACGGGCGACTGTACCCCAGGGAGCGGGGATGCGGATGCTCCCGGGGCAGGACGGGTCTGCATGCCGAAGGGAGGCTCCAGGGAGGAAGTCAGAGCAAGCGCAGGCACGGCTCCCTGTTCGCCCTGTTTTCTGTCAGAGTCCGAGGAACCGGACAGAAGCTGGGCGCTGCCCGGGACAGGTCACTGACCGCCGAGCCGCCTCAGCGTGTGTAAACTGGGGTGAGGACAGAGCCAGCTGCCTGGAGTGGCGAGGGTGCGGGAGACCCATGGCCTGGCTCATGCTGTGTACCCCCTCTCTGCAGTCTGTTTATCGTTATTCTGGGTAATAACAGTGACTGCTTAGCGGTTAGCTGTAAGCAAACAATCCCAATACCCCGTGGTAAGTGCTCACACAGAGCTGTCGCTAGGGCGAGGGCCTGGGGGGACGGGGCGGGGAGGGGGGAAGCTTGCCTGGGTGGTCAGGGAGGGTTTCACTAATCCTTAACAGGAAATTAAAAATTACCCAGATGGGCCAGCAGGAGAGGGCACGCCCAGGTGCTCCAGAGAGGGGACAGAGTCCATGGGGCAGAGCCCTCGGGAGGCAGGGGGCAGGAGATGCGGGAGATGGGAGCAGAGGGCGGGGGCTGGATGTGGGCAGAGGCTTGGGCTTCTGCTGCTAGAAACCTTCAGCTGGCAGGAGGGATGGTTGAAACCAAAACCGATTGTTGGGAGCCCCGGGCAGTGATGCGATTGCACGGACGGACGGGCAGGAGGCAGGAGGCGTGCTCAGCTCTGCCACCCTCGGCTGTGCCCCACCCTCGCCCCAGGGAGTGTCCACCCAAGAAACTTGTCTGCCCCTTAGACAGAGTTTGTTCTGCATTTGGCCAGAATCCCCTGCTCTCCCGATTGTCCCATTCCACCCAACTCTCTGTCCCAGGTTATCTCACTCAGCTGATCCCCTGTAGGGGTTTGAGTCTGTGAGCCCTAATGTTGTAGACAATAAAAACTCAAATCAAAGACGGCTGGAAAATGATAGGTATTGTGTTTGGGCCGAACCGGTGATGCCCCAGTTAGCTGTCACCTGGGGTTGGGCTTGAGGGCGAGGTGTCACACTGTCTTCCCTGGCTGGGTCCCCAGCTTTCACCTAAAACGGCCGCAACCTGAGCAATGAGCAGGCACGTGCTTGGCACATGGTTCGCATTAGTAACTGCAGTTGCCACAGCAAACCAGCCCACAGGAATGCAGGTATTGATTCCCTGGATTTTTAAAATATCGACGTTATCAATACTTTCCTTTAAAAGATATGCAGAAAAACAAAAATGTTAAACTCCGTGAGCTAAGTATTTATACATTTAAAATAAAACTGTATACATATTAAAAGCATGAAGTGAAAACATAGCCTATGTCATAGAAACATTAAAAATATTACCTTCTGTGCCCGCACACGCACTAACATCAGAACGACACAGAGGCTGGCGCGGCCCTGCGCGAGGACGCCGTGGCGCGGTGGCGCGTTCCGTGTGGTGCGGGGACCTCACGCCCTCACCAGCTCGGGAGGACAGTGAGCCAGAGCCCAGGTGTGGCACCCAGGAGCAAAATGGTGACTACTTCACCACGAAGTTGTGTAATTCCCCTTCACGTGGGATTACTAGCGGTGATAGTAATAAAATAGTACTTAAAATAAAAGCCAACCCCTATAAAATAAAGAAAAAATTAATAATAATGAGCACTTGAAATAATAGTTTTTTAATACTGAGTGTATTTTTGTGCTCATATTTTCTAGATGCTATAAAAATTTACCTACACTGGTGAAAAGATTCTTCTAAGCTGAATTTCAAGCTACATCCAAATATTACCCTAAGCCAGTGATGGCAAACCTATGACACGCGTGTCAGCACTGACACGCGTAGCCATTTCTGATGACACGCGGCCGTATGCCGAGGATGAAACATTTGCGACTAGAGTCTTGGAGTTAGTTTTTTCCTCAAAGTGACACACTACCCGAGTTATGCTCAGTTTTTTGGCGAAGTTTGACACACCAAGCTCAAAAGGTTGCCCATCACTGGCCTAAGCTCTTCATCTTCAGAAAGCCCCAGTTCTTGTTTGGGCTTTGGGTGTTTCCTATACTCCTCTTCTGCTGTTGGCGGGGACTCCCTCTTGGGGGCAGGAAGACACATCTTCTAATTAGTCCTGAGCTCTGGGTTGATTTGAAGGAGTTTCCAGCTCCTCCCCCTCCGCTCCCCGGCAGGGGGCGTCCAGGCAGGTCCCCTGGAACACTTCCCTGGCCATTGGGTTTGATTCCCTGGTTTGAAAAGTCTCTGAACCACAGAAAGGATTCAGGTTAAGACAGAGGCCCCTGGGCTCACTGCCCTGGGCTCCGAGGAGTAGAAACCACTTTCCAACCAGTCCTCCTCCACGGGATCCTCCCATCTACTCTAGCGGATCCTTGAGTGTAAATAATTCACATTTAAAAATATATATCACCAAAATACCTGAAATTCCGCATTTTTAAAAAACACATTATTCTGCCCTGGCTGGTGTGGCTCAGTTGGTTGAGCGCCATTCCGTGCACCAGAAAGTCTCTGGTTCGATTCCTGGTCAGGGCACATACCCAGGTTGTGGGCTCGATTCCTGGTGTTGGTGGTGGTGGTGTGTGTGGGGCAGGGGGTGGGGAGGGGCAGGAGGCAACCGATCTCACATTGATATTTTTGTCTCTCTCTCACTCTGCTTTCCTCTGTCTCTAAAAATCAATAAAACGATTCTTTACAAGTAAATAAATAAGTAAAAGCACATTATTCTGGGACAGAGAATGTCAAAAACTGGCGTTCCCATTGGTCAAGTGCACCAGATGTGGACATTCTCCTGAAGGTCAGAGACACCTCTGGGTCAGGCCACAGGTCTCCCTGCGGCGGGCGCGTCCGCTGAGCTGCTGGGAGGAAACAGCTGAGGAGCTGGCTGGGAAGGAGGGAGGTCTGGTCTGCGCTGAAGAATGTTCCCCCACCATCGATGCGCACTGGGAGCCTCAGGTGCGACCTCATTTGGAAGCGAGGCCTTTGCCTGTGCGGCTGTTAAGGCGAGGTCTGGGGTGGGGTGGACCTGCCTTCAGTGACGGGTGTCATTGTGAGAGGAGGGAAACGTGGACACAGAGGAGAGACCATGTGGAGTGGAGACAGAGATTGGAGTGAGGTGGGTACCAGGGAGAGAATGCCCGGGTTTCCCGCTCCACGCGAGCCTGCGGAGAGGCCTGGAGGGGTGCCCGGAGGCTCCGCGGGAGCAGCCTGCGACAGCCTGCGCTCGGGCTCCTGGCCGCCACAACTCCGGAGGACAAGCCGCTGCTGTTCCCAGCCCCAGTCTGTGGCGGTTCGGTATGGCGGCCGAGGAAGGATGCGTCTGGGAAGTGGGACGCAAGCTCAGGCCTCTGGCCCTTCACAGCAGGGTGCCACTTGCGTTGACCTCGGAGTCCAGCCCACAGGGGCTGAAACCAGAAGACCTGGCTCATCTCCCTCCCCTTCTCCCCTGGAGGGCCCCCTCTTCCTGCACCCTTCTCTGCCCAGCCCCTCCGTGCACGCGGGCAGGCGGTGCTGCTCCTGTGGCCCGGCATCCCCGGCCGCCATCGCCGGGCGACGCCCAGGTGCCGCCTGTGGTGCCGTGGGAGGAACAGAGTGCCGGCGGCTGAGAGACGCAGGAGTCCTGGCTTTTCCTGGCTGAGAACTCGGCCTTGGAGGTCACCTCATCTCCCTGAGCCTCAGTGGGGGTGACAAGAATGGCCTTGATGGGCCTTGGAGGGACGGCGAGATACAGCAGTGCCTGGTACGTAGCAGGTGCCCCGTACATGTGAGAACGAACAGATGGAGAACAGAGGCATGATGGAGAACACCCGCATTCTGGAGGGCCCGCCTTTTCTGACCCGCCTGGGGCCAGGCAGGAGTGGGGGGACCAGGTTGGAGCGGGGGGGCTCGGCTGGAGTGGGGGGGCCAGGCTGGCACCCGCCCACAGTGGGCAGCGCCTTCCCCTGGGAGGAAGAGGCCCCCAGTCCGCACCACTCCTCACCGGCCGGGCTGAGAGGGGTGTCCGGCAGGGGGCTCCTCTCTGTGGCACCGAGTGGCACCCCAAAAATAACTGTTGAAGGAATCGTGTTGGAGCAGGGAAGAACTGTCTGCCAGGTGTGGACCTGCTGCCCGCCCAGCCCCGGAGAGCGCACAGAGGCACGTGCAGAGCCGCTGCTCCTCCCTGTTCTTCTCGAATTGAGAGACGCTGACCTCTGCTCTGAGAAGGGTCCTCGTGGCCATGCAAATGCCAGCCCATCCGCAGCGCACCCTGGGATCCGTGCCGCAGGACCTGTGGCGGCAGGTGGCGGTGGGCTCTGTTTTGCGCATCTGAGTGGCTTGGCAGACTGTGCCCTTCGTTGGCAGCCACAGACGGGGGGATGTCAGGTGAGTTGAGGAAGGAGGAGACGTCGGTGGGCTGACTGTCACATGGAGCCCGAGTGCCCTGGAAGCTGCGAGGTGGGCACACCAGCACGTGTCCTCACACCTTTGGACAAGAGATCAGCATCACGCCGCACCCCGGACACAGCACGCACTGAAGCAGGGGTTACACTGAAGCAGGGGTTCTGACGTGCTCCTGCTTCTACAAGAGGACCCTCTTTTTTCAGTCTGTGATCCTACCTCATGTTTAAGAACACTGGTGAAGACCCCTAGTGGGTTGGAGTCACGTCTGAACAATGCACCTTGGCATCTGGTGTTCGGATGCCCGTTGGGCGGCTGCAGGGAGTGCGAGGGCGGCCCTGGAAGCAGAGTTTCGGGGGTTAATGAGCCGCCTGGTCCTGAGGAACGAGGGGTGAGGAGCGGTGGTCCTAGGGAGTTATCAGACATGAGACCGGGGTCTGGCCAGGCCAACTGAAGCCAACTCACCCCTGCAATCGTGTATGTCTGTGTATGTGTGTGCGCAAACCTGTGTGTGATCTGACGGGTGGGGCACCCAGAGCGTGTGGGCCCTCTCCCCAAGCAGGAAGCCATGCGCTGTGGGTGCTGTCCCTGGGAGACTTGGGGCCCTCTCCGTTCCCATGGGGCTATTGCCATGGTACCCAGCAGCCCCTTCCCACGGAGCTGCAATCTCGTTGCCACTACCAAGGCCAGCGCCCAGCATCCAGGGCAGCCAGCACCCTGTGGGAGCGGCCGGTGAGGGAATCCACAGCCCTACCCAGCCCTGCAGGGTGCCCTCCCCACAGCAGAGGGCTGAGGCCTGGGCACAACTCCCTGGAGCGGCTGCTGCTTCCACAGCAAAGCCCTGGGAGCAGGACGTCGCCCACCCTGGCTTCTGCGCTTTGTCACGGCCAAGGCCAGCCTCTGTTCAGCAGGCTGCTGGCCTGAGGATGGGAGAGAAGGCGCCTGGGCACTTGCCCACGAGAAGCGGAAGCGGGGGCGGGTGTTCTGCAGTTTCTCCCTCCACCACTAGGTGGCAGCACGCGCTCCTGCCCTCCTCCGCAGGCTGGAATCTCGGCCCACACTGCCAGAGGGGAGGAGGGCACCACGCTTCCATGTGAAGGTCGGTGGTGGGCACGGCTGGCCCTCCCCAGCGGGCCTGGGGAGTGGCGATGAGATCACAGCTCTGTGGGAATGGGCCCGCCGCCCATCACCGCACCCCTGGCCCCAGCTCCACCAGGGAAGGGAAGGCTGTGGGAACTGTGTCGAGCTCTTTCTAGCTGTTTGTCCCACCTACCCTCACAGCGCTCAGGACCCCCAGCCCGTCATGGCCCCATGAGGACAGGATCTGTCAAGATGGAGGAAACTGGGATTCAGTTCAAACAGCTTTGGCGCTGGTTTCAGTCAAGGCAGTATGGTGGCACACCACGCGCTTGGGCATCAAAGCCCCGCCACCCCTCATGGCAGCTCATTCCTCTGAGCCCAGGGTGGCAGCCAAACTGGTTCCTTTCCCTGTGGCTGGACAGACTGACTCCATTCCCCAGCCTCCCCGCAGTCGGACAGGCCATGGGGACAAGCTGTGGGCCGTGGAGTGTGGTGGTGTGGAGTTGGCACGGAAGGAGGAACAGCTGAACACTCTGAGGTATCAGGAAAGAAAACCTTTATTCAAAGCAGCGCTGCTGGCTCAGGGGGTTCAAACATCCAAAGCCTGAACAACCTATACAATGAGATTGCTCCTTATATATATTCCTGAGTTTCTTTGTTTCCTAACCACCGGGCTTCTGTGGTGGTCGTTCACAGCCCCTCCCGCGTCAGTCAGAAGGGGATTTAGATTGTATCTAAAAGCCTGACTGGCGCCAGGGACCTCCCTCTAGCTAGGCTGTTCCATTCTTGTTTTAAGGCTCTTGTAAACGGGGAGCATTTAGGTACAGAGGTCTTGCAAGACCAGATAATGAAGGAAGGGGCAGTGACTTGATTATAGGCCAACAAGAATGTGCACTAGGATACTGATTAACTAGGGACAGAGTCAGGCTGCTAGCCCCTACATTCTTTCACAGTGGGAGAGCTGATGGAGGCAGTCAGAGCCCCTAAAACTCACAGAGGTCCCCTGAGCCCTCTCCCCTCTGACAAAGCAGATGGTGAGGACTCAGAGGAAGACACGGAGGTCCTCGGAGCAGCCTGAGTCCTTGCGTGACCTTGTGGAGCAGAGCCCTCTCCCTCCTCCTCCTCGTTCAGACTGACCTACGTGAGACGGTGACAAGAGCAAGAAAGAGTCTTTATAGGGTTAAGCCCTGAGCTTTTGCAGTTTGCTACAGCAGCAAGCATTCACTGCTGATTGATGTGCCTGTTTCCTTACCTGTGACATGGGGGTATCAGCACTCAGTCTGTGAGATACATGTATGGAAGTGTATGTACGTAAACACCAAACCTGGGTGCTGGCACATTGCAAATCACACACTCACTGAGTAACTGGTCCCTGGTGCTGTCAGCAGCTGCAGCAACAATGGCGACAATAGGAAGGACTGGGTAACCCCCTGTTCACAGTGCTGAGTCCCCAGCCGAGTGGGTCTTGTCTTCTGTGGCACACGGGGATGCTGGGCGCCTTCAAAGGGGTGCAGGTCCGAGCTATGCACATGCTTTGCCCCCTGGATTTTTGCTGTGACTGCTGGGACATGCCACTGGGGCAGTATTTGTAGGTGGACTGCTGAGCTGTGGGGATCACATGCTGATATGAGAGGTCAGAGTTCCACTGCGGCCACACACCTCAGCTCAAACCCCGTCTCTCCCGCTTCCTAGCTGTGGGACCCAGGCGAGTCCCTTAGCAGCTCTGTGCCTCACTTTCCCCATCAGGCTCCCCTCCTCCCCGCTGACGGATCTCTCTTGTGGGGGTTGGTGAGTTAATGCATGTAGAATTCTCAGAATAGTGCTTGGCACGCAGTAGGTGCTCTTATTACTGGAGCAAGTTTCCCGCTTGGTCAAGCAGCCGAGACCTCTCCTGCCCCTGTGGTGCCTGGAAGGCCTGATGCCACCACAGCCGCTGGGAAGTGCCCGCCACCCTTCAGAAGCCACTGCTGCAGCCACCCAGTCCCTGCTGGGCAGGGAGCAAAAGTCCTCAGGGCCAGGGCCGTGGCGCCTGCTCTTTCCCAGGCCGCAGGTCTCCTGGGGCGAGTCGGGAAAGGAGGGCCAGCGGAAAGGGCAGGTGGGGGCCAGCGAGGGGAGCCTTTGGGGAAGGACAATGGATGTGTAAAATCCCTCTCTGGGCAGGCTAGCCAAGTTCAATGGCTTCAGGCCACATGAACAGCAAGAAAAATGTGGCCCAGGAATTTCTCCCCAACGATGCCCCTTGTCTTTCTCTGTGGGAATTTGGAGCTGCAGACACATTCCTTCCATGAATAACGTCCACAGCAGCCGGAGGCCGTTGGCCCGCACTGGGGAACCGGCTGGCCCTGCCCGCAAGGGCTCAGCCCCGGTGCCTCCTCCCTGAGGAGTGGGCAGGCAGAGGTGGGGAGAAGGGCTCTCGGCAGACCTCAGGGCCTGTGCTGCCGGCCTGTCCCCTGCACTGCAGGCCTCACTCCAGAGCCAACGGTGCAGACTGTGGGGGGCTGCTTCTCCCCGTCTGTCACCAGAAGTGGAAACCAGGCGTCTCAGAGATGGGAACTCACTCTTTCCTGAGCCAAGTACTTCCAAACGCTCTACAATTCCTCCCAGTCAGAGGGCTGCCAACCACGTAAAGCCCACAGGCCAAATCTGGCTAACTACCTGCTTTGGGAACTAAAGTTTCGTGAAATGCAGCCCAACCCATTGTACTGTTTGAGGCTAATTTCACGGTACAGGGGCCGAGTGGGGTAGCTGACTGTACGGCTATCTGCCCCTTAGGAAAAGGTAACCAGCTCCTGTTTTAGAATAGAATTTATTACATCCACTTATTTATTTAGACCTCATACTCCTATGTTACTCCACCAAATATTTGAAATGGCGTCTAGTGAGAACACTTAGAATGAAATAAAGATAATACAATGGTAGTTAAAAATTTAAGGAATTGGCCCTAGCCCTTTTGGCTCAGTGGATAGAGCAGGCGTCCTCAAACTACAGCCCACGGACCACATGCGGGTGTTTTTGCCATTTTGTTTTTTTACTTCAAAATAAGATATGTGCAGTGTGCATAGGAATTTGTTCATAGTTTCTTTTAAACTATAGTCCGGCCCTCCAACGGTCTGAGGGACAGTGAACTGGCCTCCTGTTTAAAAAGTTTGAGGATCCCTGGGATAGAGCATCGGCCTGCAGACGGAAAGGTCCTGAGTTTGATTCCGGTCAAGGGCATGTACCTTGGTTGCAGGCTCCTCCCCGGCACAGGCTCTGGTGGGGCTTGTGCAGAAGGCAACCAATTGATGTGTCTCTCTCACGTCAATGTTTCTCTCTGTCTTTCTCTCTCCCTTCCACTTTCTCTAAAAATCAATGGAAAAATATCCTCCAGTGAGGATTAAAAAATAAAATAAAGTAAAATAAAAGAAAGTAAAATAATAATAAAAATTGAGGACCTGAGACAAATGCAAATAAAAGTAGAAAAGCAAAATCAGGAAGCAAAGCACAAATATGAAGGCATACTTTAGGACCTTCACACTTGCCAGAGTCAAACTTTAAATTTGCCTTGAGCTTCCTGGTAGCCAATGGAAAAAGGAAAATGTGCCTTAATCTCATTAAGAGAAGGGGAAAGTCTTTATGGGATTCATAGCCTTTTCCAGAGCAAGCAGTGTGGGCTTATTTCAGACTACCTTTCCCAGTGTCATATACTTCATTAAAAAAAAATCAAACAATGAGTGTGTAAAGTGAATAACAACTACAATGCTGTTGATGAGGCAGAGGGGTGCTGATTAACCAGAAATCAATCGGTTTTCAACGTGGTAAAAGTGCACAAAACATTTGGAGAGATGGCTGAGAGGCCTCTTTTTTGTTTATCGTTTCTGTAGGCCTACTTGTTTCAGAGTGAAAACTGAAGTTGACTGGACGTAGCCCCAACTTGTCACTAACTACCTTTCAGTGCCTATCACATAGCAGGCCCTCAAGAAATACTCGATATGGAGTTGATCTAGCCCCTCTGGACCCCAGATTTGCCATGAACAAGGAAGAGGTGTGTTAAAATGTAGAGTCTATGGTGCTGTTCATTGGTGTGTGTCCTTGGGACTTTGGTCAAACTCCTAACACAGAGCAGAACTATGAGGGGAGGAGTGGATGAGGGAGGGGCAGGCCCAGGTGGAGAGCCGCTTCCAGGAGGCAGGGGCTGGTCAGTAGGAAGGAGACCTGTGTAGGTCGTACTGCCCAGATTCAGGTGCAGGCTCTTACCGGCCAGCTGTGTGCCTTTGAGAGCGCACATAACCAGGGTGGGTGTGCACATTCTTAACTGAAAAGTGAGTGTGATGACAGCACCACACGGGCTGTGGGGCGGCCTCTCAGCCGTCATTAGATGAGAGGATGCCGTGAGGTACTGGTGCTCATATGAGGCAGGCTGGCAATTAGGGGTCGACCGACTTCCTTTATCACTCCCATCTGCAAGAAGCTCCCTCCGCCAGGTGCCAGGGCCAACAGGAAGCAGACATCAGTCTGAAAAGCTAACAAAGCAATGAACCTCATGTGTCCTTAGACCCATGGGGCATTGAATTCATCATCAGGTGCTCTCCCTTCTGCCTCCAACATCATGTTGTTAAGAGCACCGCTCTGAAGCAAAATGGGCTGGCTCCACTCTGATCTCAGCCGTTAATGCTGTGTCACCTTGTGAAAATTACCTCACCTCTCTGTGCCTCAGTGTCTTCCTCTTTAAAGTGGAAATAATATGACGCCGAATGCATAGGGTTGCTCTCAACTCTAATGGGTGCCCAGCTCTGAGCCTGGCTCGCCATCAGGGCCAGGTAGTGTTAGCTGTTAGTGTATGCATGACTCCCGCATTGCTGCACACAATCCGCCCCAAAGCTTTGGGACTGAAACATTGCATTTGCTCACTGTTCTGCCGTGGGCGGGTTCGGCACGGGGGGGGGGGGGGGGGGTTGGGGGGGGGGCTCAGCAGGGACGGCTGGCTCTGCTCCGCAGGTATCAGCTGGAGGATCCGCTGCTGCGGTGGCCTCAGTCACACGGCTGGAGAAGCAGCTGCCAGCCTGGCCCTCCGTTCTCCGTGTGGCCTCTCCACACTGCCAGGCCGGCTTCCGGGCGCAGTGGTCTCAGGATGGTTCCGCTGCTCGCAAGGCAGTGGCTTTCCTTGGAAGGCAGCCACAGGGCTGCCACGCTTCTTAGGATATGGCCCGACGGGCCAGCACCCCTTCTTTCACCTTCGTTGGCTGCAGCCTGTCATAGGGCAGCCCAGATTCCAGGACTCAGAGCCTCATGGGAGTGAGAAGTGGGGAGTGTGGGTCACCAGGGCCGCCCCGCTAGCACACAACTCCGCCTGGTCTCCGTCGCCTCTGACCTCTCACCTGGCTCAGGCCTTTGCTTCTTAGCTTTCTGCCCTGAGGTCTGGAGGATGCAGCCCCTCCCAGTCCCCACTCCACTTGGGGCCAGGCCAACCAGTCAGGATCACAGGCAGCAGCGTGTCCCTTACCCTAAGAGCACTGGGCTCGGCCGACCCCAAACCAAGTTCCTAGACATAATACTGCCCATTGGAGGACCATTCCTCCGCCATCCTCCGAGGTGCTAGACTCTCGCGACTCCGTCTCAACTCTCATCTCAGTGACCTCTCCTCTGTCACGGGGTCACGGTCCCTGGAGCTCCCAGGGTGACCTCCAGGCCTCCCCAGTGCAGGCCCTGGGCTTTCTCAGGTGTTCAGTGTGTTGAGTCATTATGTGGTACCTGGATGAATACACAAATGAAAGAATGAATGAATGATCATCATATCCTCCAAAGCTACACACCTGTGACTAAGAGGCCATGTCCCCATCTCTACCCGCCCTCTGAGCTTCCCGGGGCTGAGCGCACACCGTGAGATGATGCCATGAAGGGACCTTAGCTCTGTGTGAGGAGGAGCAGCCAGGCTCCTGCAGGCAGGTGGCAAGGCCAGGTCCCGAGGCTCCTAAGCAAATCCCTAAATGGCCTGGGACGGATCTGGAAGGGCAGGGGTCCCAGCAGCAGCAGTGGCCGCCCTAGAAACAACCCCCTAAACTTGGGGTCTCCCAGAGAAATAGGATAAAGCAGCAGGAGGTAGAGCTCTGTGTGGCTGTGGGTAGCCCCTGCCCCACACAGCCTTTGTCCTCCAAAGCTGGCACTCAGCCCTCCTCCTGAGCCCATTCCACTCCAGGATGCCCACGCCCCTGGCCCTGCTCCGCTCCCCTGTGGTCTGGAGGATGCCAGCCTTCCAGCTCAGGAAGATGCCCAGAGGCCCTCCCTGGTCACTCTTCTGGAGTCGAGTGGCTGGAGCTCGGCGAGAGCCTTGCAGCACCAACTGATCCTGACATTGTGGCTCAATTCAAGATGGTTTGGGATCGTGATCCATTCCGGGAGTTTGATTTTTAGGCAAATCCCATGCTCAATAGGTCCTTTTCCAATTGCAGCTCATGACTCCACCTAACTGTGGAAATGCCACCCATCCATTCATCCATCTACACATTCACCCACCATCCACACATCCACCATCCATCCATTCATCCACCATCCATCCACTACCCATTCATCCACCCACAATTCATCTACTACCCTTCATCCAAATATCCACCATCCATCCTTCCATCCATCCATCCACCATCCATCTGTCCACCATCCATCCATCCATTCATCCTTCCATCCATCCATCCATCCACCATCCATCTGTCCACCATCCATCCATCCATCCATCCTTCCATCCATCCATCCATCTGGCCATCATCCATCCATCCATCCATCCTTCCACCCATCCATCCATCATCCATCTGTCCACCATCCATCCATCCATTCATCCTTCCATCCATCCATCCATCCATCCATCCATCCATCCATCCACCATCCATCTTGGCTCTGACACTTATCACTTAATTCATCTTCAACAAGTCTCTTTATCCCCGTGAACTTGAGTTTCTTCCTCTATAAATCAAATCTAATGGCATCTACCTCATGGGGTCATCCTGTGGTAACTGAGATAAACAGCATTTGTGAATTGCCTGGTGGGAAGCATATAGCAAATGTTATTTTCCTTCCCTCTTGAGAAACAGACACACAACTGGAAAACTATGAAAAGACAATGTACAAGCAGGAAGTAAACTGTGTGAAACCAAAAGCAACAATAACAGAAGCTCTTGCCTTGCTTTCTAACTCCTAAACTGCCCTGGGAGTTGGTATTTAAAGCCACTTTGAAAAGTTAAGTATCCCAAAATACGTTTGAACAGTTCAGTGAAGGTGCTGACCCTCTGCAATAGGCTCGTTTGAAATGATCCCGCTTTTCTGCTTCCTTCTGGAAGATAAACAAGAGCCCACAGTGGCCGCTGTGATGTTTTATTTTAAATCTTCCTTTCCAAATGTGGGACTTGGCCGTTGGACAGTCACTGGGGGCTGGCTCCCACACATGCTCTCCCTGAATGCAAACTCTAGCTTGGAATTCGTGGGGCCTCATTAAGCCGCTGTGACTAAGCCGTCTTGCCGGTGCTGACACTGTTTAAAATGACTTGGCAGCGATCAGAAGTCAGGTCTCTCTTTTGTCTGTTACTCCCTCTCTGTAAGCCCCGCCTACATGTCCTGAAGTGAAAACATCTTTCTTTCCGGATCCCGGGCAGAACCATCTCCTGTCTCCCCAAAGAAGCCCCGGCCTGGTGTTTCTGGAGAGTTAAAGGGAAGGGAGGCAGACATCTGCCTGCCTGCTGTTAATCTCTTCTTTGAATAAGATTTAACTCCTGGGAAAACCTCTCTCCTGCTCCTAGTCATTCTTCCCTCCGTCCCTCCACACAGGCCATTGAGTTCTTCTGCTCCAGGCCTTGGCAGCCTGGCCCTGACACCCTGTCCCCCTGGCCCACCCGGTTTTCCCAACATGGGTTGGGGGTGGGGTAGAAGGGAGAAAACCCCAGCCTAGCCAAAAAGCCATCAGAGGTTGACCACAGCCCTGCTTCAGGGGCAGGAAGAGATGCCAGGAACTGGAGGAGTGGGAAGGAACCTGGTATTAAGAACCCTACTCAGAGCCATACACTGGTAGTAATCTCTCTCATCTGATTGTTTAATTACAATAATACATAAACATACCTCCTTTTAAGAAACAGAGCACTGTAAGAACAGCGAAGTCCCTTGACACTCTCGTACCATCCATCCTCGCCACTCGCCTCTCCCCAGACTCTGCAGCCCAGAGGGAACCACCCTGGGTTCTCTGGTTTCCTCCTGAGTGTTTTCCGAGGCCTGGCGCCTAGAGCGGTGCCCGGCATGGAGGACACTAGAGGGAGAGTTCGTGGAGGTGCTTCCCACAGTGCTGAGACCCACAGACCTCAGACACCGGCTCCAGTGCCCTCCTTCGAGACGGTATTGAATTTTCTGAAAGTGCCAGTGTACTCGATCTTACCTTCACTTGGGAATACCTGTCCAGGTTTCCCGGGGCACGTGGGCAAGCGTTTTGGGGAGTACACACTGATAAATGGAAGTGTTGGTCCGAGCGGATTGGTATTGTCAGTTTCAATAAGTAGCTCCCATGTTACCTTCCAGAGTGATTGCACCCAAAACACACCTTCATGACAAAAGCACCCGAATCCTCACCAACTCTTGATCATGATAGCGCACACCTTACAAAGCACTCAGCAAGTGCCACTTGTGTTCTAGTTTTACATATCTATTCAATTAAACATATATATGACCTGAATAGGTGGGGCTTAGGGATACCCACCCCCCGTCCAAAATCCACCTTTAACGTGTGACTCCCCAAAAATTTAACTACTAAAGGTCTGTTGACGGAAGCCTCACTGATAACATAAACTGTGATGAACACATGTTTGTATTTATATATGTACTAGAGGCCCAGTGCACAAAATTTGTGCACGGGGGTGAGGGGGGGTCCCCTCAGCCCAGCCTGCACCCTCTCCAATCTGGGACCCCTTGAGGGATGTCCGACTGCCGGGATCGGGCCTAAACCGGCAGTCGGACATCCCTCTCACAATCCTGGACCGCTGGCTCCTAACCGCTCACCTGCCTGGTTTTCCCTAACTGCCCCCCACCACCACCACCAGCCTGATCACCCCTCACTGCCTCTGTGTGCCGGCCTGATCTGCCCCCTAACTTCTCCCTTCCACCCCACCCTCAACCCATCTTGGGAAAACCGGGTGGGCCAGGGGGAAAGGGTGTCAGGGCAAGGCCTGAGGCCAGGCTGCCAAGGCCTGGATCCCCAACTGCCCCCGCCAGTCTGGTCGCCCTTCACAGCCCACCCGCCGGCCTGGTCGCCCCACGCAGCGCAAGCAGTCGTTTGGTTGTCCCTCACTAACCCCCCTGCCAGCCTGGTCGTAGGCAGCCATCTTGTGAGGGTGTGAGGGTTGCATATTACCTCTTTATTATATAGGATTCTATACTGTATTCTCACATAAAAGGAACCTAGAGAAAATAAAATGTTGCTAAAAAATCATAGGGAAGAGAACATACATTCACTACACTGCATGTATTTATTAAAAGAACTCCAGCTATAAGTGGATGCACGCAGTTCAAGGGTCAGCTGTCTATCCCAGCTCCTGTCATAGAAGGTCCTGCGAAGCCGTCCCACCATTCTCTCCGTCCTATAGATGGGGAGACTAAGCACAAGGCGGTTAAATAACTTGGTACCCTCAGACCTTTAATTTGTGCTAAATGACATCCGAAAGGGTGTTGATTCCCTCACTTTTCAGGTGAAGCAACAGCCTCAGAGGGGAAGTCACACAGCCAGGGTGGGGTTGCCTGGGAAACCCTTTCTTTTTCCTCTACTACGTGGTTGTAGAGTGCAGGTGAGCCACAGCCAGTCACTCTGGAGGTCAGAGGATGGGGCGGGAGGCGCCGCTCGAGCAGAGCGCGGACACCTTTCTTTTCAGTCTGCGCGCTTGGGCGAGGTCAGCTTCGCCCCCGGCTCTTTGCTGGCTCCCCGGACCCGGGTGTGTGTGTAGGGGCGGGGGTGGGAGGGGGGGGGGGGTGACCGCGGCGCTCCCACAGCGCCCCCTGGCCTTCCCTCGGGAGCGCGCAGCTCGGCGTCCCCGGAGAGTAACGGGTCGCGGGGCGGGCGCTCGGCGCGGAGAGGCCGGAGGCTGGCGGCGGGACTGGCGCGTTCTCCTGCTGTTCAGCCGAGTCCGCCCGGAGCGGGATGCCCGCGGCTCGGGGCCTGGACGGAGCGTGAGGGCCAGGGAGGCCGGGCTGGCGGTTCCGCGCGCAGCGCCGCTCGCGGCTGGGCACGGTCCGCGCCGCCCTGGCCGCCCGCCCGGGGCCATGGGGCTGTGCTGCTGCAAGGCCTGGAGCGGACACCTGCGGGCGCCCAAAGGTAACTCCCGGCGCGCACGTGCGCCGCGGGCTCGGGGCTTCTGCGCTCCGGGCGCCGCCTCCTCTGGCTGCGGCCGGGGCTGCGAGCCCCTCCTCGGGGACTTGCCTGCCGTTTCCCGGGGCCTCCCGACACCTGCCTCAGCTTGGGACGGGCTCAGGTGCGGCTGCAAGTCCCGAGACTGCGAACTTGGCTTGTGCGTCCAGGAGCTCCCCTGGCTCCGCCGCGCCGGCTGGGGCCGGGGGCTGGAGACGGGAGGGAGCGGGCCGTCGTGGGCTGCGGGTCCGCCAAGTTCACTGCTGGGGCGGCGTTGCCCCGGCTGGTCCTCTGCAGGGGGAGCCCGGCCAGCGCCTGCGTCTGCGCCGCCGCTGCGCTTAACCGCCGGGAGCGGGCCCATTCATTCCCCTCGCCCGCCTCTGTTCAGACTTGAACCCAGGGCCTCTGACTCAATTTCGAAAAGCCACGGCGGAACCTGCGAGGGGAGCGGCTTTCGGAACGCGGGGCTCCTCTCGGAGAGCTCGCCAAGGACCCGGTTGCTGGCGCCGCCTGAGGTCTGGCAGCCTCTCGCAGGGGCCCTTCTCACGTCACCGTGGACTGACAGACATGATGCCCGTGATTTTCGGAAAATTAATTGAGGCGTCCCTATACAGCAGGCTTTCCAAACTCTCCTGACCTCGAAACTCACCTGCCTGCTTATTAAACACTAGAGGCCTGGTGCACAAAATTCCGCAAGGTAGAGTCCCTAGGCCTGGCCTCCCTGCCTCCTCCTTCCCTCGCTCCCTCAGCGCCCCACCACAGCCGCTGGTCACCTGCCCTGCCCCCTGCTGGTCAGCGTATGTCATAGCGAGCAATTGAACTCCCAAGCGGGTAATTTGCATATTAGCCTTGCATATCCTATATAATAAAAGGTTAATATGCAAATAGACCAAACAGCACAACTAAACAACTGGACAATCGGTCGCTATGACATGCGCTGGCCACCAGGGGGCGTGTGCAGAATATGGCAGGCTTTGGCTGTGGCGGGATGGTGGAGCAGGTGAGCAGGGGACACCAGACCAAGGCGGGGTGTGGGTTGCTGCCATTGGGGCGAGCCTCTGATGGGTACTGAAAATTCTTTGCTCCCGCACATCGCGGTCTTGCCCAGCACTCGCACCTGCTGCCGGTGCCAGCCCTGCTTGCACCTGCTGCTGGTTCTGGAGCCGCTGCTTGCACCCACTGCCAGCGCCGGCCCCGCTCTCACCCGCTGCCAGTGCCCGGCGCCGGTCCCGATCACTGGCGCCATCAGCGGGTGTGAGCGGCGGCTGCCAGCCCTGATCGCCCCTGAGGGCTTCTCCATCTCCCCCTGCTCCTGAGGGGTAATCGGGGCAGCAGCTGCCGCTCGCACCCACTGACGGCACAGCCCCAATCGCTCTGCGCCTTCAGCAGGTGTGAGTGGGGCTGGCTCTGTCAGTGCATGGGAGTGGCAGCAGCAGGAGCGGGGCTGCTGGCAGACAGGGGACAGGGGGTGGAGGGGGCTCTGGTGGGAGGGGCCAGGCGGGGGTGTGGAGGATGGGCTGAGACCCCCCCCCCCCCCCCCCGTCCCTACCTCAGCCTCACAGCCACAGTTCCTTTCAAGGTGCACAAATTCATGCACTGGGCCCCTAGTGTAGATAGATAGATAGATAGATAGATAGATAGATAGATAGATAGATTGGTTGATTGATTGATTCAGCTCTCTGGGCGCCCCTGGACTGGGGAGGGCCCCAAAGCTGAGTGTTTCAGGGCTTTCCCACGTGACTGCTGGGACCGGTGAGTTGGAAGCCTTGCGGGTAAGCTATAGGGTCAGTGAGGGCTTTATCAGATGGGCGCCAGGTCCCTGCTCCCTGAAAAGCGTAGTTTGAATCCAGGTAAAGAAAAGGCATGTGAAAGTGTCCAGTGGCTTGAAGGACTCCGTCCATGGGATAGCAATGATGCCATGTGTGCAGGCTTGCTTCCCAAAGGGTTTGGGGTAGCTCATCACGTGTGTAATACATAGATATGAAAAGCTAGGCAGGACCCTGAAAGTAAACTGAACATGTGAGCAAAGAGAAGTTCATCCTGCCTTCAGGAAGGTACTGTCTGTGGTTTTGAGCCACTTTGCAGCCAAAACCAAATAGGAAATGTGAATAGTCACGTGGTTCTCATTGCCCCAGAGCAACAATTATCTTAACATTTGATTTTAAAAAGAAAAAAAAATGTGTGGGACTTCTTGTTTGGAGGGTCTGAGAGCAGGCCTGCCTGGCTGTCCCTGTGGGGCTGAGAGCAAGGCCTCTCTACGTGCGGGCTGCAGGCTGGCGGGCGGCCGGGCTGTGGGCTGCGGGCAGGCAGGGACCAGAGCCCTGGCAGGATTTCCCTGGGGCCTGGCTGGGCTGGAGCAGCCCAGGTCTGTCCTGACTCTCCCTCAGTAAACAAACAAGCAGGGGGTGGAGCCTGAGTCCCAGAAGCGAGGGCGGATTTGCCAGGCTTGGCTTAGGAAGGGTACTTACTCTGCTGGCAGCCCCAGAGGGGAGCCAGGGCAACCCCTGCTAGGTTTGTCATCTGGGCTGTGCCCAGGCCTGGTGCGGGAGCGTTTCCCAGCTTGCCCCCACCCTCCCACCGGCCTCAAGGCACTGCTGGCCCCAGCAGCCTGGGGACAGGGACCAGTCTGAAGGGCCCACATGGTTCCAGGGCCCCTGTAAATTAGCGAGACTGGCCCTAACCGGTTTGGCTCAGTGGATAGAGCGTCGGCCTGCGGACTCAAGGGTCCCAGGTTTGGTTCCAGACAAGGGCATGTACTTTGGTTGCGGGCACATACCCAGTAGGGAGTGTGCAGGAGGCAGCTGATCGATGTTTCTCTCTCATGGATGTGTCTAACTCCCTATCCCTCTCCCTTCCTCTCTGTAAAAAATCAATAAAATATATATATATTTTTAAATTAGCGAGGCTGCCAACAGGGGGCTGGGGCACCGGGGTGAGAGGGCACCTGCCCAGTCCAGGCGCAGCCAGCCACTGCCAGGCAGGAAGGAAGGCAGCCATTTGGTTTTTTAACATAAAATCTCTAAGTGTTTTAGGTGTTGCCTCATTTAACCAAGCTGGCCGATCTGGCCAGGTAAGTGGACAGTTTGGACCATTGTTCAAAATGAGTTCTGCCATAAACAGGGGAAGGGACTCCTTGGTCAAATAGCCCTGGAAACCATGAGTTATCCAAGTTGGGAAGGTTTTTCACGGCATGCCTTCTCAGAGTGTTTAACTCACGTCTGTGATTGTGTGTCTCCAGGTCTGGTGGGTTGTAGGTACGATCTCCCAACCTTTGTCCCCTGGGAACTGGCTTTTCGTAGAGCAGCTTGGGGCACCTGCATCCGGGACACCTTTGAGAAATGCCACTTTAGACGCTAACCGATTCAGTTGCCATAGCAGTGATGCAGTCCGACTGTTCCCAAGGGGTGGCGCATGTTTGTGTGTGTCACGCGTTTGGCTTTCTGACTTTTCAGACTAGAAATGTGTGTATATGTTTTACTTAAGAAAAGGTCAAAAGAGAGTGCATTAGTCGTTGATAGAATTTACATTTTCCCAAGACAACAGCAGCTGTTGTATTGACTTCATCCTGGGATATTTCAGAATCAGAACTTTTACAACAGAATATTTGACTGTGTTGCCCCCATGTAAAAATGTACTCGTTAAAGTACAAAAACTCAAATAATAACTCATAAATTCCATGAAGACAGCAGCAAAAATACATCACATGCCAGAGTCACCATAGTGGATCTAGTCATCATGCTCTTATTTTATTTATTTATTTATTTATTTATTATTTTAAATATATATTTGCATTGATTTCAGAGAGGAAGGGAGAGGGAGAGAGAGAGAAACATCAGTGATGAGAGAGAATCATCGATCGACTGCCTCCTGCACACGCCCTGCTGGGGATCTAGCTCGCAATCCTGGCATGTGCCCGTCACCAGAATCGAACCCTGGGACCCTTCAGTCCGCAGGCTGAAGCTCTATCCACTAAGCCAAACCAGCTGGGCGCTCTTATTTTACTTATTTTATTTTTTAAATCCTCACTCGAGGATATGTTTTTATTGAATTGAGAGAGAGAGGGAGGGAGAGAGATAGAGAGCGAGCCACATCTATGTGAGAGAGAAACATCCATTGCTTGCCTCCCACACACGCCCTGACCGGGATGGAACCCATGACCCAGGCATGTGCCTTGACTGGGAGTCAAACCTGCACCCTTTCTGGTGTGCGGATGATGCTCCAATCAGCTGAGCCGCCCAGCCAGGGGTGGGCATCATCCTTCAAAATCCACAGCGTGGCCCGGCCAGTGTGGCTCAGTGCTTGAGCGCGGACCCGTGAACCAGGTCTCAGTTCAATTCCCAGTCAGGGCACAGGCCCGGGCTGTGGGCTCCATCCCCAGTAGGGGGCGTGCAGGAGGCAGCCGATCAATGGTTTTCTCTCATCACTGATGTTTCTATCTCTCTTCCCTCTCCCTTCCTCTCTGAAATCAATAAAAATATCTATTAAAAAAGTAAAATCCAACGTCTAGCACGGTGCCTAGGAGACACCGGCTCTCCCGGGAGTTGCAGAGCTGCACCTGGGCAGCATGTACCTGGGAGGGCCACAGGCACTTTTCAGGCTGTGAGGTGCTGTGATACTAGTCACACCATCACATGCAAGACATGGTTGCAAAGGGAGCAGGCCTGGGTGCGGGGCTTCTGAGGCAGGTCAGTGAGCAGGACCTGCTGTGTGAAGTGTGAGGCCCTCCTCAAAGCAGAGGGCAGGCGTGCTTGCTCTGAACTCTGCGGACACTGCCCGAGTCCAGTGTCTCTGGGCGGTGATTCTGGATGCTCCTGCGGTGGGTCTAGAGCTCTGTGGTGGTCTGTTCAGTGGCAAATCTCATTTTCTCCAGCTTTTTACTGTGGCCCAAGGCTGAGACTTGGAGGAAGTAGTTCAGAGTGTAGCACCGAGGCAGCTTTTGTTCAAGGCAGGGAGGCTGCCTGGCAGACTGGTGGGCCCCTAAGACCTTTGGGGAGCACTGGCCTCCTGCTGCCACTTCATCCCCAAATTCACCCATAACACCTCCTGCTGGTTTCAGCACTGAGAGCCTTCTCTGGCTTCTGGGATCTTGTTCCCTGCCATGTCCTGTCTCCCCAAAGCCTCATCCTCCCTTCCACTGGCTCCGCATTAGCCCACAAGCCTGCCTGAGTCATTCATCAGAACCTTTTTTATTTGTATTTATTTATTTATTTTCTTTGGAGAGCCAATTTTTATTTTATTTTATTTTTTTATTTAATAAGTCTTTATTGTTCAGATTATTACAATTGTTTCTCCTTTCCCCCCCCCATATCTCCCCACCACCCAGTTCCCACCCTCCCTTCTGCCCTTACCTCCCCACCCCCGCTGTCCTTATCCATAGGTGTATGATTTTGTCCAGTCTCTTCCCGTACCCCTGACATAGACACCCCTTTCCTCCTGAGAATTATCAATCCTCTCTGATTCTTGGCCCCTGATTCTATTATGTTCACCAGTTTATTCTGTTCCTCAGATTTTTAATTCACTTGTTGATAGGTATATATTTGTTGTTCATAATTTTTATCTTTACTTTTTTCTTCTTTTTCCTCTTTAAATAATACCTTTCAGCATTTCATATAATACTGGTTTGGTGGTGATGAATTCCTTTAGCGTTTTCTTATCTGTGAAGCTCTTTATCTGCCCTTCAATTCTGAATGATAACTTTGCTGGGTAGAGTAGTCTTGGTTGTAGGTTCTTGCTATTCATCACTTTGAATATTTCTTGCCACTCCCGTCTGGCCTGCATAGTTTCTGTTGAGAAATCAGCTGATAATCGTATGGGTGCTTCCTTGTAAGTAACTAACTGTTTTTCTCTTGCTGCTTGTAAGATTCTCTCTTTGTCTTTTGCCCTTGGCATTTTAATTATGATGTGTCTTGGTGTGGTCCTCTTTGGATTCCTTTTGTTTGGGGTTCTGTGCGCTTCCTGGACTTGTAAGTCTATTTCTTTCACCAGGTGGGGGAAGTTTTCGGTCATTATTTCTTCAAATAGGTTTTCAGCGTCTTGCTCTCTCTCTTCTTCTGGCACCCCAAAAATTCGGATGCTGGTATGCTTGAAGTTGTCCCAGAGGCTTCTTACACTATCTTCAACTTTCTGAATTCTCTTCTCTTCTTGCTTCTTTGGAGGAGTGTCCTTTGCCTCTTTGTATTCCAAATCTTTAACTTGATTCTTGCGTTCCTCTAGTCTGCTGTTGGGTCTCTGTATAATATTTTTTTGTTTCAGTCAGTGTATGTTTAATTTCTAGTTGGTCCTTTTTCATATCCTCGAGGGTCTCATTAAATTTATCGGCCTTTTCCATGAAATTTTTGAAAAACCTTATAACCGTGGTTTTGAACTTTATGTCCATTCGTTTGTTCTCCTCCATTTCTTTTGTTTGTGATCTGTTTCGTTGCCTCCTCATTTTTGCTGCTTCCCTGAGTTGGTAGGGTAGCTTTGTGTACTAGTTGTCCTATTGGTTCAACGGGTCAGCCTCCCAGTTACCTGAGGTGGACACTCTTGGTGCACCCCTTTGTGGACTGTGTGTACAGCCTTGTTGTAGTTAAGTCTTGATTGTTGTTGGTGTCCCTGGGAGGTATTGACCTCCAGGCCAATTGGCTGTGAGGACCCGCTGTGTCTTTAAAGGAAGAATTGCTGTGCTGGAGACACGTTTATGGGGCGGGACTTGTTCCAGTAGGGCTTTGGCACTCACTGAGTCTGCCTCTTGAATGTGTCCCTTATGAGAGTGGTTGAAATCTGGTGTCGTTTCACACAGACCACTAGATACCCTAGTTTCTGGATCTCCAATGGGGTGCAGGTCAGCTACTGTCTGAAGCCACCCAGCAGGAGCTACAGCAAGAACTACAGTTTTCTCCTTTTTGCTTGGGCTTTGGCGGTTTTGGAGCAGTCTGACTGGAGTTGCGTTTATTTGGTTAAGCTTCCACAGAACAGACCATTTATATGCAAAAGCCGCTGTGTGGAGCCTGGGCGGGTTTGTAGAATGTACAGGGCGGGGTCTCAGGGCATCACTAGGCTGGCAAACAGCGATGGCTGCCATCAGCCGTCTCTGCCTTTCCATGTTTCCAAGTCCCTGTGTCCCAGCGCAGTAAACAATGATGGCTGGGCGCACCTCTGCAAGAAAGTCACTCTCACTTTCCGACCCGATGGCCGAGAGTCCAGCTTCTCCCTATAGGTGTCTGGGTCCCCCGCGTGTCCCCAGAAACTGGAGTTCAGAGTGATCGGGAGCTTGTCTCCCTTCAGGTTGAAAAAAGCCGCGCGCCCAGTCGCCCACCACCAGCCCAATTCGCGCGCCTCTGTACCTCAGCTTTTCCGTGTTTGTGCTCCTTTCTTTTTCCTTCTTAGTTGTAAATCTACCACTCAGCCAGCTTTCCCGTGGTTCTGGGTGGTAGACGTTTTGTCTTTTAGTTGTATTTTTGAAATTGTTGTGCGCGGTGGCAGTTTAGTTGTTTAACTTTGCCGCCATCTTGGTTCCTCCTCATCAGAACCTTTTTTAAAAAGCCAGTCTTTTTCCCTGTGTGCACACAGGCCTGCACATCCCTGCGGCTCTCCATCCTCAGCTCCCCAGGAAGCTGCCTGCCCTGCTTTCCCCTTGTCTTCCTTCTGCACTTAGCCCTGTCCCCATGCTGGACCTGGTGATCAGTCCTGGCTCGCTGAACACCTGAGAGACCCCCACCTTCTCCTACCTCTCCTTGGCCTGCCCCTCTCCGCCCCCGCCCCCTTTAATACACTGCAGTCAGCTGTGAATTCTCTTTGTTTCACCTTCTGAGCTCTGTCTGTAAGTCCTCCCAGGCCCCTGATGACTGTGGTTACCTCTAAGGCACAGCCTCCCAAATCCTCTGCAATGCCCATCTCCAGCTTGCCCATCATCTCCAGCTTTCCCATCATCTCCAGCTTGCCCATCATCTCCATCCATCATCTCCATCTCGCCCATCATCTCCATCTCGCCCATCATCTCCATCTCGCCCATCATCTCCGTCTCACCCATCATCTCCATCTCGCCCATCATCTCCATCTCGCCCATCATCTCCGTCTCGCCCATCATCTCCGTCTCGCCCATCATCTCCATCTCACCCATCATCTCCATCTCACCCATCATCTCCATCTCGCCCATCATCTCCATCTCACCCATCATCTCCATCTCGCCCATCATTTCCATCTCACCTATCATCTCCATCTCGCCCATCATCTCCATCTCACCCATCATCTCCATCTCACCCATCATCTCCATCTCACCCATCATTTCCATCTCGCCCATCATCTCCATCTCACCCATCATCTCCATCTCGCCCATCATTTCCATCTCGCCCATCATCTCCATCTCTCCCATCATCTCCATCTCGCCCATCATCTCCATCTCGCCCATCATTTCCATCTCACCCATCATCTCCATCTCTGGCTCGCCCATCATCTCCATCTCACCCATCATCTCCATCTCTGCCTCGCCCATCATCTCCATCTCACCCATCATCTCCATCTCGCCCATCATCTCCGTCTCGCCCATCATTTCCATCTCACCCATCATCTCCATCTCACCCATCATCTCCGTCTCGCCCATCATTTCCATCTCACCCATCATCTCCATCTCGCCCATCATCTCCATCTCACCCATCATCTCCATCTCTGCCTCGCCCATCATCTCCGTCTCGCCCATCATCTCCATCTCGCCCATCATCTCCATCTCACCCATCATCTCCATCTCACCCATCATCTCCATCTCACCCATCATCTCCATCTCGCCCATCATTTCCATCTCACCCATCATCTCCATCTCTGGCTCGCCCATCATCTCCATCTCACCCATCATCTCCATCTCGCCCATCATCTCCATCTCTGCCTCGCCCATCATCTCCATCTCACCCATCATCTCCATCTCGCCCATCATCTCCATCTCACCCATCATCTCCGTCTCGCCCATCATTTCCATCTCACCCATCATCTCCATCTCGCCCATCATCTCCATCTCACCCATCATCTCCATCTCTGCCTCGCCCATCATCTCCGTCTCGCCCATCATCTCCATCTCGCCCATCATCTCCGTCTCGCCCATCGTCTCCGTCTCGCCCATCGTCTCCGTCTCGCCCATCATCTCCGTCTCACCCATCATCTCCGTCTCGCCCATCATCTCCATCTCACCCATCATCTCCATCTCACCCATCATCTCCATCTCGCCCATCATTTCCATCTCACCCATCATCTCCATCTCTGCCTCGCCCATCATCTCCGTCTCGCCCATCATCTCCATCTCGCCCATCATCTCCGTCTCGCCCATCGTCTCCGTCTCGCCCATCGTCTCCGTCTCGCCCATCATCTCCGTCTCACCCATCATCTCCGTCTCGCCCATCATCTCCATCTCACCCATCATCTCCATCTCACCCATCATCTCCATCTCGCCCATCATCTCCATCTCCGTCTCGCCCATCATCTCCGTCTCACCCATCATCTCCGTCTCGCCCATCATCTCCATCTCACCCATCATCTCCATCTCACCCATCATCTCCGTCTCGCCCATCGTCTCCGTCTCGCCCATCATCTCCGTCTCACCCATCATCTCCGTCTCGCCCATCATCTCCATCTCACCCATCATCTCCATCTCACCCATCATCTCCATCTCGCCCATCATCTCCATCTCCGTCTCGCCCATCATCTCCATCTCCGTCTCGCCCATCATCTCCGTCTCGCCCATCATCTCCATCTCACCCATCATCTCCATCTCGCCCATCATCTCCATCTCGCCCATCATCTCCATCTCGCCCATCATCTCCATCTCGCCCATCATCTCCATCTCGCCCATCATCTCCATCTCACCCATCATCTCCGTCTCGCCCATCATCTCCATCTCCGTCTCGCCCATCATCTCCGTCTCACCCATCATCTCCGTCTCACCCATCATCTCCATCTCGCCCATCATCTCCATCTCGCCCATCATCTCCATCTCCGTCTCGCCCATCATCTCCATCTCCGTCTCGCCCATCATCTCCGTCTCGCCCATCATCTCCATCTCACCCATCATCTCCATCTCGCCCATCATCTCCATCTCGCCCATCATCTCCATCTCGCCCATCATCTCCATCTCGCCCATCATCTCCATCTCGCCCATCATCTCCATCTCACCCATCATCTCCGTCTCGCCCATCATCTCCATCTCCGTCTCGCCCATCATCTCCGTCTCACCCATCATCTCCGTCTCACCCATCATCTCCATCTCGCCCATCATCTCCATCTCGCCCATCATCTCCATCTCACCCATCATCTCCGTCTCGCCCATCATCTCCATCTCCGTCTCGCCCATCATCTCCGTCTCACCCATCATCTCCGTCTCGCCCATCATCTCCATCTCACCCATCATCTCCATCTCACCCATCATCTCCATCTCGCCCATCATCTCCATCTCGCCCATCATCTCCATCTCACCCATCATCTCCATCTCGCCCATCATCTCCATCTCGCCCATCATCTCCATCTCGCCCATCATCTCCATCTCCGTCTCGCCCATCATCTCCGTCTCACCCATCATCTCCGTCTCGCCCATCATCTCCATCTCACCCATCATCTCCATCTCACCCATCATCTCCATCTCGCCCATCATCTCCATCTCACCCATCATCTCCATCTCGCCCATCATCTCCATCTCGCCCATCATCTCCATCTCGCCCATCATCTCCATCTCCGTCTCGCCCATCATCTCCGTCTCACCCATCATCTCCGTCTCGCCCATCATCTCCATCTCACCCATCATCTCCATCTCTGGCTCGCCCATCATCTCCATCTCACCCATCATCTCCATCTCTGCCTCGCCCATCATCTCCATCTCACCCATCATCTCCATCTCGCCCATCATCTCCGTCTCGCCCATCATTTCCATCTCACCCATCATCTCCATCTCACCCATCATCTCCGTCTCGCCCATCATCTCCATCTCGCCCATCATCTCCATCTCGCCCATCATCTCCATCTCGCCCATCATCTCCATCTCCGTCTCGCCCATCATCTCCGTCTCACCCATCATCTCCGTCTCGCCCATCATCTCCATCTCACCCATCATCTCCATCTCGCCCATCATCTCCATCTCGCCCATCATCTCCATCTCGCCCATCATCTCCATCTCCGTCTCGCCCATCATCTCCGTCTCACCCATCATCTCCGTCTCGCCCATCATCTCCATCTCACCCATCATCTCCATCTCGCCCATCATCTCCATCTCGCCCATCATCTCCATCTCGCCCATCATCTCCATCTCCGTCTCGCCCATCATCTCCGTCTCACCCATCATCTCCATCTCACCCATCATCTCCATCTCACCCATCATCTCCGTCTCGCCCATCATCTCCATCTCACCCATCATCTCCATCTCACCCATCATCTCCATCTCGCCCATCATTTCCATCTCACCCATCATCTCCATCTCGCCCATCATTTCCATCTCACCCATCATCTCCATCTCTGCCTCGCCCATCATCTCCGTCTCGCCCATCATCTCCATCTCGCCCATCATCTCCGTCTCGCCCATCGTCTCCGTCTCGCCCATCGTCTCCGTCTCGCCCATCATCTCCGTCTCACCCATCATCTCCGTCTCGCCCATCATCTCCATCTCACCCATCATCTCCGTCTCACCCATCATCTCCGTCTCACCCATCATCTCCATCTCACCCATCATCTCCATCTCACCCATCATCTCCATCTCGCCCATCATCTCCATCTCTGCCTCGCCCATCATCTCCGTCTCGCCCATCATCTCCATCTCGCCCATCATCTCCGTCTCGCCCATCGTCTCCGTCTCGCCCATCGTCTCCGTCTCGCCCATCATCTCCGTCTCACCCATCATCTCCGTCTCGCCCATCATCTCCGTCTCGCCCATCATCTCCGTCTTGTCCATCATCTCTGGCTCGCCCATCATCTCCATCTCGCCCATCATCTCCATCTCGCCCATCATCTCCATCTCGCCCATCATCTCCGTCTTGTCCATCATCTCTGGCTCGCCCAGCTCCAGCTTGCAAACCCAGGACCCAGGCTGAAGTCCTGCAGTCCTGCTTGTCCTTCCCCAGGTTCCTGGTTCTCAGCACTGCCCTCTGCTTCATTTCCCACAACCAAAGGCTGACGGCTCCTGTGCTCCTGCCCAGGGCCATGCCCCATTCCTGCCCCCAAGGCTGCTGTGGCACCTGTGGACACTCAGCATCTTGACTGTGCTGGCTTCCTGACCGGTCATCCTGATTCACCCTTGCCTCTTCTAGTCCACTGCCCAGCAGCGTCCCATGCTGAGCTCCTGTCACATCTGGTCCTTCCTCAAACTACCCCCTTGGTCCCACAGTGCCTCTAGGAAAAAGCCCAGCCTCTAGCCCTCCTGGTGGTGGGTGTCGGCCTCCCATTCCCCTCTCCACATCTCCCACCACAGACTGGACCTCTCTGGTCCCTGTACACACCAGACCCTCTCAGGGCACCTTCAATTTGACCTGAGGAGGTCAAGTCCCGGGAAAGGTGGCCCGCACCTGGAACCTTCTGATACCCTGGCCCAGTTCATTTCACTCTCCAGTACCTGGTTGGTCTGGGACTGTCATCCTAGCTGACAGTCATCCTGTCACCCTTCTGATCAGGCACCATGCTCCGCAGAGAATCCGCTCAGTGAACATTGGCAACAGAGCGGAGATGGGAGACAATCCTGCTCACATCCATCTGTCCATGTCACCTGGCACCCAACGCATCCCATAGGGAGCCCAGCTGGGAGAGTGGCCCCACTTGGTGTAGCTCTCTGCTGTGATTCCATAAGGTGCTGGGCAAGGACTCCATGCCACTTTCTGATGGACACAGGCTTGTCGGGCACCTGGCAGCCAGTTGCAGGGCCCGTGGCCGGGCAGGAACACTGCTGCTGCTGCTGCTGCTGCTGTGCCGCTTGCTGCCCAGAGCGGTGGAGAGGGGGTGGCCGTCCCTGAGGAGGGATGATAGAAAGGGCTCTCCTCGTAAACCCCTGGACAGCCTCTGGGCCCACCTGCTTGCGAAAGTTCCATTTCCATGGAGTCCTCCAGGATTACTAGTGGGAAGCTGCCATCCCGGCTTCTGTCGTGCATTTAACAATCATTCCTTGGGCACCTGCTCCCAGGCAGGCCTCACTTCTGGTATGAGGATAAAGAGTTGGGGAGGGCCCTAGCCAGTTTGGCTCAGTGGATAGAGCGTCGGCCTGCAGACTGAAGGGTCCCGGTTCGATTCCGGTCAAGGGCACATGCCTGGGTTGTGGGCTCAATCCCCAGTAGGGGGCGTGCAGGAGGCAGCTGATCAATGATTCTCTCACATCATTGATGTTTCTATCTCTCTCTCCCTCTTTCTTCCTCTCTGAAATCAATTAAAATATATATGTATTTTTAAAAAACAACAGTTGTGGAGGTGTGGCCTCTGCCCCACCAGGCTCATAGCCTGGCCAAGAGGAGACCCAGAAAACGGTCAGTGACACTGCAGGCCAAGAGAAAGGCATGAGACAGCAAGCCTGGGTGCTCCGCGCACAGCGCAGCCAGGTCTTCAGGGAGGAACAGCCAGGCCAGCAGAGACACTGAGCCGCAGGGGCACCGGGCCCACTCGGCTCCTCCGTTCGGTGTCTCCTGGGCTAGCGATGGCCAAGCTAATCAGACTAACTCTGAACGCTTGGTTTTGTCCTTTTGCTCCAATTTGCCATCACAAGTCCTGCCATTTCTAATTCCAGAATGCATCTGAATCCCACTGCTTGTCTGTCTCCCATGCCAAGCAGCTTTGCCCAGCCATCAGCATGCTGCCCCACAGTGCCAATGGCCTCCTGGTGGGTCTTCAACTTGGACCCTGCTCCAGCCCATTCTCCAGCAGCAGCCAGTGACCGTTCGGGTTGCCTACAGGATCTCGTTGCTTCTTGCGCACAAGTGCTCAGACTGGGCCGCATTCACAGCGGGCTCCGCCTCGGGCTGCAGGGACTGTCCCCGTGGGCTGAGTGCTAAGGCCTCCCCTTCGTAGCTCAGGGTTTGCAAGTGTCCCGAGCAGCCAGCAGCCCTGTGGGTGTTTCAACAAAGGAACCAGCCTCAGGCAGAGGATTTGGTCCCAGGCCCAGAGGCACCCCCGTTACCTCTGCGAGCCTGTGTCCCCACGTGTAACCCAGACAGGCATGCCGACCTCAGGAGCTGTCCGAAGGCCCAGCCATGGTCCTGGCTCTGCCCCTTCCTAGCTGTTTCCAAGGTTCATCCATGTCGTAGCATGTATTGCTGCTTCATTCCCTTTTATGGCTGAATATAGTCAGCATGAGCACACGGCCTTCTGTCCATTCATCAGTTGACGAGGCGTGGATTGCATTTGCCAGTGTTTTGTTGAGGATATTTGTGTGTTCATAGGGATGCTTCTTGCAATGTCTTTGCTTTGTTATCAGAGGAACCCTGGCTGCACAGGAGTTGGGAGCTGTTGCCTCCTCTTCTGTTTTTTGGAGGGTGTTGTGAACAGTTGATATTCACTCTTCTAATTCTTGGTAGAATTCACCAGTGAAACTGTCTGCTATTAGTTCTTCTTAAATGATTGGTAGAATTCTTCAGTGAAACATTTTTGGGCATGTTGAAATTATTCAGTCTCTTGTTAAAGATTTATTTAGATTTTTCTATTCTTGAGTTGGTTTTGGTAATTTATGTCTTTCTAGGAATCTGTCTGCTTCATTTAAGTTGTCTAATTTGTTGGCATACATTTTAAAAAATATTTTATTTCATTAGAGCCATGGCTAGTGTGGCTCAGTTGGTTGGGCGTCGCCCATGCATTGAAGGGTTGCCAGTTTAATCCCAGTCAGGGTACAGGGCTCGATCCCTGGTGAGGGCGTGCAGGAGGCAACTGATCCATATTTCACTCTCGAATCAATGTTTCTCTCTCTCTTTCCCTCTCCCTTCCTCTGTCGCTAAAATCAATAAAAATCTTTAAAATGTGTATTATTCCATTACAATCCTTTTTATTTTTGTAAGGTTGGCAGTGATGTCTGCTCTTGCATTCCTGATTTTAGTAAGTCTTCTTTTTTTCCTTGGTCAGTCTAGCTAAAGTTAGTCAAATGTGATCATTTTAAAGAATGAACTTCTGTTTTTACTGACTTTTCTCTATTCCTTTTTAGTGTTCATAGGATTTATTTTCACTTTAATCTTAACTATTTCCTTCCATGTGTTTGGTTTGGCCTGTCCTTTTTCTAGTTTTTTAAAGTGTAACATTAGATTATTGACTTATTTTTTTTTATAATGTAGTCATTTATAGCTATAAGTTTCCCTTTAAGCACACGATATCCCATAAGTTTTGGTATACTGTGTTTTCATTTTCATTCACCTCAAAGTGTTTTTTAAATTTCTCTTGTGACTTCTTCTTTGCTTATTTAGGACTGAGTTGCTTAGTTTTCACATATTTATGAATTCTCCAAATTTTTATTTTCTTTTTGATTTCTAATTCCATTCCTCTGTAGTTGGTGAATATACTTTCATATTTTGTTTTAGTCAATCCTTTTAAGTGTTAAATGCTTGCTTTATGATCTAGCCTATGGTCTATCCTGGAGAATGTTCCATGTGCACTTGAGAAGAATGTGTATTCTGCTGTTATTGGGTGGAGTGTCCTACAGATGTGTGTTAGGCCTAATTGGTTTCTTGTGTTGTTCAAGTCTTCCATTTCCCTATTAATTTTCTGCCTAGTTGTACTATCTATTATCGAAAGTGGAATACTGAAGTCTCCAGTTATTATTAGAGAATCTGAATTCAATTCTATTTTTTACTTCATGATTTATTATACTCTGTTGCCAGGGGCATATCCTATCTAATAAAACAGTAATATGCAAATTGACCGCACCTTCGCTACACCCATAAGCCATGCCCACCGGCCACGCCCACCGGCCACGCCCACCGGCCAACCAGGAGCAAATATACACGTTAAACCAGCAAAGATGGCGGGGGGAAAGGGCAGCACCCATGTCAGTGAGATCCAAGCCATGATGGTGGACCAGGGCAGGCGGCGTGGGTTCACGCCCGCTGCCGCCTGCCCAGGTCCGCCATCCCCGATCGCGGACCTGGGCAGGCGGCGTGGGTTAAGGCCGGCAGCCGCCTGCCCAGGTCCGCCATCCCCGATCGCGGACCTGGGCAGGCGGCGTGGGTTAAGGCCGGCAGGCGGCTGCCCAGGTCCACGATCACAGATCACGGACCAGGACAGCTGCCTGCCCAGGTCCATCACTGATCTCAGAGCTGGGCAGGCAGCGTGGGTTAAGGCCTGCAGCCGCCTGCCCAGGTCCATGATGAGGGATCACGGACCAGGGAAGGCGGCGAGGGTTAGCGCCCGTAGCTGCCTGCCCAGGTCCGCCATCACCGATCTCGGACGAGGGCAGGCAGCTTGGGTTAGCGCCCACAGCCGCCTGACCAGGTCCTGGATAAGGGCTTCGAGTCAGCCATTGCCAGTGGCAGCTGACTTAAAGCCCCTATCAGGGATCATGGACCAGGTCAGGCAGCGTGGGTTAAAGCCCACAGCCGGCTGCCCAGGTCCGTGATCACCGATCTCAGAGCAGGGCAGGCAGCGTGGGTTAAAGCCTGCAGCAGGCTGCCCAGGTCCACGATCATGGATCACAGACCATGGCAGGCGTCATGGGTTAGCACCCGCAGAGGCCTGCCCAGGTACCGGATCACGGATCCAGGTGGCGTGGGTTAGCACCCACAGCCGCCTGACCAAGTCCCTGATAGGGACTTGGAGTCTAGCATAAGGAAAAGAATAGTCAGCAAAAGCAGGAGACAAGGTTTCATAAGTTCTCCCCCAGGTCACCACTGTTCTCTTATACATTTTAAGTATCCCAGACTTTGCATGATGGGATTTGATTTGAATTATGCCTGATAGAGATTTCATGACATGAATTGTAGGCTCATTCTTTCTTTTTGTGGTTGCCTGACTGAGAAAGGCCTTGGAATGAGAGAAGGCACTTTTATTTTCCTTTTTCATTCTTTAGAGGCTGAGGAATTACAGTTATATGAAGAAGTTAGTGAGAGAATGAAAGTCTCATGCTGTATTATTCTGTAAGTTTTATCATGTGGACTATCAAAAACTTGGTGGGATCCTTTTCAAGAGGTGTTACAAAAATTATGTTGAAATTAACATTCAAGAGTAAAAGGAGAGAAGTGAGTGGTGGGTAAAGGAAAGAACTTTGTCCTAGAAACCAAATAGAAGCCACATAAACCTTCAGATTCTTACTCATTGTGCTTTGGAGGTATCCTATCTAATGAAAGAGTAATATACAGATTGATCATCACTGCAACACACAATATAGCTGCCCCCATGTGGTCAAAGATCCTGCCCCCATGTGGACACAAGATGGCCACCACAAGATGGCCAGCAGGAGAGGGCAGTTGGGAGGCACCCAGCCTGCAAGGGAGGGCAGTTGAGAAGGACTAGGCCTGCAAGGGAGGGCAGTTGGAGGTGATCAACCCTGCAGGAGAGGGCAGTTAGGGGTGACCAGGCCGGCAGAGGAGGGAAGTTGGGGGCAAACAGGCTGGCAGCAGAGTGGTTAGGGGCAATCAGGAAGGCAGGCAGGCAAGCAGTTGGGAGCCAGCAGTCCTGGATTGTGAGAGGGATGTTCGACTGCCCGTTTAGGCCCGATCCCATCGGGCCTAAACGGGCAGTCGGACATCCCTTGAGGGGTCCCATATTGGAGAGGGTACAGGCTGGGCTGAGGGACAACCCCCCTCCGTGCACGAGTTTCGTGCACCGGGCCTCTAGTCCTATATAATAAAAGGCTAATATGCAAATAGACCAAACAGCAAACAACAGAACAACTAAAAACCAAACAACCAGTTGCTATGACGTGTGCTGACCACCAGGGGGCACACGTGGAACATAGTGGACGTTGGCTGCAGCGAGATGGTGGAGCAGGTGAGTAGGGGTGCCAGACCAAGGCGGGGCGCCGGTTGCTGTCATCGGGGCGAGCCTCTGGTGGTTACTAAAAATTCTTTGCTCCTGCGCCACAGTTCCGCCCGGTGCTTGCACCTGCTGCCGGCGCCGGCCCTGCTCACACCCATTGTCAGTGCTAGAGCCGCTTCTCGCACCCGCTGCTGGTGCCTGGCACCGGCCCTGATATCTCAGTGCCATCAGTGGGTGCGAGCGGCGACTGCTAGCCCTGATCACCCCTCAGGACTTCTCCACCTTCCCCTGCTCCTGAGGGGCGATCGGGTCAGCAGCCGCCACTTGCACTTGCTGATGGCACCGGCCCTGCTCACACCTGCTGCTGACACCAGCCCCAATCGCTCTGCGCCATCGGGTGCGAGGGGGGCCGGCACCATCAGTGCTTGGGAACAGCGGTAGTGGGAGCGGGGCTGCCGGCAGACAGGGTACCAGGGTTCGCGGCAGGAGGGGCTGGGTGGGGGCACGGAGGATGGCCAAGACCCGTCCCTGTGCCCACCGCAGCCTCATGGCCCACAGTTCCTTTCAAGGTGCACAAATTTGTGCACTGGGTCCCTAGTATGTTTATAATTGTTATATCTTCCTGCTAGATCAAACCTTTTATCATTACAAGATTTTCCTCTTTGTCTCCAACAACATTTCTGTCTTAAAGTCTAATTTGTTTGATATTTGTGTAGCTACTCTAGCTCTTTTTTGGGTATGGTTTGCATGGTATATCTTTTTCTATCATTTTACTTTGAACCTATTTGAGTTTTTAAATTTAAATGTGTCTCTTATAACAAGGATTTACCGTAGTTTGTTTTTCAAATATATTATGTCAATTCTGGCCTTTTTATTGGAGTGTTCAGTGCATTTACACTTCATGTAATTACTGTAAGGTGGTGCTATGTCAGACACTTTGCTATTTGTTTTCTGTAAGCCTGTCTTTTCTTCTTTCTGTGTTAAATAGATATTTTCTATTGTAACATTTTAATTTCCTTACTGTTTCTTAACAGTATTTTCTTGTTTAGTTATTTTTTTAGTGGTCATTCTTAGGATTACAGTTAACTTCTTAATTGAACACAATCTAGTCAAATTAATACTACATTAACTTCAATAGTATACCTTTTATCTCCACAATTGCTCTGTCCCCTCACCCTCCTTTGTGTCATTATTTATATACTAATTATTTCTTTATGCATGATAAGTCCATCAACACAATTTTATAAGTATTGCTTTATGCAATGTCTTTTAAATCAGATAGAAGAGTTAAAAAATACATTTATGCTGTCTTTTATATTTAATTATATAGTTACCTTTAGTATGTCCTTTATTTTTTCACGTAGATTTGAGTGACTATCTAATGTCCTTTCATTTCACCTGAAGGACTTTCTTTAGAACTTTAAAAAATATATTTTTTATTTATTGATTTTTTTTTTTTGAGAGAGGAACATTGATTTGTTGTTCCACTTATTTATTCACTCATTGATAGATTCTTGTATGTGTCCTGACCTGGGATCGAACCCACAACCTAGTTTACTGGGATGATGCTCTAACCAACTAGCTACCTGGCCAGGGCTCCCTTTAGGATTCTTTGTAGTATAGGTATAATAGGATAGAGAACTGAGTGCTCTCCTTTTGTTTATCTGGGAATGTATACATTACTCCCTTGTTTTTAAAGGATGGTTTTTCAGGATATAGAATTTTTGGTTGATAGTTTTTTTGCCCCAGCATTTGGAAAATGTTATCCCACTGTCTTTTAACTTCCATTGTTTCTGATGAAAGTCAACTATTAATTTTATTGAGAATGCCTTGTATGTGATGAATCCTTTTTTTCTTTTTCTTCTTTTACAATGTTTTGTCTTTGGACAATTTACAATAGTATGTCTAGGTGTGAATTTCTTTGAGTTCATTATATTTGGAGTTCATTAAAATTCTTGGATGTATACTGTTTTCAACAAATTTGAGAAGTTTTCACCAATTATTTCTTCAGATATTCTTTCCATTCCTTTTTCTCTCTCTCCTTCTTCCGAAACTTCCATGATGTGTTGGTACACTTGGTGGTGTCTCACTGGGCTCTGAGACTCTATTCATTTTTCTTCATTCTTTTTTTATTTTTGTTCCTCTTTTGTTCTTTTTGTTCCTTAGTTGATGTATCTTAAGTTTTCCGGTTCTTTCTTATGCCAGTTCAAATCTGCTATTGAGTCTCTATGGTGAATTTTTCATTTCAGTTATTGTACTTTTAAATTCTATAATTTTTTGTTTCTTATAATTTCTACCCCTTTCTTCATATTCTTTATTTGTTGAGATATTTTTGTCATATTTACCTTTCATTTTTTAGACATGGTTTTCTTTAGTTCTTTGAACATCTTTATAATACCTGATTTGAAGTCTTTGTCCAGTAAGTCTAACATCTGGATCAATAGTTTCTATTGACTGCTTTTTTTCTTGTATATGAACCATACTTTCTTTTTTTCTTTGTGTGTCTTGTAATCTTTTGTCAAAAAGTGGACATTGTAGATAATACAATGTGGCAACTCTGAAAATTGTCTTCCCTTTTCTCCCTAGGTGTTGTTGTAGTTGTTTAGTGACTTTCCTGGCCTAAATCTACAAAATCTGTAGTATGCATCTGAAGTCTCTCCTTAATTGGTTTAGCAGTCAGCTAATGATTTGTTAGAGATATAATTAAATGCCTTGAACCAATGTTTTCTACCCTTTGCTGAGTGTGTGTGTGTGTGTGTGTGTGTGTGTGTGTGTGTGTGTTAGGAGACATCTTTAGTGCTTAGGTAGTTGATGACTCTGCCTTAGTCTTCACTTCCTGCTTGTACAGGGACTCAAAATCAGCCAGAGGTGAGAAAATGGGCTCAGCTCAGGTCTTTTCTGCTCGTGGACATAGCTATGCATATGTACATGACCATGTAGAGCTCTAGAAATATGTCAGAGCTTTTCAAATCCCCCAATAGGCTTCTCATTCCCCAGATTTTTCTTTTGGCCAGCTCATGTTCCCTCCAATTAGTCACGTAGCTTTAGCTATCTGTAATATTAAAGAATGACCCTGATGGTTTTTGACCAATGCCCTGGAGCTAGGCTTTTCCACAGAATGAGTCAGGTGAATTAATGACAATGCTCTATAAATGGGGCTTTTTCAGTGAGTGGCAAGACAGGTCAAACTGTGACAGTGCTCTGGGGATGGGACTTTCTGAGATGCTAATTCATATAAGGTCTGTGGTCAGGTCTTCTCACCCAGGCAGTGTGAAATGTTGGAAGCTCATGAAGCTGGGAGTTCACATCTTGTTCTGAATTCTGGTTCTGTCACAAGCTGTCAGTGCAGCCTCGGGGGCAAGTTACTTCTGAGCCAAAGAGGGATGCCTTCGTCTGGACATTGGGCTACCTCACCAGGTATGTCCATGGAAGAATTAAATTGGCCTCTCTCTATGGCACACACAAAAGTGTCCATTAATGGGGATAATTATTATTTGGCTTGAGACTTAGGGTGAGAGTCTAAAAGATGATGAGGCCAGCGTTGTTTGGTTGCAGTAAAAGCACTCACAACACATACACACTCACTGTGTGCCAAGCCCCGTTCCAAGCACTTTACACACAGGAATTCACTTACTCTTCACAGTAACCCTCCAGTGGGTTTTGTTATTAGTTTCATTTTAGAGATGAGGACTCGCTAAATGGAGTTTCCTGCCCAGGCCCCTGAGAGCTGGGATTTCAATTCAGGCTGCCTGGTGCCAGAACATGCACTTATAAACTGCTCTCCATGCTTAGTTTATTTTAATGCCACACAACGCAAAGCCAGGTTTTCACTTTTACAACGGGCAGTAGAGGGCACTAAAGTGAGAGTAGAACGGAAATCAGTTCTGCCCTTTAATAATGAAACTTGGAACAAAAGGACTGGACACTCCCTAGTCAACATCCAATTTGGAAAGAGTCAGAGGTCAGTCGCAAGCCAGCAGCTTCTCCTTTGTGGCTGTGGCCAGGCTCAGTTCCTCTCTGAGGATCAGTCACACACGGGACCTGCCACCCATCCAGTCAGAGTTCCTCTTGGGGCAGGGGTGCAGCCTGTCCCTGGAGCTGGGAGCTCCCTGAACCCCAGCTTTTCCTGAGTCTGCTCAGACGCACACAGACTACAGGCAAGTAGGAGCCCCTCCCAGCAGCTCCTGGTGCAGAGCCCAGCGCCAGGCGCCGCAGCGGAGAGTGGATGTGTGATCACTTGGTGCTCACCGTGACTCACCAGGGCTGTGCGGGAACAGGCACTCCTATGAGTTCAGCGCAGTCTTTTATGACTCGCCCACGTCCTGCTTCCCAGTGGCCACTGCCCACCACGAGACTGTCCCTGCGAGTGCACAGCATACAGTGTGGATCAGAGCAGGCGTGAGGTCCCTGCGCCTGCCCTCCAGCCTCCTTCCACAGCCACCCAGGGAGAAGCCCACCTGGCAGACCTGCCCAGAAGGTCTGAGGCTATGGCGGATGTTCAGATGGCACCCACCTGGATGACTAGGATGTTTGTAAAAGCCACTGCCCCAGCCTTCCTGGAGCCCCTCAGCATCCTCACTGTCAGGCACCAGAAGCTTGTTGCCTGGCCCAGCAGGGCCACCCGGGCCTGGTCCGGGCCTCGGTCCTTTCTGCTCTGATTGGTGTTCGTCTCTGCAGAGCCATTCTTAGGCTTTCGGACACCGCCCAGGCTGCTGCAGCGGCTCCTGGAGGCTGAGAGCCCGCACTCGGGAGCAGAGGGATCTTGGGTAGGTAGTTTCCACTCCCTCAGTTTACTGACGGGAAGAGTGGGATGGAGAGAGCCTGTGTCACTCTCCAGGAGCACAGAGCTCATTTGGACAGTGTGAGCCTCTTGTAAGTTGGGGGTCAGAGAGTGGGGACAGCATGAGTGACGTTAGAGTCAGGTCACCCGAGTGTTAAATTCTGACCATCCCACTTTGACCTGCTGTGCCTCTGTGGGCGCAGGCCAGGAGAGCCCGCCCCACGCCCCACCAGCTGCCTTGATGCCGGAGGGCCTGGAGGGAGAGGATGTCGGATCTGTGCCACCAACAGTCTCCCCGAGAGAGCCAGGGCCGCTGAGGTCCTCTGGGAGGCCCAGCACCTGCTCGCTCAGTGAGGCTCGGCAGCCATGTCCAAGGTCTCCTGCTGCGAACAGGCCACTCTCCAGTTTGGGAAACGGCTCTTCTCCAGCGAAGGTCTCTCAGGAGCGGGTGAAGGAGAGCAGCCACCACTCAAACTCTGAATCCCATCTTGCTAATGAGCAAACTCGGCGTCTATCCATATAACAGGCAGGCTCCGAGGGGGTGAGCTGAGAGTCCTCAGAGATCCCTTGGCCCTCCTTCTCATTTCCTGATGAGTTTTCAAAGAGGAAGTGACTTGCCTTAGGCCTAGCAGCATGCCAGGGGCCCAGCTGGGAGGGCTCACCCATGGTCCCTCCAGTCTGGGGGCCTGTGCTTTTGACTTTGAACAAGAGTGCCAGACTTTGTTCTGGTTCATCCATGTGCCCTGCGGGCAAGTTCTGTGCACGGTGCTGGGAGGCCTGCAGAGCGGGTATCACACCTTCCTTTCTCCAGGGCAGCCAATGGGGGAAGGAGCAGGACACACAGGAGTTATTCAAGGCGAGGGTGCGGACTGGGGGGCAGGGTGGGGGGGAGCTGATGGATGTGAGGGAAGCACTCTTTCATGCCCCTCTAGCAGCTGGGTGGGCACGGCCAGCCTCTTGGACATGGCCCTGCTCTGAACGTGCTCCATCACAAGTGACCCTTCTCTGTTGTCTCCACATTGTCCAAGTACCAGGAGAGACCAATGGGCTTAGACTTAAGCCTCTCTACAGGCCGTGGCCCTCTCCATTGCCCTGCCTTGCTCATTTGCTTTGATCCACGGTCCTGCTGTCTTTGTATACTCACAGGGTCAATAGGGGTTCCCCTTATGTCTGCCTGGCTCCTCAGCCTTCATTCAGAAGCACTTTATGCGCGGAATGCACTCACCCATTGAATAGCTGGTCGTGGTTTGGGGAGGGAGAGAGGCTAATGTTGCCGAGTGCTGACTGTGCCAAGCCCAGCACTGCTGTGTTTCAGGTTCTCAGCTGCCTGCCGGGGAGTGCAATCGTGTTGGTCTGAGACGTCAGACATTGAGGCTGTGAGGGGTAAGTCACTTGCCCCAGGCCACCCAGATGTGCTGGTGAAGCTGTTTGAACCGGCTCTGAATGACCCGGGATGTGGGATCTTTCTCTTCCTCAGTTGTCTTTCCAGTCTCAAGAACGAATTCTTTCGGAAAGATTCCAGTTCATAGTCCTTGGCCGCTGGGACTGTGGGTCTTTGAGGTTTCTCTGGCTACCTAATGAGGAGACTTCTGATGACACCCTAATAAGAACACCCCTCCTCCAGTGCCTCTCTCCCCACAACCCCCAGGACTGGGCAGAGCCTGGGAATCCCTGGAGGCCCGGGCAGCAGAGCCCAAAGAAGGTCTGGGCCCCTCCCTTTATTCAGCGCTGGGAGCTGCTCCTTCCCAGGAAACTCTGGGGGAGGGGGAGAGAGAGCCTGGAGCCCCGGAAAAGGCGCGGGTCACCCGACTTCCTGCCCTGTGAGGCCCCATTGTCCTGGACTCGGCTCCCAGGCTGGCCGCCCTCGCCTCTGCGCATTCATGAGCAGGCTTCAGGCCCCTTCTGAGAAGTGCTATTTGTAGACTCTTCCTAAAATACCACAAGGGCGCCATTCACGGAGCCTGCACGGAGCGCGGCGGAAGTGGGAACTAGCCGCTGTGCTCAGCATCTGCTTGGCCGCTGCAGGACGCGTCCCCACCCCGTGTCCCAGGCTCTGCGCTCCAGCAAGGACAGGGTCCCCACGCTGGCCCGAAGGCACTCAGCCCTCTGTGGGCAAGTTGGGGCCCTCCTGTGGTCCAGCCCATCAGGCCCTGGTCTCCACCCTCCACCCTCCGTCACCAGGCCGCTGCAGGCTGTCAATTCCAGTTGGATGGAGGGTCCAGAGCAAAGAACCAGAAAGGTGTCGCTTAGGGGGGGTCCCAAGAATAAAGCTTTCTCCTCCGGAACCAAACACTCATTTCAGGTGCCCAGTGGCACCAGGGCCCTCGCCCACCCCAGCAGTGCACACAGAGCCTTTCCAAAGCCCTTGCTCGTGGGGTGTTAATGGTGTCACACCACCCGCGAGTCTGGGGTGCCTGCGGGGAGCAGAGCAGAGCGGCGTGCCAGGCCTGCGCAGCGGCTCATCCAGCCAATGCGTTTGATGGTTTCCCAGTTTTTGTCTTCTAACCGCGTGTTGCGTAGAAGAACCATGCCCTGGCTGTGGGGGCTCAGGTGGTCGGAGTGTCATCCCATACACCGAAAGGTGGCGGCTCCATTCCTGGTCAGGGCACGTGCCCAGGCTGTGGTTCGATTCCAGGTCAGGGTTCAAGCAGGAGGCGGCCAATTGATGTTTCGCTCTTCTCTCTCTCTCTCTCTCTCTCTCTCTCTCTCTCTCTCTCTCTCTCTCTCCGCCCCCTTTCTTCTTTCTAAAAATCAATAAAATTAGCTCTAACTGGTTTGGCTCAGTGGACAGAGCATCGGCCTGTGGACTGAAGAGTCCCAGGTTCGATTCTAGTCAAGGGCATATGACTGGGTTGTGGGCCCGATCCCCAGTAGGGGGCATGCAGGAGGCAGTGATCAATGATTCTCTGTCATCATTGATGTTTCTATCTCTCTCTCTCTCCCTCACCCTTCCTCTCTGAATTCAATAAAAATATATTAAAAAAATAAAAATCAATAAAATTAAAAAATATATATTAAAGAAAAATCAGACGTCCCTCCAAAAGGAGGCAGCTTCGCCGTCCTGGCCTTGCCGGGGCTGAGAACCCGCAGTGGGCCTTGCTTTGTGTCTGGCAGTGCCTGGCAGACACCCCTCACTGCCTGCAAAGCTTGGCAGTCAAGATCCGACGCTCCCTGGTGGAGCCAGTGCACCCGCGGGGACTGATGTCCAGGCCTCCGGGGTTTTTAAACTGCAGATCTCCGGCAGACCAGTCCCTGGTCACGGCTGGGCATGGAGGATGCTGGGCCATCCCTGGACCAGTAGGGGGTCATTGCGTACAACCAGCACAAAGTGCACCCCTCGCCAGGGCCTGGCCAGGTGGCCGCCCCAAAGATGGCCTGGGGTCCTAGAAGCGCCACCGTGGTAAGAACAATGCTGCCTCCGTCTGAGCCCCGGCGATGGAGCTGGACTCTGCCATCCTGGTGGCCGCAGCCCCCGAGACAGCAGGCCCAGGTCACTCACCAGCTGTAGAACTTCAGGTGGCTCTTGGCATTTCTGTGCCTCGGTTTCCCCCTCAGTAAGGTGGGATTTATAGGCCTAGTTTACAAGTTGCCATGGGGATAAGGAATGATGTAAAAGCCACTCCTGGCACGGTGCAATAAACAGATCTTGTAACATAGAAACCCACACGTTGGTTCATGTTGACCAATGTCACCCAATCAACTTAATATATAAACATTTTTAAAAATAGCCACGCCTGCCCGAGCAGACCTCCGTTAGGGGCGGCAGCCTATCCCTAAGTCAGTGATGGCGAACCTATGACATGCGTGTCAGCACTGACATGCGTAGCCATTTCTGATGACATGTGGCCGCTGAGGCGGCCACATGCCGAGGATGAAACATTTGCTGCTCCTGAGGATGAAACATTTGCGAAATAATGTTTTTTCCTCAAAGTGACACACTACCCGAGTTATGCTCAGTTTTTTGGTGATGTTTGACACACCAAGCTCCAAAGGTTGCCCATCACTGCCCTAAGTGAATCAGCACAGAATGGGGGGTGTGGCAGAGTCTGTGCCTGTCTCACCTCCCCTTGGGGCGGTGTGCTCCCTGCAGACAGGAATGTTGCCGGGGTCCTGGCGTCCTCAGCCCCCCACATGCATGGAAGGCCCTCCTGAGGAGGTGTAAGCAGATGGTCAGAGCGGCTGCTCCGAGGAGGGTCTGGCCCCAGAGCACTGGGAAGGGGCTGACTTGGGTCTGTTTGAGCAGTTGATTCGGTTGATATTGTTCACCCTTTGCCCCCAAAGGCTAATCTCTCTGAATTTCAGAATTTTCATGTCTTCTGTTTCTTCTCTTGCCACCCCCTGTCGCTTCCTGCCTGTAGTAGCTCTCTCAGTCTCGCCTTACTATCTGTTCTAATCCCCTGGGTTCCATGGAGCCAGGGAGACGTGTGGGTTGGAAATGTGTGTAAAGAAGGAAGGCCCTGAGGCTCAGTTATTTGGCTCCTAGTGTTTTGAAGCCTGTTTCGGCGTCTGTCCCTGGACCTAGGTGGACGGGCTGTCGGATAAGGGATTTCTGGGTAAACAAGGTGCTTCTGTGAGGCCCCGTGTGCGGGAGGAACAGGGTCCGGCGGTTTCCTGGCTGTGCAAGTACTCTTCAAACGAGTGAGGCTAAGCTGCTGAAGACCGCAGCAAACCAGGTATTTTCCGAGATCCCTCTTGCAGGTGGGACTGGGGGCAGCGGTCCCGAGAGGCTGGAGGAGTGGGGGTTTGCTCCCCAGCCCTGCTAAGGGGGACGGCAGGGAGTGTCAGAATGACAAGGTGTGAAATCTCAGCTCTGGCCCTCTGGCTGAGAGTCCTTGGATGGTTTTGTTCTGTAGAAAGTGGGGAGATAGGACCTTTGTTGTGGTTGTCTGGAGGCTTAACTATGAGAACAGATAGGCACCTCGTCACCTAACTCCAGGAAGAGGGGTTCACATAGGCTATAAGGTGAAGCGGTGCCTGAGAGGGTGCCATTTTTTTAAAAATATATTTTATTGAATTTCTACAGAGAGAAAGAGAGAGGGATAGAGAGTTAGAAACATCGATGAGAGAGAAACATCGATCAGCTGCCTCTTGCACACCCCCTACTGGGGATGTGCCCGCAACCAAGGTACATGCCCTTGACCGGAATCGAACCCGGGACCTTTGAGTCCGCAGGCCGATGCTCTATCCACTGAGCCAAACCGGTTTCGGCGAGGGTGCCATTTTTAAGACTACAGTGAGCCCTCGCTGGTGTGGCTCGGTGGATAGAGCATTGGCCTGCGGACCGAAGGGTCCCGGGTTTGATTCCAGTCAAGGGCATGTATCTCAGTTGCGGGCTTCTCCCCAGTTCATGCAGGAGGCAGCCTATGGATGTGTTTCTCTCACATTGATATTTCTTCCTCTTTCCCTCTCTCTCCCACCTCTCTAAAAATTAATGGAAAAATATCCTTGGGTGGGAATTTAAAAAAAAAAAAAGACTACAATGAGCATGGCTGCCTTGGTGGGAAGGAGTGCCAGTCACTTAGACTACAGTGTGAATGGCTGCCTCCTGGAGTTGTGCTAGGAAGTGGTGCTGGTTAACAGTGAAGTCTGCTTCCCTCCTGACCCTAGCAAGACTTCCAACTTCTCTGCTTGTTTATACCTGGCCTCCAGGACAGAGGCAGCTTATAAAAATAGAGCTTTTTTTAGGACCTGAAGAATTAAGAGTTTGGGTGAAAAAGAGTGTAGTGAGGGCATTTGCTAGAGCCCTGAGGTCCCACACACCTGCTGGAGGTGGGCCCACTTTGGGCTTGCCCTTGCCGCGACCCGTGCTAAGAGAAAGTATCGATTAGAGCTCCATGGTGCCCATATCAAGTTAAGGGGATTTCTTAGGTGCCGGCATAGATTCTGTGGCTCAACAGATGTCCACACGAGGAGGCAGAACCTGGCGAGATGGGGTGAGTGTGCAGCTAGAGCATGGGCGTGGCTCCCACCGCCCGTCTCCACACTCTGCCCTTCTCTCCCGTCAGCCGAACTCCTTACAGGCCTCTGGCTGCATCTGCTGCCTGCACCTCCCTGCAGTCCTCCCCACCACCCCTCTGTCCACCCAGGCCTGGGGGAGGGGGCTGAACTTGCCTCTTGGGGAGGCAGACATCGAAATTGGTTATTTTAGGCATGTGTCCCACCCCCCCAGCCCCCAGGAGTTCCTGTGAGGCAGAGGTTTTGTGATGCAGAACTGGGCCAGGGTGATAGATCCTCCCTTCCCCCAACTGATGGATGGAGTATGATGTAAACTCCACCTGCAGCCGGACATTCCTGAACACCTTATAGACTGTACATTGAACCACCAATCAGCACCTGCCAAATACCCTAAACCCCCGATTCCTAAGTCCCTAGGCCCCTAATCATGTGCCTGACATGAAACCACCAATCAGCGTGTGCTGAGTGCCCTAAGCCCCGTCCCCTCCTTACCTCCCCTTAATAGGCACTCTCACCCCGGCACGCTCTCTCTCTCTAACTCTCTCACTCTCAAGCCCTCTCTCTCTCTCTCTCTCTCTCTCTCTCTCTCTCTCTCTCTCTCTCTCTCTCCCTCTCTCCCCCTCTCCTCTCTCTCTCTCTTTCCCCTCTGGAAGGCGGCCGGCAGGGTGATCGCCAATAAAGCCTGTGTCCTGGTATCCCATGGTCTCCGGCCCTCTGTTTCATCTTTCACAGGGGTTCACCTTCATCTCCACAGTAAAGAGCAGGCGGGAAGGAGCCCACTGGCTTCCTCCCAGGCGCTGCCCTGACGGCCAGGCCTTGGTTGTGGCCAATGTGGCTTCTTGGAGGCTTTCCGTCTGCAGTGACCCCACTCACCCTCGGCTCCCTGAGCCTAGGGCACAGCGGCTTCATTTTCGTGCCCCCAGCTCCTAGCCTGGTGCCTGGCAGAGGTCTCTGGATAGAATCAGGATATCCTTCCGGGCACCTGCCCTGGGGGCTGTGGCCAACCACCAGGGCGGGGGGAGGAGGGTGGGGGGGGGCGAAAAGAACTCCCCCTGATAAAGGGGGATGGAGATGTGGGGCCTAGGCTGGCTGTCCTTACTGGTGTCAGGGAGAGTCTAGTGGAGTCCTTGGGTGATGGCCAACCCGCCCCCCATAATGCCAGGCTGGGGTGGTGCCGGCCTCGGAGTCAGGGCAGGCATCCTGGCATCTGTGCTTCCTAAGCAGCTGGCCTGGATGGAGCCCAGGATGGGGGTCACGTGGGAGGGGCGTGAGGAACCGCCACCAGCATTTTAAATTGACACGATTACAAAGTGATTTTTATTTATTAGACTTAGTCTAAAATATGCAGTTTTTGGAGTCAGAGTGAGCAGGGTGTGGTGGAACGTGGGACACCCCTCCTTTCGCCAGTGGGCCCCGCGACTGCCCAGGCTCTGCTCCTGTGGGGGGGGGGGGGGGAGGCCTGGAGGCTCTTGCACTTCCTCTGGACCGCACCCAGGCCCTTCCTACACACCCCCAACCTCACCCCATCCCCACCCCACCCCCACCCCCACCCCCACCCCCACCACAGAATTTAGGAGCAAGCTCTGTTGGGTCCCAGATCAAGACCCATCCTGAACCCAGATGCTTGTCCCTCCCACAGCCCCTCCCTATGGCTACGCGCTGCTCCCCCCACGCACCTGCAGAACCTGCCTGCTCCTGCCCCCCCCCATGCCCTTTCAGGTCACTGAGCCCCACCTCCGGCCCCTGCAATCAATCGCTGCCCTTCCTCCCCGCCAGCCCTCTGTGCCAGCCCCTCTGGTCACTTAGTCCGCAGACCAAGGGTCCAGCCGGACTTCTCCGACCCCTGCCGCCGTCACCCTGTCTGAGCTCACCTCCCGCTTCGTCCATTGCTCCCCAGGAGGAGCCCTAGGAGGGTGGGGCCTTGCCTGTCCTGTTCACGCATGCACTCCACCCCACCCCACCCCTTTGCCAAGCATGGTGCTGGCACACAGTAGGTCTTGAGGCCTATCAGCTGCCTCATTGAGAGGGCTCCCTACACAGGCAGAGAGGCCAGGCCCAGTCTGCGCCAGCCAGGCCCCCGGAGCAGGTGGGGAAGCGGGCGTTAAGAGCTCCTGGGACCACCCTTGCCAGGGGGCCTGAGCTGATGGACACCTGCTCCGGCTCAGCCCTGGGCGGCGGTTCTGGTGCGCATTTCTTGAGGCTGCACCCACCAGCCAGCAGGACGGAGCCCCCAGGCTCCCGAAGCAGCCACGGGCTCCGTCCCCTCACCCCCCAGTTCATTCCTGTCCTGCACACCTCCCGGCATAGCCTCCCCAATCCACAGCCTGCACCGAGCCTTGGTTTGGGGGGGCCCAGGCTCAGACACCCCTGGGGGGGAGCCCTCAGGAGCAGCCTGGAGCTGGGAGAGGACGGCTTCCTGCGTTCCCACACTCCAGGTGAGCCCCGGGCTTTGTCATTCATTTCACAGGTGGTGAGGAGACACCCCCGGATTCTTCCCCCCCCAGAAGCCTAGGAGGGGAGAGGGGAGGCGGGGTTTGGGAGGGACGGTGTGGGGGCTGGACTGGGATGTGCATGGAGCTCCAAGCTAGGTCACCTACCCCCTGGCCCCGCTTCTCCTGTGCACAGTGGGGACAGTCACGCGTCACAGCACCCCCTTCTGGGATTGGCCAGGGAGAGTGCAGCTCGTGGCAGGGCCCTAGGGGTTCGCGCGGGGACCGTACAGGCCCGGCTGTGGAGCCTGCGACCTCTCCGCGGAAACCCAGGCCCCTGCTCAGCCCCGGGAGGTCGGATCTGACCGCTTGTGGGGAAGCCGGCGCTGAGTAGGCGCTTCATAGCTGGGAGGCTCCTTGCCGCCCTTAGAAAGATGAAGTAAGCCATTATTCCTTCCAGGTCGGTCAGCATACATCGCATTTTTTCCATTCCAAGTGCCAGGCCCACCCCTCCTCCTCCTCAACCCCCACCCGGGAACATGGCAGGCGCAGGTCTTCATCTGACAGTTGGCATATTCCCTTTCCTGTGTTGCTACGTTTACTTTTTTTTAAAAAAACACAAAGGTTATATTTAAGTGGGGGGTTCAGGGGGACGCTGGCCTTCAGCCTGGTGTGGCCTCGGTCCTGGCTTCCTGGCCCCCCTGGGAGGCCAGGAGACAGCCTGGCTGTGGCCAGACCCCAGCTGGGCGCTGTGGGTGGGAGGCGGCCTTGCAGGCAGTTCTCATTGTGGCCCGAGCCCCGCCTCCCGGTCGCAGGCTCCTGCGGAGCCCCTGCCCTTTTGCATTTGTTTGTGATAATGTTAGGCCTGTCTTCCCAAGCTGGCCAGTTCTCCCAGAGGCCTGGACTCCTGGTTTTCTCACTTTTGAGAGCCCTGGCACCGTGTCTGGGGTGTCGACCTTCAATGAGTATTTGTGGAAGGGAGAATGGGATAAGGGGAACGGGGTGCGTGAGGGGGAACAGGTAAGGAAGGTGAAAGAGAGGGGGCTATTTGAGCTGGGTCTTGATGAGTGGGTAGGAGTTCACTATGTGTACCAAGTGGAAAGGCATGTCAGGAAGAGGGAACAGCATGTGCAAAGACGGGGTGTGAAGGGCCCCGTGAATCCCAGGAAGAGAGTCGGGCAGAGTGCCTGGAGTGTGCAGTGAGATGGGCAGGAGCTGGCTGGCTCCGAAGGTGCTCGCAGCCATCCCAGGGCAGCCCCAGCGGGAGTGGTGAACTGGGGTGTCTCCTGAAGGCAGAGGGTGGGATCCTCACGGGGGTGGGGAAGGTAGGTGGGGGGACCTCTGGCAGCGCCCAGACCCCCTCCAGCTTGCCGCACTCTCCCTTCACCTCTGCCATCGTCCCTGTAAGGAAAACCACAGCCCAGTGCTCCCAGGGGCTGCCCGGGGCAAGGTCAGCGTGGATTCCCAGAAAACCCAGAACCACGAAGGATTTCCCACGGAGATGCTGGTTTCAAGAACTGAAACTGCTGTGGGGATGGGCAGGCAGAGGGGAATTCGGAGGCTATGGGGACGCTTTCCTGAATCAAAAGCAACCAAAGGTCAGGGCAGCCTGACTTCTCCAGGGCACACTCAGGAGCTGCCCCCTCTTAACAGCGAAAGGAAAGTCTGTTTTCAAGAAAGTAATTGTGCTGTGGTAACACACACGCAGACATGCCGGGGTCTGTGGGGAGGAGGAGGCCTCTGGTGTCCTGAGCCCCGCCGGCCCTCCTGCAGCAGGCAGACACCCCGACCCCGGCCCCCCGCCCCCACACAGCCACACCCCTGGGCCTGGATGTCACTCAGACACAAATGGCAGCATATTCTTCACGCTGTATCTTGCTTTTCCCACATAATAGTGTACTGTCCTGTATCACATGGTCCCATCACCTTCTGGGGCATGTACATAATTTGTATAACTAGTACATTATTCCTCATTTAACCTGATGGATGCTTAAGTTGTTCTCCATTTGTTCTTCCTGCTCCTTAAGCATGAGTAAATTGATCGGAAGAGTGAATTCCTTAGGAGTGGATAGTCATTTACAATTTAACACTTTGATAGATATTGTCAACTATCTACCACATGAAGAGGTTGTGCGAAATCTACTCCTACTGCCCCCTGCCCCGCTTCCCCACCCAGTGCAGCCCACCCTCACGCCCCCCCCCCCCCGCCCCCCGAGATGCGAGGTTTCTCTCACTTGTTACTGTAGATTAAATTCTGTGTTTATTTAGTTCTTCAAATAGGTAGCATGGTTCAACTACCAAAAGGCAAAGACTCAGTCCCCGGCACCTCTTCTCCTCGGCCACCACTTCTCTCTGAGATCGCTGCTCCACCGCCATCGCTCTCCTTCCACAGGTGTTTGCACATTTTCAAACAAATACGCACATCCCTCCCTCCCACGCCCTCTGCAAAACGTGACCGCACGGCAATGCTTTCCACTTCCCCAGCAGAGACCATTCCAAATCTGAGTATAATTCCCTCCTCTTTTCTCTTTCGTGCAGATGTTTTTCACTTTTCTGCACTGGAGTTCCTTTTGTGGCCGGTGGCTTTGTGTCATATTTAGACAGGCCTTTCCTACGTTAAGATGATACGAAATCCTCCCACAGTTGATCCTGGTTCTCGCCATTTCATTTTTCATCTTTAAGTCCTTGATCCATCATTATGTGTTACGGTGTGATGTAAGGATTCAACTTGGTAATTTTTCATGCAGTTCCCCGGATCCCATTTGATCCACAGTCTGTGCTTGCCCATTTGAAATCACCTCTTAACTTGATCGCGACCTCCCGTGTGGGAGCCCGCCTGTCCGTGGGGTGCGGGGCCAGCTGCGTTTGTTATTGCCGCTGAGTCCTCTGCGTGGACTGTCATAGGGCTGCTCTGCCCTCCTTACTCTTTTCTACAAAAATGCATTTGCTATTTTTGCATATGAATGTTGGAATCAATTTGTCTATTTTTTAAAGATGCTATTAGTATTTTATGTGTTAAATTTACAGACTCAATGCGGGGGAACTGGCACCTGTTTGCTGTTTTCCTGTTTATATGATGGTATGCACTTCGGTTTCTTCTACTCTATGAATCGGCTGTACCTTCTGTGGATTAATTTTGTATCTGGCTCTTATTGCGTGTAGTTTTCGGTTCCTTGACTTAGGTTTGCGCCTGTGTAAGCAGGGAGCCGGAAAGTGCAGCAGCAGCAGTGACCCGCGCCCTGCCCCGCAGCTTTGAGGCTTGTCTGCTCTTCCTCTGGCCGGCTGCGCTGGCGGCACGTCCAGGAGGATGTTGGGTACAGAGGAGAGGGGCGTGCGGCCTGGACCTGGCCCTGCGGGCAAGGCTGCGTCCCCGCTGAGCACAGCGCTGGCTTTGGGCTGTCCATGCTGAGGAAGGGTCCTGGGCTCCTATCAACAGAGACGTCTCATCACAGTGAGTGTCAGTGTTGTCCATGCCTTTCAAGGCGTCCCTTCCTCCGGGCTGCAGGGCGCCAGTGTGCCCTCGCCCCTTGGGACCGCCCCTCCCTGGCGACTCCTGGGACCCAGGCGGGAGCTCAGCCAATCAGGGAGGTCTCAGGCCTGCCAGACCCCCTCGGCGCTGCTCAGCCTGCGGCTTCACTCCATGGCTGCTCAGTGTGGTCACCGCCGGACCCCAGGCCTCGGGCCAGCAGGCAGGACACGCCCGGTGACGAGAGTCAGGCAGCCTTTCTCAGAAGCCCCTTGGGGCCTCCCCTGCCTCTCAGGGCTCTGCCTCCGCCTTAGGCTGGCCTGTAGTGTCACTGTGTTTCATGTCTTCAAAAATGGGATCAGTGCTCATTTTTGACGGCTCCGTATGACTGCACCACATTGCATCCCCACTCCCGTGGCCCCTGCGGCCACCCGGGGCTTTGCGGCTGTTGGTTTGGGTGGCTGGTTGTTCTGGAACCCTCTGCGCCCCTGCCTGTCTCAAGCCAACAAGTATTTCGCTTTTGGTTCCAGCTCATCAAGAGGTGCAATGGAGCCCAGCTGGCGTGGCCGGTGTGGCTCAGTGGTTGAGTGTCGGCCTATGGACCAGGAGGTCAAGGTTAGATTCCCAGTCAGGGCACAAGCCTGGGTTGCAGATACGATCCCCAGTAGGAGGCGTGCAGGAGGCAGTCAATCAATGATTCTCTTTTATCATTGATGTTTCTCTCTCTGTCCCCCTCTCCTTCCTCTCTGAAATCAAGAAAAAAGTACCTATACTAATAAAAGGGTAATATGCTAATTAGGGCAGACGTCTTCTGGACGTCCATCCGGACAAAGCCACAGCAGCTGCGAGGCCTGGGGTTCAGGCAGCTGCGAGGCCCGGGGCTCAGGCAGCCTTGAGCCCCAGGGGCTGTGCGGCCCAGCCCTCGCAGCTGCCTGAGCCCACGGCTGCCAGTAGCAGCAGCAGCGGGGTGATGGGGATGGTGCCTTCCCCTGATGAGCCCGGTCTAAGCCATCAGTAGGACATCCTCTGAGGGCTCCTGGACTGTGAGAGGGGGCAGGCCGGGCTGAGGGACCTCCCCTCCCAGTGCACGGATTTTCGTGCACCGGGCCTCTAGTAGAATATAAAGAGGTGCAATAGAAAGCCCAGAGTAGGTGTGCAAACCCCACAGAGGACAGGTGCTGGGCAGTGACGGCCGCAGTGGGGGCACTGGGTACTGAGGGCTTGAGCCGGGGCTCTAACTCTGCCCGGGACTGGGGACGCTTTGTCAGTGTGTCTGATTTCCGTTGCTGTCTTGGCCCTAAAGGAAAGGTGGCCAGTGAGGGCCTGTGGGTGAACTCCCTCCGGGCCCCGAAGACACGTGGGGCCGGGCACTCTACTCTGCTCAGGCCTGGAGAGAGTCTTCCCGTCAGCACGTGCAGGAGGAGAGGGCAGCAGGGCACGCGTGCCCAGGCAGGATGCTGGCAGGCGCCGTCCGTGCTGGCGGGCGGCTCTCTGGTGGTCCCCATCCTGCTCAGGCCAGCGTTCTCCTTCCTTCACAGGATTCCTCTCCCTTCTCAGCAGAGAGCGTGCGCCCAGGTAGATGTTGCCCGTGTGAGGGTTTGTGAAAGCTGTGGACCTGCCCGGATTGCGTCCTCTTTCCTCTGGGGCCCAGGCCTTTGCAGCAACATAGGGACAGATTCAAGAGGGCCCTAAAGGAGCCAGGGGACCCACCACCTCTGCTCCTCTCAGCCCAGCCCCCCCCACACACACACACACCCCTTTTCTCCCCTGCTCCCAGCACCCTGGGGCAGCGTCTCCTCCCAGCGTCTCCACCCAGATGCTGGCAGACCAGGCTGATGTGGCCCACGGCAGTGCTGGGCCGGAGCAGGGTGGGAGGAGCAGGGTGCATGGCGGCCCTGGGCCTGCAGGTGAGCGGCAGGGACGGCACCTGTGGCTTAATTCCTTTGCTGGAGGATCTGACGGGCGGGCAGGTGGACCGCGGTGCCTTTCATTCCTGTGCCTCCGGCAGGCCTCTGCCTCTTCCTCCCGTGGCCGGTCCCCTGGGGTTCTTAATCCCCCCACCCCCCACCCCCGTTCAGACGTATTTTGTGCACAGACTGAGGCCACAAGGCAGCGCTCCCTGCTTCCTTAGAGTCCCCGGCCAGGCGCCCGCCCAGCACGCTCCGCTTGCAGTAGCCCCTTCGCTGCTCGCTTCCCGCCTCCTCTCTCCCCGCACTGGGCAGCACAAGGCTTTCTGGAAACGCAGCGGCCGGTGTCCTCCCCACGCCCGGCTGAGCTGCTGCGGTGCCGGGGACGCCAGGCGTAGCCACCGTCTCGGCGGCCTGGCCTCAGGATTGACAGCCGGTCAGGGTTTGCTGTGTCGTCTATTCATTGAAGCAAGTGACCAGGCCCCGCCGTCTTTAGGGGTAACTGACCGGGTGGGAATGTGGGAAGCAGGGTTCAGTGGGGGCCGTCTCAGCGGTCGCCCTCCACAGGGAGCAGCCAGGAGGTCAGACGCCTCCGGACGGCCTGGCTCAGAGCCTCAGCCCTCCACGTGGGTTTGTGAGTGGCTGGCACTTGGGAGGCCAGTTGACAAGTAATTTTCCTCACTCTGCTTAGTCATGTGGCCTCGGGCAGGGTCCTCCCCAGCCTCTGTTTGCTGGTCTGCAGAATGGGTGCCGCCGCTGTACCACCTTAGAGGCTTGCTGTCAGGATATGGAGCAAAGCTCTGAGGGTGCTGCCCAGCGTGTGTGAACACCCAGCGACGCTGTGTGTTTTATAAGAGGTTGCCTGTCGCCTCTGCAGAGCCCTCCAAGTGTCCCACAGTGACCACCGCTACTCGGTGAGCCCCTCCCTTGTCCAGGCACTGGACTAGTTCCCGGGGACCAGGAGACCACGGAAGGCAAGGTCTGCTGCCCCGAAACTTGCATTCCTCTCGCAGACATGGTAAACAAGGACACAAATTAGTGAGCCCATTTCTGACAGGGCTGCCTTCTGTAGACAAAGGATGGCGGTCACTGGGCGGGAGGGACCGTGGCTTGAAGAGGGTCTCGCCTGGGAAGCGTTCTGTAATGGCTGTGTGAGTGAGGTCAAGGCTGAAGGGACCGCCCGCAGGGGCTGGGGGAGGAGCACGCAGAGCCCCTGAAAGTGCAGAGGTTCGCGTGAAAGAGGGAGTTTGAGGAAGAGGAAGGGGCAAGAAAGGCTGATGGCAGGAAGGGTGGGCAAGTGGGAGATGGGTCACGGACCGAGGGCACGTTAGAGGTGGATTTTATTCTGAGAACAATAGGCCCTCTGAAGAGTGTTAAGCAGATTTGGTTTGCTCTTAGTTGGATGATTTCCTCTGATGAAGGGACAGATGGATGAATGGAGGGACAGACAGATGGGTGAATGGACGGACGGACAGATGGGAGATGGGCAACTGAATGGATAGCATCAACACAACACAGTTTGGTTCCTGTTGCCTGCCCCTTTAAGAAGCATCTTCAGAGCAGCCTGTGGCCCAGGGTCCTGACACTGTGTCCCAGGAGGAGCGGATGATGCCAGAGGAGCGGCTGCCAGGCTGGGCAGGGGCTGGCTCAGGCTCAGTCTCAGGGGGGGTGGAAGAGTTGGTGGCAGGAATGCCACCAGGTGTCAGACCGGTGGGGCAGACTGTACCTTCATTCAGCAACCTGGGAACTTGAGTTCTGACTAGGAAAGAATTCAGAGCCAAGACTCAAACTATGTATACACCATTTAGCCAGTCCCAGAGGTAGAAGAGGTGAGCTTAGAAGAAATGGGCTCAGGGAACCAGTTTCAGAGGCAGAAGGGCCTTGGGGCTGAGGGAAAAGAGAGGCCAGGAAAACGGCCCCTGGAGGCGTGCTCCCTAGACAGAGCCCCACTGGGTCCTTGTCTTAAGGGTATTTACCTTGGGGTCTCAGGGAGGATCCCAATAGAATATTCTTCAGCCTTCCAGGTGTGGTCTTTCTGGTCACGGTCTCTACTGATTGGTCGAGGCAGGGTCACTGGTCACTGCGGCTGGTCCCGAGGCAGCCGTGGCTTCGTCTGTCTGGTTTTGCTGCTTTTCTGGGCCTGGGGCTGACGCACAACTGAGGCCTGGATGTATCTGATGCGGGTCAGGACCTCGTTGTCCCGGGGCTTCATGCTGAAGGGCTGCTCTCCGGCCCCTAGTTCGTCCCCCTCTAAGGGGATCTAACCCGCAGGACTAGCAACACGCCAAGGGAGGGAAGGTCAGGGGAGGTCCGAAGCGCAGGACCAGCGATGTGCTGGGAGGAGAGGTCACCCTGGGGACGAGTCCTTGTTTTCCCAGTTTGCCCATTGCTAGGCTGGGCTTTCCGCCCTGGGGACTGTCCCTGGCCCATGGGCCCTGCTCTGCTTCTGTCTGTCTAACTGCCTCCTGCGGAAGCACCAGGGTGGCGGCTGATTTCATGGACAGAATCTAGAACTGCGAAGTTCAAATGCCGGCTGTGCCGTTTCTCAGCTGGTGGTCCCGGGCCCCTGGAAGCTCTGGGGGCCCTGGCTGCCCTGTCAGTAACACAGGGTGACAGTGACCTTGGAGGGTGTGACTGCGTGAGAAAGCATTGGCATGCCACAGGCCAGGCTTCCTGGTCTCATTCAGTCCTCACCAGAACCGCGCGAGGCAGGTCCCATTATGGCTTCTTGTTGATGAAGAAATGGAAACAGAGAAATAGAAACATGTTTCCAGTTAGCACTTGCATTTGCCAGGCTTCCTGCATGGGAGGAGGACCGGGAGGCGCAGAGCTGGTGGGCTGGGTCCGCCTGTGCTCTCAGCCCCTGGCCTGCTGGGGGACGGGATGGACCGGCCAGGCCTCCTGCCCGTGCTCTGGCCCAAGAGTGCAGGGGAGGGAGCGCGCCAGGCGGACGGGCCTGGGACCTGCAGGGGATTTCCACGGCAGGAAGCCCGGCAGCCCCGCACTAGCAGGGGATTGCTTCCCCCTTGCTCCACCCCGGACAGTCCCAGCCCCGGGGCACTGAGAAGTGCACAAGTTCCAGGAGAGACAAAAAGGGCCTCAGGGCCCAGCAGAGCAGAGCGCTCGCCCTGCACTGCTCCTGCCTCGAGTTCCCGGAGCCTCATCCTGGGCCTGGCAGTGCCCGGCGACTGCTCCTCCTACCACAGCCTCACCACTTCCCGCACCATGCCCTTCTGCCCTGCCAGGCACCTGAAGAGGAGCAACCGTCTGCCCCGGGGTAAGTGGTGGCCAGGGTCAAGCAGGCTTCGGGAGCACCAGCCGAGGATGATTAAGCCTCGAAGGGCCAGTGGCTTTTGGTGGCTCCAAGCAGCTTAAGAGAAATGAGTGGACGGGAGGACACAGGGGCAGCTTGGAGTCCTGCTTAGGTGCAGCCTGTGCAGCCAGGGACGACCAGAAAAGCCCAGCTGGCGCATAGGCATTGCCGGAGCTGGCACCACTCACACACACACACACACACACACACACTCACTCACACACTCACACACTCACACACACACACTCACACACACACACACACTCACACACACACACACACACACACACACGCACGGCAGTCTTGGGATATCTGAAGATGGTCTTCTCTCCTTTCACTGCAGCCAGTCTAGGCCGGCTTACAGCTGCCCACAATGTGGCCCCCAGCCAAGAGTGGCCGCTGAGCACCTGAAAGGTGTGTGGGCCCAATTCTGATGTGCTGTTGGCACAAAACGCACACCCGGTTTTGAAGACTTAGTTATAAGTACTTATATGTAACTAAGATACATTTATCAATATATTTATATCAGTAATTGAGTTTTGTTTATCCATAATTTTTTAAATTTTATTTTATTGCTTAAAGTATTACATATGTCTCCTTTTTTTCCCCATTGACCTTCCCCCGGCCACCCCTATCCCCCAGTATCTTGTGTCCATTCGTTAAGCTTATATGCATGCATACAAGGCCTTCGGTTGATCTCTTACTTCCCCCGCTCCCCAACTTTCCCCATCTGTCCCACTGTAGTTTGACAGTCTGTTCTATGCTGCTCTGCCTCTGTATCTATTTTTGTTCATCAGTTTATAATGTTCTTTATTATCCATAAATGAGTGAGATCATGTGGTATTTTTCTTTCATTGACTGGCTTATTTCACTTACCATAATGCTCTCCAGTTCCATCCATGCTATTGCAAATGGTAAGAATTCCTTCTTTTTTACAGCAGCATAGTATTCCATTGTGTAGATGTACCACTGTTTTCTAATCCACTCATCTGCTGATGGGCACTTAGGCTGTTTCCAAATCTTAGCTATGGTGAATTGTGCTGCTATGAACATAGGGGTGCATATATCCTTTCTGATTCCTGTTTCTAGTTTCTTGGGATATATTCCTAGAAGTGGGATCACTGGGTCAAATGGCAGTTCCATTTTTAATTTTTTGAGGAAACGCCATACTGTTCTCCACAGTGGCTGCACCAGTCTGCATTCCCACCAGCAGTGCAGGAGGGTTCCTTTTTCTCTGCATCCTCTCCAGCACTTGTCGTTGATTGATCTGTTGATGATAGTCATTCTGACAGGTGTGAGATGGTACCTCATTGTTTTGATTTGCATCTCTCAGATGATTAGTGACTTTGAGCATGTTTTCATATGTCTCTTGGCTTTCTGAATGTCCTCTTTCGAAAAGTGTCTATTTAGGTCCTTTGCCCATTTTTGGATTGGATTGTTTATTTTCCTTTTGTTAAATTGTATGAGTTCCCTGTAAATGTTGGAGATTAAACCCTTATCAGAGATAACATTGACAAATATGTTCTCCCATGCAGTGGGCTTTCTTGTTGTTTTGTGGATGGTTTCTTTTGCTGTGCAGAAGCTTTTTATTTTGATGTAGTCCCATTTGTTTATTTTCTCGTTAGTTTCCATTGCCCTAGGAGCTGTATCAGTAAAGATATTGCTACAACAAATGTCTGCTATTTTGCTGCCTATGGCTTCTTCTAAGATTTTTATGGTTTCTCATCTTACATTTAAGTCCTTTATCCATTTTGAGTTTATTTTTGTGTATGGTGTAAGTTGGTGGTCTAATTGTATTTTTTTACAAGTATCTGTCCAGTTTTTCCAACACCATTTATTGAAAAGACTGTCTTGTCTTCATTGTATGCTCTTGCCTGCTTTGTCAAATATTCATTGCACATACTGGCTTGTGTCGATTTCTGGGTTCTCTGTTCTGTCCCATTGGTCTATATATCTGTTCTGGTGCCAGTACCAGGCAGTTTTGAGAACAGTGGCTTTGTAGTATAGCTTGATATCTGGTATTGTGATCCCTCCTACATTGTTCTTCTTTCTCAAGATTGCTGCAGCTATTCGGGGTCTTTTTTTAATTCCAGATGAATTCTTGGAGAATTTGTTCTAGGTCTTTGAAGTATGCCATTGGTATTTTAATGGGGATTGGGTTGAATTTATAGATTGCTTTGGGTAGTATGGACATTTTAATGATGTTGATTCTACCAATCCATGAACATGGTATATTCTTCCATTTGTTCATGTCTTCCTCTATCTCTTTTTTCAATGTCCTGTCGTTTTTTGAATATAGGTCTTTTACGTCCTTGGTTAAGTTTATTCCTAGGTATCTTAATTTTTTTGGTGCAGTGGTAAATGGGATTGTTTTTTTTCAACTTCTCTTTCTGTGAGTTCATTATTAGTGTATAAAAAGGCCATAGATTTCTGGGTGTTAATTTTGTATCTTGCTACATTGCCAAATTCACTTATTAGGTCCAGTAGTTTTTTGATGGAGTCTTTGGGGGCTTTCCATGTATAGTATTATGTTACCTTCGAATAAGGACAGTTTTACTTCTTCTTTTCCAATTTGGATGCCTTTTATTTCTTCTTGTCTGATTGCTATGGCTAGCACTTCCAGTACTATACTGAATAGGAGTGATGAAAGTGGGCATCCCTGTCTTGTTCCTGTTCTTAGGGGAAATGAGTTTAGTTTTTGCCCATTGAGTATGATGTTGGCTGTAGGTTTGTCGTATAAGGCTTTTATTATGTTGAGGTATGATCCCTCTATTCCCACTTTGCTGAGAGTTTTTATCAAGAAAGGGTGTTGGATTTTGTCAAATGCTTTTCCTGCATCGATTGATATGATTATGTGATTTTTGTTCTCAGTTTGTTTATGAGATGTATCACATTTATTGATTTGCGGATATTGTACCATCCTTGCATCCCTGGAATAAACCCCACTTGGTCATGGTGTATGATCTTTCTAATGTATTGCTGAATCTGATTTGCTAGAATTTTGTTGAGGATTTTAGCATCTATGTTCATCAAGGATATTGGCCTGTAGTTCTCTTTTTTTGCGTTGTCTTTATCTTGTTTTGGAATTAGGGTAATGCTGGCTTCATAGAAAGAGCTTGGCCGTGTGCCTTCCTCTTTAATTTTTTTGAATAGTCTGAGGAGGATAGGTTTTAGTTCTTCTTTGAATGCTTGGTACAACTCCCCTGTAAAGCTGTCCAGACCAGGGCTTTTGTTTGCTGGAAGATTTTTGATCGCTGCTTCAATTTCTTCGGTAGTTATAGGCCTATTCAGGTATTTGATTCTTTTTGATTGAGTTTTGGGAGCTTGTATTTTTCTAAGAATATGTCCATTTCATCTAGGTTGTCCATTTTGTTGGGATAGAGTTTTTCATAGTATTTTTTCATAATTCTTTGTATTTCTGTGGGATTGGTTGTTACTTTGCCTCTTTCATTTCTGATTTTGTTTATTTGGGTCCTCTCTCTTTGCTTCTTGGTGAGCCTGGCTAGAGGTTCATCAATATTGTTTATCCTTTCAAAGAACCAGCTCTTGGTGTTGTTGATCTTTTGTATTGTTTTTTTGGTCTCTATGTCATTTATCTCTGCTCTGATCTTTATTACTTCCTTACTTCTGCTTACTCTGGGCTTTTCTTGTTGCTCTCTTTCTATTTCTTTGAGTTGTAGGGTTAGATAATTTATTACCATCTTTTCTTGTTTTTTGAGATAGTCCTGCAGAGCTATGAACTTCCCTCTCAAGACTGCTTTCGCTGTGTCCCATAGATTTTGGATTGTTGTGTTTTCATTGTCATTTGTTTCCATGATGCTTTTTATTTCTTCTTTGATCTCTTTGGTAACCCAATCATTATTTAAAAGCATGCTATTTAACCTCCAAGTGTTTGATTTTTTTATTGTTTTTATTGTAGTTGATTTCTAGTTTTATGCCATTGAGATCTGAGAAGATGCTTGATATGATTTCTATCTTCTTGAATTTGAAGAGACTTTGCCTGTGCCACAATATGTGGTCTATCTTTGAAAATGACCCATGTGCACTTGAGAAGAATGTATATTCTGTGGCTTTGGGGTGGAATGTTCTGAGGATGTCAATTAATTCCATCTGATCTAGTGAGTCATTTAGGATTGATGTTTGTTTGCTGACTTTTTTGTTTAGAGGATTTGTCCAGTGGTGTTAGGAGTATTAAAGTCCTCTACTATGACTGTATTGCTGTCAAGCTCTCCCTTGATATCCTCCAGAAGTTTTTTTATGTATTTGGGTGCTCCTGTATTGGGTGCATATATGTTTACCAGAGTTATATCTTTTTGTTAAATTGCTCCCTTTAGTATTATGAAGTGGCCTTCCTTATCTCTTATTATCTCTTCCTTATCTTCTTCACTTTGAGGTCTAATTTGTCGGATATAAGTATTGCTACCCCAGCTTTTTTATTATTATTATTATTATTTCCATTTGCCTGAAAAACCTTTTTCCATCCCTTCACCATCAGTTTGTGTGAGTCCTTTGTTCTAAGGTGGGTTTCCTGTAGACAGCAGATATATGGGTCATGTTTTCTTATCCACTCAGCTACCCTATGTCTTTTGATTGGGGCATTTAATCCATTTACATTTAAAGTTATTATTGATAGGTACTTGTTTGTCACCATTTTTATTCTTTATGCCTGTGTTCCTTTATCCCTTCCTATTTCTTCTTTTAATAGCAGACCCTTTAGCATTTCTTGTATTGCTAGTTTGGTGGTAATAAACTTCCTTAGTCCTTTTTTGTCTGTGAAGCTCCTGATTTCACCCTCAATTTTTATTGATAGCCTTGCTGGGTACCTTATTCTTGGATTCAAACACTTGCTTTGCATGACTTTGTATATTTCATTCCATTCCCTTCTTGCCTGATGTGTTTCTGTTGAGAAATCAGTCGATAATCTGATGGGAGATCCTTTGTAGGTAACTTTCTGTCTCTCTCTGGCAGCCGTTAAGATTCTTGCTTTGTCGTTGGTGTTTGCCAATTTAATTATAATGTGTCTTGGCATCGATCTTTTGGGGGTTCATCTTGTTTGGGACTCTGTGAGCTTCTTGGACTTGTATGAGTTTTTTTCCTTCCCTGTATCAGGGAAGTTTTCTGTCATTATTTCTTCATACAGGTTTTCTGTTCCTTGCTCAGTTTCCTCTCCTTCTGGCACCCCTATTATGTGGATGTTGTTTTGTTTTGTGTTGTCCCAAAGTTCCCTTAGGCTCTCCTCCTGTTTTTTAAGTTTTCTTTCTAGATGCTGCTCTGCTTGGATATTTTTTCCTACCTTGTCTTCTAGCTCACTGATGCTGTCCTCCATTTCTTCTAGTCTACTGTTGATGCTTTCTATTGAGTTCTTTATTGCAGCGATGTCATTTTTCATTTCTTCTTGCTTCTTCTTCATTTCCTCTTGGTTCTTACACATATTGTTGAATTAGCTTCCATCCTTTTCAGTGACCATATGACCATTGCTCTGAATTCTTTATCTGTCATATTGCTTGCCTCCATTTCATTTACTTCCTTTTCTGGTTATGCCTCCTTTTCTTTCGAATGTGGGCTGTTTCTTTGTCTCCCCGTGATCGCTCCTCTCAGGGTTTCTGGTTATGGAGTTCTCTCTCTCCTGTGTTGACTTAAAGGCACAAAATACAACACAACAAGACACAATGCACAGGGCACCAAACACAAATGTCTTCACAATACTAATACCCCTAAATAAAGGTGACCACCTGAGAAAAGAGAATTAGGAAATAGAGAAGAGTGCAAAAATGATATTGAGAAAAGGAAAAAATGTAAGAGGGAAAAGAAAGAAAAGAAACAAAGAAGGGGAAAAATATGTATATGGGGAGAAAACTCCAATAAAACAACAATTAACTCAAAAACCGCAAACAACAAACACCCAGAGATGAATGCAAACTACATAGAACAACTAATCCAAAAAAATGCAAACAACAAACATCCAAACAACAAACACCCAGATGAATCTGAGGAGGCAGAGCTTATTTTCAGGAGGTAAGGTCAAGGAATTGAATGAATGGGGAAATAGCCACAATTCAGTATGGAGGAAGTAGAAAGAGAATGGGTGTATAAGAAGAAAAGTAAAAAACTAAATACAAAAAAAGAAAAAATATATATAGAGAAATATATATAAAAAAATTTATATATCTATATATCTATATAGATATGTAGATATATATATATATATATATATATATATATATATATATATATATATATATATAAATTTTCTTCCTTCTTTAATCTATCTATGTATTTGTTTACTATTGGAAAAGGAGGATAAAGAGTAGATAGGCCTGAGTTGGTGATTGGAATTAGTTAAGCTATTAGTAGAAGAAGAGAACAAGTGAGGAGAGGAAAAACAGAAGCAAAAAACAAACAAACAAACAAAACTAACCAACAATCAAACAAACAACAACAAGACAGAAAGAAAGAAAAGGCAAAAAAAAAAGAGAAAAAGAAAAAGAATTTGGATAGTGAAGAAAGAGAAGAGAGAAATGTGCATGGGTTTGGAGCAGGGGACAGGAAATTAGATATATGAGTAAGATCAATTTTTAACAGGGAGTAAAAAGAAAGGGTAGAGAAAAACTAAAGCAGGAACAGGGTAAGAGAAACAGGACAAAAGGGGGGAAAAGTGATGAAGAGAGTGTTGGCATAAAGGAAAAATTTAGATAGAGTAAAATAATGCTAAAGGGAAAATCAAAATAGAATGCATAACACTAATCCCAAAATAAAATAAAATAAAGAAAAAATAACATAAAATAAAACTTTTTTTAAAAGGGTAAAATAATAGTATTAATACTAATAGTTAAAAATAAAAATATAATAAAAAACAAGGTAAAATATAGTGAGAGGAAAAAAATTAGTTTCTTAAGTAAAAGATAAAAAATAAAAATGTGAAGCAGTGAAGGTCGTTCACTTCCTCCACTGTTATGCTTGGCACATCTGTTTCCTTGCAGGTAGTCAGCACAGTATTGAAGTTCCCTGCATTCCACTGTTTCTCTGTGTCATAAGCCACAATCCTATTTTCAAGCAGACGGGCTCTCTCTGCTCTCTGGTTCTCAGTCTGTGTTTAGTTGTATTTACACACAAGAGTCAATTTCTGCTACAGCCCCTGGGTGATAGTGTTTCTGTCTTAATATCCGGGGCTAAAAGTCCTCTCTACTCTGGGTCTGTGCGCGTCTCTGTGCGGCCGGTACAGTACTTCAGGCTGCCTTTCTGGGTCCAGTCCAGCTGTGGGTTGATATCTAGAATCCCCTTCTGCCAGCAGCCCTGTGGACCCCCTTCCACATTCGAGGACTACACTGACCCCAACAGCTGTGAATTTTGTGGGGGGCAGTCTTTCTCTGAGGTTCTAGTTCCCTCTGCGTGCGTTTCCCCCTCCAGCCAGGATCCCAAATCTCACCTTTCGTCAGGCAATGCCAGCTGTGTCTAATTCACCAGTTCTGGGTGGTGCTCTTTGATTCAGCTGTTCCTCTGCTCTGTGAGAAGGCGCAGGGCCCGTCTGTGAGTTTGTCTCCCCCTGAGCGGGCCTCCCAGGCGCCCGTGGTTGGGGAGGTTGGAATTCCGGCATTCCTGGATTCGCAGCTGAGGTAACTGGTCCCGGGCGTTGTAGTTGTAAGGTCCCAGGAGGTATCCGAGATCTCCCTGGTTGAAGGTAAGGCTGGGGTTTCAATCACAGTCAGTCTCAGATCACAAGGAGATCCCCTTGAAGATGGCGCAGCCTCTGCGGCAGAGCCGGCCGCTCCGGGAGAGATTTCAGCCGCAGTAGAAGCTGTCCCATCACGGGGGTCGGTCCGCCAGTCCCCAACACCCCCTTGGAGTATAGCTGTCACTCACTCACAAATACTGGCACTCACCGCACGTCCACGCACTCTCTTTTCATTCCCTCACTCTCACGCTGTCTAGCAGCCTGCAGTCCCCTCGGCAGCCATCTTGGATCCTATCCATAATTTTTAAGTGTTGAAATGAACACTATTTTAGATGTATTGGGATAAATATAAGGTATTCAAAATGATTTCATCTATTTTTTCTTTTTAATGTAGCTACTTAAACATTTAAAATCAAATAGGGGCTCGAATTCAATTTTCATTGGGCTATACTACTCCAGAGAGCCCTGGCCCCACCCTTGGCCTTCATCTCTGGGGTCCTTTCTGGGGCTCCCTCCGAAGCCCCTCCCCTGGGCAGCAAGCAAAGTGACTCCTTTGCTGTTTGAGCATCTCTGTCCGCCCAGGCGGAGGAGCTAACTCAGACATCATTCAGTTAGTACCGGAGGCTGAGAGCTGGCTCGCTTGCCCGTCATTGAAAGCCCGCGGCTGCCGTGGTTTACAGATGCTTCCCCAGGTGTCATTGGCCCTTTTTTCGTTTACTGTGAAAACTTTTACATAGAGGAGCTGAAAGATAGGAGTTCTTGTCCCTCACCCCTGCTGGGACTGCTCTGTTTTGGAGTTCCCACCTCGCCCCCAGAGTCACTTGCGTGGGTGGAGGGAGACTCGCAAAAGGAAGTTCTTAAGTGCAGGAGCTCGGAGGGAACCAGGATGCTGGGCTGGCATGACCAGCCGACGCAGCCCAGTGGGGCTGGGCTGGGAGCCACTGCCTGGGTTGGAGTTCACTGGGTGGCTGCGTGGGTGTGTTTCTAACATCTTTGGGCCTCGGTTTTTTCCCCTTTATTTTTTATTGAGGTTTTATTGACACAAACATTATGTTAGTTTCACATGTCCAACATAACGATTTGATATTTGTATATATTGTGTAATGAGCACATCAAGTCTGCTAACATCTGTCGCCACACGTAATTACAGAACGTTTTTCCTTGTGACGAGGACTTCTAATGTCTACTTCCTTGGCTCCTTTCAAACACGCAGTGTGTTGTTAATAAGCAGAGTCCCATGCTGTTCATCACACCTCCATGGCTTACTTACTTTATAACTGGAAGTTTGTTCCTTTTGACCCCCACCCTTACCTGTGTCCACCACCGCTCTGTTCTCTGAGCTTCGTTGTTTTGTTTTGTTTTTAGATCCTACATGTAAGTGAGAACATAGAGTACTTGTCTTTCTCTGTCTGGCTGATTTCACTTGGCATAAGCCCTCAGGGTCCACCCATGTTGTTGCAGATGGCAAGATTTTATTCTTTCTTTACGGCTGTTATATAATACATATCACATTTTCTTTATCCATTAATCCATCAGTGGGCACTTAGTTTGTTTCCATATCTTGCCTATGGTGAATAGTTCTGCAATAAACATGGGGGTGCATATATATTTACACATATGTATATTTAAATTGATTTGAGGAAGAGGGGAGAGAGAAAGAAACATCTATCGGTTGCCTCACGCACACACTCTGGCCATGAATCAAACCCTGGGCACGCACCCTGACCCAGAATCCAACCCACCACGTTTTGATGCACAGGTCGATGCTCCAACCAACCGAGCCACCCAGTCAGGGTGCATGTATATTTTTGAGTTAGTGCTTTTACTTCGTTCAGATAAGTACCCGGAGTTTGAATTGATGGGTCATGTGGTAGTTCTATTTTTAATTTTTTGAGAAACCACATTTTTGTTCCATAATGGCTGCACCAACTTATACTCCCACTAATGGCGAACAAGGGTCCCTTCTTGCCACATGCTCACCAACCTGTTACCTCTGGCCTTTTGGATGGCAGCATCCTAACGGGTGAGGTGGCAGCTCGTGTTTTGATTTGCATTTCCTGATATTTAATGATATTGAACATCTTTTCATGTACCTGTTGTCTATCTGTATATCATCTTTGGAAAAATATCTCTTCAGATCCACTGCCATTTTTAAAAGTCATTGTTTGTTTCTTTTGCTATTGAGTTGTATAAGTTCTTTATATATTTTGGATATTAACCCCCCTCACTGGATATGATTTGCAAATATTTTCTCCATCTTTTTCTCAAAAATGAGGATAATGACACCACGTTCTGCTAAGGCTCATCAGTGGGTTCCCTTCGCCGGTGTTCGCGTGGGTGCGTGTGGGCGCCGGCCGGGCTCCGCCGCTGCTTCTCTCCTCCCACAGATCCCGTGCCCTCCCGTGCCGGGCCCGGTGCCCGGCGCTGCGGTTACTTATAAAATATATGCGACTGGATTGTGATAAGTGCTGAGGAAATATAAGGTCAGGAAGGGGCCTGGGCTGTGGTGGGTGCTGTGGAGTGAGGTTTAAATAGAGCGGCCCAGGTTCCCAGGAAGGCGGCCTGTGAGGACAGACCCGCGGAGGTAAGGGAGCAAGTCGTGCCAGTGTCGGGATAACAGCCTTTTCGGCAACAGCAGGGCAGGGGGACTCCGGTGCAAAGGCCCCAACTGGTGAGCCTGGTTGTTCAGAAATGGCGAAGAGCAGGAGGCGAGCAGCTAGAGGCCAGAGGAGCCGCAGGGAGAGGAGAGAGGAGGGCTGAGGGATTTGTGAGAGGCCTTTGCAGGGTTTGGAGCAGATGGTATGAGCTGGTTTGGATCTTAACTGATTTAGTCTCCTATCTACAACAACCCAGAAAAAGACAAAATGTGAGCAACATGTTTCTCAAAATACTGGACATGGGCAGTGACGGACTGTGACCTCCCTGCCCCCAGAGACAAGTGACGGAGCCCTGCACATGCTCAGCTACTGCCCCTAGGGTGCTTCCGGCTGTGACGGGGAGAGGAACCCCAGGGGTGGGGAGGGCACAGGACTCCACGAGTCAAGGAGACAGAGCTGGGAGACCAATGTATCCGGATTTTCAGGAGAGAGTACGGAGGAGGAAAGAGCTGCTCAGGAGAAAAACTCCTGTGAGAACTCATCACGTGCATGTCAGGAGATTTCCGATTTTATTAATCTCAAAAAAGCAGCTTTTTGTTTTAGTGACTTTGTTGTCTATGTCTTTGTCTTCGTTTTTCTGCTTAATAAACTTTTTAATAAAAGGGCTAGATAGAAATATTTTAGATTTTAAGTTCATATGGTCTGTGCCACAACTATCCACCCTGCTGTTGTAAAATTAACACTCTAGCAAGACTGATAGAGGAAAAAGAGAGAACACACATTACCGATACCAGAAATGAGAGGGTTGACGTCACTAGAGTCTTCAAATATTAAAATATAATAAGGGAATATTATGAACAACTTTACACCAATAAACTCACCAATTTAGATGAAACAAATTCCTTGAAAGATACAAAGTACCAACGCTCACCAAGAAGAAATAGATGCATATGTTAAATTAAACTTATTATTAACACACCTTCCCCAAAAGAAGAGTCCAGGTCTAGGTGGCCTCACTGGTGAATTCTACCAACATTAACAAATACGTAATAGTAACAAATAAGTAACACAGACTCTTCCAAAAATATTGAAAAGGAAGGATACTCACCAGCTTGTTCTGTGAGGCATGCATTATCCTGATACCAAAACTGACAAAGACTTTATAAGAAAAGAAAACGTCAGGCCAATATCCATTATGAATATAAATGAAAAATTCTCAACAAAATTTTAGCAAATTGAATTCAACAATATATAAAAAGGATAATACATCATGACCAATTGGGATTCCAGGAATGCAAGGTTGGTTTAAGATTTGAAAATTCATCAATCTAATTTATCATATTAAAAAACTAAAAAATAAAATCATGTGATGTCTCAATAGATACATAAAAACATCTGACAAAATCCAAACATCCATTTCTGATTTAAAAAAACAAAACAAACTCTCAGCAAGCTGGAAATAGAAGAGAACTTCCTCAACCTGAGAAAGGACATTGACAAAAAACCTACAGCAGATATACTTATTGGAATGCTTTTTGCCATAAGATGAACAAGACAAGGACGTCTATTCTCACCACTTCTATTTAACATTGTGTAATTGAGGCTATAGTAAGTGCAATGAATGACAAGCGAAAGAAATAAAGGCACCCAGATTGGAAGGTAAGAACTAAAACTCTATTTATTTGCAGATGGTACAATTGCCTCTATAGGTGCTCTCCCAAGTCAATAGAGAAATTCAACAAATGGTGCCAGAACAGCTGGACAATCAGGTACAAAAGGATGAACTCATACTTTGTACGATATACTAAAACTAACTCATAGACCTAGATGTAAGCCCTAAAACTATGAAACTTTTACAAAAAAACTTTTATGACCTTGGCTTACGGAAATATTTCTTAGGTACAAAACCAGAAGCACACTCCATAAAAGAAAAAGGTTAATAAATTGGGCTTGATCAAAATTAAAAACTTCTCTTCTTAAAAATCTACTGTGAATAGAATGAAAAGAAAAGGCACCGACTGGGAGAAGTATTTGCAAAGCACATACCTGATAAAGGACGTGTACCCAGAATATGTGAAGAACTCAAATCTCAATAATAATGAAAATGAACAACGTATCTAAAAAATGGACAAAGGATATTTCACCAAAGCAGATACATGGATGGCACCTAAGTACATAACAGGATGTCCGACATCTTTAGTCATTGGGAAATGCAGACGCAGACACACGGGGTACAGCTGCGCATCTGTTAGAATGGCAGGAAGTCCAAAGGCCGGCCAGACCAGGTGTCGGCGAGGAAGGAGGGCCGGGAGCTCCGCCCTTCTGGGGGGTGTACTGGGAAAGGTGCAGTCACTTCGGAAAACAGTTTGTGGCGATTTCTTAGAAAGCCAAACATATGTATATAACATATGTACATACATAAACATACATACATACATGGAAATACATTGACAACTTAAATACACAGGCTTAGAGCACCATGCGAGCGAGACCATGGATAGGGGCACAGCTGGGCATGGGAACAGCTGTCAACATCTGGGCAGGGCAGGGCCAAGTCCTATAGGTGATGTTCATATAAAGCCTACATGACGTGGGTGGCCCTCTTTGGGAAAAAGAATTGAAAAATGAGACATTCCAATTTAGCATAAACTTGAGTATTCATTTAGGACAAACAAGTACCCCCAACAAGTTCTTGGAGCCGCTTTCTTCTGAGCCATGTTGAGACTCTTCCAGAGAAGCCCCTCGTGGCAACCAGCTGCCCCTCCCCACTTGGAACCCTCAGCCATCTCAGTCCTCAAGGCCACGGGCGTGGGGTCCCACCGGTGTCGAGCCTATACCCCCATGGGTGCCGCCCGCAGCCGGCTGAGCTGTGGGTGTCCTCTGTGCCTTCAGCAGGTCCACTGCTTCTGGCGTCAGGCTCCGTGTCTCTGCCTGAGCCGTCCCCTCGCCACCCCTGCTTGCTGCTGTTCAGTAGCTGTGTGAACCCAGGGAGCAGGCTGTGTGTGTAGTGAGGGCCCCAGAGGCACCGTGGGGCCTGGGCTGTCTTGTCTCCTTGCTCACCAGCCTCCTCAGCTTTGGGCCCCACTGGCCTCTCCTGCTTCCCACCTGGCCTCAGGCCTTGCTCCCAGCGCCCCGCCCCCTGCTCCAGCTTCCCCAGCCGTCTGGTGGCATTGCTGTGACCACGACACCAGACCCCAGCAGGTCCATGAGCTGGGTCCAGAGCTGAGGACTTGGAATCCCTGACTCTGCTGTGCATTGGCGGTGTGAGTTCAGGCAGGTTCCTTAATCCCGTGTGCTTCAGTGTCCTCACGTGTAAAAAGCAGGTGGTAAACGTCTTCCCTCAGAGGCGCTGTGAAGCCTAAAGGGTCTAGGAGGGCACATGTGTCTGTCGCTTTGCTCATTTGAGTGTCTGCAGCTCCCGGAAGAGTCCCAGGCACGTGCTAGGTGCTCAGTGAGCACTTGCTTCTGCCTGGTCTGCCCCTGGGGCTGCGGCCTCCAGCGAGGACCGAGTGTCCCAATTCTCCCAACCCCATCCCATCCCCTTGGGAACACAGGTCTGCGGCCTCACCCCACGGTCCTGGTTAGGGTCTGAGGCTCTGGGACCAGGGGCAAGTATATAGGCAAGTTACATATTATGTGATGTTGGCGGGGGGAGGGGAGAGGGCTGCATAAAGACAAGATTATTCTTGAAAATCCCTTAAATTGCCTATGAAGTTTAGTATAAATGGTTTATATACATCCCAAATACTAGTTCATTTACATATGAAAGAGTAATTCATGAACACATGAGACCCTCTGGATTTACTGCAGGGAAAAACTCAGATTACCAATAGCTGTCTGAGCTTTTCCTCCTTGTGCCTTTATTTTATTTTATTTTATTTTATTTTAAAAATATTTATTGTTGAAAGTATGACAGATGTTTTCTTTTTTCGCCCATTGACCCCTTCTAGCCCACTGCCACCCCTCTCCCCCTCCCCGTTCCCACCATGCCTTCACCACACTATTGTCTATGTCCATGGGTCATGCATAAATGAATACAAATTCCTTGGTTGATCACTTCCCTCCAACCCACCCTCCCCCGCCTTCCCTCTGAGATTCAACAGTCTGTTCCTTGCTTCCCTGTCTCTGGACCCGCTCCGTTCATCAGTTTATTTTGTTCATTAGATTCCACATATGAGTGCAATCACATGATACTTGTCTTTCTCTGACTGACTTATTTCACTTAGCATAATACTCTCCAGGTCCCTCCATGCTGTCTCAAAGGGTAAGAGATCCGTCTTTTTTACAGCTGCATAGTATTCCATGGTACAAATGTACCACAGTTTTTTATCCACTCATCTACTAATGGGCACTAAGGCTGTTTACAGATCTTAGCTATTATAAATTGTGCTGCTATGAACATAGGGGTGCATATATCCTTTCTGATTGGTGTTTCTGATTTCTTAGGATATATTCCTAGAAGTGGGATCACTGGGTCAAATGGGAGTTCCATTTTTAGTTTTTTGAGGAAACTCCATACTGTTCTCCACAGTGGCTGCACCTGTCTGCATTCCCACCAGCAGTGCACAAGGGTTCCTTTTCTCCGCATCCTCACCAGCACTTGTCATTAGTTGATTTGTTGATGGAAGCCATTCTCACAGGTGTGAGGTGGTACCTTATTGTCATTTTAATTTGCATCTTTCTGATGATGCGCAATTAATATTTGACAAAGGAGGCAAGAGCATACAATGAAGTAAAGACAGTCTCTTCAGTAAATGGTGCTGGGAAAATTGGACAGATACATGCAAAAAAATGAAACTAGACCACCAACTTACACCATACACTAGAACAAACTCAAAATGGATAAAAGACTTAAAAGTAAGCTGTGAAACCATAAAAATCCTAGAGGAAACCACAGGCAGCCAAATCTCAGACATCTCCTGTAGTAATACGTTTAGGGATTCAGCTCCGAGGGCAAAGGAAACCAAGGAGAAAGTGAACAAATGGGACGACATCAAAATAAAAGGTTCCGCACAGAGAAAGAAACCATCCACAAAACAACAACAAAGCCCCCGTCTGCCTTAGGTTGGAGTCCGTGTGTGGCTGGGAGCGGGGACAGTGCAGAAATTTGGAATTTCACCCTGGGCTCTGACCTCCAGGCGGGCCTCCAACCTGTATGCTTTGTGAAATAGTGCCCCAGGAGGTTTGATGATCCCGATTCGATACAGGAAAATAACCAGACTAAAGGAGAAATCCCCCGAAAGTGCCCCACGGCAGGTATGAGGATTGAAAGGTTGGGCTGCGGAAGTAGAACCCAGAGCAGGGCTGTTGCTGAAGTTTGCGGAGAGACGCCCTTCACGGCCCACGGCCGGCAATGACACGATGACGGTGTGAGGCTGGAGAGGGCCAGGGGAGGGCGCCGTGTCGGCACAGGGTCCCGTCCCGGGGGTAAGCCTGTGTCTCCCTGTCTTGCAGGTGGTGCCGGGGAGCGGGAGAAGGTGCCGGCCAGCCCGGAGGGGCTCCTGCTCATGGCCAGTTCTCAGCGTGACATGGAGGACTGGGTGCAGGCCATCCGCCGGGTCATCTGGGCCCCGTTTGGTGGAGGTACTGCCCGTAGCCTGCATGCTCGCCCTCTAGAACCCTTGCGTCCAGGTAATCGCGCCCCTCCCCCCGCTCGGGCCGGCAGAGCCCTCTTGCCCAGGACCCCTGGCTGGGTCCAGGCTTCTCAGGCAGGCAGTGCCGTCCTCTGCGGCCGGCCCTCGAGAGCTGGCCCCAGGTGCACAGGCAGCCCCGGCAGGAGAGCCAGGGCCACTTTCCAGACGTGCCCTCCTCCGGCACACCGCACACCGCACACCGTGGGCTTTGCCTGCTGGCCTCTGCACCAGACCCTGCTGTGCTTCGGTGCGTGAGGTCTGTGCCTGGCCGCGGTGAGCGCTCGGAGTCAGAGCAGGTGCCTAGCACAGTGTCCCCCCCTCTGCGGTGCCTGTGCAGACACCGAGGCCCTGTCCCTCCCGGACAGGACAGCGGCAGCTCCACTCACTCACGTCCTCCTGTGTTCACGCCTGTGTTGGCGCCTAGAAGGTGGTGAGTTTTGCTCTAGGTACTGCAGTTCGGGGGTGGTGAACAAAGCTGGTGGTGACCCCGCCCCCTCCCTGCGCTTTCCTGGGGGGCAGGGAGACAAGCCCGCAGTTCCACAGTTCCTGTGAGAGGCAGTGAGGGCCACAGCCGGTGGGAGGACAGTGGGACCTGGAGGCCAGCTCAGAGCAGTCGCCAGGAGAGCGCAGGGAAGCGCACGCAGCAGGGGGACTAGTGAGTGCGTGGGCCCTGCGGTGGGATCGGGTGGGCGGTGGGAACACAGGGAATCTCAGGAAGCAGGTGCCTCTGAGGAGCGAGGGCGCTGGAGGGGAGCCCTGAGGCAAGAGAGGGCACCAGGGCCTGGGAACATGGGATTTCAGATTTTGTTCTAAATCGATGGGGCGTCAGGGAGGCTCTGAGCAGGAGACAGACATGACCTGGTTGAGATGTATGAAAGGAGCCGGGGCTGCCCTGCGGGGGTGGGCCGCGGACAGGAGCGGACACGGCAGTCTGGGGCAGTGGCTGGGTGGGCGTGAAGACCGAAGAGTGGTCGCCGCAGCTGCTCTGCAGGCGGGTTTGCGATGGTCTGGACGTGGGCACAGGAGAGAGCAAAGGTGACGCCAGCGGGGCAGTGGCTGTGTCCAGGGGTCCGTGTCCCCAGGAATCATCACGAAAAGAACTTTCGGGGGGATCTCCCCGCCGGCTGGACTGGGCCAGCGGCTTCCTGCTGAGCGTGTAGACCAGGGGCCTTCGGCCGCCAGGCTCTGGCACAGGAGGCACGGGAGTCCCTGCTCTCCCACTCGGTGTTTAATTGGTGCCCAGTCCAGGCAGAGGCCAAAGGTCACCTTTGGGGGCTGGCAGCACATCTCCAGGTCCTGCACCCCTCGTGGCGGGGCGCCTTCCCGCCTCCCCTCCCCGCCCTCCTCTCCGTTCCTGGCTACAGAACGCCTGACCACCTTTCAGAGAGCACAGAGCTCTTATGCAGTGGAGTCTCTATAACTTTGAAAGTTACAGTTTTCCTCCTGGGCTTCATACGTGGCCTCACACTGTTAGCCATAGCCTTCTGGCCCTGATGGTCGCAGCGGGCATGACCCACAGCCCCAATTTAATGGCTGGGAGAACTCACGCCTGCCGAGGTTTTGGCAGCCTCCACCGGCGTCCTTTGGTGCAAGGTGATTGATAGTGAGCCGACAGAACATACTAGGCTTCCATGTGGCTGGAGTTTGCTTTATGATAAGTGGCACCTTTGAACACCGGAAATAGGAGAACATAGCCATGATCTTGGGGTAGAGAAAGATTTGTAAAATGAATGACAGAAAGCGTTACTCTTGTAGGAAAAGATTGACAAATTGTACTATATAAAATGAAGAGCATCAATTCTTTAAAGGCAGATTGAAAAAGTGAAAAGCAGCTATAGATTAAAGAAGGTATTTGCTACCTCTACAACCACCAAATGACTCACTCTTCAGACTCCTACAAACCAGGGAGGCCAAGACAGACAAGCGGTGAAACTTAGGCAGGACACTGGAACCGCTTCGCAGGAGAAGAAACCCCCTGAGCAGTGAGCATAGTCAGGTGCCCAGCCTCAGCAGTACCCAGGGAAGTGCCCATTAAACCACAGCGCGATCCTTCTCACCCACCGCGTGGCTGAAAGGACCGTCGGTCCCACGCGGTGCTGAGGGCAGCGTGCCACTGACACCTGCCGATGTCGCTAGGGAAGTCGTCGGTGGTCCCTGCAGAAGTCGGTGCTGGGCACACCTATGTTTTAGTGCAGTGGTCGGCAAACTCATTAGTCAACAGAGCCAAATACCAACAGTACAACGATTGAAATTTCTTTTGAGAGCCAAATTTTTTAAACTTAAACTTCTTCTAACGCCACTTCTTCAAAATAGACTTGCCCAGGCCGTGGTATTTTGTGGAAGAGCCACACTCAAGGGGCCAAAGAGCCGCATGTGGCTCGCGAGCCGCAGTTTGCCGACCACGGTTTTAGTGGATCTACTGCTAGGCATGTTCCAAACAGAAATATGTGCCCAGGTGTGCCAGGAGACTGTACACGCCAGATGTTCACAGCAGCCTTATCGATGATGACCTGACACCAACCAAGTGTGTAACAGCAATACAGTGGGTAAATAAATAGGATTCGTTCTGAGAACAGAAAACACAACAGTGAGAAGGATTAACTATAGCTCTACCCAACATACCTGAGTCCTAAAAACCCGGTGGGACTAGGGAAGCCTAATAATGTGCTTTAGGATTCCGTTTATGTAAGGTTGAAAAACGGCAGCAGTAAACTGTTATTCATGGATAGATAGTTAGGCAGCAAAAACATAAAGAAGAGCGAAGAAATGACGCCATGGAAGGATGGTGGTCACAGTTACACAGGACTTCATCTTGCAATGTCTTTTCTGGACGTGTGCATATATCATTATATAAAAAATAAACAACAAATAAAACGAAGATGGAAACGGCAAGTCAAAGAATCTGTCTGAGCTCATGACACAGCTAGTCAGGGATCAGAGCTGAGAATGAAGGCTGATGTTCTGAGCCCAAAGCTGTGCTTCGTCCCCCGACACAGGCTGTCACACAGTGTGCGCGCCTGCTCAAGCCTTTCCTCACTTCTCTTTCCTCCCTGTCTGTCTGTCCTCTCCCTCCCCGCCTCCCAGCCGCTTGCTCGCAATGAGGGCCCTGTACAGAATCCACATAGAAGCCCGATCTGCCCCTCCTTCAAACCCCCTCCCCACCCCGCAGTGTTTATCAGACTTCTCAGGCTGCATGCTGAAGAACTTGCGAGAATTAAAACAGGAACCGTCATCAAAGGTGCTTTATCTCTTTTCTACCAGAAATCTAGAGGAAACACAGAAACCCCAGGGGTTGGTGATGGCAGACATGTCTGGGCAAGCATGGGCGCTCCCAGGTGGGCTGTCAGCCTCGGGAGGTTTCCTGGCAAAGCTGTTATTAGCCTGGGTTCCACTGGAAAGGAGGCTTAGAGGATCAGTCCTTCTTTCACTGTTTAATAACGGAGCCCAAGAGCCCTTTCAAGCGTGTTTGTTCTGGCAGAGGGCGGCCACCTCTGACAGAGCTGAGTGGGCAGCGTGCCCGCTGCGGTTAGAGCCTGGGCGTCCCCACAGAGAAAACAGGCAGGCCAGTGGGTCGGGGCGCCTGGTACTGCTGGTGGCCTGCCCAGGGCGAATTCATTGATTCATTCCTTCACTCAGCCAGTCAGTCATTCGCTCAAGAATGTGTGCTAGGGGCTGGAGATACAGGAGTGAGCAGGAAAGACAAGGTTCCTAGCCTCCTGGAGACAGATAAACAAGGTAAGGAAGCCCATTGTAGGTTGGATGTGATGAGGGAGGGCAAGCAGGAGGGATGGGCGGGGTGGGGGGGCAGAGGTTAGTGACAGTTGAATAAAGGAGAGGAAAGGGTGAATTAAACCTACTCCTGGGCAGAGAGTTTTGGTGGCAGAGGATGGAGTTTCCATGATGGAAGAGCAGCAGGAGGCCAGTGTGGCAGGAACAGAGTCTGTGAGGGGGGAGAGGAGGAGACAGGTCAGGGAAGTAATGGGTGGTAAATTGGTGGGGCCTTGTGATCATGGTGATGACTGTGGCTTTTCCTTGGAGTGAGGCAGTGCTAGTGACAGGTTTTGGACAAGAGAGGTCAGAGTCTGACTCAGGTTCCAACAGGATCCCTCTGACTGCCGTGTTGAGAATGGATAAAAGAATGCAAGGACGAAACAGGGAGACCAGTTAGATGCTAATTATACAATTATACAGGTGAGAGATGGTGGCATGGCCCAGGATGGTATTGGTGATGAGAAGTAATTGAATTTTTGGTGCATGTTGAAGGTAGAGCCTATAGTATTTCCCTGTTAGAATGGAAGAAAGGTGTAGGAGAATGAGTCATTAAGGTAATTCCAAGGTGTTTTGATCCGAGCAGCTGGAAGGATGGATTAGCTATTAACTGAGGTGAGAAAGACCACAGGAAGTATATTTGTTTGGCAGGAAAATTGAGAGTTTACTTTGGGGCTTAGTCTGAGATACCTGTGGGAGACTCAAGTTTAGAAGTCAAGCAGGCAGTTAGACATTTAAGTCTAGAGATTAGGAGAGAGGACTGGGTTGGAGAGAGAAACACAAACACATAGATGGGGTTTGAAGCCATGAGACACCACCAAGCAAGTATAAGAACAACAGAGAGTCAGAGCTGAGTTTTGAGCTGCTCCCCAGTAAGAAGTCAGGAGCAGAGGAGGAGCCAGCAGAAGCAGCTGGGAAAGAGAGCCAATGAAGGAGGGGAGCCAGGAGCCAGGGGGGGTCCCTGAGTTGAGTGAAGAGAGTATCTAAGGAAGAGGAGCAGTGATCAGCTAGCTGTGTGATGCACTGAAAATACATCAATCAGTAGAGAACGGACATTGAGCACCACTCATCAGTAACTTGAACATGGGTGGGTTTGGTGGAGAGCTAGAGATAAGCCTGAAAATAGTAGGTAGGAGAAAGAATAAGAGGTGGGGAATTGGAGTGTGAGCATAGTCAACTCTCTCAAGAAGTTTTCTGGAAAGGGAAGAGAAATGGGACAGTACCTGGAGCGGGGAGTCAGGTAGAGGGTTTTGTTTATTACTTTTCTTTAGTTGGGAGACAAACAGCAATGCAAAAGATTGATGGTGCAGGAGAGAGAGAAATTGCTGCAGCACCAATATTTCTTGTGGCTATAAATGCAAAAGTGTTCAACAAAATATTAACAAATGGAATCCAGCAATATACAAAAGCATTATGCACCATGACCAAATGAGATTTACCCCAGGAATGCAAGGATGGTTTAACGTCTGAAAACCAATTACTGTAATACATCAATAGAATAAAGAACAATTTTGACACATGATTGTCTCAATAGACTCATAAAAAGCATTAATAAAGTGCTTTTTTCATGGATAAAAACACTCAGTCTTTCAGGGGTAGAAAGGAATGTCCTCAGCCTGCTAAGAAGAACCCTGCAGATAACATACTTAATGGAGAAAGATTGGATGTTTTTCCTGTTCCTGGGAACAGTGGGAGTCTTGCTTTTACCATTTCTGTTCAGCATTGTACATAGTCAGAGCAACTAGTCAAGAAATTGAAATAATGTGCATCCAGATTGGAAAGAAAGAATTTCTGTTTGTAGATAACATGCTCTTGTATATAGAAAATCTTAAGAAATCTACTAGAAAGCTATAAAAATTTCAGCAAGATTGCAGGATATAAGGTCAATATACATAAATCAGTTGTATTCCTATATAGTAGCAATGAGCAACTAAAAATAAGGTCAAGAAAACTTCATTTACTAAAGCATCCAAAAGAATAAAATACTTAGGATTAAAGCTAACAGATACAAAACTTCATGCTCTTAAAATGACAAAACATTGTTGAAAGAAATTAAAGAAGACCTAACTAAATAGAAGGACATCCATGTTCATGGACCAGAAGATGATGTGTGAGAAGGGCAATATTCCCCACTGGGTCTCTGGGCGTCTGTGCCCAGTTCCGGAGCTCCATCAGGCAGCTCTCCTAGCCAGCTCTCTGGGAGAGGGGAAAGAAGGGAGTCACAGGGCACCCCGGCGTGCCTCCTTATCTGGAGAGAGGCTGCAAGCCTTCGAACGTGTCTATGTACACAGGACGGTGCTTAGCCCTCCGCATTGCGGTGTGAGAGGAGGCGAGTGCGCACAGTTCCAGCATCAGGCTGTGGTCTGGGTGCATAACCTGGCTCTTCCCTTGCTTGCTGTGTGACCCGGCCATGCCACGTATCCCCTCTGTGTCCTTGTTTGCAAGGTGGGAATGAAAATATTGTCTTTGCAGGATTGTCATGAGACTTAAAAAGAAAGTGGGTGCAAAATACTCAGCACTCTGTTAATACCAAATAATCCTCATTTATTCAGTAAACACAGAGCATCACCTTGTGCAGGCAGGGGGCGTGGCAGGGGAAAGAGATCAGACAGCTTCCATCCTGCTCCCCGAGGCGTACATCATGGCATAGAGCAGTGGTTCTCAAACCCAGCTCAGAAGAAAGTGGTAAAAATAGACTGCTAACCCCACCCACAGCTTCCAACTCACTTGGGTGTGGCCCTCGAATTTGTATTTCCAGGTACTGCTGGTCCGGGGCCCAGATTTTGACAACTGAAGGTAGTGAGTGCTATTGAAAGAAAAAAAGGAGAGTAGTTTTAAACACAGTGGTGAGGGCAGGCTGGGAGAGTGGCACTGAAACAGTGTGCCAGACCGGGCAACAGCTCCAGCAAAAGCAGACAACATCGGCTGTGGTCTGAGCCAGCGCCCAGCCGGTGGGCGGGCGGGCGGGAGGCAGAGGGCTAGCGTTTACTCGTAAGTGAAATGGGGAAGGGGTGCTGGGGGCTTGGAGCGGAGGAATGGCGTGATCCGCTGTATAGTTTAGAAGGACCATCTGCTGACCAGAGAGGGACAAGGGGAACCCGGAGACATGTGTCCAGTAATCCAAGGAAGAGACAGCTGCCTTCACCTCGGTGGTGGCGGTGACAATGGTCAGATTCCAAATCTCTTTGGAAAGCAGGACCGCAAAGCTCGGCATGTGGTGTGAGGGAGAGGGAGCGTGAGGTGGACTCCAAGGGGTCTGGCGGAGCGCCGAGGGACAGAGTTGTCATCAACCGAGAGGGCACGGCTCAGCACAGAGCAGATTTGGGAGGTCGGAGATGCCCATTAGTCCCTGCCCCGGCGGAGATGCTGAGTGGGCGTCGTGTGCAGGAGTCGAGGCCAACATTAGTGTCAGTAACTAGGAGCATGGTGACTTCCCGCCTGAGGGCTCGTGGGCACTGCCAAGCAAAGCCCAGCCTTGTAGGCAGCAGCATGAGTGCCAGTCTGTGCTGAGGAGGGGCCGAGGGGCCGGGCAGCGGGCCTGCAGCGGCCAGCAGAGCCTCGTGGCCCAAGCCCGGCTGTGTGGCTCCTCCAGGCCTCTGGGGACTTTCCTCTGACCTGCCAGGAGCCGATCCTCCTGCCCTCAAGTTCCTCAGAAATGACGGGCAGGGGGAGGCTGGAGAGGGATAAAGGCAGCTCCCAGAGGCACGGCAGGATGCTTGGCCTGGAGAAAGTCCCACCTCAGGACAGCACAAAGCCACCTCCTCGGTGTAGCGGGCACTGGTCATCTGTGCTGGAGTGACAGCTCCACATGGAAGCCCTCAGGCACGGTCAGGGTCAGAGCGCTAGGTCCCTGGCTCCAGCCCAGGCCGGCAGTGGCAGAGCCTGAGGTCCTAGGGGACCACCTCCCCCATCGCTGCTTGTACCACATCCCAGCTCCTTCGGGGGGTTCCAGAAGAGCGTCTTGTTTCCAGGTCCCCTGAATGTGCACCCGCAGGCCGGGCCTGGCCGCTCCTGCAGCCCTTCTGAAGGGGAGAGAGGACTGCTCTGACCTGGGCGGGGCTTTGGGTCACAGAGGCCACAGAGGGGCACTGAGCCTGTCCTGTACCCTCAGCCCATCCCCGTCCGCCTGAGGGCCCACCATTGGTGCAGGAGGAGATATCTGTCCAACTCCCAGGCTCAGAAAGGCAAACCGCCTCTTCTGGGCACTGCCCCAGGGCCGTGAGCTTGGTCTGCCTCAGAGCCACCGCCAGGGGCTGCTCACCAGGCCACCCGAGGCGGAGGCGGAGAGCCTGGCGGCAGTGCGTGGTTTGCGGGCCGCCACAGGGCTTCCTGGCAGCTCAGGAGGTGACTGCTCAGCTCCTTTTACCCTCCTTGCTGGGCCCCTGGGTCCTCTTCCCGCCCAGCAGCCGAGGGGCGTGCCAGGAGCTCGGCCGGCCTGGCTTCCGTGTGAGCCCAGGAAAGAGCCCACACGGTCACTGCTAAGATGAGGGCAGTGCAGGGGGCACCCACGACGACGCTGCGCAGCCCCTGGTGACCCAGCCGCAGGGAAGCCGGGCAGGGGTGGCCGCTCCCGGGACGGGTACTCGGTAAGCTAAAGGTTGCTCAGCTCGCCCCCTTGCCAGGCGCTGGCTCTAGAAGCAGTCCTGGTGCCGCCCCGCCCCGGCGAGGAGGCTGAGCAGCAGGAGGCTCAGGTGAGCTGTCTAGGTCACTAGGAAGCAGCCGGGAAGCTGGCTTTCTAACCCGGCCCGGTGGCGCTCGGAGCCGGGGGGCTGGATGCCCTCTGAGGAGTAGGATGCCAGGAGCCCTCCCGGCCCTGTCTCCGCCCTCAGCTTCTTTCAGGCAGCCTCGGATGGCACATCGGTCTGAGGGAAGAATCTCATCCTGCCATGGATACTGTTGCCCAGGGCTGTTGTATCAAAACCATATCGCAGAGGAGGCAGCGAGGCCCCGAGAGGCTCAGCAACCTGCCGCCCGCACACTGCAGGGCCAGCCTCTCCGGGGATTCTCTGTGGCCAGGCAAGCTTCAGAGCGCCTGGCCCTCGGGATCTGAGCTGTCTTGATGGGGAGCAATCAGGATTGACTGGGGACAGGGGCGGTCCCCGAGGCCTCGGACCCAGGGCCTGTAGTACACACAGCTCAGAAACAAGGGCCACCCAGCTGGAGAGGTCACCTGTCACAGGTGCTGTGTGAGAGGGCAGATCCCCTGCCCCAAGGGGACAATTTCATTGCTACCTCCGCACCCCCACCCCAACAGGCCGCATGGCTAAAGATGAGCCCCAAGATGGGGTGGGTGCCGTAGAGCTCCGTACGGCAATGTCTGTCTATCCAGAGCCTTCTAGATGGGAGGCAGCTGCAGACTTTCCTCATCGGGGATTGAGGCAGAGGGATTCCCTAGAGACCAGCAGCAGGTCTACCTCAGTGAGGCTGGGGTGGAGAAAGCAACTCAGCACCAGTGCCCCTGAGAGAGCCCCGCCTACCCCCGGAGCAGGTGCCACTACGAGCCCGAGGAGCCTTCTCTTTAATGTAGACAAGTGCTCAGACCCAGCAGCCGTGGGTCCCTGCCATGGGACCCCAGTCTTTCCTGGCAGGTTTAGGGCAGGGCAATCCTGGGCTTGTGCTCCTGGCACTATGAACCGTCCTTCCAATCTTTGTGTTTACCTGAACTCTGGGAAGGGAGGACCCAGAGTTCCACCCCCCCCCACCCCACCCCCCCCTACACACCCACACACCCAGGGCCTGGGAACACTGCAGCCCCACCTACACCAGTATCAGGGCCAGGACAAGAGAGCCTCATTGGCCGGGGCAACAAAAAACTCTGCAATTGTTTTTAAAATGCAAATGAATGCCCCCAAACTCCATTGTGTTAGTTTCTTATTGCTGCTCCAGCAAACGGCCACCAATGCAGCTTAAAGCAGCACAACTGACTCTCACGGTCTGGAGGTCAGTTCTCGGGAGCCCGAGGTCAGGTGGCCGCAGGCTGCTTCCTTCTCAGGCCGCGGGGAGCCTTGTCTCTTCCTCCTCCTAGAGCAGGGGTGGGGAACGTCCGCCCGCAGGTCGCATGAGGCCCGAGAAATCACTGGGTCTGGCCCTGCCAAGGCATTAGGAGTGAGTAATTAGATGTGTGACCAGATAGAGCAGGCTAATGTTTAAGTTGATAATTGTGTATGGTCCGCAAATGATGTTATAGATACCCAAGTGGCCCTGGGCAGAAAAAGGCTCCCACCCGGCTCTGGAGCAGGGTTTCCAGAGAGGACTGCTCTGACCTGGGCGGGGCGGGGCTTTGGGTCACAGAGGCCACAGAGGGGCACTGAGCCTGTCCTGTACCCTCAGCCCATCCCCGTCCACTGAGGGCCCACCATTGGTGCAGGAGGAGATGCAGTCCTCTCTCCCCTTCGGAAGGGCTGCAGGAAAGGCCAGGGGGCCAATATGATTTTTAAGGGGGCAATTCGAGAATGAGTTATTAACAGTGAATTTTTTGCATTTCTTATGTTCTAGAGGCCAAATATACAGTATGTAAATATATATGGTGACATATTTATGCATTTCAGTTCTCTATTATGTTCTGAAACTGTATTTGCTATTTTTCATATCGCTTCATATTATTATTTAACAATTTCTTAGTGATTTCTTCCTCAGTACAACTGTCCTTTTGTTCTTTTATTTTCCTCTTTCGTGGATGCCATGTTTTTGGAGGCTAATTTGGACCAAGTTAACGGCCTTTTAGGCTTCCTCCATGAGAATGGGAGTTCACTTTTTGAATAATAATAATTATATGTCACGGGGGGGGGGGGGCGTAGATCAGGATTTTAGAGATGCTGAGGTGGGGCGTGGCCACAAAAAGGTTGGGAACCACGGCTCTAGAGGCTGCTCACACTCCATGGCTTCCTCACTCCAGCCCTGCTTCCCTCCTTCCATTGTCTCGTCTTCTACAGTTGACCCTTGAACTCCATGGGGGTTAGGGAACTGACCCCCACGCAGTCAAACACCCACATATAACTTCTGACTTGCCCCAAACTTAACTACTAATAGCCTGCTGTTGACTAGAAGCCTTACTGATAACATACAGTTGATTAACACATATTTTGTATGTACATGGTTACATCTATTATATACTGTATTCTTACAATAAAGTAAGCTAGAGAAAGAACATGTTATTAAGAAAACCATAAGGAAGAGAACATACATGTATAGCATTTATTGAAAAAGTCCACGTATCAGTGGACTGTTGTAGTTCAGACCATGTTGTTGAAGGGTCAACTGCAGAGTCGAATTTCACTCTGCCTTCCCCTTAGAAAGTCCACCTGATAACCCAGTGCGCTCTCCACCTTTGATGTAACCACTTCTACAAAGCCCCTTCTACTAGGTAAGGTAACTTAGTTGCAAGTTCCAGGGATTAGGACCTGGCCATTTTGGGAAGCCTTCCCTCCGCCTAACATCCGTGATAAACAAACTGTGACAATGAAGACCAGGTCCGCGGTGGGCTAGGGCGAGGCGCCACAGAGAGCAGGGTCAGACCCGGTCTTTACTGAAAATGTTGATATTTTGTTCATCACTGTTTTTGCACTAATTTACATTTTAAAAAGTATTTACCTTGATTAATGCAGTATTTGGTACTCCCTTAAATGTTGCCCGTGTGCGAGTGCCTCACTTGCCCCACCCAGTCCAGGCCCTGCACACTCAGCTTTCAGATGGGCCCCCACCGTCCTCCCAGGACTCCCTTGAACTCCTCCCCTTGCAGAATTCTGCCCTCGGCCCCTGGGACCCCTCCTTCCTGCCCGGGGTGGCACCGCTGGCCCCCAGCTTTGCTTCTCTTTCCCACCCGCCCTTCCTGGTGCAGGCCTGGGGCTGTGTACCACCCGGGTCCTCACACTTTGGAAGTAGGGACTGTGGGCTCTTTTCCCCGGGACAAGATCCTGCCTGGGAGGATCAGAAACTTTGCAGAAAGATCACTTAGGCTTGATGACTTGCCGCTATCCGCCTGCGCCTAGGAAAGCGCATAACCTTTCCGAGCTTCAGCTGGTGATCTGCAAAACGGGGCCGTCAGTGCCTCCCAGGACTGCACAGGACCCTGTGCTAAGTCCCAAGCACCGGCCCTGGCTCCGAAGCTGCAGCCAGCTTTAGGTCTGGGCCAGCACTCTGGTGCAGGGTGACCAGACCCGGTTACCTGACCCTCCTGAGCCGCCATCGCTGCACCTGGAGCACCTGCTTCCCAGTCTGGGGGATCAGGAGCTCCTAACGCCAGCCCTTGGCAAGGAGTTGCTAGTATTCCTAGGGTGCGTCATGACCCGGGGTATTAGGAAAAGGGGGAGCAGATGTTCGGGATCGCAGATCTTGCACGGGTTTCAGCCTCAGGCTTGGGAGCTCAGGCATTCGCAAGTCCCGGGCCCTTCCTCCCTCCCTCCGGGGTCCGGGCCCGGGGCCGGCGGCGGGCAAGCCGCTACCTGCGCGCGTGCCGGGCATTCCTGCCGCCGCGCCCGGGCGCCATGGGCCTGATGCCGGCCGCGCGGGCCTTCTCCGGGTGCCGCGCCTGCCCGCGGCCGCCCTGCCGCCTGCCAGCCTGCTGCGCGCCCGCCGCCCCAGGTAGGGCGGCCCGGCCCGGGATGCGGGCGTCCGCGGGAGGAGGCGGGGAGGGAGCGCTCTGGGCCCCGGCGGCGCGGGGAGCCTACGCATGCGCGGCGGGCGCTGCGGGAGGGCCGGGTGCCCGCGGGACCCCGAGCCGAACCGAGCCGGGGGAGTCGCAGAGGCAGAGGCCGAGGCTGGGCGCCTCCTCCCCGGCGTGGTCCCGCGTGCAGAGTGGAGCAGGCAGAGCGCAGGGTTTGCAAAGGACGCCCCTGCCCCGCCGCCCGGACAAGGGACCCAGACCCAGCGGGACGGCGCCTGGGCTCCCGACCCCGCGCCCAGGGCTCGCCCACGTTTGCTCCAGGGCCTCGGACAGGCCGTTGGCCCGGGCATGGAGCTGGCCCCACCTCTGGGGCTAGCTCTGGGCAGGACCCCCCAAGATGATGTTTGCCTCTGGGATTCTCTCTCCTGCACTGACTTCAGCCTGTTGGTTGGCGAGGCCTGGATGGGCAGGAAGAGGCAGGGAAGGGTTTTCACGGGGAGGAAGGGTCAGCCCTGAGGGCCGCTCTGAGCGCGCCAGCACCTGGCACAGGCCTGGCACTGGCCCTGCTGTGAGGGATGGAAGGTGGGCTTCCGATGGTGGTGGATGCAGGGAGAAGGGCGCTGCCTGGGGGAAGGCAGGAGAGAGAGAGAAGGGATTGCCCAAACTTCGGGGATCTTTGGAGAGAATTTTAGCATTATTTTTCTCATTGTGTCTTCCGCGACTGAACTTCCACAACTGGAGTGAGCAGGGCTGAGGTCTCTGCTCAGGATCAGCTCCAAGAGGGACTCCAGCTGTCTCCCTCTCCTGGGGGGCCGGGGGTTGGCGTGGGGGCAGGCAGAGCCAGCCCCACTCAGAAGAACATGCTTATCAAGCACCTGCCTGGGGCTGCGAGGTGTGGAAGGCCCCACAAAGTGACAGTGATGAGGCTCAGAGAGCTGGAGGTCACTCGGGACAGATCTGAGCCAGGCGGCCTTGGCTTGCAGGCGCCCGCTCCTGATGGGGTGCCGGGGAGAGGGCAGTGGGGGCCAGGCTTTGTCAGAGAGCAGCGGGCATGCAAGGAGCCCAGCCCGCTCGGAGCCCTTCAGCAGGTTCACCCAGAGGAGAGCAGCCTCTGCCGGGTTCTCTCCAGGGGCTGAGCCAGCGCTCTGTGAAGAGCGTGGGCTGGGACCTCGAGGAACCTGCATGCTGGCTTGGTTTCCAGGGATCTGACAAACCTTCTGGAGCTGGTTCTTGGCAATACTACCCCTCCAAGCTGTGCCAAGAGGGCTGAGGGAATTCAGTGCAGCCGCTCCAGGCCCTACCAGGCTCTGCCAAAGAGACACTGACAGGGGGAAAGGCAGGCCAGGCCTCTGGGCGAGGGAGGCCGGGCCTGTAGCCTGAGCCCAGGGCCTCCCGGAGGAGCGTCGTTGGGAAGGACGCCCGGAAGGCTGAGCTGGAATGAGGCTTTCCCCTGGGGCTCCCCAAGGCAGCTCCCTCCAAGGGTGGCAGGCGGGGCAGCCACGTGGAAGCGTGCACAAGGTCTCGTGCGAGGCTCCTGTGGCTCTGCTGGGGATGTGGGCGCCATCCCAAGGACGGGCGGTGCCAGGGTCTGGTCCTGGGCAGCTCCCAAAGATGGGTATGATCATCCCCATTTTCTGGGTGGAAACACTGAGGCCCAGTGAAGGGGGGCACTCTGCTCCTCAACTGCTTAGCCAGGATCTGCACCTAGACCAATGCAGATGGAGGCTTGGAATCTTTGTCTTTATGGCTTTGGCCTTGACTATCATCTTAGCACTTGGAGGGTCTCTGGGCGAGGCACCTCATTCCCGAGAGCCCCTGAGCTACATGTGGGGTCAGTGCTCATCATGGCCATGGTCCTGGCAGGGCAGGGCTGCTGTTCTCCCCGCCCCTTCAAGCACCATCCCTCAGGCCCACTCGCCAACTCTGAGGTCCTCATCAGACCCTTCCATGTCTGCCTTTGGGCCTCTGCTCAAGTGCCATTTCCCTTCCCGCCAGGGCCTGTGGCGTCCCTTTCCTGGCTCAAAGCCTGTTCAGGGGGCACGAAGAGGGCTCAGGAGGCCTCCTGGGGCAGGTGTTGGCTGTGCTGAGGGGGGGAGGGCCTTCGGAAAGCGGGTACCATGCACAGGGGGGCTGGCTCAGAGGCAGTGCCTTCTGCCTGGCCCGGCTGTGCACCCAGAGGCTGGTGGAGGGGGTGAGGCAGGGCCTGGCCTGCCAGTCAAGTTTGAACTTTATCCTGGGGGGTGGTTGTAGGGGAGGCGGGAGGCAGCAAAGGGTTTCCAGCAGAGGCCTGGTAGGATTCCCATGTTCCGAGCCCCCTGGGCAGCTCTGAGGCTCTCTAACACCGAGCAGGGCTGGGGCCCACGTGTGAGGGTAACGGGAGTGTGGAGGGAGAGGGACAGGCAGAGGACACGTCTGGGGATAGGAGACAGAGCAGGATGGCTGGCTCAAGCAGAAGCTGGGTGTAATTACCCAAGGTTTGTGGAACTCCGGAGGGAACTGTAGAACTTTCTTTCTGTCTCCTTCCCCTGACGGTGGCCTCAGTCAGCTCAGGGCTGAGGGAGTGGAGCTGAGTACATGTCCATTCTTCCCTCGGCGCCCTTGACCTCTGCTCTGAGCCCAGCAGCTCCGACTAGGCAGAGGGAGGGCCCCTGTGAGGAACTAGGCAGAGGTGAGTGTCTTCGCGTCAGCTGTGATGGGCGGGGACAGGGAGAGACGGTTGTGTGAAGGAGCTTTGGGACAGCTCACCTGGGAGGGGCGTCTGAACTGTTCCCAAGGCTAATAAGAAATTCGCAGGGAGAGAGGAAAGAGCTGGACTGGAGAGGAGCCTGGGCTCTGCGTGGGCCCGGCAGCAGGAAAGCAGGCGGCAGGACAGGACACTCCAGTGGTGGGGAGAGCCCAGGTGAAGGGACCTGGGCTGAGCAGACAGCAGGCATGGAGGGTGCAATGCCAGGCTCGTGTCCTCTCCTCTCGGGACCCTGTGCTCATGGCAGTTCCCCCTGTATGTCCTCTGACTGTTCATTTAAGGTCCTGACCCCAGTGCCCTTGGGAGAGCAGAAGAGGTGAATACCCAGCAAAACCACACGAGGACGGTGTGGGCTGGGTGTGGCAGGGACCGTGGGGAGGGAGCAAGTGCCCAGCCTCTCAAAGGGCACAGGTGCCACTGAACTCCACCAGTGCAGCCGTTAGGGAATCGCACGCACACACAAATCCACATGCACATGCACACACACACACACACACAAATCCACATGCACATGCACACACACACACACACAAATCCACATGCACACACACACACACAAATCCACATGCACATGCACACACACACACACAAATCCACATGCACACACACACACAAATCCACATGCACATGCACACACGCACACACAAATCCACATGCACATGCACACACACACAAGTCCACATGCACATGCACACACGCACACAAGTCCACATGCACATACATGCACAAACAAGTCCATGTGCCCACACACACAAGTCCACATACACACACACACCACATGCACATGCATGCACACACAAGTCCACACATGTGTACACACAAGCCCACATATATGCCCACACAGTCCACACACACATGCACACACAGCCCACATGCACAGGCACAAGTCCGCATGCACGCACAAGTCCACGTGCACATGCACACACACACAAGTCCACATGCACAAACATGCATGCACAGTAGTCCATGTGCACATACATGTACATATACACACTTCTTCCCAAAACTTTGGTGGCATTGTCAGGCACACTCCATGTGAGCATGTTATCTCGAAGGGCATGTCGTCACCCCGCAGGTTCTGTGTGCTGTGTCTTAGGCTGGAGCGGGGTGAGAAGGAACATTTACTGGGCCCTGCTCGAACTGATGTATCTTATTTCAGAATACCCATGGTGTGGGGGAGACAAATAGGCTCACTGAGTCCGGCCACTGCTTAGTGCCAGGGGAGGCATTGAACCTCTTACCTGCTGGCTCGCCATCCAGGTCTGGGGAAGCGCCCGGCCTGGGCTGTATCTCTTGGTGACCAGAGAACTGCGTGGACAGAGCGGAGCTGTGACAGCGTGCCCGGGCACACCGCTAGACCTGCCCTCGGGGAAGGCTGGACAATATTCCATTATAAGCACAGACCACATTTTGTTTCTCCATCATCTGCTGGCAGACGCTTGGGTTGCTTCTACCCTTGGGCCATTGTGAACGATGCTTCTGTGAACATGGGTGTAATAATATTTGGTCAAGTTCACTTTCGGTTATGTTGTGTACATACCTAGAAGTGGTGTTGCTGGGTCATATGGTAATTCTGTTTTAAACTTTCTGAGGAACCTCCAAAATGTTCTGCAGAGTAGCTGCACCATTTTACATTCTCACCAACAGTGCTCAAGGGCTCGTTTCTCTGCGTCCTTGCCGACATTTGTAATTTTCTGTTTTTTAAACAGTGGCCATCGTGGTGGGTGTGGTGGCACCTCGTGTGGTTTTGATTGTGTTTCCTTGACGCCCGGGATGGTGCCATGGTTTTGTTTCCACATGAACGCGCTGTCTGTCTTGTCGCGTGAGCTCTGCCCACGTGTCCGCTTTGCTCCCTGGTGTCCGGGCAACGTGAGCGGACTGAGGTCTCTGCTCATTCTGTTGCCGATGTTGGGTGGCTTCCCATTTGGAGGGAGTGCAAGGTGTGCTGCTAAGAACGTTCTAGAGCAGGACTTTTGGTGACCATAGCCTCTTCCTTTTTAATGTAAGCCACTCCTCTTTGGACGTTAGTGTTGCATAAATAAAACAATCAATAAAATGCATAATGCATCTTCCCTGAGGGCCCTTCAGAGCTTCCTGAGGCTGGTCCGAGCCCCACAGGACAGGGCAGGCCACCTGTCCATGTGCCCCCCCGCTCCCTGTCCCGGTGGCCGGATGCGCCATCAGTTTCTAACCTGCTGCCTCAGAGCAGCCGCCTCCGGCCCAGACGGCGCCCTGCCTCCCGCTGTCCCGAGAGCCCGCTCTCACCACTACCTGGGCCGCTGGGCGTGTGACCGGGTCCTCCCTGTGCCCAGGGATCTTCGGGCAGCGCCTGGAGGACACGGTGCACCAGGAGCGCAAGTTTGGCCCGCGCCTGGCGCCCCTGCTGGTGGAGCAGTGCGTGGACTTCATCCGGGCGCGCGGGCTCGGCGAGGAGGGGCTCTTCCGCCTGCCGGGCCAGGCCACCCTGGTGCGGGACCTGCAGGACGCCTTTGACTGTGGGGAGAAGCCGCTGTTTGACAGGTGAGCTCCTGGGGAGGTACGGAGATGGGGCCCCTCCCCTTCCCCTGTGCAGGGTGGGCTGGTGGGCAGAATGGTTCCGCGTGTGGTTGCATGTGCGGTGGACCAGCCCCCCACCGGGCAGAGCACAGCCCCAACCCCCGCAGCAGCCCCTGGCCTCCTCTCAGGGGCCGTCCTGCCACAGACCAGGCCGCTCACACCTGGCAGAAGGGAGGGCCTCCTGCTGCCTCGGGACCGAGGCCCGTGGTGGTCTGTCCCTGGCTCCGCTTCCCCGGGACCCCGCAGAGCCCCGTCAGGGCCAAGACGCTGTGGCCCCTCCTCCTCTCAGGTTTCTGGATGGAGAGCGATCTGCCCCACCTGTCCAGGCCAACGCCCAGCCTACCCCCTCGCTGGGGCTCACCAGGGCCTGGGCTGCACCCTCTGGGCGGGGTCAGCCTCACTCAGCCAGGGGCTGAGAACAGGGCCGACGGGCTGTGTGGGCGTCTCCCATCGGGACAGTTGTTGGTGGGGTTCCTCCTGCCCTGGCCGCCAGGAGCCCCTGCCCTTTCTCCGTGGATCTGCCTTCACGATGCGGCCCCTCGGCCCCAGGGTGGGTCCAGGGGCTTCTGCCGGCAACCGGGGCCTCCCTGGCCTCCTTTTGGGCAGAACACCCCCGCCCTCCAGCTTCTGCCCAGACCCGTCGCCGAGCCAGGAGGGTCTGTCAGCTCCTTTCTTCAGATGTGGAGCCTGAGACTGGCCACCGTTCCCCAGAGGGGTCTGCCCAGGAGGCACAGGGGTCCTCCCACCAGGAGCCTCACCTTTATTTTGTTAATCCATTTTCCCATGATTTTTAGAGAGAGTGGAAGGGAGGGGGAGAGACAGAGAGAGACATCGATGTGAGAGAGACACATTGATTGGTTGCCGCCTGCACATGCCCCAACTGGGGCCGGGGATCAAGCCTGCAACCAGGGTAAGTGCCCTTGACTGGCATCGAACCCACGACCCTTCAGTCCATGGGCCAACGCTCTAATCATCGAGCCAAACCGGCTAGGGCTGGAGCTGCATCCTGATACTCTGAACTTGTGGTCCATTCTGAACCTCTGCCTGCCAGGCCTCTTCCATCCTGTGCCTGTGTGGTCCAGGGGATGGGTGGAGATGGCTTTAAATACTGCCCCTTCTGTGATTCCTGGAGACTCACCCTGGACCTGGGCTCTGGCTGCTTTCCCTTCTAGAAACTGCATCTGCACCCACTGCCACCATTCTCCCACTTCTCACCCCCCCGTGGGCACTCTGGCCCTGCATCTGTACCCACCCCCTGTCTAGGTCCCGAGGCTCCTCCCCTGGGCCTCGCTCCCTCGGCACAAACCACACTCATTGTCTGCATGACCGCGACTCAGCCCCAGGTCCTGGGCTCCCTGCTCTACAAAGAGCCCAGCAGCCTGGAGCCTCCGTCACCAGAGCTGGCTCATACCCAGCCCTCCCCCACCTGGGCCTGGGCGGGGCAGCTCTCCCAGACCTGCCCCCTGCTGCCCAGTCTGCTTTGAGCCACACCTGCCGGCTCCACTGACTCTTGCCTCAGCCCTTTCTGACTTCACTCCGTTTCTTTCCTCACCCGCTGAGTGAGCGCCTGCGGCATAGGGTGTGGCCAGAACTAGACAGACCAGGTCCTGCCCTCCAGGGGCCAGGACAGATGGCCAGCAAGTAAACGCAGCAAACGCTTTGCTTGCCGAGACTAGGACCAGGACGGGATCCCAGAGCCCAGGGCCGCTGCCCTCCACGGGGCCTCCTCAGCCTGGGCAGCTCTGAGCTGGAAGCCGGAGACTGAGGACTGGGAGCGGACACGTGGGGTGCTGGGGTGCTGGGGTGCTGGAGATAGGGTGAGGAGCACAGAAGCCCAGGCGTCCATTGTGTGAGCGGAGCTCAGAGGTCAGGGTCAAGGGTCTGACCTGTGACGTGCATGCCCTGGTGGCCAGTGCCCTGGGCCTTGGCTCTGTGACATGGCCCTCCTCCTCCATTGATGTTTCTCTCTGTCTCTCCCCCTCCCTTCCACGCTCTCTAATGGAGGGCAAGTGGGGGATGGGCACTCTCAGGCTTGGCCCCTGGAGGGCAGGACCTTGTGTGTCTAGTTCGTGGCCACACCCTATGCCTCCTCCCCTCCCCTCCCCACCCTGCCCTCCCGGGAGCAGGGCAGCTCCCAGGTCACCCTGCAGAGGACCCAAAGCAGGGGACTCTTCGTGCCCCCGGGTCCTGTGTGGCTCCTCCCACCCAGAGCAGCCACTGTGGGAGCAGCTGCTGCAGGGCCTGTGTCTTTGAGGGCTGGGAGTCCCACTGCCGTCCTGAGGACAGACCCAGACCTGTGCCAGGGGTTGGGAGCAGGGGCCCGGGCCTTGGGTGTCTGAGCTGGACCCCAGTCCCCAGCCCCCCAGGCCCCGGACACGGCTCCTGGCAGCAGCTGGGCCTTTCCTTGACCAGGGCCAGTGGTGCAGATGCAGTCCCCCGCACCCCCCTTCTCTGGTTGTGCACATGCGCACACGCAAGTGCCAGGGCGTGGAGCGGAGTTGCTCCGGGGGCGTGTGCTGGCCTCCTGCAGTGCCCCGCCCCATGCCTCTCGCGTGTCCCCTCTGGCAGCACCACAGATGTGCACACGGTGGCCTCCCTGCTGAAGCTCTACCTGCGGGAGCTGCCCGAGCCCGTGGTCCCTTTCGCCAGGTACGAGGACTTCCTCAGCTGCGCCCAGCTGCTCACCAAGGACGAGGGGGAGGTTAGTGGCTCCCGAGGACTCGCCCTGGGAGGTGGGCCTGCGCGGGGGGGGGGGGGGGGCGGGGGGTGGATCAGGGCACAGAACTCTGACCTTCATCATTTTCTGTGGCACAGAGATGCTGCCTGCAGTTCGCTCTGTGTGTGTGTGGGGGGGTGAGCAGGAGAACCCTCTGGGGGAGGCAGGCTCCTCTGTCCTGTGTGGGGCAGTCTGCAGGATCCTGCTGGGGCGGGGCTGGAGCATCCCCTCTGGGAGGCCTGGGTCCGGGGTGGGGCGTGGGGCCATCTCTGGTCATGCCCAGGACACCGCACAGTAGGTACAGATCCTGCACTACCCAGGCGGCCCCAGCGTTCAGAAACAAGCAGACCTCCCCTGTTCGCACCTGCCTCTTTCCTAAAGGATTCGCCAGGACAGAGGCTCCCACGCCCTCCGCAGGTGCCTGCCTGGGGAAGGGCCGTTTGCCCTCCCTGTGGCCGTGGGGGAGTGAGGGGTCTTTATCTGGCAAATATTTGTGTCCCGATAAGGACTGGCCCTGACATTCCTCCAGGAGGTCACAGGCCTGGCCGCCCCTCGCGCCTGCTCCTGGGAGGGCGGTGGAGGTGGTGGTGCCCTCCGGTCACCCAGGGGCCAAATGGCTGGCTGGGGGTCTGGCCTCTGGTGCCTGCCACCCCCTGCCCACCTCCCTCCTCTTTGCCCACCTCCCTGTCCCTGCCTCGGTGAGAGAAGGGCCAGTTGCTGGTCTCAGAAATGCTGTTTTTCTCTCCCAATACCAAGGGGACTCTGGAGTTGGCTAAACAAGTGAGCAGCCTTCCCCTGGCCAATTACAACCTGCTCAGTTATATCTGCAAGTAAGTGGCTGGGGCAGGCAGGGGCTGGGCATTCTCCCACCCGACACGCTCCCTGAATGTCAGCCAGCCAAATAGGGACATTGGAGCACTCAGGCCCGGGCACACCCAGCGGACAGTCTCCGCGGGGCAGGCAGCGTTCAAGTCCCCTGCGAGCCGCACGAGAGATCCATTGGAAAGAACGGGACGTGCCCGTTCTGTCTGCCTCCTCTCATGCCTCTCTCAGTCCCTGCCCCAGGAGTCTGCCTCCTGACCATGACCCCAGCTCAGGTGCTGGGAGAGGGTGTGCAGGGGGGCCCTCCCAGACCTCTGCCCCCACTGTAGGCGGGACAGTCGTGTGTCCCTTCCAGGCTGACAACCACTGGCTTTTGCTTCTGCTGCCCCACCCCGGGCCCCAGGGGACGCTCTGCCCTCTCTGCCGGGCAGGGGCAGCTGGCTGTGCCGGTGGCCCTGGGACGTGTGGGCGTGGCTGGGTGTGGGCGCCAGGCAGCTCCTGCAGAGCTGGTGGCAGGGTTTGCTTCTCCACCCACAGCTTCCTCCTCATTGGCAGGTTTCTGCATGAAGTTCAGTCCCACTCAGATGTCAACAAGATGAGCGTCCAGAACCTGGCAACCGTTTTCGGACCTAACATACTTCGGCCACAGATAGAAGACCCAGTGACCATCATGGAAGGTAACGGTGTGAGTGTGTGGGGAGGTGCCCACGTCACCGGAGACATCCCCGGCCCGTGCCCGAGCCTGTGCCCGAGAGCGCGGATGGTCAGGCCCTGCATCCTCGGCAGCACAGGTGACAGGGGCCGCTCTGATGCAGGTTCTGGCTGCCAGCCCCGCCCCCCCCCAACCCCCCCCCCCCCCCCGCCAGGAGCTCACCGCGCCGTCTTCCTGGGCACCGTGCCCGCTCTGCCTCCTCCCCACACCTGCCGATGGAGCGGGCTGGGCGGCTGTCCCAGGAGGGCATTCTGGGCAGGACCCTCTGTCTGGGCCTGCATTTGGAGGGTGGCCGATGGCAAGCTCTTGTTGGGCCCCCTGGGTCCCAGCCGCAGCGCCCTGACTGGCCCGGGAGCCCGGCCCGGAGACGCCCACAGCCCGCCTCTGTCCCGTCTTCCTGGCAGGCACGTCCCTTGTCCAGCACCTGATGACCGTCCTGATCCGCGGACACAGCCAGCTCTTCAGGGGGAGGGCCCCAGAGGGGCCGGCCGCGCCCCACGGGGGCCCCCCCTGCACAGTGGGCTGGGGCTCGGAGGAGATTCCGGGGGACAGCCAGGCAGAGCCCGGTGGCCCCCACCCACCCTCACTCAGGACCTCGTCCCTGGACGGGGCGGCTGTGGCCGCGCTCTCCAGAAACTCCCCCCGGGGCCGCGGGAAGAGGCTGCAGACTCTGCCCGGCTGGAAGGCCTCCTTTCGGCAGTCGGGGTCTCGGTCCAGCAGCTCGTCCCCGGAGGTGCCCACAGCCTCCTCCGGCGGGAACTGGCTGGTGAACGGGCTGTCCTCCCTGCGCGGCCACCGCCGGGCCTCCTCGGGGGACCGGCTCAAGGACAGCGCCTCCCAGAGACTCTCCACCTACGACAATGTGCCGGCGCCCAGCCCCGGCCCCAGCGCGCCCAGCGTGTCCAGCTTGGCCTGGTCGGGGGCCTCTTCCTGCGAGGCCTCCCCGGGGGGCTCCGTCAGCAGCTGCTCCGCCTGCCGGGCCAGCGACTCTGCCTGCAGCTCCCTGCACCCCGAGGGCACCCCTGAGCCCTCCCTGGTCCCCAGCAGCAGCGAGGAGCTCAGGTCCCCGGATCCGGGGCGCAGCCTGGAGGAGGCGGCCGTCTGCCTCAGCAGCAGTGAGCCCAGCGAGCCCGGCAGCCCGGCCCGGGACCCCGCGCCCCACTCCACAGCTCTCCAGGGCCTGGTGGCGGAGCTGCGGGCCGAGCTGTGCCGGCAGAGGACCGCGCACGAGCTGAGTGTGAGAAGGTGAGGGCTGCGCTGAGGGGGTGGGCCTGGGCCCCGGAGCCCCGGCCTCCGCCTCCTCGCCCCGCTCTGAAGGAAAGCCTCCGGGCCTGGAAATCACCTTTCTGGGGGAAGCCCGGGACAGGTCTGTCTCGGGGAGCTCCATGGATACTTGCTGAAGGAAGGAGCCCCCCAGGCGCCTTTGATGGAGGGGCTGGGCAGGAGGCGGCCCCAGGTGTGCTTGCTCACCGGGATGTCCCCACCTGTCATGCAGGCCCCAGGCCAGCCTGGCCGAGGGCTTGGGCCTGTAGCCGCTGATCAGATGGGATCGGAAGGGGATTCCCGGAGGGAGCTGGTGGTGCTGAGCCAAGCCCTGCCCCGCCTGGCCCCGGGGGAGTGCTTAGTGCCGGATTCTTAATCCCAGCCAGCCCCCCTCCGCCCTCCTGTCCCGGTGAGGAGGGTGTTGCCAGCTCTGAGCCAGGTGGTCCAGCCAGGGCAGCAGCAGAGCCCGTGCTGGGCAGCACGCGGCGGGTGCTCCCCACAGCGTCTCCAATCCCCAGTCCAGCTGTCGGGCCTGCAGGCCCTTCCCACCCACTGCCAAGTGGTTCTGGGCTTCCCTCCCCACCGGGGATGGGGGCGGGGCGGGGGGAGGGAGGGACGGGCGGGGTGGGGGGGGCGGTTTCCACCGGGAGCTGCAGTGGCAGCGTGGCCCTGTGCCTGGGGAAGCCAGGTCCGGACACCTGGGAGAGTCAGGCGTAAGGGGTGTGTCCTTGAGGGTAGATGACAGGAGAAGGGCTTCAGGACAGAGGCCCTGAGGACGGCCAGAGAGGTCACGTCTGAGCAGGACTGAGGCCGAGAGGGCGCAGTTGAGCGAGGAGAAGGCACACAGCAGGAGAAAGGCCGGGCACACGCTTGGTGGAAACCCTAGAGGGAAGCGGGTTTCCAGCGAGTGACAGTGGCAGCACGGAGGGCAGATGTGCGGCTGCGGGCGGCATGCCGGGAAGCCGGTACAGGCCGGTCGCCCCGCCGCCTCAGGGGTCTGATCAGCTCCTCTCGGGCCGGTTTCTCGGGAAACGGCATTGCGTCCTGGTGGGCTCTGCTCAGACCCTGGCCGTCCCTGCCGGCCGCAGACGGACGGCGTCCAGGGAGGCTCTCAGCGCTCCGGCGACCCCATGCATTGGTTATGAGACTGAGTGCCACACGGGACAGTGGTCAGTGCAGAGCTGCCACGTCCGGCGCTGAGACCCGCTCCTGCCACCCCTGCTTGGTGGGCTGGAGGTGAGAGCAGGCCCGCAGGCCCGGGCAGCAGCGCCGCCCCGCCACGCCCGGTTGCAGGTGGGTGAGTGAGCAGGGTCTCTGGGTGCCGGAAGGAGTGGGGCGCCATCAGTGGGCCTTTGCAGAGAGTCTGTAACTCCGGACCTGCGGAGTTAGAGCCAGGTCTGGGTTGGGGGACATGGATTCAGCTTTCTGCCCGCCCCCCCCCCCCCCCGCCCCCGTGCCCTGATCCCTGAACCCCCGGAAGCGTGTCTGATGTGCTACGGTGCTAGGTGCTTTTGCTTCTGCTGCCATCAGTGGGCCTCCTGGTGGCACAGAGCTGTGACCAACACAGATCTCCATCTCTGTCCTCATTCTTCTCGCGCAGCTGTGGGGGCACAGAGACTGTACACAGATAGATTGTAAAACTCGTGGACTGTTAGAACGGGGGAGGGAGGAGGCGTGGGGAGAGAGTTGGGGAGGAGCTCCCCGTGAGGGCAGCTGCAGAAGCCCGGGCGCGGGAAGGGTGGGAGCTGGGTGGGCAGCAGCGGCCAGAGTGGGCGGCTTGTTGGAGTGAGAAGGGGTGGGGCAGAGGGCAGGACCTTGTGGTCGGAGCATGCGCTGGACTTGACACAATTCGGTCCTGAGTGACCGGAGGGCCTGGAGCACTGGGATCACTCGGAGGGGTGCCCTGACTGCTCTCCTGAGGACTCACCCAGGTAGGAGGCGCTGGCGTCCACGGCCTAAGGGGCAAGCAGTGAGGGGGGGAGAAGAGCCAGATGCTGAACACACTGGGGAGGTTTTGCTAATCAATCCACTGTGGAGTGAGAAAAGCAACTGATTTCAGGACATATTGTTTGGCCAAGTAGTCGGAGGAGGTGCTCACTGAGGAGGAGCGGGTGCAGGAACAGCGGGAGCAGTCCGGCTCAGCTGCAGGCCTGGAAGTCGGGGATACTTATTTAGTTGGAGTGGAGTCGAGGGATAGAGAGGCTGAGAGCCTGGAGACTGGACAGGTCGCTGGTCAAGTGTCATGGGGGCGGGGGGAGGGGGGTAGGTCGAGCTTGAGGGCCCCGCTGGGTGGGAGGCATTGGTGATGAGGGGCCTGGGCCTGGAGGAGAAGTGGTGCGGGTCGTGGGCTGTGCCGCCTCCTGGGGGCCTTCTTCCCGACAGCATGTCCTGTGCTCCCCGTGGGGGGCTGGGCGGAGGAGGTTTCCTCCCTTCCCTGTGCGTCGAGTTTGCTGGCTGAGCTGGAGGCACGGGAGCTGCAGTGCTGGGAGGTGTCCCCTGCGTTTTCCAGAGAGGACACCAGGGCTCAGGGCACCGTGTGTCCTGCCCATAGTCATACGCCTGTGCACAGCCAGGCCAGGCCCCGGGTCCGGCTCAGAGCACCCCTCAGGCCTTGCAGGAGCTGCTGGCATGTGGCTGAGGAGACGGTGTGCCACCTTTGCACAGTGCGTGCCAGCCGTTAGGAGTGCAGGGCCGCTCTCTGGTGGCATAAAGGGGCCATGTGTGGCTGCTGGGAGGATGGAGGTGCGGTGTCGGCCTGGGGCCTGGGGTGGGGCAGCAGGAGGGAGCGGAGGGGACTGAGGGCCTGCTCTCCACCACGGACCGCCCATCCCACCGAGGACAGCTGGTCGGCCCAGAGGGTAAGTGGTCTTCACCTGAGTGAGGATTCAGGGGGACCCCTGGCCTCGGGTACCCAGGGCCAAGTGCTCCCACAGTGTTTCTGGATCGTGGCTGAGGGCGGTGCTTGGGGTGGGCCTCGTGAGCCGCCCAGCCGCCCGTGTGCCCGCAGGCCCTGCCTGAGCAGCCCTTCCCCACCGGGCAGGGCAGGGCAGGTCCGCGACAGCGCGCTCTGGGCAAAGCCAGCAGGGCGGAGTCTGAAAGAGGGTCTTTCTTCTTGATTTTTAAGACTCGAAGACGGTACCACCGACCTAAGGAAACGAATGTTGCGGCTGGAGGAGGAGCTGGACCAGGAGAAGAAGAAGTACACGATGCTGCAGATCAGGCTGCGGAACTCGGAGCGGGCGCGGGAGGACGCCGAGAGGAGGAACCAGCTGCTGCAGGAGGAAATGGAGGAGTTTTTCTCCACCCTGGGCAACCTGACTGTGGGGGCCAGAGGGGCCCCACAGTGAAGGAGCTCTCTGCTCGCCTCCCTCCGCAGCAGGGGGGGAGGCGGGGGGTGGGGGTGGCTGTGAGGAGGCCCGAGCCCCTGCCTCATTACCTCGGCAGTGCCTGGCGCTCCGCAGCCAGCGGAGAGGGAGTGTCGCCTCGCGGCCATGGCAGCCTGAGCCCCTCAGGCGATCTGGCTGCTGCTGCTGCTGTGACTGGCAGGTGCCAGAGGCGACAGGCCCATGGCCACCAAGACAGATGGCACCTGGGACCCAAGGAGCACACCAGGGACACTGCCTTCTTTATTAAACCCGCTCTGCAAGTGGGATGCCTGACTCCTTCTTTAAGGTCAAGCACAGTGGGGCTACCGAGTGATCTCTGCTTTATCGGGAGGGTTGGGGTCCTCACGGTGTCTGTGGGTGGAATGCCAGAGTGGGGTGTGAAGCTCCCCGGGGAGCCCAGAGTTGCCACAGCTCTGAAGCTGGAGTTCTGCAAATCTGTGTCCTCAGCTGCACCATCCCTGAGCTCAGGCAGGACCACTTCCTCCCTCCTCCGCTGAGGGCTGGAGCCTGCACAGCTGGTCCTGGGCCCAGGAGCCTGCTTTCGTCTGCCTGGCCAGCTCTGCCAGGGGCCCATGCCTCAGGCTGTGCCCATCCCCCATGCAGACTTCTGTCCAGCTGATGCTAATCCTCCCCAGTGCCTATTCACCCTCCTCCAGTTCCTCCTCCGTTCAAAGCTCCAATTAGGGCCCTGGCTCGTGTGTTTAGTGGTTAGAGCGCTGGTCCAGGCACCGAAAGATCAAGGGTTCGATTCCCGGTCAAGGGCACGTACGTGGGTTACAGGTTTGATCCCTGGCCCTGGTCAGGGCGTGTACGGGAGGCAACCAATTGATGTGTCTCTCTCACATCAATGTTTCTCTCTCCCTCTCTCCCTCCCTTCCACTTTCTCTAAAAACAAGCAATAGAAAAAAATATCCTCTATTGAGGATTAAAAAAAAAAAAGCTCCAATTAGGACAAATCTTCAAGGAAAGCCTTTCCTCGGTGCCACATGCAGCCTGAGCCTGGCCCGAGCTCCACGGCACGGGCCGCAGGCGGCACCAAAGAAGCCCCTCCGAGAGGAGAGCCCTGGCTGCTGGGCCCTGGCAAGGCCAGCACCAGTGTCCCTTCGGCTGCCAGTGTCCTCACACAGCACCTCTCATTACCTGGAGCAGTCACTGCAGTGGGTTTTTTGGGGGGTGGTGAGGAGTGGGGTCACCAAAGTGCCCCCGTTTCTGACCACTATCTCTGGAGAAGCTTGAGGCCCAGAGCCCACCCACCTCAAACCAGGTCCAAATGGTACCGTGTGGTGAACCAGCAGCCAGAGCTCTGCTGGAGAGCTCTGCCCAGGCCCCTGCCATCCCAATCAGATTCCCCGGAAGGTGGAACCACTGCCCTCCTCTCTATTTCAAGGAGAAAGGAAATGTGAGGTGACTGATTCCTCACCGCCGCCCAGGAAGGTAGGAATTGGCCCGCACGCCCCTTTCAGAGGAGGAAGCGGAGTTAAGTGGGGAACCCGTGCGTTCCCGAGTTCCACTGTCCTGGAATTCTGCCAACTTTGACCTGGAGAGAAAATGCCACCAGGCTCTTGAAGGAACAGAAAATACCAAAGAGGGTTCGTGAATGGAAAGAGAGGCCATGGGCCCTTAGCCGCTAACATTGGCAAGGGCAATGGGCTCAGCTGCCCTCCAAGTCCTTTGTCAAAACCAGCTCATAAGCCGCATCTGCCACCTGCTGGCAGAAGTAGGATCTGCAAATGAATCCCATTACTCCTTATTAAAAAAATCCCATTTACATTGCAACAAAAAAAATTACTTAGGAAAAACTTAACTAAGGAGGTAAAAGACCTTCACTCAGAAAATTATAGGACGTTGAAAAAAGAGATAGAGGAAGATATAAACAAGTGGAAGAATATGCTGTGTTCATGGATTGGTAGAATTACATCATTAAAATATCCATACTACCCAAGGCAATCTATAGATTCAATGCAATCCCTATTAAAACACCAATGGCATATTTCATAGACCTAGAACAAACTCTCCAAAAATTCACATGGAATAAAAAAAGACCCTGAATAGCCTCAGCTATCTTGAGAAAGAACCAAGTTGGAGGGACCATAATACCAGATATAAAGTTATACTACAAAGCCCCTGTAATTAAAATAACCTGGTACTGGCACAAGAACAGGAATATAGATCAATGGAACACAACAAAGACCCCAGAAATCAACACAAGCCATTATACTCAATATTTGACAAAGGAGGCAAGAGCATACCATAGAGTCAAGGCAATCTTTTCAATAAATGGTGTTGGGAAAATTGGACAGATACATGCAAAAAATGAAACTAGACCACCAGCTTACACCATACACAAGAATAAACTCAAAATGGACAAAAGACTCAAATGTAAGTCGTGAAACCATAAAAATCCTCGAAGAAAACATGGGCAACACAATATCAGATACCTCATGCAGCAGAGTTTTCACAGATATATCTCCTAAAGCAAGAGAAACAAAATAAAATAATGGGACTACATCAAACTAAAAAGCTTCCGCACAGCAAAAGAAACCAGCATCAAAATGAAAAAGAACCCACTGTATGGGAGAACATATTTGCCAATGATACATCTGATAAGTGGTTAATTTCCAAAATATATGAAGTACTCATATAACTCAACAAAAGGAAAATAATTCAATTAAAAAATGGGCAGAGGACCTGAATAAACACTTCTCCAAAGAGGACATACAGATGGCCAAGAGACATATGAAAAGATGCTCAATAGCACTAATTATCAGAGAGGTGCAAATTAAAATGATAGTGAGACATCACCTCACACCTGTCAGAATGGCTACCACCAATAAATCAACCAATGACAAGTGCTGGTGAGGATGTGGATAAAAGGGAACCCTAGTGCACGGCTGGTGGGAATGCAGACTGGTGCAGCCATTATGGAAAACAGTATGAAGTTTCCTCAAAATATTAAAAGTGGAACTGCCTTATGACCCAGGAATATATCCTAAGAAGCCTGATGCACCAATCAGAAAGAATGTATGCACCCCTATGTTCATAGCAGCACAATTTACAATAGTTAAGATCTGGAAACAGCCCAGGTGCCCATCAGCAGATGAGTGGATAAAAAGCTGTGGTACATTTACACCATGGAACACTATGCAGCAGTAAAAAATAAAAAAAAAAGAAAGAAAGAACATCTTACCCTTTGAGACAGCATGGAGGGACCTGGAGAGTATTAGTGTTAAGCGAAATAAACCAGTCAGAGAGAGACACGTATTACATGATCTCACTCACAGGTGGAATCTAATGAACAAAATAAACTGATGAACAAAATAGATCCAGAGACATAGAAGCACAGACCACACTGTGGGATCTCAGAGGGAAGGAGGGTGGGGTGAGCAGGAAGAGATTAACCAAAGAACTTGGGTGGAGGGGGTCAATGGGAGGGGGGGAAACAGGGGCTATGTGTAATGCTTTCAACAATAAAGATAAATTAAAAAAATAAAATTCACGAAGTCAGCCCTTTCAGTAGCCCTGGGAGAGACTATCGCCCACCCTCCTCACCCGACCGGAAGCAGCCCTGGCTCTGTGAGGCGGACTTGCCCCCGATTACCCAAACTCGCCTGAGCTCGGGCTGACCTGGGTCTGCAGGCCTCAGCAGATCCCACCCTCTAGGACCTGTCTGGCCAGGGCTTTTAGTTCTTTTACTCTGCTCTGACCCCTCAGCCTCCCCCAGCTTTCTCTCAGGACATGGTGATTCTTTATACTGCATTTCCTGCCAATGTGTCAAAGCACTTTCACCCTGCCTCACAGCCACCCAATCCTTAGCAATCCGAGCTTTGCCCCACTGTGCAGGGAGCGCCAAGTCTCACAGGTGTGACACCCAACAGGAGTCCCCTTCCTTCCCATTTCCTCTGTCAGCAAACTGACACTGAAGGGGCCGGACCTCACGAGGGAGGAGCCGAGAGGCAGTAGGCTCTGAGCCAGGACTGCTCTCCCCTGCCCGCCCGAGATGTGCAGTGTGCCTGCAGGCTTCACACTGGTCCGTAATCCGAGATTGCAGTGTGCCTGCAGGCTTCACAATGGTCCGTAATCCGAGATTGCAGTGTGCCTGCAGGCTTCACACTGGTCCGTAATCCGAGATTGCAGTGTGCCTGCAGGCTTCACACTGGTCTGTAATCCGAAAGGACGTTGGAAGCATTCTTCCCGCACAAGCTCTCCTTGCGGCCCAGTCACCAGGGCCGCACCTCCCTCAGCCTGCTAACTGGTGAGTGTGCTGACGGAAGGCACCTGAGCCCCTTCCCATTCCCATGGGAGAAGGACCTGCTGTCAACTGGGCCCTGAGGCTTCTGTCACCACCTTCCCCGCCTCAGGTCCAGCCCACCTGGCTTCCCCTGCCAGGACCCTCCCAACCAGAGGTCTGCGCAGAGCACTCCTCATTCTCTCGAACTACAAGCTCCTATACCTTTAAATGAAGACAATGCCTCCAAAACTGGTGACCCGCCAAGCAGCCTGCCCGATGTCTGTCGGCAGTGGGAATGTACGGGTCAAGCTGAAGCCCCGGTTTGTCTGGAAAGAGATGCTTTTTAAGTACTTATTTTCGCTAAGTGGCCACAATGGCTGTTCTCTCGCATGCTTACCAAGAACTAGGTGAAGGGTGTTGAAGCAAATTCCCTTAAAGAAAAAGTTTCTGCAGTGATTTCCAACACCAGAAAAGTAAGACTAGATAAACCAGGAAACCAGGGCATGGATTAGGCTCCTCAGTCTACATAGAACCCGAACCTAGGAAACCTGCCCCAGTGTTACCCTTCATCCCAACCTACAGGGTATCTTAAAATTGCCCGGAAAAACTTTTTAGCAAAAATTCAGATAATTTTCAATGAAAACACTTAATTTCATCATGTTCATACCACTTTTTCTTTTTTATTTAAAATATTATAACCAATGAACATACTAGATAACATTGTCTACATCCAGTGGTGCATGTTTAATGACTAGGGCATGAATGATTAAAAACCACACAATGATCTCAGCATTCCCTACAAAGTGCCCCGTTTTGTTTGTCTAGAGGAGGGAACGGAACAGGGGGAGGAACGAGGAGTGGCGTCGTCCAGGGAGAACGCAAACGGCAGTTACCATATCTGGGTTTCAGGTGGTAACACCTGCTTAACAGGATAAACTGTAATGAGAAAATAGATGTCACAGTCCAGGTAGACAGCTAGTTCAATTTAAATTCATCATTCGGCTAAAAGTTTAAGAGCTTCTCAAAAATATACCAAATATCGGGCCTACAAAAGTAATTTATTTCTTCGTAAAGTTTAGACTTAGTCCTTTTGTAAAATGTAAAGGATGGACTGATGTCACGAGCAGGTTTCTACTTGCAAAAACAGACAACAATAACGTCCAACAAGCACACCTAACAATTTCGAAGCTACACAGCAGGAGGGTTGACATGGAGTCTCTCTTACTGATGCTGGTATGTAGTTCACATACTTACTGGTACTGTGTCAACACTGACTATGAAGTGTTTAACACACACTTATACTCACACCCAGTAAAGAGCTAACAGCAAGGGCTACGGCTTACTTGGGAAAGCATAGAAAATTAGTGTGAGGTAGTTCAATACAAACCTAATTTGTACGTTATTGTGAGAATAAAACATTGTGCAAAACTAATCCACAGGTAATAGTTCTTAAGTTTCAGTAATGAAGAGAACTAAACCAGAAATGACCAGAAAGTGTTACTCTTACTAGACTCTCCTAAGAGCACTTAACTAAGAGCAGTTAGTTTGAAATTAAGACTTGTGTTCCTTATGAGTTTTCTAATCATACCCCAAACTATACATTTCTGCTTCAATGCCCTTTACCCCTTCATCTTTCTTGCTATTAGGAAAATTAGTTTTCCCTGATTCAGAAAAAGCCTAAGAGAGAGGAGTAGAAACACACTCTATAGTAACACGTAAAGGACAGAGCTGACATTGAAGAGGCTGCTAATGACAGGATGGTGGTTTGTCTTCTACCCGTGAGCGTTTACTGGAACCTGGGGCTTCGTGCGGTCATTCTACAGCTAATGCGACCAACGGACACTCACAAACTACAGCCGTATTTCTGAAAACAGACTATGCTTTCACCTCAGTACGCGCAGGCTTTGGTTGGTGTGACCCATGCTACCTGTACCCGGAGCAACTCCCTGGCCTGCCGCCTACTTCACTCTGACACCTTCATCTTCTCGGACAGCACGGCAGGATGAGCATGGAGGGAAGCTGGCTGCCTTACACACAACTGCTTCTCTGGACGGTCAGGGGCTGTGTGGCGGCTTCATTTCTCTGGGGAAGTCTGGTGTGATGCGTGTGCCTCTACCCCCCTGGGAGAGTGCGTGCCAGGAACCACAGGCACCGAGGGTGCGCGGCAAAGTGAGAACCGTTCAGCTAACAGTAGGAACGGGCTGAGATGCTCGATGTATGTATAGTGTAAGCAAGCAATCCCAACAATTACTTTACAAATGATCAATACACATTAGAGGGTAACAGAATAGTAAGCCGGAAGAAATATGTAGAGAGAATTAGAATTAGTGTCTCTTTTCTAACCTATAAAGTTGAGTAATAGATCTTGGTCAAAATAACTCTCTGACAGTAAGAAGATGGTACATTAAGTGTATAAAATTGAAAAACCAAAGTTTAAATAAGCAAGGTGGCTTTACATTAAGCATTGCCGGAAAGAAATCTTATTTGTAATTTCTGTTAAAAAACAAACAAACACAAATGTTTAAGATATTTTAAAGGTTCAAAAAGTTTTAAAAATAAAGTGAACATGTATATCTTTACCTTAACAAATTTAAGGGGAACGCTGTATTTAGACACTGCATTTTAAAAACCTAGGCACACACATTTAACAGACAGACATTGTTTTCAAGATAGAATTTAAGCATTTTTGTCTCCATTAACTAATGAGTTCATTTTCTCTGGATCAACTGAAACATGCTGGTTGGCAAGTGGGAGCTGGCATTTACAACAAATGATACAGTAACAACACCTGGTTTTCTTGCTTAACCAACATCTGTATCAATAGAGATGGCTTGTTAGCAATCAAACCTAAACTATGGGAGCTTCTGAAAGCATGTCAGTTGTTAAAGTGCAAAGTGAAATGGTCTACCCTAGAAAATAGAGCTAGTTTACTGTCAAACTCATAGACAAAGGACACACTCACGCTTAAACATCTCCGCACATCCAATCCTGTTTCTACAAGTCAAGGTGTTACAGTCTCAAAACTCTAAGTTGCTAAATGAAATTAATGCACCATGTTGTATGAGTAGAAAAGGGACTGATAAAAGGTTGACAACTTCTAAAGAGACCGGAAATCATGACTTTAAACCATCAAAAACAAACTTGCTATTTCAAAGTATATAAAAAGGCTAATGTATTTTAATCCTAAATATTGCACAGTAACAATGATCACTCAAAGGAATTTTGCACTAAATATACAAATAACATGCCAGGCGAGCTTTGAGACCTGCGTTGAGCTGCACCAGTGCTTGCTCCTGTTGGTCACTAACTCCAATGAGCTTTCTGCTAGAACCTTGCCACGTATCTAAGTGTGCACCTCCTAGTTCATGACATGAAACCCCTCTGCTCCAAACATAACAAAAGGTCCTGGGGCATCACAGACAATGCATTCAGAGATGAGACTTCAATGACATTTTACTTAAGAAAAATCCCGCCGTAGAGAAATAATTCTGCAGGTATAAAATGTAAACAGTTACATCACTTGTCAGGAGCAGCACCATTCTTACACTACTCAACATCCACATTGCGGTTTTACTGAAAATCAGATATAAAAAATGAAAGTCTCAGACTAAATAATCACCATTTATGCCTGCTCTGCTCAGTGTGGAGAAACAGTCCTTGGGAAATGATACCTTATATATGGCTGTGTGCTACTATTTTCAGATGAACGGTATATTGCTCCTTGGATACATCACCTACAGAAATCTCAGTAGGCTTTGGAACCTCCCGACAGCTAGTATAGACATGATTTTGCTACAGGTAGAATCAAATGGCCAGAAGCACCCTGGCTGGTGCTCAACTGACTGCCACTCCAGCAGGAAACCGGAAGGTCCAAGGCCCCGCTGCGAGAGGAAGGACCAGCTCCAGACCATCCATCACTGGGCCTGCAACCTGAGGAGCTCAGCTCAGTGTGTACAAGAGCAGGCTCACAGCTGGGAGAGGTGAACCATCTGCTCACCTGCAGTGAAATGTATTCCTCATGAAGTATCCTTTTGGCTTTATGTGGTGAGGTCTGAGCATGCCACAGACTTGCAGGAAACACCATATTCTTTTCACTTGACTTTTGCTGGGTGGGGGGAGGGGAGAGTAGAAGGGTGGTGGTGGACGCCCAGCATCTTCAAAACATGCTCCGAGTTATTCTGCCATTTAGATGATGGGGCTTTTGCCAAAATTCATGTAGGGTTACTATCAATAGTTGTCACTAAATTAGGATTGGCAAGTAGCAATATTGGAGGTTTTTTTTTAAAACACGTTCATCATTTACAGTAGTTATTCCTGAATATAACTGGCTACAGGTTACTTTCCCTCACTCCTCTGTGGTTATTTCATTGATAAGCACATAACCCTGAAGGATAGCATCATGAACAAAACATTTGAAATAATTTCTAATTAAAAAAAAACTATAAAAATCTTAAATAATTCATGATATAGGCAAGTCACCACATAATAGTTGCTTTGATAAACAAAATCTTACAAATTCAGTAAAAAAATCAGCAGCATAAGATAAAGCAAATATGCAAAAAATTTAAACCATGATAAAATAATTAGGTTTACATTATACAGTTAATTACAGCAAAAATACAATACAGTTTTGTTGCTGTTTTAAAACAACTTAAGTTTTAAATTACATCACTTGAAATTAAAAAAAATAAACTACTTTACTACAAAATGAATTCTACATTTTTGAAAAATCACTCAAAATAAGACCACTGACTTAGTTCTCAAAGTAGTTCTATCAATGACTAAACAACTCCCCATCCCTCCCTTCCCACCCCCCAGGCCCAAGTAGTCATCTACAGCAGCCCAGAGGTCCAGCTGATGCTTCTAGACTGCTGTCGGTATCCGAGGCCAAAGTTGGATCTGTTGACATTGAAGATACATCGTTGACAGACGGCGATGACGATGGATGCTGAGAGCCATTGATCACTGCTGCACCTGTGCTATGAGAAACAAAACAGCAAATCAGTTGCAGACAGAGTTGCAGACCCAGTCACTTGTACTATATTGGCCACCTCCAGTGGTCAATGACTTTTCTCTTGGCTTTAAAAGGCCCACTAAAAATAATCACAAGTGAAATTCAGAACAACACTAATTTATGAACTCTTTTCATTACAATTTATGAGGTGAGAACTGAACATGTCTTGAAACCCAGTGTCCTGTCCTTTCCACAAATTTGTTTTCAGTTCAAGATAAGAATTGCTAAGTCCAAGGCACACTTAGAAATGGTCCTATTGCAAGATTCATAAATGGGCTCAGGCTGTGTGAGAACACTGATAATGCTATCGTGGACAGTAAGGGAGCACCAGGGAGTCTCCCCCACTGCCCAAGATGGTGCAGGGGGAGATTCTTACACTGAGCACGCCAAAAGACAGAAGTACGAATGGAGAAGGCCTGAAGGTGCCAAAAGCTAGGAAGATGAATGGACAGGGCCCGAGCCGCCAAAAGCTGGAAATATGAATAGACAGGATCCAAGCAGCCGAAAGGCTGGGAAGATAAATGGATAGGGCACCAAAAGATAACAAGGTAATTTAATAGAAAAAAAAAATCCCTCCCCTTCCTATCCCTAAAAGAACCACAGGCTTGAGTAGGAAGAGAGATGGTCTCTGAGATGGGAGTTCGCCGTTCTCTCAGGCAGTGCGGCTCCTGAATAAAACCTCTTTTCTTTTGCACCAGTTCCTGTCTCCTGAGTTTGGCTTTCATTGCAGTAGGCAGCCGAACCTCTGCTTTTTTGTTCGGTTAGTTTTTGGCAACTCTGGTGGGACAGCATGGACCTTCACAAGTCCTGGAGGGCCTGGGTAGGGGCCCCAGCTGCCTGTGGCAGGCTGACCCCAACCCCTGTGGGGATTTCCCAGCAGCTGCCAAGAGATTTTCTGCTTTTTAAAAAATATATATATATATATATATATATTATTGACTTTTTTACAGAGAGGAAGGGAGAGGGATAGAGAGTTAGAAACATCGATAAGAGAGAAACATCAATCAGCTGCCTCCTGCACACCCCCAACTGGGGATGTGCCTGCAACCAAGGTACATGCCCTTGATCAGAATCGAACCTGGGACCCTTCAGTCTGCAGGCCGACGCTCTATCCACTGAGCCAAACCTGAGCCAACTGAGGAGTTGGTTTTCTACTGTAATACTGCTTGGCCTATATATACTTTAGACTATGGGGAAAAAAATGGCCCCTAAATAGTTCCCTAAATTACTACACCATCATACAGTTGTAATTGTTCTGCCAAAGTCAAGAGGTTTTCTTGGAGAATTTCCCTGCACTTCCTCTCAATGCATCAGTCACCTAAAATGCAGGCTGGTGAAAGGAAACTGGTTTTGGGGGAGCAGATGAATTCCAAGACTGGGTAAGTCACACTGGCCTGCACATTGGGGGGGTTCTTTTCTTCCTGCCACTTGGGCTTTATGCCATCTGGGTTCAGTTAGGACTGGTTGTGGTATCATTTGGCAGAGTATACTAGTAAGACCTTAGGACTTGCTTTTGTTTGTTTGGATTAATGGAATTATGGGCCCAAGTTTTGTTTATATGTTCCCATTTTGTCTGGAGTCTTGCTATAATTACAGTTTTGGCTTTGTACTTTCGTGCCATCAGGGGTCGTTCTGTTTCAACTCCTGAATGAAGCCAACTGGGCCAAATTTTAGACATTAATTCATGTACAGCTATGATCCAATGACTAAGGAGGAGTTGGTTTTCTACTGTAATACTGCTTGGCCTATATATACTTTAGACTATGGGAAAAAAAATGGCCCCTAAATAGTTCCCTAAATTACTACACCATCATACAGTTGCAATTGTTCTGCCAAAGTCAGAGAAATGGGATGAAAACCCTTACCTCCAGATGTTTATGTCTTTACACAATAATAATTTGGCAACAAAAAAAAGCGCGGGTTGGGGGCAGGGGGGGGGGGGGAACCTAATGACTCAGAGAAGGGAATTGGCTTCAAAATAGTAAGACACAGGAAAAAAAGAGAAATTAGGAGCTAAGTTTCTTTAATGCCCTGAACCCAGGGGACCCAGGATTAGCAGCAGGAGAATTCCCCCACCACTATCCCAGTTGCTGGATGCCCTTGAGATAGGTGCACATCCGGGGGATGACATCCCCACCCCTGTATGATGAAGGGATGGTCTCCCCCTTGAAGACCTGGCAGGGAACCCAATTTGGCCAGGGAGCACCCCCATCCAGAGAATGACAATTCCCTTTGAGGCAACACCCTATAGACGGAATAAGCCAGGAAGGCCAGCCTGCTAGTCACTATTGGGCCCACACTCCATTTTCAACCTCAGATTTACTGAATTGGAAAATTTTCAGCCCCTCATATGGGGAGAATCCTCAGAAAATGGCAGATCTTATTACCTCCATTTTTTGTCACTCACCATCCAAACTGGGCAGATGTACAGGCTCTCCTTAACATCCTGCTAACGACCGATGAAAGGCAGCTAGTTATAGATAGAGCTAATGAAAAGGTTCATCGTCTGCATTAAGAGAATCCCAATGGGACCCCCAACCCAGCTGGGATGATTCCCTTGACAGAGCCCAACTGGGAAGCACACAGGGGGGACCTAGCATCCCTGGAACATTACAGAAGGTGCATATCAGAAGGGCTTAAGAAAGGATTTGTTAGGCCTACCAAAAGCACACTGAGATGACCCACAGGCACCAGAAAATGTCCGGAGGGTAAACATGACTTTGGGCGGGGAGGGGGGGGGGGGGGGGCGGGCAAAGTGCTCCAGATAGCAGAAGGAAGCGCGAACGTTTAGATGGGGTATTGGGAATGAATCCCTCCCAGACAGTGGACATAGCCTTTAAAGTTTACCATGCCTGGAAACAAGGAAATTAAAGCAGGGCAATGTTTTCTTAGAAACAGTGTGGGAAATCAGAAGGAGAGGCGGGACACAAAAGGAAAAGGGCAAGATCCACTAGGCGTCCATCAACGTGCCTGCTGCAAAGAGGAAGGCCATTGAAGAAAGGACTGCCCAGAACTCAAAAAGAAAGAGGATAGAAAGCCTTACCAGGAAATGTTAGAAAGGAATGACGAATCTGATGATGAATGAGGAGGCCCAGAGGCTCCCCTTGACACCTCCCGACCTATTACTACTAGTATTTCCCTGCAGGAGCCTTGGCTAATATTAACTGTGGGGAACAAGCTAACTCAGTGGTCCGCAAACTCATTAGTCAACAGAGCCAAATGTCAAGAGTACAACGATTAAAATTTCTTTTGAGAGCCGAAAACCGACTTCTGCGCATGGGCCACGAAGTTTCAATCGCACTGTACGTGCGCGCCCGCACGTGGTATTTTGTGGAAGAGCCACACTCAAGGGGCCAAAGAGCCGCATGTGGCTCACGAGCTGCAGTTTGCCGACCACTGAGCTAACTGAATCACTGTAGATACAGGAGTTACATACTGTATTTTCCGGCGTATAAGACGACTGGGCGTATAGAAGATTTTCCTTGGTTAAAAAGTCGTCTTATACGCCGGAAAATATGGTACTCAGCACTAAGTACAAAACTAACCAAGGAAAGTCCAGCTGCGGTGATGGTTACTTGAGTGACCAACTACAAAAACAGGTGTTCCTTCAACCTCTAGAATGAATGCCAGCTTGAGAATCAAAAACTTACGCATAGTTATCTCTACATGCCAGACTGCCTGGTTCCATGGTGGGCCAACTTTTACTTTGCAAACTGCACGCACCAATAACTTGCCCCGAGAAGCAGCAGTTCTGTATAAAAGTTCTGCTGGAACGTGCTCTCCAGTTCCAGGTGCTCCTGACTTGCCCAGCAGGAGCCGGAGGTGAAGTCTTCCCACCCGAGATCTACTAGCAGGTTGATCGAGCTGTTTGGGCTGATGGAACCCCAGGGTAGAGCAGTTAACATCCAACCCATAGAAATTAACCCTAAAGAAGGGGCACGGATCCCATGGAAGAAGCAATACCCCCTGAAAACGGAAGCTTTAGAGGGAATTCAACCAGTATTGCAGAAATTGTTAAAATCAGGATTAATCCAGCCATGCCAGACCCCCTGTAACAGCTGTGGTGATGGCTACTTGAGTGACCAATTACAAAAACAGGTGCTCCCCATTCTGTCAGTGAAAAAGCCTCACTCTGATGAATATCGATTTGTACAGGACCGTAGGACCATAAATGAAGTTGTCCAGGACATTCATCCTACGGTGCCCAACCTTATACTTTGATGACCACAGGGCCCACGGACAGCAAATGATTTTCAGTCCTAGACTCAAAGGCTGCTTTTTTCTGCATCCCAACAGATGAACAGGCTCAACTATTAATTGCCTTTGGATAGCAATACCCAGAAACTAAAGCCATGCTCTAATACTGTTGGACTGTGTGGCCACAGGGATTTAAGAATATTTCATATTGGGAAATATTATGAAAAGGTTGAAGAGATGTTCAATTTAAATAGGGAATTCTTCTACAATATGTAGATGCCTTACTACTAGCTAGTAATACTTACAAAGACTGTTTGCTCAACACCATCACAGTCTTGAACCATTTGGCAAAAAGAGAATATAAAGTATCGCCTCATAAGGCCCAGTTTCACAAGCAGGAGGTGGCATAACTGGGATTCAAATTGAAACAGGGCACTCAGAGCTTGATGGCTGATGGAAAACCAGCCATTGCTACAATAAAAATCCCGGAGAACCGGGGCAGCTTCGTGGATTCTTGGGGATTATGAGGTTTTGCCGAATTTGGATCCTAAACTTTGGCCTTAAAGCAAAACCACTGTCTAATTCTTTGAAAGGACTGGACTCTGAACCTCCTGAGTGGACAAGAGACTGTCAGGCAGCACTGACACCTGAAAGGAAAAACTAGTTTTGGCTCCTGCATTAGGACTGCCCAATTTACAGAAAACTTACAAATTTTACATTCATGAAAGCAAGGAATTGAACTTGGGGTACTAACCCAGACCCTGGGAAATACCCCTCAAGCCATAGCCTATTTCTCAAAGAAGCTAGATCACAAGACAAAGGGATGCTACCATGCCTCCTGGCAATAGCAGCTACCTGTGACATCTTACAGGAAGCAGAGAAATTCACTCTGGGGCACCTACTATGGTATTTGTACCATACCAGGTCCTAAAAGGGATGCTTTCATGAACCTAATTAGACCACATTTGAAGGCTCCTCATTTATAAAGAACCAAGCCTGTAAATACCACGCACTCCCCACTGCCTTGCTCCAGATGAGAGTAGCACTCCGAAGTGGGCTTAAATTAAACTTTTGAAATATGGGACCCTTCCAAGTTTCTGTTTTAGAACCTTCTCCTTTAGATTTAGAACATGAATCAGAAATCAAACAGTATGTACAACATTCAGGGCAAACATCAACAACTTTGCACAACTTTGCTCATTGCAGGTCTATCTACCCCTCTGATGAGCTTTACACCCATTCCAGCTGGGAGGCCCAGTCTTACTAACGACCCGGGAGGCTCAAGATCCTGAAGAGCAGTTAGCTGAGCAATGAACCAGTCCCTACGATGTCTGCTGACAACACACGCCTCCCTAAAGCTCACGGAATCCAGCCTTGGCTCTACCACACGCAGATAAAGCAGGCACCACCTGAGGAGGACTCGGATCCGGCTGTGCTGCTGCTGATACTGCAATGGCAAGCTGGACCTGCACTGCTGAAGGAGATTTAAAGTTCCTCTTTCGGAAAGGAACAGCACCGCCCATGGCTAAGTGACAAGGTTACTTTTTATTTTCTCATTATTTTTTGACAATTGCTGTACTATTCGCTCATGCTTGGACTGAGAACATCTCTGTCCACATTTCCCAGACAGTGGCTTCCTCTGCAAACTTACTGGTATTGTGTTGTTGGGTGTGCCACCCCAAACCCCACTCAGGATTAGATCATGGGAATACGTTAGCCTCTCCAGTTTCTGATTTAACTGCAATTCCCACTGCATACTAGGCACACCCCTCACTGAGCACGTGACTGTCTGTCTGCACAACAGGTCTCCCTCTGGAAGCCCCTGGCAGCACTGCCTCTTGAAATCTGAAGCCGTCTCCCAGCTCCGCCTGCTCAGCAGTGCCATCCTCTAGACACCACACACTCTGCCTCTGAAGACAGCAATCCTCCTCCCTCGTGTAAAGGCTTCTCTCCGTCCTGACCTCCTTCTTCCCTTGGTGGACAACAAGAATCTCCGGACCCGGCGATAGGTAAGACTACATACACCCTTTGACAGCAGGAAGAAACGACAGATGAGCCCTCCATCCATTTACCCTGTAAGATTACACGGCTCCAGAGTTTTGAAGCGGGGACTTGTTACTGTAGACAGGGAGCGCTGGAGCGTCTGTCTCCACCATTGGCCAAATGGCTCAGGGGGAGATTCTTACACTGAGAGCACCAAAAGCAGGTACTATGAATGGACAGTGCCCGAGCCGTCAAAAGCTAGTAATATGAATGGAGACAGGGCTCCTGAGCACACAAAAGCTAGGAAGATGAATAGACAGGAAAATGCCTTCCCCTCCCTATCCCTGCTAAGAATAGTGGGCTTGAGCAGGAAGAGAGATTGTCCCTGAGAAGAGGGGGATGGTCTTTGAGACATGAGTGCACCGTTCTCCCAGGTCTTGTGAGTCTTAAATAAAACCTCTCCTTTTGTACCAGCACCTACCTTACAAGTTCAGCTGTCATTGCTATAGGCAGCTGAACTTCTGTTTCTTTGTTCAGTTACAATACTACATGCAAAACTGTCGGTCTTGCATTTTGTTGGAATGATGATCTCAAAGTGAAGTATGACTCAAAAAGGTAAAAACTACTGCCCTAAAAATAGTGATTTATGATTATCTTCTCACTGTAAAGTCCAGACAATACTTTTGGTACATCTTGTTTTAAGCAAAAGCCAAGACAAAGACTGAAATCATTTCAATTGAAAGGGTCTTTAGCTTGCTCCTATTTACTTGAGGTTATATGACTTGTAAACTAAGGTCTTGTAATTTCTATTCTAATAAATACTTGATAAAAGCAAATATGGATTTATTAAACAGATAAAGTTGGGGAAGACTATTTCCTTTACCAAAAGTATAGCCTACCAAGCATTTCCTGAATTTTAAAAACAATAGGAATGCAGGCACGTCTCATGTTATTGCACACTACTTTATTGCACTCCATGGACGTTACTTTTTTTTACTTTATTTTAACAAATTGAAGGCAGGACCCTCAATTGGCACAAAGATTACAACTTGTTTTATTGCAATACTCCCTTTGTTACAGTGGTCTGGAACCAAACCCGCAATATTTCTGAGGGCTGTCTGTACTTAACCTACAGAAAAAATCCTCTTAAGGCCAGGAGTGGAGACAATGACACTGGGGGTAGGGAATGTGTTTCAGGTGATTCATTTCATACACTTGGTAAGTACTTACTGCCCTTCATGATCACTAAATAAGGGTCATTCCAAATTTAAGTATACCAAACCATGCAAGCTGTACAAAAATTCTTAAGAATACATTTATAGATAAAAGCAATGGTTTCCAAAATTTCTAGGAGTCAGTTCCAGGCACCCAAAGATGCTAAAAACTAAGTAGGTTTAAAACTGCTGCTCCAGAACACAGAATCTCTGTCTGAAATTATCCCTCCATTCTAATGATGAACAATAAAAACTTAAAATATAAAAGGTCCTCTGAGAGCTTGTCTTCAAATGCAACAAGGCAGTAGCCAGGAGGGTAGGAGTAGGCAAATCTTTAGGGTGCTGGGGCGGGGACTGGGAGACAGGAAGGAAAGGAACCACAGAGATAGCAGGTGACTAGAGGTGCAACAGGAAAAAGGAAAGCAGACTGAGTACTGCAGGCCTTGACAGGAGAGAAGGAGAACTGCAATAACCTTTTAGACCCAAAAAAGGTCCATGAGAATCCCAGCCAGAGTGAAATGAAGATACGAGGTGTCCGGTTAATAATGCGGATTTTGTCATCAAAGAAAACACAGTAATTTCAAGAGAAACATCAAAAGTGCTTTATTCAAAGTAATGCCCATCACTAGCTATACATTTCCCCATTTTGCAGGTAATTTGTGGATACCGTCCCAATAGAACTTTCCTTGTTTTGAGGCAAACCATTCAGAGACCCAATTTTCCACTTCTTCGTACGTTTTGAAGTGCTGCTCAGAAAGTGCATGTGCCATCGATCGGTGCAAGTGGTAATCTGAAGGAGCGAGGTCTGGTGAATACAGCGGGTGGGTTCATACTTCCCAGGCAAGATCTTTTAACGTGTCTTTACCTGGTTTTGAAGTGTGTGATGGTGCGTTATCATGAAGCAAAATTACTTCGTTGTTTCTTCGGGCCCATTCTGGTGGTTTCATGACCAAAGCGTGGTTCAAATTTATTATTTGTTGTTGGTCACGATCAGTATTAACAGTTTCACCTGTTTTTAGAAGCTCATAATACACCACACCTTCCTGATCCCACCAAATGCAGAGCATTGTCTTCTTTCCGAAGCGATTTGGCCTTGCAGTCGATGTTGATGGTTGACCTGGATCAACCCATGATTTTGTGCATTTGGGATTCTCAAAATAAAATCCACTTTTTATCGCCAGTCACAATTCGATGCAAAAAGGACTTTCTTTCGTGCCGTTGAAGCAACATTTTACTGATGACTTTTAGGTTTTGTCTTTCGTTCAGTTGATGTGGCACCCATTTCCTCCCTTTAAAATCTTTCCCTTTGCTTGTAAACGAAATTGTTTGCTGAGCAACGTTTAATCTTTCTGCAAGTTGTTTTTTAGTTTGACAAGCATCTTCATCCAATAATGCTTGTAATTGTTGGTCTTCAAACTTTTTCGGTTGACCTGAACGTCTTTGTCTTTCACATCGAAATCATCACTTTTAAAGCGTTTAAACCAGCGTTCACAAGTATCTTGAGATGGAGCATGTCACCATAAGCTTCTGGAAGTATTCAGCAGCACTTTTCTTCAAAATAAAGTAATAAATTAAAACTTCCCGCAAATGCTCTTTTTTTTGGCAAGAAATTTGACATTTTTAAATGTAAAAATATCTATGATGTTAACACCTTCAGCAAATTTGACATATGAAGTTTTGAAGCTTATTGTCAATACAACGAAACAGTATACATATCAAATCGCATATATATCAACATATGTGTAACTCCGACTATTGAAAAAAATCCACATTATTAACCGGTACACCTAGTACTATACTTTTAAAAAAGTTCAATCCATACGACACTATTGGATTTGCTGGTTGTGACTGAAGAGTATACAAATACAATGGTTAGCTTCGAAGACTTGTACTGAAACATCCTACCTAATAATAGACAAATATGCAAATTGACCATACCTCCAACACACCCACAAGCCACGCCCACCATCCAATTAGAGCGAGTATGCAAATTAACCCAAACAAGATGGCTACAGCCACAGAGAGCAAGGTTTCCTAGGTAACAGAGGAAGCCAAGCCTTCCGCCTGCCCTTGCCAGGCCTAAGCCTCCACTCAAGCTACAAAGTTTCAATTACAGAAGGTAAACAAATCGAAACAGAAATGGCGGCAGAACAGAGCTTGAGAGAGCAGGCCAGGGTTGCCGGTGGCAACAGGGGAAGCAAAGCTTTCCGCACACCCTGGCTGGGCCCACCCGCTTAAGCTACAAAGTTTCAATTATAACCCCAACAGAAATGGCTGCCGGCCGAGGAGGGAGCACCAGGCTTGGCTCCACTCCAGGCTACAAAGTTTCAATTGTAGAAGGAAAATAAATTCCAGATACCAGGACCTCCTCTTGGGTTGCCAGGGGGTATGGCCAGCCTGCAAACCACCACAGGCCCCTTGCTCAGGCTGCCCCATGCCCCAAGGGAACCCCACCCTTCAGGGCAAACCAGCTGGCCCCCACCCTTGTACCAGGCTTCTATCCTATCTAATAAAAGAGTAATATGCAGATTGATCATCACTGCAACACACAATATAGCTGCCTCCATGTGGACACAAGATGGCCACCACAAGATGGCCAGCAGGAGAGGGCAGTTGGGAGGCACCAGGCCTGCAAGGGAGGGCAGTTGAGAGGGACCAGGCCTGTAAGAGAGGGCAGTTGGAGGTGATCAACCCTGCAGGAGAGGGCAGTTAGGGATGACCAGGCCGGCAGAGGAGGGAAGTTGGGGGCAAACAGGCTGGCAGCAGAGTGGTTAGGGGGTGATCAGGCTGGCAGGCAGAAGCGGTTAGGGGCAATCAGGAAGGCAGGCAGGCAAGCAGTTGGGAGCCAGCAGTCCTGGATTGTGAGAGGGATGTCCGACTGCCCGTTTAGGCCTGGGGATCGGGCCTAAACGGGCAGTCGGACATCCCTCCAGGAGTCCCAGATTGGATAGGGTACAGGCTGAGCTGAGGGACAACGCCCCTCCGTGCACGAATTTCGTGCACCAGGCCTCTAGTTCAGTTCATAAAAGGGTTCCACCATATATGTTTTTTCTTGCTTCTATTTTTGATTCAAATTTCCTTTGTCCAAATTTCTTAATTTGATAATGATTGATTCATTTTTTAAAATCAAATAGAAATGATATTGTAATCATCTGATATTTTTACGTCAAAGACTGTTCCTTTTTTCTCTGTATATAACCAAGAATAGAGTATTTTAATAACAGCTTACTAAGGCTCTTCTATGCAAGCAATGAGAATCCAGAACACGTCCAGAAACCTGACATCCTGTCCTTTCCACTGACTTCTCTTGTAACCACAGTTAAGTCATCGAGGATCCAAGTTTTCCACTTAACAATTAAGAACAAATACAACTGCTCTGTCTAATGAGCTTACTAAGCTTACTCAAACACCCAGCACACCGAGCATGTGCCACTCCCCAGGACAGTGTGCTGCCTGTGGAACACCCAAATCATGGACTTTCCAATCCCACCTGAGCACTAAGTTACACTACTACTGTTTATCAATACAAGCCAATTAGCTGTGCTATTAAAGCATTTACAACATAGCTTTGCTACAAGTAAATTCTAAATAAAAGCTGTTGAAACCAATTTATATTTTCAACAGGATCTATATTATAATTTGGAAAATTGCATTTGTAATCAAGGATTTAACAAAACAAAACATTTAAAAAATAACCAAAATGTCATAGGAAGCTACGAAAATGATTTAAACAAATATATGTTTACAGCAAAACAAAATGGGCATCTGAAACTGTAGTTAAAATTTTTACCCATAAACAGATATAATATACAATTTTTTCTTAGAATGTGGGAGAGTTTTCCAGGGACAACTAAAATGGCATCGCTTTAGTCAGGTTTAAGACCCATCTATTAAAACACTACTCAGTCTTCAAGGCTCAGCTCAAATGTCACCTCTTCTACAAAACTGCCCTGACCTCTGTAGCCAGAAAAGTCCCTGTTCCTGGCCAAAGGGCATATAGGATGCTGGGGAAACCATGCCCTCCAGTTATTGATAAATGTGGCTTCAAGTATTACCTTTTTAATACAATAGATTTATAACCTTGTATCATTTAATTTTTCTGAATTTTAGTTCCCTCATTTGTAAAGTGTACATAAAATCCCTCCTTTGGGGTCTTGAAGGCTGAATGAAATAAAGTACATAAACCAACAGTATTTGTAATGTAGATGTGTACTTAATATGTATATGCTGCCTGTCATTTAAATGTTCTCTCAATTCTTTATGCTTTTACAAGTACTAAAATGAAATGAGATTATCCTATATAATAAAAGCCTAATATGTTAAGTGTCCGGCCGTTTAACAAGTCACTATGACGCGCACTGACCACCAGAGGGCAGATGCTCCAACCGGTAGGTTAGCTTGCTGCTGGGGTCTGGCCGATTGGAACTGGGCAAGACGCCTTGGAGCCCTCCCGCGGTCCCTTCCCAGCCCTGATCGTACATCGGTGGAGTCCCTCGGCCTGGCTTGGGGGATCGGGCCGAAACCAGCTCTCTGATATCCCCCGAGGGATCCCAGATTACGCAGGCCAGAATGAGGGACTCCACTGGTGCAGAAATCTGTGCACCAGGCCTCTAGTGATAAAATAAAATGCTTAACTCCTGCAAATCAGGTTCCTTCTTAGAAACAGAACACTTATATTTTTCCACTGATTTTTTTTTAAGAGAAAGTGGAAGGGAGGGTGAGAGAGAGGGCCAGGGATTGAACCTGCAACCGAGATATATTCCCTTGAGCAGGAATCAAACCTGGGACCCTTCAGTCTTCAGGCGCATGCTCTAATCCCTGAGCAAAAATGGCCAGGGCAAAACAGAACACTTTCTAATGGTAGTTTTAATGTTCCTGCCTTCAATCAACAAATCAAAAATACCAAAAGGACAAAGAAAGACAGTAACTTGGTATCACATGTACCAAATTTTGCAATGAAGCTTTAGCTTACTTATACAAAGTAAAGACTGTTAAAATCATAAAAAAGTAAGTATACTGCATTGTGAGAAATTTCTTCTCTGAAGACAAGACAATAATGCCAACAAAAAACTTTGTTCTTCAGTGGAATGTCAGCACCATAGAAAACAATGTGCATTTGATTAAGTCATTCACTCATGTTAGTATAGTGTTATTATAGTATAGTATCAGTATAGTGCATTTAACATAGTTTAGTGCATTACAGTATAGTGCATTGTAGTATAGTGCATTGCAGCATAGTATAGTGAAGTATAGTATAGTGTACTATAATATAGTATAGTATAGTATAGTATAGTATAGTGCAGTATAGTATGGTATAGTGCAGTATAATATACTGTAGTGCACTGTAATATAGTATAGTATAGTGCACTGTAGTATAGTACAGTGCATAGTATAGTGCACTGGTACAAAATACCAATGCTTCCAACTTAACCACCCCAACTGTACTCCTTATACTTATTAAACTTTGAATAATAATGGTAGTAAATACGCAAAGAATTGCAGGTTTCAGGCCACTGAAGATTACAACACAAGAAGTAAACTGTAATTTTAACCAAGCTTATATTGTAACCAACCTAAAGGAGAGGGCTGCCCCCGTATAACTCCATTCTTGGTTCTCTCTTCCAAGTCCATAACTTCTTTGTATATCAATTCTGAAAAAGAGGTGAACAAAACAAACTTTACAAAGTCTGAAAGCCAACTGCACAAGATGTCTGTTTTAAATAAATATTTTTTACACACATTAAGTACTTCAAATAGTATCCTCCAATGGTAGAGGGTTCGTGTCAGCCTAAGATTCAAAGATATTAAAAACAATTCTTTGATCCTCAGCCATGAATTATGTTGAAACAAAATCTCTGACTTAACTGATGTTCCTAGAGGTGGATTAACCCTTTGCACTCGCTTGCTTTTTTCTCGATTCCTTTATTCTAATGCTAACCGTGTCGAGTCACACTCGACATCCAAGTGCAAAAGGTTAAGGATAGAGCTGTGATTAGAAACCTTGTCTTTCCAACTCCACCAGCACCCTGTACTACACCATGTGAGACCACATTTCACGCTGTACTGTACACACTTGTTTAATGATGTGTCAGTGAGGGCTCGAATCACCTGTCTTATTAGTGTCTATTTCTTGATAGGGTCTGGGACTTGTAGGCGCTAACCCAGATCTGTTAAAGGATTTAAATGGGAGTGTGTGGAAGAATGGTATAAAAATACATTGTTATTAAAAGAAGAGGCAGATGGCCACACCTGAAAACCTTAAATCTGCAGCCTGACACGCTATCACTGTCACACTTTCTCCAGGGGACCCCACCCTTTGCCTGCTGTGGGCAGCAGGCTGTGAGGACGCCCACCCAAGCAGTTGCACCAGATGCTGCCCTGCATTCTCCTCCGTGGCCCGATGCTGAGTGTGATGGGCCTGTGACTGAACATCTACTGAAGAAGAACCTTCTGGTAGAAGCTACAGAGCCATTGTTCCTCATTGTTTTGGGGTCCTGGAATAATTTAAGAACTGCATAAAAGCAATGTACCTCTTCTGAGAAAATGTGCAAGCAAAATTGTAGCAAAGAATTTTAAGGAGTTTGTAGTTCTTTAAACTTCTGATAAAGAATCTGTGATTATAGGGTATGACAATGTTTCTGCTGGTAACAAGGTAAAACAAGTGGATATGTTGAAATGAACAAGCGCTAGAGACACCTAAATTCGCTTGCTATGGTGAACTTCTTGGACTTGGAAGTAGAAAAATAGGAAATCTTGATAGAGGAAAGAATGGGGAAAGCTTTACTGCAAACAAACAAAAAGGAATGATAAGCATTCCAGGTAGGAGGATTTTTTAAAAAATGAGAAAACAGCACCCCTTTATGAAAAGGGATTAGGTAGACGAACAAGAGCTAATTAGCAGTACTAACTAGGCAAAGTGATTTGCAGTTAATGGCTTTGGCAATGGATTTCTTTGCGTTATGATGCTAAAACTTGTCAGCAGATCTTGAAAGAGGCAGTGAGCAGGTAATCACGGAAAAGCATGTGAGGCTAAGAGGAAACGATGCAAAATAAAGGCGAACCTGTCTAGAATCCTCAAAAATCCCAGGTATGTCCTTATACAAACAAAACCCCTATGTTCCAATGATTTTAAGATGCACTTTTTCTTACAATGTCTCTGAAATTGGGTTATATAACCAGTGGCACATTATGGTGAGTTTATAATTGGTGGTCTACTAAGATTCCATGAGATATGAGAATATCAGTTTAGATTATTTCCATACTACACACTCTGGCCCACAGTTAGATCCTTGCATATTATCTATTACAAGTAAAAATGTACTCGGTTCTACCCAATTACATCATTCTGGTAGACTCTACGGAGTCTAACTACATGTCTCCCAGAGTCAACTCAGAGAAAACTAATCTATGCTTATATTCCTAAGAAGAAAGAATCAAATTCATTCCTCCCAAATAAATTTATAGCTGGATTACCTGTCTGTTTTATTTTTAATTATTATTATTACTTTTTTGGCTGGGTACAGTGAACTTTATTGATGGTGCACGACAAAGTAGGGCTCCCTATGCCCCTCCCCTTCTTTAGGGGGTCTGGGATGGAACGGTGGTCAGGAGATTCTCAGTGTGTCGGGGATCGATCTGGGGCCAGGACTCCCCAGCAGCTGAGGGCCTCTTTTCCTCTCACTGGGGCTGGTGGCCCAGGGGGCTCTTACTCCTTGGAGGCCATGGGGACCATGCGGTGCACCACCCTGTTGCTGTAGCCAAATTCATTGTCAGACCAGGAAACGAGCTTAACAAAGTTGTCATTGAGGGCAATGCCAGCCCCAGCATCAAAGGTGGAGGAGTGGGTGTCACGTTAAAGTCGCAGGAGACAACCTGGTCCTCAGTGTAGCCCAGGATGCCCTTGAGAGGGCCCTCTTTCGACGCCTGCTTCACTACCTTCTTGATATTGTCGTATTTGGCAGCTTTGTCCAGGCTTCAGGTCAGATCCATGACCGACACATTGGGGGTGGGGACACGGAAGGCCATGCCAGTGAGCTTCCCATTCAACTCAGGGATGACCTTGCCCACAGCCTTGCAGCGCCAGTAGAAGCAGGGATGATGTTCTGGGCAGCCCCTCGGCCGTCCGGCCACAGCTTCCCAGAGTGGCCATCACGATCTTCTGGGTGGCAGTGACGGCATGGACTGTGGTCATAAGTCCCTCCATGATGCCAAAGTTGTCATGGATGGCCTTGGCCAGGGGGCCAAGCAGTTGGTGGTGCAGGAGGCATTGCTGACAACCTTGAGGGAGTTGTCATACTTGTCATGGTTCACACCCATCACAAACATGGGGGCATCCGCAGAAGGGGCAGAGGTGATGACCTCTTGGCTCCGCCCTTCAAGTGAGCCCGGCCTTCTCCAGGGAGTGAAGACACCGGTGGACTCCACAGCACACTCAGCATCAGCATCACCCCATTTGATGTTGGTGGGATCTCGCTCCTGGAAGATGGAGATGGACTTTCCACTGATGACAAGCATCCCGTTCTCAGCCGACTGTGCCTTTGAACTTGCCATGAGTAGAATCATACTGGAACATGTAGACCATGTAGTTGAGGTCAATGAAGCGGTCATTGATAGAGACAATATCCACTTTGCCAGAATTAAAAGCAGCCCTGGTGACCAGGCACCCAATGTGGCCAAATCCGTTCACTCCGACCTTCACTCTCGTGTCTCAGGGTTGTGGCTGGCGCAGTGCGAGGCTGTCTGATGAACAGGAGGAGCAGAGAGCCTACCTTTCTTTTTTATACCTCTATAGTCCCTTTCGCTTTCCCAATATGTAGGCACGTAGTTCTTAATAGCGAGTCTTCTGTACCCAATTATTTAAGTTCAGGTAAAATGTGGATCAAGTGACTTGCCCAAAGTCATGTAGCTACAAAAGTGGTCCAAACACCACAGAACAACAACACAAATGAGGTAAACAGGATCTAAAAATTACCTAACCTAACTATCCCAGGGAATCTTTTTTTTTTTAATTTGTTAATTCTCATCCGAGGATATTTTTTTCTTTTGATTTTGAGAGAGAGAGAGCAACATCGATGTGAGATACATCAATTGGTTACCTCCTGAATGTGCCCCGACCAGGTTTGGGGACTGAACCTGCAACAACCCAGGTGCATGCCCTTGACCCGGAATCCAACCTGAGACTTTCGGTGCACAGGCCGATGCTTTAACCACTGAGAGCAATACAGGCCAGGCCATCCCCGGGAATCTTTTAAAGAAAGAAGTATTTCCATGACCATCAAAGCATTATTTATGTTCAACTACATTCATAAAATAAAACTACTATATTAGATTTGCAAAGATTAAAAATGAACTCTCTGTTGGTGAACTTCCTCATAGACATTCCTATACAGTGCTGACGGAAATATAAACCACTACAATTTATTTGAGGGTAATCTGGAAATAATTGAAAAATATCCTTTGGCCCAGCAAATCTTATAGGACTTTTTTTATTGGCATGTTCTCACATGTGCACAAGAGAATTGCAGTTGTAATAACAACAGACTGGGCACAACTTAAGTGCTCTGCAAGTGCTCTGTGTATAGAAACTGACACAGCTGGACAGCTGGGTATCTATGTGCCAGGCATGTGGAGCAGGAGAGGGTGATCTCTAATATGGGATTACACCAACAAAGCACACTACCATTGGGGATCAAAACAGGTGGGAGAGTAGGAAAAGAGATCTACTTTCTATTTTTTGCAAAAAATACTACTAATAATATTACCTTATATGAATTATCTGATCTAATAAAGAAGGAATATGCTAATTGACCATCACTCCATCACAAAGATGGCTGCACCCACAGCTGAAGCCAAGTTCCCATAAGGAGCCTTACCGAGCAATCAGCAGGGACCTGAGGCTACGCCCTCCCCCACCCCCGTTGGGCTTGACAGGGGACCTCAGGCCGCACCCCCACCTGGCAGGGCTTGACAGGGGAACCTCAGGCTGCGCCCCCCACCCCGATGCCAGGCCAGGGGACCTGAGGCCATGCCCCCTGCCCAGCAGGGCTTGATGGGGGACCTCAAGGTGCGCTTCCCGTCCTGGTGCTGGGCTAGGGGACCTCAGGCTGTTCCCCCCGCCCCAGTGCCAGGCTGGGGTACCTCAGGCCGCGCCCCCCACCAGGTGGGGCTTGACAGGAGACCTCAGGCCACGCCCCCTGCCCAGCAGGGCTTGACAGGGGACCTCAAGGTGCACCCCCAGTGCTGGATCAGGGGAACTCAGGCTGCGCCCCCCCACCCCAGCACCAGGCCGGGGGACCTCAAGACTGCACCCTCCTCCCGGCGGGGCTTGACGGGGGACCTCAGGCCACGCCCCCCTGCCCCAGCACTGGGCCAGGGGACCTGAGGCTGCACCCCCATGCCTGGCTGGGCTTGACAGGGGACCTCAGGCCATGCCCCCCACCCAGCGGGGCTTGACAGGGGACCTCAGGCCGCACCTCCCACCTTGGCACCAGGCTGGGGGACCTCAGGCTGCGCCCCCCACCAGGTGGGGCTTGACAGGGGACTTCAGGCTGCCCCCCCACCCAGCACCAGGCCGGGGGACCTCAGGCTGCACCCCCCGCCCCAGCACCAGGCCAGGGGACCTGAGGCTGTGCCCCCCTGCCTGGTGGACCTCAGGCCGTGCTCCCCACCCAGCAGGGCTTGACGGGGACCTCAAGGTGCATCACCAGTGCTGGGTTGGGGGAACTCAGGCCATGCCCCCTGCCCAGCAGGGCTTGACGGGGGACCTGAGGCTGCACCCCCATGCTGGTGGGGCTTGATGGGGGACCTCAGGCCATGCCCCCCACCCAGCGGGGCTTGAGAGGGGACCTCAAGGCACGACCCCACCCCGGTCTGGGCTGGGAGACCTCAGGCCACGCCCCCCGTTCTGGCGCCGGGCCAGAGGACCTGAGGCTACGTCCCCTGCCCGGCAGTGCTTGACAATGGTGGGACTGGCCAGGTCTGGATCTAGCCCAATGGGGGTGGGGGCCGGCCGTGTCTGGGTCTCATGTGATTTTGAGGTGCATGTGGGTGGGCGGGGACTTGACTCTGGGTCCGGTGGTGTGCCCCAGACTCTGACAGGAGGAAGGTTTTCATATACATTTTACTAATTTTCTTTCATCTCTGACACTTCTATTATAGAGAAAGGGCAAATAGCAATATTAAATTATTTCCTCTAATTAATCCTCTTTTAATGTGCATGAATTTTGTGCACCGAGCCACTAGTCCTATATAATAAAAGGCTAATATGCAAATAGCAAATTCTTTGCTAATATGCAAATAGACCAAATAGACTATATGCAAATAGACCAAACGGTGGAACAACCAAACAACTGGTCGCTATAACGTGTGCTGACCACCAGGGGACATGCGCAAAACATGGGGGTGCCAGTGAGCGGGGGCTCCAGACCAAGGCAGGGCGCTGGTCGCTGTCATCAGGGTGAGCCTCTGGTGGTTACTGAAAATTCTTTGCTCCCGCACGCTGCGGTCCTGCCTGGCGCTTGCACCTGCTGCTGGCCCCAATCACCCCTTAGGGCTTTTCCACCTCCCCCTGCTCCTGAAGGGCGATTGGGGCCAGCAACCGCCTCTCGCACCCACTACCAGCAACAGCCCCACTCGCACTTGCTGCCAGTGCCCGGCGCCAGTCCTGATCACTCGGCGCCATCAGTGGGTGCAAGTGGCAGATGCCAGCCCTGATCGCCCCTGAGGGCTTCTCCATATCCCCCTGCTCCTGAGGGGTGATCGGGGCAGCAGCTGTTGCTTGCACCCGCTGACGGCGCCAGCTCCGCCTGCACCTGCTTGCTGGCACCAGCCCTAATCGTTTCCCGCCTTCAGCGGGTGGGAGCGGGGCTGGCGCTGTCAGCGTGTGGGAGAGACAGTGGTAGGAGCGGGGTTGCAGGTAGACAGAGGACAGGGGGGAATGGAGAGGGTAGAGAGAGGGGCCATGGTGGGAGGGGCCAGGCGGGGACGTGGAGGATGGGCCGAGACCCATCCCTGTGCCCACTGCAGCCTCACAGCCCACAGTTCCTTTCAAGTGTAGGAATTCATGCACTGGGCCCCTAGTGAATAATATAAAGTATCTCTAGTTTCCTCAAAATGATGAATAAATCAACACAATAAGCCAGAAGCTCTCTCAGGATCTGGTGAATATTACCTTTCCACTCTTCTATTGTGTGTTCCCGTTCATCTAACTGCTTGTCAGGTATTTTTGGTGGTGGCTGAAAAACAAAAGGCAGCAATAATTGAGTCAGTTTACTAGGAGTATGCAAATCGTCATAATTATTTGAAATGTCAATCTAAACAGCAAGGGCTTGTAAAAATACATTATTAGACCAGAGTGATGAATCATCTTTGATGCAGAGACTAGTTTTGGAAGAATCCTTCCTGACAGGAAAAAGATGTTTAACTATCTTTTTCTTTCCTTCCAGCTTTTGAAATGGTCAGTTTATTTACATCACAGAACTGGGCTATGCTTTGGACACAATAATTTGTTTTATAACTGAGTTAGGATGTCCTCCCAAAGCATTCAGTGTTCTAGCTCATCAGATCAGGTATCAAGATAAGAAGGCAAGAAGCTGAGAGAGGGAACTTTATTTTGTGTAGGAAGTGCTTGGATAAGCTCATTAACTTAAGGTACTTTAAATGCAAAACAGAAAAACAGCATCATCATTTACCTGTATTTTTATTTAAAACTAGAGGCCCAGTGCACGAATTCATGCACAGATGGGATCCGGCCAGCCCGCCCTGATGGTGGCAGATTGGGCAAGGCGGGCAGGGGAGAAGGGACGCAGGAGATGGGCCGGCTGGCCCCACCCCCCTATCGGGGTTGGGAGGGCCAACTGGGGCCAGGCCAGCTGGGGGGAGGGGCCGAGGGTGGTTGTGGGGGGTAGGAGGCCCATCGGGGCCCCAATCGGGCCAATTGGCCGCTGCAGTGTGCATCATAGCGACCAGTCGTTCTGCCGTTCTGGTCATTTGGCTTTTATATATATATAGATAGATAGATTAAAATGTCTCCTCCAAACCCAACTTTAATTCTAACTGTAAGGGGTATGACTTCTTCAAACATGAAGAGAAGAACTTACAGCCTCCGCCTCGGAAGGGTCATACCAGACGTTGATGTATGGGTGCTGGAGAGCTTCATCCACGGAGATCCTTTTGGATGCGTCAATCACCAGCATTTTGGATAACAAATCCCTCGCCTGACTGGCTGCAAAAATAATGATGTGAATGTACACGTACCTCATAAAGACTTTTAAAAATAGCAATACATTTCAGAAACTTGAAATGTTCATTTTTTTTTAAAAATATGTGCTTTTAAAAAATATTTTACTATGAAATCAGGTCATACATAGGATGAAAAATTATAGTTAGAGAAAAAAATGACTAAAACCTTACTCTGTTCCACTACCCAGAAATAAACTTAGTGTATGCTCCATAATAACACACACACACACACACACAGGATTAAATATGTTTATTAAAAGTACCTTTAAGTTTGTTGTGTTCTGAGTCAGCAGGGAAAAGCACATCAGGGAAGAGTTTCTCAAAGCTATATCCAGCATATTTAGGTCTGTTTTCAACGTAAGTCCTTACTGTTGGTTGTAGTTTCTTCATGAATTCAGGACATGGTGTTCCAAGCTGTTCAATGACTTTATTCCACTGATCAATATCTAATATCAAGTAGCTAAGAAAAATACTCCGTATCTAATGTTCAACACATAGTCTTAGCCATATTAAAATAACAAGAAAACAACAATTATAAAATTCTAAGAAAGAATGTGGCAGTTACAAATCTTTTATCTTATAGCCACCTTGCAAAAGGTGGACAGAAAGGGTCAACAAACAAGCACCGTTAATCTTATTTAGAGAGAGAGAGAGAGAGAGAGAGGGAATATTAATTTTATCACATAAATAAAAGCTTGGCCCAACTGGTGCGGCTCAGTGGTTGAGCGCCATCCCATGTACCAAGATGTCACCAGTTCTATTCCTAGTCAGGGCACATGCTCAGATTGTGGGCTTGATCCCCAACAGGGGGTGTGCAGGAGGCAGCAGATCGATGTTTCTCTCTCATTAATGTTTCTATCTCTCCCTTCCTCCTCTCTTCTCTTTCTAAAAAATCAACAAAAACATATTTTAAAAAAATGAAAGCTTAAACCAACAAATTCCAAATACAAATGATTAGTGACTCAAAGAATAATGATAATTACTACCCACAGGGACTCTAAATGTAAACTGTACACAATTCTGGAATACAAAAAAAATTTTTTTTCTGGCTCATCTGAAAATGTGAATGCATATCCTAGAGCAGTGGTTCTCAGCCTTTCTAATGCCGTGACCCTTTAATACAGTTCCTCATGTTGTGGTGACCCCCAACCAAAAATTATTTTCGTTGCTACTTCATAACTGTAATTTTGCTACTGTTAATGAATCGTAATGTAAATATCTGTGTTTTCTGATGGTCTTAGGCGACCCTGCTAGCGGTTCTCAGCCTGTGGGTCGTGACCCTCAGGTTGAGGACCGCTGCTGTAGAGCCGGTTCTCAGGCGACGCTGATTCATGTTCACAGGTTTCAGAGCTTTCGGAGTTTATTACCTAAGTTAAACAAAGCATGGCAAAAGAAAATGCCACTTGTATCAAAGCTGTCATTTTTATAAGTTTTCTGTTAGTGTAGAAAATTCTCAAAAAAAAGGACAGATTGTAAGAAATATTTCTTAGCCTCTAGGACAGTGGTTCTCAACTACTATGGTCTTAGGCAACCCTGCTAGCAGTTCTCAACCTGCAACCCACAGGTTGAGAACCGCTGCTGTAGAGCCTAAGACCATCAGAAAATACAGATATTTACATTACGATTCATAACAGTAGCAAAATTACAGTTATGAAGTAGCAACGAAAATAATTTTATGGTTGGGGGTCACAACATGAGGAACTGTATTAAAGGGTCGTGGCATTAGAAAGGTTGAGAACTACTGTCCTAGAGGCTAAGAAATATCTTATAATCAGTCCTTTTTTTTTTTTTTTGAGAATTTTCTACACTAACAGAAAACTTATAAAAATGACAGCTTTGATACAAGTGGCATTTTCTTTTGCCATGCTTTGTTTAACTTAGGTAATAAACTCTGAAAGCTCTGAAACCTGTGAACATGAATCAGTGTTTGGTAAGTTGTGAGGTTAGAACTCCCTGTCTCCTTCCTCCTAAGTCTTCACACTGCCAGTCCTCCCTGAGACTAGAACCAAAGCCCTCTGATTAACCTAGTGCTGTGGTTGGCAAACTGGGCTCGCAAGCCACATGCGGCTCTTTGGCCCCTTGAGTGTAGCTCTTCCACAAAATACCATGGCCTGGGCGAGTCTATTTTGAAGAAGTGGCGTTAGAAGAAGTTTAAGTTTAAAAAATTTAGCTCTCCAAAGAAATTTCAATCGTTGTACTGTTGATATTTGGCTCTGTTGACTAATGAGTTTGCCGACCACTGGCCTAGTGCATATGGTTTTCCCATGCCTCCTCCTAAAGTAAGTCTCAAGGTTGCTAGCTGATAAACACATCACACATCACTTGCTGGTAATGTAAATATTAAAATAGTCAGATGAACGAAAAGCATGACTCCAAATCTACTTACACCATAATAAAACTATTACTGCTGAAATTCTCAGATGAAAAGATCAGTATGTTATGTTGAGAAATGAGACAACAACCCAAAGACACAAAACACAAAGAACATTAACACAAAGGGAGGTGGGGTGGGGGGAGGGGGGTAAAACAAAAGGATGGCCAGAAGCAACAGACAACTCCAAAATTCATATTAAAGTCCTAAGTGCTTCTAGACTTAATCAAGTGCATAAGTATTAGAAATTTTTAATGCCTGCCATGATTTTTGATTTAGGTTAAGTAAATCAACTCGAAGCCAGCAAGTAATTGTGGATAATTAACTTGGGCAGTTCTCAGAAATGACATGACACAATCAATACGTGGGGGAAGGGAAGTCTATGTCAACTAGCAGGTGGCATTTTGAAAGAGTAGAATAATTTAACAATATTATTAGGGGGAGACAAAATACATTATACTTGACCTAGCTGAAGTGCTGTCATACATTTTGACCTTTAGAAACTACATTTTAGGCCAAAGATAAGGATACGATCTGTACCTGGGAACAAAACACCACCTTTGATCATTTCTCCCATGATGCACCCAACTGACCAAATGTCAACTGAAAACAAAATGCAATGACATTAACATAAAGAATTTGGTTAAAATAAAAAAAATATAAACATTAAAAAAAATCACGCACACCATGTATACTTTAAAATTATAGAAAGCAGTACAAAATAAAAATGAGTGACAGTGAATGTGCTCTAACTACCAGCAGAGACTGTATTTCCTGCTGCCAGACGCAGCCTACGAACATTTCAGCTTCTCATCTCAGCAGTTTTTGAACTATAATAGCCACAAACTATCTGTTTAAAACCCCCCTGTATGAATAAACCATCTTCATCCCCATTAGCGAACATAAGGAAGTCATCACTAACTAATTTCACTGCTGCAGCAGCACAAGGATACAGTCCCTTCCTGGAAAGAGGATTTTGTGGCAAACCATTTCTCCCATAATGCACCCCACAGACCATAAATCCACTATATGTTTGCAGCACAAAAGAAGGAAAAGCAAAGCAAAAAGTCATTAAAATCAAAGAAGCATAATATGACTGCATTATATAACAACTACAAAACATCACAAAAAGAAAAGTGATTTTAATTTTAGCTAATGGAATAATTTAAAACACAAAATATTTTTCAAAAGGCTTTGAATTACAAAAGCAAATGGTGAAGTGTGGCCTTTTAACTATATATCTAATTTTAAAGTGAGAGCCATGCACAGAAATAATGTAGTTAAAAATCCTATACATTTTGTCACTGAAAATTTGTTTATAAAATACAAAATAGCAGCAAACATAAACTTTGTAAATAAGGTTGAAAAAGTACACAAGGTAGCAAATTTTAAAAAATGAAATCTTGACAATATTTTGAGGTTCAACTATGCATTATGCTCTCTCTTTAAGTCAACAAAAAAGCATGAGCAGAAATAATTTAGCATGTTAAATATTTAACAGAAAACATGCATTTCTATGAATAATTACAGTTAAGAATTAATCTAAAGCCCTTTATCAATTTTCAAACTGGATTTCATAAATGTATTTGAGTAGTGCTATGTCTATTTTGAATTGAAAGTCATTGTTTCCCCAGCAATGCTGTGCTATATCTACCCTACTATCCCAACAGGAACAAGTGCATAGACAGTGAATAAATGATCAAGTCAGAAAACTCAGTAAAAAAGTATATATCGTGTTTTCTACCTAAAGTCTTTAAACCCATAAAACTAAATTGCTTTTGATTGAAGACGTTTGGTTTTGGCTGAATACAGTCTGAAAGTTCCCACTTCAACGGGACTTCTAATCAATGCTGAAAACATCTGCTAGACATAGAAACGGGCAATTTGAGGATCTCCACCTGCTTCATCAAAACTGACCGTGCACCCTGATGTGTGTATCTCTGGGTGTGAAAATCAGACAAAAAGAGGAGAGCAGGTGCTTGCAGTTTACTAGGAGAAGAGGGGAAGACAGCAATTTAAAAGGAAAGCCTTAGAAACTTTAATTTGTTTTTGAAGCTAGAAGGTCTAAATTCTTTAAGGGCAAAAAAGGAAAAGGGTAGAAATTGATGTTAGAGAGAGAGACACACCTGTACCCACATTGGAGGACTTAGGAAAAGTAAGTGTACTTTCTAGTACACACCCTTACAAGGAGACTGCCAGTTCACCACAGACTCAGAGGAGCGAAACTGGAAAGAAATTTTGGAAAACCTTCGGAATTCAAGTTTCTCTAAAATTTAATATTAAAATAAAGGCAAATATTTTTATATTTATGGTACGATTCAACTTTCAAAGACAAAAATTTAGAATAAAGTTAATATTCATAAATCAGTTCAGAGGAAAAAAATTCCAGGATTTTCATTTCTGGTAAAAATCTATTACAATAAAATTTCCTATAGATTATAGAGAATGGTAAACTTTACTTAAATACCCAGGACACAAGTTATGTAGAAAACTTTAAGAAATCACATAAACCCATTTTTAAACAGATTATGTAAGTGGCAAGCGTGCAAGCAGTTCTTGTCTGGGTCAGTGGAGACTTTCTCAACATGACAAGCCTGGTTCACGCATAAAACTTCCTTTAATGGGTCTACGGCCAATTAGCAGCTTAAATATATTCCATTATATTATCCTTTCTACAAAGCTTTGAGGTAGATTGCAATAAAAGGCAAAATTAAAGTTATTAAAACAGGTGAAGGTGGGTGGAGGAAGTTCTTATGTTTGCCCTTGATGGCTAATGCGTTATTGTCATTAAGCATTACATTTGACTCAGTTTCCTGAGACCAAGAAAGAAAAGAAAGAAAAGGTGATAAGGTCATCTACATAACTTATCTACGAGGAAAGCAAGTCAATTTTTAATATGGTATTTTTTTTTAGTGCTAATTCCTGGCAGGGAGCTATCTCCCCAAATCACATTTATAGGACACAGAGTGACACATTACACAGTAGCTGAGACAGTCAATGGTTTTATAGCAAATGCAAAAGCAATCTTCATGTTGGTTACTTGTATCAATTCTAAAAAAAACCAAAAACAAAACAAAACAAAAAAAACCTAAAAAACAACAATAACAAAACCTCAATGAGTCTAATATTAAATCTAACTCACTAGATCCACAGGGTATAAGACAATTTTAGATAGTAAGAAAACAAAACAGCCTGTTTATTTAAGAACAAAAGAATAATAGTAAATGTTTAAAACATTTGTTTTTAATTAGCTCAGAAAATAAAAGGAAGTTAAGTTAAAATCCTCAGTTTAATGTTAACTTTTCTAAAAATGAATCAAGAAGATTGACTTAATACAGTTTCTTAATTCAAAGCAAACTGCTAGGAAAAAGTCCAGGCCCTATTCCAAGCAGTGCTTTGGATGAAGTTACCACAAGTCAATAAAGGCCTGTGCACTCATTCACCCCCCGTCTGAGAGTCAACAACATTTCTTCTTAAATATATGTGTATGTTTAATTTTTTAATAATTCATGAACTACATATGCCTGACAATTTTCTTCAACCTTGATTCTAATGCTGATATATGTAACTGAATATACCGACACATAATATGCCATTTCTTTAAGGCTGGACACAGGGCGTGGATGAAAGAGTTTCCTACAAGAGGTCGCCTTTATTATCCTTCAGCTTTGCAGATGGCTTTATCCTGGCTCTTCAAGTTTACACTAAGTGCTATTGCTAGTAACTCTAGTCTCAGGGGGTTGGAAACAGGTGCAAATGTCACTAACAGCAAACTAGGATTCATACAAAAGATAAACTGTCCGTCTACTATATATATTCCTTGAGCCCATGTTAGAAATATTCACTGTAAAGTTACAGGAAAGTAAATTTCAGGGGCCATGGCAACAAAGTCTTTATCCAAAGGTAGTGTTGATAGTTATGTATTTGTAATTAAATAAACAGGTGCCCTAAGTTTTTCCAAACATTTATGACAAAATTTAGAGTTACTTTCAAACTCTTGATAATATATTTAACTATGCACTTCAGCTTAAATATTTACATAAGAAATCTCATAAAACAGAACAGCATTTCAAGTAAATGTGTTTTCTGACCGTTTTCTTTGTAGCCCATCCCTAGGATGACTTCAGGTGCTCTGTAGTAGCGAGTCACTACGTAAGGAGTCATCATGAAACTCGTTCCTGCAGTCCTGGCCAGTCCAAAGTCAAGAATCTTCAAAGTGCAGTCTGATTTTACTACAATATTACTGGGCTTCAAGTCCTTTAAGAAATAAAGAATAAAAGACTCCTATGACATATACAAATATTTTGCAGTTCACAAGTTATCAGATCACTGATAAAACAATTCATGCAAACTGTTTATTTCTCTCACCATAATCGATATCATGGCATAAATTCATTATAATAGGCACATTTGAGTAATTCACTTGATGGCATTTTAATTTATGAATACATACAATTATTAGAGAATTTAGTAATATTTTATTTGCTAGAAATTATGATTAGCTAGTAATTTTTGATCAAGTGGAGTAAAGGAACTACATCTAAAAGCTCACATAAGCCCTAGCTGGTTTGGCTCAGAGGATAGAGCGTAGGCCTGCAGACTGAAGGGTCCCAGGTTCAATTCCAGTCAAGGGTTGCAGGCTCAATCCCCAGTGTGGGGCATGCAGGAGGCAGCCTATCAATAATTCTCTCTGATTATTGATTTTGTTTCTACCTCTCTCTCCCTTCTGCTCTGAAATCAATAAAAAAACTATAATAATAAAAGTATAATATGCTAATTAGACCAGACATCCTTCCGGACAACCTTCCGGACGAAGCTGGGGTTTGTGAGGGAAGCCCGGGTCCCAGGCACCAGAGGGAAGCCAGTGCCGGCAGCTGGGGGAAGGAAGGCCTACTCTTGCACAAATTTCGTGCCTCAGGCCTCTAGTATTTAAAAATAAAAAAGCTCACATAAAACAAATATGGTAAAAGAAAGACAGAATCATAAGGTAGCATTTATATTCACTTGTATACTAAATTACCAGCATTAAAAAAACTAATTTTAAAGACACAATGAAGTTTGTGTAGATATTGCAAATCCACAATTGGCCATTCTATGTCAATCCAAGCCAAGTGTCATTTGACCTCTCACATTGGCAGATGGCCAAGTCTAATGAAGGAAACAGTCCTCAGCAGTCTTTCCAACACTGACTGCTCGTCCCAAATCACACAAATTTGTCTGTAAAATCTCTGTCTGCTCATAGAGGTAGGATAGCATTGTCTTGGTGCCACTAATCTATATAATTACTTGCTGTTAATGCTACTAAATAATGTCTTTGTGAAGGATTTTCCACCTGACCCCAGCTTCAAGCAATTCCATGCTGTGGTCATTAAGAGGAATGCAGCAGCGTAAACACAGATGGCTTCAAGTTCAACACATTTTGCCTGTTAGCTCCCATGAAACCTATTGTGAACCAAGAGACCACAGAAAGCAAACATATATCCACAGCACAAACACACTCCATTACGGGTACTGATGGCCTGAAAGGCAATGACTGCTTTTTCAACGTCTCTATCCAGGAAAAACTAACTGTATGTTGTCTTTAGCATTTTTTCATAGGCAATCATGGATGGTTTTAGAAGATATGTAACCCCAAAGGCTTTATCAAATTAAAAACAGAGATCAATAGGCTTAGTGAAACAGAAGATGAAAATTTTCATTACTGTTGTTCCATAAATATGATGTTGGCACTATTTGCAAAATACAATACTCAGCAAAGTAACTCTGCATGTTCAAGAAAAACCTTACAAGCTTTGATACCATTTCAATGTCTACTGTGATGGGTAAAGATCAATGGCTCTTTACACTACTGCATTCTCATCTAGAAATACAATTCTAATTTTAAACATTTTACTTTGGAAAATTAAGAGTAAAATACACTTTAAAATATTTTTAAAGAAAAAACTGTCCAAAAATGCCTCAAAGAATATTACCTGAAATCTATCCTTATCTATCAACTAGCTTTCCCGTTGCTGGAAAAATCCTGCAATAGGGTTTCCTGCTGCACTCTTCCCGACCCTGCCCCGCCTTCTCCGCCAGCCCGCCTGCTTTTCTCCCTTCTCCCCTGGCCCAGCCTGCTCTCCTCCCTTCTCCCCTGGCCCCACCTGCTCTCCTCCCTTCTCCCCCACCCCGCCTTCTCCGCCAGCCCGCCTGCTCTCCTTCCTTCTCCCCCGGCCCCGCCTCTGCTCCTCCCTTCTCCTCTCCCCGGCTTGCTTGCTTCTCTGCAGCTTTGCTCCCTTCTGCAGCTCTTGGCTTCTTTCTATGCTGTCTTGATATGCAAATTAGCCACCATCTTGGTTGGGGTAATTTGCATACTCATCCTGATTGGCTGGTGGGCGTGGCTTGGCTGGTGGGCGTGGCTTGGACATAGCAAAGGTGCGGTCAATTTGCATATTTGTCTATTATTAGGTAGGATATGTACCTTTCTATAGATGCTAGAACCATATGAGAACAACTGAATTTGTGTGAATTTGTAGCAGAGTGGAACTAAGCTAACATTATTCCATCTTCTCTCACAGTTTCTAGCCTCCTCACAATTAGGTAGGTAGTCAGGCAAGCCTAACTGTGATAAGTTCTGGGAAGTGGGATATGAGTGAGAACATACAGAAGGGCATCCTGTTGTCCCTGCCCTGCTTTGGTGACTATAACATTCCAGATGGTGGACCCTCTGTCAGTGTGGGTTGCTGAGCATCGAGGTAAAGCAGAGTCCTCACCCATCATGACCTGCACTGGACATGCAATGTAGGAAATAAACCTTAGTTGGTAACCACTGAGAATTCAGGGCTTGTTACCTAGCATAGCCCAGTTGTGACACTGATTTATAATTACTATATATTTGGTTTTTGTCTCAATTACTGAGACAGAGCTCCTAAAAACCTTAGAATTTCTTTCTTTCTTTAAAAAAAATAGTTTTTATTGGTATGGGTTTTTTTTTTTTTGAAAGTGGAAGAGGAAGGGAGAGGGAGAGAGAAACATTGATCAGCTCTCTCTTGCACATACTCTGACCTGGGATCGGACCAAAACCTGGGTTTGTGCCCTGACCTAGAATCAAACTTAACCCTTCGGTGCACAGGACAACACTCAACCAACTAGCCACACCAACCAGGGCAAGAATTCCTTAATTGATAAGAGCAAAAAAAGGTGATTGTTATTTTTAAAGCCCTTTTCACTGACCCTGAGTTTATGTTAATGGGGTGGCTTGCAAAGTCTAAAGGGATGGGGGCTAGTTGCCAAAGGAACCAACATTGTGATTTGAGCTTCACCTTTCAGCCCCATCAGCTAGCGTTCAATTACCAATGGTCAATGATTCACTCAACATGCCTAGGAAGGAAATGAAGACTCCATAAAAACCACAAAAGACAAGATTTGGTGCTGAACATGTGAAGATCTGAGGAGTGGCACACCCAGGAAGGGCATGGAGCTCTACATCTCTTCCCATACCTTGCCCTATGCATCTCTCCATTTGGCTTTCCCTGAGGAATGTCCTTTGTAATAAACTGGTAGTCTGCTAAGTAAAATGTTTTCCTGAGTTCTGTGAGCAGCTCTGGCAAATACATTGAACCTGAGAAGAAAGATGTGGGAACCTCTGAATGACAGCCAGGAGGTCAGAATCACAGTAACAACCAGGGTTTGTGATCGGCATCTGAAGTGGGGGCAGTCTGATGAGGCTGAGCTTTGAACCTGTGCGATCTGATGCTGTGTCCAGGTAAAGTGTCAGAACTGAATTAAATGGTAGGACACCAGCTGAAGTACAGAAAACCTGAGAACTGTTTGGTGAGAAAAACTGACACACATGGTGTCACAAGTGGTACTGGAGTGCAGTAACACAGAGCCTGCTCTTCCTTCTCGCCGGTCTATTCTGATATCACTGAAACCGGTGCCAGGCAGGGTGCTACTCTTCCACACACACATGATCACAGCTTAGCAGTCAAGTAGCAGGCAGCAGGGAAACTAATACCACAGTTGGAAAAAGCGATCCAGGTTATGTAGTAGCAACGCCTTTGAAGACACTGTCACCTGAAAGAACTCGGCAGGCACAGCCCTGCATAATGAAGTTGAGGCTCTAGAATAGGGTTGGCAAAGGCAGGCCTACCTGTGAAGAAACAGCCACACTCATTCAGTTGCTTATTGTCTATGGCTGTTTTTGTGTTACACCAGCAAAGCTATAACAGAGCTTGTATCCTATGTAAAGCCTAAAACACTTACTATCTGGCCTTGCCTTTACAAAGTCAGTTTGGGGAAGAAGTGATTGGAAAGTAACATTTTAGTAGTGTGTGTTGGTGGCTACTGGATAGATGTGAAAGAACTGTAGTGCAGTAAACATAACACAGAGCACTGTTGTGCAGTAAACACAATTTACTGCCACGTGACAAGCAGAAATGAAAGGGAACAGAGTTTCGAATTTCAGGGCCTTGCCATTCTGGAAAAATGAAAAGTTACTAAACACTTACAAAAAAAAAGCAGTGTATACAGCAGATATCTCCTCCTCCCAACCCAGTATACCTCTATACCTTCTCACCTTCAGACGACTTGTTTCAATCAACAGAATGTGAGAGAATGTGATGTCCACCAAATCTGAAGAGAAGTTTTAAATGAGCTTGCTTGATTTAGCTTGGTTCTCCTCTCCTATCTTTCACCGTGAGAAAAGGATGAGCCCAATGAAGGCACTCCTTCAGCCCAGACCAGCGATTTAAAAACTTTTTCACCTCATGACACATATAACGTAGTTGCTAAAATTCTGCAGCACACCAAAAAAATTTATTTTTTGCTGATATGACAAAAAAACTACGACAGTCTACGGGAAAAGAGGTCAGTGTCCCTGACTAAGTAGTCAGATGCTGCATGTTTTAAACATTCTTCCTGCACACCAGATGAAAACTGCTGGCCTAGACAATGACACCAGACCATGGAATAAGCCCTGGACCTGCCCCCAGGATCTGGGGCAGTGCCACACAGCTGACCTGTAGACCTGAGCAAGCAGGAAATGCTGTTTAAGCCACTGATACCTTGGATTTGTTTCTGAAGCATCATCCTATATAATGAAAGGCTAATATGCAAATCGACCGAAAGGCGGAGCGACCAGTCACTATGAAGCACACTGACCACCAGGGGGCAGATACTCAATGCAGGAGCTGCCCCCTGGTGGTCAGTGCGTTCCCACAGGGGGAGTACTGCTCAGCCAGAAGCTGGGCTCATGGCTGGTGAGTGAAGTGGCGGTGGCGGTAGCCTCTCTCACCTCTGCAGCAGCACTAAGGATGTCCCATGGGAAGTGGGCCTAAGCCATCAGTAGGACATCCCCCGAGGGCTCCGGACTGCGAGAGGGCACAGGCTGGGCTGAGGGACCCCCCGACTGCATGAATTTCGTGCACTGGGCCTCTAGTTTTCACATAATTCTAAAAGCCCTTGACAGAAAATCTTTTAATTGATGAAACTGCTTCAGACTTGCTAATAGAGGCCGAAAGCTTAAAGTTAGACATCAAGTCCAGAGAGCTAACAAATGTGCTTAGAAAAGGACTCTCATTAAAATGATAAAAAGCCTCCTAAGTTTCTGAGAGGAAAAAAAAGCCCTCCATAATTCTGTGGCTATTCTAGCCTTAAAACAGTGGGTCTCAATTCAGGGAAATGGTGCCCCAGGGTATCTGGCACTACTGCCTGGTGACATTTTAGGTTGTCACAATTGGGAAGCACTTGTAACTGCCATCTAGTGGGTCAAGGCCAGAAATACTGCTAACCATTCTACAATACACAGGACAGTTCCTCAAAAGAATTTACTTATCCAAAATGTCAATAGTAGCCAGGTTGAGAAAGACTGCCTTAAAATGGGACTTGACCCCCAATCTTTTATAGATAGAAAGCTGAGCAGCTCCCAGAGAGGGCACATTTTCTAATACCCACCTCAGATATATCCAAGGAGGAAAGTGGAGCCAAGGAGGAGAAAGCGAGCAGCGGGCAAGGTGCTCCTGGCAGAGATCAGATTCAGGGCAGAATCAAGGAACATTCCTCACCTCAGGGCAAGAGACACTCACAATGTCTGACCAAGAGATTTCAAATGACAAATAAGCAATAACTGCCTTTTTCAGTTTCCCAGATGTGGTTACCCTGGTCCTGCATGACACCACGTTAGGGAATAGGGGAAGGGGGGAGGGATGAGGAAGGTGGGATAATTTGCTCATTTCAGTTCCAATGTTTCTGGACCAAAGGAACAATGTCTGGATCTGATGTAGAGATGACAGGTGTCACTTGGAGTGAAATGCCTTGATAGACTAGGACTTTGGGTTATCTCACCTGAGGGGGTAACAATGGAATAAAGGGGGCACAGGAATTTTTGATAATCAAGAGGGCAGACTGTGACAGAGATGGTGCTCACCACCATTCTGAAGCCTGCCTCCCCACATTTCCCAGTTCCCTTACGACTAGGCAGGTCCTTAACTAGTTCTGACAATGGGCTTAGAGCAGAAGTGATGTGGCATTTCCAGGCCAAAGCACAGAAGAGCTAGTACACAGCACCGACTTCCTCTTCTCATACACGGTGAGCACCAACTGCCAAACAGTGGAGCCTCACTCAGCCTGGGTCTCTGAGCGACTCTGTGGAAGCCCCACCCCCACCTTGAGTTTCACTGAACCCCGACAGGAGGAAAGTTCAGGTTATTTTAGCAAGTGAGCAATCTCAACCCAGCAGAAGCATTAGCTTACGCTGAGGGGAATCTGAATTAGTAGTAGAGCAGAGAGAGGAGTAAATTGTGGCCTCAAGACGAGCTGCAGAAGTGAGTGCAGTAGTTTATCCCATTACACTTCTAGTAAGATACTCAAGAAAAGGAACAGACATCAAATAAAACCATGGAAGAACAGTTTCCAGAACGTACTATATGAAGAAAGTGGGAACAAGTAGCACCAGGGGTGGCCTACAGTGGGTGCTGTGCTGCAGGCTCTGACTCCTGGTGCAGCACTGGGCACTCATTCTTCCAGCTGCTGGCAGTGTTGGCTGCCAACAGCTTCAGCAAGTCTCTCCTCAGGAATTGCCCTCAGCGGGGGTACCTCATTTTCCAAGGTCCTGCTGCCCCCCAGGGCAAAGGCCCAGTTGAGTTACCAGCTGAGGCCTCTGGAGTGATTGCATCCAATTCAATTTCTCCCTTTGTGCACTTTTACTAGTACTTCCTTTACTCCCATCAGAGACCCCCATATGAATTTTATTAGTTCAAATTTATTATATAAATTTTCTATAGTTGTACTGTATTATTAATACTTTATCGCCAATATACTAAAGGAGTACGTATAGTATTCCAATACGTACTATTGTATTTGTGCAGTTATTCTATTTTTTACAATTTAAGATTTGTACATTGCAACTCTACTCCATGTCAAGTTTCTTGACAGTTATTTATCCAAATACGAGTAAGTGTATTATATCCTTCATCCTTATAAGTAACTCTTTTTCCCACTATAATCAACTTCATTTGATTAAACAGTTATTCTTGTTTTTTGTTTTTTTATTGATGTTTAGAAAGAGAGAGAGAAAGGGAGAAAGAGGGAGAGAAACACCAATTTGTTGTTCCACTTATTTATGCATTCATTGGTTGATTTTCTGTATGTGCCCTGACCAGGGATCAAACCTTGGCATGTCGGGATGACACTCTGATCAACTGAGCTACCTGGCCAGGGCTCTTTTTTTCAATTTTAATTTTTATATCAATTGTATTAGGTGACATTAGTCAATAAAACCATACAGGTTTCAAGTGTATGACTCTATAACACACCATATGCATACTTGCATCATGCACATACCACCCAATGCACATACCACCCAAAGTAAAGTCTCCTTCCACCACCATTTATCCCCCCTTTGCCCTTTTCAATCTCTCGCCACCCCCCTTTCCCTCTGGCTAGCACCCATATTGTTGTCAGGTCTATGGTTTTCTTCTTATTATTAATCCCTTCCCCTTTCTCCTAGCCCCCAACCCGGCTCCCCTCTGACAGCTGTCAGTCTCTTCCATGCTGTTTGCATTCTCCCAGAACATCTCTGCTAACACCTGTGCTTTCAGACTTTGGAAATTAGCTACAAATGTTTTTGTTATAGAAACATGTACCTGTTGGTTTTGTGTGTGTGTCATAACCCTTTTTCATTAAGATGTTAATGTTATATATTGGTCTTCTGTAACTTAATGTTTCCTTTTTATGCTTCTTGCTGTTTCTTTCTTTCTTTTCTTTTTAATCTCCTGTCATTTGGTCTGTGATTTATGTACTGATCACTTGCTACTACCTCCATTAATCTGGAAATTTTCTACTTCGAAGTTTTTACTTTACTAAAATCAAATTAACTTTCCTGATGGTGGATTACTGTCCTGATCCAAAGGACAAAGGAAACAAACAAAAACAACATCCAGAAGCTTAACTCATTTGCTCTATCTCATGTAACACATGAGTATGAGTTGAGGACAATATACTCCTCCATTTAAAAGAGTTTATCTTATGTTGCTTAAAGAAGGCATTAGATATAATATTATAGTAGTTGCATATCCTATCTAATAATAGACAAATATGCAAATTGACCATACCTCCGACACACCCACAAGCCATGCCCACCATCCAATCAGAGCAAGTATGCAAATTAACCCAAACCAAGATGGCTACAGCCACAGAGACCAAGGTTTCCTAGGTAACAGAGGAAGCCAAGCTTTCCACCTGCCATTGCCAGGCCTAAGCCTCCACTCAAGCTACAAAGTTTCAATTATAGAAGGTAAACAAATTCAAACAAATGGCGGCAGAATGGAGCTTGAGAGAGCAGGCCAGGGTTGCCGGTGGCAACAGGGGAAGCAAAGCTTTCTGCACACCCTGGCCGGGCTCACCCGCTTAAGGCAACAAAGTTTCAATTATAACCCCAACACAAATGGCTACCAGCCTCAGAGGGAGCCCCAGGCTTGGCTCCGCTCCAGGCTACAAAGTTTCAATTGTAGGAGGAAAATAAATTCCAGATACCAGGGCCTCCGCTTGCGTTGGCAGGGGGCGTGGCCAGCCTGCAAACCACCACAGGCCCCTCGCTCAGGCCGCCCCACACCCCAAGGGAACCCCCACCTGATCCGGGACGCCCTTCAGGGCAAACCAGCTGGCCCCCACCCCTGTACCAGGCCTCTGTCCTATCTAATAAAAGAGTACTATGCAGATTGATCATCACTGCAACACACAATGTAGCTGCCCCCATGTGGTCAAAGATCCTGCCCCCATGTGGACACAAGATGGCCACCACAAGATGGCCAGCAGGAGAGGGCAGTTGGGAGGCACCAGGCCTGCAAGAGAGGGCAGTTGAGAAGGACCAGGCCTGCAAGGGAGGGCAGTTGGAGGTGATCAACCCTGCAGGAGAGGGCAGTTAGGGGTAACCAGGCCGGCAGAGGAGGGAAGTTGGGGGAAAACAGGCTGGCAGCAGAGTGGTTAGGGGGTGATCAGGTTGGCAGGCAGAAGCAGTTAGGGGCAATCAGGAAGGCAGGCAGGCAAGCAGTTGGGAGCCAGCAGTCCTGGATTGTGAGAGGGATGTCCGACTGCCCGTTTAGGCCGGATCCCACCGGGATCGGGCCTAAACGGGCAGTCGGACATCCCTCGAGGGGTCCCAGATTGGAGAGGGTACAGGCTGGGCTGAGGGACAACCCCCCTTTGTGCACGAATTTCGTGCACCGGGCCTCTAGTGTAATATACAAGGCAATCAGAATGATAACTAAGGATAAGCATGAATATCTCAGATGCATAATTGTCTTAAAATAGTTAATTTGAGCACACATATACATGTTTATTTTATTACTAGAGGCCCCTCCAGTAGGATCGGGCCTAAACGGGCAGTTGAACATCCCTCTCACAATCCAGGACTGCTGGTTCCCAACTGCTTGCCTGCCTACCTTCCTGATTGCCCCTAACCACTTCTTCCTACCAGCCTGATCACCCCCTAACCACTCCCATGCCAGCCTGATTGATGCCTTACTGCTCCCCTGCCAGCCTGATTGATGCCTTACTGCTCCCCTGCCAGCCTGATTGCCCCTAACTGCCCTCCCCTGCAGGCTGGTCACCCATAACTGCCCTCCCCTGCAGGCCTGGTCCCCCCCCAACTGCCCTCCCCTGCAGGCCTGGTTTTTCCAACTGCTCTCCCCTGCAGGCCTGGGTCCCCCCCCAACCTACTGCCCTTCCCTGCAGGCCCGGTCACCCCAACTTCCCTCCTCTGCAGGCCTGGTCCCTCCCAACTGCCCTCCCCTGCAGGCATGATCGCCCCCAACTGCTCTCCCTTGTAGGCCTGGTCCCTCCCAACTGCCCTCCTCTGCTGGCCATCTTGTGGTGGCCATCTTGTATCCATATGGGGGCAGCCATCTTGGGTATTGGAGTGACGGTCAATTTGCATATTACTCTTTTATTAGATAGTATAGAGGCCTGGTGCATGGGTGGGGGCTGGCTGGTTTGCCCTGAAGGGTGTCCCGGATCAGGGTGGGGGTTCCCTTGGGGCATGGGGTGGCCTGAGCGAGGGGCCTGTGGTGGTTTGCAATTGGAGGCCCTGGTATCTGGGATTTATTTATCTTCTATAATTGAAACTTTGTAGCCTTGAGTGGAGGCCAGGGCCGGCCAGGGTATGCTGGAAGCTTGGCTTCCTCCATTGCCAGGGAAACCCAAGCCTCCCGCTCGCTCCGTGGCTGCAGCCATCTTGGTTGGGTTAATTTGCATACCCGCTCCTGATTGGCTTGTGGGCATGGCTTGTGGGCATAGCAAAGGTACGGTCAATTTGCATGTTTCTCTTTTATTAGTGTAGATATAAGTTAGGGTATTTGTTACAAGGTAGCTCAGAAGGAAAATATACTTCCATTGAATTAAGTACATTTTCAAAAATTCCTCCCAAATTAGATGCAATTCTTTTCAAAGAATAAGCTAGAATTAAAACTAAAATACAAAAACATATGTCCACACAAAAACTTGTATACGAATGTTCATGTCAACATTACTTATAAAGAGGCAAAAAAAAAAAAATGGTAACAGATTACTGTCCATCAAGTAGTGAAATGATTAAAACACATGTGGTATATCCATATAGTGAAATATTATTTGGCAATAAAAATAAATGAAATAATGATACGTGATATGTACATGGATGAATCATATATTATATAATTACATTTACAACTGAACCTTGAACTACATTGGTTGGACATGGAGAGGTCCACTTATATGCGAACTTTTTTCAATAAATACAGTAAATGTATTTTTCTTATGATTTTCTTAATATTTTCATTTTTTTAGCTTACTTATTGTATCAATGCAGCACATAATACATATAACATACAAAATATATGTTAAATGACTTTATGTTATTGGTAAGGCTTCTGGTCAACAGGAGGCTATTTGTAATTAAATTTAGGGAGAGTCAAAAGTTATATGCAGATGGTGGGCACACAATACAATATACAGATGAGGTATCATAGAATTGTACTCTTAAAGCCTATATAATTTTGTTAACCAATGTCATCCAATAAATTTAATTAAAGCTGTCAAAAAAAGAAGTTATATGCACTTTTTTTACTGCATTGGAGGGGTCTGTCTCTAACCCCCATGTTGTTCAAGGGTCAACTATGTATGAAATGTCCAGAATAAGCAAATACATGGAGACAGAAAGGAGATTAGTGTTTGCTTAGGGCTGGGGGTGAAGGTGACAGGGAAGAATGAGAACTGAAGGCTAATGAGTGAAGCTTCTTTAAGGAGGGCAAAAATGTTCTACTAGTAGATGATGGTGATGTTTGCACACCTTTGAATATAATAAAAATGCTGAATTATACACTTAAGGTGGTAAATTGTATGGCATGTGAATTATAGCTCAGTAAATCAGTTAAAAACAGGCTACAAAAATATAAAATGCCGAGGGGTCACGGGTTCGATTCCTGGTCAAGGGCACATACCTGGGTTGCAGGTATGATACCCACCCCCGGTTGGGGCATGTGTGGGAGGCAACCAATCAATGTATCTCTTTCACATTGATGTTTCACTCTCTCCCTCCCCGCTCTCTTCCCTTTCTGTTAGAATAAATGGAAAAAATATCCTCATTCCTTGAGTGGGGATTAAAAAAAAAAGTAGTACTAAAGAGTCCTTCAGGTAGAAACAAAAGAACAACAAACAGTTACTTGAAGTCAAATGAAGAGATAAAGAATACTGGTTAAGGTAATTATATCCTACTAGAGGCCCGGTGCACAAAATTTGTGCACATGTGTGTCCCTAAGCCCAGCCTGCTCCCTCTCCAATCTGGGACCCCTCGATGGATGTCCGACTGCCCGGTGGGATCGGGCCTAAATGGGCAGTCGGACATCCCTCTCAAAATCCAGGACTGCTGGCTCCCAACTGCTGTCTGCCTGCCTGCCTGATTTTCCCTAACTGCTTCTGCCTGCCAGCCTGATCACCCCCTAACCATTCCCCTGCCAACCTGGTCGACACCTAACTGCTCTCCTGCCAACCCAACTGCCCCTAACTGCCCTCCCATGCAGGCCCGATTGCCCCTAACTGCCCTCCCCTGCTGGCCTGGTCGCCCCCAACTGCCCCACCCTGCCGGCCCGGTTGTCCCTAACTGCCCGTCCCTGCTGGCCTGGTCGCCCCCAACTGCCCTCCCCTGCAGGCCTGGTTTCCCCCAACTGCCCTCCCCTGCAGGCCTGGTTCCCCCCAACTGCCACCCCCTGCTAGCCATCTTGTGGCAGCCATCTTGTATGTTGGAGTGATGGTCAATTTGCATATTACCTCTTTATTATATAGGCTATTATAAAAGGCCTGTGGTGTCACGACTCCGCGTGGTGAGGCCTGGGGTCCCGCAGCTCCGCTGCGTGGCCTGGGGTCCTGCCTGCACAGCGGGTCTGGGACTCGCACGATTTCGCGTGCTGGGCCTCTAGTAGATACATAAAAAGGCCAGGTGTACTTCCCCCGCAATATGATTTAAAAGACAAATGCAGTAAACAGTATGTACAAATCTAACTTAATGGGCACACAGTCTATAAATATGTAATTTGTGACAACAACAATAAAAAGGGAAAAGGAAGACTGCATCAGAGCAGAGTTTTTGTATACTACTGAAGTTACAGTGGTAATATTTCAAAATAAATTGTTCTAAATTGAAGAGGTTAAATTGTAATGCCCATGGTAACCTATAAGACTGAAAATATAAGGAAAAGGAACAGAGAAAAAAAAAAGATACACAGCAAAAAAAGTACTTAAACACACAAAAAGGCAGTAATAAAAAAATCTGAGGAACAAAAAGATATGACTTATGACAACAAATAGTACAGTGGCCAAAGTAACTTCTTCCTTATCAGCAATTACTTTAGATGTAGATACAGTAAACTCTCCAACTAAAAGCCAGAGAAGGGCAGAAGGCATAAAAGAAAGATGTGCCTCCTGCAGGCTATCTACAGAGATTCCCTTTAGCTTCAAAGGCACAAACAGATTGAAAGTGAAAGGATGGAAAAATACTATATTTCATTCAAATAGAAATCAAAAGATAGCTATTCTAAAATCAAACAAAACAGACTATAAGTCGAAAATGTTAAATGTTGCAAAAGAGGACAATACTCTGATAAAAGGATCAATCCATCAATAATATATGTATACATACCTAACAAAGCCCCCAAATACATGAAGCAAAATTGACATGATTGGCCCTGGCTGTTTTTTTTTAAAATATATTTTATTGATTTTTTTACAGAGTGGAAGGGAGAGGAATAGAGAGTTAGAAACATCGATGAGAGAGAAACATGGATCAGCTGCCTCCTGCACACCTCCTACTGGGGATGTGCTCGCAACCCAGGTACATGCCCTTGACCGGAATTGAACCTGGGACCTTTCATTCCGCAGGCCGACGCTCTATCCACTGAGCCAAACCGGTCAGGGCAAGGCCCCGGCTGGTTTGGCTCAGTGGATAGAGCATCGGCCTGCAGACTGAAGGGTCCCGGGTTTGATTCCGGTCAAGGGCATGTACCTGGGTTGCGAGCACATCCCCAGTAGGAGGTGTGCAGGAGGCAGCTGATCCATGTTTCTCTCTCATCGATGTTTCTAACTCTCTATTCCTCTCCCTTCCACTCTGTAAAAAAATCAATAAAATATATTTTAAAAAATTGACATGATTGAAGGGAAAAATAGACAGTTATCTAGTAACAGGTGTCGAGTTCTATGCCTTACACTCATTAATGGACAAAACAATTAGAAGATCAATAAGAAAATAAGGGTGAGAACAACACTATAAGCCAACTAGACATAACATACATATATAAAATACTCTCTTCATTTTTATACATTATTTTTTTCAAGTGCACATGCAACAAGATATTCTTCAGGATAGACTATATGTTAGGTCACAGAACAAACCTCAATAAATTTAAAAAACACACACACTGAAATCATACAGTGTGTCTTCTCTGATCACAATGGAATGAAGCTAGAAATCAAGAAAAACTGTAAAATTCGCACATTTGTGGAAATTAAACAACAGTTTGTGGAAATTAAAGAACAGTTTACAAGGAAAATTAGTTATACTTTGAGATGAATGAAAATGAAAATACAACATACCAAAATTTAGGGAATATCTAATAAGTAGAGCGCAGGGGCAATTTCACAGCTGTTAACACTCACATTAAAAAAAATAATTAATGGAGCTCACCTCATGGCCATGCCACAACACAGTCAAATTGGACCCGAGAGCAGGGCTGCTTTGGCAAGCTCTCAGGTCCAGCTTGGCTGTGTTGTGACATGACCGTGAGGTGAGCTCCACAGAAAATGGCACTGCAGCCGAAACCGGTTTGGCTCAGTGGACAGAGCGTCAGCCTGCGGACTGAAGGGTCCCGGGTTCAATTCCGGTCAAGGGCATGTACCTTGTTTGCGGGCACATCCCCAGGATAGGGGGTGTGCAGGAGGCAGCTGATCGGTGTTTCTCTCTCATCGATGTTTCTAACTCTCTATCTCTTTCTCTTCCTCTCTGTAAAAAATCAATAAAATATATTTTAAAAAAATAATAAAAAATAAAAATAAAATGGCACTGCATTTGGTATTGTGTTCTGTACACAATGAGTGCTCAATAAATACTGTTCACTTCTACATAAAAAATAAACTTCAAATGAATAACCTAATATTCCACCTTAAGAAAGCAGAAGAGCAAATTAATCTGAAAGCAAGAACATGACAGAAAATAATGAATAAAAAAGTAGAGATTAACAAAATAGAGACCAATAAAACAATAAAGAAAATCAACAAAACTAGAAGTTGGTTCTTTAAATTTTTAAAAAATTTATTGATTTGAGAGACAGTGAGAAAGCAAGAGAGAGAGAGAAACATCAATTTTTGTCATTACACTTGGTTACTTCTATTTTTTTAAAATCCTTACCTGAGGATATTTTTTCCATTGAGTTTTTTAGAGAGCGTGGAGGGGAAGAAGAAAGGGGGTTAAGAGAGTGATAGAGAAACAATGATGTGAGAGAGACACATCGATTAGTTGCCTCTTGCACATGACCCCACTGTGGCTGGGGATTGATCCTGCAACTGTGGTATGTATCTTTGATCGGGAATTGAACCCAAGATCCTTTGGTCTGTGGGCCAAAGCTCTAACCACTTAACAGCCCGGCCAGGACTTGGTTGCTTTTTATGTGTGCCCTGACCTATGATCAAACCCACAACCTTGGTGTATTGGGATGACATTCTAACCAACCAAGCTACCAGCCAGGGCTCAGAAGTCGGTTCTTTAAAAAGAGCAACAAAATTGACAAACCTTTACCTAGACTAAGAAAAGAAAAAAAAGATGCAATTAACTAAAATTATAAATTAAAATGGGGACATTACTACCAACTTTACAAAAACAAAAGGATTATTAAAAAAAAACTATGAACAAGTGTACACCAACAAATTAGATCACTTAGATGAAAAAAGAAGTTCCTAAAAATACACAATATTACTAAAACTGACTCAAAAAACACAAAACCTGAACATACCCATAACAAGTAGAGCAAATCAGTAAGGAAAATCTCAAAAAAAAGGGGGGGGGGGGGAGAAAGGAATTCTACCAATCATTTAATTAAGAATTAACATAAATCCTTCTTAATCTCTTTCAAAAAACAGATGAGGGAAGAACAGTTTCTAACTCATTCTGAGGCCAGCATTACCTTGATACCAAATTCTAACAAAGACATTATTTAAAAAAAATCTACACAGCAATATCACTTATGAACACAGATGTAAAAATTCTCAGCAAAATACTAGCAAAATAATCCCAAGAGCATATTAAAAGGATTATACATTATGACTAAAATGGGATTTGATCCCAGGAATGCAAGTGTTCAATATACAAAATGAGTCAATTTAATATATCACATTGATTCAAGGAAAACCAAACATGATCACTTCAATTGATGCAGAAATGCATTTAACAAAATCCAACATCTTTTCATAATAAAAGCACTTAAACTTGGAGTAAAAGGTATGTGGTAAAAAATTAATCTTAATGTGAAGAGAGGTCTGGCTTTTGCCCTCAGTTATTGGTAACCTCCAGGCCCCTGAATATCCTGTCTGATAGCAGAGTCTTTGTTTGCCTGGGGTTTTGGCCACAGGAAATCTAACAATGTGAGAGACTAAAGGTATTAGGGTAATTCTTAGGAAGGGTTGGAGACGAAAGGTCAGCCACGAGGCAGGCAGTTTTCCTGAGCAGCAAGGAAAACTCTGGATACCAAAGACTTGGGTGAGCTTTCCTGTCTAGCAAATACTCTGTACTTTTAAACTTTGAGGATAGAATGATTGGCTGAAATCTCCACGTTTGGACCTCTCTCAGATTATGCCCAAGGCATCACCTCCTTTCGTTGGTTCAAATTTATATTATTTTGCTATAATAACACCATAATCATAAGTACAGTGCTGTTTGGAGCTGAGTCATTCTAGTGAATTATTAAAATTGAGAGTAGTTTTGGGGACCCCAAGTTTGTAGCCAGTTGACCTGAAGTGAGGGTAGTCTTGTGGATCTGTATACCTTCTGACCATATGTGACTAACTCCAATGCAAATGGAACTACCTCAAACAAGATCCAGGGCATTTATGAAGACTCCACAGCTAATATCAAACTCCTAAGATCAAGACAGGACACAGATTCCCACCTTTGCCACTTCTATTCAACGTTTTGCTGGACGTTTTAGCCAGAGCAACTAGGCAAAAACAAAACAAACAAACAAAACCAACAAAAAACCCCAACCAAAACAAATTGGAAAGAAAGAAGTCAACAATTGTGCAAATAAGATGATCTTACAAAGAGAAAATTGTAAAAAACAAACAAAAAAACAACAACACACAACTCCCCAACTACATTTGAATGAATTAAGCAAAGTTGCATGGTGTAACATGAATACACAAAGATCAGCTGTGTTTCTATACACTAGCAATGAACAAAACTAAAAGGAAAACTAAGAAAATAATTTCATTTATACTAGCTTCCAAAATAAAAAAATACCTAGAGAAAAATTTAACTAATGAGGTGAAAGACTTGCACACTAAAAAGTGTAAAACATTGCTGAGATTTAAGAAGAATTATGTTATGGACTGAACTGTATCTCCCCAACCCCAAATTCACATGTGGAAGCCCTAACCCCTTGTGTGGCTATATCTGGATATAGGTCCCTTATGGAGGTAATGAAGTTTTTAAATGAGATCATAAAGATGGGGCCCTAATCCAAAATAACTGGTGTCTTTGTAAGAGAAAAAGATACCAGAGCTTGTGCACATGCCCCTCAACACCCCCCTCTCTGGCACAAGCCAGGAGAGGTATCACCAAAAATTGAATTTGCTGGTCATGCATGGCCTTCTAACCTCCAAAACTGTGAGAAAACAAATTTCTGTTGTTTAAGCCATCCAGTCTATAGTATTTTATAATGGAGCCCAACCAAGACTAATATAATCTAAGTAAATGGAAAGATACCCTGTGTTCATGAGCTGTAATATTAAATATAGTCAAGATGGCAAAAGTACCCAATCTATAGATTCAATGAAATCCTTATTAAAATTCCAATAGTCTTTTCTGCAGAAATGGAAAAGCTGATACTCAAATTCATACAAAATCACAAGGGGCTCTGAATAGTCAAAATGATGTTGAAAATAAAAAGAATAAAGTTAAAGGATTTACACTTTCCCATTTTGAAACTTACTACAAAGTTACAGTGATCAAAATAATGTGGTACTGGTATAAGGACAGATACACAGATCAATGGAATAGCACTAAGAGTCCAGATAAAAGAATATATGGTAAATTTTCAACAAGGGGGCCAAAACCATTCAACTGGGAAATAATAATCCCTTAAATCAAGTGCTGGAACAACTGGATTTCCACAAGCAAAAGAATGAAGTTGGACCCTTACCTCCCATTACCGTATACATTTAATATATAAAAATCAACTCAAAATGGGTCAAAGACCTAAACATAAGAGTTAAAACTATACAACTCTGAGAAGAAAACCTAAGTGTAAATCTTAATGGTTTTGCATTTGACAATGGATTCCTATATATGACACCAAAAGAACAAGCAACCAAAGATAAAATAAACTAAATTTCATGAAAATTAAAAACTTTTGTGCAAAGGATATCAAGAAAGTAAAAAGACAACATATAAAATGGGAGAAAATATTTACAAATCACATATCTGATAAGGGTCCAGTATCTGAAATATATAAAGAACCCCTACAACTCAATAATAAAAAGCAAATCAACCTAATTAAAAAATGGGCCAAGGACTTGAATAGAAATTTCTCCCACAAAAGTATGCACATGGCCAACAAGCACATAGAAAGATGCTCAACATCATTAGTTATTAGGGAAATGCAAATAAAAACAACAAAATACCAGTTCATATGCACTAGGAGGGTTAGAATAAAAAAGTCAGTAAGCATTGGCAAAGACTTAGAGAAATTGGATTCTCAGCCATAAATTGTTACTAGGAATGTAAAATGGTGTGGCCACTATGGAAAACAGTTTGGTGGTTCCTTAGAAAGTAAAATATAGGTTTACTATATGACTCAGCAATTCCACTCCTAGGTAGATAGCCCAAAGAATTGAAAACAAGAACTCAGATATATACTTGAACATGAATGTTCATAGCAGTGTTATCCACACAAAGCTAAAACTTAGAAATGACCCAAACGTTTATCAATGAACAAAATGTGGTAAATACATAAAACAGAGTATTAGTCATAAGAAAGAACGAACTATTGATACATGCTACAACATGGATAAACTTGAAAACATTATGCTAAGTCAAAGAAGTTGGACACAAAGGTCACATAACTGTATGATTCCAAGTATATAAAATCCAGAAGAGGTAAGTCTATAGACACAGAAAGCAGACTGGTAAGATGCCTGGGGGCTGGGAGAGAGGGAACGAGGAGTGACTCCTTAATGGGTATGAGGTTTTCTTTTGGAGCAATGAAAACATTTTAAAATTTGATATTGGTGGTGGCTTCACGTTTTGTGAATGTACTAAATGTCACTGAATTGTACACTTTAAAATGATTAATCTTATGTTACATGAATTTCACCTCAATGAATAAAAATAGATTATGATGATAGTTGTTTCTACTAACCCGATGAATAATTCCAGCAGAGTGAAGGTGCTTGATTCCACACAGCATCTGATAGAGAAGGTAGGACATTCTTTCATGATCTAGTTCCATCTGAATCACTTGGCAAAGATTTGCATCCATGAGCTCCATGACTATGTAACTTCATGGGTGAAAAAAGATGACAGCTAAAGTGTACAGCAACGATCTAAGAATAAGGCACTAACATAAAATTTTAATTATCACACTTACACATCTTGAAATTCTTCTAGGGATTTCTGTGGTGTGAAAACATTCAAAAGGCCAATTATCTGCGGCAAAAGCAGAGAGATTAGAAAATTAGAAACTGCTACATGGGTTAAAAAAATCCACAAATAGTTTAAAATTTTTCAAATCTTATTTTCTAAGCTCAAGTAATCTCTTTTCTTTTAATTAAAACTTTATGGTCTGGGGCTGGGGATAGAGAGGGAGCCAGAGCACAGAGGAGCTTCAGGGCAGGGAAAATACTGTGGGATACAATACAGGTGGACACGTGTCATTATACATCTGTCCAAACCCACAGAATGTATAACACCAAGAGCGAACCCCAATGTGAGCTATGGGCTTTTTTGGGTGATATGGATGTGTCGGTGTAGGTTCACTGCTTGTAACAACTGTACCACTCTGGTGGCAATGCTGATAATGGGGGAGGCTGCGCGTGGGTGGGGGAGAGGGCAGGAGCTATAGAGACAATTTTTGTATCTTCCACTCAATTTTGCTGTGAGCTGAAAACTTGCTCGAAAAAACAAGTCTTTAATAAATTATAACAGAAGAGCTCCACATAATCCATTCCACTAATGAACACTGTTATACAATCCTCGGCATGATTTGAAGGCAAATTTGAAATCTCTTATGCTCGTTTATAGCCAACTCAGAACCTCTATATAATCTAGCCTTTGCCCAGTTTTTCAGAATTCTGCACCTTCCCAGCTGCACTCAGTCCAGCATATTCCACCGGCCTGTCCGCCGGCAGGCCCTCTGTCCCACTATTCCTCCATCCGCCGCTTTTTGTCTGTACCTTTCCCAGAGTGACATTACCTATGGCATTTTCTCCAAACATCTCTACGTGGGTAATTTCCAAATATGAATTAGGAGTCCTTGCTTAGCTCATGAGTCTCAGATATACATTGCAACTTCACAAGGAAGTCTCACAAATAATATAAAACTGAACTCATTATTTGTACTCGAACTCCTTACTGTTCCAGAGTGCGTTCTCTTTTACAATAGAAGACTCAGGGTGATTTTGTTTTACTCCTTTTTCAGTATTTGCACTGTAATAAATATTTTAAACAATGTTATCCATTGCATTGTCAGTCTGAACTTCAACCTCCTCTTTTCATTCTTTGTGCTACTACACAGGCCGAGGATTCTAATATCATAATTCATATAATGACCAACACTAGGTTCCCTAACTTGATACTTGGGCCATACTAAATTAACAATTTTAAAAACTTAAAATGCCTTTAAACATACTGCTTCATATGTTTGTCATTGACCTACTGAACTTAGTTACCTTCAAGATAGACCTCTTTTTGTAGAGTCTGAAAACCCCTTGTCCTTGAGAGAGCTGGATTTTCTCTCTACTTTGTCCCCACAGTGTCTTACATGTTATTATGGCACTTAACACACTGTTGTACAATCTTATTTTCACAACAGCCTGTCCCAGCCACACCAGGATCCTTGTTAGGAAGAGCTGTGTCTTATTCCCTTTATAGGCCTGGCACACATTTTAAAAATGTTTGCTGACAATTATCCTTAGGGGCAAGAATGTTCTTCTAGGCATAAACTTCATTAGGGCAGAATCTATGTTATTCATCTAAGCATAAAGCTTTGCTTAATGAAGACGTTAAAATATTTGTTCAGTAAAATAAATTCAGAAAATTTTCAGACCAGAAAGGGTAAAACGTATTTATGATAGGAGGGAGGTGCTAATAGGAAACATTTAGCTGCTCTAAATGAACTCAAGTCTCCTAACAAGTTGAACTGCTCACTTGGAGACTTGGACAAATACTAACACTGTTCTTACTAATATCTGGGAAATCCTAGAGTGGAAGAGAGGTGTTGAAGATGAAAGGAATACAGAGACAGAAAGGAGACCAGTGTTTGTTCAGAGCCGAGGGGGAGGAAATGGGGAAATGAGAGCGATAAGACATAGGGTTTCTTTTTGAGGTAATGAAAAGTCACACACATCAGTGAATAAACTAAAAACCACTGACTTATTCAGATTAAATGGATGAGTAGTATGCTATGTAAACTGTATCTCAGTAAAGCGGTTACAAAAGAAGACTGAAACAGCTGTCTGATTTTTCAAAAGGGAAATTATATCAATCATAAACTAGATAGCCAAACAAAAGTCAAGGACTAATGAAGTGTGTGGCATATGACTACTGTGAGAGAAGTAACGGGAGCAGGAGTAGGTCAAATTCATTGAGAAACTTTATCTTCTTTTGTGAATAAAACCACAGTAACAAAGGACAACAGTAGTAAATCAGAGAAATGCATCTTGATATATTATATGAAGATTTAAAAAAGGCATTTAAAAAAAAATGTCCCCGATAATAATCCCCATATAAATAAGATAAAGAACTGGGGAGAGCCAGGTGATTTTTACTTAGGTAATTTTCTCAGCAGACCCAAGGCTGCTAATGCAGTAACCAGGGACCAGGAAGGCCTCCTGAGCAGAACGGGGACACGAAGTCAAGTGAAAGTCCGAACAAAGAAAGCAAGCCCGCAGTCCAGGCAGGAGCCAGATTTCACAGGGGAAATTTAATAGGGACAAACAGAAACTACTAGACTTATTCTCCAAAACAACAACAACAAAAAGGGAAAGTAAAAAACAGGAGATGTGATGTGTTAGCAGGCCTGCAACAAAGAGTAACTTGCTCAGCCAATGTAAGTTACATGGTGACCTGGCTTCACACAGGGGTACAATGTCCACAGTGAAGAGAAAATGACATGCCCAGTTCCTCTCCGAGGGATCACCCAGGCATGCAGTGCTGTGCTCTAGGTAACATAGTAAAGTGTGCTCAAAGATAAGTGAAAAAGAAACTCAATTCTAAAAAAAAAAAAAAAAAAAAAAAGAAACTCAAAACCATCTATGAAAAGAGTGGGAAATGCACAATCACACGAATGTACTTAATACCACTTAAAAATGGGTAAGATGTGAGGTTTTATGTTATGTATATTTTACCACACTTAAAAACAAACAAAAAAACCCAAAGAAGTGACTGGGAAAAGCCAGAGGTGTTTAGACCAATAAAGAGATGATTTGTGTAGAACATGAAAATGTTGAAAAGGCAAAAAATTATGTAAACATCCACTCATCACGGAATAAAATAATTCCATTACCATTCCTGTTTCCTTTTATTTACTTTTTTAAAATCCTCACCTGGGGATATGTTTTTATTGCCTGTTTTTTTTTTTTGTTTTTTTTTCTTGAGTGAGAGAGGAAGGGGAGAGAAAGAGAGAAACATCTATGTGAGAAAAAACAGATTAGTTGCCTCCTGTTCGTGCCCTGACTGGGAATTGAACCTGCAACCTTACAGTGTAGGGGACAACACTCTAACCCAAGAACCTGGCCAGGACTCCTTATCTTTACTTAATATTTGTTCAATGAACAAACACGTTTGAGCACCTCCTCTGTGGCAGCACTGCTCTAGGTGGCAAGGTTAATGCTTGGATGGACCTGCGCCACCCCCACTACAGGATTAACCACGTGCAACGAACTTTCCATGCCCTTCCTTTAGTTGATGGAGCCATCTTTCTGTGCAGTTGCCCAGGCTCAAGAGGTAGGAGTCATTGGCCATCTCTTTAATACAAACTAAGGCAATGACACCACCACTGTCAGGAAACAGGCTACCAGGGGCACAAGCAGCTCTGAGTGTGGAGGCACCAGCAAAAGGCCACAAGCAACAGGCCTGGCTCCCACCAAAACAAGACTGGCTGACACAACTTCCCTATCACTGACCTTAATCTTCATTTATGTGTCTTTTTTTAAATGCTATTTTTCCTCTCGGGGAGGTCCACTTCCTCCAACAATCCCATTTTTACCCATTACTTAAGAACTAGAGGCCTGGTACATGAATTCGTGCTTGGGTAGGGTCCCTAGACCTGGCCAGCGATCAGGGCCGATTGGGGCCTTCCTTCCGGCTGCCGACCAGGGCCTTCGTTCTGGCTGTCGGCTGGGGCCTCCCTTTCTCAGCTGCCAGTTGCCCCGGCTGCTGGCTGGGGCCTTCCTTCATTCTGCGCTGCCCCCTGGTGATCAGCACATGTCATAGCGAGTGATTGGTCTCCCAGTTGAACTCCCACAGAGACAATTTGCATATTAGGCTTTTATATATATAGATAATATAGGTCCACCCTTCCCCAAAGCCTTTCCATTTCCTTAAGGCTCAGCAATCTTCTCTCCTGAAATCTCAGCATTTGTTTATTGTTCAGCCACATGCTTTCACAATTAAACTTGTATTAAACTTTGACAGTTAAAATTTATCATTTGGTCTTTAATTCCTTATGCATTTGTTTTGTCTTCAAATTAACACTGTAAACCCCCAAATAAGGAGCCTAAATTTTAACTTCCATAAAACTTCCCCTTGGTGACACAGAGGCTTGCACACCGTTAACTCTTAAAATGGAGTAAACGGTGTTGTCTGCAACCAAAATGTGCTGAACTGACTACATTTTGTAAACTCCTTCGGAGAAACACCACAAAACATCTCCAGTCAGGTACTTTAGGTTTAATCATTCATAAAAATGTTCCTTGCACAATTCAATCCCAATTTATTTCCTCTCAACATGGAGACATCACTCTATTAAAATAATTATAAAGTATCAGTATGCTTAATGTAAGCTTTAACTTATTCTCAACATGAGTGAAAGTTATATGTTTAAGTCCTTATAATCATTAGGAAATAGAATCGGAATGTTTTTCTACTCATTGGCTATCCTCACCATGAGGTGACCAGTGAGAAGTGGGTGGGGAAATGGTCTGAGGCTATACCCAGTGTCAGGAAACAAAGCTCCAGTGTCCATGTGCAACAGAACGTTTCCTGACATGTCAGCCAACAAACTAAAGCGGAAGAGGAGATGAAGCCTAAATAGAGTCCTTTGGAAACACCTGCCTCTTTCAAAGGACTTGTGCTCATGTCAGAAAAGTACACAATCTGAATTTCAAAAGCTGTTTTTCTTTTAATATAATAAAGTTGAGAAAAAATTCACACTACAGATATATACACCTTCTATTTTTTTAAATATATTTATTTATAAATTTATTTATTTATTTATTTGTTTGTTTGTTTATTATTGATTTTAGAGCTAGAAAAGGAGAAAGAGAAACATTGATCGTCTGCCTCTTCTAACATGTGCCTGACCAGGTATCGAACCTGCAACGTGGGTATGTGCCCTGATTGGGATGACGCTCCAACCAACTGAGCCACACCAGCCAGGGCGATATATAAACCTTTTAAACAATGCTTCAATCCAGAAGAACAATTTAAAACATCTACTATTTTTAACGTTTTTGATATTCATGTATTCATGAACAAATCTTTATTTCATCTACACTTAAGAAACTTTCTAAAATGTCCACTTACATTTTTGTGATTAACACATTTCATAAGAACCAGCTCTCTGTAAGCCCGCTTAGCATGGGTTTGATTCTGAAATGGCCGGCTTAGCTTCTTGATTGCAACATTTCTTTCAAGAATGGCATCATAAGCTGCACTGTAATAGAAATTAAAAAACAAAAATGTAAGAAAAAATCTGCAAAACTGAATTTCTAAAACATGCATTCAGATTCCTCACATTCTCCAAAGACAAATGCAATTGGACCAGTTTCCAGTCCCTGATGATCACCATGTTTCTTCTATTTGTACAGCAGCACATTCCAATGTACAGCACTAACTGCTTCTTACAATGCAAATGGACTCAAGAGACAACTGACTGTGACTGTGAAGACACTCTGCTTGTTCACTGGGCTCCTCCGAGATTCACCTATAATACAAATGGGCACTCAGTGCACAAATGTTTACTAAGTGTTCAGGTCCAAAAGATAGCTTAAAGCCTAAATGAACACTCATCCTGCACCTCCACCAGGGAAAGAAAACAAAGAATACATGTGGTCATAAATTCTACTCAAAATATTTTCTGAAGAATTCTACGTAAGTGCATCGCTTCCATCCTCTTTGGATACAACATAAATACAGGAAGAGGAAGGGACATACAGAGGTATCTATACAAAAGATTATATGAAAAGTAAGCCTTAAAATTTGTTTTAGAGGGGGAATTAAAAATCAAGGTGTTAGAATGATGAGTGCCAGATTTCAGGCCATCAGAAGCTGCTTCATAATTGTTAATGAAACACCTAAAATGCTGGGAACTATAACATCATACTCATTACTCTTCATAACTTCCTCTCCCGTGACACTGACCAAATGGCATCTGACGCATATCACAGGTAAGAGAAACTCAAGCACAAATAAAGGAAAGCATCTTAAAATTACAGAATATTATAACTAAAAGAAACTTTAAAGCCATCTGGATTTACCACTGCCTGCTATAAGGCCAGAAGTTTGCCCAAGTTAAGCCAGAAAGTTAAAAAGTTAAGATATGACTAGAAGACTAAGACATGAAGTTATATCCTTCGCATTGGACCACCTAATAAACTAAAAAAGATTATTTCTGCTTATGCGATATTTAAAAGTCAGCACACTCCTGATTACAATGGCTCTCACCTAACTGGAAACCTGAATTTGTTTTACAGCTCTCATACCCTATCAAATATATTGCAGAAATATATATATTAAGAAATTGGTACCACATAAAGAAACACATCTGTACATTCTATATATACCATAACTATTGCCTACATATATATAAACCTTCTTTTGCCCTACCCTGTATATATAAATATGTATATATATACATACATACACATGTATATATGTATGTATGTGTGTGTATATATATATATATATACACACACACACACACACACACACATACAGGGTAGGGCAAAAGAAGGTTTACAGTTGTTTTTAGGGAAAATAATAACAGTAATTAATAAATAATAATGTACACATCTGTACATTCTATATATACCATAACTATTGCCTATATATATATAAACATTCTTTTGCCCTACCCTGTATATATAAATATGTATATGTATATATATACACACACACACATATATATATACAGGGTAGGGCAAAAGAAGGTTTACAGTTGTTTCTAGGGAAAATAATAACAGTAATTAATAAATAATAATATAAGAGTAAACTCCATGTTTTGTGTACTCACAATTGTAAACCTATTTTTGCACCACCCTGTATATACATGCACATACCAAAACATACATAAGTATTACTATCTTTACCTAGAAAGTGTCATATTTACAGATATATATCCCTCCTAAAGTAGAAAAAAACCAAACATTAGAGGTCATGCAAAATGTTTAGAAATTTTGACTACTTCAGAAAAGGAATCTTCTGAGAAGGAGGCAATGTCTGTAAACCTAAATCAGATTGTAACACAGTTATAACAGTAGCTTCAGGCAGCACACCAACAGCTCACAAAGGAGAAAGAACACTCCCCAGTAGCAGAGTAAAGTAATTGGGAAACTGTTCGTTCAAGGCTAACACTGCACTGTATTTTGCCAAATTAAAGCCTCATTTATGTTTGCACTCTTTCTACTTCATCAGAAACAATGAACAGAGTTTATCTTTTCTAGTCCTCTTAGACTGCTTATTTAAAGAGAGGAAAAAAGCCAACTCTGTAGACACCTTCAGAGTTTAGTTTCATAATAAAAACTGTTTGGCTAATTAGACCTTCACATTTCTGAAGATAAAATAAACATGTAATCTTTTATTTTGCTCAGGAAAAAAACTTAACCACTAAATGCATTCTTATTAATTTTTATCTGCTAAATCAAATTAATATTTCAAGCTCAAAAGTTCAAATATACCTGAGTAGGTTATACTATTTTATATCCAAGGAAATTAGATTTCTAATTGCTGATGAGTAAATGTGCACAAATCAGAAACACCTGAGATTCCGGGGTCCCAATTCAGACCCAATTGGGACCCAAAATAATGCCTTTAAAAAAATTAAGTTCTTCAGTTGATTCTGATAGTAACACAACAGTGAGTTAAAGTTTATTTAATGTTTGTTTGTTTCATAGTAATATTTTATTAAAGAAGAAGCAAAAATTTGAAGATATTTATTGCTAGGACAGGGGCTAAGTTGGCCTAAGGTCCCTTCCAAGGCAATTTTTTCTAAACAGTGGTCCACAAATTTCAAAATACACCCACCTAAGAATAAGTGAAGGTACAGAAACATTACTATATTTTCAAACAATATTAAGTAATTTATAAAGAATACAATCCTCACAACTCTAATTTAATAAATTAGGAGAGAAAACAGGCTTAGAAGTATTTGCCATGAATCGCAAAGTTATTAAATCACAGAGCTAGAATCTGAACCAAGGGCTGCCTTTCAGCATACTTCCCATGTTGACTTTATCACACTATTTTATCTTTAATTTGTAGTTGGTTAAATGTAGTTGGTTAGAATGACAACCAGCCAGCCATAAATGCTTTATAAAATGACCCAACTTCTATAGTTTTTGATATTATACTAGAGGCCCGGTGCACAAAATTTGTGCACAGGTGCAGTCCCGAGGCTTGGCTGGCAATTAAAGGGCAAGTCCCAGCTGATCTCTGGGCCCTTGGCAGCACCTGGGCCACTGGCCTCCCACGCGCCCCCCTCCGCCTGAGTCACTGGACCCCTGCCCAGCTCGCTCAGCACTTAGGAACCCGGCTGCGACCCTGCCCCTCGCTGCCACCATCTGTGGTCGATTGGTGGGGCAATTGGGCCCCACTCACACCCGCCTTGGCCTGGCGCCACACGCTCTGCGGCTCCACCATCCTGCCACAGTCCCGCTCCTGTCGGAGCCCATCGGGGCTGGCAGCGCCTCCACTGCTGCCCACTGCCAGCGCCATGTCGCCGACGCCAGCCATGTTCCACGCCGCCCCCTAGTGGTCAGCACATGTCATAGCGAGTAGTCAAACATGTCATAGTGAGTGGTCGAACTCCTGGTCAACCTCCCAGTCAAGGGGACAATTTGCATATTAGACTTTTATTATATAGGATATTACTTCAAGAATACAGAAGAGAATAAATGTTAGTGTTCCCATTATATAAACTTGTTAGATTTTAACATCTTCTATATATATAAAAGCCTAAGCGACCGCTGGACCGTTTGCTATGATGCGCACTGACCACTAGAAGGCAGACGCTCAACGCACAGGCATGGAAACATGGAACAGACTGATGAATCTCAGAGGGAAAGGGGGAGAGGGGAGGGTGGGAAGAGATTAACCAAAGATCTTATATGCATACTAGAAGCCTGGTGCTTAGATTCGTGCACTTGTGGGATCCCTCAGCCTGGCCTGCAGTGACTGGGCCGAAACTGGCCAGCACCAGTGGGGTCCCTCAGCCTACCCTGCAGGGATTGGGCCGAAACCAGCTCTCCAGCATCCCTCAAGAGGTCCCGAATTGCAAGAGGGTGCAGGCCAGGCCGAGGGATGCCCTCCGGTGCACAGGGCCTCTAGTCTTACTATAATTGCTCTGATTTAAAAATACATATATATTTTTATTGATTTCATAGAGAAAGGGAGAGGGAAAGAGAAATAGAAACATCAATGATCAGCTGCCTCCTTCATGCCCTATACTGGGGATCGAGCCTGCAACCCTGGCAGGTGCCCCAACAGGGAATCGAATTGGGAATCAAACTGTGACCTCCTGGTTCACAGGTTGATGCTCAACCACTGAGCCATGCTGGCCAGGCTGATTTTTAAAAAAATATATTATTATAGGTAAAGCCCCCTTCTTTCTCTGTATTCTTACAGGTAAGCACTATCCTAAGTTTGTTGTTTATGAATGTTTTTATATTTTTCTACATACATATGCACAATAAACATATGGTATTGTTTGCCTATTTTAAACTATATAAAAACTATATATAATGTAAGTATAGTCTGTATCTTTCTTTTAAATTCAATACTACATTTCTGAGATTATCCTTATTGATGCATATAGCTCTAGTTCATTTAAAATGTTGTATGTAGTTCACTGTATGAATATATCACGCTTTTCCATTTGTCTACTGATTGATGCTGTTTTATAAACGGTGCTCCAGAGAACAGCCCTAGGCATTTCTCTTCATGTACACATGCAGGAGTTTTTCTAGAACCGGGAGAATCGCAGGGTCATAAACACATGATTTTTTTAATAGATTCTAAAACAAATCTGGTTCAAGAAGAGGTAATAAAGATATAACTGTGCTTGAGTGAGGCTTAGAAAATTTCCCCAAACACTAGTTATGTGCTAACTTAGTGATCTAAAATCATAAGTAGGACTGCCTTAGTTTATAAGGAATGATGCTGATATATAAAGTCTAGGCCTTTTGTAGAAATTAGCTTGTAAATTAAATTTTAAAAATACATAAGAGTTTTGAAACACAGTTAGATGATATAGCTGACTTCATTCCCCAGTGTAAAATAAGATTTCTGAACTTCCAGTTTCATTATAGTGTGAAAGTGATGATTAAGTGAAGCTTCTTATTAAACAATTAACTCTAGGAATAGATGTACACATGAAATCAACCAGCACCCACTTATTCTCTCCTGTTACAAATATTTGTCTCTGCATGGCTTATAACCAAGCATTTAATCATAATTTATCCTTGAAGATGGTGGTGCTGACTTATGGATATGTTTTCTGAACAATAAAAAGAACATTAATCCCTGAACAAAACAACTTACTGCATCATAGCCTTAATTTAAATTTTATAGTTTTAATTAAATTTTTTGAGGCAAATTAAATATTTACACCAAGGTATCTACATTATGAGATGAGAAAGTAATAGCAGTTATTGATTCTTTGCCTAATTTTTGGAAGTAAAAACTTACCATACTATTCCTTGAGCTCCTGAGCCTATAGGTTTTAAATTCTGATATCGTTTCAGGACTGTGAATGTAGAATCTCCAATCTCTACACTATAAAAATTGCTGTCACGCTTACTTCTGCTCATGATGGCAAGCAATTAATTTAATGGCTTCATCCAAAATTCACCGAGTGAGAAGCTGCAAAATGGAACAAAATAAATTGTTAACAAAATGAATTCATGCAATCTTAAAATTCAAGTTCTCACTCATTCACTTAAGGGTAACATTAAATGCCAGATCATGTTAAAAGGGCTGCTTCTTTTAAAAAAACATTTAGGAAGAAAAAATATCACAGAGCCTGGTTAGCATCTGCTATACTGAAGGAAATGACTGGTAATTGAAAAAACAAAACAAAATTTTTACTAATTTGAAACCAGTCCTTTTTTTTTTTTAAAATATATCTTTATTGATTTCGGAGAGGAAAGGAAAGGGAAAGAGAGATAGAAACATCAATGATGAGAGAGAATCATTGATTGGCTGCCTCCTGAATGTCACCTACTGGGAATCAAGCCCGCAACTCAGGCATGTGTTCTTGACCAGAATCAAACCTGGGACCTTTCAGTCTGGAGGCTGACGCTATATCCACTGAGCCAAACCAGTTAGGGCTGAAACCAGTCCTTTTTACGTGCTTATTATAGAGTACTGAAACCTTATTTTTTGTGAGAAATCGAGAAACTTTCATTCGAAAATAAGTCACAATCTCATTTAGTGTCACCTGGGAGGATGACAGACGCCCATGCTAGTAAGCTCGTTAGCACGTCTCACCCTAACACAGAGCACACAGCGCTGTCGCCACAAGAGCCTGTCCCCGCAACATCCGGTGGTGACACATACGAAGTTGTAATGGTTGAAAGAACGGTTGAAAGAGGTAGAAAAATAAGAACATATAAGATAGCATTATTTTTAAAATGAGAAAATATGAGAGAGAGAGAAGCATTTAGTATACACTGAGTGGCCAGATTATTATGACCACCCCATCAGTACTTCGTTGGGCCACCTTTTGCCTTCAATACTGCGGTGATTCTTCTAGGCATTGACTCCACGAGATGTTGAAAGGTGATGCGAGGAATCTGACACCATGCCTGATGAATAGCACTGTCCAGTTCTGTGAGATATGATGGTTGTGGAACCAGCTGCCTGATGGCTCTTTTAACTTCGTCCCACAAATGCTCAATTGGATTGAGATCTGGGGATTGTGGGGCCACCTAAGCAAGGTAAAGTCTCCCTCATGTTCTTGAAACCACTCCTGCACAATACGAGCACTGTGGCATGGCGCATTGCCTTGTTGGAAGAAGCCATCTCCATTGGGATACGCCATCAACATGATAGGATGAACTTGATCAGCAATGATACTTAGGTATGTTGTGCTATTCAGACGTTGTTCCACATGAATTAAAGGGCCCAAATCATGCCAGGAAAACATGCCCCAAACCATAACACTGCCCCCAACAGCTTGAAGGGTTGTACTCATGCATGTGGGGTGCATGCTTTCATGCTGTTTCCGCCAAATTCTCACTCTGCCATCTGCATGATGCAACTGGAAACGTGATTCATCGGACCACATGGCTTTTTTCCAATGCTCGACTGTCCAATCCTTGTGTTCCTGTGCGAATTGGATACGTTTTATCTTGGTAACTGCAGACAGCAAAGGTGTTCGAACAGGCCTTCGGCTTCCATATCCCATACGATGCAGTGTACGGCTAATTTGCCTACAAACGTCAGGTGGTCATAATAATCTGGCCACTATATTAGGGTACAAAACAATACTGTTCTGAATAGTTTGGGGCATCAAAAGCATGACCTAAGTTCTGACCACAGCTCTTTCATTACTACCTGATTAAAAGCCAAGGCAGTCCCTCTCTACCCATTTGAATACTGGTTATTAATAAGCCTATTTTCCATCCTTACTGGATGAAAGTGGCCTAAAACAAAAGGCATGCCGCAAGCCAGCTCCAACCTATTCCCCACGTACCATCATAAACCAAGAAATCAGTTAGGTCTACAGAACCATTGTGTGTGTGTGTGTGTGTGTGTGTGTGTGTGTGTGTGTGTGTGTAGGGGCGGCGGAGGCGGTGGGAGGAGGAGTTGTAAAAATGCTAACAAAAGAAAAATAACGTCCTGATAAGACTTACAAGACAAAGAATTAATTCAACAAATATGAAGTGCCCACCATATGCTAGGTACTTAGCACTGTGCTGTGCCTACCATGTGGAGGTTCATGAGTGAACTGGATTCTAACAGCTGAATACTGAGAGAAGGGGGAAGCCACTGGAAGCTGGAGTAAGAGAGTTGGAAGAGGAAAACTAGTGAGCTATTACAATAATCCAGAGGAAAGAGAGTATTACGATTAGCGAGGATTCTTAGATGTGATGAAATTAAAAAAAAAAACTAAACAAAAAAGTCCAAAAAATATAAGTTTTAAAAAAGAAGATAAATTGCAAGCAACTGAGGAGTTGGGTAAATTATTTGGATAAATTAAAAAAAAAAAAAAAGACCCAGAGAAACATTTCCATAATCAATAACTAGTCAGGTAATACTCGAGAGGACTGTCTGGAATGGCAACGCACATAAATTCTGCCTAAGTAGGCAGACCAGAGGCTTCAAGGAAAGAGTTGGTAATGATTTAAACACTCAACTATGTTCACAGATGATCAAATATGGGTACTGATCATCCAGACCAACTTCCCACCTAAACTTGGATTCCCTCCTTACCTGCCAGCGTAGGGAGACAGGGAGGAAGACAGAAGTGAGAAGAGGAATGCAGGGAAGTGTTAAGTGTCAGGCCCTTCACCAAATATTATACATATTTATCCTGGAAACTGAGTCTGCCCTTGGCCCGGAGACAACAACAATGGTCTCCATGATCTACACATGTGCTCCAAGGCTGAGCCCAGAGCAGCTGATGATGTGTGAACCTCAAGTAGCCAGACTGTGTGCAGATCAGATTTTCTAAGCTCGCATGGAAGACATGCCCCCCTCTCCTTAGGGAGAGAAGATCGGAGAGAAGGAGGCACTCTTGGTGCCTCACCAGAGTTTACTGACTGTTACCAAAGCAGGGAATCAAAAGGCTGTGTTTCAGTTTCCCAACTTGCTGGAAATCAAAGAAAAAGCATAGATCCAGGACAGGTCTCCCTTTCTGTTAAAAGAGTAACAATAGCGAGGAGAGGCTTCTTTCTCAGAAGAAGGTTCTCAGAAAAGGGTGGTCCGACATCAGAAGTGGGGTCCATAGTGCTCACCGTAGTCTGGACAGACCTGTGACAGCAGCAGAGCAGTGATAGCCACCAAACCCTCCAGGCACAGTGCAGAGGCAACAGATGGAGGACCGGGTTAGGTGAGCAGCCTGCCCAGGAGCCAGAGCTGCCACTCTTAGGACAGGAGACATAGCACGTGACTCACTCAAGCCCAGGTGTAGGATGCTTGCTGGGTACCTGAGTGAAGCTCTGTGCTGGCACTTGGACACAGCAGCCATCCGCATCTGCCCTCCAGAGCTGGCAGTTCAGACAAAAAGAGACATTCGGTTGTGTGCTAACTGGCTGGCTGAAACCAGGGTGTGAAAAGAGCCATGAGGCAAGGGAAACAAGCCCACACTAGTGTGTGCTCAGTAAGTTTCTCTCCCCTAACGAGGTCATGTTTGAGCAAGACCTGAACACTGAGTATGAGGTAACCAGGCAGGGAGAGAAGGGAGCTTTCTAGGCAGAAGAAAAAGCACATGCAAAGGCTCTAAAAATTCACCCACTTTAACAGTGCAATGGATGAGTTTTGATAAATATGCACAACCATGTAACCACCACCAAAATCGTGACAGAATATTTCTATTATTGCAAAGCTTCCCTGTATGGTCAATCCTGTCCTCTATTCCTACCCCGTCCCTGGCAACCAATAAATGGCTTAGCTGTGCCTTTTCCAGATCTTGATACAAGTGAACATCACAGAGAATAGGATTTTTTTGTCTGGCTTCCCACTTGCCCAGATGTGTTTAACGTTTAAGAGACACCTATGCTACGCTTCTTTGTATTACTGAGTGGCATTCCATTGTGAGTCATACCATTTAGACACGTGGACTGTTTCCAGTTTTGTGGTTATTATAAACTAGAGGCCCGATGCACGAAGATTCGTGCAAGAATGGGTCTTCCTTCCCCTGGCTGCCGACACTGCCTTTGCTCAGGCTGGAGCCGCCTTTCCGCCTTCCCACGCTGCCCAGAGGCCTGGAGAGGCTGGGGCGGTGCGGAACGCCTGTGCCATCGCCATGGCAATGACGCAAGTGTCCCACCCTGCCCCCTCATGCCTGTGTATGCAAATTAACCCGCCATCTTTGTTGGGTTAATTTGCATACTCACTCCTGATTGGCTGGTGGGCATTGCGAAGGTATGGTCAATTTGCATCTTACTCTTTTATTAGTGTAGATGCTGCCAGCATAAACATTCACACATTTTGCCGAAACCGGTTTGGCTCAGTGGATAGAGCGTCAGCCTGCGGACTGAAAGGTCCCAGGTTCGATTCCGGTCAAGGGCATGTACCTTGGTTGCGGGCGCATCCCTGGTGGGGGGTGTGCAGGAGGCAGCTGATTGATGTTTCTAACTCTCTATCTCTCTCCCTTCCTCTCTGTAAGAAATCAATAAAAATATATTTTAAAAAAAAACATTCACACATTTCCCCCCTTTCATTTTGGGTAAATATATAGGAGTGGATATCTGAGTTCTATATTTTACTTTGTAAGAAACTGTCAAACTATTTTCCAAAGTCCCTACCCATTTTCAATCCTATAGTAGTGTATGAGAGCTCCAGCTATTCCACACCCCATGACTGCCACTTAATTTTACCTACACTAGCAGTGTACATTAGTGTTTTATGTGGCTCACATTTGTATTTGCTGGTACCTAATAATGCTGAGCATCTTTTGTGGGGGTATGTGCTATTCATATATACGTATGCATGTGTGTGTGTGTGTGTGTGTGTGTATATATATATATATATATATATATATATATATATATGACACAGCTAATTCTCTTGCCCATATTGTCTTATTGTTCAATTATAACATTTATATATCCTGAATATACATCCTTTACCAGATGTTTTGAAAGTATTTTCTTCCAGTCTATGTGGCCTGCCTTTCCATTTTGTTAACAGTGTAGCTTTTAAAACTTTTTAGGTGAAATAATTTTAGGCTCATGTACAGGTTGCAAAGGTAGTTCTGGGCATTCTTCACCCAATGACAGCATTTGACATAACAATAGTACCATTATCAATATGAGAAAGTCTGCACTGGTACAATACTATAAGCAAACTTTATTCAGATTTTATGCATACATTGATTTTGTGTAAATTTATCACATACACATATTAATGGAAACTAAATCTCAGCCAGGATACAGAAGTGTTTCATCACTCCAAAGAGAGTCCTTCATGCTACCTCTCTCTATAATCATATACTGCTGCCAATTATGTTTTCATCACTATAACTTGTTTCAATTAAAATTTTATATAAACAGAATCACATAATATGTAATCTTTTGAGACTGCCTTTTTCACTCAATATAATGCCGCTGAGATTCTCCAGATTGGTGAAATATCAATAGTTTGTTCTTTTTCTTACAGAATATTATTCTGTTGTATGAATGTAGCTTTGTTATTCATTCACCCTTTGTTTTGGCCACTGCAAATAAAGCTATTTACTATGAACCTGCCTACAGATTTTTGTGTGAAAATAAGCTTTCATTTCTTTAGGGTAAATGTCCAGGAGAAGAATATGGCAGCTGCATGTTTAACATTATAAGAAACTGGCAAACTTTCCTAGAGTGGCTGTTACAACTTTGCATTCCCACTAGAAATGCATGAAAGATCTAGTTCCTCCACATCATATCAACTCTTATTTAAGACAGTGTAGTTTATTTTAGCCATTCTAGCAGGATATGTATATGTAATGTATATGTGTATAACTATCTCGTCAGGGCTTTTGTTTTTTTATTTCTCTAATGGGTAATAACATTAAACATCTCCTTATGTACCTTTGCCAGCTGTATGTATATTTTTTGGTGAAGTGTCTGTTCAAGTGTTTTGCCCATTTTCTAACTGGGTTGCTTGATTTCCTATTGTTAAGTTTAGAGAGTTTTTTTTTATATGTTCTGAATATATTCCTTTGTCAGACACACAATTTGCAAATAACATTTGGCCCCTAAACAACATGGGTTTGGAATGTGCAAGTCCACTTACATGTGGATTTATTTTCAATAAATACCTATACTGTTTTGGATCGGAGGTTAGATGGTCCTGGATACCAAAACAAAGACGTTTTCGGGGAGTCAAAAGTTATATGCACCAGCCCTGGCCAGGTGGCTCAGTTGGTTGGAGTGTTGTCCCATACACCAAAAGGTTGCAGATTAGAGTCCTGGTCAGGGAATATATGGGCAAGGATTAAAAAATGTTATATGCTCCCAACCCCCACGTTATTCAAGGTCAACTGTATTTTCTCCCTGTTTGTGGTTTCTCTTTTCTTTAAAAAAATTTTTTTTCAATTAGTTTACATTCAATATTAGTTTTATATTAGTTTTGGACATACAGCATTATGGTTAGTTAGTTATGTAATTTACAAAGTGATCCCCCAATATGTCTAGTACCTACCTGGCACCATACATTACATTATTAACTATATTTCCTGTGTTGCAATTTATTTACATTCTCGTAACTATTTTGTAACTACCAGTTTGTACTTCTTAATACCTTCACCATTTCACCGTCCCCCAACATTCCTCTTATCTGGCAACCAGTTAGTATCTATGAGTCTGTTTCTATTTTACTTGTTAGTTTATTTTGTTGTCTAGATTCCACATCTAAGTGAAATCATATGGTATTTGTTTTTCTCTGACTGGCTTATTTCACCTCTAGGTCCATTCATGCTGTCACAAATGGTAAGGTTTCATTCTTTTTTTATGGAAGAGTAATATTTCATTTTACATATGCACCACATCTTTATCTAACCATCTACTGATGGACACTTGGGTTGCTTCCATATCTTAGCTATAGTAAATGAGGTGCATGTATCTTTTCAAATTAGTATTTTGGATTTTTTCAGAAATATACTCAGAAGTGGAACTGATAACCCCATAAGATGGGTCTATTTAAAATTTTTGAGGAATCTCCATACTGTTTTCCATAGTGGCAGCACAAATTTTCAGTCCCACCAATAGTGCACAAGGGTTCCCTTTTCCTACATCCTCACCTATGTGTATTGTTTGTTGATTTATTGTGAGGCAATAACTCATTATAAATTTAATTTGCATTTCTCTGATTAATGATATTGAGGATCTTTTAATATGGCTACTGGCAATCTGTATTTCCTCTTTGGAGGACTGTTAAGGTCCTCTGCCCATTTTTTAATGGGATTGTTTTTCTGTTATTAAGTTGCATAAATTCTTTATAAATTTTGGATATTAACCCCTATTGAATGTATCATTGACAAAAATCTTCTCCCAATGGGGAGGTTGTTTTTTCATTTTGTTGATGATTGCCTATACAGGCAAAAAAACTTTTAGTATGATATAATTCCATTTGTTTACTTATTCATTTACTAGAGGCCTGGTGCACGAATTCTTGCACGGGTGGGGTCCAGCCGGCCACCCCAATTGGGGCCAATCGGGCCTGGCCAGCCAGGGGTGAGGGGCCACGGGTGGTTGGCCAGATGGCCCCACCCCCTGGCTGAACTCCCGGTGGACGGGACAATTTGCATATTAGCCTTTTATTATATAGGATTTCCCTTTCCCAAGAGATATATCAGAAAAAAATATTACTAGCTGAAACCAAATCCACCCACCAGCACAGGCCCAACTCTTCACCGCTCCTCCACCTTCACTAGTCTACACCGCCTTCGCTAGCCTACACACCTCCAGCCAAGGGTGACAGTATCCTGTGCTCATGGTTGACAGTGATTCTGGCATGTGCTAGGCTGGCTTTGCATGTGATGATGCCCCCAGGGCTGTCTTCCACTCTGTTGTGGGGCAACCCCGGCATCAGGGTGTGATGGTGGGCATAGGCCAGAAGGATTCCTACATGGGTGATGAGGCTCAGAGCAAGAGGGGTATCCTGCCCTGAAGTACCCCATTAAGCACAGCTTCGTCACCAACTGGGATGTCATGGAGAAGATATGACATCACACCTTTAACAATCAGCTGCATATGGCCGCCATGGAGTACCCCGTCCTGCTCACTGAGGCCCCCCGAACCCCAAGGCCAACCGTGAGAAGACCCAGATCATATTCCAGACCTTCAACACGCCAGCCATGTACATGGCCATCCAGGCCATGCTGTCCCTCTACGCCTCTAGCTGTACCACTGGCATTACGATGGACTCCGGTTACAGGGTCACCACACTGTGCCCCTCTATGTACACCCTCCACATGCCATCCTTCCCCATGCATTTTTTTTTTTTTTTTGGCACTTGACTCAGGATTTAAAAACTGGAACTGGGAAGGTGACAGCAATCTATTGGAGTTCTACAGTGTGGCCAAGGGCTTTGTATTATTAAAATAGTCATTTCAAATATCACGAGATGCATTATTACAGGGAATCCCTTACTGGACCCAAAGCTGCCAACTTCTCCCTAAGGAGGGCCAGTACTTGCCCAAGTCCACAAAGGGGAAAGTGATAGGATTGCTTTTGTGTAAATTATATAATCCAAATTTTCCTTAATATTAGTTATTTTTGTTTTATTTTGAATGGTCAAGCATCTTGGCCCCCGTTTTGTCCCTAACTTGAAATGTATGAAGGCTTTTGGTCCCCCTGAGAGTAGGCTGAGGTATGGAGGAGCAAACCCAGGGATTACCTGTACACCGACTTGAGACTAGCTCAATAAAACGTACATCTTAAACAAACAAAATATTACAAGAGCAATGTTAGAGTTCATTATTTTTTTTCTTGTAGGAGTTTTATAGTTTCAGGTCTTACATTCAAGTATTTAATCCATTCTGAGTTTATTCTCGTGTATAGTATAAGAAGGTGGTCTAGTTTCATTTTTTTGTATCATCTGCAAATAATGTGTCTGTTTAGTTTTCCCATCACCACTTATTAGACTGTCATGACCCCATTGTTTATTCCTGCCTCCTTTGTCATAGATTAATTGGCCATACAGTTGTGTTTATTTCCAGGCTTTCTATTCTGCTCCACTGATCTATGTGTCCGTTTTTATGCCAATACCATGTCCTTTTTATTACTATGGCCTTGTAGTAATTTAATATCAGATAGCATGATACCTCCAACTTTGTTCTTCTATCTCAAGATTGCGGTGGTTATTTGAGGTCATTTGTGGTTTCATATAAATTTTAGGATTATCTGTTCCACTTCTGTGAAAAATGCCATTGGTATTTTGATAGGAATTGCATTGAATCTATAGAATGCTTTGGGTAGTATGGACATTTTGATGATGTTCATTCTTCCCACCCATGAGCATAGTATATGCTTTCATGTATTTGTATCTTCTTCAATATCTTATCACTTTTCAAATATGGGTCTTTTACTTCCTTGGTTAAATTTATTGCTGGTATTTATTTTTTGATGCAGTTATTAATGGGAACATTTTCTTCGTTTCCCTTTCTGATAATTTGTCATTGGTGTATAAAAATGTAACCAATTCCTGAACATTAATTTTGTATCCTGCCACTTCACTGAATTCATTTATCAGTTCTAATACTGATAAAATTTTGGTGGATTCTTTAGAGTTCTCTCCATATAATACTATATAATATCATATCATCTGCAAATAATGACAGATTTACTTCTTCCTTTCAATTTGGAAACTTTTTTTTCTTTTTGTCTGATTGCTGTGGCTAACGCTTCCAATACTATGTTGTTTAAAATGGACATCCACACCTTGTTCCTGATCTTAACCCTACCAGACCCGAGGCCCTGAACCTAACTGTCCCCTATACCTGGGCTCCTAAGCATTAAAGAGAAAAAACCAACATGATATAGAAAAATGTTAGTTACATGCAAACAACTGGTTAGAATAAGATGGAACTTGGAGACATTGTAGAAAATAGGTCTGCCTTTCATCTAGCGCCAATATTCCACCTCTGTGTGCCAATCCACCCAGCAGGATGAGCCTTGTTTCACACAGAGGTACTTCTTGCAAAGTGAGCACCAGACGTGACTCTTCACCTTCTTGCATGGATTGTCTTTGTAAGACACTCCAGGATTTTGCTTGTTGTACCTGGAGTGCTTTTCCCTGCACACAGCACACATATGATTAGACGATGTCCCAGGGGGAATCTCTGGAAAATGATTGCCTGGGGTCATCCGTTGAGGGCAGGGTTCCTTTTGTGGGTGGCGGTTGGCTGATGGCCTGTATCCACCAATAAGTTGCAGGCACAGTTTCTGAATATATCTGGTGAAATAAACTGGCTTTTTTGAAGCAGCTTGCTGCTTTGAAGCATACAAGATATAAGAATTATAACTGGCCCACATAAAAAATTTTATGAAAAGCTGCCGGGGCCAGTGGTAATGACAATGAGACTGGTGAAGGCGGGTCATCTGGTCATTTTTGTCACAGCCACCCATATATTTATTATAGTCCTTCACCAGCTGTGGCATCTGTATTTCTTGCACACTGCCATCTTTATTTCTTCTGTTTATTACTACACTAGAAGCCCGGTGCACGAAATTCATGCACGGCAGGGGGTTGTCCCTCAGCCCAGCCTGTACCCTCTCCAATCTGGGACTCCTGGAGGGATGTCCGACTGCCCGTTTAGGCCCGATCCAACCAGGATCGGGCCTAAATGGGCAGTCGGACATCCCTCTCACAATCCAGGACTGCTGGCTCCCAACTGCTTGCCTGCCTGCCTTCCTGATTGCCCCTAACCGCTTCTGCCTGCCAGCCTGATCACCCCCTAACCACTCCACTGCCAGCCTGATTGATGCCTAACTGCTCCCCTGCCAGCCTGTTTGCCCCCAACTTCCCTCCTCTGCCAGCCTGGTCACCCCTAACTGCCCTCTCCTGCAGGGTTGATCACCTCCAACTGCCCTCCCTTGCAAGCCTGGTCCCTCTGAACTGCCCTCTCTTGCAGGCCTGGTCCCTCCCAACTGCCCTCCCTTGCAGGCCGGGTGCCTCCCAACTGCCCTCTCCTGCTGGCCATCTTGTAGTGGCCATCTTGTGTCCACATGGGGGCAGGATCTTTGACCACATGGGGGCAGCTATATTGTGTGTTGCAGTGATGATCAATCTGTATATTACTCTTTTATTAGATAGGATAGAGGCCTGGTGCACGGTTGGGGGCCAGCTGGTTTGCCCTGAAGGGTGTCACAGATAAGGGTGGGGGTTCCCTTGGGGTGTGGGGCAGCCTGAGCAAGGGGCCTGTGGTGGTTTTCAGGCCGGCCACGCCTCCTGGCAACCCAAGGGGAGGCCCTGGTATCTGGAATTTATTTTCCTTCTACAATTGAAACTTTGTAGCCTGGGGCGGCAGCCATTTCTGGGGCGGCAGCCATTTCTGTGGCAGTTAATTCACCTTCTACATTTGAAACTTTGTAGCCTTAAGCGGGAGAGCCCCGCCAGGGTGTGCGGAAAGCTTTGCTTCCCCTGTTGCTGCCGGCAACCCTGGCCTGCTCTCTCAAGCTCCATTCTGCCGCCATTTGTTTGAATTTGTTTACCTTCTATAATTGAAACTTTGTAGCTTGAGTGGAGGCTTAGGCCTGCAACGGCTATGGAAAGCTTGGCTTGCTCTGTTACCTGGGAAACCTTGTTTTCTGTGGCTGTAGCCATCTTGGATTGGGGTTAATTTGCATACTCGCCCTGATTGGCGGGTGGGCGTGGCTTATGTAGCGGAGTGATGGTTAATTTGCATATTACCATTTTATTAGAGAGGATTTTGGGCTGGATCGTGGTAGTTTGAAATAAATGTGATGGGCTTTCTATCCTGACAAACTAAACATGTTACACTTTCTTGACATAGATAGTGACTGTCACCCCTAGCAAGTTTTTTTACACTTTTCAGCGACTTAGGAAACTGCTTCCTGTTTTGCTGCAGGGTTCCCACAATTCCTGTGTGTAATTCTGACAGTGCATATTTAGCAAGGGTTACAGAGTTGTAGAACCGGTCCATGACAAGCACATGAGATTTATTTTCCATTGCATATGAGGTCAGGAGACGAACGACTGTATTTCCTACGGCGCCCAAGTCTTTTATAGGCATTGGTGCAGCACCAGTGTAGATTTCTGCATTCAAACTGTAGCCAGTCTCCCCTTCACAGAGAAGGAAAGACGTGATGCCCCACTTTGTGGGCTTATCCTTGATATACTGCTTGATGGCCAAGCGGTTTTTTGTCGGGATCATCCCCTCATCTAGGCTCCAATGTTGCTTTGGCAGATAGAAGTGGAGAAACTTGGGGAGCAGACTTTCCAAGAAAGGCCTAACTTTATATATTCTATCTGTCTTATCAATATCTGTGTCTTCCTCATCAATTATGTGTAAAAAACTCCAAAGGGCCAAGAATCTGTCTCGAGTCATAACATTTCAAAATCCGGGAGTAAACCCAACAAAGTCAGAGCCCTCATTTGTCCAATAATCCCGATAGCTGGGCTTTATACATAAGTATTCCATATAGATCCTCAGTCCAAGAAAAGCCTTCATTTCTTCCACTGTGGCATCCTTGACATTTTTGGCATTGTAGGAGTTGGGCTTTGTTATATGCAATTGGTGGGCATGGAGGTTAGTTTTCTCTGTCAAATTTTGCCAGAAAGTATCATCCAAAAACAAGGATAAAAAGTCAATCGGTTCACTCTCTTCTGTGATAGATCCAGGAATGTTCACTGGGCCTTTTCCATCCTCATTGAAATTCAGATCTGTATTTGGTGATACAAAATTCCTTGTCCAACCTTCATCACCACCTAGATCTCCCCCATCAGCTGTTTGAGGGACACCCCCCTCTTCTCTTATTATCGATCTAGCTCTAGATCTACAAGGTTCAAGATTCTCCTCATCACTCGAGCTCTCACTGTCTGTGTCACTTGAACTGGAAACGTATTCTTGATGAAATTCTGACTCCTCAGAGTCTGAATCAACCAAAGTATCGATCACCTGTTGGACTGTGATAAGCCTAGACCTACTTCGCTTTCCTGTTGAAGTGCTTGGTTCATCAGCCGCTCGTTTCATTGTGAATTTTCAGAATTTTTTCACGTGAAACCACAAAAAGTCAATTCAAACACATGGGGGCAGACATTTGCAATGGCTAACTGTGAGGTTTGACCACGATTGGTTGGTTATTTTTAGTTTGTGACACATTTTTTTTTCACGTACTAGGCAAAGTACAGAATATTAGGTATAGCGGCAGATTCGGAAATTACCGAAAAATCGGTACAGCGGTCTGGTAGGGTTAAGAAAAAATTTTCCTCCACTGAGTAGAATGTTAGCTGCGGGTTTGTCATATATGGCCATTATTTTTTAAATATATTTTTATTGATTTTTAGAGAGACGAAGGGAGAGGCAGAAAGAGAAACTTCAATGTGAGAGCAGAACATCGATTAGCTACTTCCTGCATGCCTTCCACTGGGGATCGAGACCCCAACCCAGGCATGTGCCCTGATGCCCTGATGGGGAATCAAACCAGCAACCCTTTGGTGCATGGGACAATGCCCAAAAATCTGAGCCACACCAGCCAGGGATATGTGCGTTATTTTTTTAAAATATACTTTTATTTATTTCAGAGTGAAAGGCAGAGGGAGAGCAATAGAAACAGCCTATATAATAAAGAGGTAATATGCAAATTGACCATCACTCCAACATACAAGATGGCCACCCCCATGTGGACACAAGATGGCCATCACAAGATGGCCAGCAGGGGAGGGCAGCTGTGGGCAATCAGGCCTGCAGGGGAGGGCAGTTGTGGGCAATCAGGCCTGCAGGGGAGGGCAGTTAGGGGTGACTGGGCCAGCAGAGGAGGGCAGTTGGGGGCAACTAGGCCTGCAGGGGAGGACAGTTGGAGAGGACCAGGCCTGCAGGGGGGAGGGCAGTTGGGGGCGACCAGGACTGCAGGTGAGGACAGTTAGGGGTGACCAGGCCAGAAGGGGAGGGCAGTTAAGGGCAATCGAGCCAGCAGGGGAGCAGTTAGGCGTCGATCAAGCTGGCAGGGCAGTGGTTAAGGGGTGCTCAGGCTGGCAAGCAGAAGAGGATAGGGGCAATTAGGCAGGCAGGCAGGTGAGCAGTTGGGAGCCAGCAGTGGATCGGGCCTAAACAGGCAGTTGGACATCCCTCGAGGGGTCCCAGATTGCTGAGGGTGCAGGCTGGGCTGAGCGACACACACACACAACCATCCCCATGCATGAATTTCGTGCATCAGGCCTCTAGTCAATAAGAGACAATTGTCGATTGGCTGCCTCCTGCATGTCCCACACTAGGGATTGAGCCCGCAACCGGGGCATATACCCTGACCAAGAACTGAAAAGTGACCTCCTGGTTCATAGGTCAACATTCAACCACTGAGAATGCCAGCCTGGCTTTGTAGCCATTATTATGTTGAGGTATGTTCCATCTAATCTTTACTGTGAAATTTTATCAGAAATGGATGCTGAATTGTCTCAAATGCTTTTTCTGCATTTATTGACATGATCATGTGATTTTATCTTTCATTTCCTTTATGGGGTGTTATCACATTGATTGCGGATATTGAACCAAATTTGCATCCCAGGAATAAATTCCACTTGATCAGGGTGTATGATCTTTTTTATGTATTGCTAAATTTGGTTTGCTAATATTTTTTGAGGATTTTTGCATCTATGTTCATCAGGGATATTGTCTGGTTTTGGAATCAGGGTAATGCTGGCCTTGTAAAATAAGCGTGGGGGCCTTCCCTCTTCCTGAATGTTCTGGAATAGTTTGAGAAGGATAAGCGTTAATTCATTAAATGTCTGGTAAAATCCACCTGTGAGGCCATCAAATCTAGGACTGTTGTTTATTGAAAGTTTTTGATTACTGCTTCAATTTAATTAGGAGTGATAGGTCTGTTTAGATTTTGTTTCTACTTGACTCAGCCTTAGAAGACTGTATGTTTCTAGAAATTTATCCACTTCTCCCAGGTTGTCCAGTTTTCAACGTGTTATTGTTCTTTTGGGTATATAATTTTCTTATAATCTTTGTATTTATTTGGATCTTCTATTTTTCTTGATGAGTCTGGTTAAATGTTTATCAATTTTGCTTATTTTTTCAAGAAACCAGCTCATGGTTTCACCGATCTCTTGTATTGTTTACTTAGACTCTGTATTGTTATTTCTGCTGTGATATTTATTATATCCTTCCTTCTACTCACTTTAAACTTTGGTTGTTGTTTTCTTTCTAGTTCCTTTAGGTGTAAGCTTAGATTGTTTATTTATGATTTTTCTTGTTTTTCGATGTAGGCCGATATTGCTATAAATTTCCATTTTAGAACTGCTTTCCCATAGATTTTGGGTCATTGGGTGTCCATTTTCATTTGTCTCCAGGTTATTTTTTGATGTCTTCGTTGATCTCACAGTTAATCCTTTCATTGTTTAGTTGCATGTGTTTCTGTGTCTCAGTTTTCTTCTTTAACAGATTTCTAGTTTTATACCATTGTGGTAGAAAAAGACACTTGATATGATTTCAATCTCAAATTTATTGAAACTTTTTTTGTGGCCTATCATGTGCTCTATTCTAAAAATGTTTCATGCGTACTTGATTGTCTCTGTTTTAAAATCTATTTTGTCTGATATAAGTACCGTACTTTCCGGCGTATAAGACGACTGGGTGTATAAGATTTTCCTGGGTTAAAAAGTCATTTTATATGCCGGAAAATACGGTATATTGGACTATATTGATGGGATTATATATAATGGATTAGATATATTGGACTACCGTATTTTCCGGCATATAAGACGACTTTTTAACCCAGGAAAATCTTATACGCCCAGTCGTCTTATATGCCAGAAAATACGGTAGTTACTCCAGCCTTTTTACTCTTTCCATTTGCACCATCCTTTTACTATCAGTTTTTGTGTGTCTTCAGATCTGAAGTGTGCCTTTTGTAGAAAGTATATGTATGGGTTTTGTTATCTTCTTCATTTAGCTATCCTATGTCTTTTAATTGGAGCATTCAACCCATTTACATTTAAAGTGATATTTTATAGATACATAGTTATTGCCAATTTATCATTCATATTTATGATCTTTTTATTCCTGTTTTTTTCTTATTAACCTTTTGCACTCGGATGTCGAGTGTGACTTGACATGGTTAGCATTAGAATAAAGGAATCGAGAAAAAAGCAAGCGAGTGCAAAGGGTTAAAGCAGTTTCTTTAACACTTCTTGTAATACTGCTCTGGTGGTGATGGGCTACTTTAGCCTTTTCTTGTCTGGAAAGATCCTTATCTCTCCTTAAATTTTAAATAATAGCCTTGCTGGGTTGATTAATTTGAGGTTCCTTGCTATTCATCACTCTGAATATTTCCTACCAATCACTTTTGGCCTGTAATGTTTCTGTTGAGAAATAAGCTGATGGTCTTATGGGAGCTCACTTGTAGGTAACTAACCGTCTTTCTCTTGCTGCTTTTATTGTAATTATGCTGTGTCTTGGTGTGGGCCTCTCTGGGTTCATCTTATTTTGGACCCTATGCATTCTGAACTTGTATATTTATTCCCCCCCCCCACCTCCCTCTCTTTTTCTCTTTCTCCATCTCCTTCCCTTCCTTCCTCCTCCTTCTGGTACTTCTATAATGCAAGTCTTATTATGCTTGATGTTGTTCCAGGATAGTTTGTAAACTATCCTCATTTTTAAAAATTAGTTTTTGTTGTTCTGATTGGGCATTTTCTGCTACCTTGTCTTCCAAATCGCTGATTTGATTCTCTGCTTCATCTCATATGCTACTGATTCCTTCTAATGTATTCTTCATTTCAGTTAGCTAGTCTTCATTTCTGACTGGTTCTTTTTATCGTTTCTATATCCCCTTTTATGCTTACTATCTCTTCGTTGAAGTTCTCACTAAGTTCCTTGAGCATATTTACAACCAGTGTTTTGAACTCTGTAGTTTGCTTTCCTCCATTTTGTTTAATTCTTTTTCTAGAGATTTCTCTTGTTCTTTCATTTGGGCCATGTTTGTTTGTCTCCTGATATTGGCTGCCTCTTTGTATTTGTTTCTATGTATTATTAGGCAGATCTGATACATCCCCCAGTCTTGGCCTTATGAATTAGGTGTCCTATGGGGCACAGTAGCACAGTCTCCCTGATCACCTGAGCCGGGTGCTCCAGGAGTGCCTCTTGTGTAGGCTGTATGCCCTCCTGTAGTAGTTGAGCCTTAATTGCTGTTGTCACATCAGTGGGTGGGATTGACCTTCAGGCTGAGTGGTTGTAAAAACTGACCATGACAATAGTGTACAAGCTGCTGTAGGGGGGTTGGCCCTTTGGAGTGTGATTTATCCTAGTGGGCTTTGGTGCCTGCCAAGACCACCTTTTGGATATGCCACTTGTGGAGTTAATCTGATGGTGCTTGCTTTGGTATGAAGTGGTCACCAGGTACGTGGGTTCTGGGCCCTCTTGGGAGGGCCTCTGTGCAAGCCCAGGTCAGCTGCTGCCTGTGACCAGCCTAGTGTTAGCTGGTATAAGCTACAAAGTGAGCCGCAGTTGGTAGCTGCCTGTGCTGAACCTGGAGATCTGTGGGAGAGGCCCTGCTTTAAACTGAGGCCGGGTGCCACCAGTACTGAGCCTGGGCAGTTTATCAAAATATACAGGGCACCTTGAGGCCAGCCTCCACCTGTCATCTGCCTGTAAGGCTCAGCAGATGAAAGAGCCTCGGGCGGTATGTGGGTTGGGTGAAGCTGAGTCTCAGGGAACCACCAGGGTGGCACGAGTGGTGTTCACCAGGTTTGTGCAGATTCAGATTTTGTGTCACTGGTGAGCCTGGGATCAATCAGCAAAAGGCACAGGGAACACTGAGGCCAGCCACCACCCACCTGGGCCTGTGGACCTTCAAGAGCTTTTTATAGAATCACTAGAAGCCCGTTGCACGAAGTTTCGTGCAATAGACTTTCACCTGGCTGCCGGCACCAGTTATCCGCCAGCAGCAGTTTTCCTCTGGCCACCCGCCGATCAGAGCGCCTCCCGCCAGCACGATCGGCCACCCCGAGAGGAACTCCGATCGGGAGGTGCTCCAATCGATCGGCGGGTGGCCAGAGGAAAACTGCTGCTGGCGGAAAACTGGTGCCGGCAGCCACGCAATCGGCCACCCCAAGTTCCGCCACCAGCGTCTTCCGCTGGCCCCATGGGTCCTTCCGAAGCGTCGGCCGTTTAGGCCGGTGGGAGGAGCAGGGGTCGGGGACTCGCGAATCGGCCACCCTGAGTCCCGCCCCCCGCGCCTCCAGCCGGCCCAATCGTGGGCGTAGCTGAGTGATACAATTTGCATATTACCTTTTTATTATGTAGGATGGCCCACTGGCTGGACCAGAAAGAATCTCTGGTGGTGCACAAGTTGGGTGGGGCTGGATCTCAGGGAGTCATCAGGATGGAATGAGTAGACCTCACCAGGCTAACACAGATTCAGAATTATGCATGTGGGGGGAGGATTCAACATGGGAAAGATGGTGCCACCTGCCAGTTGTGTGGGAGGGCTCAACAAAGGAACAATGGTGGCTCTCCTTCTAGCAGTCACACTGAAGCCACACAATTGAGTATCACCCTGTATGTCTCTGGCAACAACCCAGCTACTGTCCCTCCTCTGGAGCCTAGGTGAGTGCCTGCAAAAGAGTAAATCTGTGTGCGGGCCCTGTAAGAGGATGCCTGGGTTGTAAGCAGCCTTTAGTTTTACCTGGATGGATAAATCCCCATTGATTTTCATAGCCAGATATTGTGGGATCCTTCTTACTAGCACTGGTGCTCCAGGCTGGGAACCCTCTCTCTTCAGGGGGTAACCTCTACAGATGAGATATCCTTCCCAATTTTCAACCTCCATACATGGGGAAGGCGGGGGGAGGCAGCTTGCATTGAGTTTCTGCTCCTTCTAAAAGTCTCAATGTGGCTTCTTCCTTTTATCCTTATAGGACTTCTGTTCAGCTAGTCTTCAGGTGAGATGAAATACAACTAATCTTTTTTTCTTTTATAGTTTGGCTTTGCATTTCTTATATCTAAGACATGCCTTGCCTACTCCAAGATTTTCCTATGCTTTCTTATAGAAGTTTTATGGTTTTAGTTCTTATATTTAATTTAAATCTATACTCAATTTCAAGTTAACTTATGTGAATGATGTAAGGTAAATGTTATTATTTGCTGTGTTTGTATATGCAAGTCCAACTGTCCAAGAACCATATGTCAAAAACACTATAGTTTTCCCCATTGAATTACTTTAGCATCATTGCCAAAAACCAGTGAATATATGTGCGTGTCTATTTCTGGACTGTATTTTATTCTATTAATCTGTCTATCCTTATGTCGATGTCACACTGTATTGATGAATATATGTATACTAGAGGCCTGATACACGAAATTGGTTCACGGGAGGGCGTGGGGGGGGGGGAATCCCTCAGCCCGATCTGCGCCCTCTCGCAACCGGGGACCCCTCAATCCTAACCAAATGCCTGCTTCAATCCTTACTGTCTGTCAATTTGTACAAAATACCCTGTAGAGATACTGACTGGCATTGCACCCAATAGTATATGTCAATTTGGGGGGGAGAAATAACATTATAATGATTGAGTTTTCTGATCCATGAACATGGTATCTGTTTCTATTTATTTGGTTCTCTTCTAAGTTCTTTCAGCAATGTTTTATAGTTTACTGGTGTACCAGTAAATAATGCGTATTTTTTTCAATAGATGGAGTTACACATATGTTGATATACTGTATATGCGACTTGATATGTATGCTATTTTGTTGTATTGACAGCAAGCTTCAAAACTTACTGAAGGTGTTAACATCATAGATATTTTTATGCTTAACCTTTTGCACTCGGATGTCGAGTGTGACTCGACACGGTTAGCATCGGTAGCAGCTCGTATGTCGAAATGTATTAAATGTATCAATAATTTGAAATATAAAAAAATCCAAATAAATAAGTTTGTATGAAAAGAAACTCCAGTTTTTTATTCTACTGCCGCGCTTTGTAAAATCTGGGGTATTTAAAAAATTAACCTTTTGCACTCGGATGTCGAGTGTGACTCGACATGGTTAGCATCGGTAGCAGGAATCGAGAAAAAAGCAAGCGAGTGCAAAGGGTTAAATCCCAAGTAGAATAAAGGAATCGAGAAAAAAGCAAGCGAGTGCAAAGGGTTAAAAATGTTACATTTCGTGCCAAAAAAAGAGCATTTGTGGGACGTTTTAATTCATTACTTTATTTTGAAGAAAAGTGCTGCTGAATACTTCCAGAAGCTTATGGTGAACATGCTCCATCTCAAGATACTTGTGAACACTGGTTTAAACGCTTTTAAAAGTGATGATTTCGATGTGAAAGACAAAGAACATCCAAGGTCAACCGAGAAAGTTTGAAGACCAACAATTACAAGCATTATTGGATGAAGATGCATGTCAAACTCAAAAACAACTTGAAGATTAACCCTTTGCACTCGCTTGCTTTTTTCTCGATTCCTTTATTCTAATGCTAACCATGTCGAGTCACACTCGACATCTGAGTGCAAAAGGTTAAACGTTGCTGAGCAAACAATTTCCGATCATTTACAAGCAATGGGAAAGATTTTCAAGGAAGGAAAATGGGTGCCACATCAACTGAACAAAAGACAAATGGAAAACCAAAAAGTCATCAGTAAAATGTTGCTTCAACGGCACGAAAGAAAGTCTTTTTTGCATTGAATTGTGACTGGCGATGAAAAGTGGATTTGAGAATCCCAAATGCACAAAATCAGGGGTTGATCCAGGTCAACCATCAATATCGACTGCAAGGCCAAATCACTTCAGAAAGAAGACAATGCTCTGCGTTTGGTGGGATCAAGAAGGTGTGGTGTATTATGAGCTTCTAAAACCAGGTGAAACCATTAATACTGATCGTTACCGACAACAAATAATCAATTTGAACCACGCTTTGATCGTGAAAAGACCAGAATGTGCCAGAAGACACAGCAAAGTAATTTTGCTTCATGGTGACCCACCATCACACACTTCAAAACCAGTTAAATATACCACGTTAAAAGATCTTGCCTGGGAAGTATTAACCCACCCGCTGTATTCACCAGACCTTGCTCCTTCAGATTACCACTTGTTCTGATCGATGGCACATGCACTTTCTGAGCAGCACTTCAAAACATACGAAGAAGTAGAAAATTGGGTCTCTGAATAGTTTGCCTCAAAACAAGAAAAGTTCTATTGGGATGGTATCCACAAATTACCTGAAAGTTGGGGAAAATGTGTAGCTAGCAATGGACATTACTTTGAATAAAGCACTTTTGATGTTTCTCTTGAAATTATTGTGTTTTCTTTGATTACAAAATCCGCGTTATTAACCGATACACCTAGTACAGGCCTTGCAGAATTTTGTTCAACTTCTCTAAGTACTGATATTCTAGGTGCTTTTGTAAATGTTTTCATGTTAATTTATTTTTATTTAAATTTGCATTTGTTCATTGCTGGTACAAAATAATGCAATTATTTTTTTGTGTAGTAACTTAGTACTAGCTCATTTATTAGCCTCAGTAGCCTTTTTTGTGGATTCCTTAAGATTTATACATACCAATTTGGGTGCCTTTGAATTCCTTTTCTTGCCTCACTGCACTAGCTATAATTTCCATAAAATTCTTCTTAGAAGTGTAAAGAGCAAACATCATTCCTTTGTTCCTGATCTTAGGAGGAAAGCATTCAATCTTTCCCCTCTAATTATAAGGTAATTACAAGATTTTACTAGTTGCCCTTTAACAAGTTGAGAAAGTTCCCTCAAGTCTAGTTTACTGATAGTTTTTATCATTTCTGAGTATTAAATTTTGTCAAATGAATTTCCTGATTCTATCAATCATATTTTTTCTTACTTAATTGGTTCATACGATAAATTACGCTTATTTATTTGCAACCTTGCATTCACTCCTGTAATAAATCCCACTTAGTTAAAAGTATTATGGTTTTTATATACTATTGACTCAGCTAAAATTTTGAAACTGGTCTGAGTTTTCTTTCATGTTAGAGTAATACTGACTTCATAAAATAAGTTGGAAAGTGTTCCCTACTGTTTATTTTCGGAAAGACTATGTAGAACTGATAATATTTCATCGTAAGTATTTAATAGAATGCCTCGATGAAGCCTTTTAGGACAAGAGTTTTTCTGAAGGAAGGTTTTAATAGCAAATTTTAAAAAAAATTATGTGCAGGGCTATTTAGGTTATCTATTTTGTCTTAAACAAGCTTAGGCATTTTTTTTGTCTTCAAGATATTTGCTCATTTCATTTAAGTTGTTTAATTTCTACAGTATCTCTAGCCAAATGTCTTCTTTCAAACTGGTTATTGTAACCTGTCTTTTTTTTCCTAATCAGTCTGGCTAGAATTTTATTATTATTGATCTTGTTAAAAAGCCAGACTTTAATTTCTGATTTTCTCTACTGTTTTACACTTTTCTATTTCATGGGTTTCTGCACTTGTCCTCATTTTTTTCTTTCTCCTTGTTTTGGGATTGCTCTTCTCTTCCATTTTCTTAACCTTTTGCACTCGGATGTCGAGTGTGACTCGACACAGCATTAGAATAAAGGAATCGAGAAAAAAGCAAGCGAGTCAAAAGGTTAAAATGGAAGCTTAAGAATACTGATTTGAGAACTGCTTTTTTATAATATAAGCACTTAAAATTATAATTTACCCTTTAAGCACTTTAGCTTCATACCACACATTTGATCATTACATCCATACCTATAATAATTTATAATAATAAAAGCATAATATGCTAATTAGACTGGATGTCCTTCTGGATGAAGCCGTAGCTGAGAGGGAAAAGTCTGGGTCCCAGGTGCCTGCCAGCGGCCGGAGGGAAGCTGGTGTCGGCAGCTGGGGGAAGGAAGGCCTACTCTTGCACAAATTTCATGCATCAGGCCTCTATTTTAATAATAAAAGCAAACACTTATATAGAGTTTACTTTATGGCAGGTCCTGTTTCAAGTGGGTGGGATCAAGAAGGTGTGGTGTATTAGAGGATAAATATTCTTCATCCTCAAAGCAGTCCTATGAGCGATTTCTAGTTGTTTGTGGCTAGAGGGTAAATTCGATCCATGTTACTATATCTTGGCTGGAACCAGACGTCCAATATACTCATTATGTCTGATGTTTCCTTATGTTAAGATAGGAACTACTGTTTCCTCATCTTACAGATGATAAAATTGAGTGTTAGAAAGGTTGACTGTCTATGGTAACAAAGTTAATAAGGAGCAAGAGTAAAGATTTGAGTCTTTCACCTATCTATATACTATATTGAGTCCAAAATAAAACAAATCTTGGTGGTGAAGAGAATATGGAGGAGGAGGAAAATTTACAAATATGTTAAATCTTAAGCATGCTGAGCCTGAGATATCTCTGAGACGTCCAAATGGAAATAACAAGGTGGTAGCCTGATGCAGAATTGGACTTCAGAGAAGTTTGGGCAAAATATATAAATTCCGAGTTGTTGTAATTGAATCAATGAGAATGATAATACACAAAAAGAAGTGTAGTAGTAAAAAAAAGAGAGGCCCTAAGAGTCAGCTTTGTGAATACCCTCATTTAATGAGCAATTAGAGAGCGAGAAACCAACAAAGAAGTCAGAGAAGATGTAGCCAAAGACATAGATAGAAAACGAGGGGAAAACAAGGAGAAGCCAAGGGATCAGTGTTTTAAAAGAGTAGAGTGGTCAATAGTATTGAATGCTACAGAAATATCAAATAAGCCATTTATTTAAGAAGAGTGAATGCCGGAAACTGATCATTGTCTCACTAATAGATGTAAAAGGCTGGTCAACCTTGAAGCTCTGAAAAGTCAGAGCCAACCACTCCCTATCTAATTGAGACAATGGTAACTGAGGCAACTTTCCCATCAAATAATCATGTAAATCCTTACTGATATAATAATCCATTTATTACCTGCCTAAGGGCTATGGGTGTATCCCATAGTCTCAATAAAAAGGATAGCAAGGCCAGAGCCTAGCAGTAGTCCTCCCACTAGAGGTGGGCTCCCGCCTGGCCCCCCATATTGCCAAATTAATACTTTTCTAGTCTCTTTTCATTTGTGTGCGGCCCTTCTCCAGAACCTGAACCCTGAACCGGAACCCTGAACCACTTGGGACGTGAAAGGGGCTCCCACAAGTGAAGGTAGTGGAAGCTAGATTGAAATAAGCTCAGGTGTGAGTAGGATACGATTTTAGAAATAGGGTAAATGGGTGTAGTTACTTCTGTAGAGAAGTTTAGCAAAGGCGAAAGAAAATTGGTGAAGAAAGATATATAGTCAAGGGAGGATGACTAGAATATATGTGATATATAACATCTTATAGCATAGCACATCCTATAAAATAAAGAGGTAATATGCAAATTGACCATCAATCCAACACACAAGATGGCCTGCAGAAGAGGGCAGTTGTGGGCGATAAGGCCAGCAGGGGAGGGCAGTTGTGAGGGACCAGGCCTGCAAGGGAGGGCAGTTGTGGGCGATCAGGCCTGCAGGAGAGGGCAGTTGGGGGTGACCGGGACAGCAGGGGAGGGAAGTTGGGGGTGACCAGGCCTGCAGGGGAGAGCAGTTGGGGGGGACCAGGCCTGCAGGAAAGGACAGTTAGGGGCGACCAGGCCTGCAGGGGAGGGCAGTTAGGGGCGAACAGGCTGGCATGGGAGGGCAGTTAGGGGTAACCAGGCCAGCAGGGGAGGGCAGTTGGGGGCGACCAGGCCTGCAGGGGAGGACAGTTAGGGGCCACCAGGTGGGCAGGGGAGGGCAGTTAGGGGTGACCAGGCTGGCAGGGGAGGTCAGTTAGGTGCAATCGGGCTGGCCAGGGAGCAGTTAGGCATCGATCAGGCTGGCAGGGGAGTGGTTAGGGGGTGGTCAGGCTGACAGAAGCGGTTAGGGGCAATCAGGCAGACAGGCGAGTGGTTGGAAGCCAGCAGTTCTGGATTGTGAGAGGGATGTCCGACTGCTCGTTTAGGCCCGATTCCAGTGGGATTGGCCCTAAACGGGCAGTCAAACATCCCTCGAGGGTTCCCAGATTGGAGAGGGTGCAGGATGGGCTGAGGGACACCCCCTCCCCGTACACGAATTTCGTGCACCGGGCCTCTAGTTTAACATACACTGGGTGGCCAGATTATTATGATCTCTGAACGCATAATAATCTGGCCACTCAGTATATATATTGAGTGGCCGGATTATTATAACCACCTGACGTTTGTAGGCAAATTAGCCGTACACTGCATCGTATGGGATATGGAAGCTGAAGGCCTGTTCAAACACCTTTGCTGTCTGCAGTTACCAAGATAAAACGTATCCAATTCGCACAGGAACACAAGGATTGGACAGTCGAGCATTGGAAAAAAGCCATGTGGTCCGATGAATCACGTTTCCAGTTGCATCATGCAGATGGCAGAGTGAGAATTTCAATGAAACATCTTGAAAGCATGCACCCCACATGCATGAGTACAACCCTTCAAGCTGTTGGGGGCAGTGTTATGGTTTGGGGCATGTTTTCCTGGCATGATTTGGGCCCTTTAATTCGTGTGGAACAACGTCTGAATAGCACAACATACCTAAGTATCGTTGCTGATCAAGTTCATCCTATCATGTTGATGGTGTATCCCAATGGAGATGGCTTCTTCCAACAAGACAATGCGCCATGCCACAGTGCTCGTATTGTGCAGGAGTGGTTTCAAGAACATGAGGGAGACTTTACCTTGCTTAGGTGGCCCCACAATCCCCAGATCTCAATCCAATTGAGCATTTGTGGGACAAAGTTAAAAGAGTCATCAGGCAGCTGGTTCCACAACCATCAAATCTCACAGAACTGTACTGTGCTATTCATCAGGCATGGTGTCAGATTCTTCGCATCACCTTTCAACATCAATGCCAAAAAGAATCGCCTCAGTATTGAAGGCAAAAGGTGGCCCAACGAATTACTGATTGGGTGGTCATAATAATCTGGCCACTCAGTGTGTGTGTGTGTGTGTGTGTGTGTGTGTGTGTGTGTGTGTGTTTTAGAGGCCCGGTGCATGAATTCAGGCATGGGTGGGCTCCAGCCAGCCTGGCCAGGGGGAGGGGACATGGGTGGTTGGCTGGCCTGCCTGCTGGTCAAACTCCTGGTCGAGGGGACAATTTGCATATTAGCCTTTTATTATATAGGATATACACTGAGTGGCCAGATTATTATGCGTTCAGAGATCATAATAATCTGGCCACTCAGGGTATACAACATAGAGACAAAATGATCATATTTACAATAAAAAGGATCCAATAAAGAGGAAAAGGGTAGAAATAGGGGAGGGGAAAAAAGAAAAGGCAACCACATGAGGTTTCAGATAACCTAATTTTCTCAAAAAAGGTAGAAAGAAATGGAATCCAGAGCACATGTGTGCCATACAGGCGGAGTCAATGGTGTAGCACTGCATCAGAAAATACCATGAAGAGACTGAAACAGAGCAATTTCTAAGATAAGGTCATTAAGGACACTGGTAAGATTTATGCAGGGCACATTTGGTGCACTGTTCTTTCAATGATGAAGCCAGAACAGCATAGTGTGAGGAAAAAGGTATGGAGTCTGATAATTCATTCCTCTACTCTGGAAGGATTCTCTTGGATTAAAAATAAAGAAACTGTAATAAAGAACTTCAACAACTCAACACCAGGAAGACAAACAATCCAATTAAAAAATGGGCAAAGGACCTGAATAGACAGACTTCCCCAAAGAGGACATACAGATGGCCATAGACATATGAAAAAATGCTTAACATCATTAACCATCACAGAGATGCAAGTTAAAACCATAATGAGTTATCACGTCACACCTGCCAGAATGGTTACCATCAATCAATAAACAACAAGTGCTTGGGAGGATATGGTCAAAAGGGAACCCTAATCCACTGCTGGTGGGAATGCAGACTGGTGCAACCACTATAGAAAATAGTGTGGAGTTTCCTCAAAAATGAAAAATGGAACTGCCATTTTTAATTTCCCCACTTCTTGGGATATATTCCAAGAAGCATGAAACACCAATCAGAAAGAACATATGTATCCCTAGCAGCATTATTTACAAGAGCCAAGATATGGAAACAGTCCAAGTGCTGCCCATCAAAAGATGAGTGGATAAAAAAGCTGTGATACATTTACACCATGGAATAGTAACATGGCCATAAAAAAGAAGGAAAGCTTACCTTCTGTGACAGCATGGAGGGACCTGGAGATTATTATGCTACTAGAGGGCCGGTGCACGAAATTCATGCACGGGGGGAGGGTGTCCCTCAACCCGGCCTGCACCCTCTTCAATATGGGATCCCTCGGGGGATGTCCGACTGCTGGTTTAGGCCCAATCCCACAGGGATCCCTCTCACAATCTGGGACTGCTAGCTCCTAACCGCTCGCCTGCCTGCTTGCCTGATTGCCCCTAACCGCTTCTGCCTGCCAACGTGATTGCCCCCTAACCGCTCCCCTGCCGGCCTGATTGACACCCAATTGCCCCCAACTGCCCTCCCATGGCGGCCTGATTGCCCCCAACTGCCCTCCCTGCCTGCCCAATGCTCCCAACTGCCCTCCCCTGCCGGCCCAATCGCCCCCAACTGTCCTCCCTTGCCAGCCCGATTGCCCACAACTGCCCTCCCCTGCCAGCCCGATTGCCCACAATTGCCCTCCTCTGCTGCGACCCGCCTCTTCTGCCAGGACCCGCCTCCTCCACGTGAGCCAGCAGAGACGCCAGGACCAGCCTCCTCCATTCCGCACAGAGCCACAGGACCCCAAGGCCTCACGGTGCAGAGCAGCTGCCAGGTCCCACCTCAGCTGTGCACGCAGCCATCTTGTGGCAGCCATCTTGTGACAACGTTGCGCGTGGGCGTCGCACGAGGGTGTGACGCCACCTAGGCTTTTATTATATAGGATGTGAAATAAGCCAATCAGAGAAAGATATATACCATATGATCTCACTTATATGTGAAATGTAACTAACAAACTGACAAAATAGAAACAGAGGAATGGATACATGGAGCAGACTGACAGCTGTCAGAGGGCTGCAGGGAGCCAGGAACTGAATGAAAGACAGTGAAGGGATTAGCCAAAAAACATATATGCATAACCCATAGGCACAGACAACAGTGTGGTGATAGCCAGAGGGAAGGGGGCTGGGTAGAGGTGGACAAAGGGGGTGGGGAGAATGGGGACATATGTGATAGTGTCAACAATAAAAAAAAAAGTATAAAACAAACAAGGAAACCATAGTAGTTATAGAATTCAGATGTGATTGGTTATGGGGCTCACAGGAATAAGAGAAAAGACAGGCATTATTACCTCATTTAATAGAGAGTAAGAGACTCAAAGAGGTTAACAAGCAAAACTGAATGTTATGGAAATATTGAGGTTCAGCTTTAGCTTTTAAGTTTCACCTATCACTATTCCTTTGGCAAGAATACTATACTCATGTCAACATGGCTAAACGATCATACCCCCAACTGTACCTCATTTGCTCATTTCCCTTCCCTTTTCATAAAATATTTTAATCTTTTCTTTGTATCTATCTAAATTCTACCAAATACTAGCTTAAATATGATCTTCATGAAACTCTTTACATTCAAAACAGCTTGAACTTAACTTTTCATCTAAACTAACCTTGCTGAACATTTAAATATTCAGATTTTACTACCAGACTGTGATCTCTTCTCACTCAGGGTATATTGCCAAAGGGAAATTCTTCTGTAACCTTGCAATTGAGATTGCACATTGAACAGACAGATAATGGGTAAGAGCACTGGTTATCTTCCTAAAACTGAGGCGGGAGAGTGGGGAGGGGGGGGCATATTAGAAAACAAAAGAGCTCCCAAAAGAAAATGTCTAACTGGGAAATTCCCCTATTTTTACACTCTGACTGGGATTTTTCTCACCGATTCCTATTGCAACCATAAAGCTAGAGGGCCATGTTACTTCCCTTTCTTCCCATTCAAGTTCAATAAAAGGACCTATTACCAAATCTCTTCCTTTGCTCCATTTAACACAGATGAGAAGCAGGACTTCTCAAAAGAGATGCTATTAAAATACCAAAGGGAAAGAAAGGAAAACTACAACATAACAAGGTTGTATCACAAATCTATACAATGGCTAACCTTAGAATTTAACCAACTGACCTCAGAAGCTATCTTACTATAAACCTCACAACAAATAAACTATTAATAAGTATTAAGATTTAAGAAGCTGATTATTAAAACAAAATGAAGTAAAACCAACAGGCAAGAAGAAACAAAATTCTCTACTTATACACCATCTTTAAAGTCAAGTAGGGTGAACTTACTGCCACCAGTATACTTTTCTTAATGCCGTGTTTTCTAGTTTAGTAATTCTCTAATTTAAATTTGCATAAGCATTAATGTTCTTGAGTGTGTGTGTGTGTTTGTGTACACAAAAGATTTCATAGTGTCTTTTATGAGTTAAGGAACTCTCAAGGGTGATTCTGGCTTTTGTTTTACATACTGTCTTTAACTCTAGTAAACACAAGATCCCATTCTTCTAAACAATTCACAAAACTTGCATAGTCAAAACCATCCCTGAAAATTCCTTAAATCATAACATATGATCACATTCAGTACAATAACATTTAAGGCTGCCCCAAATATTAAATGCTCACCCTATGGGAGACATGTAGCAACTAATACGGTAGAGTGAATAGTAGGTTCCTGTCTCCAGGGACCTAAACTCACTGTGATGGTGGGCAGATTTGTCAGTACCACTATTGCCATCTGTCTGCAAAACCTGCATAGCTGGACACTAAAACTAAACTTTTACATGAAAAAAAATGTTACTGCCATAAGCATTCAAACAATGAAGCTTCAAGGAAGTGGTTAGAATCTTATAAAAATTAACTCATCTGACTCAATCTTTATTAAAGTAAGAGCCTACGTGAGGGCTGAATAATGGCCCTCTACATTTGAGACTCCTCCTGCTCCACTTTCCTTCTTTGCACTAATCTCTTTTGAAGAGGTTAGGATCTACTCCCACAGATCCTTTATAATAAAAAGTAGAGAACAAATCCTTTAAGTATCAGTAAAATTAGCCTGTTTCTTTAGTTTCTCATGAGAGCAGAAAATAAATTATTCCAGCCAACAGATTACCTCGATGTCCAGGCCACTGCCGGTTCTTTCTGCTATATCACCAATCATACCTAATCTGCCCTCTCTTCTAGAGGAAGCTGTCCCCCACAAAAGGGGTGGGGAGGAGACGGCCTGGTTTGTACTTCTGCAATTGGGCTTTGTAAGATCTATCCATAAACAGGTTTAATTCTTAGTTGAGCTTACTTGAGTAAAATAAGCCTGCTTACTTATTACATTCCAACCATATAAGACAGGTGTCCCTTCATAATTTCTATATTTTGAGCAGGATGCATTCAGTTAAAACAGTGGCAGCCACAGAAAATCACTAAGCCTTAGAACTGGTTTCCAAGGCTTCAGACATTCGCTTTATAGCAGAGTCCTCAACAATACAGTAACATGCCTCGGACACCTTTTAAACAACAATGATAACAAACTTTAAGTAATAGAACCCAATATGGGTATGATATTATCATTAACATCTCAGTTCATATCCAAGATTCTAAAATACTTTGTACTCAAAATGGAAAAAATCTCAAGATGTTAGAAAGCTGGCTCTGGGCTTCTCAGCGGGAGCTAGATTATTCATGGTAGTGGCTAAAATGCAATGCCAATTTTCTCCATGACACTCTATTCAATAAAAACAGGGAACCTAATTTGTAAGAATACTAGTGGCCCAGTGCATGGATTCATTCACACTGAAAGGAAATTAATTAGAAGAAATATTTTAGTATCTCTATTCGCCTTTTCTCTATAATAGAAGTGTCAGAGATGAAAGAAAATTAGTAAAATATATGAAAATAACATATAAATTAATAAGTAAACAATAACATAACAGACATGATATAAAGACAATAAAAACATGATATGAAAACAAAAACATGATATAAAAACAACACTGATACAAACAATGACTAATAAATTGATTAAACTTATTCTAATATCTCCCTGTATACCACATTAAGAGTAAACACTTTCAGAGTGCTTGACTTATTTCCCTTGTGATGAAGTATTTACAACTTTAACTTTAATGTCACAAGCTCTTCGAGCTCAGGAGAAAGCAACACACAACTGACCATGTCCGAAAACGGGTTCAGATACGAATATTCTACTCTGTCTAGAGTTTGTCCTTGTGATTTATTAACAGTCATGGCAAATGCTGGCATCACGGGAAACTGTCTTCGAATTAATTTAAATGGGGGGCCAGTGTCAGACGGGGACAAATCAACTCTTGGAATCAGAACAATTTCTCCTTCCGCAGATCCTGTTAATACTTCAGCTTCAATTATGTTAGGTTGCAATCTTTTGATAATAAATCTAGTACCATTACAAAGACCCCATTTACCATTAAGATTTGTCAGTAGCATGATGATTGCGCCTACTTTCAATTTTAATTTATGACACAGCATTCCCAAAGGAGTAATGATATTAAGAAATTCAATGGGAAATTTTCCTTTTCAGCATCATCCATTGAATCGATGGATTCATCACTCAAATGGTACAGCATTCCCAAAGGAGTAATGATATTAAGAAATTCAATGGGAAAGTTTCCTTTTCGGCATCATCCATTGAATCGATGGATTCATCACTCAAATGGTACAGCATTCCCAAAGGAGTAATGATATTAGAAATTCAATGGGAAATGTTCTTTTTCGGCATCATCCATTGATCGATGGATTCATCACTCAAATGGTACATTGTGACAATAGTTGGTCTTCAGATACATTCTGTCAACGACACCGGCTTCTTTCGGCTTCAGAGGTACGTTGTGCCAATAGTTGGTCTTCAGACATATTCTGTCGATGATGCCGCTTTCTTTCAGCTTCTCAATGTCAACAAAAACAACCAAATTCACAATAGACACTGACAGATTGAAACACATGTGTGCAACTGGCGCCAGCGAGAGCTTTATCTGTATCACACATGCGTGAGTCAACATTTATTTTTAAATTGCCAGTGTGGTCAGTCAGTCATATGTACAGTTGGTCACTTAGCCTTTTATATATATAGATACTATTTCCCAAGGTACTCAAAAGATATTTTCATTTTAAAGCTAAGAAAAATTCTTACTTGTAAATTCCTACAAGTTTTTAATGAGTTCTTATGTAAGGAATACCTAGTAGCTTTAAGGGCAAGTACCTTTGATTAACTCTTACGCTATCCAAAAAATTGATCATATAATCTTTCTTCCTCTGGAATGACCTTTTCTAATAATAACTTTTGCCAAGTCTTTTAGTAATAAGATTCTCAGGCTCACAAGAGAAGAAAATGTTGATAACATTCAACCACCAGCAGAGATACTTCCTAAAACCACAAATTATGAATAGCAAATGAGAAGTGTCCCAGATTCATCTCACAGGGAATTTTATCTGTATTAGTTAATTCTACATATAATTACCACAGTTTATCTTGCTGGCACTGTATTTACGATCAGAATTTTTTAAAAGTGCTAGGTAGGTATTAGAAGAAAATGTTTCCATGACAAACAGCTTTCTGTAATTAAATGTGCCTGCTCCGAGCAGGAAAAAAAACCAAAAAACCCCACCACATTTCAGAGTAAATTATACCATGTTTCAGAATCTGAAAGCTCAGCAGGATGGAAGACAGCAGTTCCATTTGATTGTGGTACCTAGCTGTGACAAATCTGAGTTGAAGACATGCAAGAGTAGAAAAAAGGTGTAGCTGTCCAGCTACAGAACCAGACCCATCACCCAGGAGCAGCTTCGGTTTGAAGCTCTAGCTCACCTTCATCACCTTCACTGAAGAAGATCTGTGCTAGGACCATTCAAATCTGTTTTCACTACCAACACAGGAGCAGCAATGAGGGCCAGAGACTAAAAATATTTTCCCCTGCAAAGTCCACAGAAGATATTAAGTGCTTCTCCTCTAATCCTCTGTCCCCTCACCTCAACTCCCATGGCCTCCTCCCCCCACCAAAAAAAATGAATATGAATTTCTGGAAAAGTTTAATAACCTCCATACAGAAAAGCTCATGAAATCACTTAGAAGACGATTTAACCATAACATGGGTATCCAACATGCCAACTGGCTGAAGTAAATAAGGCTTCCTCTCCAGTTTGGATTTTTTAATTCATGAATGTCAATAGTACTAACTCCCTTAAGTGTATTTATTTGTTTCTCAAGGGGCTTCTATCAATTTTAAACTATAGCAGAGTGAGTAGTGTGAAGGGGGGGAAAATCCATGGATTAATATCACATGACTTAATGCAACAAATGACACAGAGAAAGGCGGCCTCAAATATACGCTGGAACCACATAGAACAAGGACAAATGTCCCAACTGCAGTGTTAAGCGCCCCGAGAAACAACCAATGATTATGATACCCCTGAGGCATGAAGAAATTAAACAACAGTGCACTCCATGTTAGAAAGCCAGAACCTGGCTAAGACATTTTTGTAAAGAAGCTAATCAAAGTTATGTTTTTTAAATGTTAGTATATTGTGGAGATAAAATAACTTATAAGGTGATGTGAGAGGAATAAATTTACTCGTGGTCATGGAAAGACGACATTGTAATTAAAATGACAGCAATGGGTTCAAGTCAGTAAGCAGTACTAATTATTTGTTTCAATAGTTGGGAAGGTACAACAGCAAGTTTGAAAACTGAAGGACTGTACCCATCAACAGTGAAAAAGGAAAAAGACTACAGAGCCAAGAAAGTAATACCACCGCCATGGAGAAATTAACTACCCCTTTTAATAAGTTTTTAAATTGTTTCTTTTACTTTATTTCCGTTTGTTTCCTTAAGAAACGTAGATAATGACCACAATTTTCTTTTACACCTTAGCTACCAGATCCTTAAACAAAAAAATACAAGGGATTTTATGAAAAGAAACTGTTATCTAGTTCATACTATTAATATCTGTGTATATTTTATATCAGTAACATGCCTCTTTTCTTTAAATCATATACTATATTTTCAAACTGATGGAAGTAATTCATAGCTATTACTATGTGTACTGAATATATACATATACAAATACAAATACATATACAGACACAATGCCTGAATAATTAAGGTTAGGTGCAGTTTCTCTGGATAAATCAATTTTTACACAAAGTTGAAGGTTATTGTTCTAAGACTAGAGGTCCGGTACACGAATCTGTGCACAGGTGGGGTCCCTCAGCCTGGCTGGCAATCAGGGCGATTGGGACCACTGGAGGTTGGCCAGGGAGAGGGGCTGCAGGAGGTTGGCCGGCTGCCCTAATTGGGGCCGATGGGGCCGGCCAGCCGGGGGGAGGGACCGTGGGAGGTTTGGCTGGCTTGGGGAAAGGACCACGGGAGGTTGGCTGTGAGAGCGCACTGACCACCAGGGTACAGCTCCTGCAGAGTACAGCTCCTGCAACCGGTCATTTTGTTGTTCGTTCGCTTAGCCTTTTATATATATAGACTAGAGGCCTGGTACACGAATTTGTGCACGGGTAGAGTCCCTCTGGGTGGCCTGCAGAGATCAGGCTGAAACCCGCAGTCCAACGCCACCTGCAGCTCCCACCTGACGCTCCCACTCATCCCGGCCCCAGTCCCAATCGGGAGAGGCTCGCTCTGCCACAGCAGCGCTCGCCAGCCATGAGCCCTGCATCTGGCACCCTCCTAAAGGGAGTGGCCTGCAGGATCAGGCTGAAACCAGCTCTCCAACATCCTCCAAGAGGTCCTGGATTGTGAGAGGGCGCAGGCCAGGCTGAGGGACCCCACCAGTGCACAATCAGGCTGGGGAGGGAACGAGGGAGGGCTCCAGTGTGTGTCCGGCCCATCTCGCTCAGTCCTGATCGGCCGGACCCCAGCAGCAAGCTAACCTACCGAAGCATCTGCCCCCTGGTGGTCAGTGCATGTCATAGCAAGTGGTTGAGCACTTTAGTATATCATTAGCATATTACGCTTTGATTGTTCGGTTGTTCTGCCATTCGACCTATTTGCATATTCCCCTTTTATTATATAGGATTATCTGTTAAAGAGTTAAAATGACTGATTGCTCTAGTTTGCCCAAACACTTCTTTATATCAAAGGTCTTTTAAAAAGCAATTGTCATAGACAATCACTGTTTGGAGTTTTCTGCCTTTAGGATATGAAAGTATCCAACCAGTTAAAATCATTATTAAAAATGGTTCTGACATTACAGGAAATTACGGTTTTTCTCTTGGTCAAAAGAACAAAGCAACCCTTGATATCCCAAAAAGACCAGATTCCCTCTGCGGAAGCAGACACCATCTTCCCAGGAGATGCCGTGGGCTAGAGAAAAAGGAGCTTTGAAGCAAGTCTGAGCAAGCCCTACATTTTGCCCTCCACTTACTAGTTGTTTAATCCTGCAAAGCTTACTCAACACATTTGATCCTTCAGTTTCTTCATCTGTAAAATGGAGATATTTGTATTTGTCTTCTAAGATCTTGTGGGAATAAACAACTGTATATTAAGTGAGAAACTGGCACAAAATGAGCCTTCAACCAATCTCAGTCCCCCTTCCCTTCTACATACGAAGTCAAAACAACTAACAACGAGCACAAAATATTTCTAAAGAACACAGTTGTAAAAACTTATATTTTCACATAGTATCAACAAAGACAATGTGAAAAAGAGGTAAGATTCTCCTGAACACATGATTGATTACAACATAACCTCCATCAGCCAGTTCAGTTTACCCATCACTCAAGGAAAAATATTAATGCAGTGGGTTCTCTACTGATCAGTATGTCCTGTTTCTTCATCTGGTATCTCATCCCTCTTCCTAATACAGTGCCAAACACATGAACACTCAATAAATATTACTACCGAGATGAAGCAAACAGCCCTAAAGTGTCATAGAAAACTCCCAAAGTGCTACCATATTTTGCAAAATGACTCAAAATGACTGAGTCGGAAGAAAAAAACGATTTACTAACTATATGCCCAGTTTGAGGGAATCTATATACAGATTACTCTTGAAAGCAAAACAAAACAAAACAAAACAAACAAACAAACAAAAAAACCCAAAATATTCTAAGCATTGTAAAAAAATGTCTTTCCTTTTATATGAAGAATACTTTAGCTGGTTTTTACATTTGTAAATAATCACAAAATGCAGGGACACTTGCCCTCTCATATATGAAGGAACTGAAGAGCTGGTTCAGGGAGAGCTGGCTCATCCAGACACCTGAGATGCACACAATATTCAGAAAGCAGAAACCCCAGGCAGAGCAGGCAAACAGCAACAAGGCTGTCAAAGTGGTGCACTTGAGCCATCTAGTGGATATGAGAAAAAAGTTTAATTCTGTAAGGAAAATGTCATATTGTCTCCTCTATGAAAACAAATAAGGTGTGTGTTTTGGGAATTGTAAATTGCAATCTATAAAAGATAGTAGAGAACTAAGAAGTGGGTATTGGGGAAAGATGAAGGATAGAGTGGTGGATGGAATTAAGGATTTTATGGACAACTAAAGATAAACACTAAAGACAAACTCTCCTTATATTTCTCTTAACCATGAATTTTTCATAACCATCACACTAATACAGTGCCAAATATGTAAGTTTGTAAGACATTACAGGAAATAAGATTTCACACTTGCTACAAAGGTCTGAGGAAGGGCTATCGGCAGTAAAAAAAAGGAGGCAGCCTCTGATTAGAAAGCAGAAAAAGGGAACTGAGAATAAAGTGAATTTCTATAGGACCAAATAAAGAAAATGATGATGCCACCTCTCTGACTGAGGAGTCCCAACCAGTTAGGACTGTGACAACCCCAGCTCACTTAGGATGTAGCCAGTGACGGGCAACCTTTTGAGCTTGGTGTGTCAAACTTCGCCAAAAAAACTGAGCATAACTCGGGTAGTGTGTCACTTTGAGGAAAAAACTAACTCCAAGACTCTAGTCGCAAATGTTTCATCCTCAGGAGCAGCAAATGTTTCATCCTCGGCATGCGGCCGCGTGTCATCAGAAATGGCTACGTGTGTCAGTGCTGACACGCCTGTCACAGGTTCGCCATCACTGATAGTCCCTCCCACTGCCATCTCACTGTCCAGCAAAGCAGGAGGCCCTGGGAGAAGGCAGCAGAAGAGTTTTAAACTCTTGGAAATACTCTTATCAACAGCATGGCTTCTGAAGGTCAGAATGTGAAATTTAAAAATTTCAGAAGCCACAAAGTACTTGCACAGTGTAGTATTGGTCAATTTCATTTAAATTTTGGAGGCATATTTTTCTCATCCATAAAATTATGGTCTTGGAATAAATTAGTGGCAAGACCACTTCATTCTAAAATTTAATAATTTTTAAAATACAAAAAAAGTTACAGGAATCACACTTTCTGACTTTAACACTTACTATAAAATTACAGTAACCAAACACTATGGTACTGGTATATAGATCAAAGTCAGAAATAAACCCATACATCAATGATCAATTGATTTTCAACAAGAGTACCAAATAATTAAATGGGTAAAAATGGTCCCTCCAAAGACTGGTGCTGTGTAAGTAGATATCCACATGGAAAAAAAATTTTACTGAACCCTTAACTATACCATACTAAAAAATTAACTCAAAATGGGTCAAAAAACAAAATAAAAGTCAAAACACTTAAAATAAAAGAGAGGAATAAATCTTCTTGAATCTATACTTGGCAATGTCTTTTTAGATATGATACCAAAAGCACAAACAACAACAACAAAAAATGGATGACTTGAACTTCATTACAATTAAAAACTCTTTCTACATCAAAGGACATTATTAAGAAGGTAAGGACAGCCCACAGAATAGAAGAAAATATCTGCAACTCATATATCTGACAAAGTATAGAATTCAGGATATATAAAGAACTCTTACAATTCAACAAAAAGACAAAGAACCTAATTTAAAAACGGGCAAAAATATTTCTCCTAAGATATACAAACAATCAATAAGCACAAGAAAAGATAATCAACATCATTAGCTATCAGGCAAGTGCAAATCAAAGCCATGAGATACCATTTCAGATCCACTTGGATGACTCTATAAAAAAGACCACAAGCATTGGTGAGGATGTGGAAAAATTAGAATCATTGCATATTGTTGTTAAGAATGTAAAATGGTGAAACTGCTGTGAAAAACGTTTGATGGGTATCTCAGTAAGTTAACCACAGAATTAACATATAACCCATCAATTTCAGTCCTGGGCTTATATCCAAAATAGGTACTTAAAAACTGTACACGATGCTCATAGCAACACTATTCACATAGCCAAAAGGTGGAAACAACCCAAATGTCCAAATGTTGATAAATGAATAAACAAAATGCGGTACATACATATAATGGAATAGTATTCTATATAATAAAAATGTAATATGCAAATTATCCCTATGACTGGGAGTTCAACCGCTAGCTATGATGTGTGCTGACCACCAGGGGGTGGAGCGGAACATGGCGGGTGGAGCGGAACATGGCGGGTGTCGGAACATGGCTGGCGGCAGTGGAGATGCTGCTGGCCCCGATGGACCCTGACAAGAGCGGGACCGTGGCGGGATGGTGGGTGTGAGTGGGGGCCCAATTGCCCCGCCGATGGCAACCAGCGGCGGTGGCAGGGGGCCCAGCCCTGATTGATAGCGCCGCAGGCAGGATGGTGGAGCAGGTGAGGGGGCAGTGCCTGGCCACCCCGCAGGCCACCCCGAGGGACCACACCCATGCACAAATTCATGCACCGGGCCTCTAATTCTGACATAAAAAGGAAGCCTAACACTCAAGATTAATGGCTTAGTTCATTTTATATTTAATGTATTACTGATGATATATTTGGATTTATGTCCACCTTTTTATGATTTGTACACATTCTGTGGACTGCTTTTGTTTGTTTTTCTTTTGGATTTCATACTTTTCCTTATATCACTGTTTACACTATTTAAGAAGTTACTCTTTCTGTTTCTTTATAGTTGCTAGTCTTTATTATAACATACATGCTGTTTAATTTATACTCTGAAAAGTTACAAATCTTTATTCTCCTCACCAACTACCTGAGAATACTAAAGCCATTCATCCCTCTTTGAGTTATATGTTATTATTGTCATATACGTATATTAATTCTACTTAAAAAAGCCCATGAGCCCTGGCCGATGTGGCTCAGTTGGTTGGGCATTGTCCAGTGTACTAAAAGGTTGCGGGTTCAATTCCAGGTCAAGGACACATGCCCGGGTGGGGATCCTGGTAGGGGCTGTGCAAAAGGCAACTGATCAATGTATCACTCTCACATTGATGTTTCTCTCTCTCTCTCCCCCTTCCTCTTTAAAAATCAATTATATATACCCATGAGACATGATCACTGATTTATACAAATCACTGTTTAGATTTACTGATCTATTTACTACTTTTTGTGCTTTTCATTCTTTCTTACATTTCAGGCTTTTCATCTGAGAATCCCTTTCCTTCTTCCTAGAGCACATCCTTCAAAATTTCCTTTGGTGAAGAAATTTCCTTTGCAAACACTGAGTTTTTTGTCTGCTTGAAGTGTCTGAATTTCCCCTTTTTTCGGTGTAGAATTTAAATTGTTTTCTTTTTACTTAACACATTGCAACCCAGTAGTTTTATTGCTAGTTTTACCCAGTGGCCAGATAAGCTTCTACTGAACGAGTACAAAAAACGTTTTACAAAGTATCATACATTAAAAAGATATTAGCTTGTAAAAACATGTAACAAAAAACTTCAAAATGCAATGGGTATTTAATTTTAAGGTGTGCCTTTAACATTTATGTAAAACACTGTGTAATATGAAAATACGAGAATGCCCGCAATGTGTTAAGTTCCAATGTCTTCTGGGTGTGACACCATGAAAGGTGATTCTCTCCCTCCCTCTAGATAATTCTATGCTGTTTCACTGTAACAAAGCTAAGTGCAAATTTCCTTTTATTTAACCAAGATGAGTTCCTATGATTCTTGAATCCATAGGTTAGTGTTGCTCCTGAGTTGTAAAAAAAATCTTAGTCCTTATCTCTCAAATGTTATCTATTCACCAGTCTCTTATGAAAGGCCATTCAAGTAAATGTTTAGATATAGTTAGCTAAGTCTCAACTTTTCTTTCACAATTTTCACCTTGTTTCTCTTGAATACATGCCAAATTCTTCAGATGTGGTTTTTAGGTCATTATTCCTCTCTTCAGGTTTACATAATCTGTAGTTAAATCAATCCATTGAAGACTTTTTAAAGTTTCAATTAGAATAATTTTCAATTCTACAAGTTCTAGGGATTTTGGGATATTCTTCATACAGTTGACGCTGGAACAATGTTGGAGTTAGGGGTACAAACCCCATGCACAGTCAAAAATCTGTGTATAACTTTTGACTCCCCCAAAACTTAACTATTACTACTGGCCAGAAATCTACTGTTACCAATAGTATAAACAGTCAATTAACACATTTTGTATGGTATTCTTATAATAAAATAAGCTAGAAAAAAAGATGTTAAGAAAACCATAAGGAAAATACATTTACAGTACTGCACTGCATTTATTGACATTGTAAGTTACACTGTTTACAAGGTGAAAAAAGCCTACATATAATAAGTGGACTGGTGCAGTTCAAACCCATGTTGTTCAAAGGTCAACTCTAGTATCTTAACCTTAGAACATAATTCCAACATGTCTTTTGTTTAATCTTAATAAGCAGTTATTTTACATTCTATGTCTGATTATTCCGATTTTCTAGCTGACTCCTGCTCACAGTTCTTAGTTTTCTTATTTACTGTCAGTTGCTCTACTTACTTGGAATATGAATTTGTCTTTTGCTTCTAATAAGAACCTGGAGATACTCATGGCCAGTATAGTATTAACTACTATTGTAAGGATAAATCCAAATTAGATTATTTTAGGGAAAAAATGTTTAGACCACCTAGATGGTATTAAATTCAAATCACAAACCACATGAGCATCAGCAGGTAGTTCAAAATTCTTAGCAATGATCTTGCTCCCACGTATCCACATAAATGGTTCTTTAAGTGTGGTCTCCAACTGCAAAATTAGCATCTCTGGAAACTTGTTAGATATGTAAATTATCAGGTCTTATGCTACACCTTCTGAATCATAACCTCTGGGACTGTCACCTAGCAATCTGTGCTTGTTATTCGGATGCATATTAAACATTGAGAAGCACAGGGAAAATTCATTTCCCTTGCAATCTTGAAGGATGGTGGGGCTGGTAGGGCTCCCAGGTTAGCCTTCTGAGGCACAGCTTTAAGAGGAAGAGGATGACTTATTAGGTTCATCACCTCAGAAACAGCTGATTATTTTATCAAGTTCCTCAACGCTTCCTGAGGCTGAGGAAAGGAAACTCAAATTTACCAGATTGTACAAATATTCTCAGGACAAAAGCTAGGTGGTCCCTTACTTAACTTTCAGAGATCCTGTGATTTCACTTAGGTATTTTTCCTCTGAGAATTTTTTAACTTGATGCTTTCGCTAGAATTTTCTTTTAATATTTTATTTTGAAACTAGAGGCCCGATGCATGAAATTCGTGCAAGGGGCTCAGCCCTCGCAGCCCTGACTTCATCTGGAAGGTCGTCTGGAAGGATGTCCGGAAGGTCGTTCGGCTGTCTGGTCTAATTAGCATGTTACGCTTTTATTATTATATATAATTATAGATTTATAGAAAGTTACAAAGGTAGTCCCATGTACCCTGTACCATACTTCTCCAAAAGTTACATCTTACTGAACTTTAAAATCAAAACTAGAAAACTGATATTGGCACAATGCGTGTATAGTTCTCAACCACTTTATCATTTGTAGATTTGTGTAACTATCATCACAATTAGAATATAGAACTATTCCATCAACACAAAAACTACCGACTCCCTCTCCCCTCCCCATACTCTTAGTCTCTGCCAACAACTGACCTGTTATCTGTACTCCAGTTCTATAATTTTGTCATTTCAAAAATATTATATAAATGGACTCATAAAGTTATTTTCTAAGATTGGCTTTTTTCATTCAGCATAAATGCCTTTAAAATATATCCGAGTTGATGCATATGTCCCATTCCTTTTTTATTGCTGAGTAGATTCCACAATATGGATGCACTATGGATTAATTTAATCACTCACCTACTGCAGGGCATTTTAGTGAACAGGTTTTGGCGATTACAAGTAAAATCATGCATATGTTTTTGTGTGGAAAATGTTTTTGTGTGGATAAATGCGCAGGAGTATGGTTACTGGGTCATATGATGAGTTTGTTTAGCTTTTTAAAAAACTGCCAAACTGTTTTCCAGAGTGCCTATCCCATTTTACATTCCTACCAGCAGTGAATGAATTCAGTTTCTCTGCATCCTTGCATTTGGTACCATCACATTTTTACTTTAATGACTCTCACAGGTGTGTGGAAATACCTATATCTATACCTATAAAAGCCTAAGCAACCGAACGACCAAACAACCAATCGCTATGGCACACACAGTGAGAGCACCGCTCAGCTGACCGATGGGCGCCAGACGCCAGGCTCATGCCTGGCGAGTGCAGCTGTGGCGGTATGAGCCTCTCCCACCTCCTCAGCAGCGCTACAGAGCAGTGGTGGCAGCAGGTGCAAAGAGAGGGAGCAGCAGCAGGAGTGGCAGGTGGCGTTCGGCAGATGACCACAGGCCACACCAAGGGACCCCACCGGTGCACGAATTAGTGCACTGGGCCTCTAGTAGCACTATAATCTTAATTTGCATTTCCCTGATGGCCAGTGATGCTTAATGTCTTTTCATGTGCTTATTTGCCATCTATACAACTTCTTCAATAAAATGTTTTTTCATGCCTTTTGCCCATTTTCTAATTAGACTGTTATTTTCTTTTCCTGAGCTTAAAGAGTTCTTTAGTTTTGAGTTCATCAGCTATGCGTTTCTAATACTTTCTGCCAGCATGTAGCTAATCTTTTCATTCTTTTCACAGGGTCTTTGAAGAGAGCAAATGTCTTTAATTTTGCTGAAGGACGAGTTATTGATTATACTCTTCACCTAGCTGTAGGTCCCAAAGATTTTCCTCTATGTGTTCTTTCCTTCATCAGCATTTGAGAGTTCTCAGCATAAAAGTCCTATATATGCTTTGTTAGGTTCATAGCTAAATATTTCACTTTTCTGAGCAACTGCAAATGGTATTGTATTTTTAATTTCCATTTCCATATGTTCATTGCTAGAGTATAAAATTAAGTTTTGTAATTGGAGGCAAAGAAATGTGAAATTGGAGAAGTCTGGAGCCAGCTTGCTCCCTGCAGGCTCAAGATCAACCATCCCACATAGGAAAAATAAAAATAAAAAAATTAATTTTTGTATGTTGAATTTGTATCAGGTGATTTTGCTGAGCTCACTTATTAGTTCCTGTTTTTTGTTTGTTTGCAGATTACTTGGAATTTTCTACACATATGATCATGTCATAGGCAAACAGTACAGCTTTATTTCTCCCATTCCAAACTGAATGCCTTCCCCCCAAGACTGCTTGTGTTGGCTGGAACTTCTAACACTGTGAGAATAATAGTGATGAGAATGAACATCCTTGCCACCTTGTTCCCAGTCACAGGAGGAAAGTATTCATTCTTTCACAAAGTATGATGCTAACTGTATGTTTTCTGTACATGTTCCTTATCAAGTTGAAGAAGTTCTCTATTCCTAGCTTTCAGAGAGTTTTAGTCATAAACAGTGCTCAACTTTGTCAAGTGCTTTTTTTGCAGCAACTGACATAATTATGATTTTTCTTCATTGTCCTGTTAATATGGGCAATAACACTAACTTATTTTCAAATATTGCATCCCTGGAGTAAAGTCCACTTGGTCACTGTACAATTTTTTATATGTTGTTGAGTTATAATCACTTATATTTTGTTAAGGAACTTCCTTATCTATATTTATGAAAGATACTGGTCTGTAGTTTTCTTTTTTGCACTTTGTCTGGTCTTAGCAGCAGGTTTCATAAAATGCATTAGGAAGGGCTCCTTCATCTTGTATTTCCTGGCAGAGATTGTATAGAAATTTTGTGGATTCTTCAAGCATTTGGTAGGACGCACCAGCGAAACCATCTAGGTCTTTCATTTTAAAATTACAAATGCAGTTTCTTTAATGGTTACAGGGCTATGCAAGTGATTTATATCAGACTTGGTGAGTTATGGTAGCTTCTGCTTTCTAAGCAATTGGTGCATTTCATTCAGATTGCTGAAACTTACTCTTTGTTGAGAATTTCTAATTTTTCATTTGTTTCAAGTATGTTTGTAATTGCTTGTTCAAACATTGTCTTTTTTTTTTAATTAAAATTCTTTATTGTTTAAAGTATTACATAAGTCTTCTTTTCCCCCCATTGACCTCTCCCTGGCAGCTCCTACCCCCTAGCACATGCCCTCACTCCCCTACTATCTGTGTCCATTGGTTATGCTAATATGCATGCTTACAAGTCCTTTGGATCTCTGACCCTCCCTCCCCTGCCTTCTCTCTGAGGTTGGACGGTCTGTTCAGTGCTACCTTGTCTCTGGATCTATTTTTGTTCATCAATTTATGTTGATCATTATATCCCACATATGAGTGAGATCATGTGACATTTATCTCTCTCTGACTGGCTTATTTCGCTTAGCATAATGCTCTCCAGTTCCATCCATGCTGTTGCAAATGGTAAAAGTTCCTTCTTTTTTTATAGCAGCATAGTATTCCACTGTGTAGATGTGCCACAGTTTTTTAATCCACTCATCTGTTGATGGGCACTTAGGCTGTTTCCAAATCTTAGCTATTGTAAACTGTGCTGCTATGAACATAGGGGTGCATATATCCTTTCTGATTGGTGTTTCTGGTTTCTTGGGATATATTCCTTTAAGTGGGATTACTGGGTCAAATGGGAATTCCATTTTTAACTTTTTGAGGAAACTCCATACTGTTTTCCACAGTGGCTGCACCAGTCTGCATTTCCACCAGCAGTGCATGGAGGGTTCTTTTTTCTCCACATGCTCACCAGCACTTGTTGTTTATTGATGATAGCCATTCTGACAGGTGTGAGATGGTACCTCATTGTTGTTTTGATTTGCATATCTTGGATGATTAGTGACTTTGAGCATGTTTTCTATGTCTCTTGGCCTTCTGTATGTCCTCTTTCAAAAAGTGTCTACCTAGGTCCTTTGTCCATTTTTTGACTGGATTGTTTATCTTCCATTTGTTAAGTTGTATGAGTTCCCTATAGATTTTGGAGATTAAACCCTTATCAGATATAACATTGCAAATATGTTCTCCCATACTGTGGGGCTTTCTTGTTGTTTTGTTGGTGATTTTTTTTGCTGTGCAGAAGCTTTTTATTGTGATGTAGTCCCATTTGTTTATTTTCTCCTTAGTTTCCATTATCCTAGGAGCTATATTAGTAAAGATATTGCTACAACATATGTCTAATATTGAAACATTTTCTTGATGGCTATTTTAAAATCCTTGTCAGTTTATTCTAACATCTGTACTATCTTGGTTTTGGCATGTTTTTTTTTTTTTTTTTTCTAATTTGAGTTGAGACATTTCTGGCTCTTGATATAAGGTATTTTCCATTGAAACCTGGATACTTGAGGTATGATGTTATGAGACTAGACCTTATTTAAACAATCAGTTAAAGCAGGCTTCCTCTGACACTGCTCTGGTCGGTAAGAAGGACAAAGCCTCATTACTGCCTGGCAGAGTCCCGGTTCCTCATTAGGTTTTTACTGACCATAGGTGAGGGGGAAGGGAAAGCAGGACTCATATACCGAGTGAAGGTGAGAGCTCAGGATCCTCACTAATAGCATGCTGGCTGGGAGGAGTGTATCTTCACTGTTCCCCACATCACCTCCAGAGATACCTATTACACCTGAGGAGGTAAAGTCTAGAACCCCATTTGGCTTTGGTAATCAGGGTGATTATTTCTGTGTATTTGGCTACAGTGGAGTGCTTACTGTTTAAAAGTTTTCTGTCTCATTAAGCTATCCTTTTTCCTGTCGTTGGCTAGAGGACATAGACTTTTCTTGGGGCTTTGTCTGCACCCAACATTTCTCGGTTGCCAGCTTCTCCACATCCATTCTATTATATATGAAGCAGTAAGAAAATCCAAGATTTCTGACATCATGTTATTTGGGTCTTTAGGTACCTTCTACTCTCCACTTTTTAGAGCTTACATTTGTTTTATACATAATGTTGAGGGGGTTTTGCTGTACTTTGCAGGAAGAATAGAGAAAAGTACATCTATCCCATTTTTCTGGAAGCAGAAGTCTATATTGCCATCACTTTTAAGTTTACTTTTATATTTTCTTCAGAGTTAGGCTTGGCAGGGAGGGAGAGTGTGAGTGTGAGTGTGTGTGTGTATTGGAGTGTGGAGGGTTGTGTGCGTGTTTAAAAAAATATGATCTTGAACGCAACTAAATGTTTCTAATTCATTTCACTCACATGCCTTCCAATAACTCTCCAAATACTTAGTTGTTTTACTTCACAAAATATTTAGGATTGGCTTTCTACCAGAAACTAACAAAGAACCCAAGGCTTGTATACTGGCTGACTCACAAGCCAAACTGAGACAGCATACAGTAATTGAGAGAGAGTTAACCATAAGGAAATAAAGAGGGGAATTCAGCCCAGCTGGCATGGCTCAGTGGTTAAGCATCGACCTATTAACCAGGAGGTCTTGGTTCGATTTCCAGTCAGGGAACATGCCTGGGTTGCAGGCTCAACCAACAGTAGGGGGCGTGCAGGGGGCAGCCAATCAATGATTCCCTCTCATCATTGATGTTTCTTTCTCTCTCTCCCTTCTCTGAAATCAATAAAAAATATATTAAAGAAAAAAAGGGGGATTTCACGGAAACACTGACTCAGCCATGAACTGGAAGTTTCTGATAAGTTTATCTAGGTCTCTAATATTTCTTATTGTCTTATTTATTCCCTGCATACTTACTCTCAAAGATAAGTATGTTAAAGTCTCCCACTATGATCTATCAATTAAAAAAGACCCTTTCTGTTCTGTTTACTGTTTTATGCCTTGAATTCTACTACACCTGATATCATTCTTATTTTTTGTAAACATTCATGAATTTGTTCTAACTTTTCACTTTTCTGAATCACTTTGTTTTAGATTATTTTCTCTTATAAAGCATCTACCTAGATTCTTTCTGACTATCTGGATGTCAGTGGGCAGAGAGGAAGAGGAGACATGCAGGATTATGTCACAACCTGGCTGGGAATTCCTTAACTTCTACAGCATTTTTAACTTTACTTGTCTCAGCAATTACTACTACAAGATTTTGGCATATTTACATACATGCTATCTTCTCATGGACTGTAGGCATTTGGAGGACAGACAAGTTTTTATTACTTTTTTTTTTAAAGTTTCTCAAAGTAGTTAGCACATTGCCTTGTCTATAACAGATATTTAATAAATACATTTTGAATTTAAATTAATCATGAAGATAAATCTAACAGCACTGTGAGGCTAGAGAATATATCAACAATGAGACCCTAGCTACCAAGCCTGTCAGTTTAGATATGTATGCTGACAAGGGCTGCCAACAAGATATTCACTCAGTTTCTGACAAGTTTATCTACACTGATGTGAAACTCACCAAATCAGGAATGAACAGTTTGGTTAAGTACATAATGAAAAACTAGTAACTAGTTTTGAAACAACAGCAGATGGTCAATTTGGCAATGATTTTAAACAGGGTGTACCTCTTTAGGAATAAAGACAAAATCTGTAAACTCAAAACTAGCTCACAAAATCTGTGCTTTAAAAATGTATATAGAGAAGCAAATCTGTTAGCCTAAACTTTCTAAGCTTCATCTGAATCATATTTTACTTACAATAATTTTCAAAGGTGACAAATGTAGTTATCTCTAATTTATCTGTTGTCACTGAGGAACCCATATCATGTGAACTTGCTTTACTCTTATGTTGCTCTGTTTACCATTTAATTTGAATTCCTTAAATATACCCTGGGAGAACAACACAGATGTGCTATGTTCAATAGGTAACCCACCTAGTACTCACAAGACTACCAACCCACCCAGTGAATCATCCAGGTTTGTAATTGATAACTTGACCACACACATTTCCACAGGTGTTTAGGTATGGCACCACCTTCTTTTCTCCGCCTCCTTCCCTCTGGCTTCCTACTGCCTTTTCATGAAAACAGTAGGAAGGAAACCTCTGAAAGCTGCAGCCCTTGCCTCCTGAGGCAGGTAAAACTGCCACCACCTGAAGCCGTCACTTCAGGTCAAGTTAGTCAGTTATTTGGGGAACTGGGTCTACTGGCCATCACAAAGAAAAGAGCGAGACAAAATTAATCATGGCTCTCATTACTCATTCATTTAAAAAATGAATGATAAATAAATATTAATGACCAACCAAATGCCCACCACCAACTCATGGCATTTGACACCTCTGACCTTGACCAAGGTCTTCACTCCTCCTCAACCTCCTGAATCTTTATATGGAGCTACTAGAACTGCAGCTCCAAATCTCCCTACAGCCTCAATCATTTTTCTCAGTATTTGCTTTGCTTCTTTGTTTTGAGTTAAACCATCTCTTCACTTCACATGCTGCTCTCTCATGTGGTGGCACAGGTATCTTGCTTACTCTCCAATGCTACCATCCTTCCCAAACCCATGTAAGACATATACACAAAAACTTGCTCCTTTAAAGCTCATGTTATTCAGCTGTCCCACCCAGCTCCCCTCTTTGTTGCAATGAGCCTTGCAGTCATCCCCTCATTCGCTGAGGACTGTCACCCTAGTTAAAGTCTTCCCTTCACCCTAAGTCCTGCTATCATCCTGGGTGATATCAATATCCCTGAGACCAAACTTTCCCAAACTCTAGTTTTTCAGTTCCTTGACATACTCGTCTACAATACTCGACCTCTCTACCTAACCCTAGCCACCTAGTCTCCTGGACACAAACTGGATCTAGTCATCACTTGAGGTTGATTCACCGGTAGAAAACATATTTCAGGTATCTCACTCTAACCACAATCTCTTCTGGTAGCTTGCTTATAAACTACCCTCACTATAAGCACTCTACAACCTCAGATGGTCTTCTATACCTTAACTTTATACCTTCCCCATCTACCTTCCTTTTACTAGATGCATTTATTTTCTTAGGCAACTTAAATTGCACATTCCAATCTGTTGAAAACACTCATAAGTAGAGATTCTTGTCTTGCAAAATTCCAAGCCCAGATCAATCCAGATATTTGCTTTCTCCATACCTATGCCCAAGTGCAAATTAAAAAAAAAATGACACAGGACAAAAAAAACAACAACTATCATTTCATTATCAACTTCAATAATATCACAATGATGCCCTTTACCTTCCACTCTCTACAACATGTATTTCAAATGTTCTCCATTCTCTTCAAACATCTAATCCTTATCACTTCCTTCTCCTCACAGGAGAAGCTATCAAACAAGAAGTCTTGCAACTTCTAATTACCAAACACCCTATACATTCTTAACACCCTCCAATCTCGCTTCTGCCTCGAACAAACAGGTCTAAGACTACCAATGAGACATTTTTTTAAAAAAATAGGTCTTTATTGATTTAAGAGAGAAACATCAATGCGAGAGAGAAACATTGATCAGTCACCTCCTATGGACCCCAACCAGAGTCCAAGCTGTAACCCGGGTATGTGCCCTAAACAGGGACTGAACTGGAAACTTTTCGGTGCACGGGACAATGCTCAACCAACTGAGCCATACTGGCCAATGCCCAATGGGACATTTTTCAATCTATTTCACTAGATCTTTCAATGATCAATTAAATCCTTGAAACATTCTCTTCCATGTGTGGCAAATTGAAAAATGTTTCTCTGAAGACATCAGGCCATAATCCTTGGAATTTATAAATGACATAATAAGAAAAACATATTTGGTTTAGTCCCTGGTTTTTGAATATAGCTCCTGAAATCCCTAAAATCTCTGGAGTGGTAGAAAAGTATCTTTTCAATGCTAATGAGATGACTGGTGGCCCATAGGTAGCTTCAGGAGGTGTGCTGGTTGCTACAAAGACCAAGGCAATATTTGAGGATTAGAACTTTCAGCACTACCCCGGACCTGGAGATTGAGCTGATCACAAATGTCCGGTGATTTAATCAAATCTGTCTCCATAATGGAACCTCCATAAAACCCCTAAATGATGGGGTTCAGAGAACTTCGAGGCTAGTGAACACATCAAGGTCCTGGGAGGGTGAAGTGCCTGTAGAGGGCATGGAAGCTCTGCACCCTTCCTCACCATGCCTTGTCCTATGCATCTCTTCCACCTGGCTGTTCCTGAGTTGCAACCTTTACCAGTAATCTATATATATAAAAGGCTAATATGCTGTGTCCCTCCAACCGTCCACTATGATGCGCACTGACCACCAGGGGGCAGACACTCAACGGAGGAGCTGCCGTGATGCACACTGGCCATTTACGAAGAAACGGCACCACAGACCTGGTGCCGACAAAGCAACACTCGGCTTCCCCCAAGTGGGACACAGGCCCCGCCACCACCCCGGAGCAACCACCCACCAAATCGCAGCCAACGCTGCCAAGACACCATGGCGAGAAATGCGGCCCACAGCCCAGCCCAGCCCCGAAACTGTCGCTGTGGGCATCGGGTAATGACATCATGTAGTAACGCCCAGTTTCCTCTCCCTAGCGACTAGCCTCCTTGGAGTTTGTTCAGCCCCGGAACATGACTTGCTTTATAGCCAGGTGCAAACATTTTACACTTTATCCAAATGTCTGTGAAGCATTTTCCCATGCCTCATCTCATTGAATCCTCACAGAAGTCCTGGAGTAGGTAGATAGGAGACAAGGTAGAATCCTATTTTCTTTTCATTAGCCAGAAAACGGAGATTTTGAAAGTTTAGAAATTTGACCCGACTGAAAAGCAGTAAGAAATGGTGGACATTGAAAATGACTTCAGGTTTTCTCACTGCGCAGAATATAGTAAACACTGCTGCAGTTAAATATTTTACTCTTTGTTCTCCCTGCATGATCTACAATAATAATCTGCTTTGTGTTGATATATACTGCTGTGTTACTGACAATTACCTGAAAGAAAAGTTGGGGTGCTTCACTGGACTGGAAAAAGTTTAGCTAAATCAGAAAGCAGGTCTAATTAAGCAAGTTTATTCTATATCTATAAAAGGCTAAGTTGACTCATACATTCGTGATACATATAAAGCTCTTGCTGGCGCCAATTGCATGCGTGTGTTTCGATCTGTCATTGTCTATCATGAATTTGGTTGACACTTCCATTATAGAGAAAGGGCAAATAGCAACATTAAAATATTTCTTATAATTAATTTCCTTTCAATGTGCACGAATCTGTGCACCGGGCCACTAGTACTATATAAGGTGCTTTCTGAGGTTTGTGAGCTATTTCCAGTATTATCAAACCTGAGGGGAGGGGTTGTGGGGAATAGCCATTTGGCCAGAAGTACTAGTGGCCCAGACTTGCAACTGGCATCTGAAGTGGAGGTAATCTAGTGGGACTGAGACCTTAACCTCTGGAGTCTACACAGAATTAAATTGTAGGATACCCAGGTAGTATTCAGAGCTGGAGATTGGTTGTTATGAGGGGGAAAAACCCCCACATATTTGGTGTTAGAAATGTTGTGTAGAAAAAACAGCTCAGAGCAAAGTTTTGGCAGAAGTGATTAAATTAAGGATCTTGAGATTATCCAGGTGGATCCTAAATGCTATCACTAATGTCCTTATCAGGCAGAGGGAGATTAAACACAGAAAAAGAGAAGGCAATGTGACCACACAGACAGGACTGGATGGAGTGGTGTGGCCTTAGATCAAGGAATGCTGGCAACCACCGCAAGCTGAAAGAGGCGTGGAAAGAGCATGGCACTGTGGCACCTGGATTTGAACCCCCAGTACTGCTGGTTTCAGACTTCTGACTTCTCCATTTCTGTTGAGTCAAGCCACTACATTTGTGGTAATTTGTTAAAGCAGCTATAGGAAGCTAATTCTCTGTAGCTTCTTTAATAATTAATTGAACTGGTTTGCTGAAATCAGTTCTTCTTTGGCTTCTTTAATGATTCCTCATCCTTTCTACTTGGACACTAAAAAGGGGAACATCTTTTTCTATGTTCTTTTGCTCTGGCTAATTTCATCCACAGCAATTACTACCTCAACAAAAGAGATCAAAATGAGTATTTTCAACTCTGATCTCTCCTACATCTTATTTCCATTTGGATGTTCCAAAGGCGCCTCCAATTCAACATCTGCAAAACACATACCTGGTTCCTTCCAGGGTTCCTTCTCTCAGCAAATGGCACGCTGGCCTTCTCTCAGGTCCTTGGAACATGCAAGGCCCTCTCCTGATAGCTCCTGCATATGCTTCTCGCAGCCTAGAGATTGCTCTGCACATGTTCTACTCATCCTACTTCTTCTCCTTATTCCTAAGCTCCTGTTCATCCTTCAAATCTCAAGTTTCAGCTTAGCTGCCAACTCCTAAGGGGAACTTTGCCAGACTCTACAGTCTAAATTGTGTGTCCTTATACATTTTCATGACTCCATGTTCTTCTCCACTGTATTTATCAGAGTTCTAATTGTTGACTTATTTTTGTAATTAACGCTCTTCTCTACTAGACTATAAACTCTCCTAGAAGGCAGGAAATGCTTGTTTTATTCATTCTGTATCCTGAAAGCCTAAGCCTAGTGCCTGACCTACAGGAAGCACCAAATAATATATGCCACTTGAACAAATAAAAAATGAAATCTATAACTTCAAGAATGAATGTCCTGGAAGGACACTTCCTTTACTTTTTACATTTAATTACCGAAGCTATTAACATGTTTTAACCCAGATCCACAACAGTTAGCAAGTATTTGTTAATTTCATTGTCCATATTATACATTATATTCTAAATAGGATTCAGTGTTTCTAAAACAATAGTTCTTAAAGCAACTCTAAAAATAAAAATGGATAAAGCTGACTTCTGCTTCTGGTATGGTGGGTAAGGGGGATTAGATTTACCCTATTTCAGTGATTAGAAAGTGCAGAAAATATGATACTGTTATCAGACACTGGACAACAGAGATTAGGTCTCAACTCCTAAAAAAAGGAAACAAATTAGAAAAGCCCTATTACTGTCCTGCCATTCTGACTGGGGGCCCTTTCCAGACCACTGTTCAGAAAGGGCTCCACTAAACAGAGCATAAGCACTTCACCGAGTTAAGAAGGAGCCAGATGAGGAAGATGAAGGTGACTGGAATTCTGAGGGCAGAGTTGGGAGAAGAAAGATCCTTGGAGAAAGAGCTCCAGACAGGAGCATGGGGTCCTCTGAGGGCTGTGATGAAAACTAACTTCCATATATGCACGAGGCACAACTCCACAAGGCTGAAGCAAAGGACAACTGCAAGGAGCTATGAGATGCACAATTCCCAGAATTCATCCAGAAACAGGATAAAAATGACCAGATTTCTCTGAAACTGTGCACGTCAGAGACAAGGAAATGACAACTCTGAAATACTTAAAGACAAAACGTCAGTTCAGAAAGGCATGTCATTCGCCTTTCCGATGCACTCACCAATGTACAGTTTTCCAGAAGCTAAGACACCTGTGGTATCACAACAGGTTATATTATTGTCTCTTTTTGAAATAGTTGTTTTTCATTAAAAAGTTACTTATGTTAACTTGTAATTGATTTGTTACTTTGTAAATAAGCTGATACCTTTCAAAGTGTTTAATTTTAATTTCTAAGCAGGTAAATTTTGATGACTATAATAACCTAGAAAGATAAAATCTGTTTGCGACCCTCAGTCTATTTCAAGATTGTAGACACCAGGACTGGAGAAGCGCAGCTTGACCAGCAGTGGGCCTATCCAATTAGTGTTCCCTGTGAGGCCACAGAGCCTTGGGAACATTTTCCTTTACCAACTCAATTTCTCATTACCCTGATGAATACGCAGCTTTCTCGTTGTGTCAGTCTGGGTAACATATACCTTTAAAAAGAAACTGTCCATTTCATCTAAGTTGTTCAACTATTATGTATACTTGTTTATGATAATCCCTTAGGCTGCAGAGTCTGTTGTGATGTTCCTCTTCACTGGAGATACAGATAATTTGTAGTTTCTCTCTTTTTATACTGCTCAGTCTGGCTAAAGATAACGACTTTTCCCCCAAATGATTAATTGTCACATTTTGATTCTCGAATACTTGACACAGATGGGGTTTTGGTGATGGCCCTGTGAGTGCTCATGATACACTAGAGCAGGGGTCCTCAAACTTTTTTTTTTTTCTTTCCAATTTTTTTATTAAGGTATTATATGTGTACATATCTTACCATTGCCCCCCCCACCCCACTCCCATATATGCCCTCACCCCCCAGAGTTTTGCGTCCATTGGTTATGCTTATATGCATGCATACAAGTCCTTTGATTGATCTCTTATCTCCCCCACCTCTCCCTAACCTTCCCCCTGTAATTTGACAGTCTGTTTGATGTTTTACTGTCTCTGTATCTATCTTTTTGTTCAATTTTATAATGTTCTTTATTATCCATAAATGAGTGAGATCATGTGGTATTTCTCTTTCATTGACTGACTTATTTCACTTAACATAATGTTCTCCAATTCCATCCAGGTTGCTGCAAATGATGAGAATTCCTTCTTTTTTATGGCAGCATAGTATTCCATTGTGTAGATGTACCACAGTTTTCTGATCCAGTCATCTGCTGACGGGCACCTAGGCTGTTTCCAAATCTTAGCTATGGTGAATTGTGCTGCTATGAACATAGGGGTGCATATATCCTTTCTGATTGGTGTTTCTAGTTTCTTCGGATATATTCCCAGGAGTGGGATTACTGGGTCAAATGGGAGTTCCATTTTCAGTTTTTTGAGGAAACTCCATACTGTTCTCCACGTCCTCAAACTTTTTAAACAGGGGGCCAGTTCAGTCCCTCAGACCGCTGGAGGGCCGGACTATAGTTTAAAAAAAACTATGAACAAATTCCTATGCACACTGCACATACCTTATTTTGAAGTAAAAAAAACAAAACGGCAGAAACACCCGCATGTGGCCCGCGGGCCGTAGTTTGAGGACGCCTGCACTAGAGCAACAGTGGTTTAATGAACTATAACAACATTTTGATGATCTGCAGACCTCAGTGAACCAGTCTTTTCAAAGGATCAATGCATGGGCCTACAGCCCAGGATAGGGACAAGCCGCCCGCCCCATGGTCCCGGGCGCCAGCGGCTGGGGCTGCGGCCCGGGAGAGGAACAAGCTGCCTGCCCTGTGGTCCCAGGTGCCAGAGGCTGCATCTGCACCTGTGGCCCGGAAGAGGGACAAGCTGCCCTCCCCATGGTCCCGGGCGCCTGTGGCTGCGGCCCAGGTGAAGTTGCCTACCCACGGTCCCCTGTGGCTGCAGCCGACCCGGGCGAAGCCAGCCTGGGTCCTGGGTGCCTGTGGCCGGCCAGAGGGAGAGAAGCCCGGGTCCTGGATGCCTGTGACTGGCCAGAGGAGGGAATCCTGGGTACCGGGTGCGGGGCGAGGCAGAGGTGGTTAGGGGCGATCAGGCAGAGGGGTTAGAGGTGATCAGGCAGGCAGGCGAGCAGTTAGGAGCCAGCGGTCCCGGATTGTGAAAGGCAGTTGGACATCCCGCGAGGGGTCCCAGATTGGAGAGGGTGCAGGGCAGGCTGAGAGACACCCTCCCCCACCCCGTGCACAAATTTCGTGCTCCGGGCCTCTAGTCTATTATAAACATAGATGCAAAAATCTTCAAAAAATATTAGCAATCAAATCCAACAATGTGTAAAAGTAATTCTATACCACAACCAAGAGGGACATATATCAGGTATGCAAGGCTGGTTCTAAAGCCTATTAATGTAACCCACATTACATTATGATATCAATTGAAGAAGAAAAAGCATTTGACAAAATCTAAAAGCCATTCATTATAAAAACTCTTATTAAACTAGGAATAGAAGGGAACTTCCTCAATTTGATAAAGAACACCTACCAAAACAAAACGACAACCCCAAACTGTACAGCTAACATTATCCTAATGGTAAGAAAGTTGATACTTTCCTTCTAAGTTCAGGAACAAGACAAGAATTTAAACAACAACCCTCTCAGCACTCCTATTCAATATCATACTGGAAGTTCTAACTATAGCAGTAAGACAAGAAAAAATAAAAGGTATACAGATTGTGAAAGAAGAAACAAAACCTTTTTCATTTGCAAATGTCTTAATTTTGTCTTCACCTGAGGTTATGCTTTTTATTGATTTTACAGAGAGGGAGAACAGAGAGCGGGAGAGAGATTGGTTACCTCTCATATGTGCCCGGACTGGGGACCAAACCTGCAACCTTTTGATACAGGGGAAGATGCTTGGCCAGGGCTCTGTGGAACAAATTTTAAACAATTATTCAACACTAGAGGCCCACTGCACAGATTCATGAACAGGTGGGGTCCCGTGGCGTGGCCTGCGGGGATTTGGCCAAAACCGGCAGTCCAACACTGCCTGCCATTCCTGCCTGCCAGAGAGTTCCTGCTCATCCCAGCCCCGCTGCGCCTGCCGCAGGCTCGTGCCCAGTCAGTCCTGATCGGGAGAGGCTCGCACCGCCACAGTGGTGCTCACCAGCAGTGAGCCCTGCGTCTGGCACCCATCCCAAAGCGGGGAGTTGGGGTGGGGGGTGGGGACCAGGATGCAATTGGCCCACTGACGTTTGAGCCACCTGGCAGCTGCTTTTATATCATTTCTTCCTTGCGGAGCATCTAGGGAGGGGAAGCGGCCGCAGTGCCCAAGGCTGACTTCCAGGAGGCCAGTGGCAGTGCCAGGATCATGCCGGCGGTGCCGGTCTGTCAGTGCCTGGCCTGTTCTCCGGAGATTGGACTTGCCGGACTACTGAGGGAGTGAGTGGCTGCTGCCGGGCTGGTGGGCTGACAGGACGAGTTGGTCAGCTGAGCGGCACTCCCCTCTGTGGGAGCGCACTGACCACCAGGGGCAGCTCCTGAGTTGAGCGTCTACCCCCTGGTGGTCAGTGCATATCATAGCGACCGGTCGACCGGTCATTCGGTTGCTTAGGCTTTTATATATATAGATAACTGAGTGTATACTTCTCGATGTCTCCTTTACAATATCTAGGATTCTACAGCCTTATAAATAAGTCAGCTCCTTTTATGTGTGACTGCCCTTCCTCACTCCTGATAGACTTGAGAATGTTACTTTATCTCTGTCTCTCCCAAACTGCAAAAATATTTCTTACTCTGCCATTTGTTTCTTCATTTCAATTCCTAATCCTATTTTCCCTTCTCTAATAATTGCTATAATTTATATTAAATAAATACATAATGCTATATAAAGATAGTGGTACCAAAATTTCACCCTGAAAATAAACAAAAACCACATACATGAGAATTTCAAATAGGGAATCTAATGAGATATGCCTTCATTAAGCTAACAAATTCCTTCCCCTTATAATGGTGAATTAGGTAATTAGGAGCAACTCTCTGAGAGCAATGAGAAAGACAGACACCCCTTCACCCAGGCAAATTAGAAACAAACAAGACATCTTTTTGAAGGCAACAGAGTGCTAACAAGACAATATGAAAAAATGGAGGCTGATATCTTGCGAGAGCAAGGAAATCCTTCGAGGTGAGGGAGGCATCTGGGACCTTTTTTCCCAGGGGGCATTTGCCAGATTCATAAAGGTGGCTAAGAAGTTGAGTTGAACTTTTCACAGATCCATAAGGCTGGGGTGGTTGGGAGGAGGGATTGGGTTTTAAATATTGAGAGTAAGGCCCCAACAAAGTATGGGGATAGGGAAATGGGTGGGGTGCTGATAACACCCTGGTTTTATGTTGGCACTCCCAAGAGTAAATAAAACATAAAATAGACCAGTCTTTGCAGACTCTGGACCCAGCTTTGAAACATCTTTGTCTCTGACTAGATTAAGATAATCCGAGATTGCAAGTGTCACTAGCTAGCCTCCTTCCAACAGTAAACAAAATTCCTTTTTAGAAGGAGATGATATTCTTAAACCTTAAATTATCTCTATAATTTTTCATAATAAATACCTTAATAAAAATATACAGTATACAAGACCAATACAACATAATAAAAAAATTAAGTGACACAAAAGCCTGCAGGAAAACACAGAGGATCAAGAGAATGAGATTATTCAATACAAACATGCTTAATATATTTTTAAAAAATGTTTGAGAGTCATTGAAGACTGTCCCAGTAATTAGCCCTGCTAATTTCAAAATTTCAAATCATACTTAATTTCCTAATTCTTAAATTAATCTCTGATTGGTTCTTTAGGAATTTCCAAAGTTGTTCTAAACCCTCCTTACTCCCCTTAGGTATATACACTTCCAAAAATAACACTTCACCTACTAAACTAAGAAAAATCCAATCTGAAAGGAATTCAGTACACCCACAGACAGGTTCTCTAACCTGCCTATCGGTATTATTTCCCAAGAGGGAACACACATCATTAAATCACCACAAGAGAGTGAACCATGTTGCAGGGAACCACCCTAACTCAAATCAGAGGTCTTCAAGCATTTTACATCACAACCCATTATATACACACCTTAGTTTGTACTCTAATACATAAGTACACAATTTAAATGAAACACAATTTTTAAAAATCAATTCTTTGCTTCAGTAATTAAGACAAGATGAGTGGCAGCTAAATAAGAAAGAATTTGTTCAAGATGGAACCAAAATGGCGGCATAGGTAAACACTGGTACTCACTACCTCCCACAACCACATCAAAATTACAACTAAAATACAGAACAACCATCATTCAGAACAGCCTGAAATCTGGCTTCATGGAAGTCCTACAAGTAGAGAAGTAAAGAAGAAAGCACACTGAGACTGATAGGAGGAGTGGAGGTGGGAATCAGTCACATGTGGCATTTTTTTTTAATTGGGAGGATATCTCCACTGCAGAGGCCCTTCTTGAGAAGCAAAAGGTCCTTAGCCCCACACCAGACTCCCAGTCCAGGGCTCCAGAGCTGAGAAGAGAAGTCCCTATAACTTCGGACTATAAAAAACCAGGGACTGTGGCTTAGTGACATGGTGGCTGCTAAAAGACCCAGGAGTTCCTTTTAAAGTGCTAGCACATGAACTTAACATGGTCCCGGCTCCCTCTGAGCTCCAGTGTTGGGGCAGTGGCTTGGGGGGAGAGGGGATCCAGAGACACACAAGGAGGAACTAGACTGGCATCGGCGCAGGAACTCAGGAAGAGGCTTTCTCCCAGACTGGGCTACTTGCAGGGGTCATTGTTTCTGTGCTGGAACCTCCCCCATCGCAGGGCTGACTGGCAGCCATATCTGAGTTTTCATCAGTATGGCCCACAGTGTTCGCTCTACCTTAGTGATTCCCTGAGACCCTGCCCCATCCAATTCGCAGCCTCACCCAAGTTGTTCGCAGTGGCTTTTCCATATGAATAGCATATCCTGGCTTAGGTTTAAGACTTTGCTAAAATCTCTCAAACAAGCAACAGCTGGCATCAGCAAAAGGCCCAAGACCTGGCCTAGCACCAGCCTGCCTTGTTTCACAGCTGGGCCTCGCCCAGGCACTTCCAAGCCCAATACAAATAGCAGCCATCTACAGATCTTTCTGTAACTCCTGTCGGGTGTCCCCAGACCATGCCTGACTTTGCACCTCCCAGGAGACCACAGAGCCAGTGCATTTGATGGACAGCTTCAGACCATATCAGATTACAAAGCTACTAGTACAAATTCACAAGCGACACACTCAAGGGGCAGATTCAATGAGCAGCAAAGCCCCACTGAAACAATTCCTGCTCCATAGGGGTGTCTTCTGCACAGTAGATCTTCCACTGTAGTCACAACTTGTCCTCACAGCCACTTGGCTTGGAGGTCAATTCTTCCCAGCGATACCAACAGCAATCAAGACTCAACGACAAGACTGTGCACACAGCCCACACAGGGGTGCACTTAGATTGTCCAGCTCAGGTGACTGAGGAGGCTGAACCACTGACCATTACAGGACACCTACTACACAAGGCCAATCTACCAATTTCAAAGACATAGCAGCTCTACCTAATACATAGAAACAAGCACAGGGAAGCTGCCAAAATGAGGGGACAAAGAACATGTCACAAATGAAAGACATAGAAGACAGCAAACTACTGGATACAGAGTTCAGAACAACAGTTGCTTAAGGATCTTAATGAGAGCTTCAAGGGACTTAGTGAGACTTTCAAGATTCTTAGTGAGAATTTCAAATACATGAAAAAGGATCAGTCAGAAATTAAACATACACTAACTGAAATAAATAATAACTTACAAGGATTCAACAACAGAGTATAGGATTCCAATAATCAAATCAATGATTTGGAATATGAAGAAGCAAAAACACCCAATCAGAAGAGCAAAAAGAAAAAAAGAATAAAACAATATGAAGATAGTGTAAGGAGCCTCTGGGACAACTTCAAGCGTACCAACATTTGCATGATGGAGATGCCAGAGAAGAGAAAGAGCAAGATATTGAAAATCTATTTGAAGAAATAATGACAGAAAACTTCCCCTACCTGGTGAAAGAAAGACATACAAGTCCAGGAAGTGCACAGAGAGTTTCACACTAGAGAAACCCAAAGAGGCCCACACCAAGACACATCATAATTAAAATGCCAAGGGTTAAAGACAAAGAGAGAAACCTAAAAGCAGCAAGAGAAAAACTGTTACCTACAAGGGAGCACCCATACGACTATTAGCTGATTTCTCAATAGAAGGGAGTGGCAAGAAATATTCAAAGTGATGAATAGCAAGAACCTACAACCAAGATTACTCTACCCAGCAAGCTATCATTTAGGATAGAAGGTCAGATAAAGAGCTTCACAGATAAGAAAAAGCTAAAGGAGCTCATGATCACCAAACCAGTATTATATGAAATGCTGAAGGGTAATCTTTAAAAAGAGGAGGAGGAGGGGGAGGGAGGAGGAAGAGGAGGAGGAGGAGGAGGAGGAGGAGGAGGAGGAGGAGGAGGAGGACAACGACCACCAGGACGAGGAGGAGAACGAAGAAGAAGAAGGGGAAAAAAATTAACATTAAAATGGCAACAAATACATATCTATCAACAATTGTATCTATAAATCAAAATAAACGAACAAGAAATCCAATGAACAAAATAAACTGGTGAATAAAATAGAATCAGAGGCATGGAAACATGGAAGAGACCTACCAATCTCAGAGCGGAAAGGGGGAGGGGGAGCGGGAAGAAATTAACCAAAGATCTTATATGCTTATATGCATTACCTATGTATGGATATAGACAACAGAGTGGTGAAGGCCTGGAGCAGGGCAGAAACTGGGTATAGGGGGACAATGGGAGGAAAAAAGGGGGGACATCTGCAGTACTCTCAACAATAAAGATTTAATTAAAAATAAAAGAATAAAAGAGCAAATAAAGAAATTTCTAGGGGAAAAAAGGATAGGATGAGTGGCATAAGCACAAATGTATAGATTAATGGAATAAAATGGAGAGTCCAGAAAAAACAACAACACCTATTTCTTTAAAAAACAAGAATGACAAGACAGTTTGATAATAAAGCACAGTATTTAGTGCTAGGACAACTGGATATCCAGATGCAAAAGAATGATGTCAAATCTCTTTCCCACATCATACATACAAAAAATGAAGTCAAAATGAATCACAGACCTAAATGTAAGGGCTAAAACTATAAAACTCTTAGAAGAAAATACAAGAGTCATCTTCATATCCTTGTCAGACAATGCTTTCTTAGATAAAACACCAAAAAGCAACAAAGAAAAAATAAACTGGATTTCATTAAAGTTAAAATATTTTTTGTTGCAAATAATACAATCAAGGAAAGATGGGCTCTTTCTCCGCCATCAAGGTCTGTGCACTTGATTCTCCTTCTCCATGTCTTCCCACAAGACTTTCAGGATCAAGAGTCCTGGCCAAGAAACAAAAGCAGAATCTGCCTATTCCTCAATGGATTGGGTGAAATCTGGTAATAAAATCAGGTACAACTCCAAGAGGACACACTGCAGAAGAACTAACTGGGTCTATAAGGAATCACATGAGAGATGGCTCACATATTTATACTGTATCCAGGTTGCTTGCATCTTTAAATGATTGAAAAGATCACAACTGTCTGGACAGTTGGGCATTTTGAATTGGGAAATTATTGGTCACATGATTTTTCTCTGTAAATTTTTCCCCCTGTAGATTGGTTCAGTAATAAATGAGACCTTAAAAAAATAAAGATGGTATCTTTTCAAAGACAACTCCCAAAATAGGAGAAAATATTTGCAATAGGGACTTACATCAAGACTATGTAAAGAACACTTGCAACCTAATAAAAATATAAACCAATTTTTAAAATAGGCATAGAATCTGAATAAACATTTCTCCCAAGATATGCAAAGCACATGAAAAATATGATCAACATCAGAGAAATGTAAATCAAACTCACATCAAGACAGCACTTTATACTCATTAAAATAGCTATATCAAAAGACAGACAAAACAAAGGCAGAGATATGGAGAAATTGCAAATTTCGTACCTCGTTGGTGAGAATGTAAAATGGTGCAGCCACTCTGAAACACAGTTTGGCAGTTTCTCAAAATGTTAATGAATTACCCTTATGACCAGCAATTCCAATCCTGGTTATATACCCAAGATAACTGAAAATATTTACCACAAAAATTATGCACAATTGTTCATGACAGTATTACTTATTATAGCCAAATGCCCATCAACTGAAGAACAGATAAAGGAATGAAGTACTGATACATGCTACAAGATGAATGAGCCTTGAAAACATTACGCTAAGTGAATTAAAATCAGCCACAAACACCACATACATTATGATTGCTTTTATTTTATTATTATTTTTACTGATTTCAGAGAGGAAGGGAGAAGAAGGAGAGAGAGAGATAGAAACATCAATGATGAGAGAGAATCATTGATTGGCTGCCTCCTGCACGCCCTCTATTGGGGAGTGAGCCTGAGGCTGGGTATGTGCCCTTGACTGGAATTGAACCTGGAACCCTTTAGACTGCAGGCCGATGCTCTGTCCAATAAGCCAAACCAGCTAGGGCTATGACTGCTTTTATATGAAATGCTAAGACTAGACAAATCTATACAGACAGAAAGTAGTAGGCCGGGGCACATGTGTGCGCGCTTGTGTGCGTGTGTGTAGGAATGGGAGTGACTGCTAGTAAGGATAGAGTTTTTTTTCTGGAGTGATAAATGTTCTAAAATTAGTATGTGGTGATTGATGGTTGCATATTTACACCATGAAAATAAAACTCTGAATTGTATATTTCAAATAGGTAAATTGTAATGGTATGAAAATTAAATTTCACTAAAGCTATTAAAAAATTCTTAGCCCCCTATTATTTGTGATATACCCTGATATTTTCTATTTTGTTTCATTTAAAAACAAAACACTAGTTGGGAGCTCCTAAATTCATTCTACTACCATTAATGGGTCATGACTGGCAATTTGAAAAACTGCCCTAGAGTCCTCTAGTACAATCGATGCCCAGCATCTTCTATTATCAGGACCAATCATATCACACCTCACATCCCAGAAAAAGTCCAACTCTTCCTGGTAATCCATCATTCTCTCAGTTCTCATTGCTACACTGCTATGTATGCCCTTCATTTTACCCAAGGCCTCATCCCTCCCCTCCCGAGTCCTTTACTGGGCCTTCTGAAATTCCTAATTGTGATCAGCAAACTTAGCTGATTACATTACCTTTACTGTTCCTTATCATCTACCCTCCTGCCAGTTCTCCCTCACTGAGTGAAAATGTTAACGAATGGTCCACAGTAGTATGCACCCTTACTTTCCTCACCATTCATGCACACCGCCTGACTCCTTTAATGCTTAAGGCTCTTTCATTCACTGGCCTCCTCCTTTTCCTAGGCTTTCTCCTCAATTCCACCTCAGCAGCCCATTCCCAAGGCCATGCTGGGCATTACCAACACCGGAAACTATTATACCTGTCAAATCTCTATTTTAAGCATTCCACTCTGACCACCATCTTTAATTCTTACTTCACTTCATCCTACCCAATCCCCTACAATTTTAATTAAAATTCCCAATGCATTGATGTTAACACTTCTTTACTAGTCATCCTTACTTCACCTACTTTCTTGTCCATGTCACCACTCCTCAAAGCCTTCCCTTTAAAAAGCCCTCATTTCCCTGCCCCCTTTCCTTCTTTTATATTGACTTAGTTTTATGTGTCAACTTGGTTGGGCTGTAGTCCTGTTATTAAACCAAACACTAGTCTAGGTGTTGCCGTGAGTGTTGTGTAGATAGAGTTGACATCCACAATCAGCTGACTCTCAGGAAGATTATCCTCAACAATGTGGTGGGCCTCATCCATTCCGTTGAAAGGCCTCAAGAGCAAACCTGAGGTTTCCCTAAGAGAAAATTCTGCTTTAAGACTGCAGCATCAGCTCTTGCCCAAGTTCCTGCAAGTCTGCCTTACAGATTTCTGACTTGTTAGCCCCCATAACTGTGTACCCAAACTCCTTGAAATTTGTTTATATACACAATACATTACATATATACTTCCTATTGATGCTGTTTCTCTGGAGAACTTCAACTGATACACCTGGCAAAACTTCACACCAGAGGAATCCAACCATCTGCCTTATCTGTGCATATATCTAACCAGTTCAATAATGCTGGGAAAAAGAAAATCACAAAAGCAGGCTGACTGATACCACTTTAAATTCAAGATTTCAAATCCCAAATTAACAATCAATATTCTTAGCAAACTTCTTCAAACTTCCCATATTCCCAAGCCCTCTGCCCATACCAATATCAAACTTCACTGAGAAAACTGAAACCACAAGAAGACGAAAGCCAGAAGGACAAGCCTTCATGGTACCACCACCACACTTCCCTGAAGCGCACACACTCCTCTGCGTTCCCTCCTGCTCCATGGAAGACACCTCTCTAGCAAAGGCCTATCTCTCTACTTGAGCTCTCCATCCCCTTTCCCACATATTCTCCTTTTCACTGGCTGAACCCCACATGTTCCTTTATCTACCAACCCACTTCTCTGTTCCATTCACAGCTAATCTTTAAAGAGTTGTCTACATATATTGTCTCTGGATTTGCTCATTTCCCATTCCCTTAAAAAATTTTTTTTCATTCATTGTTTCTTACCTGACTTCAATTTGGCTCCTTTTACTTCACTTTAATAAAACTCATCAAGATCACCAACAATTTCCCACATAATCTCTCTGTACCTGCTTCCTTATCTATAAAAATTGGAGCAACAGTCCAATAGTACCTACCTCATAATGTTGTGTGATGTTTAAACAAGGTTAATATGTGAAGCACCACAGCAGTGCCTTAGTATATGATAAGCACTGAGTAAGCATTAGCTATTATATTATTAGGATATTCTGGATTCTTGTTTCCCCTTCATTCTGGTTTTTACTTCTAGCTTATTTGGCAATGTGTGAGTCCTTGAATAGTAAACTACCTCAGATTTTGGGGGGAGGGCAAAAATAAGCAGAAAAAGACAGAAAATTAACTATGATATATCCATTAAACAATGAGATCCCTATTAAATTTCGACCAAGTATCTTCAATCAGCTACCACATAATTTCACAAGGATGAGCTACCTCAAAACCCAAAACTCAAACCAAACTGCCCGCCTCCACTCCCTCACCCACCCTTATGCTTTATTGACTTGCAGATTTTTGCCAATATCATTTTTCTAAGCATAAGACTTTCCTGTCTAAATTCACTCACTTTTTACTTCTATACAGTTTGACCCTAATCTACCTTAATTACATACTTCTGGGAAACAGACTAAGTTATATTTCTGGGAACTGCCTCTGGGTGTTATGCACATAGAAAGCAATTTATATGCATTACTAAATAAAAGACAAGTAAGTCAATTACTAATTCTGCATTTGCTGTCAAAAGATCACTAAGTTGTCTATTTAACATTTTGAAAACTAAAATTCAAGTTTATTCACATCAATGTTGGAGAGAAAACTTCACACTACTCGAATTATTCCCATAATCCCTCCTCAATTTCACTTATTATTCAGATTCTTTAAATAGTCAGCAAGTACACAGATATTTTAGTTCTTGCTTTACATGCTGTGCAGGAAAGCGACAATGTTTTAAAAATCACTGCTGCTAGTGCAATATGAGAAAAAACTAAAAATTGGGAGAGGGAGGTAAAAACTAAAGTAACTTGGGCAAGGGAAATAAAAAATAAACAAAAGAAACCATATCAAACTAAAAAGTTTTTGCACAGCAAAGAAAACCATCAACAAGATGAAAAGACAACCCCACTGAATGGGAAAATATATTCGCCACAGATACAACTGATAAGGGGTTAATATCCGAAATTCATAAAAATCTCATACAACTCAACACCAAAATAACCCACAATCAATTAGAAATGGGCAAAGGACCTCAAAAGACACTTCTCCAAAGAGGACATAAAGATGATCAATAGACATATGAAAAGATGTCAAAGTCACTATTTGTCAGATATACGCCAATTAAAACCACAATGAGATATCACCTCACACCTGTCAGAATAAATCAACAAACAAATGTTGGTGAGGATGTGGAGAAAAGGGAACCCTTCTGTACTGTTGGTGGGAATGCAGACTGGTGCAGCCACTGTGGTGAACAGTATGGAGTTTCCTCAAAAATTAAAAATGGAACTGCCTTATGACCCAGTGACTCCACTTCTGGGTATATATCCAAAGAAACCCAAAACACTAATTAGAAAGAATATATACACCCCTATGTTTACTGCAGCATTATTTACAATAGCCAAGATTTGGAAGTAACCCAAGTGTCCATCATTAGATGAGTGGATAAAAAAGCTGTAGTACACTTACACAATGGAATACTACTCAGCCGTAAAAAAGAATGATATCTTACCATCTGCAACAGTATGGTTAGACCTAGGGGGTAGTATGCTAAGTGAAATAAGTCAGTCAGAGAAAGACAAATACCGTATTATTTCACTTATATGTGGAATCTAAAGAACAATATTAATGAACGAACAAAACAGAAACAGACTCATAGATACAGAGAACAGACTGACGGTTGTCAGAAGGGAGAGGGATTGGGGACTGGGTGAAAGGATTAGAAGTACAGATTAGTAGTTACAAAACAGTCATGGGATATAAAGCACAGCATAGAAAATACAGTCAATAATATTGTAATAACTATGTATGGTGTCAGATGGATACTGGAAATATCGGGGGAAAACTTTGTAAAGTATATGATGGTCTAACCACTATGCTGCACACTTGAAACTAACACAAAAAAATATTGAATGTAAACTGTAACTGAAAAAATATTTCAAAAATAAATAAAATATCTTAAGCAGGAAAAGAAATTAAAATAATAGGATGGCATGATTTATATCTGAAAAAATTCCATTACAGAGCTATTATATTAGTAAACCACAACAGAATTTAAAAAGTGGATTTAATATACTGGTACAAACGTTAATTAATATGTAAAATAAACAGATTTCTTAGCTACCACCAGGTAGAAAATAAATATACAACCATCAAGAAAAATAAGTAATAAAAACTCAAATATATAAAAAATTAATGGCAAAAACCTTAAAAATGCTATTAGGAACCCAAAAAGACACTTGAATAAATAAAAAGGTAAAGTTTTCCATACTCTTGGATAGAAAGACACAACACCATACGCTATCAATTCCCCTATAAATTCAAAGTAAATCCTAATGGCAAACTGAATCTATGTGATATAAGTTAATTAGGTGGGGGTGGGGGAGATATTAACTTGAAAAGGGCACAAGAAAACTTTCTGGGTGATGGTAATGTTCTAGATGTTATCTGGGTATTATACAAGTGTTACACAGGCAAACTTTCATTGGGCTGTAAATTTAAGGTTTGTGCATTTTACTGTATGTAAAATTTACCTCAAAAAATTAAATGATACTAGACTAGATGGACTGATCTAAAAGTTCATATAAATAAAAAAGTTAAAAGCCAGAAAAGATTCTGGAAAAGAAGAGAACTAGCCCTGATAGAAATACAGTATAAAATACAATAATTAAAACACGATGGTTTGGTTCCCAAGTGGACAGAGGAATCAGTGGACCAAAACTGGGGCCAAATAAACATGCAATTCACTAAAACAGAAAGGTGCATTTTCAATCTGTAAGACAAAAATGGATTATTCAGTAAATAATGTTGGGACAATTAGCTGGTCCTCTAGAGAAAAAAAATAAAGTTGGATTCATACTTTATATTTTACACCAGAATAAATTCCAAATAAGTAAAAGAATTAAAAATACAAAAAGATAGAAGAAACCATCAAAGTATTAGACGAATAACATTTGAGAATTCTTATATAATCTTGAATTAGGAAAAGACTTTCTGACCATGACATGTAACTTAGAAGTCAGTAAAGATTGGTAAGTTTGACTACTGAAAAAAAAAAAAAAAATTAGCATGACAAAACCATGATAAACAAAATTAAAAAGCAAACCGTCAACTGGGAAAAATATGTCCACAAATAGCATAGAGCTATTTTCCCTAATATAAAAATAAACCCTACAAATACAAGAAAGAAAGAATAACAAAGAGATAGAAAACCAGACAAGGATTCACAATAAAGACATAAAGAGCCCTTAAAAGACAAAAGATGTTTAATCTCATAATGCTGATGAGGAAGAAGCAGGCGAAAGTAAGCTGAACAGCCTCTACTTGTGGCACCTTGGCCATATCTATCAAAACTATCAATACGCATACATAGCAATTCTGTTTCTGGGAACGTATCCTATACATTTCCATACAACTGTGAAATGAAGTATGTGCAGCGACCACAGTTTTGACAGCAAAAGACTAAAAACAATCTAAATGTACATAAAAAGGGGCTAGTTAAATAAATGTCACACCTCTATAATGGTATTACAGGCTCAATTGTTGTGTCTTCTCAAAATTCATATGTTGAAGCCCTAAGGCCTGATAGTTGGAAGTGGGTTTTGGGAAATAATTAGATTACAAGATGGGGCCCATGATGAGATTAGTGTCATGAAAAGGGGAAGAGAGAGGAGAGCACTCTCTCCACAGAACACAGTAAGAACCTCCGCAAGCCAGGAAGAGTCTCACCAGGAACCAAATCTCTAGGCAGCTAGATCTTGGACTTCCCAGCCTCTTGAAGTGTGAGAAATAAATGTCTGTTGTTTAAAACCCAGCCTATGGTATTTTGTTTCAGCAGCACAAGCTTACTAAGACAAATGGTATGCCATGAAGGTGTTAAAAAAAATAAAGCATGCTATTTCTGTACTGATATGATTAATGTAAAATCATCTCTAAGCTATATTGTTAACCTAACAACAAAAGATAAAGGGTAATGTGCATAGTATACAACAAGGTGTTTAATCTCACTCATAACTTAAATAAAAAAGGCAGGGCAGCCTCCAGAGGACATACGCTATACACTATATACTATGTAAGACACACAATCCCTCACTGGCAATCTGAACTCCATAAACCTCTAAAAAGTAACTTAAAAAAAAAATAAGGTTAGTACAAACCTATTTGGTGTCAAAACCTGAGAAAAAAAAACTCCATATAACTGTTCATAATCTTTATTTTTAAAAAAATATATTTTATTGATTTTTTACAGAGAGGAAGAGAGAGGGATAGAGAGTTAGAAACATCGATGAGAGAGAAACATCGATCAGCTGCCTCTTGCACACCCCCTACTGGGGATGTGCCAGCAACCAAGGTACATGCCCTTGACCAGAATCGAACCTGGGACCCTTGAGTCCGCAGGCCGATGCTCTATCCACTGAGCCAAACCGGTTTTGGCCATAATCTTTATTTAGCCTACTTATTTACTACTTATGCTTTTAATACAGAAATATTAATGTGTTTGATTATGGGATGCTAACACACTTCCGGCTAGGGATTTTGGATAATATAGTAGATACACTTATATTACCTTTCTACAAGTCACCCGCCCCTCCCTCCCACAAAAAAAAACCCTTAATTCTGAAATACAACTGGACCAAGGGTCTGGACAAGTAATGATCTATTTACTTGCACAGACATAAACCATCTTTGGAAGGACTCACAGAAGCTTGGCATATTTCCATGCAGAGGAACTGGGTGGCTGCACAAAGTGGAAGGGAAACTTTTTAGTGTTTATCTTTTCAAATCTTTAACGTTTTGAATCAAAGTGAACACACTAGTCAAAGGATAAATAAAATGTAAATAAAATAGAATCACTAAAACTCTCTCTCTCTCTCAACAGTAACAGACAAACCCAGATGTTGTTTTGTTGTTTGTTGGGACCGTAAAGTGACCCTGTCTCAAGTAACAGGGCAATCTATACAAGGATGGCTTTCCTTTATCTCACCACTGACCTGAATGGTGTTTGAGCCAGTCAGGGAATTTCTCCACGCCCACTAACAGCTTTTAGGAAATAGCAATATCAATGTTTCTGATGCCTTGTGCCAAGCAAAGCAGGTGGGCTGGGCTGCTTCTCTTCCTCAGCATCCCCAGAAGTACACGGGGGCTTGGGCCGGTCAGCAACAGGAAGCAGTGAAGCCCACTCTTCTCAGTAAAAGAAAAAGGCTTAAAGTACTACCAGCATAGAGCTAGTCGTATGTGTTCAGAGCTTCAACACTGAAGTGTGAGGACTTGTTAGTACTTGAGCAGCATCTTTTCTACTATGTGCTTTTCATACACTTATTTTGATACCTTGTTGCGTTCCAAGATGGATTTGAGGTGACCATAAGGTTTGCCTTTTCTTACTATTTAGATTTTGAGTAATCTGTACCACACTCTCAACTTTAACTAGAAATTAGGAGAGAATACATCGTTTTTTTGTGGTTTATCTACTGAGTATATTTCAAAAGGAGGAGCTGTTTTTTTCCCCCTTAGTGCCCCCAGAAATACGTTCGGGCTTGGGCCTCTCAGCAATCAGAAATGCATAGTTTGATGTCCCCAAATGCCCCAAAGTCCAGCTATCAGTCCTGATGACTAAAGAAATTCCTAACGAAATAACCTCACAATATTTGGTTCCTTTTGTTAGAACATAAAGGCACTTATGTTTGTCCTTGCCTCTCATCAAGTTACACTCACTGAAAGTAGAGACTGACTGGCCCTCACATCACTTAATACCTGTTCATACTTATTCTCAATAAATATTTCCTGTGCAGAGCCAGCATCATTTCATAGTTGTTATCTCAAGGAGGAGCAAGAAATTTGATGTATCACTATAACAATAGAAACACCACACAGAAAACTTAAAAAAACAGAGACGATATTTCCAGATGTTACTTATAAATAACTTTCCTCATTTTTCTAGACCTCTGGAAAATGCTTAATTAACTGCTGGGGTTATAAGGTCTCTGAAAAATTTTCCATCTTCACATAGAATCAAAGATCCCAATAAGATTAATTTTAAAAGATGAGACAGCATTCCATTTTCTTCAAATGTGGGCACGTGACAAAGCTCCTGGATTCCCATTCCTTTAGATAGCTATCAAAATAAACTGAGGAAAGCTCAAGCAATTCTCTGCAGTAGGGAGAGGTAAAGTGGCAAAACAACTTTGTAACAGAGAATGTGGCAAAAAAAAATTCCCTTTTAATATATGCTTTTGGAACATTTCCAATTTTTCAGGCAGAGAGGATTACTGCCCCAAATGTTAAATCATTTCAGTCAATTTAAATAAGATAATTAAATTTAAATAAACTCAGAGATGCAGAGGGAAACAACTGTGAATGTATCCTGTACATAAAATTGGTTTTAAATTTACTTGGCATTCTGCATTTGTTCCAAGTTAAAAATAATAAGTGATAACAATAGTTAAATTTCCTGAATACTTACATCTAGTGTTCCAGGCATTGTACATGCAGTACCTTATTCAAACCTCACAGCCCTGTGAGATTATGTGCTATTATTATTCTCATCTGACAGATAATAAAACAGGTCAAAAGATGTTACATAACCTAAACTAGCTTATGTATGCTATGTAGTTATTCAGGGCTGATCCCAAAGCCCATCCTAGCAACCACTATTAAGTTTAGGCTCCTTAATTCTCTAAAGAATGGGCAGGTTTTAACCAAAGGTAACAGGGTACATAGACATACATTTGTGTCTATTTGCTATAGTGTGATACAATCCACCACTTTGAAAAAGAATGGCAGCTAATGATTTTTGGAAAAGGCCTTATCACACTCACCGATGATTTTAAAAACTGAATTTCAATGAAATTTGGCCTGCCCAGAGATGTGCAGTCGTTTGTTTGGGGGAAGACCTCTCATAAAGCTTTTCAAAGAACATGTATTCACTGTTTAGCCGTGCTTAAGTCCCATCCCTGATCAGAAGCTCCTTGAGACTACTAAATTCTTCATTTTCACATCTTCCATTAATAAGTCTCTGAGAACAATCTTGTTAGTGGAAGGCCTAAAATGTGTCCTTGAAAGAACTAGCTTACAGTGAAGCATTCGATTTGTTTTAGAAGTATGAATATTACAGAAAATATCTGACTCAACAATTTACTCTGCTTCTGAAAATTACAAAAAGTCCAACTTTCATTGCTGTTCTTGACAAGAGATTCTGATTATCACCTAAATAAGGCTCTTTTTGTCCCAGTATGTTTCTGAAGAACCACCTATCTGGGGAACAATCTTTCTATTAAAAAAAAAAAGTTCCAACAGCCTCAGTTAGAGTTCTAAATCCAAAAAGGCTAAACAACTTGTCTAAGGCTCTAGACTTGTTGATGACAAAGTCCTGATGACAGAACTGAGAAGTGAACCTAGATCTGATTCCACCTACTACCCTGAATGATAGAGGGGCTCTTATTTCAATACTAGAGGCCCAGTGCACAAAATTCGTGCAGGGGGATAGAGGGGGGTGTCTCTCAGCCCGTCCTGCACCCTCTCCAATCTGGGACCCCTCGGGGGATGTCTGACTGCCAGTTTACTGCCGGCAGTTGGACATCCCTCTCACAATCCAGGACTGCTGGCTTGGCTGCCAGCCTGATTGATGCCTAACTGCTCCCCTGCAGACCTGATCGCCCCCAACTACCCTCCCCTGCCGGCCAAATCACCAACAACTGCCCTCCCTTGCCGGCCCGATTGCCCCCAACTGCCCTCCCCTGCCCGCCTGATTGCCCCCAACTGCACTCCCCTGATGCGACCCACCTCCTCCGCTGGGACCTGCCTCCTCCCTGCCATGTGGAGCCAGGGGACCCCCAGGTCTCACTGCGCAGAGCGGCCACCGGGCCCCGCACTCGCTGTGAGCACCGCCATCTTGTGGTGGCCATCTTGTGACGCCGTTTCGAGGGCACAAAGACCACCTAGGCTTTTATTAGTATAGATTTCTGTAATCTTTTCAGTAGTCAAATCTGTTGACTCAGAACTCATTTCTGAAATCAAAGTTCAAATCAATCTGAATTAGAATAAGAAGACAAAGTTCAGGTAAAGAGACCATAACAGGCAATAAGCATCACAGCTCACTGAAATAGGCCAATCACTCATATCTAAAGCTGTGTGGCTACGACTCCCTTGCACTACATAAATCAGAAAGGCCACTATCCATACCACTGACTTGACCTGAGACCTCTAGAGAGCTGGCATGTTAATGTTAGATGTTAAACTTCTACAGGTGCCACTAAGCATTTCAACTTATCTACATGACTAAAATTTGTCAAAGCTCAATTTAATGACAAAGGAGACTAACAAGAATGACTATTAGGATAGTTTGACTAGTAACTTAAATTACTTCAAGTTGTTTCACTGAGCATTTAGTATCTTTCACAAGATTATTTCCATAACAGTGAAGATTCTAACCTTATTAATTCTACCTTTGTGGTAGAATTTATTCTTAAACTAATTTCCTTTTCAAGTGGCCCTTCTCCCAGGATCTAAGTCTGCCAGGACACTTAAAGGGAGCCCTTTTCAAGCACACTAATGGAATAAACTTACTAACAGAATCAGTGCTATCCTTTCCTAGAAACATAATTTAAAGAGGAATGGGCAGTGACTGACTGCTAGTGGGTATGGGCATTTCTTCTTGGAGTGATGACAATGTTGTGGAATTAGTGGTGATGCACACTCTAAAAGGGTAAATTTTATGGTACACAAAGTATATCTTAACAATGCTGTTATTTAAAAAAAGAAAAACAGAAAATAGAACCCGCCCCAAAATATGATTTGACCACTACCTGACAGTGAGCTACTGCCAAAGGCTTTGTATCAATAACCCTTACTGGAATCTGGCATACCTTAACTAAAGTTTAGTACCTCAAGATTTTCATCCATTATTTTAATAAAGTATCATTTTCTTACTTCTTTATTTGTACTCTACACCAGATAATAAGCTCACCCCAATTCTTTCACATCCAAAAACAAATGCTAAAATTTATTACACAGCGACTGCAAATAAAATGTAACTTGGATAAATTGATATTATTTTGACTTTAAGGCCCATGGGCTTCACCAACAGTATTAGTAAAAGAATTTAAAATTAAACGTTTCTAAAATATTGTTGGAAATTATACAGCTTGTTTCCTTTGTTCCAACTTTTCCACTTAAGGGAGTCATTGGAAACTTTTCACAAAAGGATAACAAATCACTTTAGACCCCTATTGAAATATCATTGTGTGTGTGTGTGTGTGTGTGTGTGTGTGTGTGTAAGAGACAGACGGAGAGAGAAAGAAAATACACAGATACACAAAGACATACATTTTAGACAAGGTTTTATTTTAGGTAGTAAATGGTTTAAAAGTAACAAAAACATAAGTGATAGTGAAGTAATTCAAAAGCCACTACTGCCATGACAGATAACATACGTGAACTGATCATTTACTCATTTGAAAGTGACAGGTTGCATGAGGCTTCTAAAACTTTACAGAGAACATTATTTTTTTAAGGCTTATTTTAAATATCATCAATTGTAAAGAGCTTTGCACCACTGACTTTTACTGGACACTTGCTACTATCCCAGGCCAGGTGCTGGAGTCACAAATGCAAGAAGCTGTCCTTAAAGAAGTCCCACTTTGCCTGCTTGCTTTGTCAGGCACAGAACCAAACTGTTCACTCACAGCATCTGACCTCCTAGGCTTAATTCACTGCAGGAAAACCTGAGGTAATCATTACAAATGACTGTAAGGCTATAACACTGAAAAATAAAATTTGGAGATAAGTAAAAGCTGTTGTATACTTAGACACAATCTAACTCAACTTTCTAATTACACTATAATTCCCAGATCTACTACTAAAAAAACAGTAAAATGACCCAGAGTGAAACTCTATCTTCTTTAACACACATCACTTATACGGTGTGGGCAAAAGTAGGTTTACAGTTGTGTCTATGGGAAATAATAAATAAGAATATAAGAATAAACTATGTTTCACATACTCACAACTGGGGTGACAGAAGTGGGTGGGAAGATCATTGAATTTCTGAGGTAAAAATAGTAACGACCCTGTAAAATCACCTTATTTAAAGGTACATCTATTGAGTAAATGTACCAGAACTTTTTATCCATTCATCTACTGATGGGTACTTGGGCTGTTTCCAAATCTTGGCTATTGTAAATAATGCTGCAATGAACACTGGGTGCTTATATTTGTTTGAGTTAAAAGGAATATTACTTGCCCATAAAAAAGAAGAAAATCTTACCTTTTGTGACAGCATGGATGAACCTGGAGAATATTATGCTAAGTGAAAAAAGCTAGTCAGAGAAAGACAAGTACCACATGATTTCATCATATGTGGAATCTAATGAACTAAATAAACTAATAAACAAACAGATCCAGAGACATAGATCCAGAGAACAGACTAACAACTGTCAGAGGGAGGGGATAGTGGGGTTGGATAAAAATGGTGAAAGGAATTAAGCAAAAAAAAAAACTCAGACACAGTCAACAGTATGGTGATTATCAGAGGGGAAAGGGGGTGGGGGAGGTGGGAGAGGATAAAGGGGAGATAAATGGTGATGTAAGGAAACTGGACTTGGTGACCATACAATAGAACACGCAGATGATATATTATAGAATTATTCACCTGAAACCTACATAGTTTTATTAACCAATCTCACGCTAATTCAAATTTTTAAAAAGGCACATCTGTTAAACTTTAAAACATCCTCTCCAATTAAAGGATATTTCTCTTTACCCTTGAACTCTGGTGAATCCTGAGAAAATAAAAGACACCTACTAAGAAGGGATCCTGGTGGCTAACTGGGCTCAAATAATAAAAGTAGAAGCCTCCCGCCAACTGCCCTTCAGGGAGAGGGCCACACTGAACTGCCTGCCTCCCTGTTTCTGCCATCTGAGCCAGCCCTTATAAAGGAGTTCCTGCAATCCTATTCCAACCAATGGTACTGAGACTTTCCCCACCCAATCAGAGCTTTGAGCAGTTCCATTTTGACCTATCAGGACATTGCCTTTTGGGCCAAACTTCAAAGGTTCTGAGCCCTAATTTGCATAAGGACAGACCAATCAGGGACTTCTATATGAGCTAGCTCCCCTCTGGCTCACCACAATCTAAGGTGAGCTGGGACGCTCAGTGGGGAGTAGAGCCCACCACGGTGTGGAGCAGCACAGGCCAGAGCAGAGCGGCACAGGGGCCCACCAGCACAGAGCAGACCAGCCGGACAGGGGCCTGGCCCCAGAGCTGCCCCACAGCTGCGTGTTTTCACAGCCTGCTGTAGCACAACTGAGCTGCTTGCACTGAATAAACTTTCCTTCTTCACTGCACCCCAAACTGAGGATTCCTTCCTGTTGGTGTTTAAATTGGTGCCACCAATCAAGGGTGACACTCTCCATCAGGGTCCAGTACTGAACAGTTGCTGAATGAATGAATGAATGAATGAATAGGCAGATGTTCTAATTGCCAAGAAGGTACTTGTTAAAACACAAGGGGCTGACAGATCAGAATTCTACTGGAAAGATCACTGAATTTCAAGGGTAAAAATAGTAACAACTGGACATTATCTGGAACGAGGCACTCAGCATGTAAACATCTGATGAGGAACTTTCAGAAATTAACATGAAAAGTGTGAATCAAAATACTTAAAAATGGACTTGGATTTACCACCTAAGGCTTGGAACACAAGTGCGAGACAAAGGGATGGGAGGCTGGGGTGAAAGAGTCAAAAGGTCACCAGTGAGTGACCTCAAGAGAAACGCGCGCCGTGCACGGAAGCTGCGCCGCGCTTGATGGACACCTCCGCCCAGCCAAGGCCGGCTCCCCGCGGCCGGAGCCGACGGCCCCCAGCCGCGCTCCGCGCCGCGCTCGCCAGATCGTTAACACAAAGAAACCGCCGAGAAACAAAACACGGTCCCTGAGGGGGCGGCGTTGGGACCGGGTGGCCCGAGCGCTCTCCGCGGGTGCCCACCGCGGGGGTGGCAGCCGGGGCGCGGCGGGGCCACCGAGGCGCCCCGGGCCCGACCTTCCTCAAAGTGTCCCAGAACTTGCCACCCCTCCCGCCCCCGCTCCATTTTCCCCTCTCGACGTGGACGTGGGACCCGCGCGAGGACGGGAGGGCGGAGCTGGGGCGGCAAAAGGAGGGCGCTGGCCGGGGAGCGCAGGGGTCCCACAGCCACAAGCCGCAGGCCAGCCCCCGCCTTCCGGGCCGCAATCGTTCCCGCACTGCCCCCGCCCGCCACGCGCCCCCCCTACCCCGCGCGCTCCCGCCCCCACTCGCGGGAGGGGGTCCCGGCGGAGGGGAAGGCGGCGGCGGCACAATAACATAAACACGGCGGGGCCGCCGGCCCGGCCCAGCGGCGTCCCCCGCGCTTACCGGGCAGCACAGCGAACGGCGACAGGGGAGCCCGCCGCAGGGACCGGCGCTGTCCGGGCGGTCGCCGCAGCCGTTACCCAGCGCTGCCCACGGCTCGGCTTCTGGGACCGCGTCGTCCGGCCTCGGTCGCTCCGCTGAGTAACAGGGACGAGGGCCGTCACCGCGCACGCCCGCTCACGTCATCGCGCAGGGCACCGCCCCTGCGCCTCACGAGCGGCCGGCGGGGCGGAGCGGGGCGGGGCAACCCCGGGGCCCGGATTGCGGGGGCGTGGCCCTGGCTGCGGGGCGGGGCCCTGGTGCGGGGCGGGGCCTGCAGTTCTGGAGCGGGGCTAATTAGGGGGCGGGAAGACGTGCGGGGTCTCCCGGGGGAGGGGCTGAAGGAGAACCTCTGGGAACCTCGGGGAGGGGCTTGGTGGGGAGAGGAGGGCGGGGCTCTGCTGCAGGCTAGTGGCGGCGCCTGGCCGCAAGCTCCAGCTCCTCGCCTGGCCAGGTGCGATCTGCGAGGCAGAGCCAAAGCCTCAGGTGCTCACTTGCCCGGGTGTGGAGCTAGGTGTGCTGAAGCCAAACCGCTCCGAGGAGCAGGTGGACACTTGAGAGACGAGAGCTTGTTACCTTGATTGACAATATGTTGCATTCTGAGGACACCTCCCCAGGCTCAGCAACCTGAAAGCAAATAAATGTTCTCTTCAGCCACTTGAAAAAGCTGCCCCCTGTTTTCCCAAAGTCCACCTCCTACCAGAGTCTCTGCATTACCCTATTTCTCTCTGGGCCCTCACAAAGCGTATACATAGAAATGACAAAGTGGCCAGCCCTTAAATATCCAACAGTGTGTGGAAAGATCTCTAAACGGGCAGTCGGGCATCCCTCTGACAATCCAGGACTGCTGGTTCCCAACTGCTTACCTGCCTGCCTTCCTGATTGCCCCTAACCGCTTCTGCCTGCCAGCCTGATCACCCCCTAACCACTCCCCTGCCAGCCTGATTGATGCCTAGCTGCTCCCCTGCCAGCCTGTTTGCCCCTTACTGCCCTCCCCCTGCAGGCCTGGTCACCCTTAACTTCCCTCCCCTGCAGGCTTGATCACCCCCAGCTGCCCTCCCTTGCAGGCCTGGTCCCTCCCAACTGCCCTCCCCTGCTGGCCATCTTGTGGTGGCCATCTTGTGTCCACATGGGGGCAGCCATCTTTGACCACATGGGGGCAGCCATCTTGTGTGTTGGAGTGATGGTCAATTTGCATATTACTCTTTTAATAGATAGGATGCACATAGAAAAAGCCTGTAAAGAAATATGCCAAATTATTGTAACAGTAGTTCATCATTAGACTGTGGAATGAAAGGTAAATTGGTTATTTCTCTTTTATATTTGGGGTATTTTTTTCATGGTTTCCAAATGGAACAGTTATGTTCATAATCAGAAAAAAAAAGTATGCTACTTTAATAATGAATAAATAACAAACAAATATTTGTTGAATGAATGAGTGAATTCAGGTAGACTATCTTCCCATGTCATGTTGGACTGGCCTGTTTTCAATGATTCTGAAGTAGAATATACATGTGAGCAGTCATTCATTTATTCTCTCCCCATTTCCTCACTCCCGCTCACGCTTCTTTATGTCTTTCCTTTATTTCTCCAATAAATATCTATTGCATGCCCATTCGTTGCCAGGCACTGTACTAGCACCTGCAACACAATGGACCTTACAGATTTAGCCATTGTAATATGGAAATATTAACAGTAAGCAAATGCAAAATGATCAATGCATATAATATAAATCGATATGGATACATAGTATTACAAAACGAGTTGATAGAATTCATAAAGACAAGAAATTAATAATTAAGGAACTGCTTCTTGAGCTGAGGATAAATTTAACTAGGGAGAAATATTTCAGTAAGAGGTAACTTGGTGTGCAGGGGTCCTGTGCAAAGAGGGAGCAGACTGAGTTGGAGAAACTGAGGAAAGGCCAGTGCTGCTGGAAGAACAAGGAAGAAGGAGTTATTAGAAGTTGGGAAGACTGCAAAAGGACCAAACCTAGTGCAGCCATCTACCCAGGATGAACATCTTGTCTTTGTCCCAAGCGCAAGGGGAAGCCTCTGGCATGCTTCTGCAAAGAGGTGGCCTGGTCAGAATGGCATCTTGAGCCGTCTACATGGCAGCTGGTAGAGGCTGGATGTGGGTGATGGTCATGGAATAGGAAGAAGAAGGATCTGAGGACCGTTTAGGAAATTCAGTGCACAGAACTTGCTGATAGACCCCGTGGACAGTGAAGCAGAGGGAGCCATCAAGAGAAAGCCATAGGTTCTTGCTTATGGGTAAGGATGGATGCTGGTGCCGGTTCACTGAGATGGAAAGAGGGCAGGGATTGAGGGGGAAAATCATGAGAGCAGGTAGTTTGAAGGCTTTTGATCTCCCCAAAAGAGATGTTGAGTTGGCAGTTGGGTAAACAAGAGCTGAGCTCAGATAGGTAAGAGATGAATCCGACAGTGATGACGTGAAGCCTTGGGTAAGGATGAGTTAGGCTAGGCCCGAGGGGACGAGGATAGTGAGCAAGAAGAGAAGAAGGCCGGGAGTCATCTTGAGGATTGGTGTTGAGTGCCATGGAGAGGGTGAGCTTGTGAAGGAGCTGCCAGGGAGGTAAATGGAAAGAGGAAACAAGAAGACCAGAGTGGCCGATAGTATCAAATACAAGAGGAGGTTTGAAATCCTGGAGTGGATCCGAGTGGTCAACCTCTTCCTGACCACCCCTCAGAGCTCCAGCAGAGCCTGGGTTCAAGGGGCCTGCAGCATCCCTTCTCTCCTCCCCCCCATCCCAGCCTCAGAAAGACCCAAGGACCAGCTGTGCCCAAGACAACTCCTCTGGGACAAGAGGCAAATTAATCTGAATGGGAGATGAGGAAATGGAGGGTGGATATCAATGAGTCAGGCAGTGAATCAAGACACAAGCATACCCCTGGCCCGGTGGCTCAATTGTTTGTAGTGTTCTCCAGGGCACCAAAAGGTTGCAGGTTTGATTTCCCATCAGGGCACATACCTAGGTTGGGGGTTTGATCCCCAGTTGGGGTGTGTATGGGAGGCAACCGATAAATGTTTCTCTCTCACATAGGTGTTTTTCTCTCTCTCTTTCTTCTAAAAATCAATAAAAACATACCCTTGGGTGAGGATTAAAGAAAAGACACAGCATGTTTTACATCTGATAGGAAGACTCCAATTAAAGGGAGAGGTAGAACAGAAGAAGCATGAGTGTAAGTTTCCTGGAAACTCAGGGATACACAGGAGGAAGTGTTGGCAGGTACCTTCTGCTTCCCACAAGGTAATGTAAAAAATGTGCAGGTAACAAAAGACCATATAATCTGAACATTTGTAAAGTGTGGCAGAACAGAGCTCCCAAGTTTTAATGCTATTGACAGCCTCTCATTCAACACGGAGAGCTTCCGATTTAGCCTCAGCCTACCACGTCAGCTTCCAATGATCTACATCTAGAAGGGACATCCTGCGTGTTCACGTGTGTATATGTGCATGTGTGTGATTTCAGAAAACATTCACTAATTGTGACTGAATGTAATCATCGGTGATATTCCGAAAATTGGAAATGCTTTCTGTAACCTAGAAGTGGCTCAGACCTCCTTCCTCCTCCTTAGGGCACAGTTCCTTGTTAACCTGTTATGGTTCTTGTGAACTTTTTGGGGGTGGACTCAGAAAAAGAGGAAGAGCTAAGGATTCAGGTTTATTTGATTCTTGTCCCAGGGAAGTTGTCTTGGGGTCCTTGGTCTTTCTGAGGCTGGGATGGGGGAAGGAGAGAAGGGGATGCTGCAGGCTCCTTAAACCCAGGCTCTGCTGGAGCCCTGAGGGGTGGTCAGGAAGAGGTTGACCACTCTGATCCACTCCAGGATTTCAAACTTCCTCTTTCTGTGTGTATGTGCACCGCAGGGCAGCCGCCCTCCCCCCCCCCCCCCCCCCCCACACACACACACAGAAACCCAATGTTGAAACTTTATCTTGCTTTCTGGTTTCCTGACCTCACTCCAGGGGTGGGGAGTCAGGGAGAGGGGACTTACTAATGCCTGCAGAAGGGCCCGATCCACCTCCACCACCTCCTTACCTCCTTCTCCTTTAGAATGGCTTCCAAGCTACCCATCTGGCTTCCCAACTATGCCCTTGGATCAAGTCTACCTCATAGGAGGAGCAGGGTCAGTTCCTCAATCAGTCACCTCTGACACTGGGATGCTCTTTGGGGCTTTTTCAAGGTAGAGCCTGCTGGCTCCAGAGGGACAGCCCAGTCTCTGGTGCACGAGTAGAGAAAACATGACTACTCATATTGCAAATTATCTTTCTATCTGCAAATAACTATGGCTTATTTTGTCAGGGGTAGGACAGGACCAAAAATGAACACAGTTCCTCAGTCACAGCTTGAACAAAACAAGTGGAGATAGAAGTGGGAGGTTCTCTGATTTGAACTTACACGTTGTACCCCCTCTTCGCTTGGGCTTATTCTTCCCTTCACCCCCACGTGCACGCGTGGCTTCCAGGTGCACACAAGAGAGAGACACACTGGCTAGTCAAGTCTATAGATTGAATATACATGCATGTTTTCATGGAAAAAGCAGACATTTATTCCCTTAAAATGTTGGTTCTCAAACCATGGTCCCTGAGCTCAGCAATATCATCACCACCAGGTAACATGTTGGAGATGCACATTTTCAGACCCACTACAGACATGCCTTAGGAGAGGGGCCAGCCCTCTGTGTTTTGTTTTCCACTTTTTAAAATACATATATTTATTGGTTTAAGAGAGGAAGGGAGAGGGAGAGAGAGAGATAGAAACATCAGTGATGAAAGAGAATCATTGATTGGTTGCCTTCTGCACGCCCTCCGCTGGGGATGGAGCCTGCAACCTGGGCATATGCCCTTGACCAGAATCGAAACTGGAATCCTTCAGTGCGCAGACCGATGCTCTATCCACTGAGCCAAACCAGCCCTCTGTGTTTTAAAGAGCCCCCCAAATATAGGCACACCTCACAGATATTGTGGGTTCATTCCAGATCACTGCAATACAGTGAGTTCTAATCTTTTTGCTGGTGGAGGGTCTTAACTTCAATTTGTAAAAACTGCAACATCTTAAGTCTCAATGAAGTGAAGGGCAATCAAAGGAGGCAGGCCTGTATTTCTACTGACCACTCAAAGTTTGAGAACCATGCTCTAGGATAGTGGTCAGCAAACTGTGGCTTGCGAGCCACATGCGGCTCTTTGGCCCCTTGAGTGTGGCTCTTCCACAAAATACCACAGCCTGGGCAAGTCTATTTTGAAGAAGTGGCGTTAGAAGAAGTTTAAGTTTAAAAAATTTGACTCTCAAAAGAAATTTCAATCGTTGTACTGTTGATATTTGACTGTTGACTAATGAGTTTGCCGACCACTGCTCTAGGACATAGCTCTCAAGTTGGCTTGCTCATTCAAATCACCTTGGAGCTTTTTCAACTACCCACGCCTGGACTCCACTTCTGGAGAGCCTTCCTCAGAGGTCTGAGAGCCAGGCGGCTGTGGCCTTCGCAAAAGCCCGCAGGCAATTTGGATGGGTAGCCAAGACTGAGAACCAGTGCCTTCAAAAGATTCAGCAGATTATCTGTTCTTTAAAACATCAGAACAAACAGGACAAGAAAACCGCCCCCACACTAGCTTTTACGTTCAAGTTCTCCCTCTTCTCTCTCTCTCTCCCCCTCCACTCTCTCTCTTTTAAAGATTTTTTATTGACATTTAGAGAGAGAGAGAAAGAGAGAGAGAGAGAGAGAGAGAGAGAGAGAGAGAGAAACATCTATGTGAGAGCAAAACATCTGTCGGCTGCCTCTTGCACACCCCCTACCAGGGATCAAGCCTGCAACCTGAGCATGTGCCCTGACCAGGATTTGAACCAGCAGCCTTTTGGTGCAGATGGCATCTAGCCAACTGACCCACACTGACCAGGGCTCAGGTTCTCTCTTAATCCTTACCCTCATTACTGGCTCTTTTTTCTAATATTCTGCACCCATCTCCCACAGCTTAGGTATACCTATGATAAATTGTCTATTCTCTACCCACACTCAGATATTGAACATATTCAATATTTATCTTCTGGAGAAAATGATTAAAGAGAATTAAATGGAAGAAAAAGAATAAGGTGCTGAAGTCCTGTAACTGATAAATAAAACCCTGGTTGTTGTTTTAAATAAATGTATTAGGAAGAAGGCTTTCCATTAGACCAGGGGTCCTCAAACTTTTTAAACAGGGGCCCAGTTCACTGTCCCTCAGATCGTTGGAGGGCCAGACTATAGTTTAAAAAAAACTATGAACAAATTCCTATGCACACAGAACATATCTTATTTTGAAGTAAAAAAACAAAACGGCAAAAACACCCGCATGTGGCCCGCAGGCCGTAGTTTGAGGACGCCTGCATTAGACCTCTCAGCATGGACCCTCTGCCCCATTTACAATTTCTTAGCTTAGATTGTAAATCTAAGCCCAGTGGATTTTGCCATTTGCAATTCATGTACTGTAGAAGATTAGTCCAGGCCCCATGGTGGAGAGAAGACAACACCCCCTTACTGGTCTCCTTCCCTTGGTAGCTTTAGGAAGAGTACATTTCTATTGCCATGTTCATCTTCACTTCTTTCTCCACCTCCATACCCACCTCCATCTCCACCTCCACCTCTACCTCCACCTCCACCTCTACCCCCACCCCCACCTCCACCTCCATCTCCACCCCCACCTCCACCTCTACCTCCATCCCCACCTCCACCTCTACCTCCACCTCCACCTCCACCTCCATCTCCACCCCCACCTCCACCTCTACCTCCACCTCCACCTCCACCTTCATCTCCACCTCCACCTTCATCTCTACCTCCACCTCCACCTCTACTTCCATCTCCATCTTCATTTCCACCTCCATCTCCACCTCTACCTCCACCCCCACCTCCACCTCTACCTCCACCTCCACCTTCATCTTCACCTCCACCTTCATCTCTACCTCCACCTCCACCTCTACTTCCATCTCCATCTTCATCTCCACCTCCATCTCTACCTCTACCTCCACCTCCACCTCCACCTTCATCTTCACCTCTACCTCCATCTCTACCTCTATCTCCACTTCCACCCCCACCTCCTCCTTCATCTCCATCTACCTCTAGGGCTTTGTTTCTCACCCTTCAGATGTAAAACTGGAGCTCCTGCTATGCCAGACAGCTGGCATTCCACTAATGAACCTCTGGCAGGGAAACCCCTATGAATTCCCAACCTCTGCAAAAGCTCTACCCATTCTCAGCGAAATTTTAAAAGGCTTCTCATGGTCTTATTAGGTAACAGAGGAGGTTCTGGTATCACCAGGGAGTGAAAAATCATTGTCTGTAGGGGGCAGGATCTGGACCCCTCAGGAGGCAAGAGTGCTGCTGGAGAGGTGTTTCCTTACCGCTGCCTCACCAAGGCAGGACTTGTCTCCGATCTGAGCCCCTCTAAAGGTCCTGAGAAGAGACTCTTGCTTCTAGAAAGCAGAGGTTAAGATACAATCTGGTGACCAAATTTTCAATAGCTCCTTTATCCTGCTCCTGAAAGCAGATGCCCAGACGAGGACAGATTTGCTTCTGAGGATAAGTTTCATTATCCTTCTTGCCCAAAGCCAGCAGGATTAATTCCCAGACGAGGGTTGACATGGCTGCATAAGCCTTTCCTGCCCGGGCCTTGCTGAAGGGCTGAGAAGAGGGCAGAGGGAGGTGCCACCACCCTTCAAGATGTGGCCCTCTGACGTGAAAGACTACACAGGGAAGACAGTGGGCATTCCTTCCTGAACCTGAGGCAGTCACTCTCTGACTGATGCTTGAGGGACAAGCAATCCAGGGTCAATAGGGAAGAAACTTATATCTGATGGAGCTAAGTCATAAAAACTGGATAAGATCTCAAATCCAGACCCAGGCCCCCCCGCTCTGTCCCCTGACAGAATTCCATTTCCTCAGAAAGCCAGGGTGTGGTTGGTGACTGTTAGCCTATGCAGAGCAGAGAGCAGGGCTTCCCTTGGAACCAGCAGGAACAATAAGGATGTCACAAACACTGTCTTCTTAAAGGCAGGGCCGTGGATGAGGTTCTATCACAAGCAATCAAGCAAGGTCTACCAAGCAAGGGTGTGACAGGAGAGATGGGGTCCCTCCCATTGTGATTCCCTTGTGAGGGCATATACCTACATACTTAGAGATGGAACCATGCAAACTGACATCGGCCTCAACACTTGGTGCACTCTGCACTCAGCAGGTTGGGGCATCAGGACCTGGGAGGCAGAATTTACCCATTGTTCCAGAGGTCTGCTGCCCTGGGAGGGAGACTGAACAGGGCTGAAAGAGGCAAGCCAAAGAGAAGACCAGACATGGAGAGCTGAGCTCAAGGACAGAGATTTTAACCATTAAGAAACAAAACAAAACAACTACACAGAGGAAACAGGAGACTGGCTAAGGCACTAGCCACCCCCCCCCACACACACAGAACCCCAAAATAGTTCTGCAGCTTATAGATCCAAGGGAAGATGTTTGAGAGTGCCAAGCACATGGGGAGTTCAAGGACTCTTGGCTGGTCCTCAGTTGAATTGAAAGGCATAGAATCAAAATGGCATAATTGTGGCCATTTCTCTAGAACCCCTGTCAACCACTGTCAAGTAGAGAAATAGAGACACTTGGAGGGTGTATCTGGGAGCTGGATGTCCCTGGGCTTGTTGAAGCTGAAGTGTTCCTGAGAGCATCAGGGTAGGAACTTCAGGGCCCAGGCTGGGCAGGAAGGACAGGGAAGCTGGCGGAGGACAAATAGATTGGGACAAAATTCACCCAGGTAGCAGGGCTTTCTGTTCTTTAGGACTGAGAAGGTTGTCAATGCACATGAAGGCATGCAGGATGGGTGTCGACAGGAGAAACTGGGTGGGAGATTGCAGTTTACATTTCCAACGTGTAGCAGCTCCTGGGTACATTTACAACTGTGGCTGGCTGGTTTGAAGGAGAAGCAAAGATCACTCAAAGAGAGCAGTCAAGGAACTGTGAGCCTTTTGTGTTTGACAGGTAGTTTGACCAGATGTCCAGGTTGTACAGGATGGGTCCAGTTTACACCTATTGCCTCAGTATAATTGCCAGCAGTGCTTCCTGCACTGTAAAAAGTACCCAGGTTTGAATGGCTAAATGTAGCAGTGGTGGCTTTAGAAGAAGCAGCAGTGTTGGCAAGAGTGGCCATGGCCCAGAAGAGAGAGGGCCTCTGCATGAAGAAGCTCTGGGACCCCCATGGGCGGCGCCTTCCCATTACCCAGCCCCCCATCCCTGAGGCATCTGCACAGATATGAACTCTCTGATCTAAACTCAAGGACAGAAACTGCCCACTGAGGAAGTAATGTTCTTAGCTACAAAATTGTACTCTTATTACAAAATAAAGATGAAACAGACATTGTAATAAAGCACATGAGCATTTAAAATATCTGATTTTGAAAACTGATGCAATATGACAAAGCAAATATCCACAGGCTTAGAAATGGAAATTAAGATGAAAGGTTGTCAATTCAACAAAAAGATCAGTATCTATACTAATAAAAGGGTAATATGCAAATTGGTCAGGACGCCCTCACAGTAATGACCAAACAGCAGGCTGCATGGGGCGACCAGGCAGGCAGGGGGGTTAGTGAGGGATGACCAGGCTGGCAGAGGGGGGCAGTGAGGAGCGACCAGGCCAGCAGGGGGGACAGTTAGGGGCGATCAGGCAGGCAGACAGATGAGCAGTTAGGAGCCAGCAGTCCCAGATTGTGAGAGGGATGTCCAAGGGGTCCAGGATTGGAGAGGGTGCAGGCTGGGCTGAGGTGACCCTCCCCCCCATGCACGAATTTTGTGCACCAGGCCTCTAGTTTCCATATAAAGCTTTAAGTGAACAATTATTAACAAGGAACACAATTTCAAAATTAATTTTTCCTTGTAATGCGTCAGTAGGTGTTCTGATTATACACAAATCACTTTCAGTTTTTAGTTCAACTTGCACAAGTTACAGAAAATGTTAGAGCAAATATTAAAATGACATTGCATAAATATACATTTAAAATGATAAGACATATACTAGTAAAACTGAATTGTATAAAGAGTTAAATCTTTTTAGAAAAATTGTTCCTTAGGAATGATTAGTTCTAGATGTACTAAAATTTATATCTTGAAATAATTTATGGGAAATTTATCTTTATGTTATCAGAACTGATGAAATAGTCTTAGCTCCAGTAACAGTTACATCACTAGAAAGATCCTTATCAACTTTTAAAATTACCAAAAATTACTTGTGATGTTGCAGTTGTAAGAGCAGCTGATGTCACTTTCAATATCAATTGAAAATAGATTTTTTAGAAGTTGTTAAAACTATAAATTTTGATGACCTGACAAATGAATTTGCAAAGTGAGCCAGAAAAATATTATAATAAATCAAGATACCACATCAATAAAATGTTAAATTTTATTATATGAAATTATGACACCAAATGTTAATAATATGAAATGATAGCACCAAAATACATATTTTGCTGTTACTCCTATTATGTTTTAGAAGAAAAATATTTTAAAGAAAAATGATCTATGTATTTTATTAATTATTATTTTTAATTTAATAAATCTTTATTGTTCAGATTATTACAATTGTTCCTCTTTCTTCCCCCATAGCTCCCCTCCACCCAGTTCCCACTTCACCCTCTACCCTTACACGCCCCCCACTGTCCTCATTCATAGGTGTACAATTTTTGCCCAGTCTCTTCCCGCACCCACCACACCCTTTCCCCCCGAGAATTGTCAGTCCACTCCCTTTCTATGCCCTTGATTTTATTATATTCACCAGTTTATTCTGTTCATCAGATTTTTTATTCACCTGATTTTTTAGATTCACTTGTTGATAGATATGTATTTGTTGTTTATAATTTTTATCTTTACCTTTTTCTTCTTCAAGAATACCTTTCCGCATTTCATATAATACTGGTTTGGTGGTGATGAACTCCTTTAGCTTTTTCTTATCTGTGAAGCTCTTTATCTGACCTTCAATTCTGAACGATAACTTTGCTGGGTAGAGTAATCTTGGTTGTAGGTTCTTGCTATTCATCACTTTGAATATTTCTTGCCACTCACATCTGGCCTGCATAGTTCCTGTTGAGAAATCAGCTGACAGTCATATGGGTGCTCCCTTGTAGGTAACTAACTGTTTTTCTCTTGCTGCTTTTAATATTCTCTCTTTGTCTTTTGCTCTTGGCATTTTAATTATGATGTGTCTTGGTGTGGTCCTCTTTGGATTCCTTTTGTTTGGGGTTCTGTGCGCTTCCTGGACTTATAAGTCTATTTCTTTCACCAGGTGGGGAAAGTTTTCGGTCATTATTTCTTCAAATAGGTTTTCAGTATCTTGCTCTTTCTCTTCTTCTGGCACCCCCATAATTCTGATGTTGGTATGCTTGAAGTTGTCCCAAAGGCTCTTTACACTATTTCATATTTTTTAATTCTTTTTTTTTTCTAGTTGGGTGTTTTTTGCTTCTTTGTATTTCAAATCTTTGACTTGATTCTTGCAATCCTCTAGTCTGCTGTTAGATCTCTGTATAATATTTTTTATTTCAGTCAGTGTATGCTTAATTTCTAGTTGATCCTTTTCCATATCCTCGAGGGTCTCGCTAAATTTATCGGCCTTTTCTAGGAAATTCTTGAAAAACCTTATAACCGTTGTTTTGAACTCTATATCCAGTTGTTTGCTTTCCTCCATTTTTTTCATTTGTGATCTGTTTCTTTGTCTCCGCATTTTCACTGCTTCCCTGAGTTGATAGAGTGTCTTTTTGTGCTAGGTGTCCTATAGGGCCCAGTGGCTCAGCCTCCCCAGTTACCTGAGGTGGACACTCTTGGTGCACCCCTTTGTGGACTGTGTGCTCAGCCTTGTTGTAGTTAAGTCTTGATTGTTGTTGGTATCACTGGGAGGAATTGACCTTCAGGCCAATTGGCTGTGAGGATCAGCTGTGTATACACTGGGAGAACTTTTGTGCTGGAGACACCCTTATGAGACAAGACTTGCAAAAGCCTCTGTGCTCAGCTTGGATGGGGCAGAGTCTCAGGGTGGAGCAGACAGCATTGGTTTCCTGTCAGCCCTGCCCTAATAGGCCCCTGTGTCTCAGTGTCCCATGGTAATTGCTGTAAGCACCTTTGAGAGAAAGCCGCCCTCGAGTTCCGCCCACTGCCAGACAGTCCAGTTTCTTCCTGAATGATTCTAGGTCCCCAGAGTCTCGCAGGAATTGGAGTTCAGTTCAGTCGGGAGCTTTTGTCTCCCACCCGCTTGAGAAAGCCAGCCACGTATTCAGTTGCCAGCCCTTTCTGCACTCGTGCGCCTCGGTACCTCTGCCTTCCGCAGTTCCTCTGAGTCTCAGTGTGCTTTTCTCTTTCCTGACAGTCCAGTTTCACCCCGTATGTGTCTGGGTCCCCAGATTCTCACCCAGAACTGGAGTTCAGCGCAGTCAGGAGCTTTTGTCTCCATCCCGCATGAGAAAGTCAGCTGCGCACTCAGTTGCCAGTTCTCTCCGCGCACACATCTCAGTACCTCTGTCTCTTGCAGCTCCTCTGAGTCTCAGTGTGCTTTTCTCTTTCCTTCTAGTTGTAGAATTTCCACTCAGCCAGCCTTCCTGTGGTTCTGGATGATGTCCGTTTTGTCTTTTAGTTGTAGTTTTGAAATTGTTGTGCAAGGCAGCAGTTTAGGTGTTTACCTATGCCGCCATCTTGGTTTCTCCCTCAGATCTATGTACCTTTAATACCTTTATACTTTTTCCTGCTTTTGAACAAAGGGCCTCCTGATTTGACACTGTTTGGAAGGAACCATTAAGTTTAGCAAGGGAAAATGTCATCAAATACACCTTCCCTCAGTTATGCAATGTGCTAGTGACTGGCTGCTTGTCAAGCTGGCACATCCAGAATTTCACACCCTCTTCATTTGCCTGTATGAGAAGGAGGATTGAGACTCCTGTTCTGTTGAGGGAATCTATTTTGAGGGGCGAAGTCACCCAGCTTCTCAATGGCAGAGTCTGGAGTTGAAACTCAGCTAGAGGTCTAATCGCTACTACATGGTGCCTCCTAAAGAATGTGTTGTTTTTATTTGATTCCTAAGAAATAGTCATCTTAATTAGACAATGTTGCTCACCAAATAGCCCTCAAGGTCACCCTGAACTGTGGCAATTGAGGAGGTTGGATGTAGTTCCAGTGATGACCAGCAGGTGTCACCATCATTGGTCAGATGCAGTGTGCTGGGTCTGCATTGTTGGACCTGGGACTGCCAGGCATTGTTCTTAGAAAGCCTTTATTTTCAACAATTTAAGGGCAAAAGAAAACATCCCAGACAATGAACACCACTCCTTTCATTATGGCTTCCTCCCCATGTTTCGTCCAGGGGGAGAAATTATATAGACATAGAGCTCATGACCCAAAGGAATATAAAGAATTCCTAGATTTCTATAAGAAGTGCTTTAATTAAACATATATTTTTATAGGTAATGGATATAGAGGGAGATACAGAGGGGCAGTGCTGCAGACCTCTTCAGCACTAAGCTGTTCAAACACAGATCTCCTTTACCCCTCGTCTTCGCACTCTGGGAAGCAGGCCTGCCAGAGCTGACTTCAGTAAATTTTGAGTAAATGGATAATGATTAGCTCATATCCATCTCTTGCCCTTTCAATTCTCACAGGCATTCCACTTTAACAGAGAGGTAAAGCAACTCATCTAAGTTCCTATGGCCCTTGAGGGGGGGCGGGGGATGAGTAAACCAGTGTTTGAGGATGGAGATAAGCGGCCTTGTCATGTTCTCCAGGCCAGGCCTCGTCTGTGAATGGAAAACTGAGGCAGAATGGAGGCCAAAGAGGGGCAGAGGAAAGGCCAGGAGAACAGAATTGATCTTCCCCAGGTGGGCAGGCCACTGGAGGCCTGGAAAGCGTCTGGGGTGCGTAGCTGTGTGCAGCAAGGTGAGGTGGCAAAGCACCACCTTCTCACCTAGTGACCAAGAGCAGCACTCTCAGTGGGAATGAGTGTGTCCCAAAGCCATCAGGGGCCATCAATAGACTTTTTAAAATTTCTTTATTAAGGTATCACATATTTGTCCTCATCCCCTGCCATCAATAGATTAAAGCTGTCTCATTAATCAAGGAACATACTTGGGTGAGAAGCGGTGGGGAGACAGCGTGTCGGCCTTTATTACTGAGCAAATCCTGGGTCTATGCTCCCTGTGGTGTGCAAGGAGCAACCACAAAGGGTCTGCCCTGGCAGATCCCCTGCCCAGTGCAGAGGGACCCTCAGATGGGCCCTTTCCTAAATTTGGCATTTCCCTTTTCAGTTAGGGACTCGGGAACTCATTTGTCTTTCCTTTTTTTTTTGATCCTCACCTGAGGATATGTTTATTGATTATTTTTAGAGAGAGATGAAGGGAAAGAGAGAGAGAGAAAAACATTGATGTGAGAGAGAAATATCCATCTGTTGCCTCCCATATGCACCCTGACCCGCATTGAACCAGCAACCTAGGTATGTGCCCTGCCCAGGAATCAAAACCACAACCTTTTGGTGTACAGGACCACCCTCCAACCAACTGAGCCACCCAGCCAGGGCCTTTTGTCTCGTTACAGCACCTGGCCAGCAACTAAAATATGTTGCCACGATGAGAAAGGACACAGCAGCACAGTGTCCGCAGGCTCGCCCTGCATCCACCTCCAGCTCTTCTGCATCCCGAGGCCCGTGTGCCGCTCCTCTGTCTGCACGGCTGGCTTCAATGGATTCCTGCCCCAATTCCTGGCTGCTTTGTCTCTGAACTCCAGACTGGTCTTTTTTTCCATCTGGGCCAGAGCTTACCATTGAGCTGGATGTACCTGAAGGGAGAGCCCCCAAAGGGACAGGTGTCTACATCACAGCATCTGACCCTGAGGTGGTGATCCCGCTCGGGCTGTGAGCACTGCCCTCAACGTCCTCCTCACGACTTCAGGGTGGGACTGTGCACCTGCCAGGGGGGCTTGGCAGGCGTTGGAATTGCACCCCTGAGGCTGGTAAGGAAAACAGCAAGCCCCAATCCGGCCCTGGCACTTCTGGCTGGTGTGCCAGTCTCAGCTGGCACTGCCCCTCCTCCCCAGGCGCCTCCCTCCCTGTCTTTTCTGGTCACTGGATCATTACAGATCCTGCTCAGCCCCGCCCTGCCCTGCTCAGCACTGTCTGGCCCTGGGACTGCCCCTTTCTTGATGTTTAGCAGAATCCGCCTTCCTTCGTGTATCAAGCCTCCTCTCTGCTCACTCTTCTCCATAAACAGACGCCATGGCTCCAGATATGAAACCTGGGTGTCTGGTCTTTAAAAATCCCTGTTGGCTCCACCAGCAGGAAATGCAGTACCGGGCACTGAGCCAGCCTTTGCATTTGTCCCTGCCTTGTCCCAGTCACTCTCTCCGTCACTGGGCCTCCACTGGCCTTCCTGATTCCCTGACCCTGTGCACGGCCTCAGCCCCCCACCACCCTACCCCACTGTCTTCATGATTGCTTTCAAATTGATCCCAGTCTCAGTCTTCCCATGTTCCCACCAAATGGTTTCCACTTTCAAGTCTGAACCTCACCATACAGGTGACCTTGAATGCTACTTTCCTGAGAAGATTGAAGTCATCTGACATGAGGTTTTTCAATTCCTCCCCATTGGCCTCACATTTTCTCTGCCTTTTCACACATCCTTTCTCCCTCTCTCCCACTTCAAAGAACCACCTCCCCAAGGCTTGCCTTTGCGCTGGCTCTCCAGGTGGAAGGGACACCGATTTTGAAGTTTGTTTGGGGTTCATAGTGGTTTTTAAGTTATTATTTTTTGAAAATCATTTCAGCACCTGAGACCTTTATTTTTTTTCTCTTGAATGGGTTCACAGGTTTTGAGGTCTGTTTTGGGTTCAAATCTTAACTCTACCATCTGTTATAATATTTGTCCTTAGGCAAATTATTTGACTTTTCTGGGCCTCAGTTTCCTAACCTGTAAAAGGGGGATGATAGTGTCCACTTCCTAATGTGTGTGCATAAAGAATCATACACTGTGTTTTAAAAGCCTTGACACATTGTAGGCCTTCACTCTCAGGAATGGTGTTGTGATTACTGCTTAAAGAAAGCCAGTGGTTAAGGCAGGGTCTCAGGCCATGTATAGTTGACTCCAGAAAACAATGGAAAAAATATCAACGATTCACCTAGTTTTATGCAAATGCTTAGAGGATAGAAAAAGCTCAGCTGAGTTTTTCAACAGTTTAAACAATTTTTTTAAGGAACAATTGAATTCAGAGATAAAATGTGTATGTATATCCTGCTAAATCCTGTGATTTGCTATCAGCTATAGCTGAAACCAATCAATTAGTTTACCCACTTAACAAGCACTTACTAAATATCTCCTGGGTACCAAGCCAGGTGCGAGGTACTGGGGCACCTCTCTCTGCTCATCTTCCAGGTGAGAGCCAGAGAGCCCTACCTGCCCAATTCATGGGGTGGCAAGTGCGAAAGTGGCCCAGGCTGCTGGAAGAGGTGATGTTTGAGAATGGTTTGAATGCAGGATGGGAACTAGCAGGAGGTGGCAGGGGAGGAGACAGGGAAAGGCATCCAGCCTGAGAAAAGCACAGAAGGCCCAGGGGCATGAATAAGTAAAGCATATTCTGGGAATAGCAGGCAGTTTGGCATCTGGTAAGAAAGGAGGCTGCAAGGGTGACCAGGACAAAACAAGGAAGGCCTATGGCTGCATTCAGAAGGCCCTGGGGACTCACTGCTAATTGCAATGGGGGGCATGCCAGGACTGAATTTAACTAGTAGAGACATTATTTTGGTAGTAATATGGGTATGGGATTGGAGGTTGTGAAGGCTGGAATGATGATGGACTTACTAACCTAAGGAATCAACAATGGGGATGTAGACAGCCACTAAGCAAGTACTGCCAGCACTGTGAAACCCCCAAATGTACATACATACATAAGTCCATTAACATTTCATTGCTATGAAGGATGTGCATTGCACAAGTTACAATAAAATCTACTTTTTATTGAAAATTCCATCTAGCCAGTTGATTCACACAGAATGCATTCATTGATATTTGCTGAACTCTTGTATTGTTAGTCAGCCTATGTCTGCAGTTGACCAATGAGTGTGGTTCCAGCATGAATGTTGGCTGATACTTTTGTTTACATTTATAAGAAGAAAGTTAAGCAATGAAGGTGAATGTGTTAACTTTACTCATCTGTCAATGACATGAGTGACTTCTTTGCTAAACTGGATATTTCTTTTTTTTTCTTTTTTTAGAAATTCCCATCTTGCTTTTCTTTAAATTCTTTATTGATTAAAGTATTACATATGTCTCTTTTTAATTCTGTAAGAATATTTCCTCAGTTTTTGTGCTATTCACAATGTAACAGCCACAGGCATGACACACTTCTAGGCCTAATCTACATTATTAATGTTTTCTTAAGTCTAAACAATCAACAAAATAACAAACCAAGCCCTGGTTTGTAGTTTTTGCCAATTTCTGTGGTGTAAATACTGCCACTATGGCCAATTCCAAGCTCCCAATGTGATATCACTGAATACGATGTTGGAAGAGATATGCTCTGGCAACATTACTATATAGCATTTCCACCACATACATGCAATTGATTTAATAAGCTCAAGAGCACAGGCAACAGTAAAATGTAATGAAATAATTAGAAAATGGTGAGTTTGGGGTATATTGTTACTATAATTTATTGAATTAGAAGTTTGTGTAACAGTTCTTTTTTTTTAATGGCTATGTTTAACTTTCAGCTTGCAAAACTCTGGAGATTTAATAATTGGCTCTCACTGGTTGGTAGGGGCATTCCTCAGTCCATCACAGGAGCCAGGAGGGTTTCAAACAGGAGACGGGAATGTAATTAGTGGGGATGGGAGAAGGGAGGACAAAGAAGGGAATTAAGTAGAATTCCCACTTCTCACTATGGACAAATATTATCACTCACCAAAACTGGGCATACAGGAGTGGATTCAGGGGTGCAAGTCCACAGTGGACTCTTTGAAAAGACCCCGGGAGGCAGGACAATCCCTTCCAATGCAGAGCGGGGAAGGATGAGGGCTGTTTTCAGGCTTGAGGACAAGTCACGGCCCTTCTTCAGATGCCTGCAGGCACGGTGCTCACTCCCTGGCCGCCAGACCCTGTGGAGTGGAGGTGGGTCCTACTTTCTGAATTTCTGGCACCTAAACCTCGAGCCCTGGCACACTGGTCCTCAATGGAACTTATTTTGGCTAAGTTATTGTGCATTAATTCTTTGATTTTTAAAGTAATGTTTACTTTGCCCTTCTATAAAGGGAATGGACTGCTACTCTCTACAACAAGCATGCCAAACTCAAAGGCGAACATGGGCCAAATAAACGAGGCATGCGGCCCGCGGGCCGTGGGTTTGACATGCTTGCTCTACAAAGCGTAGTTTGAGCCTAAAGGAATATCTGGAAAGCGATATAAACCCCGGAGAGACCCCGGGGGCAGCCCTGGCCCCTGCTGCCTCCCTCTCAGTCCTGCTCCCTGCCCGGATGCTCTGGAGGAGGCGGAGCGCTGCTCACAGGGGCCTGCTCACAGGGGCCTGCTCAGAGGGCCGTGCTGCCTGCGGGTCAGGGCGGTGTGGCCAAGCGCACAGCCTGTGGGGAACTCAAAGGAAAACAGCCCGCGGACCCTTTCCCTCCTCCCAGCCTCCGTGCTTCTGGCCCTGGGCCTGCCCTGCCCCTCACAGCAGCCCCTGTGGCCTGTGCTCTCCACTCACCTGTGTCGGCCACACAAGCCCGGGCATCGGGCCGCTGTTCTGGTTTACGGCCTCGGCGTATCTTGAGGTAAGTCCTCCTTCAAGTCCTTCCCTCTGAGCTGAGAGTGTAGTTACCCACGTTCCCTGGAGCCCTGACCAGCTTCAGGCAGGGGCTCCTTGGTTCACTAGCACAGCAATTCTGCCTCCAGAGCGAGTTGGCTGCAGCCATTGCCTGCCTTTCTTCCCAGCGAGCTGGTGGAGCTGGGCAGTGCCCCCTGTAGCTTTCCATGTGCCGGGGAACCAGCAGTGATCTCGTTGGAATGCAGATCTGACTCCCGAGGCCTGGGGTGCCTTGCTAACAAGTTTCCAGGTGGGGCCAGCACGGCCAGTGTGAGGGACCACACTTTGAGTGGCAAGGACTGGGGTACACAGCCTCGCCACGGCCACCAGCAGCCCCCCTGGTGAAGCCATTTCTGCTCTCAAACCTAGTTCTGCAGGTTTGTGCTGCCCTGTCCCCTGCCCTCACTGTCTCCTCAACATTGATCATGTGAGAAGCGTTTATTGAGACGCTGCGGAGCGTCAGTCACAACAGATGAGCAAAGAGAACAAATAACTCACCCACGGAGGACAGGGCGTCCAGCTGAGCTCAGAACCTGCCCTCTCACCCTGGGCTCTGCTATTCCTATTTCGTTCGGGTTTTGTGGGCCGAGGTGAGTGTGTCAGCTCTTTCCGCCCAGACCGCCCCTCCCTGAGGCTGTCTGCTCGGTCCCCTCCCCCAGGCTGGGTCTTCCTTTTCCTCTTGGCCCCTGGCAGCTCTATTGCTCATTGCCCCTTCCCCTTGCCGTGGCTGGAGATCTCCTTTTTCCTGCATTTCCTTGAGCTAAAATGGTTGTAATGGCCAATGTCCCTGGAAATAGCCGGTGGTGAAGGAGAGCGGGAAGGAGGTGGCAGACTGTGCAAAGGGCCTGCTGGTGGGGAGCTGGTGCCGGTCACGTGGTCGATTTTGAGCCTAGCCGGTCAGACTAACTTTTCCGTAGACGAAGAGGTGTAAAAATGTGTCTGGCTTGACAGGAAATGTGTTAGACATTTTGAACGAGTCACTAAAGTGTTTCATGCTTTCGTGTGGCAGTGTCACGTTGCATGATGGTGCAGGCAGCCTCTGATGTACGCACTTGTTGTTACCGATTCCAGGCATGTCGCCACGTGAGCCTGTGGGAAGGATGAGGTGAGAGGGGTGGTGCCCCCTGGAGCATGAGATCAGTCTGGAGGGGTGCAGGGGTGGACTAGCGGTCCCATAAGCTCTAAGCCTCATTCAGGAGTCGGGAACCTGAAATGACCCTATGGCGCGCAGAAAGCCACGGAAGGTTTTAACGTGGAGGGAATGACACGGTCAGTGTTGTGTCTTAGGAAGAGGGCTCTGCAGGATAGAGGAGGGACTGGGCCAGTGGCAAGGCTGGAAACCATTTGTTAGAAAATAGGGTCCTCCGGCTGGGAATGGTGGTTAGACCAGGCCGGTGGCAGTGCGGCTGGGAGGATGGATGGAGAGAGATTTTGGAGATGGTGATTAAGAAGATGGGAAGTTAAGAACAGGAGAAAAGGAAGACCTGAAGGTTTGGCTTCAGCAGCTGGGTGGATGGTCATGTCATTTATTTGGGTAGGGAGAAGGAGGAGGAGGAGGAGGAGGAGGAGGAAGAGGAGGAGGAGGAGGAGGAGGGGGAGGAGAAGGAGGAGGAAGAGGAGGAGGAGGAGGAGGAGGAGGAGGAGGAGGAGGAGGAGGACGGGGAGGAGGAGAGCAGCTGAGGGCTGGAGAACTGAAGGCATTTCCCCACGTGACATTCGACTGGTTGGAGGGAGAGAAATACAGTGTCAATATCCTTGCCTGGGCTTCAGTCACCAGATTCCCTTCCTAGGTTCCTGAGTTTGGAGGCTGCTTCCCATTGAGACAACCATGAGTGCAGTGCCACCGGCTGGGATGCCTGCAGGTGAAATGCAACCGGCTGGGACACCTACAGGTGCAGCACAACCGGCTGGGACGCCCGCAGGTGAAACGCAACCGGCTGGGACGCCTGCAGGTGCAGCACAACCGGCTGGGACGCCCACAGGTGCAGCGCCACCGGCTGAGGCGCCCGCAGGTGAAACGCAACCGGCTGGGACACCTACAGGTGCAGCACAACCGGCTGGGGCGCCCGCAGGTGCAGCACAACCGGCTGGGACACCTACAGGTGCAGCACAACCGGCTGGGACACCTACAGGTGCAGCCCAACCGGCTGGGACACCTACAGGTGCAGCACAACCGGCTGGGGCGCCCGCAGGTGAAACGCAACCGGCTGGGGCGCCCGCAGGTGCAGCACAACCGGCTGGGACACCTACAGGTGCAGCACAACCGGCTGGGGCGCCCGCAGGTGAAACGCAACCGGCTGGGGCGCCCGCAGGTGCAGCACAACCGGCTGGGACACCTACAGGTGCAGCACAACCGGCTGGGGCGCCCGCAGGTGCAGCACAACCAGCTGGGGCGCCCGCAGGTGCAGCACAACCGGCTGGGGCGCCCGCAGGTGCAGCACAACCAGCTGGGGCGCCCGCAGGTGCAGCACAACCGGCTGGGACACCTACAGGTGCAGCACAACCAGCTGGGGCGCCCGCAGGTGCAGCACAACCGGCTGGGACGCCCGCAGGTGCAGCACAACCGGCTGGGGCGCCCGCAGGTGAAACGCAACTGGCTGGGGCGCCCGCAGGTGCAGCACAACCGGCTGGGACACCTACAGGTGCAGCACAACCGGCTGGGATGCCCGCAGGTGCAGCGCCACCGGCTGGGGCGCCCGCAGGTGAAACGCAACCGGCTGGGACGCCCGCAGGTGCTCTCGCAGGTTTCCTTTCGTGCTAGAGTGAGGGCCCTTGAATTGGTTAAGCTCCATACAGAAGTGAAGGACCATCTCTTTTCTAGGCATCCTTTTTATTTTTTAAAATTTATTTTTATCGTTAAAAGTATTACAGATGTACCCCTCCCCCCTTTTTCCCATTGACCCCCTCCCCTCCCAGGCCTTCACCACACTATTGTCTTTGTCCATGGGCTATGCATGTATGCATACAAGTTCCCAGTTCCTCCCCCCCCCGCCCCCCCCGCCCCGCCTTCCCTCTGAAATGTGTCAGCCTGCTCCATGCTTCTGTGTCTCTGGATCTATGTTGTTCATCTGTTTATTTTGTTCATTAGATTCCACATCTGAGTGAGCCCCTGTGATACTTATCTTTAACTAGTAGCCCGGTGCACGAAATTCGTGCACATTGAAAGGGAATTAATTAGATGAAATATTTTAATATTGCTATTTGCCCTTTCTCTATAATAAAAGTGTGAGAGATAAAAGGAAATGAGTACAATGTATATGAAAATAATACATAAATTTATTAATAAGTAAACAATAACAAAATGATATAACAATAACAAACTGATATAACAATAACAAACTCGTAATATAAAAACAACATTGATGCAAATAATGATTGATAAAGTGATTAGACTTATTCTAATACTCCCTGTATACCACATTAAGAGTAAAAACACTTTCAGAGTGCTTGACTAATTTCCCTTGAGATAAAGTATTTACAACTTTAACTTTAACGTAACATGCTCTTTGAACTCAAGAGAAAGCAACAGCCGTAACTGGTTTGGCTCAGTGGATAGAGCGTCGCCCTGTGGACTGAAAGATTCCAGATTCGATTCGGGTCAAGGGCATGTACCTTGATTGCAGGCACATCCCCCACAGGAGGTGTGCAGGAGGCAGCTGATCGATATTTCTCTCTCATCGATGTTCCTAACTATCTATCCCTCTCCCTTCTTCTCTGTAAAAAAAATCAATAAAATATTTTTTTAAAATACTTTAAAAAAAAGAGAGAGAGAAAGCAACATATAACTGACCAATGCCAAAAATGGGTTCAGGTAGGAATATTCCTACTCTGTCTAGAGTTTGTCCTTGTGATTTATTAATAGTCATCACAAATGCTGGCATAACAGGAAAATATCTTCGAATTAATTTAAATGGGTGGCCAGTGTCAGATGGGGACAAATCAATTCTTGGAATCAGAACAATCTCTCCCTCTGCAGATCCTGTTAATATTTCAGCTTTGATAATGTTAGGTCTCAATCTTTTGATAATAAATCTGGTACCATTACAAAGACCCCATTTACTATTAAGATTTCTCAATAGCATGATGATTGCACCCACTTTCAATTTTAATTTATGACACGGCATTCCAGAAGGAGTAATACTATTAAGAAATTTGATGGGAAAATTTTCCTTTTCAGCATCATCTGTTGAGTCAATGGAATCATCACTCAAATAGGCGTGAAAATCTCCATCAAGTATATCCAAAATTTCTTCATTTAATTTTTGAACGTGCTCATTTTTTGAACAAAGAATTGCATGTTTATATATATTTTAATATTATCTATAGATATACTATTTCCAAAGGTGGCTTTAATAATAGATCCATTAAAAATCATTTCATGGGGAATTTCAATAATATCCATTCCTAAATGAAAACTGCTATCAAGTTTGCCATCTCCAAGTTTTACTAACCATTCACTATAAGCAGAATCCTCTGATCTCATATTTGTTTTAAGAGACAACTGTCTGAAACATCCCCAAACACTACAGTACTTTAAAACTTATTTGTACTATGGCCAATCGTATAGCATGGCAACACAAAAATCCCCTCTGAAAAGAACTTTCCCACCAAATGCAACATTCAAATTAGCGCCAGCGAGAGCTTTATATGTATGGCACGTGTGCGAGTCAAAGTTTATTTTTATATTTCCAGTGCGTCATATGTACCGGTTGGTCGGACGGATGGACAAATGTCGGTCACTTAGCCTTTTATCTATACAGATTATAAGTCATGATTTTAACTTTTTAAAAAATTATCCTTTAATACCTCCAAAGCACAATGAGTAAGAATCTGAAAGTTTATGTGGCTTCTATTTGGTTTCTAGGACAAAGTTCTTTCCTTTACCCACCACTCACTTCTCTCCTTTTACTCTTGAATGTTAATTTCAACATAATTTTTGTAACACCTCTTGAAAAGGATCCCACCAAGTTTTTGATAGTCCACATGATAAAACTTACAGAATAATACAGCATGAGACTTTCATTCTCTCACTAAGTTCTTCATATAACTGTAATTCCTCAGCCTCTAAAGAATGAAAAAGGAAAATAAAAGTGCCTTCTCTCATTCCAAGGCCTTTCTCAGTCAGGCAACCACAAAAAGAAAGAATGAGCCTACAATTCATGTCATATAATCTCTATCAGGCATAATTCAAATCAAATCCCATCATGCAAAGTCTGGGATAATTAAAATGTATAAGAGAACAGTGGTGACCTGGGGGAGAACTTATGAAACCTTGTCTCCTGCTTTTGCTGACTATTCTTTTCGTTATGCTAGACTCCAAGTCCCTATCGGGGACTTGGTCAGGCGGCTGTGGGTGCTAACCCACCCCACCTGGATCCGTGATCCGGGACCTGGGCAGGCGGCTGCGGGTGCTAACCCATGCCGCCTGCCATGGTCCGTGATCCATGATCGTGGACCTGGGCAGCCTGCTGCAGGCATTAACCCACGCTGCCTGCCCTGGTCCATGATCCCTGATAGGGGCTTCGAGTCAGCTGCCACTGGCGATGGCTGACTCGAAGCCCTTATCCGGGACCTGGTCAGGCGGCTGTGGGCGCTAACCCACGCTGCCTGCCCTCGTCCGAGATCGGTGATGGCGGACCTGGGCAGGAAGCTACGGGCGCTAACCCATGCCGCCTTCCCTGGTCCGTGATCCCTGATCGTGGACCTGGGCAGACGGCTGCAGGCCTTAACCCACACCGCCTGCCCTGGTCCATGATCGGTGATGGCGGACCTGGGCAGCCAGCTGTGGGTGTTAACCCACACCGCCTGCCCTGGTCCGCGATCGGTGATGGCGGATCTGGGCAGCCAGCTGCGGGCGTTAACCCACACCGCCTGCCCTGGTCCGAGATTGGTGATCGCGGACCTGGGCAGCCGGCTGCGGGCCTTAACCCACGCCGCCTGCCCTGGTCCATGATCCCTGATAGGGGCTTCGAGTCAGCCGCTGCCAGCGGCTGACTCGAAGCCCTTATCCGGGACCTGGTCAGGCGGCTGCAGGCGCTAACCCATGCCAACTGCCCTGGTCCATGATTGGTGATGGCGGACCTGGTCAGCCGGCTGCCGGCGCTAACCGCCTGCCCCAGTCCACCATCATGGCTTGGATCTCACTGGCATGGGTGCTGCCCTTTCCCCCGCCATCTTTGCTGGTTTAACGTGTATATTTGCTCCTGATTGGCTGGTGGGCGTGGCTGGTGGGCGTGGCTTATGGGTGTAGCGAAGGTGCGGCAATTTGCATATTACTGTTTTATTAGATAGGATGACCTGCTTTTGGTGGATAGATTTGGCTATGACACTGCTTCTCCTCTGGAGGAAACATTAAACCAAATATTCTTTTTGTGGGTTTGTGGCCCATAAGCCACTTCTCAACCTGCATTCGGTTGGGAACCCACTAAAGGCCCTACCATGCCTGGGTCCCTCACCAGAGACTCAGCGCCCAGCTGTCGCTATGGGGGCGGGGGGGGGGGGGGGCTGGGGAGAGAGCTAAGCTCTCTGTGGAGAGGGCCTCCTAGGCCTGTTTGCTCCTGAAGGAGGCAGTAGAGTGCTTCTTGCTAACTGCACTCACTGGTGGTTTTCCCAGCACACCAACCGCTTCTTTCACCTCTCCCTCTCCCTCTCCCTCTCCCTCTCCCTCTCCCTCTCCCTCTCCCTCTCCCTCTCCCTCTCCCTCGGGCGGCAGGACCAGTGAAGGGAATGAGTGTGCATCGTGGCTGCCAGGCAGAAAGGTCAGTTTAGAAGTGAGGCCTGTTTAACGTAACAGGCCCCGGGGAACATCCGGAGGAGCCAGGGCCAGAACCCGGCCTGCCAATGCCACTCTTGAAACTTTAAGTAGGAATAGTTATTCTACTATTTTATTTTATTAATAGGCTTTCTTTTCAGAGCACCCAGTATATATGCCCTTGAGGCCCAGGCAAGTTGGTATACGTGTTGATAGCTTGCTTTTCGTTGCTGAGTAGTAGTCCACGGTACAGCTACACTGCAGGCTGTTGAACACTCACTAGGCACGGACTTTTGGTGGCTCACAGATTTTGGTTGTTATGAATCAAGCACAAATAGTTGTGTTCAGGTTTTGGTGTGGACATGTTTTCATTTCTCCGGGACACGTGCCCGGAGTGGAACTGCGGGGTCCTGTGGTAAGAGCCGTTAGTTGTTCCGAGTGGCTGCAGCCCACAGCCCAGCCCGAGGTGTCGGTTCCGTCATCCTCAGCAGCGGTCGGTGCCATCGCTCCCCGCTGTGACGGTGGGCAGTGCTGTCACATCCCTCCCTCCCTCTCTGGCGAGCAATGGTGAACATCTCTTCATTTGTTTACCTGCCATGCATATTTCTACTTCATTGAAATGTCTCTTTATGCCTTTCCCCATCAAACTAAAAAACAAACAAACAACAGAATTTATTCTTTTTAGAGTACTTAAAGGTTTATAGCAAAACTGAGTGGCAATGGACAGAGATTCCCCATTTGCTCCCCACCCCCACTCCGGCGTAGCCTCCCCATCACAGCCCCCTCCTCAGCCTGGGGGATGAACTGCTACTGCTGGTGAGTATCGTACAAGTAGTTTTCCTGCCCTAAGAATCCTCTTATCCCCCCCCCCCCCCAGCCACCCCTTCTCCCCTCAACTACTAATCTTGTGACTGTCTCCACAGTCCCGCCTTTTCCAGAATGTTGTGTCGTTGGGATGACACAGTAGGTATCCGTTTAGGTTGGCTTCTCTCACTTGGTAATGTGCAATGACGTTGCCTCCATGTCTTCCTATGGTTCGATAGTTCATTTCTTCTTGGCACTGAATAATACTGCTTTTTCTGCATGTACCACCATTGCCCACTGCAGGAGACCTTGCTTGCTCGCACGTTTTGGCGACTAGGAACAAAGCTCCCTGGAACAGCTGAATGCGGATTTCTGTGTAGACATACGTTTCCAACTCCTTCGGGGAAATCCCAAGGACTGCCCCTGCCGGTCATACGGTGAGAGGGTGTTTAGTTTTGTAAGAAACCGCCAAGCTGTCTTCCAGTGTGGCTGCGCCCGGTGGCATCCCCACCAGCAGTTAATGGAGGTCCAGGGCTCCGCAGCTCCGTCCATGTTTGGTGTCAGTGTTCTGGGCGTTGGCCGTGCGACAGGGGCACAGCGCCGTCTCCTGCTGCTGGCCCTCGTGTCCCCTGATGGCGTATGACCTCCTCTCCTCATGCGCTTCCCTGCCACGGGGCCATCTCCTTTGGTGGTGCCTCTGTTGCGATCATTAGTCTTTTATTAAGTTGGGTTGTTTGTTTTCTTATTGTTGAATTTTAAGGGTCCTTTGTATATTTTGCATGACAATTCTTTATCAGACGTGTCTTTGGGAAATATTTTCTACCAGTTTGTGGATTGTCTTCACATTTTCTCTTTTCCTTTTTGTTGAATTTATGGGGGTGACATTGGTTAACAAAATTGCGCAGGCTTCGGGTGCACAATCCTACAATACATCATCTGCACACTGTGTTGTGTGTTCACCACCCTAGGTCAGGTCTTTGTCCATCACCATTTACCCCCTAAACTGTCCTCCACCCCCAACCCCTCTCTCTGCAGTCGCCCCACTGTTGTCAGTGTCTATGACTTTTTCTTTTTTGCTTAATCCCTCCACCCCCCTCACCCAGCTCTGCCACACCCCCAACAGCTGTCAGCCTGCTCTCTATCTATAAATCTGTTTCTATTTTGCTTGTCAGTTCATTTTATTGATTGGATTCCATATATCAGTGAAATTGTATGGTACTTGTCAGAAATTCGTCAGCATAATGCTCTCCAGGGTCATCTATGCTGTCCCAAAGGGTTAGATCTCCTTTTATATGGCTGAGTAGTATTCCATGGTGTAAATGTACCACAGCTTTTTATCCACTCATCTACTGATGGACACTTGGGCTGCTTCTAAACCTTGGCTATTGTAAGTAACCCTGCAATGAACATGGGGGTGCATATATTCTTTCAAATTAGTGTTTCAGGGTTTTTCAGATAAATTCCCAGAAGTGGGTCATAAGGCAGTTCTATTTTTAAAAATGTTTGAGGCACCTTCATGCTGCTTCCCACGGTGGCTGCACCAGTCTGCATTCCCAGGAAAAGTGCAGCTGGGTTCCCTTTCTTCCACATCCTTGCCAATACTTGTTGTTTGTTGTTTGATTGATGGTAGCCATTCTGACAAGTGTGAAGTGATGGCTCACTGTGGTTTTAATTCGCATTTCTCTGGTGATTAGAGCATTTTTTCATGTGTCTAGAGGCCATTTGTATGTTCTCTTTAGAGAAATGACTAGTCCAGTCCTGCCTCCATTTCTTAATTGGATTGCTTGTTATTTTGGTGTTGAGTTGTATAAGTTCTTTATAAATGTTGGAAGGTCATGTTGTTTACTGTTCTATTCATAGCACAGAGCTTAAAATATAATAGGTCCTTGATAAGCATTTGTTAACTAAGAGATGGCTGAGGCAAGGATGTGAGGACAACTTCCCACAGGAAGTTCAGGGCCACTGCCCCAGGGCCCACGCCAGGGAGTGGCCATGCCAGGCACTGAGGAGCCTGGGCCCAGGTGGGGCTCCTAGGCCGGGCCAGGCTCGGGGGAAAGGGCTGGGCGGTGGAGGCCAAAAGAGAGTCCCTGGGAGGCAGGATGCACCACACCGTGGACTCAGGGGGCCTAAGGAAGCTCTGGGATGGGCCCTGGCCTCGGATGGAAAGGAGACTTTCAGGCAGTAGACGGCCATGGGGGCCTCAGGGAATGAAGTCAGGGCAGAGGACTCCGCCCATGGGGCTCCCCGGAAGGCGCATGGAGATGCACCCTTGGCTGAGGCTCCTCCCAAGCCTCCCTGGGGGAGGACAGGGCTTATGTGTGGGGGTCCCGCCCATCCTTCAGGCAGTTAACGACCCTGTTTAGTCCACGGTGCAGCCACCTCAGCCACCAGACTGTGAGGAAAACTGGAAGAGAAGCCCAGAGGCATTGCCGCGGGCGGTGAAAGGCTCCTGGTGACAACTTCATAGCCTGAGATGAGCACAGGCGCAGCGTCCGGAACAGCCACCAGCAGGCGCATAGCAAGTACCTGTTGTCCTAGAGCAGTGGTCGGCAAACTCATTAGTCAACAGAGCCAAATGTCAACAGTACAACGACTGAAATTTCTTTTGAGAGCCGAAAACCGACTTGTGCACATGGGCCACGAAGTTTCAATCGCACTGTACGTGCGCGCCCGCACGTGGTATTTTGTGGAAGAGCCACACTCAAGGGGCCAAAGAGCCGCATGTGGCTCGCGAGCCGCGGTTTGCAGACCACTGTCCTAGAGGAAGCACCAGTTGGCTCTGAAAGGGAATCTTCACCAGGACACAGAGATAACAATGTTAATGTGAGGGCGGGGGGTTGAGAGAAGTCCCTGGAGCGTCCCCAGTACTTTGTCCGCATTGAAGTGCAGGGGTGTGGCTAGAGCTGCCGGAGAATCCAGAGGCCTGCGGTTCCCAGGCCTCGGCACTCTCCGGCGCCAGCCCAGCCCTGGGAGCAGGTCCTGGCACTCAGCTGTGACACGGCGTGGGACAGGGTCTTGTATACAGAAAAGTGAAAGGTACACATTTTCCTGCAGTAGGATCATGCATGTGCTTTGGAACAAGTGGGGCAGTTTTGGTTTGTTTTGCTTAATGGGAAGGGTAAGGAATACTTTGCTGGCACGGACTCCTGGCTTCAAGGCTGCGTTTGCTGTGAAAACTGTCATCCTGACACATCCACAACCGGGGCCTGACTGGGGATGATCAGTTACACGGTTTTCTAGATGTTAACCTCCTGGTCTCCCTCTCTCTCCTGGAGGGGAAGAAAAACATCTCAGGCATTTACCTGGTAAGCATTTGTTAGCAGGGTTTCGGGATAACTCTCTTCAGACAAGTTTAACCAACTGATGAAAGCTTTTGGATTCAATTTTCAAGAAAGGAGGTGGAAATGTGATATGCTCTTTCTTGGATTTGCTTTAAAATATTTTTATGAGGGCAATGCTTGCAATTGTTTTAAGCTTTTATTTGTAAAATAACAGATACAGAGACCCAACAACAAATGTGTAGCTTAGTGAGACATTATAAGGCAAACACCTTTGTAATCATCACGCAGGCCAAGGAATAGGACTTTGCCACCCATTCCAGAAGCCCCCCAATATCCTCCGTCTCAATCACAGTGCCGCTGCTCCCCCAGAGGAGGCCGCTCTCTGGCCATTGCAGTCGCCGCTTCCTTTTTGTTTCTTATGGTTTTATCCCTCCAATGTGCATTTCTAGATGCTGTTTTAAGTCTTGCTCATTAAAAAAATTGAAATGTCTTTTAGTTACAGGTTCTCCTCCATCTCTATATTCTCTCTCTTTTTTAAAAAAATTATTGAGAGATAGCTCACATACCATAAAATCTACTTTATACAAGTGGACAATTCAGAAGTTTTATATGTTCACAGACTTGCATAACCATCACCACTAATTCCAGAATATTGCTCTCCTTCTCCTCAGCAGGAACCCAGGCCCACCAGCAGTCTCCCCCCAGGGAAGAGGTCACATTGTTCTGTGGGTGTCTGATCTTAGGATGCTGTGTCCTTTGGTATTACGGTCCTACTGGCTTCATAGAAGAAGCTGAGAAGTGTCCCCTCCTTATCTATTTTTGGAAGACTTGGGAATGTTGGTGTTTATTCTTCGTTAAATGTTCTTTACAACTTCACCAGCGAAGCCACATGCCCTGAGCCTTCCTTGTGGGAAGGTTTTTGATTAGTAATCAGTCTGTTCACTTGATCTGTGGGCGCCTAATCAGATTGGCATTCCTTCAAGAGTCAGTCGGAGCAATTCGTGTCTTTCTAGGAATTTCCCATTTCATCTATAATTACTTTTATTTCTGTAAGATTGATAGTAATGTCCAGTCTTTCATTACTGATTTTAGTAATTTAAGTTTTCCCTCTTTTCATCTTGGTGAATCTAGCTAAAGATTTTTCCATTTTGTTGATTTTTAAAAATAACAAACTTTTTCTTTGTTCATTTTCTCTATTGTTTTCTAGTCTGTTCAATTCATTTTCTTTTCTTTTTTTTTAAAATATATTTTATTGATTTTTTACAGAGAGGAAGAGAGAGGGATAGAAAGTCAGAAACATCGATGAGAGAGAAACATCGATCAGCTGCCTCCTGCACACCCCCCACCGGGGATGCGCCTGCAACCAAGGTACATGCCCTTGACTGGAATCAAACCCGGGACCCTTGAGTCCGCAGTGTACGAATCCCTTTCCACGTCCAGCGTGGTCCAGGGTTCCGGTTCAGGGTTCGAGTTCTGGAGAAGGGCCGCACACAAATGAATGGAGACTTGAAGAGATTCAATTTGGCGAAATGGGGGGCCAGGCGGTAGTCCACCTCTAGTGGGAGAACTGACAACTGTTCTGGCTCTGCCATCCCTTTTATTGAGGCTTTGGGGAAAACATCTTAGTCAAGATAAACAGAAATATACATGTAGCCCTTAGGCAGGAAATAACAAAAACTTAATGGGACAAACCAAGGTGGAGGCTGCTTCAGCTAACAATGTAAACAACTAAAGGGTGAGTGGTTAGAGCAATTAAGGTTGTTGACCAGCCTTCCTGGCTTCCTGTCAACATCTCTCTTTTAGTGAAACTGATTTGTTTCCGGCACCGCAGGCCGACGCTCTATCCACTGAGCCAAACCGGCTTCGGCTTCAATTCATTTTCACTCTAGGCTTTATTATTTATGTTCCTTTTGCTTGATTTGGGTTACTTTGCTCTTCTTTGTCTAGTTTCTTAAGGTGGAACATATGGTTACTGATTTGAGGTCTTTCTTATTTTTAAATATAAACATTTGCACATATACTTCTCCTCTAAGGACTACTTTAGTTGCAACTGGTAGATTTGGTATGTCAGATTTTTGTTCTATTATCTCAAAGCATTTTCTAATTTTCCTTGTGTTTTCTTCTTGAGCCACTGATTATTTAGGAATATCTATATATATAAAAACCTAAGTGACTGACGGACTGACTGGTTGCTATGACATGCACTGACAACCAGGGGACAGACACTCAATGCATAGGATTGGGCTCCCTCCTGTCTGGATCAAGCCTGCAGGGATTGGGCTAAAACTGGCTATCTGACATCACTTGAGGGGTCCCAGGTTGCGAAGGGGCGCAGGCCAGGCCAAGGGACCCCACCAGTGCACGAATTCATGCACCGGGCTTCTAGTATTTTATAATTTCCACATTTGTCAAGTTTCCAAATTTTCTCCTCTTACTGATTTCTAATTTCATTCCATTGTTTGGGTACATAACTTGTATAATTATGGTCCAGTGGCAGGTTTATAGCGCCTCTGGGGTTAGTTGACTTGGAGTGTTGGTAAGTCCTTGCTGGTCCCTGCACAGCTGTTCTATCCACTATTGAACATGCAGTGCTAACGTCTCTGCTATTGTTGAACTGCCCATTCCTCCTTTCAGTTCTGTCAGGTTTTGCCTCATGTGCTTTGATGCATGGTTTTCAGGTTCATATAGATTTATAGTTATTCTATATTATAGGTGGGTTGATCTTGTTATCATTGTAAAGTCCAATAATGAGAATTCTCTGAACATCGGGGTTTAAAAGACCTACAACCATGTTTTGACCCTTACAGTGTCTGCTAAGCTGGTTTTATCCTTGCTTTTATGGAGGGAAGGTTTTTTAGAGGTTCTGATTCTGGCATTCCCATTACCTCATCCCCCCTTTTCTTATGATCTATTTATTTTTGTTATTTTTAATAATTTTAATATTTTATTTTTTGGTCCTCACCTGAGGGTATGTTTTTTACTGATTGAGAGAGAGAGAGAGAGAGAGAGAGAGAGAGAGAAGAGAAATGTTTCTCAGACAGAGAAACATTGATGTGAGAGAGATATATTGATTGGCTGACTCCCATATGTGCCCCTACCGGGGATTGAACCCACAGCTAGGTATGTGCCTTGACTGGGAATTGAACCTGCAATGCTTTGGTGCACAGGACAATGCTCAACTAATTGAGCTCCCTGGCCAGGGCTCTTGAAACATTTTTTTAAACAATCGTTCATCTGTTGGAGAATCTGGGCTGTGTGACTTGCAGCTTCCCAGGTTGGATTTTGCAATGGCACACTCTCTGCATTTCAACATGTTCTCGTGTGAAGCTCACAGCTTGGCAGCTGAGTGCAGAGCCCTGGTCTGACTCAGGTTTGGCCCCTTTGGTAGGACTTCAGATGGTGCTGTGTCATTCTACGGAGGCACAATGTTTGAATTTTTAGGGCAAATCAGTAATGCAGTCAAATTTAGTTTCAAGCAGGGAGGCAAGTACATGTATATTTTAAATTTTTTAAAAAGGACAGAAGTTTTGCCCAGCTGACATTGCTCAGTGGCTGGGCATTGACCTATGAACCAGGAGGTCACAGTTTGATTCCCCGTCAGGACACATGCTGGGGTTTCAGGCTCGATCCCCAGTGGGGGGTGTGCAGGAGGCAGCCAATCAATGATTCTCTCTCATAATTGATGTTTTTACCTCTCTCTCCATCTCCCTTCCTTTCTTAAATCAATAAAAAATATATTTTTGAAAAAGGGCAGAAGTTGTAATCAACAAAGCCTAGGTCAGTGATGGGCAACCTTTTGAGCTTGGTGTGTCAAACTTCGCCAAAAAACTGAGAATAACTCGGGTAGTGTGTCACTTTGAGGAAAAAACATTATTTAGCAAATGTTTCATCCTTGGCATGCGGCCGCCTCAGCGGCCGCGTGTCATCAGAAATGGCTACGCGCGTCAGTGCTGACACGCGTGTCATAGGTTCGCCATCACTGGCCTAGGTCCTCTTAACTGGCTACTAAATAAGAAAATTCAATATGTTGGTTTGTTAATCTAGATTTTTAGGTCCAAGACCATCTATAACTATAATAACTAGTAATATTTCAGTATAGTACATTAACTACCTACGCATGCTGGGTTAGAGTTGCCCAGTAATAATCATAAAAGTTAATACTTACAAAATGCTTATTTTGTTCTACATACCATTCTAATCTCTGTTGCGTGTTGTATATATTTTCACTTGCCTCTAGTTGGCCTGTGGTAAGTTGCAAGTGTGAGCATATACAGTACATACATTTCCCTTCCTGTTCAAAGACTGGAAATGTATGTCCAATATCTCTAAGTCCCCAACTTCAGTCTCTTCATTTTAAAAGTCTACATAGAAACCTGTGGTGGGCAAAATATTATTTTTCTGCTCAATTGTAGCTCTTCAAGAGATGATGTTAGAGTATCACCACAGGATATATCTGCTGAAGAAGCAGGTATGGCAACTGTAACCATTTCACACACATGTGTGCATTCATGTGCACGCCAGTGGGTGTGTCCACATGGTGCCATCCATGTTCACCTAGTCCAGTGTCACTCCATGCCTGAGAGCCCCATGAACTGAGCAACCTGACATGCGAGTTTTATTTTTACATGCATGTTAAAATGTATTAGTTCATGCTGATTTATTTTCCAAGATGGTTGATTGAACCAATTTACATTCTCATCTGCAGTGGATGAGAGTTTCACTTTAGTTCAGATATTTGCCAACAAGTGGTGCTGGACCTCTTATTCTTCCCCATTTAGTTGATGAAAATATATCTCATTGTGTTTTTTTTAATTAAACTTTTAATCTGGAGGTAATTGTAGATTCACATGCAGTTGTAAGAAAGAATGCAAAGAGATCCATGTACTCTTTACCAAATTTCCCTCAATGACAACATCCAGCAAAGCTATAGTAGAATATCACAGCCAGGAGATGGTGTGGAGGCAAGGCCAGATCCTGTTCTGATTTCCCACCTGTGCTCGCGTTAACACCTGTACTAGCAGTAGTGTTAGTTCGAGTAATTTTATCGCACGTGTAGGTTTGTGCCTACATCACTAAGTTGAGAAGAACAGTTCCATCCCCACAGGACCCCATCTGCTGCCTTTACTAGTATAACCACACCCACTTCTCCTCCATCCTTAAGCTCTGGCAACCACTAATTTGTTCTCTATTTCTATAATTTTTGTCATTTCAAGAATGTTATATGAATTGGAATCATACAGTATATAACCATTGAGACTTTTTCTCAGTATATTTCTCTGGAATTCATCTAAGTTGTATGTGTCTATAGTTCATTCTTTTTAATTGCTAAATAGCATTTTATTTAGTACCTGGTTTGCTTAATCATTCACCTATTGAAGATCATTTGTTTTGCTTCCAGTTTTTGTCTATTACAAATAGAGCTGCTACGAACATTCACGTATAGGTTTGTATGTAAATATGGATTACTATTTCTTTGGGGTAAATGCACGAAGTGTGATTGCTGGGTTGGATGCTAATTGCGTGCTTAGTTTTATAAGAACTGCCAAATGCTGTGTAGGCCGCAGCGCCATCGCATGTTCTCCTCAGCCCGGCCTGAGGGCCCAGCGTGTCTGCAGCCTCCCCTCCCTGGTGTCACAGTTCTCCCCACTGGCCATCTGGGAGGTGTGCAGGGGCATCTTGTCATGGTTTTAATGTTCATTTCTCTAATGGCTAGTGGCCTCCAACATCTTTTCTCAACTTCTTTATGATTTGCATATTCTCTTTGATGAAATATCTGTTCATGTCCTTTGCCCATTTCCTAAATGAATTGTTTTTATTATTGATGAGTTTTGCGAGTTTTTAATGTATTCCATTTATGTGTACTTTGTCAGGTATGGGGTTTTCAAATCTTTTCTCCCAGACTGTAGCTTTTAACAGTGTCTTTCTCAGAGCAAAAGTTTTTAATGTTGATAAGGTCCAATTTGTCAATTTTTTCTTTCAGAAAGTGTGCTTTTGGTGTTGTTTAAGAACAGTTTGTCTAGTCCTAGATCCTGAATATTTTCTATTTAAAAAAATAGTTTCATGTTCTACTTACCTCTATGATCCATTGTATAAGGTGTGACTATTTTCATGTTGAGCCCAGCACTATTTCTTGAAAAGGCTGTTTTTTCTCTATTGAATTACTATATTGAAATGATGGTCTTAATTAGCTACATCAGCCTAGAAGACTTTTAATGCATTTTTTTTAGTCTTAGATTGATTAGAAATAAGAACAATGGGAATGCCTACTCCATAGGTTTCAAACAAAGGTTAAAAAAAGAAATAGGATAAAAAGAAAAGAAAAAATAAAACAAGAGCGGCCTCCTGGACTTCAGCGTGAGTCCATCTATTTTGACCGGAACCTTGGACTGCTTTTCTGTCTGTAATGGGATCAACAGTCTCTCTTCCCCAGGCTTCCTGGGATAAGTAACACCTCACACCTAAAGCTCCCCGCCCAGTACCTCCTCCTGCCCCGGGGGCAGGTGGAAGAGGAGGGCTCTTTCTCCTGGGAACCTGCTTCCTGGGGCCTTAGGAGGCTGGGCTCAGAGGCATGAGCAGGGACTGAGCAGCTGGTGAGTGCAGAGCTTGGATGAGCTCTTTGGATGGAGGGCTGGGTGCCGCGGTGAGCTCCCCACCCGCCCCCAGCATAGCACCACCATCCCTGAGCTCTGGCTGTACAATGATCCATGACGTAAATGATTAGCAGAAGCCTTCCTGGCCTCTTCCTGCTGCCACCATGCTGGGGCTCTCCTTGATGGAGGTCAGTGGGTGGCAGCCTTGCCAGGGGCACAGACATGTACATGTCAGCACTGGTTTCAAGGAGCTCTTCTAAGAAGAGCGGGAAGAGAGGCCCAGCCTTCTGCACCCGCCTCCGGCAGAGCAGCCTGGCGCTTCCCTGCGAGTCTGCACCTTCCCAAACACCGCCTCGGCCTCCCTATTGCTTCTAGCGACTTCCTCTCGTCAGGCGGGTGCTGGTGACCATTAGAGACAGGACTGGGGCTGGAACCAAATCCAACTTCGCACGTGGCGGCTGGAGAGGAAGAGACCTGGCCCATCTATCCCAGGAAAGCGGGTTGTTAACCCAGTTTCCAGGGAAGGAAGCGGGCAGGCGAGGGGCTGCACCTGGCAGAGGTCGCTCTCTGCAGCAGCTCACGCCCAGCCTGGAGGGGGCGCCATTCGCGTGCTCATTTATGCATTCATTTATTCACCTAGCCCGTCATTTGGGAGTTTACTTATTTAATTCTCATTCACTGAGAGCCTATTAGCCAGCCAGCCTCTGACGAGCAGGTCCGGGGCGTAGCTCTGCGGGAGGAGGACATCTGGTCGCTCTTGTCCCTGGCGGCTCCTGGAGGACCCCTGTGAGGGTAAGGGGGGTGTTCGGGACATCTGAGTGGCAGGTGTGGGGTACAGGGTGGTGAGTGTGAAGCTTCCCAAACAAACACATTTCTGGGTGCTGCTTCTTGATCAGCCTGAGAATGACAGTGAGTAGGACCTGCATGCACTGCCTGCCTGCCCCCCCCCCCCCCCGCCACTGGCCGGAGCTGCACTGGGGGGGCAGGCCGTCTCGGACCCATGGCCCGGGGCAAGTTGGAAGAAGGCGAGCTTCTGCCTTGGCATTGCAGTTGTTCCGGGCATGGGGGCGGGGAGAGCGGTGGCCTGTCCACCGCTTGGGCATGGGGGGGCACACCAGAGACAGGAGGGGGTCAGCCCCTGGGGACGCTGTGCAGCCTGTGGTCCATCCAGAGCTGGAACCCACACTCCTGGTCCAAACAGGGCAGGGTAATGCAAAGAATGGTTCCACTCCACTAGAAGGTCCTGTAAGATATGAGGAAACCCTACACAGCCCCCTAGGGCTGAGGGCGGTCCCAGGGGGGACACACTTTGGGGGACCCGGGCCTGTGCTGCGGTGCCTGGCCAGAGTGGGTCTGTAGTCACTAGACAGGCAGGGGCGGGGATGGGGGTGGGGGTGGGGGTGGGGATGGGGATAGGGGGCCAGGCGGGTTTTGGGGCACCAGGAAGCAGAGGAGTTGGCAGCCAGAACCCATTGCCAGGGTGGGGAGGCAGGACTCTGTGAGCCCACGCTCCATGCATGGCTTTTGTCCTGTTGGCCACACTTGGAAAACACATGTTCAAAGATAGAATCATTACGATCTCACGGGGGCAACTGCAGAACATTGAACCCAAGCACAGCGCCCTTCCGAACATGGGTGACACTTTCCTCCCTCTCCCTCTCTCTCTCCCCCTGAACCACGTTAAGCAGCTGCTCAGGGGGTCCCGGGGGGCAGCAAGGGCGGCACCAGCAATGAGCTCCGGGCATCTTGCACAAATCTCCTCCCCCGGAGTCCTCAGATCTGCACTGGCCCCTGGAGTGCCTGGAGGATCAGGGTGTGGGCTGGTCTCAATGGGACTAAAGCCACAATGTCATTGTCCACCCATGACTGTCCTCTAAGGAGAATGTCCCAGGGAGGTCTGGGCCAGGCCCACGCTGGGCTCTGAGGCACAAGATTCTGTAGGAGCAGAGAAGGGCAGGGCCCTGAGGAGTCTGGCCCCTTCGCGGGAGCTTGCCCTGTGGACGGAGGGAGAAGCCCTCCATGTGGTGTACGGTGTAGGCAGAGATAGGCTGGCAGCTGGGGCAGTGGGAGAAGGCATTCTGGCTGCTGAGCAGTGGTGGGGTGGTCAGGGTGTGGTGGTCAGGGTGTGGCTGTGGTGGTCAGAGTGCAGGTGTGGTCAGGATGTGGCTGTGGTGGTCAGGGTGTGGCTGTGGTGGTCAGGGTGTGGCTGTGGTTGTCAGGGTGCGGCTGTGGTGGTCAGGGGTGGCTGTGGTGGTCAGGGTGTGGCTGTGGTGGTCAGGGTGTGGCTGTGGTGGTCAGGGTGCGGCTGTGGTGATCAGGGTGTGGCTGTGGTGGTCAGAGTGCAGGTATGGTTAGGGTGCGGCTATGATGGTCAGGGTGTGGCTGTGGTGGTCAGGGGTGGCTGTGGTGGTCAGGGTGTGGCTGTGGTGGTCTGGTTGTGGCTGTGGTGGTCAGGGTGTGGCTGTGGTTGTCAGGGTGTGGCTGTGGTGGTCAGGGTGTGGCTGTGGTGGTCTGGTTGTGGCTGTGGTGATCAGGGTATGGCTGTAATGGTCAGGGGTGGCTGTGGTGGTCAGAGTGCAGGTGTGGTTAGGGTGCGGTTGTGATGGTCAGGGTGTGGCTGTGGTGGCCAGTGTGTGGCTGTGGTAGCCAGGGTGTGGCTGTGGTGGTCAGGGTGTGGCTGTGATGGTCAGGGTATGGCTGTGGTGGTCAGAGTGCAGGTGTGGTCAGGGTGTGGCTGTGGTGGTCAGGGTGTGGCTGTGGTTGTCAGGGTGCGGCTGTGGTGGCCAGGGTGCGGCTCTGGTGGCCAGGGTGCGGCTGTGGTGGTCAGGGTGTGGCTGTGGTGGTCAGGGTGTGGCTGTGGTGGCCAGGGTGTGGCTGTGGTGGTCAGGGGTGGCTGTGGTGGCCAGGGTGTGGCTGTGGTGGTCAGGGTGTGGCTGTGGTGGTCAGGGGTGGCTGTGGTGGTCAGGGTGTGGCTGTGGTGGTCAGGGTGTGGCTGTGATGGTCAGGGTGTGGCTGTGGTGGTCAGGGTGTGGCTGTGGTTGTCAGGGTGCGGCTGTGGTGGCCAGGGTGTGGCTGTGGTGGTCAGGGGTGGCTGTGGTGGCCAGGGTGTGGCTGTGGTGGTCAGGGTGTGGCTGTGGTGGCCAGGGTGTGGCTGTGGTGGCCAGGGTGCGGCTGTTACTTTGGAGCCCGGACTTGGTCTGTGCTGTGAGAGGAGAGGCTGACGCTGTGCGTGTTTGGACGGGTCTCTGCTGTCCTTTTTCAATGCCAAGCGATCCCCTGGCTCCGCCCTCTCTCCATGGGATGTGTGGCAGCCCAGGTTCACCCAGCCGGGCTCTGGGGGCCTGGGGGGCAGTGTCCGGTGGAGCGGTGGCCCTGGGGAGTATGGGTTACGGATAAAGCCCTGGCAGTCGGTTTGGGAAGCAGAGCCCCAGGGACAGCGGGGCTTCCTGGGCGGCTCAGTGAGAACTGCCTCCAGGCGTCCTGGTCCTGCGGGCCCGGCAGGGGCGCCTCCCCATCGCTGAACCCCATTTCTCATTGCTGAACAGTGAGCCCCTGGGAAAGGCTCCATGTTTCACAATTATTGTTACAGTTGATAATACTGTTGTCTTCAGACCAAAAAGGGGAAATCCTTTGGAGTGACTTACCCGCAGGCCCTTGTGTGGAGCTGCTGAGTGGCAGGGTCTGGAGGTGCCGTGTGACACCTTCCATGCTGTCGTGGCCTTCGCCCACCTCGGGGTGCTCGCCTACTCTGGCCTGGCTTACAGGAAAGGTGAGTGTCCCCCGGGGAGCCCACAGCTGGCCTGGTGCCTCAGGTTCTCAGGCATCTAGGCCCCCGAGCACTCTGCCTTCCACAGGGGGCCTGGGCCCGACCCTGCGCACCTGGGGGTGAGCCCTGAGCACCAGCTGTGCAGCGTCTGGTAGTGTGGAAGCGGTCGTGACCTGGGCTTCTGTGATGTGTTGGGTCTGGTCCATCCATCTCGATGAACTGACAAGCAAATGTTAAAAATGCTGAAATGTTGAAAACGTTTCTATCTAGGTGGGATTATAAAATGGTGCCGCCACTGTTGAAAAGAGCAGGGTGGTTCCTCAAAAAACTACAACTAGTTTTACCTCAATCCAGTGATTTCGCTTCTGCATAAATACTTGAAATACTTGAAAACGGGTCTGTCAGAGATGCTTGTACACCATGTTTCTGGCAGCGTTACCCACAGCAGCTAACATGTGGAAGCAGCCATGTCCCCTGATGAATGGATGGATCAGCGAAATGTGGCCCTTAACCCAGCGGGATGGAACTCAGCCTTAAAAAGGAAGGACGCTCTGACACAGGCTACAACATCGATGCAACGTGAGGACGTTGTACTAAGTAAACTAATTGCAGGAAAGACAAGTACTATACGATTCCGCTTATGTAAGGTCCCTAGGGTAGTCCAATCCACAGAGACAGTGATGGTGGTGGCCAGGGGCGGAGGCAGGTGGGGTGGGGATGTACTGTTTAATGCGGATCGAGTTGTAGTTTTGCAAAATGGAAGGGTCTGGAGATGGATGGTGACGATGGTTGCTCAGCAATGTGAATGTACTTAACACTGCTGAGCTGGACACTCAACTATGGTTGAGATGGTAAATTTTATCTTATGTGTGTTTTATCACAATAAAAAATTTAAAAATTTTCATCTACTAATACAGTACTAATGGGAAATGAGCACCCCACCCTAAGTCAAGGATCCATTCTGAAGAGCCAAAGAAAAGGGTCTTCACACCCGCCTTTCATCTCCGCCTTCCACGGAGGGACTCTATTTCCCTCGCCATCTGATGTCCCTTCGCTGTGGCTGGAGCCCTTTAACCACTGTGTGGAGCAATGGGAGGGAGCCGCGCTGGGGTCACGTGGGCCTTCGGCTAAACCCTGGCGCTCCCAGGCCACCTTGCTAGGTATCAATCTCGGTGTTCTTCTCTTCTTCCGTCTACCCCACCGTGGGAGGAGCTACAGCTCTTGTGGGTCATTCAGCAGGCCATAGGGATTAGGGGAGTGCCCCCCCCCACCCCCCAGCCATAGTTCTCAGCAGACCTAGGAAGGCCCAAGTAAAAAAAAGCAACCATTCTATGCTTTGATGTGATCAATTGATGTGTGCTCCATCTTTTGTAAATTGTGAATAGAAGAATCGTTAGGGAACATTGTTTTTATTGGCCTGTAACATGCAGTCTAAGTAAAACCAGTGAGCTTGCTCTGGGAGTACACCTGGCCTCCGCCCACTGCCTCCTTCCGGTCGGTCAAGTGCTGGCCTAGGACCCTCCCATTCAGACTTTGAGAGCCGTTTAGCTGGGGCCTCCTGGGTAAGTCACTCAGAAGTGACCAGTCTGGGGTCTGGATATAAACCCACTTGGGAGGGTTTGCCAGCCAAACTGTAGCAGGGACCTGGCATTCCCTGGGGAAGTGACCCTAAGGGAAGGGTGAGTTGCCGTGGGAGTCTGATTGGGCTGCGAAGATGAAGGCACGGGAACCCAGATGAGGTTGCTTGAGTGTTTTTAGTTGTAGTTTTTGGCACTTCGGTATTCCTTTACCAAGACCTGGTACTTTTATTATCAAGAGCCTCCTGTGCCCCTCCCCTGGGTGGCTAGGAAACGTGGTGACAATTAGTTGGCTTATGCTTTAGGAGGCCATTTCTCAAAATCATTATATCGATTTCTGCCTTTTTTTTCCTGAAGTTGTGCTTCCCTAAAATGTTTTAAGCACTTAATTTTGCTTTTATATTGTTAATTGTCTTTTATTAAATCAAACCATTAATAAAACATGTTGCCAACCTGGAATTAATATGTTTTATCGAAATCACTGGCGCTGCGCGCTGACTGCTGTTTGAACTTCCACGGGCACCTCCTTCCCTCTCCCCAGCGATGCTCCGCAGGACCCCTGGGCCAGGCAGCCTGCCGGGAGTTCTCTGCTTGAGGGCGGAGTGTGGAGAAGGGGGCGCAGGGCAGGCCTGGGCCCTCCACAGGAGGCCCTGGGTGAGGGGGAGTGGCTGGGGGACCCAGGCCGAGGGGGAGGTGCCCAGAGGCAGTGGCACTGGTTCTCCTCCCTCCATAGGGGCTCCAGGGCAGACTCCACAGGAGCTGAAGTCCTGAGCCTGGCATGACGGAGTTTTCCAGCTGGCAACATTCCGGTCAAAAGGCAAACGAGGCTCCACTTATTCCCTCTTAGTCAGCTCGGCTGCTGAAACAAAATACTGTACCGGGGCCTGAAGGTCAGATGCTTATTTCTCACAGCTCTGGAGGTGGCGTCCAAGGCCAGGCCTGAGCTTCCAGGGGAGGGCTCTCTCCCTGCCTGTGGCCAGTCGTCTTCTCAGCGTGTCGCACAAGGCAGAGGGAACCCTGGTCACTCCCTCTTCTCCTTACATTAATCCCTCCGTGAGGGCCACCCTTCGGATCTTTGCTAGGCGCTGGGGGATTGGAAGGTGAACTAGTCAAGTGTGTACATTGCAATGTAGTTCTAGTCTAAGGTCCCTCCTAAAAACAGTGATTTACTAATTTATTGAGTTATCATCATCATCATGAGCAGCCAACCTTTATTAAGAGGTCATTGTGTACCTGCCATTGACCTAGACATTTTCCACAGTGTTAACTCACTTAACCATCAAAACAAAATTGCACGGGTGATACTCACATTTTCTAGAAGAGCAATTTGAGAGTCATGTGGCAAGAGAGTGGTAAAATCTAAATTTGAGCCCAGGTGCATTTGACACCAAGGCCAGACCACTGCCAGACCCAGACCCAGGGGGAGAGGCCCCTGTCCCCGAGGCCACGAAATCCTGTCGTTCTGTCGCATTGATTCTGAAAGGGTCATGAGCCTGCCCTACACCGATCCATGTGCAGGGAGATGCTGTGCGCTGATTGGCTGGACTGGAGTGGCATGGCCACCCTGGGAGCCAGGGTTAGAGCTTACACTAAGCAAAACGCTCACGCTGACTGGGAAGAGGGTGGTTCCCACTTCCAGAAAAGGGGGCACCGTTGCACGTGACCAAAATACGTGTCCACCAGTGAGCACTCTGTGGTGAGCAAAGGAGATGCATTTGGCTGAAGTTCCACATCTGCTGGGGTCATCTGAGTTTGGACTTGTGTTATACGTTGAAGTATGTTCCCCATAATTCATCTGTTGAAGCCCTAACTCTGGGCACCTCAGAATGTGACTGTATTTGGAGAAGGGTCTTTCATGTGGTGATTCAATTAAAGGGAGGCTGTCTGGGTGCCCCCAATCCAATTGGACTTGTCCTTATAAGGCGAGGGGATGCGGACCATCAGCGGGATGCAGGCCAACAGGGGGAAGACCACGAGAGGACGTGGTAAGAAGGCAGCTGCCTGCAGGTCAGGGTAGAGGCCCTGAGAAAGCATCCCGCTGACCCTTTGATCTCGGACTGCTAGCCTCCAGAACGGTGAGGAAATTAATTTCGGTCGTTTAAGCCCATCAGCTTGCTGTGCTCATGGCAGCCCCGCACTAATTGAGCGTGAGTGGAAGAGGAGGGGCTGCAGAGTGGCTGCCTCCATAGCTTTCTCTGTTCCTCATTCTCCAGGCACGGCGAGGGGGCGGGGACCTCAGCCACAGCATGCCTGCCTCATCCCAGGAACCGGGTTTAAGCGCAAGGACCAGCTCAAGCGTTAAAAGGGTTCTTTGAGACCAGTGGCTTTCAAACGCTCTGTGCCATGACCCATGCTAAAGAAGACCTTATAACCCGACATACACAGTGCACGATAACAGAACCGAGTCAAAGCTTTCTCCTTGTAACATTTCTCACCACCTTTATTTGCCAGTCTAGCGTCCTCTCCACTGGAATGAAAGCAGCCTGAAAGGAAAGGTTGGCTCGTTTTATCCTGCCATTTCCCCAGCACCACGGTGTGCCTGAGTCACAGCAAGTTTGCTCAAGAGCCATTGGTGAATGAGTGGGTACAGGCGTGGGACTGGATGACACTATGGATCAAAGTCACCTTGCTTGTCAGGTGATAACTGTAGCTCAATTCCCAGCCACCCCTCCGCCCTCACACCCCTGTGCCCACCTTGTCTACAGAGACTGGCTCCACTGGCTCCCCTGGCACTGCCCCAGCCTGGGAGGGCAGTCTCCCAGCACAGGCCTGGGTCCCGGAGCCTCCTCCCTGCCCCTTTGTCAGGACTTAGCCCTGTCCCGATTACACTGTACCCTCAGCCCACGCGGGAGTCCTTAATGCCTAAGCCAGCTCCTGCTTGCCCTGTGCTGCTGCATTGGGGGCCTTGGGAGGAGAAGGGCTCTGACCGTTGGAGAGGCTCTAAGCCGGGGGCCCAGTGAAGCGGTTGACTTCCTTGCTGCAGCCTCCGGTCCGATGCAGTGTGTGGCCATGTAGACAGGGGAGGGCGGCTTCCAGCCGCTGTGTTAGTCCACCCTGCAGGCTCCACCGAGCAGCATGGCCGCGTTTTGGAGTCAGATGGAACTGGATCCAAACCCTGCCTGTTTCGGTTAGTCGCTACGTGCATGACTTTGGGCACGTTACTAGGTGTACCGATTAATAATATGGATTTTTTTCAATAGATGGAGTTACACATATGTTGATATATATGTGATTTGATATATATGCTATTTTGTTGTATTGAGAGCAAGCTTCAAAACTTCATATGTCAAATTTTCTGAAGGTGTTAACATCATAGATATTTTTATGCTTAAAAATGTTGAATTTCATGCCAAAAAAAGAGCATTTGCGGGACGTTTTAATTCATTATTTTATTTTGAAGAAAAAGTTATCATATACTTCAGGAAGCTTATGGTGAACATGCTCCAACTCAAGATACTTGTGAACGCTGGTTTAAATGCTTTTAAAAGTGATGATTTCGATGTGAAAGACAAAGAATGTCCAGGTCAACTGAAAAAGATTGAAGACCAACAATTACAAGCATTATTGGATGAAGATGCGTGTCAAACTCAAAAACAACTTGTAGGAAGATTAAACATTGCTCAGTAAATAATTTCCGATTGTTTACAAGCATTGGGAAAGATTTTCAAGGGAGGAAAATGGGTGCCACATCAACTGAACGAAAGACAAATGGAAAACCAAAAAATCATCAGTAAAATGTTGCTTCAATGGCACGAAAGAAAGTCTTTTTTGCATCGAATTGTGACTGGTGATGAAAAGTGGATTTATTTTGAGAATCCCAAACGCACAAAATCATGGGTTGATCCAGGTCAACCATCAACATTGACTGCAAGGCCAAATCGCTTCAGAAAGAAAACAATGCTCTCCATTTGGTGGGATCAGGAATGTGTGGTGTAATATGAGCTTCTAAAACCAGGAGAAACCGTTAAGACTGATCGCTACCAACAACAAATAATCAATTTGAACCACGCTTTGATTGTAAAACGACCAGAATGTTCCAGAAGACATGGCAAAGTTATTTTGTTTCATGATAATGCACCATCACACACTTCAAAACCAGTTAAAGACATTTTAAAAGATCTTGCCTGGGAAGTATTAACCCACCCGCCGTATTCACCAGACCTTCCTCCTTCAGATTACCACTTGTTCTGATCGATGGCACACACACTTTCTGAGCAGCACTTCAACACATGCAAAGAAGTGGAAAATTGGGTCTCTGAATGGTTTGCCTCAAAACAAGAAAAGTTCTATTGGGACGGTATCCACCAATTACCTGAAAGATGGGGGAATGTATAGCTAGCGATGGAAATTACTTTGAATAAAGCACTTTTGATGTTTCTCTTGAAATTACTGTGTTTTCTTTGATGACAAAATCCGCATTATTAACCAGACACCTCGTATCTCTCCGAGCTTCAGCTCTTCATCTGCAAAATGGGAACAATCGCCGGTCCCTGCAAAGCTCCGTAAGGGCGGCAGAGGCTCTGCATGTATGACCCCCGCGTGCAGCAACTGCTCTTTGCAAACTTCCTTCGCCCCCGGAGTTAGGAGTTCTCTACAAACCACACAAAGGCCCGGCTTTCAGCCTCGGGATTCGGGTGGGGGATGTATAAGCTGAGACCTTAACTCTCGAGTTGGTGGACGCTGTGGGCCAGGTCCCCTGAAGGCAGCTGGGAGCCGGAATAAGACTCAGCCCAGATCCTTCTTGTGGGCTCACTTGTCCCAAGGCTCAGGGGCCCAGACCTGTCTGTGGGTGGCCCATTGGTGCCTCCCTATGCCTGTCCAGTTTTTGACGAACCTCACCCATCCCCTACCTTATTGATCTCACCCTCCATCTCTGTCTCCTCTCCCAGGCCCTGCCCAAGCTCAACCTCTCCCTCTGCCCTGGGGTCGGAGTCGTTCTGAGAGCTCTGATGCTCCCACATGGCCCCCACAGGCAGACCTTCCCCTGTGCTGTGTGTGGGAAGGCAGCAGGTCACACAGACATTCACCGTGCGCCCACTCGCTCATACTGTGTATGGGGCCTGCTCGGTGCCCGGCATCACCTAAGCCTGCGGCAGCCCTGCAGAGCCAGTGCAATTCGCTCTGCAGCTGAGAAACATTCTGCCTCTGTGCGGGGAGGGGAGCTGGTGAGAGCACCGCGAGGACCCATTCTCGGGCCTGGCTTCCCTGCGCTGCAGCCACTGTGGTGGGCACGTCAGAGGGCGTTGGGGGACTCAGAGGGAGAGCCCCTCCCTGCGAGTGTCAGCCAGTGCCTAGGACAGAAGGCTGCCTGTCCAGAGCGCGGTGGGTATCTCACCGCGGCTGCAGGGGCTGTGGGCTGGCGGCACTGCCATGGGCCCAGGAGGACCTAGTGTGCCCTCCTAAGGGGCTTGTGTTTTGTTTGATAAATGGTTCTAGTGATGGAAAAAAATAATTTGAAAATCACTGTAGTGAAAGATTGGGAGCACGCATGAATTCTAAGCAGGGAAGTGACATGATTACATTTGCATTTTAAAAAGAGACAAAGACAATTTGGTATAAAAATAAATCTTCTAAATCACATCATTGCAGCAGAACAGCCTTCCCCGGGGCGCCTCCCCTGCAGCCGTGTCACGTGCCGAGAGGCGCACGGTGTGAACACTGCCAGGCTGCATCCCTCTCTCACCCGATGGCCCATGAACTGCAGCCGCCTCGTGACCGTTGGGGACAGCTCTGTGTGACCCTCAGGGCTGGACCCCACTCGCTGGTGGTCAGAATGCTGAGCATCACCTAGAGGTGCCATCAAAGTGGTAACTGCTGTTGTTATTATTCCAGCTGCTGATCTTCCCTCGTAATAAACGACGTGGAAAGCCATTCTGGTGCTGGAGCTGTCGCAGCTGCACGCCGACGTCTCCTCTTGGACATGTTCCTGGCAATGAGATGCTGGGTTAAAATTCATAAAGACTTTAACAGAAGTTTAATAGTTTTCAGTTCATAGCAATGGCAGGAAGGTACAGAGAGTTCCCAAATACTGCCTGTCCCCCCTCCCCCCAGGCTCCCCCATTTTCAGCATCCCCCGCCAGAGTGGTACATTTGTTACTATGATGAGTCTACACCGACACATAAAACCATAGTTTACTGTACGGTTCCCTGTTGCTGTTGTATATTCTATGGGTTTGGACAAGTTTATAATGACAAATATCTAGTGCTACAGTGTCATACAGACTAGTTTCATGGCCCTGAAAGTCCTCTGTGCTCCGCCTATTCGTCCCTCCTCCTCCCACTAACCCCTGGTAACCACTGACCTTCTCACGTCTTTATGGTTTTGACCTTTCCAGAATGTCATATAGGTGGAACCCTGTGGTACTGAGTCTTTTCAGATTGGCTGCTTTTACTTGCTGATATGCACTTACCTTCCCTCCATGTCTTTTCATGGCTTGGTAGCTCATTTCCTCTTGGCTGGATGGACAGTTTATTTATCCATCCCCACGGAAGGACATTTCTTGCTTCAGGTTTTGGCAATTGTGAATGAAGTGCTATACACATCTGCATGCAGGTTTCTGTGTGAACAGATGTTGTTACCTCCCAAGGAGCACGCTGCCGGATCATACGGTAAGGGTCTGCTTAGTTTTGTAGAAACCGACACAGTGGTTTGCTCTGCTCGTGCGCTGCAGCCTCAGGTCCGCTGAAGAGCAGCCTTGGTGGGGGCTCACCTGGCGCAGGTGGGGCTGTCAGGTCCTCCCTGGTTCATGGGGCAACTTCTGATCACCTGCTGTGGACAGAGCGTCACAGGCAAGAGCTCCCTTGGAGGAGGAGGGGACAGTGCGCCAGGAGCACACATGCATAGAAATGAAAAGAATCAGACTTTCAGCTCCAGGGCTTTCTGTGCTGTGGGAAGTGGCGTGGCGTCATGGCATGTGGGAGGGCTTGGTGACCACATCTTGTTTCTGTCACTTACAAGCGGTGTGACCTTGGCCCCGTTGGGCGACGTCCCTCCTTGGTCATGGTGCTCATCTTGGCAGTGGCAATACTAATGCTGCCCCTGAAGGATTACTGTGAGAGCCAGAGAGGTGTGGGCTGAGGACCCACTGGCATACAGAAGGGCTCACTGATGGGTGGTTCCTCTCTTCTCTCCCTTCTATTCCTGTCATATGATTGGCCCAGCCTCTAACATAGAAAGAGGTGTGCCCGGTGGGCACTCCGAAGGAGCATCCTTGCCCTGGGGGCCTCACCTGGGTGTGCTTGTTTTAAAGTTTATAGTTTATTAATCCTCTCACGAAAAATCTGCACAACCATCACAGATAAAGTCACCGAAGAATCTTTACTCCTTCTGTTGTTCAATCTCCAGCTCACTTTTTGCCAGCACCAACATTGGCCTTTGCAGTCCCCCTGACTTTCTTCATCCTGTTCTTGCATTCCTTTCTCTGTTTTCTTGAGATCTTCTTCTCATAGAGGCCATGTCTTGCAAGTCTGTGTTTGGGTTCATTTTTCTTTGCGTAATCCAAGGATCATAAATCATGCCAAAGCCAGTTGTCTTGTCACCACCAAAGTGGGTTCTGAATCCAAACACAAAGATGACATCAGGTGTGGTCTTATACATTTTGGCTAGTTTTTCCCGAATTTCTGTCTTGGGTACTGTTGCCTTCCCAGGGTGAAGGACATCAATGACCATTTGCTTCCGCTGAAGTAGTCTGTTGGTCATGAACTTCCTGGTCCGAATGGTTACCGTGTCATTCATGATGAAGATTTATCTTCAAGCAGCCAGGGGGAAAAAACTGTTTGTTTGTTTTTAATGTTTTTTTATTTTTTATTGATGTTTAGAGAGAGAGGAAGGGAGAGGAATAGAGAGATAGAAACATTGACGAGAGAAACAGCATCAATCAGCTGCCTCCTGCACACACTCCTACTGGGGATCGAGCCCGCAACCCAGGCATGTGCCCTGACCAGGAATAAAACTGGTGACCTCCTGGTTCCTGGATTGATGCTCAACTGCTGAGCCACGCCCGCCGGGCCCACACCTGGGTTTTGACTGCAGCAAACTTCTGTTCTGCCCAGAGTGCCACAGAAGGCAACCTGGCTATGCCCTTTGGTCAGCATCTTATTTCCAGCAGGCAGCAACCAACGCCTACTTCCACGTTGCAGATTTCATCCCAGCAAGTCTGATCGAGAAGATGACTGCTCACGGGGTCCAGGTCCCAGTCTCAGCGATGCACCGCCACAGCCCCCTGCTGGGGGGAGGCCTGGCTCCCTTGGAAGAGGTGTGGGTGCTCAAGGGCACACATCAGCAATCCCCTCTAAAGCCATCGCTGAGGGCTCATGTGCTCAGACCCGTGAGGAGGTATAAGCGAGGCTGGGGAGAAAGGAAGCTCCAGTGCCCCGTGGGGCAGAGAGGCTCCTGAAGCAGGTGCATTGGAAATGATCCCAAAGGATGGTAGGATTTCGTGGGCCAGGGTGGGTACGGCAGGGCCTTTCTTCAACCTTAGGCTCATAGTCACTTTTCTGGGAGTGTTTCTCGTAGATGACACGTGGGACAACTGAAGTGCAAGGTTGGGGTGTGAGCCCAAAGCAAAGCCCTTGGAAGACCCCAAGTTTGCACCTTCCAGAAAATTCTCCTTAGCACAGCAGAGAGTGTGGTCCATGCATCCGGGTGCCCCTCGGGTCCGCTCTCTCCTCAGTCCTTAGCAACGGGAGCAGCATTTCAGGCCCCATGTTTGTGGGCACAGAGTCTATAAAGAGTAGGCTTTGCTCACTCTTAGGCTCACGCCTGCTGAAGCCAGGCACTGCGGGCTCTGCTGCCTGCCCCAGGGAGTCCCAGAGGCCTACACTGTGATAACTACCCAGAGGCCAATGGCAAAGCGGTTACTCTCAGGGTTGGAGCAGGTGACTCTTATGTCCCTGGAGATGGAGCTGGCAGCATGTGGGAGGAGTGCCCCCAGGCTCCTCCAGGGCAGGGTACTTGGCGGGCCTTTAGTGTTGGAAGCGGTTTCTAAAAGAAGCTCCAAAACTTGCACATTTCTCTGTACACAGTCTCCCAGGCAGATAGAAATAGTCTGTCATTGTTTTTTGCCTTTGATAGGGACAGGCATCAGGACGCCAAATGCGGAGGGAGGGCTGGCCTTTCCTTTCTGATGGGCCACTTGGCAGAACTGTTGGTATCACCCAGCGCGTGCAACCTGCAGGGGGTCATGTGAGCAGTCCTGCAGAACCCAGCCTCACGTGCTCCCTGTCAAGAGGGGTGGCAGGGGGCAGGAGGGGACTCCCAGGCCATCAGAACACATCTGGGGGAGAGCGGCCACAGAGCCACTGAGCCAGCGGGGAGGTCCTGCGGGACTGAGGACCCCTGCCCACCTCTGCTCAGGCCTGGCTCTGTGGCCGGGCTCACAGTGTCCCTCGCTGCCTTGGGAGAAGAATGAAACTGATCGTAAAGGAAGCCACCGTCTTATGAGCAAAACCCTGCATAGATCTGATTTCTGTGGCAGGGATCTTATCAGTTTCAAGGAAGTGGTTTTCCAAGTTCCCCTGGTTGGCTCTATGAGACTGTACCCGCTGCAGTGCAGAGGCAGGATCCCGAGGGCGTGGCGGCCCAGAGCACATTGTGACCCTCCTTGCTGGAGTGAGTGTTAACAAAGTCCTTCCCCCCAAGATTGTAAAAGCAACCTTTGGTCCCGACTCTGCTCCTGTAGACAGCACAGTTACACTGCGTGCACTTACTCCTCTCTCTATGTTCTGGGCATTCACAGGTGTATATGTGTATATATTTTAAATTTTTCTCAATACTCTGTTGTTTAGCATATAAATTGTTTTAAACATGGGACTATTTTAAACAATACTGAGATCAGTACCTTTTTTTTACATAGGTCTTTAGCTGCACTCTGCTCAGTTCCTTAGGAATAGAAGCTCATGAACGGAATGGCAGGGCAGAAGATGTGAACATTTTGAACATTTGAACATGCTAACACGCTACGCTGCAGCATCTCTGTGTATTTCTCGGTCCCTCTCCTAGGTTGTAAGTGCCAGAGGGCCCCTCTGAGAGCCCAGATGCTCCATATTTAATTACCACTCCCTGTGGCTCCCCTTTCCATGATCAGATGGTGCTGCTGGTCTCTGGTTCACGGATGACGAATCCTGCTAGTTCATCATCTCGCACTGGGAGACTTGGCAGCAGTCCAGTTTGAGTGATGCTGAATAACATACTTACTCTGCCTGGAAGGTTCACAGCTTCATTAGCATGTAAATCCCAGAACATGTTCAAGGTTAACTCAGTGTTTTCCAAGTACCCCAACCATGGAGCCATTTCCCGCATGACTAGGGGTTCTGATTTGCTATTGAAACATCTTTTGCTGTTGAAATCATAGTTATTGTATCTTGTATTTTCCTCCACTTAGCATTACAACATCTGCATTCCCGGGTAATTGCAAACGCTTTGTAAATATCCTTTGTTAAACTGCCTGATAATTCCTTTCAAGGCAGTCCTGTCTTTAGGAAACCATTGAGCTCTGGGTCTGGTCCTCCCAACCCAATCTTGCAAGTCTACACTGAACATTGCTACGAGAAAGCTTTGTACTGATTGTATAGTACATTCTCTTAGGACGGATTCCCAGGGTGGAGTTATGGGGTCAGAGGATATGAATTATGAATTTCTTGACAAATATCTGGAAATAAACCATTTGTTCCAACAGTTTTCAATACAAAGAGTGTGCTGTGTGGCTGGGAGCCCCGAGAGTCTGAGTCTAGTCGCGACCTTGCTGCCCCTTTTAGGGAGAAGGGGAGCAAGTGAGATGGTCCTAAGCACGTGGCGAGGAAGGGACCCTGAGAGGAAGGCCGGTAATAGCACCCCGGGACCAGGAGCGCGGCCGCAGAAGGGTCCCTTGCAGAGCATGGAGATGTAACTTACGTTTTTACGGCTTGAAGATGCCCTTGACCTTCGTATATTCACCATATTTCCAGACTTTACAGAAACGCTGTACTTGAGCGGGAAGACTCAGAAACAAGACTCCCACTGGGAACCTCAGCAGACTACTCAACCCTTCTGTGCCCCATTTTCTCAGCTGAAAAGACATAGTTACAGCTCTCTCTTACGGAAAATATTAGAATGGTGTTTTACCACTTTAAGAATTTTGTGGCTCTAAATATTTCAGTGTTTTCTCTCTCTCTAATTAAAAATAAAGTTTATACTAAATAATTAAAAATGTAAGCAAGCCTATGAAAGGCATATTTATTATAATGAAGATGACTTTAATGCCTTAGGGTTTTGTTTTAGAAATATCACATCAAATACTTTAAAATAATTCACCTACTTGTTTTGGGGTGACTTGTTTTGTCATATCTCAAGCACATGCCTAGTCAGGCCACTGGTTATTTCCACATCAGAGCTCAATAAAAATTGTTTGGATGATGGTGACAATGATGATGATGATGATAACAAGGTCTCTCCAAAGTTAAAAAAAGGAGGCTCAGGGTCCAGAAAAAAATCATGATTCAATGAAGACCTGAAGGCTCTGCAGGCGGCAGAATTTATCTATAGAGATTACTTATGAAACGCGGAACCAAACTGAAATGCGTGGTTTCTTCTGAGCAGGATGCAAAGGTGCTTTCTTTCCTGGTTCTTGTCCAGGTGGATTCGAAGAATGAAGCCAGGGACAAAAGGTGGCATATGGAAAGGTGACAATTTACTGGAAAACAAGCACAGACTCCCCGTCGGGAGGGGGTCCCAAAGTGGGTAGCTCACTAAGCCCCCTGTTTTCTAAGGCTTATAAAGGCTGCAGTGCTTTGTGTCCTGATATTCCCTTCTGATGGTCACTATAGCAGCTTCAAAGCCCAAACCCCACGTGGGCCACCCTCTGTTTCTCCCCCTCCTGTGGTAGAATTCTCTACCCCTGTGAAAATCTGTTTTCCTCTTTCTCCCTTTTGTCAGCATTTCTCTGCTCCCTGTGGCTTTCCCTACCTTCTGTGAATGGGTGTCTTCCTCTCCCCTGTCCTGTGGCGCCTTTTGTTCTTTGTGAATGTATGCTTTTGGCAGCTCCAAGTCCCCAGCCAACTGTGCCTCCCTCCCCCCACCCCACCCCTCACCCCTGCCGACCCCCTAATTCCTAAAACTTCCTAAACCTGCCTATTTTACCCCTAAATACTCATTTCACTTATCAACAGAAGGAGAGAGGAGCTCTCAAAAGCCGCAATTTGTCTCCGTTTTTGTGACCCTGCCTGGGGGTGAGGGAGACTGGACAGGACATAATGTTTCTGCTGGGGCAGGACAGACGAGAAACCGGATTTCACCACTGAAACCCTTCTGGGAGGTTGTCAAATACCTGGAGCAAGATGTTGCTGCTGTGAGTCCAGGTGCACCAACCTCCTGATGAGAACTGGAGCGGTCCAGGTGAAGATGAGGATGGGAGCGACCCAGCCAGGATGCAACTAAAAGCCTGGTTAGGTTCTACACCAGTTTCTTAAGGGTGTGGCTGGCCTGATGCAGTCCCAGCTTTGGATGATAGGCCACTGACAAAATTCAGTCTCCTAACCTGGTAAACTGGTGAACTGAGGACAGAACTTGGGCTGCCACATGGTAAGAAATACCAGTGGCTGGTCATTTTCTCTGCAGATGTTCATGGCTCATTCTGCTTTAACGGTGATGTTACCCATTTGGAGCATTGTTTTCTGTACCTGGGCCTTAACTTCTCTATAAAAGGAAGGGGTTGGACCAGGTAATTCTGCAGTTGACTTTGATTGATGCAATTGAAAAAGGAATTCCTTACTGTGAGATTACCCAGAAGAGTCTGAATTCTAAAAATGTGTCCAGAATATTATCATGCTATTTTCATTTTCACAGCAACTGTATTCCAGGTGTTGTTTTAAAAAAGGATCCCTTGTGGGGTTGGAAGGAAAAAAAAAGAAAACTGCTATCATATCTGAGGTGGAGAGAAATTATTAAGTAAGGAGATCTGTTTAGCTCAATGTTTCCTAAACTTGTTTGGCAATCCTATTCTTTCCTTCCTTCTTTATTTTTGAAACATATATTAAGGCGTTTTCATGGAATGGCTTGAAGCCCTTTATTTCTACCAGTGTGCCTGTGTCTTCTAAATTAGCCTTTTTCTTGCTCCAGGTCACTCAGCAGCTTCCAGAATATGGTGTATTGGTTCACCGAGTTCTCCCAGAGAATACAAGGCTCTGAGGGGAGATGGCCTTGGGCAGTGGTTGGCAAACGCAGCTCGCAAGCCACATGCGGCTCTTTGGCCCCTTGAGTGTGACTCTTCCACAAAATACCACGTGCAGGCACGCACGTACAGTGCGATTGAAACTTCGTGGCCCATGCGCAGAAGTCGGTTTTCGGCCTGGGCGAGTCTATTTTGAAGAAGTGGCGTTAGAACACTCAAGGGCCAAAGAGCAGCATGTGGCTCGCAAGCCACGGTTTGCCGACCGCTGGCCTTGGGGATTTGTGCCAAGGGCCTCATAATATTGTTACAGAATTTACCGAAAAATATGCAGGAGTACCGGAGGCACAGGAAAAAACCATTTATTTCCAGACACTTCACATGTACCAGCTCAGGACTCAGTCTCCCTGTTTCTCTCCAAATCCTGAGCAAAACATGGAAGAAGCCCTCCCCTTTTATATCTTTCCAGCCCTTTGTCTTCCAAATAAGGGTTTTTCCAGTCCCCTTTGCAAGTCGTTGAAGAACCCCATGTGCTGGGGCCTTGAGACCACAACTAAAGGCCTGGCCTGGCACCAGCACTGATAACTCTGTCTGGGGATAGTTTATGGCCTCTCTAAAATGGGAGTAAACAGGTCTTGCAGGACCAGACAATTAAAGGGGCAGTGGCTAGACTATAGGCTAATAAGAATGTGCATTATGCTAATGGCACAGATTCAGATTGCTAGCCCCCTAAAAATGTCTCATTTTCCCCATTAATATATGAAGTGAAAAACAGCAGCAGAATTGCAACTTTATGATTTCAGTGGAGAAAAATTGGGAAGATGTCAACTTATGTGAGTGCAGCTCAGCTGAAAAAATGGCCAATGCTTCATTTTCCTTTGATCTGTTGCCTCTTTAAAGGAGCAATGGGGTCACGCCATCTCTTGTCCAGATAAGCTCAGCCTGCCAGCTGCCCTGTGCTCAGATGCACCGTGGCACATGGGGAGGGAGTGAATCAGGGGATATCTGAGAGTGATCAGGAGGCCCTTCCTTCCTTCTTTCCTCCCTTCCTTCCTTCCTTCCTTCCTTCCTTCCTTCCTTCCTTCCTTCCTTCCTTCCTTCTTTTCTTCCTTCCTTCTTTTTATTGATCTCAGAGAGGAAGGGAGAGGGAGAGAGAGATAGAAATATCAATGATGAGAGAGAATCATTGATTGGCTGCCTCCTGCACGCCCCACATTGGGGATCAAGCCCGCAACCTCCTGGTTCACAGGTCTAAGCTCAGCCACTGAACTATGCCAGCTGGGCAGATGTTCAGAATTTTAATGACACATTATTTCAATTCAATTGAAGATTATTTGGAGAATTTTTATTATTGAATTAATTTAATACCATTGCATTACTCCCTATTTTGTTTACATAATGTTTAATTGTTCCAAATTTTTAATGTGATTTGTTTTAACACAAATCTGTAAAAATGCAGATAACCTAAAAAGTAATTTTACAAAATAGAATTTTTTGAAATTGTAAAGAACAGCTCCCTAACTAATACTTCAGTTGGTTTAATTTTTACAGATGTTTATTTTACCCGCAACCAAGGATAATTTCTTGATTACAGCTGAATAGTCATCAGGTTCACAAGTCAAACTGAGTAGCTTGAAAACGACATTGTCACAATTGGGATTTCCATGCCCTCATGAGCACCCTCTTTCTCAGCATGAACGCCTTTTCTAGAGTAAAGTCGCCAGAGGCGTAATTCCTCCAGCTGCTTGCCACAAACCAGGTGTCTTACACAGAAGATGACTTGAACTCTTCACTCTTCTGCAAACACAGAATAGGGACTCTGTGAACAATGGAACATGGACTCAGGAAGCTGGTTTGGAATTTGCTTAATTAATAGTGGAAGCCAAAATGTTCAAACAATCACAGATCATCCATCTTGCCTGCCTGCCGGGAAGTAGCAAAAGAAATAGAGAAAATTGCCCTTTTCAAAGACGATAACTTGTGGGTGCGTTGGCAGCCTGTCTGTGACAGAGACAGCATCAGTTCAGAAGTTACTCATTCGAGAACATGTTCATTGTGCAGTGATGCTGGTCACTGACCTTGGTTAGCAATAGCCAAAACGTCTGAAGAGAAAAACACAGATTTTGTGGGCCTCTCTTGAAGAAAAATAATGCAAAAGTTCAAAATAAAAATTATAATATGCAAGTGAATATTCATTTAGAATGAGAAAGGAAATACCACAATGTGTGCATTTTTAAAAAAATACTGAAAAAATACTGCAAAACCACAAAAGCCAAAAAATAATGTTTTTATTAACTCCCTGGAAAACTCTATAATTCTTTTTTTTCTTTCAACTTTTTTTTGACATCTACTCTGATTACATTTTTATATGATGACACTTTTGTAATATTTCTCTAGAGAACAATACAATTTAGTCTTTCTTCTAGCATGGCTGATTGAAGATTGCTTTTATTTTTGATGCATAAAACATGCAGCTTTGCCCGGAGAGTAGCTGCTCTTTGTAGCGCTGCCACAGGTTTCTGTGCTACCAACACTAGACATCCAATAAATGGAATTTCACGTAGTTCCCTTCAGGAGAGAAAACGCTGTGTGGTGCACTGATGATCAGTTTATACAACTGTATGAGGTAACCCCTGACAGGACAGAATTCCTACTTGACTCGGTGTTTTTAAGAACTAAACTACAGTTTTTTGTTTCTGACCATTGACAAGATTTCCTATAGACTGGCCTCTGGCTCTGTACATGGCCAGCCCAGTTCCCCTCCAGCGTTGCCCAGTGCCCCTGGTGCTGATACAGGGAGAGGGAGGGTGGGGGGAACACGGTCAGTGTCGTGTGGCTGCTGCCTGATACCGTATTCAGAGACTTTTGGTGAGTTGGCCCAATGGAAGGAGTATTCTGGATGGCTAGCAATAAATTACTGCAGCACAGACTGCAAACCACATGAACAAATCCCACTAAGTCCACACTGCATTATTCGCATCTCAGCTTCTCCTTGGCGGGCTCTGTTCCACACCACACACCCCTGAGGTGAGGAGCAGTGGGGAGGAGCTGGGTGGAAGGAAGAGTCCGCAGTCTTCACTGACTGTGGTGAAAGCATATTATTTTCCACACTTTTCAAGAAAACACGAAGACTCTGCCAAGGCCCCTCCTGGGAAGTGGCCCACCAGGTGAGGGCCCCGGAGCTTCAGCTTCGGAGCTGCCTGGCCAGTCCGCCTCGGCTGATCATCATTGTTCTGCAAAGGGGCGTCAAAGCCACCAGAGTGTGAGCAAGCAGCACCAGCAGGACAACTACGGGGAAGAAGGTGAAATGGTAAACCAGTGCTTGGAAACAAACATGCCATCTCGGAAGCACTGATATGTTTGTGCTGCGACCACGGGGTGTAAATAAATTCTCCAGGTTTGTGCTGAAAATCCTGAGGTCAGGCTACACATCATCTTGTTCGCCGAGCAACTCACCCATGGGAAAGTTTGCCTGCAGGTGTGATTTCTCATTAAATGATGTTATCAGATGGAAAAGAACCCGAAACACACAGTCAAGACTGTTGTCAGCTTTATGCCAAGAAATGGCACCCGAATCCCATTCTCTGTGATGTTTAATACGTTAGAGCAGTGATTTTCAACCTTTTTCACCTCATGGCACACATAAATCAATTACTAAAACTCTGCAGCACACCAAAAAGTATGGTATACTGTATTTTTTGCTGATCTGACAAAAAATAGGTACAATTTTGATTCATTCACACTGGATGGCTATTGTTATATTGGATGTTGTCATTTTTTTATTTGACAATCTAAGGAAAAAGGGGTCAGTATGCTGAATAAATAGTCAGGTTTTGCATATTTAAAAAATTCCTGCAACACATTGGGTAAAAATTGCTGCCTAGAGCATTGATATCCAAAAGGAGAGTTTTGCTGAGAGTTTATGAGCTGAAAGAAAGACCAAGTTCTATGCGTGTGTGAAAATGATTCTTACTCTCTTTTCAGATTAAAGAATAGATATTAGATTAAAAAATGACATCTAACAATTTTTAACACCTGAGTGAACTGAATATAAAGTTATTAGGACTGTAGGGAAGCATATCAATATGTACTGAAAGTAGATGAATTGCAGGCAAATATTCAAGCTTGGAAAGTGTGGATAAAATGATCTACTACTGGAGTGTAGGCATTATTATAATTTGAATACTAAAGAAGAATTCCTAAGGCTAGTAGGACAGCACCTATAAATATTTGAGAAAATACATTGTTTAAAAAATAGCAGACATAATATAGTTCAATTGGATTAAAAATCCATTCACATTAGTGAGGCTCAACATTATGCCTATCAATAAAAGGAAAGAATATTTAGAGATTGCTTAATTATCTAAAATTAGGTTAATGACAAAGAGGAGTTTCTCAGAGAAAATGTGATGACTAGTGATCTACCTTTGCTAATATCTGATTTGTGTGAATGGGATTCGTTAGAAATGGTGACTTATGAATAAAAGAACCAACACGAAAGAGGATTGGGAGTTTCAGGGAGCCCTTGGAAGCACAAACCTTATAATTATAAGGTTATCTTTATAGGAGCAACCTAAGGTTCTTATTGAAATATCTAGAATATAGATTTTATTTGGAAGTTATGTTGGAAGATTCCCATTGTCTTCACTATCAGAAAAGTGTATCCAAGGAATGCAGAAGGCTCGTGAACTTTGAGCTCTGGCAAGGGCTAGAGCTATGCACCAATTGTTTAGTCGAGACAATGGTGGTTCAAGCAATTTTCTAACCAAATAGTCTCAAAGTAAATCTTTATTAATATTTACTGACCTTTAGGATAGTCTGTCTGTTACCAGAATTGCCTGCCTGACTAAGGGCAATATGTCAATACATGTATCCAAAATTGAATAAAAGGTTGGCAAGGCCTGGGCACCAGGGAAGTCCTTCCTCTTGCGTTGGGCTCTCTGCCTGGCCCCCAATTTCCAAATTATTATTTCTTGTCTTGTCTCGTCATTTGTCCGTGGCCCTTCTCCAGATCCCGAACTCTGGGCCAAGCAGGACGTGGCCTTTCACATCTGATGCCTCAAATGACGGATGTCTGGAGAAGAAGATTCACCCAGAGTGGAAAAATGAAGTTTCACTGGCAAGATGGAGAAAAAGAATTCACTGGATAGGTGGGGAAATTCATTGCATGCAAAGCCCAGGGCCAGCTGCAGAAGTCTCGATCCGTAAGTAGGGTGGGAACATCTTGTTTTAGCCAGGCTAATGGGGCAGAATTTGTCAAAAGGGGAGACGTTTTATTGTAGACTTTTGGTTTGCATGCTTAAGGATAAAGAATTAAAAGTGTCAGAAGCTATTCTCTTACAGTTTTTGCATGTTATTATAGCACATAACCCTTGGTTTCCTGAAGAAGGTACATTAGATGTTGAATGTTGGGAAAGAATTGGTCAGAATTTGAAAAAAGCTCAGCAGCAGGGGAAAAATTTGCCTCCAAATTGTTTCTACTTGTGGAACACGGAATTGCATTTGCTAGAGCCTTTTAGAGAGATGAAAGAGGATAAACCTCTTCCTCTTGCACTGTCCACTCCTAAAGAGGAGCAAAAAGAAAAATTGGAGGAATGGCCTTGATGGCCCCCTCCACCACCATGTCCTAATCCTGAAACATTTAATTCACCATTAATAGAATCACCAATGCAAAGAACTATCCGAGAAGTTTAAAGGACATGACGGTGGATGACAGATTTGCTTTTCCTATTATACAGGTAGCTGACCCACAGCTCCCAAATCATATAATGTGACAGCATGAAAAATTTGACTTTAAAATGTTAAAGGCCTTGCATGAAAGTGTAGTCCAGAATGGTCCTACAGCTCCTTTTACCAGAGAAATTATGACTAATATTTCTGAAGCATTCTTAGCTCCTTATGATTGGTATTCTCTGGCTCGTGCAACTCTGGATGTAGGAGATTATTTACTATGGAAGGGAGAATATTTGGAGAAATGTCAGGAGCAAGCCCACACAAACTGCGGGCTGAATGCTCAAATAACTTATGAAATGCTGGCAGGACTAGGACAATATAATGATGTGCAAAATCAGCTAAATTATGTGCAACAGGCATATGAGCAAATTAGACTTTGTAGAAGAAAAGTTTGGTGGGCTTTACCAGTAAAAGGGGACCCTGAGGGAGCTTTTAGTAAATGTATGCAGGGGCCTACAGAGTCATTTTCTGACTTTGTGGCTCGCCCCACTCGAGCAGTGAGATGACAGATTCAACATGAAACAGCAGGAGACATTTTAATTCAGCAATTAGCTTATGAAAATGTCAATGCTGATTGTAAGAAATGTCTGACGCCTCTGAGAAAAATAGTACCATTACAGAAATGATTCAAGCATGTCAGAATGTGGGGTCAGGCACTTTTCAAGCAAATTTACTCGCTGCCGCTGTAACAGTAATAAAATGTGTTATAAAAACACAAGGTAGCGCTCTAGGGAAAGGCGTGAGCATTCTGCTTCCTGATTCAATCAAAGCAGATTCAACTTCTCTGTGTCCTAGATGTCAGAAAGGAAACCATTGGGCCGGTCAATGCAGATCGAAATTTCATAAAAATGGGCAGCCGTTAGATCACAACATATGGAATGGCCAACTGCAGGGAAACGGCCAGAGGGGTGGCCCCCAGCCTTGTCATTAATAGGGGAAGTTTGCCCTGCAAGGCCCACAGTGGACTCCCTCATCTGAGCCACTCCAGGGAGTGCAGGCCTAGATCTTAACAGTACTATAGCAGTCACTTTGACCCCCGATATGGCTCGGCAAGCTGTTCCTACAGGAATCTGGGGACCTGTGCCACTGGGAACGTTAGGATTAATCTTAGGGAGAAGTGGAAACACTCTGAAAGGACTAACTGTTCTGCCTGGAGTCATAGATTCAGACTATGAGGGAGAAATTAAGGTAATACTAGAATGTAATCATATTATGCAAATTACTCCAGGACAAAGAATTGCTCAGATACTACTTCTACCTTGTATTCAACAAGGTGAAGCTATAAATAGGAAAAGAGGAACACAAGGATTTGGAAGCTCAGATATCTATTGGATACATGAAATTAGCAAAACCCGTCCTATGGTATTAACTTAAGAATAGAGTGGAAACTGTTTAAAGGATTAGTAGACACTGGAGCGGATGTCAGCATTATCAGCAAAGAATTCTGGCCTCCAAGCTGGTCCATGGTAGAAGCTATAGGCTCTATCAGGGAGTCGGAGTTCCTGATAATACACAATGCAGTGCTGCAGTGTTAAGGTGGCAAGATGAGGAAGGACAAACAGGATGGTTTCAGCCTTACATAGTCTCTGGGATTGCAGTCAACTTATGGGACCGGGATGTTTTAGAAGGTTTACAAGCTTGTGTTATTACCGGAAAAGGACAGCAGTTAATAACTCAGATGGGATATCAAACTGGTCAAGGCTTAGGAAAAAATAATCAGGGAATTAAAGAGCCCATCCAAGCCAAAGGAAACCCAGAAAGATGAGGATTAGGATGTCAACCTTTTGAGGAGTGGTCACTGCTCAATCTCCTCACCCTCATGCAGATCCTATACAATGGAAAGATGATAGACCTATATGGGTGGATCAGTGGCCATTAACCAAGGAGAAATTAGGTCATATTCATGAATTAATACAGGAACAAATAGAGGCTGGCCACATAGAGCCTTCCAATAGTCCTTGGAATACACTTATATTTACTATACCCAAGAAGGCAACAGGAGAATGGTGATTGTTACATGATCTTAGAGCAGTTAATGCTACTATGCATACCATGGGAACTTTACAGCCTGGACTCCCAGCACCTTCGCAAATCCCTCTAGATTGGTCTCTGATAGTAGAAGATCTTAAGGACTGTTTTTTCACCATTCCCTTGGCACCTCAAGATAAACTGAGATTTGCATTTTCAGTGCCAGCTATTAATAATATAGAACACATGAAAAGATATCAATGGAAAGTTTTGCCTCAAGGAATGGCCAATAGCCCTACCTTGTGTCAAAAATATGTAGCTCAAGTTGTTCAGCCATTAAGGGACAAATATTCCTGATGTTACATTATTTATTCATTACATGGTTGACTTGCTCTTAGCAAGTCCATGGGAAGAGCAGACTTTGGCAATGTTTTCTAATGTTGTCCCAATTAGAAAAGGAACTCCCTAAATGGGGCTTAAAAATTGCTCCAGAAAAGGTACAGAAAGAAACATCTTTCAAATATCTGGGAACCATAATTGAAAACCAATGTATTAGGCCTCAAAAGATGGAAATACAAAAATATTGCCTTAATATTTTAAATGACTTTCAAAAATTATTAGGGGCATTAACTGGTTAAGACCTTATCTGAAAATCTCTATGGGAGAAATGACAAATTTATTTAATATACTTAGGGGTGACTCTAATCTTTCCTCATCCCGAAAATTAACAGATGAAGCTAGGAAGGAGTTGCTAAGAATTGAGCAGACACTCTCCTCAGCCCAAGTAGCACGGGTACAGCCTGAATTGCCTTTATTGGGACAGATTAACCCTACTGCAAATAGTCCCACTGGAGTCATCTTCCAAAATAAAAATTCTCCTGCTATTATTGAATGGGTCCACCTAGGGCATCAATCTTCTAAAACTGCAGTTACATATATAAAACTTGTGGCTCAGTTGATATCTCAACTTAGAAAGCACTGCAGGGAGCTTAGAGGAGAAGAACCCCAATGCATTTTCCTTCCCCTCACTAGGAAGCAATTAGAAATGCTATTTTAAACTGATTTGAATTGGCAAATTGGACTAAGTGGATATTCAGGGGATCTTAGTTGTCACCTATTAAAAGACAAATTACTACAATTTTTATCTTATACCCCCATTATTATACCAAAAAATACTAGGCAGGAACCTATTCCTGGAGCATTAACTTTTTTTTACTGATGGATCACCGAATGGTAAAGCTGCCTATCATACAATGAATTCAGACAGAGTCATACTGACCAGTCAAACTTCTGTACAAAGAATTGAATTAGAAGCTATTAAGGCTGCATTGCAGGATTTCCAAGAGCCTCTTCATATTATCTCTGTCTCTTCTTATGTTGCGGGCCTAGTCAATAGAATTGAAATTGCTTGGTTAAAATGGCTCAGTGACCAAAGTTTATTTTTGCTATTTCAACAAGTTTAGCAGATTGTACAACAGAGACAATATCCTTTTTATATCACTCACATCAGGGCTCACAGTTTATTACCCGGCCCATTAACTAAAGGAAATGCACATGCTGGCCAACTGGTTGCTTTATTAAAACAGGCTTCAGAATCTCATCAGCTTTTATATCAGCCAGCCAAAATACTATCTAGACAATTTTCAATCACTCAACAGCAGGCAAAACAGATTATCAGAGAATGTTCCACTTGCATGTTACATCTTCCTTAAGAGCCTAACACAGGAATCAACCCTAGAGGATTGATAAGGGACCATATCTGGCAAATGGATGTAACACATTATACTCCTTTTGGATGCCTTGGGCATTGCATGTCTCTGTAGATACCTTTTCAAAGGTCCTATGGGCTACTGCATCTATAGAGGAAACAGCAAAACAGGTTACTAATCATTGCCTAGCTGCTTTTGCTATCATGAGAATTCCAAAAATTATTAAAACTGACAATGGACATGCTTACACAAGCTGTCATTTCCAGCAATTTTGTAAAAAGTGGAAGATTCAGCACATTACAGGAATACCATATAATTCACAGGGACAGGCAATTATAGAACGCCAACATCAAAGGCTAAAATACCAACTTGAAAAACAGAAAGGGGGGGATATGGAGAAATGGCCGGTAGGTAGACTACACCAAGCCTTAATTACTTTAAATTTTTTCACTTGTGATGCCGATGGCAAGACACCCATGGAAATACACTGGTGTCAGAATAAGCCAAAGGAAAATGCTCTGGTTAAATGGAAAGATCCCAAGTCTGGTTTATGGAAGGGCCCTGATCCCCTGTTAACATTTGGTCGAGGGTACACTTGTATATTTCCAGAAATTTCTCGAAGCCCGTGTGGATTCCTGCAAGAAATATTAAATTCAACATGGATCCGAGGGAGAAACTGGCCAGGTTAATGAGGACCTTGCACCTGGAGCCATGCCTTACAGCTGCAGACAATTGACTACCCCAGCTGCAGACAACAGCAGCCCCAAGCAACCCATTGAAGATAAGGAGTGGGAGGAGGAAAAGGTGATGACAAATAGCCCGGAGGTCACCTGCGACATGGTGAAGAAGATGGTCCATAAAGATGAGTGAATTTGTGAGGAGACCGGAACCCCAAGAACACCTGAGAACGTCTTTTTTGCCCTGCTAAGAGTCATCAGCTGTGGGGTAATACTACCAGGGGCAAATGGGGAAGTATTTTGGACTTAAGTTCCTGACCCACCATGGGTAAGACCCCTTATGTAGGCTGATCCCCTGCCTAACATAGTCACCAATAACACCAAACACCTTGGTCACCCAGGAGGATCACGGGTGGGGCAAGAAAGTATATGGGCAAAGTATAATTACACAGATATCGCCACCCAGCTTCCCTTTTGTATGACACAGGATAAAACCACAGCTCCTTTGTGTGTAAAATTAAAAAAGAGGCTATGGCTAGCATGGACACCAAAGGAGGGGGAAGCAAAAGCCCAAATACATCTACTATCACTACTTGCTCTGAGGAGAGGTGCAGCAAATGTAACTTTACTAAGACATCCCCCCTCACCACTAAGCCATTATGTAAAAAGTCTTATGAATGGCACCCCACCAAGGAAGAAATTAATTGGCAAGACTGTTATAGTGATTACCCTACCACCAGCAAACTTAATAACAGTTTTTCCTTTGTGGATTGTAGTCTCTATGGGTCTGCATACAGTAACAATCGCACCCTAAAATGGAAGGGGAACACATCCTATCTATATGTTGAAGCTAATCACTCCATTTCCTGGCATGGAGGAGGATTTGTTGGATCTCAATTGCAACATGACAACTGGCCCCTACAAAATACGCAATGGAAATTAGCTGCTGCACTTGCACCAATTAAACGGTATAGTTTTAACTATAGCTCAGATAATTCCATTCGTATCTCATGGGGAACTTCCAATAAGACAGTATTTGCCACCACCTGTGTATTTGATCAGTTTGTACTCCTCTCAGGCCCCATCCAGATGCACCTTAATGTTACAAGCCATGTGTATGAGGTGTCATGCACAGGCTGCACACTATCCCATTGTATTAATTCTACATTCCAAAAAGATTCCCTTATGATTTTAAAACAACCTGCTTTTGGTTAGTTTCCTACTAATCTAACTGAGCCTTAGGAGTCTCATCAAACCTACCAACTGTTACATGATCTGATAAAAATCTTAAAAAGACAAAAAAGATTTCTTGGAATGTTAATTGCAGGAATCTTTGCCCTCGTAACATTACTTACGTCTGTGGGCATTGCTGCTTCATCCATGGTACAAACTGTCCAAACTTCTCAGTTTGTACAAGTTAAGGAAAATGTAACTAAGACCTTTGTCTATACAAAAAAGAATTGACAGCCAATTTGAGGTAGAATTATCAGCATTAAAGTCTACAGTCTTGTGGATGGGTGATAAAATCCACAGCTTAGAGCAAAGAATATCTTTGCAGTATCATTATACTTTTTCCCAGATTTGTGTTACCCCTGTTCCCTATAATAGTACCTTACACCCACCCTTGGGAATCAATAAAAAAAATCACCTTCTTGGTGCTTGGGGTAAAGGTAACACAACCCTTGATATTTCAGAATAACAACAGCATATTGTACAATTAACCCAAGCAAACTTACAAACTAATTCCTTAGATGCCAGGCAGCAATTTAAAAAAGACATGAAAGAATTTAATCCCTTCTACTGGATCTCCTTACATTTGCCTCTCAGCATAACCACTATTGCTTGTCTCATTCTTGTTCTTATATGTTTATTTCTAGTCTGCAGATGCAAAATGAAGAGTCTTAAAAGGACTTGAACCCTTCAGGCGGCATTCACTTTTCAAGATTTATTAAGGAAAAGAGAAGGGGGAGATGTTGGAAGCTACCCATTGTCTTCACTATTAGAAAAGTGTAAACAAGGAGCACAGAAGGCTCGTGAACCTTGAGCTCTGGCAAGAGCCAGAGCTATGCACCAATTGTTTAGTCGAGACAATGGTGGCTCAAGCAATTTCTTGACCAAATAGTCTCAAAGTAAATCTTTACTAATATTTACTGACCTTTAAGATAGTCTGTCTACTACCAGAATTGCCTTCCTGACAACATGTGTATCCAAAATTGAATAAAAGGTTGGCAAGGCCTGGGCACCAGGGAAGTCCTTCCTCTTGCGTTGGGCTCTCTGCCTGGCCCCCAATTTCCAAATTATTATTTCTTGTCTTGTCTCGTCATTTGTCCGTGGCCCTTCTCCAGATCCCGAACCCTAAGCCACGTGGGACATGGCCGGCCTCTCACAAGTTATATATAAATTTATATTTAATGTCATCTCTATTACTTTGTATTTTATTATCCTTCTTAGAATTGTAAGTTACAAAAAGTTATGGATTTTTTCCATGAAGCTTTACATAGATAACTCTGTACAGATAATCTTCTGCAGTGCATCCCGATGAGCTGTGCAAAGGGTGTCACTTTGTATGTGGGCCTTGGAGGTATACATGCGGGGAAGTGTTTCATGGTGATGGGGCCTGAATTCCTGCTGCATTCTAAGAGCTGCTGGTCTGTTCCCTTACCCATAGAATAAGGACAACGTTAGGCTGTCCCTCATCTGGAGCTTTAAGGAGGAAGTGAATTAATATCCAGAAATCACTTAGGACAGAGCTTGGCTCATATTGTAAGAAATATGAGAACATATACAGTGCTTTATCTTTTCTATCACCCTACTAGCTGAGATTTTGTCTGCAACTTCTTAGAGTTTGTACAATGAAAACTATGTATGTTCAATGGCCTTCAAAATGTGCACTGAGGATCAGTCCTTGCTCAGGGCCAGTTATGTGTACCTGACTCATTTAGTAATCTCTTCACCTAGCACACCTTGGCAGGTCACCTGATCAGCAAACATTTGGTTTATGAGTGATGGAAAAATCAAAAGAGGGATTTTTCTTAATCAGAAAGAAAACATTGAGCTGTAGTCAGATGACATGTACCATACATTTCTTATGCCTAGAACATTGACATTGAACTGAGGCCCAGCATTTGATTACTCTCTGGGCAGTCATGCTTTAATGGGTAAGGCTGGTCAATATATTAATGTCTGTGTTTGCTTCCTTCAGCAAAAGAAGTTCACCATCACAAGTAGCATCACTGGGAAAAAGCACATGTTTGTCACTGATTCAGCCAAGACCTGTAAATATTTGCTGGGCCTCTGCTGCCCAGTATGGCTTTAATGCTCAGATGAATGCTCCCTGAGTTGCAACTGGTGAGTAGGCACCATGTTCTCAACCTGGAGAGATTTGGCTTTGAGTGCTGGACTCTCACATTTGCGATTGATCTCTAATCATCATTTCTTATTTGGTTTTGAAAGGAACAATATGTTATCCCAAAAGGCAGTACATTCTTTCTTAATGGCTGAATAATATCCCATTGTATACATAACCACTGTTGATGGACACTTAGTTTGTTTCTCTATCTTGGCTATTCTGAGTAATGCTATAGTGAACATGTGAGTGTAGATATCTCTTCAATAGCCTGTTTGCACTTCCTTCAAGTATATACCCAGAAGTAAAATTGCTGAGTCATATGGTAGTTCTATTTATAATTTTTGAGGAACCTCTGTGCTCTTTCCCATGGTGACTCTACCAATTTACATTCCCACCAACAGTGCACAGAGCTCCCTTTTGTCCATATCCTCACCAGTTCTTACTATTTTCTGCCTTTTTGATGATAGCCATTCTAACAGTGTGAGATGATACCTCATTGTGGTTTTGATTTGCATTTCCCTGATGATTAGTGAAGTTGAGCATTTTTTCATGTACCTGATAGACATTTGTATGTATTCTTTAGAAAACTTAAGCAATTTTTCTTTGTCTTTTAAAAAAATTCTTCATATTAGAAACTCTCTACAGACACCATTTTCAATGATTGCATTCAGGTGAGAACCAGCCATCTTCATCTGATGGCCCCATAGAGTCCTCAAACACAGTATGTCCACAGTTGCCCTCATCCTACCACACAAATTTCCCTACCATGATCTTTGTCTTGTTCACTGAGACCACTCATCCACCTTGTAAGAAACTGGGAGGGTCTAAATCTGCACCCTCTCTTCCCACCCCACCTGATACCAAGTGCTGGGAGTCATGCCCTCCAAAAACATCTTGCTCTAAGCCTTCCAAGTGACAAAAGGACCAATCCAATCATGTTCTTCCACACTGAAAATCTGTCAGTGGCTCTCTGCTATCTCTAAGGACAAGCCTAGATTTCTTAGGATGGCATGTCAGACTTGGCATTTGGCCCAGCCCTGACTTAGCCCTTGCTGTGACTCCTTCACTCCGCTTTCCAGCTGCGCTGCTTGCTGCTTGCAGACTGCTGAACAGACAAGGATGTCTCAGGTCTGAGGCCTGTGTGCTCGGCATGGCCTCTGCCTGCAGAGCTGTTCCTGCCCTCTCCCAGACTCAGATCACCACGGTAAGCCCAGTTCTTCAAGAATGAGTTCAAGGACAGCCTTTTCTAAAGTTCTGATTGACTGGCCCTGTCCTCCCTTACAGGTGTTGACCACTCCCTCTTTTGTGCAGACTCCATCCTTTCACCTGCTTTCTCTGCCCCTTATATTTGTGGGCCTGTCTGCCTCCAGTCTGCAGGGCAGGGACAGTGGCCCACGGCCTGCACGGCTCCAGTATGGAACAGAGCTCTGTCAAGTGGGAGGTGGCCATGCAGGGTTTTTTGAATGATGGGATGATTTTTGAGTGTGGAAATGAAATCATTTAATCACTTTCCTATTTCGATTTTAAGTTGCTTTTCATTCTTCAGTATTCTAAGTAATATTGCAATAAACATCATTGAAAGACAATTTCTTCTGTACCTTGCAATACCTTTAAGCTAGGTCTTGGAAATGTAGTTACTGGGTACAAAGGCTGGGCCCTCGCTGTTTCCTGGGTTCCCATTCCCAGTATCACCCTGCCTGTTGCACTGCATCCTTGCAGAATGGATTTTATCATGTTTGCCTTTGAGCATTTGATAGGCAAAATGATTTCTCACTGATAATTTATTTGGCATTTCTTTGATTCTTGAGAAGTTGAACATTTCCCGAATGTTTCTTAGTTGTTCTTAGGTGAATTGTCTCAATGAGCATATTACTTTATAGTTAGTTATACTTGGTTCCCTGGGGAGAGAGAAAAACCACCATGATTATACTAGTGCATAATTTCAGGACTAAATCAGGCAGGCTGTCATCTGTCAGCACTGCAGAGCGGGGCCTTGGGCTCTCGCTCTTATGGCTGGTGGCTGTAAAACTCTGCGGCTCTTCCGAGGGCTGCCCAGAATTTGGCCCTGGTTCCCTTGTCATTTTCTTCATGGCCCTTGACCCTGGTGACTCCTATGCCCTTGAAACACTGTAACTAACCTGGATCCCAGAGCTTGCCATGCAGACCAGTTGGGACATTTGTCAGCTGCTTTCCTGGTGCCACACTCATGCTGTGAATCACCGATGGCCAGTGGACAGAAACCATCCACTCTCCTTGGCATGCTGGTTGGTGGCTTTGGAACATTTTTGGCAACACTTCCTTCCATTCCTGACGTTATCAACTCTTGGCTCTCTTACCTACCAATCAATTCTTCCTCCACTGCTTGTCTAGCCAATAAAACTCCCAAGCTGTGGCCTAGTAATGGTAACATGCTCCCCACCAGCCCCACCGGCCCGGCTCTGTGCTGAGCGGCTGATGCTAACTGTGTGTCATCTGGGGCCCAGTTCCCTGACTCTCTGTGGCCTCTGTCCTCCCCAGAGCCCTGAGCTATCGGGCTTGTTGCTGGGGACAGCCCTGCCTGGAGCCCACTGGGGCTCTCCCAGCTACCTTCCATGAGACCTCGCCCCTAAGGGACAGCCCCTTCTTTCTGTACCCTCAACCTCTGTGCAAAGGCTTCCTTCAAACCCACTAAACCTCTCTAGCTGAGACCCCGCCACCACCATCTCTTGCTGGAGTGTCTCTCTGAGGGCATGAGTATCCATCAGGCTTAGCTAAGCTCACAGTCCCCGTGGGCCTGGTCGGAGGCTGGGCTGTGCACTGCTCTGTCTCTGTATATTCGGCATATTCATTTCCCGGTGTGGGTTAGCTGACTTGAGTGAGAGTTAGCTCTGCCACCCACCAGTCCTGACCTTGAGGAAATTATGAACTCTCTCTGACCTCACATTTCTCCATCTATAAAATGGTTTTAATAATGTCTACTCCACAGGGTTATGGTGAGGATTAAATGGTACAATGCAGATCCCGTGCTTGCCGCTGTGCCCGGCACATCAGCACATGGGAGTGGTTGCTGTTGAGGTTACTGTTGTGCTATGCATCTGAACAGATCCACGCTCTGGAGTGAGATGCTATGCAATCTGTGCAAGAGCTGCAGGCCACACCTGAATCACTTCTCTTCATGGGTTCATTCTTGTTTACTCTATGTGAGTCATGATACCAATGCCTCACAGGCAGAGGAAGTTTCCAAAGCGTTTTTTAAAGGCTGCCTGCTTCAGTAGGCAGAGGGCTAGCAGTGAACCAGAGGCCGCTGTGGGGAAGGCAGGGTCTGTCTGAGGAATGAGGGCCACAGACCCTCCCAGTGGAGGCTCTTTCCTTCTGGGCTTTACAGGGAGCAGGTGGCCGCAACATAGTCCTTCTTTTCCTTTTTTCAAAATACAACTGGCTTTGTGTGAGGCTAGTTAGCTTACAGGATCTATCAATCAAATCCCCGTTTCTTCTGAGCAACACGAATAGTGAAGCAGTGAGAGTCTCCTTTCACAGTCTCAAGTTAGGACTTCATTTATCCCATCTTTCTACGTGAGGGCGGAAGGGGTGGCAAAGCTGGGGGCTCAACACATCAGTTATGTCTATAGATTTTACAAAATCTGACTTTAATTTAGAGATTATTGTATTACCAGGAAACTAAACTGTGTAGAGAGTGAAGACTATATTCCACAGGGCAGAGCCTAATTTGGGAGCCCATTGGTTACAGCAGTGTTTGTGGTTACAGCAGTGTTTGCAGAATGGATGGTGGCAGTGGCGTTTACACAGGGCTCTGCTGGCCTGGTGACATGGCCCAGGGTGCTGCCGGTTTCCACACATCAGACCTTGGGTCAGAGTCCTGTTGGCCACAGGGGGAGGGCGAGCATCTCTCCTCACCCTTCCTAGGTCTCCCAGGTTTCTCTCATTAGCGAGTGCTCATTAGGGAGACTTGGCATCTCTGGGCCAATCGCAAGAACCCCCCAAAGTCACAGGAGGAAAACCAGCAGGAAAAGAAAACAGAACAGAACGTGGGGCCTGGGAGGTGTTGCTGCCACAAGAGCGATGGGGCCAATGCCATTCTTGTGTTTATGACTTTTTATCTTTTTCTGCCAAATTTCAGACTGTGGTGGGTGTGAGCAAGTGGCCAATTTGAGTCTTGCACACCTGGCCCAGCCTGAGCCTGTCACTTGGATTCAGAGATTGTCACGCTCAGAAAGAGTGCTGGTTGCATCCAGGCAGGAGGACCCTGTAGGAGGCCTGCTGGGCACGTCAGTGGACAGCTTCACCGTGGCCACTGGTAAGGAGACGGGGGCCGTCAGAAATCGGAGGCAGATGGGCTGGACACATCTGTTCCCTGGCTCAAACCAGCAGGCACTCGGTGCTTCGAAGAGCCATCTGTGCCTAAAGAAATTGTTCAAAGGATGTCAGAAGTCCAAGGGAAGTATGCATTCACTGGGAAACTATCAAAGGCTCCCTGAAGGCTGAGCTGGGGAAAGGGTGTGCTCCACACTACAGGCAGATATCCCATCTCCCCAGCATGTTACTCTATCTTTGGGTAGAGAAAGAACTAGGTGACAATACAAAATTGAAGAGGACAAAATAAATAACTTGCACTGAGCCGATTGGGTCTCATCATGAGCTGTTCTAAGCACTTGTATACATCAGTAACCTCACAACCCTCCACGGTAGTGTCCATTGTGCTACCGACAATCTGGGGAAGAAGCAGAGTCTGGGATTCGAACCCACGCAGCAGCCCTGTTGCCGTTACTCCTAACCTCTGCTCTAGGCCACTTTCTGTCTGAATGGATTACTTGGAATTCAATTTGCAAGTAAAAATAATGAGCTTATAAACACAACTCGATGTTATAACACAATGATTCATAAATTCAAAAATAGCCTAGAAATTGGATTACACCTACTTGGCAAACTATATAAATAGCACAGATTCACAGGCAGCACATGACCGGCGAAGGTCGCTGAAGGAGCCGTGTTCTTGGATAAGTTACACGCCTGCTTCAGCAAGAGGGTATGGATGTTTCATTTGAACTTTGACTCTTAAAGTAATTCTTAAAAATTATTGTCTTACATCCTGTTGATGCAACTATGTATCACCATGTACTGCAGACTAAATCAGTAGTGGAGCAAAACTGTCCATGCATCTGTCGCTGGACCCCGAGCCACTCCAAGGCCCAGTGGCTGAAAGCAAGCCCCGCTTTGCTGCCCTGTCTCACCATTTCCTGGGTTAGAAAATCAAGCATGGCCAGGCCGGCTGAGCTTTTGCTAGGAGGTGTTGACTGGAGTCACCTGACTGGAGTTGGCAGGGCTGTCTGGAGGCTTCAGCACAGCTGTGCTCATGTGCCCGTCCCATGGTGGGCAGGCTGGGACGGCGAGCTCCCCTCGCCCCTCTCACTCCTGCAGTCTCAGGTCTTCTCCACGTGGTGCCTCCAGCAAGGTAGTCAGGCTTCCACGTGGCAGATCAGGGCTCCAAGGGCCACGGCGAGGCTGCCAGTCTTCTTCAAGGCTGGGTGTGGAGCTGGCACAGCGCTGCTCTGCCGTTCTCTTTGGGTCAAGTAGTCGCAGATCAACGCAGATTCAAGGGTAGCAGGAACAGACTCGGCCTCTTGATGTAGGAGTGTCCAAAAATTTGTGGCCATTTTTAATCTGTTATTCAAAGTAATAGTACTTTATAGCACTTCGTAGTTTAAGAGTCTGAGGAAGTTGTGACTGGCTCAAGGTCATCTTCAGGAGGTGTTGATTGCAAAGTATCCTTCCCGAGGACGGTGGGGCTTCTGATGACCTGCCCGTGGGCACGCGCAGTAGGGGCTTTGAGCAGGGTATGGCAGCCAGCCTTCTCAATACAAAGCTGGGTTAGTGTCCTCAGTAAACTCTGGTACCATTCTAATTCTAGTTTACAAATGCCAGGTGTTCACAACCCTTGCTAGCTCCCTATAACCTCACATGAAAAGGGGACTCTGGGCCCTCGGTCATCTGGAGGGCCCACAGAGCACAGCCCGAGACAAAGAGCTGGTGCTTGTGGTGTTTGTGGAGACGATTCCAGGAAGTAGGAGTGAGCACAGAGAGTGAGGTGGCGCAGAAGGGAAGGTCAAAAGCGGGTGGGGGCTCAGCGTCATCAAGGTAGCGGTGTGGGCATCGGCTTCATTTCAATTAGATTTCACAGAGGCCTCCAGAACTGTTCATCTGAAGGACAGGGGGTGGACACTGCTCCCACTCCCTCTGGGGGAAGGTGGTCTGGGAGGTATTAATGCTCCTTTACTTTGGGGCCAGGTGGGAGCAGTGGAGGTGGGGGGCACCCAAGATGTACAAGGAACTCTAGGACAGGAGGACCAAATTTGACACAGGATGTTGTCAGCACGGGCTAAGCCTGAGCTCAGTGGACCTGCCCACCGTCGCTGTGGTCGAAGTCCGGTGGGCCAAGGGCTGACATCCTGTGGTCGTTGATGTCTGTGACATGGATGGGACACTCAGCATTTCTGGGGGGCTGGTCTATAGATGGCTCGGCCGTGGATCCCCTTCAGACAGAATTCTGGAGTGAGCCCAGTGTTTTGAAATCTATTGCCAATACCTGCTCAGCTGTCCTCTGCTCTGTAATCTTGATCAAGTTATCACACCCGTGTCTCAGTTTCCTCATTTGTCCAGTGATGATAACAGAATACCCACCCCTCAGGGTGACTGTGGAAATTAAATGGTGTTATAAAAGAATGAACATGGGCTGACTCAGCGGTAAGTGTCCTAATATTGGTGCCCTTCTCCTTGTCTCTAGGGGAGATGTAGGAACACAGTCCCTCTAAAGGGGAATAGAATGGGGTTAAGGTCTAAGGCAGACACAGATACAACAGTGTTATGGCTCCCTTGAGGGTGAGGTTATTTCCAAGTAAGGAGATTCGGGGAGGCATGGGTATGTGACATCAGTAGGATGAGAGGGAGGGAAGACGTGCAGGAATGCCATGAGCTAAGGCCCAAGTAGTCTTGCTAGAAAAATTAGTTGAGCACCTGCTGTGTGCCTGTCCTGGGCTAGGTACTGAGGAGTCATCAGCCATCAGAACAGACATAGTCTCTGCCCCATGGTGCTCTCAGAAGTGACAAAACAGGGCCTGTGTGGGCAGGTGCAGTGCGTGCTATTGGTCTGGAGCCCAGGGCATGAGACGGAGTGGTCCAGAGCCAGGACAGGACGGGTGGGACCGCATGCAGGCATGTACATGGAAGAGGTGGGCTCCATACCCACGGCCATTCGTGAGCAGTTGTTTACTCAGCAACCCATAGAATGGGGCGGGGGGGGGGGGGATGGGGGAACGTCCAGTCTGCAGGCTATTAGGGCCCATGAAGTCATTTGGTCTGGCCTTGCCAAGGCATTAGGGGTTAGTTAATTAAATGTTTGACGAAATAGAGCAGGCTAATTTTTAAGTTGATAATTTTATATGGCCCACAAAAATGATGTTATAAATATCCAAATGGCCCTCGGCAGAAAAAAGGTTTCCCACCCCTACCTTAGACTAAGGATACAAGGGGGGTGCCAACCTGATATACAACCTCCACCCTGCCCTTCTCCACCAAGGAGCTGGCCACCTGCTTCTCATCGCCTTTGCTGTGACAAAGGGGTAGCTGCTTGACATCACTGGCCCCTGCACCCCAACCTGCACAGCATTTATCTGTCTGTTGGTTAAACAGTGAACCTCCAGACAACACAACAGGCCTGTTCCCTCACTCTGGCACCCTATGGAGGCTTTCAGTAAATGGCTTTTTTAAGGTTTGCATTTAAAAAGTTTACTTTCACTGCAGTAAAACACATGTAACATAAAACTTACCATCTTAACCATTTAATTTTTTAAAAATTAAATTTATTAAGGTGATATTGGTTAATAGGAGCATGTAGGTCTCAAGTGTAGATTTCTACAATGCATTATCTGTATATTGCATTGTGTGATTCCCACCCAAAGTCACATCTTTCATCACCACATATTTGACCCCTTTACCCTTTCTTCTCCCCAATCCCTTTCTCCCTGGTAACCACCATATTGTCTGTCTATGAGTTGTTGTTTGTCTTGTTTGTTCATTTGTTGCTTTCAGTTTTATATCTCACATATGAGTAAAATCTTATGGTTCTTGACTTTTTCCATCTGACTTATTTCGCTTATCATGATATTCTCAACAATATTATCCATATTATTGCAAATGGCAGTATTTCATCTTTTCTGATGGCTGAGTATTATATATATATCCTATATAATGAAAGCCTAATATGCTAAGTGTCCGGTCATCCAGTTGTCTGGTCGTCTGTTCAACCAATCAAAGCGTAATATGCTAATGTTATGCTAAGGCCGCTGAACCGCTCACTATGATGTGCACTGACCACCATGGGGCAGACGCTCTGACTGGTAGGTTACCTTGCTGCTGGGGTCTGGCTGATTAGGACTGAGCAAGATGGGTCAGACATGCCCTGGAGCCCTCTCACGGTCCCTCCCCAGCTGGCCAACCTCCTGCAACCCTCCCTGGCCCCGATCACACTGGTGGGGTCCCTCGGCCTGGCCTGTGCTTTCTTGCAATCTTGGACCCCTCAGGGGATGTCAGAGAGCTGGTTTCAGCCTGATCCTGCAGGCCAGGCCAAGGGACCCCACTGGTGCACAAATTTGTGCAATAGGCCTCTAATATATATATATATATATATATATATATATATATATATATATATATATATATAATTCTTTATCCAATTGTCTATTGAAGAACACTTTGGTTGTCTCCATGTCATGGCCACTATGAATAATGCTGCATGAACATAGGGGTGTATATATCTTTGTGAATAAATGTTTTCAAAATTTTGGGGTAGATATCAAGAAGAGGAATTGCTAGGCCATGTAGTCTCTTTATTTTTAATTTTTTGAGAATCCTCCATACTGGTTCTCATAGTGGCTGTACCAGTTACAGTCACCAACAGTGTGTGGCAGTCACATGGGAGGAAGACAGAGCTGCTCTCAGAGCTGAATGTGTGTAGTAAGCATACTGCCTTGCTTGGTTAAAACTTGGCATGTTAGAGACTGACAAATAGAGTGAAGTTTGGTTTTTCAAGGTGCTTTTATTCATCCTTTGGTAAGAGAGAGAGAAACAATTGCCATAGCAAACAATAATATTATGATGTTTATTTGGGGCACGTTTGGAGAGTGATGGAGGTAATAGGGGAATGTTAACATCCCCTTTCCTTCTAGTTGTCTGGGACCACTGCTGCTTTTTGGTTGCATGATCCTGTAGCTTAACAGAGGCTGCCTGCAAATCCAGGCTCATGGGTGTCTCTCAAAGTCCAGGCTCAGTGTACGATTTCCCCTTAGTACAGAAATGATTCTCATCACGCCAGCCAGCATTTTCTAGATGCCTCACCCTTTGAAAACCACACACTCTCACTCTTGCACATGAATGCAATGCACCATCACCAGATGGCTTTCCTGGTCTCGCAGTTGCCTATGGGCCAGAGAGGATGGGAGCTGGCAAAGCTGGACCCTCAGCCACGTGCCTTTTATCCTGTGGTTGGAGCAGACGTGGGGCCTGCCCCAGCACTTCACACAGCAGCCCAGCTCTGTCTGTTGGACTTCCCGACATGTCACAGTTCTTCCCACTGTGTTAGCTCCTCCCCCCCCACTTTGCACAGGGGTAGGACTAGAAGGAGTAATAAAACTATCCTTTTTTTTTTTAAAATCAAGAAACATAATGCAGCTGAGCGGGGATCAATTGTGTTGTTCAGGAATGGACTGCTGTGTTATGGACAACCAAGCACCTCATTCTTGGCCTCTGGTTGGTCCTCATGCTGCAACTTGGCTCTTGACAACCACACAAGGAGGAAGAAGACCAGGCTGACTTTGATGTACAGAGAGCCAGATTTCAGTCCCAAGATTCAAGCCACAGTCTCAGATTAGAATTTAGACAATGAGTGTTTCACAATGCCTGTGGGTTAAAGGACCTCTCACCGCAGGTCTGTCACTGGTAGGTAAAACTGCCTCACCACAGCTGAGGTCTCTTACACAGCTTCTACCACTGGAGGAAGAACTTTCCATGGGGATGCTGGCTGGGTGACTGGGCAGAGGCTCGACAGCTATGAATTTCTACTTGGTTAGGCTGCTGTTGGGGCAGGCAGTGTAGACTGGGGGTCAGGGACAAGACATAACATTCCCATCATGAGTGGCCATCATGGTCTACAATAGATTGAGTTTTAATTACTGTAAAAGTTCTCCTCCTAGCTTGTATTTCCATTAGGCAGGACACAAGTTGTACAGCTCAACTTTTTAATCAGTCATAAGTCTTGTCTTCACTTTTCATGGAGGGAGTAGAAGAAAATGAACAGATGCTTACAACATTGGCAGGAGGTCAGTGATCTGTGAATGAATGTCCAGAAATATGGCCTTATAGACAGTGGCCCTACCATTATCTACTGAGTGCCTCTAGTTTGAATAACTCCAAATCTACTTCAATAAAGTAAGTGAATTCAACATGTGAGTTTGGACACTTCTCTGGGTGCTAATGAGTCTGTATCAAAAGCAGTAATTCTACTTGTATGTTTCTATATCCAGATCTAAAGAAAATCTAACTTGTATGCCTTCTTTCCACATACATTTGTGGAGCAGCTAATATTAACATATTGACAATCAACATATTTATTGAGGCTCTACCAGGTACCAAGCTGTAATTTCTCCTTAATCTCTCTCTCCATATGTATATATATCCTCTAAGCCTCACCAACCCTATACAGTATCTGATATTATCACTATTTTAGGTATAAGGAAATTAAGGTCTAGAATAAAGTATCTCTCCCAGGTTTTAACTTTTGATTCTCAGCGTCATGTTCTTTACTCTGTTCTGTGCCAAATCAAGGGTCAGACATGGGGTAAATATAAGCCATGGCCCAGACTTCACCCACAGGGAGTCCAACATATGATTATTATCAAGTCCCCCAAAAGGACCAGATATTTTGACCTTTGGATCACACGGTGATTGTCCAGAAGAGGCCAGCGTTAAGATCACCACCAAATGCTGGTTGTCAGATCTTGCTAATGCTGCTTCATCTTTCTGACTCTGCTTTTTCATGATTGAACTGGGATAACAACTTCCTGCTGCAAATGATGAAAAGTTGGAAAGGGGTGTACGTGTGTGTGTGTGTGTGTGTGTGTGTGTGTGTGTGTGTGTGTGTTGCTCATCACACATGGCTCTTCAGGGGAGCTGGCATTATTAACTCTGTGGCTCCCATATTTGCACAGTTGTGTCCCAAGGCTCTAAATCGCATCCAGCATCTTCCCTTCCTATATTCTAATGCATCATCCTCACAAGGTACTAAACTCACATCATTCCCAGAGCTGTAAAGGTCTTTCTGCCATTGGTGAAAATGCTGTGCTCCACCCAGAGATGCCACTGAGATGTTAGCTTTTCCAAGCTGTTGACTTCTTTCTTGGCTTGTTTGTGCAGGTGTTGGTGGAAATACCCCAAGACAGGAGAATAGCACAGCCAATTCTGGGGTCTTCTCTCCAGACAGCCTGAGCCCTGGGCACCAGAGCAGTTTTTCAGCACACACACAAAACCAGAAGAGAAATATTGAAGAGCTAGAAATGCCTGGAACTCAGAGCTTACTGTCCAGGTGGAGGCCTCAGCCATGTGCTCTCCCATTAAAGGTAATTGTACTTGTGGTTCATTCTCTAGATTTCGAAGGAAAGAGAACAGGCTGTGGAGCCCATCAGCCCTGGCCTCCAAGTCCCTTTTTGCTGTTTACCATGTCAGGTGGAGAGAGGTTATTTAATTCCTCTGGCCCTCAGCTTTCTCATTTGCAAAATGGAAATAAATACCTGCACTGCATGGTTGTTGAGAAGAATATACAGGGGAAAGGCAAAGCCCCCAGCACAGTGCCTGGGCCACAGGCTGTGTTTCAGCCTCCAGTGTCCTTAGTCGCAGATGCTCCAATGTGGTCTGAAGCTGTCAACTGAGTGTGCTGGTTCAGGGGCCTCCTGGGAGGTTCAGGCCAAGGTCAGCTACCACCTTTGCCCTGCCCAGGCCCACCTGGCATGAGCTACAAAATATTGTGCAGATGTTTGCTATGTGTGCTGGGCATGGAGGAGCTTAAGAGAGCACAGGCTGTGAACCAGAGCTGGCTACTGCTAGTGCTAGGTCAGGGGCCACTTATTGTAAAATATGGGACACGCTGAGGGCAGATGCTGATTGCTTGAGAGATTTTAAGAAAGTTCACAGCTTGAGACAAGATAGGTTGTTTGTATGGAAAAGCTACTGGGAAGGGCTTGGGTGGGCTCAAAAGTTGGGTTGGATGGTGTCTCAGGGAATCACCAGGGCAGGGGTAACAGTGTGAGCCAGATTGATGGGGACGCAGATGTGATGCTCACCTGTCGGGTCTGTGGAGGGAGGGCTCAGCAAAGAAACAATGGTTTCTGCCAGCACTTCTGCCTGGGAGAAAGCTGCCCCTGCAGCCCTCACCCTGGTGCCAGACAATTTAGTTCCTTCCGTATATCCCTGGCACCTTTCCAGCATCTGCCCCAATGCTGGAGCTCAGAGTGAGTGAGTCTGAGTAAGTTTGTGTGTGGGTCCTTTAAGAGGAACACCTGGGACTCCAGCTTCCTCCTTGTCACTCAACCACAATCCTTGCTGGTTTCCATAGCCAGAAGTTATGGGGACTTCTCTTCTTGGCACTGGAACCCTGGGCTGGGGGGCCTGGTGTGGTGGGGCTGGGACCCCTCACTCCTCAGGATGCAACTCCACAGTCAAGATATCCTCCTTATTTGTATCCACCACGTGTGTGTGTGTGTGTGTGTGTGGGAGCAACCTGTTCCACTTCTTCACCCCTCCTACTAGTCTGGATGTGGCTTCCTCTTTATATCCTTAGTTATAGGACTTCTATTCAGCTAGATTTCAGGTTGTTCTCAATGATGGATGTTCTGTAGTTTAGTTATAATTCTGATGTGGTTGTGGTTCCTAGTACTGTGTTTACCTATGCCACCATCTTGACTGGAAGCTCTCAGCCTCATTTTTATCTTTTGTGGTTGAGGTAATGATGCACCTTCACAGAGCTGTGGAGGGAAAAGTGCCTAGGACTGACTCACAGTAAAGTTCTAAGAATATTAGTTCTTTCCTAATCGGTCATGGTGCTCACCTAGACAGTGTGCTGCATGAAGAGCCAGATGTGGGGTCAACAAGAGAATAACACTAACAGTGGACATTTATTGAGTACCTAACCATGGGTCAGGCAGGGGTCTGAGCACTGGGATGTCTATCTATATATATAAAAGCCTAAGTTGTCAGGAGCCAAGAGTCAATGACAAATTAATTCTAACATTATTTCAGTAAGCTAATGAAACAGAACCTCATGGAAACTTGGTCCTCACCATTGGCTTACTTCCTCATGCCTGAGGACAAAGCATTCTTCGCATAGCTGCCCTTCAACCGCCCCATCCTTTATCTTTAGTCAACACCCTTTACGACCTTAGCCAAATTATCTAAGTCCACATGATCCGCTCAGCCCCTATCCCTCCTAGACATCTCCCCTTCTAGAACTTCCTCATACCCCCTCCCCTGCCTGCAGCCCCTGCTGGCAAGCACTGATAGGTCCACAGTTCACTCCCCGCGCCCCACCTCCCACTCCCTGACTTGGATATAAGGCATCGCTGTAAGAATAAAAATTTGAGGCTTGATCAGAAACCCATTTGTCTTGCCTCCATTCTTCGCGTCCCTTGTTTGTTTCTCTCTCTTAGGTTCGTCTCTGGTGTCCGTGTTGTTGCCCCGCGGGTCGGGGCAAAATGGCGCCCAACGTGGTCTAGAGACCCTCCGACGAGAACATCCACTGGAAAGGCCTGGCCAGGCGACCCTCGGATTGAATTCCGCGACCTTCGGATTGAATTCCGCGACCCTCGGATTAAATTCCGCGACCCTCGGATTAAATTCCGCGACCCTCGGATTAAATTCCGCGACCCTCGGATTAAATTCCGCGACCTTCGGATTAAATTCCGCGACCTTCGGATTAAATTCCGCGACCTTCGGATTAAATTCCGCGACCTTCGGATTAAATTCCGCGACCCTCGGATTAAATTCCGCCCTAGATCGCCGCGCACCCGCCGCGAGTCAGATCGGAGTAAGGTAAGTAGATGATTTTACAAACAAGAATTTCAGAGCATTTTCACCCCTCTCTGCTCGGCTGTTATTATTGGCTTTTCGGGTCAATTCCTCTAGCCCACTAATAAGCAGTCACCTCACCGTACTGGGGAAGAGTTAAGGGTACCCAGTCTCGGTAGTGACGACTCTGAATCACTTGACCTAGTATCCCTGCTTGATTTCTCTGTCGGAAGCTTCTCACTGAGTAAAATTGCCCTCCAAACCTTGAGCTTGCTATGAACGTAAGGTCGTCCACCTCATAGACTCAACCACGAGGAGTTCACCTCCCCGATCCCTACGGGACGGGGACATCAGGGATCTTCCTCGTCTATGAGGGTCCGAGTAGGCGGGTTATACCTACCGACTGTTTCACGCAAGCAAGGGAGTAAAGAGCAATATTGAAAGGTGAAAGTTCCGCTTTGATTTCACAGTTGGCGAGAAAAGTCAGGCTGACCTGGCGTGGGGTTTATACAGCCCGGAGGCTTACGTGGGAGAGGATAATTACCTAAAAAGCCATCCAGCCGACCAGATATGGGGCATTCCCTGGTTCCCCCTAGGAGGAACCATCAATCATAGACGATGGGCTAGAGTAGGCAAGCCTTTGGCCCTGAAAAAATTCCTGTAACGTACATGCTAAAAATCCACTCACATGACCCTGACGTTCAGGAAGTTATTAAAACGGGGGAGGAAATTCTTAAAGAAAACTCCCATCCCCCTTCCACACGCCCTTCAGGATTATTATGAGACTTTTGGTCCAGAGAAAATTCCTATTTTAATTGGTGATGGCCTTGATTCAGCACAGGAGAGTTTAAGAATGTCTAAGTGGGGTGCAGCCACGGCCTTACAGCCTGCAATGGAAGGGTGCAAGTCTCTAATAATACCATCTGCACCTCTTATAAAAGGAACTTATCAGCAACGGCCAATAATTCTTTATCTTAAAAATCTTTTCTTTCCTTAAAAATAAAAATAAATAAAAATTGAAAAAAGTAAATAAAATAAAAACAGTAGATGCCAGACCAGTACTGAATCTTCCCCCTAAGAAAGAAGGAGGTGGGGGAAGGGAGACACGTGGTGATCCAATATGGACGCCACTCCCCAAGACAGCCAATTTGAAAGGCCTCATCTTTGTCATCTTTATTTATTTTCCAGCTAATGACTTAAAGCTTTTACAAATTCATAAATGCATCCGGGATTTCTGTGCACATGCAAGGGAAAAGGCCAGTTTAAAAACGAGTGCGCATAGTTTTGAGCTGGACTTGACCTTTTTCTGTGTACAGAATAAAAACCCGAGACTATTTTGGCTTTAAAGATGGTGGAGATGAACCGGGGAGAGAAATAGAGGCTGGTTTCCCAAGGTGATTTAAAGTAACTCTTTTGAAATCACCCACCCTGAGGCAAGTAACCCCCAGGAAGTAGAAAGCAAGTTTACATGTGAATAGCTACGTGTTTGTTTCTTGACTTCCTCAGCAGGAATAATTCTTTAAAAAATTTAGTGGCTGTGCCAAGCCTATTGGCTGGATATTTAAAACTTTTAAGTTCAAATGATCTAAATGTATTGAAATTTAAAATAATGAAATGTTGATCTGAGTATGCCTAGTATGAAGTCTAGATGATATAAGTTAATCTATTAATTGAATATGCCTTATATTTTATTTGAAATGTATCCTTAAAAATGTAAAAGTATTATTGATTTGAGAAATGCTAAGTATTTAATTTTGCTACCTAGGATTTAAAGCTCTGAAAGTTTAAGGTCTCTTTACTCTCCATTAAAAGGTTTTAAAGCTACACCCTTTTTTATGGAGGGAGGGGTGGACACGCCCTTCCCCTAGCATGCAGGTAGGCTGGTTCCCCCCAGCAGCCATCTTAGAAGAATGTTAATTTGCATTTCAATGGCTACACCTTTTGCTAGCCGACCTTCCCAGAAAAGGTCAAGTGGCTAGGCCAAACCCAGCCAGAAAAAACATGATTTAAAGTTAACTATTAGATTTTAAAATTTATTCTTAAAAATTATAAAGGGTTATTAATAAAGAACTGCTAAATATTTGACTTACAAACTCTGGAAGTTTAAGGTTCAGATTGAATTGGGAGAACTTACATAATTGTGGTAACTAAATGCCTAGAGTATAGCAACTTAATTTTTGAGAAAATAAAATGTTTTCTCTTAAATAATTAGGAATTCAAAACATGTTACTTCTTGGTCTGATTTAAAAAAGAGAGTTAATTCTGCGATACAGTTTAAATTTAATTGATATTCTTTAAGATAATTTAAGTATTATATGTTTGATCTTTCCAAGGTATTTCAAGGTTTTAAGAATAGCTTTTAAGACATTTCACAGGCCCTTAAATGTATTTCAAAAGTCTATTCTCTCTTCATGGAAAGCTTTATAAAATAATGAAAGTTTTTGCCTGTAAGAAGGGCAAAAACAATATATTTAAATATAGTCAAAATTTTCAACAGCAGTAGAATTTCTAAAAAGACAAAAGCCTCAAGCAGCCTGCATTTTTTAATCGGCTGGAGGTGGGACACTGTTTGTGCTTTTAGATCAGACCAATAAAGTATCAAACCTATAAGTTTACTGAATAAGTTTCTTTGCCTTTTTTTTAAATTAAAGATATCTACTTAAGTTACCTTATAAATTGGATTTTTAAAATATAATCAATGTCTCATATAAATTAAGTTACATGAAAAGCCAATGTTTAAATAATTGATTTAAGAACAGATTGGAAGCCACCATTGTAGCCACCAGCATTCTTAATTAAGCTAGAGGCGGGACAACATTTGCCGCTTGTGAGGCAGCCGCCATCTTGCCTGCCTCTCTGGCCACGTGGTTACTGCCCACCATCTTGTAATAACAAAGGCCAGTCCCCTTCCTTTAAATAAGCCAATGTCTTTGTAAGCAATTTAAATAAGTTTTCTAAAAGGGTTACTGAAGGCTTCCCATGATTCCTCTGTATATTCAAATAAGCCTAAGAGGATACTTTAAAAATATAATTATAAATTTATAAAAAAGAAATTTTAAGATTTTAAATTCTATTTCACTAACATTTACAGTATAAACTGAAAATTGTTATTAAAATGTTAAATCTGAAAGTAAATTAGTAGTCAGCCTTACTGTAAGAATACTTGTAATATAGCTAGCTAGTCGCCTGAGGCTTGCCTTTCAAGCTGTAACCATACAGGTTGCTTGTTATAAAAAGAAAGACAGATATTTAAATGAAACTCTCTGTAACCTGAAAATTATTTTGGAAGGAAATAGAGGTTTCCTTCAAATATCATAGAGACTGTAATTGATAACCAATGCATTAGGCCTCAGAAGGTGTAGATAAGAGAAGATTAAATGACTTTTAGAAATTATTAGGAGACTTTAACTGGTTAAGACCTTTTCTATATAAAAGGAAATTGATAGCCAGTTTGAGATTGAATTGCCATGGCCTAGAACAAAAAATATTCTTACATGATATTTTACAATTTCATTATAATTTTTGATATTTTACAACAGCACATTGTACAATTATCCCAAACTTACAAATTAATTCTTTGAATGTTTGGCAGCAATTTAAAAAAGGACATGAAAGAATTTAATCCCTTCCACTGTGTGGAAGGCCCCTTGGGAAAGCATTTGAGCATTCTATATTGACCCTTCTTGCTCTTTTTTGCCAAGAGGGACCCTCTTCTCACAATCCAATTGCCCACAGCTGTTGCCTGAGTTTTCTGTTCATGCTGAGGTTAAAGCCTCATAATGACTGGTACCATGGATCTGTCTCTCGCCCAATGGCGTGAGATGGGCCCTCCCTGGAGAAGAAACCTGGGTTCCCCAAGATATGTGATCAATGCCGGGGCCCCGCCAGCAGGCGAGGGGATCCCAAGGCAGGTACTGGGCATGGAGGCCATAGGGGCATAGGCTACCAAGGAGACAGAACTGAACCTCACATCACCCTGCTTGGCCCCGGAGGATGGCTGGTTAGCCAGAGACGGGTAAGATTCCTCAAGGGAGGAACAACCTAAGACAGGCACAGTCGCAGAGGGGCCATCAGGAGAGAACTTGGGGGTCAACAGAGGTGGGGCACAGAACCTCACCCCCCCAACATTGCAGGGGCTTGAACACTCGCCCCTTCTGAAGGAGGTCTCCTGCCCCATGGCTGCTTCGCGCTTCCCATGCCAGCTCAAATCGGGACCCAGGCAACGTACAGAGACTTGGCCCAGCTTAGATTGAGACCCAGGCAACAGAGAGTTGGCTGATGGCAGCTGCCCTATATCTAAATCCAGGAATGCTCAGGGCTTTCTCAAGGATGCAAAATAATCCTTTCCATTAATATTTACTGAGTAAACTAAGATTGTTGTTATTTAATGAGTATTAAATTTGACAGTAAAATAGTCAAGTTTTCAGATTAATTTAAATTGGCTAATTGAAAATAAGTAAATATTCAAGAAAATGTAATTGTACAAAAGCTGTTCCTAAAGTATTAACCAAAATTTCTATTGATGGTTCATTTCATGGTAAAATTACTTAACATGCAATGAACCTAAAGCAGTCATATTTTGTGCAAAAATTAAAATTTAAAGTTATCAAGACTGCATTATAAAAATCTTCCAAAGCCTCCTAAAAATTAAATAAAAAAGGGGGATAGTGGAAAAATACCATGTAAGAAAAAATATCCTGTAAGTAAATTACATCTAGAAAAAACATTTTACTTTGAAAATTAATTTTCATACAGCAGGACACCCATGAAAAACATATATGGTGTCAAAATAAGCCAAAGGAAAATTGTTTGGGCAAAAAATAAAGGATCCCAAGTAAAATTTATAGAAAAGATTCCTCTATTAACTTTTGGTCGAGAATGTGTTTGTATATTTTCAGAAAACAACTCCTAGACCATGTGGACTCCTGCAACAGAGAGGAATTAACAGGAATGCTCCAGCCATGAAGACATTTGGCCCTTGGGCATTTAGAAAAATAACCGACCTCGTAAAACAGCAAATAGACTCAGCTTTAGCAAAACCCATTCAGATTCATTATCAATGCCTGGAAATGGCCGATAGGTGGGACTCGGTTTACCAAGAGCGAGAAAACCTCCAGACCCAGACTCGCTCCTTCCCTACGGGGACAGCATCTTAACCAGAGGGATGCTTACCTACGCTCTGGCCAGAGCCAGAGGTATGGGTATCAAACCGAGTGCAGAGCAAAGCATTGCAAGGGAAGATTGGGACATTTTTTCCAACCTCCTCTGGATTTCCCTGAGAGTACACCTGGTTTGCATAGAGGTTGACATCAATAAAAATAATGGCTCTGCCTCTCCTCCCCAAAAGATGTCAAGAGCCACACACGGTGGGTGTGCAAAGCCCACGGGAGGAACCAGGTCGATGTCTCCCCGGTTGGTTAAGGCCCACTCCCTTCTCTTAAACAGAGAGGGAGGAGATGTCAGGAGCCAAGAGTCAATGACAAATTAATTCTAACATTATTTCAGTAAGCTAATGAAACAGAACCTCATGGAAACTTGGTCCTCACCATTGGCTTACTTCCTCATGCCTGAGGACAAAGCATTCTTCGCATAGCTGCCCTTCAACCGCCCCATCCTTTATCTTTAGTCAACACCCTTTACGACCTTAGCCAAATTATCTAAGTCCACATGATCCGCTCAGCCCCTATCCCTCCTAGACATCTCCCCTTCTAGAACTTCCTCATACCCCCTCCCCTGCCTGCAGCCCCTGCTGGCAAGCACTGATAGGTCCACAGTTCACTCCCCGCGCCCCACCTCCCACTCCCTGACTTGGATATAAGGCATCGCTGTAAGAATAAAAATTTGAGGCTTGATCAGAAACCCATTTGTCTTGCCTCCATTCTTCGCGTCCCTTGTTTGTTTCTCTCTCTTAGGTTCGTCTCTGGTGTCCGTGTTGTTGCCCCGCGGGTCGGGGCACTAAGTGACCGTTATGGCTGAATGACTGGTCGACTGGTCGACTGGTCACTATGATGCACACTGACCACCAGGGGGCAGATGCTCAATGCAGGAGCTGCCCCCTGGTGGTCAGTGCACTCCCACAGCCAACCTCCTGCGGTCCCTCCCCTGGTCTGGGTGAGACGGTCCCGATCATCTCTGATGGCCAGCCAGGCCGAGAGACCCCACCTGTACACAAATTTGTATACCCGGCCTCTAGTGTTATATAAGGTTCATGATAAGCCTATGAGATAGTTACTCCTTTTATAGGTGGGGTACCTGAGGCACAGAGAGGAAAGGAAATGCCTATGGTCTCTCAGGGAGTAAATGGCAGAGCAGGGATTTGAATCTGAGGAGGAGACTCCAGAGCGGAAACCTTCACCCTGGGCCATACTTTGGAAGGCCCCTTTTGTAGGAAGTGGGGCATAGAGGGCTTCTGTTGAACTGATCACTTTTTAGCTTATTTTATCCTGTTTAGTTTCCTATGTGTTAATTGTGTCTTCCAGCATGGTGGACTAGCAAGCAGCTAACTAACCAAAGGGGGAAGATAGACAGAAAGCTAGTAGTATCTGCGGCCCCATATTCTGGCACAATTCAGGAAAAGTCTCTCCCCCACTAGACAGGAGGTTGATATGGGCAGGTCTGTCTGATCACTGACATCTCCCTGGCTACTTGCACAGTGCCTGGCACATAATAAGTGTTGTTGCATGATTGGACAAATAAGTAAACAATCCTACCTGGTTACTGTCACAATACCAAGCAGATGCCTGGCATATGGTAGACAATTCTTCTCTTCTGTCAAGGATTCATCCACTGTACAGTAGAAACCCAGTGCCGCTGCTCTTGCTGGGGATGATTGGAGGTCCTCCTGAGGTTTTCTTCTGCTCAAGGAGCTGCTGTGATCTGGTATCCAGCATGCCATCACTTGGCTGGTGTCATACGTGAAGCTACTGGATGACTTCTTCTTTAATGATATTTGCATCTTGAGTAGAGACAGGAGGGGACTTACACTTACTGAGTTCCTGCTATGTGCTGGGCATCATCTGCTGTCACAGTTAGAAGAGGAGCTCTCATTCCAGTTCGGTGGACTGGAAACTAAGGACGGAGAGACCGAAGACTGGTCCAGGGTCATGTAGGGAGGAGCTGATAAAGCTGGGAACAAATCCCCTGTTGGCCCAGCCTTGAAGCTAATGCCCCTTGTGGTGTGCAATGCTAGCAGTTCCTGAGAGCAGGTGAGAGCTAAGAGGGGCCATCTGCTTAGGCAGGGCAACTGACCTCATGCTGTTATTGTTTTTGTTTCTTTGGGGCAGGGTGCCGGTTCTTGTCCTCCATCACTTTCAGAAACCAATGCCAGTTGAATCTACTTTGTGGCACTGGTTAAAGAAGTTGGGATACTTGGATTCAGTATGACTATAAGAGTTATTGGAGAGCTCAGAAAGTAAACAGTTAATCAGATGTTCATCTGGAGCCTTGGTGGGCATTCCACTCCTATGGAAGCCTCTGATAATGTGCTCATTGGTACACGCAGCACATGGGAAATGGGTGAACCAAAAAGTTGGTGGGCGCCTTTGTAGGAAGGGGAGGTCAAAAACAAACTGGGAGACACAGGGCAAACTTGGGATTAGCAGTATGGGTAGGATTGGGTGATGGTGCTAACTCTGAGGTTCTGCTGGGCAACAAGGAGAGGGCAGCAGGGTGGGGCTGGAGAGAAACAAGCCAAAGGTGAGAGGGATAATCCATAGTCATGACAGAACCTGGTGCTCCCAGTTCCAAGCTCAGGATGAAGTTGGGTTGGCAAGACCTCTGTTCAGGACAGATACTTTGCATCTGGTTGGTGAACTCTTTCTGCAGACCCTGGAGGAGGGAGGAGACACCTGGACAGGATGATGTAACCCCACTGATCTAGGAATCTGTATAGATGTGTGTGTACACATATGAAGTAACTAGAAGAAAACAATAGAGTTGAGTCTTTATCTAGTGACCTGCAGGGGTGTTCATGATCAACTATTAAGTTAAAAAAATTAAGTTGCAGAATACCATGTAGTTTAATTCTACTTTTGTATCCACAAGCCAAACACAAGCATACAGGACATGCCTGGCACCAGTCAGTGGGTGAGCCAGGTACCAGCCCCTCGCCCTGTCCACCTGTGTTGGTTATTGCTTATGGAGAGATAGTATGGTGCGTTGACGAGACTCCGATTTTCCAGCACCTGCCATGGGCCACTGCTGGGGCTGGGTCCGGCCCAGCTCCCCCACGCAGCTCTTATGAGCACCTAACCTTACTGCTCCTGGGTAACATGGGGTTAACAAACCAGTGAATATATAAGCGGTGTCACATGGAGATGTGTAATGGGAGACAGTGGCAGGCAGATGGGGGCTCTTTCAGTGGCGAGTTTTTCATTATACTTTCAGGGTGGCCATTATACTTTCAGGGTGGCGTTAACACCGGGGTGCTGCATGGAGGGATCTAGGTGAAATCCATGGTTCCTGGAGGGCCAGGTGCCAAGGAAGGGCCGGTCCTGCGGGGTGAGGAATGGAGCTGTGCTTGCTGGGCGCCGGGAGTGCTGCCACTCCCACTCTGAGGCCCTGAGAAGTGACGGCCTCACAGGTCCTGGCTCCCTCGCCTGGAAAAGGGACATGTTAGCCTGGCCCACCACCCGATAGGTTCCTATTGCAGCCAGATGTCTATAGGGGCACGTTGGGAACCGTAAGGTGAGTTAAAAAGGTAAGATTTAAAATAAACATGTTACCGTTTGCCTTCGTGGGAGCAAACAGTGTTTCCCGTGAAGGACAAGTGCTGGGTGATGCCCGCCTGAGCGTCTGGGAGGCCTCTGCTGAGCCTCCTCTCTGCCCTTCCTCATGTCCACTCCCTAAAGGAAGGGGGATTTACGTTGTTCTCCAAAAGCCACAGTGAAATAAAAAGGGAACTTAGCACCTTACTTCTCCTCCCCTAGAATTTCAGTGTCTCTGGCATCAACCAGGTCTCCCTGATCTTTTTTGAAATAATAAAAAAAAAGTATCCTGGAGATAAATATTATTTTAAAAGGGACTTTTAAAAACTTTCAAAAACAGTTTGCCAGGAAGCCAGGAGAAAGGGTGAGGTTGCACAGAGATGGCTAACCCGTCCATCGAAGGAGTTCTCTGTCCCTGGCCTGTGGGCTGTTCAGGGCCCCTGGTCTGCGGGGTGTTCAGAGCGGAGCTGATACTCAGGCCTGGCTGTGCTCCCGCAGCCTGGCTTCCTGCCTCTCCTAGGCTGCATGGCTGCGCATGGGCAAGGACTCCCAGAGAGCCCTTCCCGCAGCCTCAGGAACCCGTGGGCATGGCATCTGTCTCCCTCCCAGGTGACAGGCTCCTGCAGATAGATGGAACGAGTGAGTGGCCTCACCCACAAGCAGGCCGTGCAGTGCCTCAAGGGCAGGTAAGTGCACCCTCTGGGCAGGTAAGTGCACCCTCTGGGCAGGTAAGTGCACCCTCACCCATTACTGGGAGAGTCCCTTCCTTCCAGAGCTTTCTGCACAATATTAGACACTGCAATTGCCTCTGGGTGGGAGGGGCAGGAAGGAAACAATTGCCTCTTCTTCTCTTGCTTCTTCCTTTAGTACAACTTTTCCACATGGATGTGAAAGCCAGGAGGAGGCAGACAGATGTTAAGCAGAACACTTACTGTCTATAAATAGCCTTGAACAACTTACTTGTCATTTGCCTAGATTCTGGCATCTCAGAGCTGGACAGAGCTGACGGAGTGTGGCCGCTGCCCCGCCTGGCTCTGGCTGCCTCTCGCTGTCTGCTGCAGCTCCCACTGACCACTATTCCACCTGCTCCCAGGCCCTCTCGCTAACCTGCCTTTGCACATGCTGCACCCCCGCCCAGTTTATACCATTCCCATGCTGCTGTGTGGTTACAAGCCACGTTGTCCTGAGAATCCTGTCATTACAATGAGCTAGGAATTCAAGACTGAGAGCTGGGGGCATTCACCCACTAGGTGCTCTCTATTCTGCGCAGTGCCCAGGCGGCATCTGGGTATTGCCACGTTGTGTTCCACCTTCTGCCTTTTGCTTGCCCCAGCATCCTGACCTGCAGAGCTCGCACCACTCTCCTGGGAACTGGGGAGCCAGCAGAGACAGAAAGGACTCCTGGGCCCCTTCTGGCAAACGTTGCTTTCTTTCCCAAAGCCGTCTTCTGGCTGACTGCGATTTACTTATATCGGCAGCCTCGGTTCACATATCTTGGGAACAGAATCATGATTTATTAAGTCTCTGTTCTTTAGACCTTTGCTAATTAATGTGATTACAAAGGCTCTGGGCCAGCCTACTGGCGGTGATGACAGGTAGGAACGGGCGCTCGGATCGTGGGCTTAGTGCTAAATGATATGCAGGGGAGGAATGTTAGTCGGGCCAAGGCCCCTGAATGGAAGCTTGGCATTTCTGAAAAGCAGCCAGGTGATATCTAGCCACTGGCCCTCGGACCATGCTTTGGGTAATAGGAGTTAGAATGTGGGGGGAAGAGAATGGAAATTGAACCAGAAGGAAGGGGGTCAGGTTGGCATTGTATACCATGCTAGGGGTGGGACTTTAGCTGATAGGAAACATTGGAGACTCATTATTATTATGTATTAAAATAGATTTTAGAGAGAGGCAGAGAGAGGGGGAAACATGGGTTTGTTGTTGCACTTATTTCTGCATTCACTGGTTGATTCTTGTATGTGCTCTGACTGGGGATCAAACCTGAAACCTTGGCATATGAGGACAATGCTCTAGCCAGCTGAGCTATCCAGCCAGGGCTGCACTGGAGATTCTTAACCCAGAGTGTTGCCTTTTCAATTTGTGTCTCTCATCAATCCCTGGTGGGTAGCCATGAGGAGGGTGGGCCACAGGAGGAGATAGGGTCCAGCAAGCCAAGGAGCTGGCCACAGTCCAGCTGGGCTTGGCGGCAGGAGAGGGAGTGGACAAGTCTGAGGGGAAGCTCCTGAAGGAGAACATTCAAGCCTTAGAAGCAGATGGGAAGAAGGGCAGAGGGAGAGCGGGACCACTGCGACTGTGGCCCTGGGACGTTAGAGGGATGGCTCCTCATTCTAAATGCACGGGAGAAATGTTTTAGGCAAAACGAGGGGGAGGAAGTGAGGACGGGTGAGGGAATAAGATGAACTTGACCTTGAATACCCTGAAATAGAGGCACGCACATTACTTTCACGAGCACTTGTCCAATAGGCAGTGGAAATACGGCTTTGGATCCTATCAAATAGGCTGGCTTGGAGATTTTGATTTGAGATTCAAATGAAGCAGCTACTGAAAGTATCAGAAAATTAAAAAGCATTTGCAGGGTGAAGGGGGAGCCTCCTGGGTGCCATCTGAAGTATAAACCGAGTTTGTTCCCCATCCTAGATTGCAAGCCTGGTCTCAGAGAGAAGAGGCCCAGGACTGCACAGCAGTGTCCTTCCGTTAATAGCAGGACGGGAGTTGAATGCACGGCTGTTTCCTTGGCAACAGCCTTGCCTGGCAGGCCTGCAAGCTGTGTCTCGGCGACAGATGGTGAGAGGAGAGAGAATCCAGTGTTACTATTGTCATGTCATCCTGGGTTGCTTTCAAATTGTCGGCTCGAAAGGGGAAGCGGGAAGGCTTCCTGTGCGTTCTCCAAAGATCGTGAGCAGCGGCGGTCGTGATGTGGCGGCTTTCCGAAGGCAAGCTAACGAAACCTGTTTCCGGAAGAATAATGCACCGTCCCAAATGGCTGCCAGGCGTAATTCTGCCCTGAAGCCTTCTGCGGTTTCCCGATCAGCTGCTGCTTGTGTATAACATTCGGGGGTGACAGTGAAAGGAAAGGGTCATGCATTTTCTGACCAAAGCTCCACACTCCAGCCGAGACATTTGCCGCAGGAGCCCCGAGGAACGATGGGGCCGGCCTGGAGAGGCGGGCGCTCAGACGCAGCCTTCGACGAGCAGCGTTTAGAAAGCAGACCCACAGTCAGTGAGCGGGCACGGCCGCACACCTGCGGGCGTCTGCCCCTGCGCGCCCCTGGGATTTTGTTTCCTGCTGGGAAAGGTTTGTTTCCTGGGATATGATCTGGAGCTTACCATTTCCGATCCCTTTATAAGGTGTTCTGGAAGGTGTGAGGCAGGTTGAAGGCAGGTAGCCATGGAGAGTGGCGGTGCCTGAAACAAGTCTGTCCTCTTTCGTTGCTGCTCGTGGACTCCGGTGAGGACTCGGGGAACTCACCACGCAATGAGCCGAAGGGGCCAGGTGACGGCGAAGGTGAAATTAGTCTCCGCACACTTGAACCTAAGAGCTTCTGGGGCTTTTATTCTTGCCCCAAGTCAGAGTTCACAGGCGCTCTGTCCCTCCGCTGACGGATTGCCAGCTGAGCTGGTGAAGGGAAATGAGAGGAGGCTGAGAGGCCCAGCGGCTGCCAGACCACCCAGGCTCCTGGATTGTGTCCCTCTTGGGTGCCCAGAGGCAGCTGTTTTGTCTTATGATCAGCCCACCAGGTTAAATAAAACAGCAGCTAAAACATTTCCATGGAGTTGTCTCCATAGTCTAATTATGCAAAATTTAGTTTCAGGGAAATTAAAAAGTGATGGAGGCTCTAAAGGAGTCCGAGAAGTGTGTGTGATACTAATTTTACTAAAGGCCGCAGGCAGACTGTGTCTGACCATGATAGGTCTTTACAGCCAGACTTTGCTGATCATCTGTCCGATAGGAAAGCCACTCGTCACATGTGGCCATTAGGTACTTGAAATGTGGCCAATCCAAATCAATAACACACACTCGCAATTCCTGAGGACCTGGTTAATGAGAGGAGTGTAAAATAGCTCATTAATAATTATTTTGTGTTGATTATAAGGTGAAATGGTAATATTTTAGATATATTTAGATATATATTCATAAATAAAACATGATTACGTTTACCTGTTTTGTTGTTAAACATGTAGCTATTTGAGAACTTTGACATTACATATGTGGTTTGCATTTGTAGCTCACAATATATTTCCATTGGACGATACTGATCTACAGCATGTATGAGACTCTCATAAAAATTAGCAAAATGAAGTATTTTTATATAAAACACAGACTCCATCTCCTTAACAGTTTGCCTCCTGAGGCTGGTCAGGTTCACGTGTAACGTGCTGAAGGGCTGATCTCCCTCCCACCCTACCACACAGGTGCGAAGTTTGAAGTCACACAGTCAGCTGTGCGGTAGGGTGTGAGGGAGACTGCCGGTGGTGTGGGATTCCGCTTCGTGCAGATGGAGAGAGCTGCAGCCGCCTCAGGAATGATCTTGTGAGGGTTAAGCGGCTCTTCCCAGGGCAGCCGGCTGAGGAGAGCGGCCATGCAGCTGGTGGCATTATCCTGGCTGCAAACGGAAAGCCACGACGGCTCCTCTTCCAGGTGGGAGGCCATGAAGGCTGCAGCCTGGGTGCAAGCTGGTGTCAGCCATGCTCTTCCAGGCCCACCCACTGCGGGGATGCTCTGGGCTCTTGACAATCAGTCCTGGCACCTGCCTGTGATCGCCTAAATAGAGCAGTCGGCAGAATATTCTCACATTTAATTTTTCATCTTAGTTTTTAAATATATGACCTCGAGTCAGCCTTGCTTTAATTAGGTTCATAATAAAATGGAAGATAAAACCCTGGCTTTTGTGTTGTCTAAAGGTCTAACACATTCTGGAAGGTGAGTGTGAGGGCTGAAGGGACTCCAGTGGGTCCCTTTCTGTCCTCCCCGCCTTTTCTACTAAATTTACAGCTTTTGATGCATAGTGTTGCATTGCTTATCCTATATGATCAAAAATCCTATATAATGAAAGCCTAATATGCTAAGTGTCTGGTTGGCCATTCAACCAATCAAAGTGTAATATGCTAATGATTTGCTAAGGCTGCTCAACTGCTTGCTATGATTTGCACTGACTACCAGGGGGCAGACAGTCGACAAGTCGACCAGTCACTACAATGTTCACTGATCACCAGGGGGAAGATGCTCCAACTGGTAGGTGAGCTTGCTGCTGGGGTCCGGTCAATCGGGACTGAGTGAGATGGGCCGGATATGCCCTGGAGCACTCCCACAGTCTCCCCTGGCCCTGATCGTGCACCAGTGGGGTCCCTCGGCCTGGCCTGCACCCTCTCACAATCTAGGACCCCCTTGGGGAATGTCAGAGAGCCGGTTTTGGCCGATCCTGCAGGCCAGGCTGAGGGACCCCACTGGTGCATGAATTTGTGCACCGGGCCTCTAGTGTAATTTATAAAAGACAGTGAAAAGTGGATGCTTTTCAATGCTTATAGCACAAAAGCTCTATGGAACACTGTACATATCAGTTAGGGTCCTGACAGAAAATTGAGTCATTTGAGGAGAGTTTAATAAAGGTGTGGGCAAGGGAAATAATGGAGCCCTGGGGCTGGGAACTGGGGTGCAGTGATCCACTCCCCCAAGTCCAAAGGGACATGGGAAGGAGCAATTACCACACCCCAGAAGCTGAGAGCTGGATGGAGCGAGTTCACTGAAATGAGCTATGACATGAACTGAGGGTTGCAGTCTCCTGTGACTACTCCACTGGGAGGAAGGCAGGCGCACGCATGTGCACACACATGCGCACGTGCGCGCACGCGCGCGCGCACACACACACACACACACACATACTCCCCAGCCTCCCTCTCCTCCCACCCTGCAGCCCTCACATACACACCCCCAGAGCACAGGGAATGCTGACAAAGCCAGAGGAGGGCCCCGGGGTGGGAGAGGAGAGCCCAGGGTGGGAGAGGAGGGTCCGGGGTGGGTGAGGAGGACCCAGGGTGGGTAGGGAGGGCAGAGAGTCCCCAGGACAGTGTATGTGTGGGTGGGGATGCCTATCCATCGGCTTCAGATCTCAGAACTGTCCTCTAGAAACTAGGACAATAGTATAGGTGAGAGGTTCCGAGGGTTGAGCTGAGTGTTGGCTGATGATGCTGAGAGGAGGGCCTTGGGAGGGAAGGAAGGTTGAGACAGCAACAGCCACTTGCTTGAGCCACTGTGTCCCTGAAGAGAAGGCATCGTTATTGGCAGACGCTGTCACAGAAAGGCCCTGGGCAGACTCCTGCCATGTCCAGCCCCACATGGTGCACTCCCTCGTGGGAGTGCAGGCTCTGTCCTTGCCTCCGCCCACCCTGGGAAATCAGCCCCAGTGTCTTCTCCAGTTTTCGGAACTGAGGAGCTTATCCAGGTGGGGTGGGGAGCCGGTGCCAGGGGGTGGTTGAGAGCTCGGAGGGGACCACAGCCATCCAACCCCGCCCCTAACCGTTTGCTTCCTGTAGGCGGTGCTCCATTTACTATGAGGGGCCTCTCCGTAGTCAAGCTCCTGCTTTGCCCACCCCTCCGGGGGTCTTGCCTGAGATGGACCAGGGCTGGCAGGCAAGATGTGGTGCCCCTGCCCTCTCCATAGGCCTCATGTCAGGCACCCCGTTTCCTGGCTGATGGTTCTGAGAAACCCAGCTTTGCCTTAGGTAGGGTTCAACGCCACCTTCTCACTGGGGCCGGAAAATAGCTGGTCCCCAAACCTCCATTGGTTGCAACAAGTTCCTGAGGTCTTATCTCTGCCATTTCCTTCCCCTCCCTGCTTCTGCCTCTCCTGACCTTTGAATTTCCCTGCATGTGATCACATGTGCAGATCTCAGCCACGAAAGCGCTAGAGCCAGGCTCCCCGGCAGCCCAGGCTGATTGTGGGAAACTGGAAACAAGGGGAATAGATGGGAAACTAGAGTGTCCATTCTGAGGAGTGGAATGGGGAACAGAATGTGCATCTGCCCTCCTGAAGCATGAGTTTGGCATGTGGTCCAGGGAAAAGAAAGGCATTGGGATCAGGGAAATTCAAAAGTTTTACCTTGATGCCTGTATTGGGTTCTCTAGAGAAACAGAACCAATAAGATGTGTATGTGTGTAGGTATATATGTGTGCCAATAGCAAGTACATATACACTGAGTGGCCAGATTATTATGATCTCTGAACACATAATAATCTGGCCACTCAGTGTATATCTTATATAATCCTATATAATAAAAGGCTAATATGCAAATTGTCCCCTTGACCAGGAGTTCGACCAGCAGGCAGGCCAGCCAACTGCCTATGTCCCCTCCCCCTGGCCAGGCTGGCCGGACCCCACCCATGCACGAATTATATATATATATATATATATATATATATATATATATATATATATATGAGGCCCGGTACATATATATACTGAGTGGCCAGATTATTATGCATTCAGATATCATAATAATATGGCCACTCAGTGTATATGCATAGAGGAGGGAGGGAGGGAGGGAGAGGGTGAGTAGGGAAGGGAGAAGGAAGGGGTGGGAAGGGGAGGAGAGAGGAATGGAGAGAAATTTGAAGGAATTATCAGGGCTGGCTAGTCTAATTCTGCAGGGCATGTGGGCAGTCTGGGGGCAGTGTTCATTCTTTCTTGGAGATCTCAGCCTTTTTCTCTTAAAACCTACAACTGATTGATGAGGCCTGAGGGCAATCTGCTTTACTCACAGTCTACTGATTTAAACATCAATCTCACCTGAAAAATACCTTCACAGAAACATCTAGACTAGTGTTTGACCAAATACTGGGTACTGTGGCTTGGTCAAGTTAGCACGTAAAAATTAACCATCACAATGCTGAGTGTTGGGTGCCTGGGGCACAGACTCTGCAGCAGAGATTTACTGCTCCTGGGGGGATGAGGGAGGCAGGGCGGGGGCAGGGCGGTGGAAGTAATGTGGTGCAGCTGTAACTGGGGCCTTGGCTGACCCCACAGAGATCTCAGAGCTGGGAGGGCCTCTCTGAGCTGTCCTTAAGGGGGGCAAGAGAGCCTGTGTCTTTTCATGAGCATCAACCAGCACTGGGCATGGCTGCCTCAAGGGAGGGGCCTGACTCTGATTTTGGCTGAGGAAGCTCCCTTGAGCTGCATAAGGGGCTAGCTGAGTGCCATCAGCAGCCAGCACTCCTAGCAGCTGGCGGGAGAGGACCTCAGTCCGGGAGGGTCTGTGTGGATACCCTGGAGTCTCCCACACCTGCTCTGCACTCGATTGCTGCATGGGCCTTGGGCAATTGCCTAACTTCTCTAGGGCTCATGATTCCTCATACAAAATGAGGATTAAAATGATCACTTATCATCATTGAAGGTGACGGTCACTAGAGACAACACATGGGACTTTTTGACTCAGATCCGCTTGATGCTCAGACTCCAACAGATTGTTTAATACTGACTTTGGTGAGAAAAGAGCTATGGAAAGTTGCCAATTTAGAAAAAGCTTAGCGGACAGCAATTGTATTTTACATTCGACAGGTTGAGAGAGGGTCAACTTTTGCACACAAAAGTTGTCAGGCTGAGGGGCTTTGTACCATGGGGTTCTGTTGAGATACCTAGGAAATGCCAGGGGAAAAGTTGTCATTTTGTCCTTGAGAATAGTTCCACCTGGAGAACCCACAAGAGCGTGGAAGGATGGCTTGGGGTAAGGTATGGTGGGGCATGCTTTCTAGCTCCTACCTGGGGCCACGTGGAGAGGAATTTTAATTCATTTGTGTGACTCCAGAGGTCAGATTGATGATCAAGGAAGAGAACATTTAATTCAAAGCTAGAATAAAGTAATAATGAAAAGAGGCAGCTGTACAAACATTTTGAGTAAGGTTATTCCAGGCAGAAAGAATATCAAGTGCAAAGGCTCTGGGACAGGAATGACCTGGATGTTTGAGGGACAAAAGATAACAGTTGGTGTCTGGACTGGAGATAATGAAGGGGAGAATGGAAGGAGACGTGTAGAGGCAGTTGGGCCAATTACCTAGGACCTTGTAGGTTTGGGAAATGTGCTGAGTCCGTACTGTCTGCAATGGACGCCACTGGAGGGTGGTGGTGCGAGGATGAGGGTTCAGCAGGAGCAGAGCCTCGCCTGGTCTGTGCTCTAGGAAGACCACTCAGGTTGCTGGTGGGAATGGATGGGGAGAGATAAGCCAGCGGTCACTCAGGGAAGATATTACTGTGGCTTGGACTCCGGCTGAAGCCGAATAGTTGATGAGAAGTAGTCAGATTTGGAATAGGTCTGGGAGGCAGAGCCCATAGGATTACTTTTCAATTAGATATGGGTATGAGGAAAGAAAACAAAGTTTGGCTTGAGAAACTGGATGAATGGTGTGCACTTTCCAAGATGGGGTGCTCAGATGGAGCAGTTTACATGAGAAGAAGCAATAGCTGTTGATAGCACTAAATGGAAATGTCTATGGAACAGCCAAGTGGACATGCCTACTAGGTAGTTATTTGTGGAGAATTGGCATGAAGTCAGGGCTGGAAAAAGTGGATTTGGGAATTTCCAGCAAACAATACATTTAAAGCCATGAAATGGATGATACCACCTTGGCAAAGATACAGAAAAAGTCAAGAAAAGGGCTGAAAAGTAGGCCATGGGCCACTCCAACATTGAGAGGTCTGGTTCAAAGAAATGAGACAGCAAATGGGACTGAGAGGAAGTGGCCTGGGAGGTGGTAGGAAAGGCAGGTAAGGACAGTTCAGAGTCAACTTGACATTTAACTAGAGTAAATGAGTGAGGGGCCAATTATGTTGACTATTGCTGAGCGGTAGAGTGAGATGAGGACAGAGAGTTGTCCTTGAACTTTAGAAAGAAGTAGTTCATTAGAGACCCTAATTAGAGCAATTTCAGTTGGTGACTGAATGATGGGGACAGAAACCTGGTTAGTGGGGGTGCAAGGGAGAAGGGAGAGGTACAGAAATAGTGCGTACAGGTACTCCTTGAAGAGCAGAGATCCAAGGTGGCTGGAAGATGAGAAGCAATTTAGAGAATAGAGAGAACAGGAAACAGAATTTACTGAGAAAGTAGAGAAAGACTATATGGAAGTCTTGAGTGCCCATTTGACCTCTGCACTCATACATTTGGTATTTGTCAGTGTCTCACTTCAGGCAGGCGCGAAGTCCACATGTACACAGTCTCACTAGGAATTGGAATTACAATATAGCACCTGAAAGTTAATGTGTGATGGAGGTAGAGGGGGCAAGAGGATGAGACCTCAGGGTTTCTTTATTTAAAAAAATTTAAAAAATATTTTTATTGATTTCAGAGATGAAAGGAGTGGGAGAGAGTGAGAGAAACATCAGTGATGAGAAACAATCATTGATCAGCTGCTTCCTGCACGCCCCCTACTGGGGATTGAGCCTGCAACCTGGGCATGTGCCCCACTGGGAATCAATCGACTGGGAATTGAATTGTGACCTCCTGGTCCATAGGTTGACGCTTAACCACTGAACAACACTGACCAGGCAGGATTTCTTTATTTTTCAGAGACTGCTTATGGGGCTGACACGGCCATGGGATCTAAGCAGAGAAAAAGGAGAGTGAGGACATCAGTGCCTGGGAGGGAGAGTGGTGGTGAAATCGCAGCAGTTGTATTTTCTGGAAGTTTTGAAGAGGATGGAAGGAGAGCAATGGTTAACAATGAGATTGTGGAGTTCTCCCAAAGAGTATGAGAGAAAAAATAATAATTGCTTTTCCTATTTACTTTTACCCATGTCAAATTTTGCTTTTGCTATACCCTTTATAATGTACATGGTATATTAATAGAGACCTAGTGTTTATGGTTCATATTGAAATAAAAGAACATATTTGGGGGTCCCGTTCATTGTGGGGGGTTAGCAATCAGGTGGGTGAGGAGACTGTGAGGCTGGGTGGAAGGTTTTTCTTGTAGGTGATGGCAGGGATAGGGGCTCAGCCCCGCATGCCTGAAAGTTCTTGTGCTCCCTTGCACCATGGATGTGGGTCCTGGGATGAAGTAACAAAAGATAATTTTCAGGAAAAGGTAAAATCATGACTCCAGGTAGATGTAAAAATGAACACTTATTAAAGATTTTATCTAACTCATTCATTGAGGGAACCAGGCAGATACTAAAGGTAGGCCAAAGAGATTTCAAAGAGCACGTTTGTTTATGCAGAGTTATGGAATATCTCAGAGCAGTGACTACAGCTCGGTGAGATCACCATGGGGTGCTGTGGACGAAGCACAGTTTCCTCCTGAAGTACAGGTTCCTTCTTTCCTCTAGATCAGTGGTTCTCAACCTTTCTAATGCTGCGACCCTCTAATATAGTTCCTCATGTTGTGGTGACCCCAACCATAAAATTATTTTCGTTGCTACTTCATAACTGTAATTTTGCTACTGTTAATGAATCGTAATGTAAATATCTGTGTTTTCCGATGGTCTTAGGCTCTACAGCAGGTTGTAAATATTACTCATTTATTTTAGCCCTTTGTATTCAGCATGTTTCTATGAAAATTGAAGCTTTTGTTTTTTTGTGGCCACATAAACTTAAACCTTGTTTATTTGGCCCATGTTAGCCTTTGAGTTTGACATGCTTGCTCTAGAAAGTTGAGTGGTGTTAGTGCACCATAGCCATCGAAATCAGAACTAACAGGCCCAGTGAGAATGTAGACAGTTGAGGAGAATCAAGTAGCGTTTGGGGAAGTGAGGAGGAGACCCGGAAGGCAGCATGGCAGGAGGGGAGGCTGTGCAGAGGCCGTCCGGGGTGAGGACAGATGAAGACAGCCAATCTTAAAAACGTTTCCTATTGGAAGGCAGGGTAAAGGGCAGTGTTACTTGTTTTCATATTGTTTAAATGCTCAAAATACATTTCACTAGAAAATAACACATTTATCAAGAGCTTCCAATAGCTCAAGCTAAGGGGCTTAGAGATGGTTAAGGCTGTGCCTAGGCTGGCGGGAGCTGGGGTTCTGACAGAGGGAGGATGGTCCAGAGCTGCTCATAACTATTCTGTTCTACAATCACATGAAAAACACATGATTATTTTTTTAAAGAAGCAATTTTTAGATTCTGCTCAGGCTGCACCATGGATCTATTAATCCTTAGCATTGCAGACAAAGAATTTACCCGGGCATCATGCATTGTTGGGAGCAGCAGCCTGGATCAAGAGGACAGCAGAGGAGGGGGAGGGCAGTGCCTCCCCAGACACAGGGGAGGCCTGGGTCCCAGGCCCGAGTCTTTCCAACAGGCCACCAGCGAGGCACAATGGGACCCAGATGGAGAGCGACCCTGCCGCGCCTGGGCTTCCCAGCCTCTTTCAGGGGGACGCAGCAGGAAGTCGGGGCTGCGGTGCTGGCTAGGCTCTGGAGGAGGATGTGAGGCAAAGCTGCAGTTCGGTTTGTGATATCAGAAGACTTGCAAGGTGAGACTCACCACATTTGCAGATAATTTGTGAGCTGTATGCCCTTCATTGCTAGAAATTCCAACCGAGCAGTCAGTAACTGTGCTCAGACGCCACCTAGGCCAGCAGCCCTCTGCATTGGAGGGGAGGAAAAATCCAGAGAAGCATAAGATCTGGAGCCATGGTAACTGAGGCGTGGGAGCTTTCCGGAAAGCCAGCCTCACCCAGTGGTGCCCGGGGGCTAGAGATGGCAGGCCTGGGCTCTTGCAGCTCACAGCTCTGTCCCGCCTCCCGCTGGCCTCTTGAAGCACTGCGGTAAAGAATTCCCGCTGTGCATCATCATTTCTTTGCTAATACGATGCTTCACACTCAACTTTTCTTAAGAAAACAGATCTACAGTCCTGTCCTGATGGATGACATACTATTTGGTTCAGTTTGGCAGTATTTATTACAGATACCCAAGGTGCACGGAGTCCTGTTACGGGCAGAGAGACGGTACGAATACTGAGAAAGGGTGGGGTACTGCGCCTAGGCGTGTGTGCATGCGCACAAAGCAGACAGTAATGAGGAAGGGTGGTGTGGAACCATGCAAACCCACTGAGATTACATGGCTTGATTTTGTTGATCATATTAGAAGGCTGACAAGGGCAGATCTGTAGGAACTGGCCGGTGACCGGAAGCATGAGGTAGCTGACGAACTGCATTAGGAAGGTGAGATTTGTGACCAAAGGGAGACAAACATATCTTCCCTAAAAGTATTCAGACACCTTTTTAAAAAGAATTCCCTGCCAAAAAAACCCAACTAGCCTGAAAAGCAAAAAAAAAGTGGGTAAGCACATTCGTCAGTGGTATTCTTTTCATTGTCTGAAAATGCACAAGTGTATTCTAGGCCATAACTGGAATATTTGGGTAAATGATCAAAGAAATAATGTACAGAGATTAATCTAAGGACAACTATTCATATAATCTAATAGGAAACATACTTCCATGTACGTGGGGCCTCTCTCGGATTTTAACGGTTTTACTGCCAGCTAGTTTGGGGCGATGGACAGAGACCCTGAGAGCTGGGTTAAAAAGAGACTCTGGGTTTAGGTACAAGCCTGGAGTTTGACTTGCCATGTGCTTTTAATCTAACATGGTTATCAGTTAATATTACTACTTTTTTCCCCCTAATTATTAGTATAGGTAGTCTGCCCAGGACCAATTCCAGCATGTAATAATTATAAGAGTTCCGTCAAAAGGTTGATGGGACTTGGGGGGCTCAACAAGGGTGAGCCACATATGTAGTTTACCTGTTGGAAACGGCTAAACGGCACTTCCCCCAAACATGAATGGTTTTGTTAGCTGCCAGACAGCTCAGGGCATTTTACTGCCTCCTGTTGGCCAAACACCTGAACAGCTGTAGGCTATTCCCCAAACTGACAATCTCTGTAAACCCTTTGATACCTTACCCTTTGAAGTGTATATTTCCACCTTGCCTTGGGACAAATTGTGTTTAATAAAAGCACGTGTCCTGAGACAAGGAGAGTCTTCTAGCTCCTTCAGCTGAAGCTCCTCTGACCCCCAATGCCTTTCAAAACTATCTTTCGTCCATGGACTCTTTAATCATCTACGCGCAGCCCCTTTCTCCAGAATGCTGAACCCTTTGTAAAGCTGGGAAAAGAACCCCGGCATAGTCACTGTTTCATTCACTAACTCACAGAAGCTTGGGGTTTTTCAGTATGAAAACAATGGAACCCAACCTCCTAGCCCATGCTGGAATCTGCTCTGCAGCATCCCTGAAACAGGGGACCTGCTTTTGCTTAAGTATCTCTAGGGGTGCAGAATTCGCTTCTTCTTGAGGTGACCCATTTTATCATCATGTTCCCAAAGTTAGGAGTAAGGTGAAAATCACACCAAGCCACATTACCCTTCGCATCACTGTAGAAGATGTGACGTCCCCCATGGTGTAGGAACAGATCACATTTTCTCTGGTTGAACCTCAGGTGAAGTCTGATGACTTGCATTATGGGATCTGCAGAATGCTCATCTGTGAATGCTGGCTTGTCGGGATGAAGAAACGGCAGGTTCACTTTCCACACACACTCACTTCAGGGCTGACTCTCACTGAGTGGAAAGTTGGTCACTGCAGAATGTTTAGTTCTCTCTCTCTTTCTCTCTCTCCCTCCAACCCCCCAGCACATATAGTTAAGTTCATGTAATTAAACATGTAGTTTCAGCAGCCATCGCTTAGTGAAAGAGGTGATGGAAGCCTTCAGAGCCACTTAAGAGTCCTTGAAATAAACTGAGTGACTGCATGGCTTCTGGGAGGGAGGACTGTCCCTGGAATAACAAAGGGTGATAAGGAGGCTAAAGGTCTAACACTGCAGCTCACCTGCCAGGTGTGTCATCAGAGCAGCTGGCTGAACCGTGAATGAGGCTGCCAGGTGAGGGCTCTTGGTCACATGGGAGGGCACAGGGGACCTGTGAGCTGAGGGGAGCCAGTGAGGCAGATGCCTGGCTAGGAACAGGATGGTCTAACAGCAGAGCAGAGCCCTCAGTAGGCTGGGCCTGGTGCTGCCTTCAGCAGGTTCTTTCCACATACAGGCTCCCAGGGGACCGCCCCTTCTGCCGCCTCGACCTGATACACACCCTGACAACTCCCAAATCCTGATCTCCAGCTCAGGATCATCGTTTGAGCTTCAAGCCCAGCAGTCCACTGACTTTTCCACTAGCCGTCCTAGAGACCATGCAAATCCCGCCTCCAAATGCGAAACTCGGGACTCTTGGAACTTGGCCCTGAGCTCCCCACCGCCACGCTAACCAGGGCTGATGGGAACGTGGGTGGGGCCTGTCCCTGGAGAACTGGAGAAGGCTCAGCCTCACAGAAAGACACAGGACCTGAGCTTGGCTGTGAGTTTAACCACAGTGATTAGGGCGATTACAAAACCGTAGTATTGCAGCCTAGAGATGCCATTTACTCATTTGACTTGTCTTCCTGGAAGGTGGACTGATTTCGGTGACCACGTGTCTCAGGAGCACTGTCCAGGGAAGTACACACCCTTTACAAGCAAACGCCTCACAGTGACTTCACTGGCTTGGAGCCTAGCGGGCCTCCTCCTTGGAAGCAGCTCAGGAAGAATGGCCGCATTTGGGTTCTAGGGCCCTGCCAGCTTGTGTGAGGAGGATGGCTGGGCGGGGAGCTCACCTGGGGTCTCCCGATCCTTCTCTAGGATCTACAAGAATAATAGACAAATGTGTAAATTGACCATACATCTGTGACACCCACAACCAATCAGGAGTGAGTATGCAAATTAACCCAACAAAGATGGCGGACCTGTGGGTGTTGCAGAGGTATGCAGGCGCTGAGCGGCAGGGGGTGGGGCGGGACACCGGCATCGTTGCCATAGCGATGCAGCGGGTGTTCCCACCCCCTGGCCACTCGGCACCAAGCACGCAGGTGCCAAGGGGTGGGGTGGATGTCCCTGAGACCCCACCCGCTTCAAGCCTATGGCCAGTGTGTGTGCACACCGGCGCCAAGTGGCCGGGGTTCCGGGGACAGGTTCGGTCCTGTCAGCCCGGCCTGGGGGCAGCTGGAGTTCGCAGTCCTTTTCCTTTGTGCAGCCCCTGGACCGGAAGCAGAAACCAAGAGCGCAGGAAGCACCAGGAATTCTGGGAATCATAGTTCTGGTGGAAGCCCAGAGCATGGGGAGCACCAGGAATGCTGGGAATCGTAGTTCTGGTGGCAGACGCATTGTGGGATCTCCTAGACCAGTGATGGCGAACCTATGATGCTCGTGTCAGCACTGACACGCGTAGCCATTTCTGATGACACGCGGCCGCATGCCGAGGATGAAACATTTGCTGCTCCTGAGGATGAAACATTTGCGACTAGAGTCTTGGAGTTAGTTTTTTCCTCAAAGTGACACACTACCTGAGTTATGCTCAGTTTTTTGGTGAAGTTTGACACACCAAGCTCAAAAGGTTGCCCATCACTGTCTAGACACTAGAGCAAAGTGAGCCTGGAGCAAGTTACTGTTGCAGGTGGGGGATGGAGGGAAAGCAAAGGTGAGAGACATAAGTGAAGTCACAGTGTCGAGAAAAAATTAAAGGGAAGATATCCTGCAACTTCTAGGAAATCTCCACCAATGGAGCAAAGAAAAAAAAAAGACCTCTATTATTCTGTGAGCACCAAACCAAACTGGGTTGGGGTCTCAGACAATTCGCTCATATGATTGCAAAGACAGACAGAAACTCTCGGATTGGAGAGGGCTCCCTGAGGGCTCCCAGATTGAAAAGGGTGCATGTCAGGCTGAGAGATCCAAACCCCTCCCCCCCTGCACGAATCTTCATGCACCGGGCCCCTAGTGTGTCTATAAAAGGCTTCTTCTGTCAGACAGCTTGGGAGGGAGGGGGAAAGGACGGGAGCCACTAGGTCATTGACTGTACCTGGAGGTCGGCAGCGAGCTCTCGACCTTGGGCCCCTCAGGCTCTAGGTGGGAGTCCTGCTGCATTATTCCCGGGCGCCCTGAGCTGGCTGTGAGCCCTGATGAAGGACTCTGCCTCTTCTCCCGGCGTGGTCACCTGCCCAGACATCTGGCCTTGCTCTGATTCACTCCCCAAGTCTCCAGGTCTTGCCCCTTCCATGAAATGGCTGTGCCTTGGGGCTCTCACAGGCCCTTTGGCCCCTGTTTTTCTTGCTCACCATTCCCCACACCCATGATCAAACTCCAGGTCACAGCTCCAGGGCAGACTGGTGGTATGAGGAAGGGCGGGAGGAGAGGCGGCCGCTCCCTGACTTGTGAGGGATGATGGCCAGGGCTTTTCACCCTGGGGGTCCCAAGCCATCTCCGAACACTTGGACCTCTTGACCTTGCCTTCCCGGCTGATGCCTCCCTGGGTCTCTCTTCAGGCGGGGCCCGTAGCTGGAGCCCCAAATCAAAGCAGGAGAGCAAGGGGTTCGTTAGAAAGGGGGAGCAGTGTGGTGGTGGACAGTCCCTCACTGCTGTGGCTGATGGACATGTCTGCAGAGCAATGCTGCTGGGGGGCTGGGGGCGGGGGAGGGGGCTGGGCAACAGGCTGGCTTCCCCGTTCTTTGACAAACCTCCATGGTTTTCAGCACAATTTATATACAATTAAGAAACCACATATTCTATACAATCCAGCCAAGTATCTTAAGGTTTAAAACCAATTTTCCCTTGAAGTGCTTAGCGATTTTTAAATATTGCTTCTTTTTAAATGAATGTTCCTCTTTAGTCTGTTGCATAGCCTCCTTATATACACAGGAATGAGTGTATACCTACATGAAATGCACATTTGCATGCACCCTGTAGCTCTCATGAGCAGAAGTAAGCTCTCTTGACAGCAAAACTGAGGTTGGAGCAGACACTGGACTCTACTGGAGAGGAAGACGGCCCTGTTGTGGTCGGGGGCTTGTAGCTGTCGGGAGGTGCCAGAGCGGATTTCAAGTGCAAGAGACCTTACACCCCATAATGTAACAAAGCCAAGCCATTGATTTGGCGGTGGGGAGGGAGGCTCATGAACAAAGAGGCATATATTTAGTAAAAAACTAGATCTGTGTGCATTAGTTTCAGATTTTCTTACTCGTCATCTCTAACCAGACCTTTGACAGATACTTTCTGAGCACCTTCTCTGCATGTGCAAAATGCTCCGCCGTCTGCATGGGCTGCTCTTTGTAACGAAAAGCATGCGAGCTACTTCGGGCAGCCTCTAGAAGCCGTTCTTTCATTGTTGTGTCTGTGTTTTCGCTGCCAGACACAGTCCCAGCATTCATCTGCCTCTGGTGTCACACAAGGAGGAAATGTCCTTGTAGTGGCTGCCTCCGAACGGGCACCTCTTCATGCTCAGGAAAGGACCTGATATTTGCACAAAGTGCTTTGAAGGTCACCTGCCCGAGTTGCACCCAACCCCCTGCTTTCTCCTTTTCCATCGAATTCTTCTGTTGAAGTTAACAATTACAGTCAGTGTAGTAACAGCATCTCCTACTTTCTGAGATCTTTTTTTGTAATAGGAACCATGGATGGCTGAATCAGAATTATTTAATTTAAGCATCCCAACATCCTGTAAGTTGCTTGACCTTCCCATTTTTCAGATGAGAAAACTGAGGTTCCAGATGAGTTAATAAACTTGCTCGAGGTCTGACTGACTCCCATGTGAAGAGTTATTCCTGGAACTGGGTCATCGTTCCACTTTCAAAGCTATGCCCTTTAGCAAGTCCCCATGGTCTCCTGGGCTTGGTCAGGGGCTTCCCCTGAACCCATAATGCTTTGTGCTGCTTCTACCATAGCACTCATTACCTGAATTGTGACATTTACTGTTCACTATTCCCATTAAATTGGGGGCTCCTCCAGGGGTCATGCCTTACTCACTGTTTACCTCCTGGCCCCAGAGCAGCTTCTGGCAAGAACTGTTTGAACCTTGGCTGGCTTTCCTGTGATGTGTCATGATAAGAATCCTGAAAAGCAAGGGAAGATGGGGAGAGGCATTTCTGATCGATGTCAGAAGACATTGGGTTTCTGTTCTCTAGTCCTGAATTGGATGGTGCGGAAGCTGGCATGTGCCATCCAGCTGAAGTCCCTTCTCCCTCCATGGAGGATGAAGTGTATCTTCCCATCAACTGTGCGTCTGGAGACTGGCTGCCTGTGGGAAATGTTTGGAGGCCGATTCAGGGAGCATTCCCTTGCCACAGTTCTATTCTTGGGGTGCTCTCTCAGAGTCCTTGCCTCCGGAACAGTCCCATGATAGTGAGAGCGAATGGGAGGATGGTGAGGAGCTCACAGACCCAGTTGATGGCGCCCTCAGGTGGGTATCACTTTGGGCAGAATGGGGCTGGACTGAGTTCTCCCAGTGTGGCTCACTGTTTCAGCCACTCTGGCTGCCTGCTGGTCTGTGGGCAGCACCGTGCTCCCATCACGGCCCCTCTGGTCACATGTCACCATGCAGGTGTTTTCACCGTGGTCCATGTCCACGACAACCACCCCATAAGAAAAGGTTATTATTGCTCACACTTACAGATGACACATTTGGGACTGTCCCAGCATCTCACAGTGAGTAAGTAACAGAGTCCCAGTGCACCCTAGTCTCCTACTCTGTGCAGGATGAGTTCAGTGCTACCCTGCCGCCTCGCATACGCACAATCACTGTGTGCTGCCTGTGAAGTGCTGGCTCCTGCTTCCTTGGCTCCTGCCTGCCTCTGGGTTTGGTATTGAAAATTTCAGAAAACATGTCCTGGTATCATGTAATGTGGCCCTTCTTGTTGAGCCACCGTGGCTCAACACAAGCTCCTTCTTGATCAAGAAAGCCACTAGAAGTAGGGCTGGGTCACCAGGCTGGGGTCTGATTGTGCTGGTGAGATCACGGGAGGAAGAAGCGTAACAATGTCAGACTGAGAGTAGAGCGAGTTGACATCTTGACAGGATGTTAAAATGCCTCCACATATGTAGTTCTAGTCTTAAAAGAATGCTGCGTGTTCAAGAAACTTCCACATGAACACACTCTGAAGGTGCACTGAGATGTGCTGGAGCACTGGCTCCTGGATTTGAGCTGTAACTGAAACACACCCGTTCACTTTCATCCACGGTGGCCCAGCACACTCTCACCACAAACGATTGGACTGGACTCTTAGAGGACAGGGGCAGGCAAGCTGATAATGTGGGTGGGTATTTGAAATTCAAATATGACAAGAGGGTTCGTTCTTATCTGAAATAGAAAACAAGTTAATAGGGGGCACGACATGGAAGCTTTGAAGACGGCACATGCTATTTATGGGGAAGTGGGACATCTGACAACTGTGGGAATGAAACATGATTCACAGAGTGTGGAGCTAGCAGGGAGCGGCTGCTCCGTGGAGGGCAGTCTTCTGGAGAGAGCTCCTCAGGGCTGGGGCTACGAGAAGAGTCAGCTTTGAGGACTAGGGACGCCCATGAGTGCTGGGCTTGTGAAATGCCCAGGAGCTTTCCGTGCTATGGAGGGAGGCTGTGGAGCCCAGAGAGGTGGGAGCGGTGCTTCGAGGCAGAGCGGCTCAGGCTCTGAACCTAGCTCCACCCTTAAGAGCGGGTGACCTGCAGCAAAGTGGTCTTCAACCATCCGAGACTCAGCTAACTGATTGCCAAATGGGGATAACAATCCCACCGCATGCTGTTATTGTAAGAGTCAGGGGACAATCCGTGCCAGGTATGTGGCACACTGCCTGGCATGTAGTAAGGGCTCAAAAGGTGTCAGCTATTTTTATTATAAATCAAAAGGGAGGAAGAAACATCAGTGAGATGATGCAGCCTTATGAACACATTCAATCCTTTTGGATTTTCCCCACTTGACAAAGGAACTGGCAGTCAGACTTGTGCCCTGAGGTGTGGAGTGGGGTGGGGAGAAGTCCTGGTTTATGGGAAGATGGCCAGGGTCTGGGATGGACTGAATAGCCCTCAGCTGTGGACAATGGCTTAGGATGTAATTAGGCTGAGTCTTGTCACCGTCACTCCTCCTTTCCTGCTGCTGGAAGGCGGGCGTGCAGGTGGGACTGCTCAAGGCCTGCGCGCTTAGCCTGGGCTCCATGGAGCAGCCCACGGATGTGCTTCAAGGTGTCCATTGACCTCTGCACCTGGAATGTTGACTTGTGTGGTTCTTTTGGAAAAAGCAGCTCTTCACATTCTTTAAATTTTCTCAGAGATCTATAACCAAAAGGCTGAGGACCTACCTCTCTTGTAAATATTTCCACTGTCATCCCGGTGCGGGGAGAAGTCCTGGAGGGCACAGAGGACTGTGCTTACAGGTGGAACAGTGCATCCTTTGAACCTATATAACAAATTATTTTCTTTTGTCCTATTAGACAGGAATAGTGCAGAGGAAGTTTCTATCAGTGATTGAATTTAACCCTCATATCAACTTTGAATGATATTCTCATTCCTCTTTTATAAATGGGACTTAAAATGTTTATTTAATTATTCCAAGATCATGCAGCTAACAGAGGCAGATTCACACTGCATCTCCCTGATTCTACTTTTGGCACATTCTTGCACTTCCCTTGAATGTGTCTTTCGGTGTGAACTTAATATAACATAGATGCCTTTCCATCACGTGTCACGAGTCCTGCTTTTCCCTTACAGAACATTTCCCCCTAAAGAGGCTAAAACAAGCCCTGCTATCCAGTGGGACTGGAGTCAATGCAAAAGTTCTGTTTAGGAAAGGCTGCTGGCCAAATGGCAGAGGCCACCCAGTCAGAGCTTTGTATTGTTCTGGGTGAACACAGTCTCCCGAGGGAGGACCTGAAGTTACTGTGTGAATGTCCTTTTGACTGTGGTCACATGGAAGAGCCCTCAAATGACCTTGGTCCAGAGAAGGTGCCCTCAAGCTCCACCACCAGGAAAAAGAAGGTGCCTGAGAAGATGACCGTGATGTCCACCCTCTGAGATGGAGGGTCTGGTCTAGTTTTTTAGAACTAACGTTGAAAAGATAATGCCTGTCACTTCTGAGGCTCATTTGGGTAGTGTCTGTGACCTCTCTTCAGTTCTGGGGTGTATGTCAAGTGTGTGTGTGTGTGTGTGTGTGTGTGTGTGTGTGTGTGTACCCTTGCACTCATGGCTGGGGCGGGGACTTCCATCTGTGCAGGATGTTGAGAACCAACTTCCTACATTAAGATAAACTTGCCCAACCTTGGAACAAGGGGAGGCACTGGTGCCCACTTTCTGGGGCAGATGCATTGTTCTAGTTTGCACCATCTAGTTCCCCATTAGTTGAAGCAGTTTTTGTGGTTTTCAACATGTCCCTATTCAGCTCAGGGTCTTGGCTCAAAGGCCATGAGAGTCATGTGTTTTGACATCTTTCTGTTTCTTCCTATGCAACTCCCTATGGGTATAAATTATTTTGAAAGTGTTTTCTTTTGGGATTCAACAACCTGATTCTCAACCTGGTTCTAAGGATTATATTAAAGAAATATAAGATGGGAACATATAATACAAGAGGAAGAGTGAAGAGGTAGACCCAGCATTACCAGGTGTTAGACATACAGCCAACACCATGACAAAATCTAAACCAGCTGGGAATAGCAGCTGCACAAAAGAAATAGATCTGGTGGACCCAGGTGTGAGCAGGGGGCATACTCAGCTCTACATGATGGAGACACATGGCAGTCAGTGTCTCTGTGTGGGGGAGAGAGGGCACCTCACAGAGGACAAGGATGGCTGACCCATGATTAGACTCAAAGGTATTTCATCTACTAAAAGTACATTCAGATAGATTAAATGCACAGGAACACATCAGAAAAAGGCTGGTAGAAAACAGACTTTGATCGTATCAGATCTACAGAGTCATGTGTTTTGACATATTTTTATTCTGGTTTACAGTAATATATAAAAAGCATAACGAAGAAGAATTACAAAGTTGATGATATTAAAATAATGACAAAATTAATGAAAAATAGCAATGGATTGGGAAATCATTTACATAATTGTGAGTAAAGATTGATTTCGATAATGTTTGTAAAGCCCACTATAATTTATAATAGATTAATAAAAGATTTTAATAGCCAAGGTATATAATGAAACACAAATGGTAGACAATCACATATTCTAATAAAAATAACGTTAATGTATTCATTTTCATTCAACCATATTTGCCAAATTAAAAAAGTAAAATCCAATTTTGACAAAATTTTGAAGCTGATAGACTCAGAAATATTAAAATCCATAATTATGCTTATGTCCAATGACTTAACAATGCCATTCCTGAGAATTTATCCCAAAGAAATTTGAAATCAGAAGTAAAATCTGTATATTTTAAGATGTTTATTGAAGTGCTTTTGGTAAAAACAACAGATTGAAAATAGCTAAAATGCCTTAGAATATGGTAATATTATAGACAATGATGTCAACATGGTGAAAAATGAAAAAAGTAGAAATGGTGATAGAATAAAATACAGTAATATTAGTGTGATGGGAAAACAAAGAGACAGGGTACAGTAGCATAAAGAAATTTTATGCAGCCAAGAAAACAATAAAATAAATACAAAAAATGACAACTTAGAAAAGTGTTTGGAATAGTAATGTCAAGTTGAGCGCTCCCTGATGCCAGCTACAGAAGAGCGTGTACTCACACAGGTGCAGTGAATAGAAGGCAGGTGCAGCAGTGAAATCAAAATCACCTGGTGCCTGGGTAATGGGATTAGGAGACTGTACTTCATCATGTTAAAGATGCCTTTACTTTTATATATTTACTAGTGGCCCAGTGCACGAAATTTGTGCACATTAAAAGGGAATTAATTAGAGGAAATATTTCAATATTGCTATTTGCCCTTTCTCTATAATAGAAGTGTCAGAGATGAAAGAAAATTAGTAAAATGTATATGAAAATCTTCCTCCTGACAGAGTCTGGGGCATGCCATGGGAACCAGAGTCAAGTCCCTGCCCACCCACGTGCGCCTTGAAATTGCACGAGACCCAGACCCAGCCGGCTCCACCCCCATTGGGCTAGATCCAGACCCAGCTGGCCCCACTTCCATCAAGTCCCGCCAGGTGGGGGGGCGCAGCCTGAGGTCCCCCGTCAAGCCCTGCCAGGCGGGGGGTGCAGCCTCATGTCCCCCAGCCCGGGGTGGGGTGCGTGGCCTGAGGTCCCCCAGCCCGGGCCAGGGCAGGGTGCATGCCTTGAGGTCCCCATCAAGCCCTGCATGGAGGGGGGTGTGGCCTCAGGTCCTCTGGCCTGGTGCCTGAGGTCCCCCGGCCGAGCAATGGGGCGGGGGGCACGGCCTGAGGTCCCCTGTCAAGCCCCACGAGGCTGGGGGGCGTGCAGCCTCAGGTCCCCTGCCCCAGCCCAGCGCCACGCAGCCTCAGGTCCCTGCTGATTGCTCGTTAAGGCTCATTACAGGAACTCGGTCCTCATTGTTGGCACAGCCATCTTTGTGTTATGGCGTGATGGTCAATTTGCATATTCCCCTCTTTATTAGATAAGATTACTTATGTAATGAATTTTACATTAAAAATAAAGAGACTGAAATAGCCAACAAACAAAACAACAAAAAACAAAACTAAGAAGAAAGAAAGCAACAAACAAACAGAACAAAGGTTTGAAAATGCCTAAAAACCTGTGCTCTAAAAACTAATTTATGCACGCTCCTCTGTGTGCCTTTCCTTCTCATTTCCTTCCAATTGGCTTGTTCTGCTGTCTACGGAAAAGGAGTTTCCAGGCTCTGAAGAGTCTGGTGTCAGAGGCTCCCAGTGCAGCTCCCTCGGTGCAGGGTGCTGACTTCCAGAGTTTGTCGGCCTCATGCAGGGAGTTGATCAAGCCCACAGAGCAGTGAATGGACAGTATTGCTTGGAGCTGCTTGCCCTCTGCTGAACTTCAGCTCCTCAGTTCCTATTTGGAAAAGAAATGGGTCGCTATAGGTTCAAAATGGACCTAGCCTCCCCTTTTCCCAGGCCTTTTTACGCATTTTGAGTCCTATCTCATGAAGAACTTGTTCATTTGTTTTATGCAAACTTGATTGCAACTGCCACTCACTTTGTTTCAGGGCAAATGTCAGAACAATGCAGTCCTGAGGGACTCATCTCATAGCCTGAAAACCGCTTCTCCATCCTACATTCTCAAGTCCCGCTCACCTGAGAATGAAGTCTTGCCAGTTTTAAAAACAATGGGCAAAAGGGGGTCAAATATATGGTAACAGATGGAAACTGGACTTTAGAAGGTGAGCACACACAAGAGTATACAGATATTGAATTATAATTTCATACACCTGAAATTTATATAATGTTACTGACCAATAATACCTCAATTACAAAAATTAATTAAAAAAAGAAAAACAATCAGATTGATAGTATCATCCCTGGGGACTCTGAATCAGCAGGCCTTGGGTGAAACCAGAAATCTGTACTTTTATGAAGCTCAGAAGAGGGTGTGGGCCTGACCAGGTTTGGGAACCAATGACCCACACACACTTCAAGAATTTGCTTGGCCTTCCCATCCTCCATCCTCGCCACAAACATTTACTAAGCTCCCATTATGTGCCAGCACACCATTTGTATAAGGTTGCTCAAACATATGCATGTTTACCACTAAGTTTTAAAGCAAAAGTGGGCTTTTCAATCAAAAACAGTAAAGATTAAGTTAGAGGCCTATTGCAATTCCTATCAAATTCCCAGCAACGTTTATTGTAAAAAGAAACATGCTTATTCCAAAATTCATTTTATATATTTTATTTTATGTTTTTAACATAATTTACATCATAGAAAGAAAACAATATGTCCTGAAATTTATAGGAAAAGGCACAGACCTAGATTACAAAAATATCTTGAAATAGCAGAATAAAGTGGGAGGAATCACTGTACTCTATATTAAGTCTTATTATATAGGAAATGCACTCAAAACATTATAGTATAAGCCAGTGATGGCGAACTTATGACACGCGTGTCAGCACTGACACGCGTAGCCATTTCTGATGACACGCGGCCGCATGCCGAGGATGATACATTTGCTGCTCCTGAGGATGAAACATTTGCAACTAGAGTCTTGGAGTTAGTTTTTTCCTCAAAGTGACACACTACCCGAGTTATACTCAGTATTTTGGCGAAGTTTGACACACCAAGCTCAAAAGGTTGCCCATCACTGGATAAGCAGATGGACAGACATATAGATCAATGGAATAGAATAAAAACCCTGGAAATAGACCCACACAGAAATTTCCTACTGATCTTTGACAAAGGCGCAGAAGAAATTTATTTTTTTTAATTAATAAAAATTTGTCTTTTAACAAATAGTGCTGGAACAATTGGATATCCATAACAAAAAAAAAAAGAACATTAACATAAACTACACACCTTGTACAAAATTGAACTCCAAATGGATCACATATTTAAAAGTCAATGTAAAGCTATAAGATTTTTTTTAAAATAAAAAATCTTTGGGATTTAGGACTAGGCAAAGAGTTCTTAGGCTTGACATAAAAGCATGATCCATAAAAAAAAAAAAGGATAAACTGGTCTTTCCCCATATCCAACAAAGAAACAGTATCTGGAATATATAAAGAACTCTCAAAACTAAACAGTAAAAAAACCCAAAAATCCAATTAGAAAATAGGTAATAGGCATTTCACTGTGGATGATAAGCAGATGGCAAATAAGAGCATTAAAAGATGTTCAACTTCATCAGTTATTAGAGAATTGCAAACTCAAACCTTTAATAAGATATCTCTATATATATATCAGAATCTATACTAATAAAAGGGTAATATGCTAATTAGACTGGACATCTTCTGGATGTCCTTCTGGACAAAGCCATGGTGGCGGGGGCTGAGGCAGAGGCAGTTAGAGGTGATCAAGCCAGCAGGAGAGAGCAGTTAGGGGCGATCAGATTGGCAGGGGAGGGCAGTTAGGGGAGATCAGGTCGGCAGGCAGAGGTGGTTAGGGGTGATCAGGCAGGCAGGGGAGCAGTTAGGGGCATCAGGCCAGCAGGCAAAGGTGGTTAGAGGTGATCAGGCAGACAGGCAGGTGAGTGGTTAGGAGTCAGTGGTTCCGGATTGCAAGAGGGATGTCCAACTGCTGGTTTAGATCTAAACAAGCAGTTGGACATCCCCCAAGGGGTCCTGGATTGGAGAGGGTGCAGGCCCGGCTGAGGGACCCTCCCCTATGTGCACAAATTTCATGCACTAGGCCTCTAGTGGTCAAATAAAAAAAATAGTGACAATACCAAATGCTGGTGAAGATGAAGTGGGTCCCTCATTCATTACTGGTGGGAATGTAAAATGGTTCAGGCACCCCAGAAAATTTTGGTGGTTTCCTAGAAAAAAAAAGTGAACATACAATTACCCTAAGACCAAAAATTGCATATGAGGTATTTATCTCAGAGAAATGGCAAACATGTTCACACAAAAACCTGTACATGAATGTTCATAGTAGCTTTATTTGTAGTAGCCAGAAATTGGAAATAATCCTGATGCCTTCAACCAGGTGAATGGTTAAATGAACAGTGGTACATTCATACAAAAATGAGTGAACTAATGGGACACGGTTGATAGAGGTGCAGAGAATGAGGTTGAAAAAGCCAATTCCAAATGTTTGTACAGTATGATTCCATTTATATGATCTTCTTAAAGTAACAAATTATAGAAATGGAGAGCGGATCTGTGGTTACTATAGGTTCAGGAGGGAGCAGGGCTGCAGGGTTAGGTAAGAGGGCAGAGGGTGTGGCTGTAACAAGGCACTGGGAGGGATCCTGGTGTGAGGGACTATTCTGTGTCTTGATGGCGGTGGTGGATACATGGACCTGCTAAGGTGATAAAACTGCATAGAACTTAATATGCACACACATACGCACACACTCACACACACATGAGTATAAGTAAAACAATAGAAATGGACAAAGGACCTAATCAGACACTTCTCCAAAGTGGACATACAGAAGGTTAAGAGACATGTGGAAAAATGCTCAAATTCACTAATCATCTGAGAGATGCAAGTCAAAATGACAATGAGGTATCACCTCACACCTGTCAGAATGGCTTCCATCAACAAATCAATAAATGACAAGTATTGGTAAGGTTGTGGAGAAAAGGGAACCCTAGTACACTGCTGGTGGGATGCAGACTGGTGCAGCCACTGTGGAAAACAGTATGGAGTTTCCTCAAAAAATTAAAAATGGAACTCCCATTTGACCTAGTGATCCCACTTTTAAGAATGTATCCTAAGAAATCAGAAACACCAATCAGAAAATATATATGCACCCCTATGTTCATAGCAGCACAGTTTACAATAGCTAAGATCTAGAAACAACCCAAGTGTCCATCAGCAGATGAGTGGATAAAAAGCTGTGGTACGTTTACACAATACTATGCTGCTGTAAAAAAGAAAGAACTCTTACCATTTGCAACAGCATGGACAGACTTGGAGAATCATGCTAAGTGAAATAAGCCAGTCAGAGAAAGACAAGTATCACATGCTCTCACTCATATATGGAATCTAATGAACAAAATAAATGGATGGACAAAATAGATCTAGAGGCATAGAAGCATAGAACAGAGTGCAGAATCTCAGAGGGAAGTCCGGGGGAGCAAGGGTGGGGAGTGATTAACTGGGCAACTTATATGCACATGTGGACACAGACTATAGAGTAGTGAAGGCCTGGGAGGAGCGGGTGTCAGGGGGGAGAAAATCAATGGGAAAAACAAAGAAAGGGCCACCTGCTTTACTTTCAACAATAAAAGGAAAAAAAAAAGAAACAGCAACAAAAAAAGAAATTTAAACAAGAGGGATGGCTTGTCTCAATGTCAATCTCCTGGTTGTGATATCTACACTAATAAAAGAGAAACATGCAAATTGACAATCACTCCGCAATACCCACCAGCCAATCAGGAGGGACTATGCAAATTAGAAGGCCAAAGATGGCGGGCGCCCAGCTGCTCCAGGTGAGGAGTGGCCGGGCAGGGCAGGACGCCTGCTATGAGAAGGAGGGCGGGGGTGAAGGGATCTACAGGAGCGGCACTCCGGCTGCAGCGAAGACGAAGATGGCAGAGTCTGGCCAGAGTCTGTAGGGAAGATGAAGATGGCAGACTCTGGCCTGAGTCTGCAGTCAAGCCGAAGGCTGCAGACTCTGGCCAGAGCCTGCAGCAAAGACAAAGAAGGCAGACTCTGGCCGGAGTCTGCAGCAAAGGCGGCAGACTCCAGCCGGAGCGAAGGCCTGGGTCCCAGGTGCTGGAGGAAAACCGGTGCTGGAAGCCAAGGGAAGGAAGGCCTATTGCACGAATCTCTTCGTGCAAAGGGCCTCTAGTTGTACTATAATTTTGTAAGATATTACCATTGGGGGATATTGGGTAAAGGGAATCATCTTAAATATTTCTTCTAATTGTGTGATAATCTATAATTATCTCAAAAAAGTTTAATGAAAAGAATGGTCTTCCCAATTCTGCTTTAACCATGGCTAGTGATTGGAAGATCCTCTGAATATTGCTTACTAAAGTTCTTAGAAATCTCCACTTTCACCATAACTTTCTTTTTTAAAAAAAATATTTTTATTGATGTCAGAAAGAGAGAGAAAAACATCAATGATGAGAGAGAATCATTGATCGCTGCCTCCTGCACGCCTCCCACTGGGGATTGAGCCCACAACCCGGGCATGTACCCTGACCAGGAATCAAACCGTGACCTCCTGGTCCTTAGGTTGACACTCAACCACTGAGCCACACCGGCCTGGCAGGCTTCTGCTTTTGAAATAACTGTCTGATGCAGAAATACATCTGGCCTGATTTGTCAAGGGTATCCAACCTTACCCACAGCAGAACAGAGACCATGACTGCGGCGGGTCCCCTGCTTGGAGAGAAACCGAGAGATGGGCACAGTGAGCACAGAGGCTCTGGGAGAGCCACGACTTGGGAACCGTGTGGCTCTAACCTCCTGGGAAGGGAAGCAGCACTTGGCGCCAGGCACAGTGCTGGACGCTCCACCCTTTGTCTCATTAAAGGCTGATTACCCAGTGTCCTCTTTCTAACAAGAGAGAAAGCAAGCCCTAACCGGTTCCGCTCAGTGGATAGAGCCTCGGCCTGCGGACTCAAGGGTCCCAGGTTCGATTCCAGTCAAGGGCATGTACCTTGGTAGCGGGCACATCCCCAGTAAGGGGTGTGCAGGAGGCAGCTGATTGATGTTTCTCTCTCATTGATGTTTCCAACTCTCTCTCCCTCTCCTCTCTGTAAAAAATCAATAAAATACATTTTTAAAAAAGAGAGAAAGTAAGCAGAAGTTGGAAGTTAACTTGCCCGAGGTCACCAGCTATCCCTTGGCAGAGCAGGGACTAAGTCCAGGCCGGTAAGACCCTTGCACTACTGATAACTGGCAGAAACAGGGATTTGAAATGGCCTCCAAAGAGTGGTAGACACCTTGTGAAAGCACTAAACTTTATAGTTCTTTGATTTTTTTTTCTCTAATAAAAAGTGAAACAGCCAAAAAGAATCTTCTGGCGCAGTGGTTTCTGGGAGTATTGTGTGGGTTAGCAGGACGTTAGGAGGGGAGGAGAGACTTCAGGGCCCACCCCCGTCAAGTGTTCATTGTTCCCCATTCACCCGTTCCCTGGTTCTGTGCTCGGGAATCTCCCCTCTGGCCCACGCCACCATCCCCGTGGGGATGCAGCTGTGTCTATACATTCAGATTCCATCGTGCGGCTCATAGCTGTGAAGTGGTGACCACGTGCAGTTCTGTAAGACACACCTGAGTCCATCTTCACGCGGAATCCCACGCTGACACTGCGCTGTTCACGGGGGGGGGGGGGGGGGGGGGGGTTGGGGTGGGGGGTGCGGGCGTGCCTGGCTGCGGAGAGCAGGCGAGGCCCGGCTGGAGAGGACGCCTCCGCCTCCCGAGACTCTCAGAGCAGGAGGCTGGTCCCTCCAGGCCCCTGCAGAGGGCCTGCTTTTGCTCAGCCCAGTTCAGCTCAAGGATATGGTCCTCTCCTTGGACCAACACTGAATGCCATGGGCTAAGAAGGGCAACCCTGTCATGCCTTCTCGGGAGATGGGACCGTCAGAGGGGCTCTGCTCAGGACCCCGTGGAGCGAGGTAGATTCCGGCTCCAGGGGCTGAGGGATGTCCACGCCTGAATCCCCCCGCCACTGGCCTCTCTAGCTGCAACTTCAACAAACCTGGCCGCACCTCTGGTTCAGGTGAGTGACCCCTGCAATAATCTTCGTCCAAAGTGCCTCAGCACTCACCTGCCCCGCTCCCACACTGCGAACCCACGCCAAACCCTGCCGGCTGAGAGTCAGTATTGGGCTCAGGGCAGATCTGAGCAGGGACCACCCTGGCGAACAGTGTTCAGCGGCTCAGGAAGCGGGGATGGCTGCAGAGCCCAGCGTGGGCGTTGTGGTGCCCGCGAGGGCCAGCCCGGGGTGGGCTGGGGGGTGGGCGCTGTGGCTCCGGCCCAGCCAGGTCAGCGGAAGGCCGCGGGGAGGCTCTGTGCGCAGGCTCGCGGGCACAGCTAGGATTGGACTGCACCGATCCCGCGGGATGTGGGCTCCCGCGAGAACCAACTGGCCGGGCGGTGTGGGGGCAGGCGGGCAGTTGGGGCCAGGTGAGGGGAGTTGGCGCATCAGGTAGGCCAAGGGGAGGGCGCCGACTGCCCGCTGCTCTGTGTCATGAGAGGGCGAGTCCGGCCCCCAGGGGTCCCGAGTGGAAGCTGCCATTGACTGAGCGGGGCTCCCAGACCCCAGGAGGCCTTCCGGGGCTGGATTTGGGCGGCTCTTAGCCGAGGGCGGGTGCGGGCACAGCCTGCCAGTGTGATGCGCGGCTGTCCTGTGGCAGCTGCCCCAGCGTGTGACAGGTTTGGGACAGAAACACGGGCTGTCTGGCACAGAAAGGCCTTGAGCTCTCGTTGAAGAGCCTGGGGCTGATGTGAGTGGTAAGAAGACAGAACCAGGTTCTGAGTCGCGGGCGCTGGCCTGGGCTGGGGAGCTTTGGAGGCCAAGAACATTCTCACTACGGGACCGGTGAGGCTTGAGGGACTTAGAGACAGAGCGTAATTCGTCAATTAGTTCAACAGCTGTTTTTGAACACCTCTTAGGTGCCAGGTACTGTTCTAGAAGTTGGGAATATTGATGAACAAATAGTCAAGGATCCTGATTTTTTGGAAGAGATAGAATCAAGAATTATGTTTTGAATATGTTAGGTTTGAGATGCCTAGTAGGATTTTTCCAACATAAAACATCCAAACAGTGTAGGTTGAAAAAAACTTTCCAGTGAACTCTGTATACCCTCCACCTCTATCCCACCATTAACATTCAGTTACACTTACTTTTTTCACACATCTATTCATATCTCCAGCCCTCTTCCATCTGTCAATCACCTGGTAGATTTAGCTTTTATTGTGATAAAATATACATAACAAAATTCACCTAGTAGATATTTAAGTTGAGATGTCACATAATCCATTGGAAATTTGAGTCTGAAATCCTGGGGGAATGTCAGGGCTAGAATTGATCTTTGGAATTATCACCATATACATGGTGTTTAAACTAAGGAACTGGATGAAACCATCTAGGTAGAGCATGTGCTCTATCTAGGGAAGCTAACAAAGGGGGAAGGTGGTGGTCAACTGATGAATCCTATGTAAGGTGGACTTGGCAATTCAGAGGATTTTAATTTAACAAGAACAACTATAGTGGAGTAAAGGGCCTTATGATCAAGGGAGATTTTTTTTCTTTTTAAGATAGGAAAAAAGAATATGTTTGTATGCCAGTGGGCTCAAACTCATAGAAAAGGAAACATGATACATATCAGAGGGAACATTGCAGGGGGAGCTCCTTGAATACCTGCGAGTCCCGGAGAAATCATAGAGCAGGTGGACAGTTGGCTTTGAAATGAGCAGGAACACATATTTTAAAGTAACTGGAGGGGACACCAAGATAATGGGTGCGGATGCAGGTAGTGTACAAGCAAGGCCTGTGAAGGCAGTCATTGGCTGAGAGTAAGGGCGGCAGAAGAGAGGGTAAGAGATGCTGGAACTTGGAGGAGAGACAAGTGACACAGTCCTTCTGGAGAGTGGGAAAGTGAACTAACTAGGGAAATGGGATTGGATTGTTAGGCAGTGTTGAGTACCCGTTTGAGATGTAAAGTCATAAATTTAAAGTGGGATTAACCATTGGGGGTTGTGTGGTTTTCTGTGGGAATGTTCAATGTTGGGAGGGTGCTGTGAGGATTAAATGAGATAATGCATGTGTAACAGTATAGTGAGAAGTATATGATGAGTGTTACATATTTTTTTTGAGTCCTCATTTTTTCTTTTGTTTATATAAATGGGACTGAGGAGGGGTGACATTGTGACATTTAGCATCTAATGGGATCTTCTGTCACATGTTTTCCAGCCAAACCAGAGACCACTGCAGTTCGCATCTTCTTGGAGTCTGACTTCTTATGAACTTGCATTTATATAGCTTGAAAATTGAGGATGTTTGCTAAAAATAAGCAAAATAGAGCTCTCCATTGTCAGACTAATTCATAGTCTTGGACTGGACGTGCTGCAGATTTGTCATAGTGGCAGTGCGTAAGTTTTTTTGTGAAAATCTTTTATTAGGTATTTCATATTGGATCTGATATACTGGGAGTCTATGGAATCTACAGCTCTAAGATCACCAGGGCAATTTTCATTTTAATAGTTTGTCATTTCTCCCTGACCACTTGGGATGTATTATGATAACTGTACAAATAATAATAGTGGCTGATATCGACAACTCTTGAAAGTGCCAAGCACTGTTCTAAGCACATCATATATGTAATCTTGGGACTACAACTCCGTGAGGCGAGTACTATTGTTATATCTAAACTTCAGATGCAAAAATAGGTTCAGAGAAGTTAAGTAACTCATCCAAGGTATATATAGTTTGATCTCCATTTTCTGCTGCAGACTTTAACTTTTTGAAAAATGACTGCTTGACCATCACTTATCTATATAGTAGTGCAGGGGTAATGGACTGATACAGATGATCCGGGTTCAAATGCTGCCACTTACTAGTTATGTGACTAGGAGCAAATTATTTAACCTTTGTTTCTTTATCCATGAAATGGGAATAATAATAGTCCTGCCTGAAGGATCACATGACTTAATGCATGTAATAAGCTTATTTAAATGCTGCTATTATCATTTGCCTGGTCCTGCAACCATGGTGGTATGTGCGATGATTGATTGACTTCCTCATAATTAACTAGTGACCCAGTGCACGAAATTGTGCACTGGTGGGGTCCAGCCAGCCTGCCTCTGATGGGGGCCACCGGAGGTGGTGGGGTGAGGGGCCCTGGGCAGTTTGCTGGCTGGCCCCACCCCCGATCAGGGTGGGGGGGCGATGGAGGGTGGGACTGGGTGGGACAACGGGCCACAGGTGTCTGGTTGTTCTGTCGTTCTGTCTATTTGCATATTATTCTTTTGTTATATGGGATGTGTCCTGTGACTGTGTCTAGAGTGAATTTAAAAATTGCAGAGCATTAGGCTAATGCTCCCAACTCAGGCATCAGCTTTGTTTCCTTTGTTTTTATTATCTATATGATGGAAGCAAACATAACAATATGGTTCTCGGTGCAGTTAACAACTCAGACTTCATTCAGACACATCTGACCAATGATGTTCATTTCATTAGTCTAGGCATTGCATGCCACTTATAAATGAGGCTTAATGTGATACCATTTTGTCTTTCCCAAATGGGCAGCCTATGGGAGAGATTGTTAGAAAGGCTAATGGACTACAGAGCTGGTGCTGGGCAGTGTTGTCGTTGGATTGTACATAAAAGTTCTGAAAAGATCTGTAAAATTTAGACTTGCTGTGATGTGTGGCATCAGTTACTGCTTAAAAGTAACTAGAAAGGCATGGCATGGGAAGCCAGTGAAAATTCACAAAAGGGAGAGTAAATGCATGAAATGAAGCAGAGTTCCAAGTGGGTTTGCATCAGAACCACCAGGGGGAGCTTTGCAAAATATAGGCTCCATGTCCACAGAGTCTAAATCAGTAAGTCATGACAGGATTGTGGAATCAATCTACTTTTTTAAAGATATACTTTAATTGATTTCAGAGAGGAAGGGCAAGGGAGAGAGAAACATGAATTATGAGAGAGAATCATTGGTTGGCTGCCTCCTACATGCCCCACACTGGGTATTGAGCCCACAACCTGGGCATGTGCACTGACTGGGAATTAAACCATGACCTCCTGGTTCATAGATTGATGCTCAATAACTGAGCCATGCAGTTGATGCTCAATCAACTTTTTAAAAGCTCCCCAAATGACTCAGATGTGCAGTGAGCATGGTATATCAGTACAGAGCAACGTGTTTCAGCCCTGAAGCTGTTTTAGAATCACTGTTCAATTAGCTTTAAAAAAACACACAAAACAATGATGTTCCACACCCCCCTAGGGATTCTGGTTTAATTGACCTGGATGAGGTCTGAACATTTCATGTTGGTATTTTGAAAAAAAAAAAAAAAAAAGCTTCTTAGGTAATTCTAACTTGTAGCCAGGTTTGAGAATCATTGGTTTAAATGATTAGCTAGAGTTCCCTTCAGAGTTTAGTCACTCATAGATTTAACATAGACTTAACTTCAGGCAACATCTTATCAGAAAAGTTAAAAAAATTAGCATTTCTAAACTTGTTCATGCAAATATTCAATCTAATAATAAGGTAAATAATGAATGACATGAATTGATAACTGAATTAGCATTTATCACACAATAAATACTTCATCAAGTTTTCCCTGGAAATGAGGTTAACATTTACTGAGAGCTTTATATATAATCTCAATCTAACAGCAAGTAGGTGTGCATTATACTCATTTGTAGATGAGAATTTTAGGGCTGAGGGAAGTTAAGTAGCTTGCGCAAGATTTACTTCCAGGTGTGTATAGCTCCAAAGCCAAGGTCCCATTTCCTCAGTGCTTCTCAGCCTACACTACACATTTGGATTACCTGGGGAATTTAAATAACTAGTTCTTGGGTCCCATACTCAGAGATTCTGATTTTATTGGTTTGGTGTGGCCTGAACTTGGGATTTTGCAAAGTTCTCTAGTGTGTAGTCCCTTTGGTTTAAATCAGCGGTCACTAACTGGTGGTACCCGGACCACTGGTGATCTGTGAGGTCCAAAAGGTTGGTGATTGCTGATTTAAGAAAACCTTTGGAGCAGTGGTCACCAACCAGTGGTCCGTGAAGTCTGTAAGGTTGGCGACTGCTCATCTAAATTAATTTTCTATCACACCAGCAGGTTGTTCCTCCTCAGACTACTGTGACTGGGCTCCACACCCCTACACATTTACTTAGCTCAGTGTGCTTTCTTTCTGCTCATTCCTTCTTTTAAATGAATCTGTATTGAGTGCCCACTTTGTGTGTTGAGGTGACACAGTGGTGACCAGAGACTCAGTCAACAACCTCATTGTGCTTATATTGAGGGAGATAGACACTAAACATGTGAGCAGATTCATATGGACTTACATACATAAGTACACTTTAAGCCTTTTGGACCTCATGGACCACTGCTTTAAGGTAATTGAAAAGTGCTTTTAAGAAATAAAGCAGGGGAAACGATCCAAGATGGCGGCCAACAGGACAGCATTGATAAAGAGAGTGTGAGTGAGTGAGAGAACGAAAGGGGAGTGCATGGACATGTGAGGCATGTGTGTGTGTGTGTGTGTGTGTGTGTGTGTGTGTGTATGAGGGACAGTTATATTCTGCAGGACTGTTGGGAACTGGTGGATCAAGCTCTCCTAGCCAGGCAGCCTCTACTACCACTGAAATCTCTCACAGGGCAGCCAGCTCTGCCACAGAGACCATGCCATCATGAAGGGGAGAGCAGCTGTGTCTGGGAGACCAGGGAGTCCTCGTACACCACCCAGGATCCTACAGCCACACTGGCCATGGACCAGCTGCCTTGGCTGTGAACCCATGAACACTGAGACACCAGCCTCCCTGGCTGTGGGCTCCTAAAAAGTTTCTCCAGAGGGAGACAAAATGGCGGCTGAATAGGTGGACAGTTCCAGTGCCTTCTCATGGAACAGATAGAAGAAACAGCTGAATCGAATAATATCTACCTGGAATTGGCGAATTAAACACAGCTGGAGAGATAATCTGTGGATAGAAAGATCAGAGGTAGCCTGGAGACTGATGGGATTGGGGATCTGGGCTGGAAGGAGAAATGCACTCAGCTGGGACTAGAGTGTCAGAAGGAGACTGTGCTGCACCAAGTCTGTGTACACTGGGGACACTTGTAGCACTTGACAGTGGAAGGGTGTCCACAGGGCTGCTGGCAGTGGGGGACTCTAGATCTAAGCCCACAGCTGTGGGAGGCTGTGCCCAGAAAGGCAGCCTGAAGTTCTGAAGTTCTGCAATGGCCATGTATTGCCGGGGCGGCGGGCCTAGGGGGAGAGAGACACGTTAGCGGCATGGTTGCTATGTCTTTATAATTCCCTTGCTTTTACTTGCTAAATCCAGGATCTTTAAATTACAAACACTGACCAAAGCTACAATGCAGAGGAAGGTGCTTTTATGGAAGCTGGGGAACAAAATAGGGGAAGGTGGTCAGGAAGCCAACTCTGGGACACTCTAATCCCTCCAACCCTGAACAGACATTTTTCTCCTGAAGACTAGGCCCCTCCTAGCAGCACAGACACACCCAGCCTTGAGATTGGCAGGGAAACAAAGATTCGAAATACCCCCAGGGAGCCCTTGGGGACTGGGTTGTGGGGCCATTTGGTCCCAGAAACTAATACAGAAACACCGCCACCTATAGGCCGTGTCAGAAATATAAACACTTGTGTAAATACAACTGAAAGCAGGCAGAAAAACCAAGTGGGCAGATTGGTCCCGCCTGGCTGAAACCAAGGCTGTGGCGTCTGAAACAGAGAAGTGGTGGATCCCTGGGAGCTTCAACAAGATGCTGATTGTCTAGCAGGAAGCTGAGACATGGCAGACAGAACAGTGGAGAGGGGTCTTAGACCAGCCCTCATGGGACATTAAATACTCAGCTGAATTGAACAAACTTCACTACTTCACTTTTTAAAAATCTTATACTTAAGAAAATACTTTTTTCTTTATTTTACTTTTTAAAAATTATTTTTATTTATTATTATTTTATTATTATTATTTAACCTTCTTAAACCTTTTTTTGGATTAGTGTTCTACATTTTATTTTTATTTATTTTATTTTTTATCATTATTTTACTCTATGCCATTTTTTCCTTTATGACAACCCTTTCTTCCTCACTTCCCCCTTTTTCAGCCTGTTTCTCCTCTCCTATTCCTGCTTTAGTTTTTCTCCTTTCTTTTTACTCCTTGTTAAAAATTGATCTCCTTTATCTGCTCTACTGATGTGTTACTATTATAGTAGTCTCAGTTGGCTTACTCATATATCTAATTTCCTCTCCCCTTCTCCAAGTCCATGCACCCTTCTCTTTTCTCTTTCTTCACTAGCCATTTTTTCCTGATGTCATTGTTTGATTGCTTGTTAGTTTGTTTTTTATTTTATGCTTTTGTTTTTCCTCTCCTTGCTTGTTGTCTTCATCTACTAATAGCTTAATTAGTTTCATTCATCAAACTCAGGCCTATCTGCTCCTTACTCTAGTCTCCTTTTCCAAAAATAGATGAATAGATAGATAGATAGATAGATTAAAGAAAGGGGAAAATTTTTTAATTTTTTATTTTTATATATGTAAATTTTAATACATATTTTTAATTATTGTTTTTAATTATTTATTATTATTTCTTTTTTATTGAATATTTTGTTTTTTACTTTTCTTTGTATACACTCATTCTCTTTCTACCACTTTCATACTGAATCGTGGCCATTCCCCCATTCATTCACTTCCTTTACCTTACCATCTGGAAATAAGCTCTGCCTCTTCAGATACAGTTCCACTCCTTTTTTTCTGGGTATTTGTTATTTGTATTTTTTGTTTTAGTTGTTGGTTTTGGGGAGTTCCCCTCCCCCCCAAATATGTATATATATTTTTTATCCTTCTTTTTTCTTCTTCTTCTTTTCTCTCTTACCTTTTTTCCTTTTCTCAATATCATTTTTTTGCACTCTTTTCTCTCCCCTAATTCTCTTTTCTCTGGTGGCCACCTTTACTTGGGGTTTTCGGGGTCATGAATACATTCGTATTTTGTTCCCTCTGTGTTGTGTCTTGTTGAGTTGTATTTTGTGCCTTTTGGTCAACGTGGTAGGGAGTGAGCCACATAACCAGACACCCGGAGAGGAGTGAAAATGGGGAGACAAAGAAATAGCTCCCATATGAAAGAAAAGGAGGGATCACCAGGAAAGGAAGTAAATGAAATGGAGGCAAGCTACCTGTCAGAGAAAGAATTCAGAGAAATGGTCATAACGATGCTGAAAAGGATGTAAGAAAAATTCAACATGTGTAAGAATCAAGAGGAAATGAAGAAGAACCAGGAAGAAATAAAGAATGACATAGCTGCAATAAAGAACAAAATAGAAAGCATCAACAGTAGATTAGAAGAAGCTGAGGACTGCATCAGTGAGTTAGAAGACAAGATAGGAAAAAACACCCAAGCAGAGCAGCAACTGGAATAAAAACTTAAAAAACAGGAGGAGAGCCTAAGGGAGTTTTGGGACAACACGAAAACAACATCCACATAATAGGGGTGCCAGAAGCAGAAGAAACTGATAAAGGAATAGAAAACCTGTTTGAAGAAATAATGACAGAAAACTTCACTGTTATTGGGAAGAAAAACTCATACAAGTCCAAGAAGCTCACAGAGTCCCAAACAAGATGAACCCAAAAAGACCAACACCAAGACACATCATAATTAAATTGGCAAACACCAACAACAAATTAAGAATCTTAAAGGCTGACAGAGAGAAACAGAAAGTTACCTACAAGGGATCTCCAACTAGACTATTAACTGATTTCTCAACAGAAACACATCAGGCCAGGAGGGAATGGAATGATATATACAAAGTGATGCAAAGTAAGAGACTGAATCCAAGAATACTATACCTAGCAAGGCTAACATTCAAAATTGAAGGTGAAATCAGGAGCTTCACAGACACAAAAGGGCTAACAGAGTTTAGTACCACCAAACCAGCAATGCAAGAAATGCTAAAGGGACTGCTTTAAAAAGAAGAAATAGGAAGGGAAGAAAGAACACAGGCATTAAGAATAAAAATGGTGACAAACAAGTACCTATCAATAATAACCTTAAATGTAAATGGATTAAATACTCCAATCAAAAGGCATAGGGTATCTGAATGGATAAGAAAACACGACTCATATATTTTCTGTCTACAAGAGGCCCACCTCAGAACAAAGGACTCACACAGGCTGATAGTGAATGGATGAAAAATTTTTTTCAGGTGAATGGAAATGAAAAAAAAAAAAAAAGCTGGCATAGCAATGCTTATATCTGGCAAATTAGACCTCAAAGTGAAGGCCATAACGAGATAAGGAAGGCCACTTCATAATACTAAAGGGAGCTATTCAACAAGAGGATATAACTCTTGTAAACATATATGCACCCAATACAGGAGCACCCAAATACATTAAAAAAAGACCCTGGAAGATATCAAGGGAGATATCAACAGCAATACAGTCATAGTAGGGGACTTTAATACCCCATTGACACCACTGCATAAATCCTCTAAATAAAAAATCAGCAAAGGAACAGTAATCCTAAATGGCTCACTAGATCAGATGGACTTAATTGATATCTTCAGAAAATTTCACCACAAAGCTACAGAATATATGTTCTTCTCAAGTGCACATGGGACATTTTCAAAGATAGACCACATATTGGGACACAGGCAAAATCTCTTCAAATTCAAGAAGATAGAAATCATATCAAGCATCTTCTCAGACCACAATGGCATAAAATTAGAAATCAAGTACAATAAAAACAATGAAAAAAAAATCAAACACTTGGAGGCTAAATAGCATGCTATTAACCCTACCAGACCGCTGTACCGATTTTTCGGTAATTTCCGAATCTGCTGCTATACCGCTGTACCTAATTTTTGGTGCTTTGCCTAGTACGTGAAAAAAATGCATCACAAACTAAAAATAACCAACCAATCGTTGTCAAAGCTCATGGTAAACCATTGCAAATGTTTGCCCCTATGTGTTTGAATTGACTTTGTGTGGTTTAATGTGAAAAAATTCTGAAAATTCACAATGAAGCGAGCAGCTGATGAACCAAGCACTTCAATAGGAAAGCGAAGTAGGTCTAGGCTTATCACAGTCCAACAGGTGATCGATACTTTGGTTGATTCAGACTCTGAGGAGTCAGAATTTCATCAAGAATATGTTTCCAGTTCAAGTGACACAGACAGTGAGAGCTCGAGTGATGAGGAGAATCTTGAACCTTATAGATCTAGAGCTAGATCGATAGTAAGAGAAGGGGTGTGTGTCCCTCAAACAGCTGATGGGGGAGATCTAGGTGGTGATGAAGGTTGGACAAGGAATTTTGTATCACCAAATACAGATCTGAATTTCAATGAGGATGGAAAAGGCCCAGTGAACATTCCTGGATCTATCACAGAAGAGAGTGAACCGATTGACTTTTTATCCTTGTTTTCAGATGATACTTTCTGGCAAAATTTGACAGAGAAAACCAACCTCTGGGCATATAGCAAAGCCCAACTCCTACAATGCCAAAAATTTCAAGGATGCCACAGTGGAAGAAAGGAAGGCTTTTCTTGGACTGAGGATCTATATGGAATACTTATGTATAAAGCCCAGCTATCGGGATCATTGGACAAATGAGGGCTCTTTGTTGGGTTTACTCCGGATTTCGAAATGTTATGACTCGAGACAGATTCTTGGCCCTTTGGAGTTTTTTACACATAATTGATGAGGAAGACACAGATATCAATAACACAGATAGAATATATAAAGTTAGGCCTTTCTTGGAAAGTCTGCTCCCCAAGTTTTTCCACTTCTATCTGCCAAAGCAACATTTGAGCCTAGATGAGGGGATGATCCCAACAAAAAACCGCTTGGCCATCAAGCAGTATATCAAGGATAAGCCCACAAAGTGGGACATCAAGTCTTTCCTTCTCTGTGAAGGTGAGACTGGCTACAGTTTGAATGCAGAAATCTACACTGGTGCTGCACCAATGCCTACAAAAGACTTGGGCGCAGTAGGAAATACAGTCGTTCGTCTCCTGACCTCATATGCAATGGAAAATAAATCTCATGTGCTTGTCATGGACCGGTTCTACAACTCTGTAACCCTTGCTAAATATGCACTGTCAGAATTACACACAGGAATTGTGGGAACCCTACAGCAAAACAGGAAGCAGTTTCCTAAGTCGCTGAAAAGTGTAAAAAAAACTTGCTAGAGGTGACAGTCAAGAAAGTGTAACATTTTTAGTTTGGCAGGATAGAAAGCCCATCACATTTATTTCGAACTACCACGATCCAGCCCAAAATGTAGTAATAAACAGAAGAAATAAAGATGGCAGTGTGCAAGAAATACAGATGCCACAGCTGGTGAAGGACTATAATAAATATATGGGTGGCTGTGACAAAATGACCAGATGATCTGCCTTCACCGGTCTCATCATCATTACTGCTGGCCCCGGCGGCTTTTCATAAAATTTTTTATGTGGGCCAGTTATAATTCTTATATCTTGTATGCTTCAAAGCAGCAAACTGCTTCAAAAAAGCCAGTTTATTTCACCAGATATATTCAGAAACTGTGCCTGCAACTTATTGGTGGATACAGGACATCAGCCCACCGCCACCCACAAAAGGAACCCTGCCCTCAATGGATGACCCCAGGCAATCATTTTCCAGAGATTCCCCCTGGGACATCATCTAATCATATCTGTGTTGTGTGCATGGAAAAGCACTCCAGGTACAACAAGCAAAATCCTGGAGTGTCTTACGAAGACAATCCATGCAAGAAGGTTAAGAGCAACATCTGGTGCTCACTTTGCAAGAAGTACCTCTGTGAAACAAGGCTCATCCTGCTGGGTGGATTGGCACACAAAGGTTGAATATTGGTGCTAGATGAAAGGTAGACTTATTTTCTACAATGTCTCCAAGACCCATCTTATTCTAACCACTTGTTTGCATGTAACTAACATTTTTCTATATCATGTTGATTTTTTTCTCTTTAATGCTCAGGAGGCCAGGTATAGGGGACAGTTAGGTTCAGGGCCTCAGGTCTGGTAGGGTTAAACAATGATTGGGTTTCCAAAGAGATCAAAGAAGAAATAAAAAGCATCCTGTTAGTAAACGACAATGAAAACACAACAATCCAAATTCTATGGGACACAGTGAAAGCAGTCTTGAGAGGGAAGTTCATAGCTCTACAGGCCTACCTCAAACACACACACACACACATACACACACACACACACACACAACACAACACAAGAAAAAATGGTAATAAATTATCTAACCCTACATCTCAAAGAATTGGAAAGAGAGCAACAAGAAAACCTCAGAGTAAGCAGAAGAAATGAAATAATAAAGGCCAGAGAGGAAATAAAGGACAAAGAGTAAAACAAACAAACAAGCAAACAAACAAAAAAACCCAATACAAAAGATCAATAAAACCAAGAGCTTGTTCTTTGAAAGGATAAACAAGATTGATGAACCTCTAGCCAGGCTCACCAAGAAGCAGAGAGAGAGGACCCAAATAAACAAAATCAGAAATGAAAGAGGCGAAGTACAACACACCCCACAGAAATACAAAGGATTATGAAAAAATATTATGAACAACTATATTCCAACAAACTGGACAACCTAGATGAAATGGACATATTTTTGGAAAAATACAAGCTTCCAAAACTCAAGAATTAAACCTGAATAGGCTGATAACTACTGAAGAAATTGAAGCAGTAATAAAATCTTCCAACAATAAAAACCCTCATCCAGACAACGTTAGAGGGGAGTTCTACCAAGCATTCAAAGAAGAACTAAAAACCTATCATCCTCAGTCTATTGCAAAAATTTCAGGAGGACGGCACACTTCCAAGCTCTTTCTATGAAGCCAACATTACCCTAATTCTAAAACCTGATAAAGACACCACAAAGAAAGAAACTAAAGGCCAATATCCTTGATGAACATAGATGCTAAAATCCTCAACAAAATTTTAGCAAATTAGATCTAGCATTACATTAGAAAGATCATGCACCAGGACCAAGTGGTATTTATTCCAGGGATGCAAGGATGGTACAATATCCACAAATCAATAAATGTGATACATCACATTAAATTGAGAAAGAAAAATCACATATATCAATTGATGCAGAAAAAGCATTTGACAGAATCCAACACCCTTTCTTGATAAAAACTCTCAGCAAAGGGGGAATAGAACGATGACGAAACCAACATCATCATATGAGCCAACATCATACTCAATGGGCAAAATTAAAACCATTTCCCCTAAGAACAGGGTCAAGACAGAGATGCCCACTTTCACCACTCCTGTTCGAGATAGTACTGGAAGTGCTAGCCATAGCGATCAGAAAAGAAGAATAAATAAAAGGCATCCAAATTGGAAAGAAGTAAAATTGTCATTATTCACAGATGACATGATACTGTACATAGAAAACCCCAAAGACTCCATAAAAAAACTAGTAGACTTAAAAAATGAATTTGGCAATGTAGCAGAATACAAAATTAACACCTAGAAATCTTTGGTTTTTTTATACACCAACAATGAACTCACAGAAAGATAAACTATAAAATCAATCCTTTTACCATTGCACCAAAAAAAATTAAGATACCTAGGAATAAACTTAACTAAGGAGGTAAAAGACCTTTTTGTGAAAAAAGAGATAGAGGAAGACATAAACAGATGGAAGAACATACTGTATTTATTGATTGATAGAATCAACATCATTAAAATGTCCATACTACCCAAAGCAATTTATAGATTCAATGCAATTCCCATTAAAACACCAATGGCATATTTCACAGACCTAAAACAAACTGTCCAAAAATTCATCTGGAATAAAAAAAGACCCTGAATAGCCACAGCAGTCCTGAGAAAGAAGAACAAAGTTGGAGGGATCACAATACCAAGCTATATTACCAAGCCACAGTTCTCAAAACTGCCTGGTACTGGTACAATAACAGACATATAGACCAATGGAATAGAACAGAGAACCCAGAAATTGACCCAAGAAATTATGCTCAATTAATATTTGACAAAGGAGGCAAGAGCATACAATGGAGTCAAGACAGTATCTTTAATAAATTGTGCTGGGAAATTTGGTCAGATACATGCAAAAAAAAAAGAAAAGAAAGAAAAGAAAAAGAAAAGAAAAGAAAAAAGAAACTAGATCATCAACTTATGCCCTGGCCAGCGGGGTCTTCTAACGAGGGTACCAAGGCGGCGCACCTAAGAGAATGAGAGACAGACAAGGGACGCAGAAGAATGGAGGCAAGACAAAAGGGTTTCTGCTCAAACCTCCAATTTTATTTTTTACAGCGTTCCTTATATGTGGTTCCTAGTAGGGGTGGGGGCTGGACGGGCTATGTAGGCTTATGTGATTGGCTAAGGTATATCAGGTAAAGGTGGTGACTATAGATAGGGTATGTGGCCGTTGAAGGGCGGCTACAGAAGGAATGCTTTGTCCTCAGGCAAGAGGAAGTGGGCCTGCGGTTGGGACCTAGTTTCCGTGAGTTTCTGTTTCAGTAACTTACTGAAGTAAGGTCAGAGTTAATCCTTTGACCAACTCTTGGCTCCTGACAAACTTATACCATACACAAAAAACAAATTCAAAATAGTTAAAGGACTTAAATGTAATATGGGAAACCATAAAAATCTTTGAAGACTCCATAGGCAGCAAAATATCAGGCATATGTCCTTGCAATATCTTTACTGATACAGCTCCTAGGGCAATGGAAACTAAGGAGAAAATAAACAAATGAGACTACATCAAAATAAAAAGCTTCTGCACAGCAAATGAAATCATCAACAAAACAACAAGAAAGCCCACTGCATGGGAGAACATATTTGTCAATGCTATTTCAGATAAAATTTTAATCTCCAAAATTTACAGGGAACTCATATAACTTAACAAAAGGAAAATAAACAATCCAATCAAAAAACGGGCAAAGGACCTCAATAGATACTTTTTGAAAGAGGACATACAGAGGCCGAGAGATATATGAAAACATGCTCAAAGTCACTATCACTAATATTCCAAGAGATGCAAATTAAAACAATAATGAGGTACCATCTCACACCTGTCAGAATGGCTATCATCAACAAATCAACAAACGACAAGTGCTGGTGAGGATGTGGAGAAAAAGGAACCCTGGTGCACTGCTGGTGGGAATGCAGACTGGTGCAGCCACTGTGAAAAACAGTATGAAGTTTACTCAAAAAATTAAAAATGGAACTCCCATTTGACCCAGTAATCCCAGTCCTAGGACTATATCCCAAGAAACCAGAAACACCAATCTGAAAGGATATATACACCCCTATGTTCATAATAGCACAATTTACAATAGCTACGATTTGGAAACAGCCTAAGTGCCCATCAGCAGATTAATGGATTAAAAAATGGCGGTACATCTACACAATGTAATATTATGCTGCTATACAAAAGAAGGATCTTTTACCATATGCAACAGCATTGATGGAACTGGAGAGCATTATGCTAAGCAAAATAAGCCAATTGGAGAAAGATAAATACCACATTATCTCACTCATATGTGGGATAGAATGAGCAACATAAACTGATGAACAAAAATAGATTCAATGACAAGGTAGCACTGAACAGATCATCCAACCTCAGAGAGAAGGCAGGGGAGGGGGTGTTACAGATCAACGAAAAGACTTGTATTCTTGCATATTAGCATAACCAATGGACACAGACACTGGGGTGGTGGGGGCTTGCCCTTGGAGGTGGGAGTGGCCAAGGGGGGTGGTCAATTGGGGAAAAAAAGACATGTAATACTAAATAATTAAAAAAAAGAAATAAAGCAGGGGAGATTACAAATGGTGGTGGAGTAAGTGGATGCCACACATACACATTCCAAGGACCAAACTGGAAAGAAAAAATACAAAAACAACATCCTGCATAATCAACTGAAGACTAGCTGGAGAGAACCATGATAACCAAGTATGGGAATTGAGACAGCATAGAGACTGTTAGGAAGGGCAGAGCCAAGAAAGGGCTGGCAGGGCTATCACAGACAGCAGCTGAAGTTCTGGAGAGATATATCAGCTGTGTGGGGTTTAGAATGCTGGGGTCTAAACCCCAAGCTGCCCCCCCCCGCCCCGGCAGAGAGCACCAGAACTGAGAAAGGTGCCCACATAACATATGGCTGTGAAAAGCATCAGGGTTGCTTTTGCCAGGGAGAGACATCTATAAATGCAGGTACCCTCTTAAAAGGACAATGCATAAAATTTTGTATGAAGCCACTCACCTTGGGCTCCAGCAGATGGAAGACAAAGTGCACTGGAGCTACTTAAGCCGAAGCCAAGTTTGGAAGCTCTTGGGGTAGAGCTCAGAAGGCAGACTGCACAGTTTCCTGTGCTGAGTCATTCCTTCATGCTTTGGAGGATATCTTTCTCAGGCAGACCTTTGCTATCCAGGTGGTTTTTGCCTCGGGAAAAGATAGTTGCTTCACCCTGTGGAGTTTCTGAGGCCCACTAAGAGACTGAGAAAAACAATTAGCCTTCAGGCAGAAACAGTTGCCCCACCCTGTTGGTAAACCTCTCGCCCCACATGTGGACAATTGTCTGAGGCTACTCAAGGCTTAATGTAACCAGTCTACAGGCAGAGAAACGTCTTTGGAATCTTTGAGTCCTTGCCTGATCTAATTAGTCAGAAAGAGCAGTAGTCACTGTCCTGCAGTAGAGGCATAGTAGATTTATATAATACATAGTCATAAACCCAAACCAGCAGCCAAAATGGGGAGGTAAAAAAAATCCCCAAATGAAAGAACAAGAGAATTCTCCAGAAGAAGAGCTACATGAAATGGAGATAAGAAATTTTTCAGACATAGAGTTCAGAATAATGATGGCAAAGATGCTCAATAGCATGAGAAAAGATATAGTAACTATGAAGAATAACATAGCACTAATAACACAGTGGAAGGAATACACAGCAGATTAGGGGAAGCCTAGGAACAGATCAGTGCATTAGAAGATAGGGTAGAAAAAGTCAGGGAACCAAAAAGAAAAAAACAGGAGGATAGCTTAACCTTTTGCACTCGGATGTCGAGTGTGACTCGACACAGTTAGCATCGGTAGCAGCTCGTATGTCGAGCCACACTCAACACGTAGTTTCACCGCGGGGGGAAGGGGGATTTTTGTCTATTTTTCCAGTATCTTTTCTTGTTTTCCTTAGCATGAAAGGACAAGTAAAATGTAAATGCCGTCTCAACTGATGCCAAAAAAGAAAAAATGAAAAACCGATAACGCATGTGAAATTTATTAGGAAACTAGTACATGATCTTGTTGGAGAATTCAGAGATGGTACACTAACTTCCAGGGGTAGATTATTATCCACTAACTTAGAGCAACGTTTAGATAGAAAGCTCCATATAATCACACCTCACCCTAACAAAAAACACAAAGATTGTGTTGTTTGTTCTAACAGAAAAATCAAAGGAGGAAGAAGAGAGATGATTTATATTTGCGAAACATGTGAATGTAAACCAGGTTTTCATGTGGGTGAATGTTTCAAAAAATATCACACCATGAAAAATTATAGAGATTAAAATTACTCTTTGAATATATCAATAATTTGAAATATAAAAAAATCCAAATAAATAAGTTTGTATGAAAAGAAACTCCAGTTTTTTATTCTACTGCTGTGCTTTGTAAAATCTGGGGTATTTAAAAAATTAAATCCCGAGTAGAATAAAGGAATCGAGAAGAAAGCAAGCAAAGGGTTAAGGGAGTTGTGGGACAACATAAACTGTAACAGTCCTATATAATAAAAGGCTAATATGCAAATAGACTGAATGGTGAAACAAATAAACAACCGAACAATTGGTCACTATTATGTGTGCTGACCAGCAGGGGGCGTGTGCCGAAAATGGAAGGTGTTGATTGTAGCTGGATGGTGGAGCAGGTGAGTGGGGATGTCAAGTCAAGACAGTGCGCCAGTCACTGTCATCGGGGCGAGTCTCTGGTGGTTACTGAAAATTCTTTGCTCCCATGTGCTGTGGTCCTGCCCGGCACTTGCACCTGCTGCTGGCACTGGCCCTGCTCACACCTGCTGCCAGCGACAAAGCCACCACTCTCACCCACTGTCAGCGTTGGCCCCACTCACACCTGCAGCTGGCACTGGAGCTGCTGCTCACACCCGCTGCCAGTGCCCAGTGCCAGTCCCAATCACTCAGCACCATCAGTGGGTGTGAGTGGTGGCTGCCGGCCCTGATTGCCCCTGAAAGCTTCTCCACCTCCCTCTGCTCCTGAGGGGTGATCAGGGCAGCAGTCACTGCTCACACCCACTGACAGTGCTGGCCCCGCTCTCACCCACTGCTGGCACTGGCCCCAAACGCTCCATGCTGTCAGCAGGTGGGAGCGGGGCCAATGCCTAAGCATGTGGGAGTGGCAGCGGCAGGAGTGGGGCTACTGGCAGACGGGACCAGGGCTGCGGCGAGAGGAGCTGGGTGGGGTCGTGGAAGATGGGCCGAGACCCACCCCTGTGCCTACCGCAGCCTTGCAGCCCACAGTTCCTTTCAAGGTGCACAAATTCGTGCACTGGACCCCTAGTATTCACATAACCGATGTGAAAGAAAGAGAAGAAATTGAGCAAGGCATAGAGAATGTGTTTGACGAAATAAAGGCAGATACCTTCCCTGGTGAACAAAAAAGTCACATAAGTCCAGGAGGCACAGAGAAGACCAAACAAGAACCCAAACAGGCTCATGCCCAGACACATCATAATTAAAATGCCAAAATTAAAAAAAACACAAAAACAATCTTAAAGGCAGCAAGAGAAAAGCAATTTGTTACTTACAAAGGAGCTCTCATAAGGCTGTCAGCTAATTTCTTATCAGAAACTCTGCAGGCTGGAAGGAAATGGCATGAAATACTCAAGGTAATGAAAAACAAGGATCTGAAACCAAGATTACTATATACAGCAAGGCTATCATTAAAAATAGATGGTGAAATAAAGAGTTTCCCTGACCAAAAAGAAAAAAAGGCTAAAGTACTTTTATCACTACCAAATGAGAACTATAAGAAATGCTAAAGGGACTGGTGTAATGAGAACAAGGAGTATATATAGAGAGAAGTGTAGGCATACAAAATTACAATAGCAATAAAGAAATACCTATCAATAATAACTTTGAATGTAAATGGATTAATGTTCCAATCAAAAGACATCGTGTAGCTGAATGGCTACAAAAACATGACCCAACTATATATGTCTACAAGAGACCCACCTCAGACCAAAAGACTCACATAGGATGAGAGTGAAGGATTGGGACAAATTTTCCATGCAAATAAAAGTGAAAAGAAAAAGCTGGGAATTAATACTCATATATGATAAAATAAACTTCAAAATAAAGGCCATCACAAGAGACAAAAAAGGTCACTACATAATACTAAAGGGATCAACCAACAAGAGACTATAACCCTGGTAAACATATATGCACCCAATAAAGGAGTACCTAAGTATACAAACAACAACAACAAACTTCTAGAGGACTTTAAGTGAGAGATCCACAACAATGCAGTCATAGTAGGCGGCTTTCCCACCATGCTAACCTCACTGGATATCTTCCAGAAAAAATTTAACAAGGAAACAGTGACTCTAAATGACATACTGTATCAGATGGATTTAATTGACATTTATAGATAATTTCACCCCAAAGCTGCAGAATATACATTCTTCTCAAGTACACATGGGTCATTCACAAAGTTAAATGACATGTTGGGACACAAAAAAAGTCTCTACAACAAGCATGTTAAACTCAAAGGCTAACATGGGCCAAATAAACGAGGCATGTGGCCTGTGGGCCACGAGTTTGATATTATTGCTCTACAAGTTAAAGATTGAAGTCATATCAAGCATCTTCTCAGATCACAATGGAATGATATTAGAAATTAACTACAGTAAAAACACTCAAACACATGGAGGCTAAATAGCATGTTATTAAACAAAGAATGGTTTACTTATGAGATCAAGAAATACATAAAACACTTCCTGGAAACAAATGAAAATGAACACACAACAACCCACAGTCTCTGGAACACAGCGAAAGCAGTCCTGAGAGGGAACTTCATAGCATTAAAGGCCTACCTCAAAAACTCAGAAAATCAATAATAAAGTATTTAACCCTACAACTTAAAGAATTAGAAAGAGAACAATGAGAAATACCCAGAGTAAGTAGAAGGATGGAAATAAAGATCAGAACAGAAATAAGTGACATAGAGACTAAAAAAATAATGTAAAAGATAAATGAAACCAAGATCTGGTTCTTTGAAAAAATAAACAAGATTGATGATTTATTAGCCACACTCATCAAGAAATAAAGAGAGAGGACCCAAATAAATAAAATCAGAAACAAAAAGAGTGAAGTTACAACTGACACCACAGAAATACAAAGGATTGTAAGAAAATACTATGAACAACTATATTGCCAATGAACTGAACAATGTGGATGAAATGGACAAATTCCTAGAAAAATACAATCTCCCAAAACTGAATCAGAAGAATCAGAAAACTTGAATAGGCCAATAACAACAGAGGAAATAGAAGCTGTATTGAAAACACTCTCAGCAAACAAAAGCCCGGGTCTGGATGGCTTCACTGGCGAGTTTTTCCAAACATTCAAAGAAGAACTAACACCTATACTTCTCAAACTATTCCAAAAAATCCAGGAGGAAGGAGCACTTCCACGCTCTTTTTATGAGGCCAGCATTACTCTAATTCCAAAACCAGGTAGATATTACAAAGAAAGAGAATTACAGGCCAATATTCCTTATAAACATAGATGCTAAAATACTCAACAAAATATTAGAAAATAAAATCCAGCAATACATTGAAAAGATCATAAACCATAACCAAGTAGGGTTTATTCCAGGAATGCAAGGCTGGTACAATATTTAAAAATCAATAAATGTGATACAACATATAAACAAATTGAAAGACAAAAACCACACGATCATGTTAATAGATTCAAAAAAAGCATTCGACAAAATCCAACACCTATTTTTTGATAAAAACTCTCAGGAAAGTGGGAATAGAAGGAGCGTATCTCAACATGATAAAGGCCATATATGACAAACCTACAGCGAACATCATACTCAGAGGGCAAAAACTAAAACCATTTCCCCTCAGAACAGGAACAAGACAAGAATGTCTGCTTTTACCACTCTTATTCAACATAGTACTAGAAGTCCTAGCCATAGTGATCAGACAAGAAGAAGAAATCAAATGCATTCAAATTGGAATGGAGGAAGTAAAACTTCATTATTCACAGATGATATGATATTGTAAATAGGAAACCCTAAAGACTTCAACAAAAAACTACTAGATTTCATAAATGAATTTGGCATTTGGCAGTGTAGCAGAATACAACATGAACACCCATAATCTATTGCTTTTTTTATACACCAATAATGAATTCTCAGAAAGAGAAACTAAACAAACAATCCCACTTACCATTGTATCAAAAAATTAAGAAACTTAGGAATAAACTTAACGAAGGAGGTAAAAGACTTGTACTTGGAAAGCTGAAGACATTGAAAAAAAAAGCTAGAGAAAGATATAAACAAATGGAAGAATATACTGTTTTCATGGATTGGTAGCACCAACATCATTAATAGGTCCATACTACCAAAGGTATTCTACAGAGTCAATGCAATTCCTATTAAAATATCAACAGCATTCTTCACAGAACTAGAACACATACTCCAAAGATTTATAAGTACTAAAAAAGACCCCTAATAGCTGAGAAAGAAAAACAAAGTTGGAGCAATAATAATACCAGATATCAAGTTATACTACAGAGCCACTGTAAAGAAAACAGCCTGATAATGGCATAAGAACAGGTATATAGATAAATGCAACAGAACAGAGACCCCAGAAATTGACCCAAGCTATTATGCTCAATTAATATTTGACTAAGGACTCGAGAAAATAAAATGAAGTCAAAACAGTCTCTTTAGTAAATGGTGTTGTGAAAATAAACTAGACCATCAACTTACACCATACATAAGAATAAACTTAAATTGGATAAAAGACTTAAATGTAATTCAGTAAACCATAAAAATCCTAGAAGAAACCATAGGCAGCAAAATCTCACACATCTCTCATAGCAATATGTTTACAGATACATCTCCTAGGGCAAAATAAACTAAGGAGAAAATAAACAAATGGGAGTACATCAAAATAAAAAGTTTCTGCCCAGCAAAAGAAACCATCAACAAAACAAAAAGGGAGCCCACTGTGTGGGAGAACATATTTAGCAATGATACATCTGATAAAGGTTTAATATCCAATATATACCAGTATAGGGAAATATTATAATTTAAGACAGATAATCTAATTAAAAAATTGGCAAAGGACCCAGATAGATACTTCCCCAAAGTGTACATACATATGGCCAAGAGACATATGAAAAAATGCTCAGTCACTGATCATCAGAGAGATGCAAATTAAAATGACAATGGGGTGTTACCTCATACCTGTCAGAATGGCTTCCACCAACAAATCAACAAATGACAAGTGCTGGTGAGGATGTGCAGAAAAAGGAACACTAGTACATTGCTAGTGGGAATGCAGACTGGTGCAGATACTGTGGAAAACAGTATTGAATTTCATTAGAAAATTATATATATATAGAATCGTCATTTGACCCAGTGATCCCACTTCTAGGAATATATCCTAAGAAACCAGAAACACCAATCAGAAAGAATATATTCACCCCTATGTTTATAGCAGCACAGTTTACAATAGCTAAGATCTAGAAATAGCCCAAGTGCTCATCAGTAGATGAGTGGATAAAAAAATAGCGGTTTATTGATACCATGGAATATTACACAGCAGTTAAAAAGAACAATCTCTTACCCTTTGAGACAGTATGGAGGCACCGGAGAGCATTATGCTAAGCAAAATAAGCCAGTCAGAGAAAGAGAAGTATCACATGATCTTACTCATATGTGGAATCTAATGAACAAAATAAACTGATAAACAAAATAGAGGCATAGAAGCACAGAAGAGACTGTGGAATCTCAGAGGCTAGGTGGGGGAGGGTGAGTGCATGGGGAGTGATCAACCAAAGAACTTTTATGCATATATGCACAACCCATGGGCACAGATAATAGGGTGGTGAAAGCCTGGGATGAGTTCGGGCTGGGCTAGAAGTTGTCATTGGGGAACAAATGGGACATACATAATACTTTCAACAATAAAGATAAAAAAAAATAAAGTAAGGTAATGAGTAGAAAAAATGTAACAGCAATGCATGAGAGTTCCAATTGTTCCATATCCTCAGCAGAACTGCTGTGTATTATTTGTGTTTCATTTTAGCCATTTTAGCAGGCACATAGGGTATCTCATTGTTTTTTATTATCCAGTGGTGTTGAGTATCTTCTCATATGTAACTATTTGCATTTCTTTGGTGAAGTATCTGATCAAATTTTTTGCCCATTTAAAAAACTTGGGTTGTCTTCTCTTTTAGTTACAAAGATCTTCATATGTTTGGATACAAGTCTATTTTTAGATACTGTGGTTCATCTTTGTATTTTCTGTTTTTAAAATTCTTAAATAATATTTAGAGAGAGGAAAGGAGAGGGAGAGAGAAACATTGATTTGAGATTGAGCTTGAAACCTGGGAATCAAACCTTGCCACCTTTCAGTGCACAGGACAAGACCCAACCCATGGAGCCACACCAGCCAGGGCTGTCTTTGTATTTTCTTTCTTTTTTTAAAAAATATTATTTTTGTTTAAAGTATTACATTTATTAGTACAGATATCTCCTTTTTTCCCCCCATTGACCTTCCCCCAACCTCCCCTACCCTCTGCCGCATGCCCTCATCCCACCCCCCAGTGTCTTGTGTCCATTGGTGTGCTTATATGCATGCATACAAGTCCTTTGGTTGATCTATTTCCCTCCCTCCCCAACACTCCCCAGCCTTCCCGCTGTAATTTGACAGTCTGTTGGGTGCTTTACTGCCTCTGTATCTATCTTTTTATTCATCAAGTTAAGTGTTCTTTATTTTCCATAAATGAGTGAGATCATGTGGTATTTTTCTTTCATTGCCCGGCTTATTTCACTTAACATAATGCTCTCCAGGTCCATCCATGCTGTTGCAAATGGTAAGAATTCCTTCTTTTTAATAGCAGCATAGTATTCCATTGTGTAGGTGTACCATAGTTTTCTAATCCACTCGTCTGCTGATGGGCATTTAGGCTGTTTCCAAATCTTAGCTATGGTGAACTGTGCTGCTATGAACATAGGGGTGCATATATACTTTCTGATTGGTGTTTCTAGTTTCTTGGGATATATTCCTAGAAGTGGGATTACTGGGTCAAATGAGAGTTCCATTTCTAGTTTTTTGAGGAAACTCCATACTGTTCTCCACAGTGGCTGCACCAGTCTGCATTCCCACCAGCAGTGCACTAGGGTTCCTTTTTCTCCACATCCTAGCAAGCACTTGTTGTTTGTTGATTTGTTGATGATTGCCATTCTGACAGGTGTGAGATGGTACCACATTGTCATTTTGATTTGCATCTCTTTGCATCATTTTATTTGCATCTCTCGGATAATTAGTGACTTTGAGCATGTTTTCATGTGTCTCTTGGCCTTCCTTCTGCCTTCTTTCGAAAAGATTCTATTTAGCTCCGTTGCCCATTTTTTTTATTGGATCATTTATCTTTCTTTTATTAAGTTGTATAAGTTCCCTGTAGATGTTGGAGATTAAACCTTGATCAGTGATAACATTTGCAAATATGTTCTCCCATACAGTGGGCTTTCTTGTTGTTTTGTTGATGGTTTCTTTTGCTGTGAAAAAGCTTTTTATTTTGATGTAGTCCCATTTGTTTATTATCTCTTTAGCTTCCATTGCCCTAGGAGCATTATCGGTGAAGAAATTGCTTTGGCATATGTCTGAGATTTCTCTGCCTGTGGATTCCTCTAGTATTTTTATGGTTTCCCATCTTATGTTTAAGTCCTGTATCCATTTTGAGTTTATTTTTGTGTATGGTGTAAGTTGGTGGTCTAGTTTCATTTTTTGCACGTATCTGTTCAATTTTCCCAACACCATTTATTGAAGAGACTGTCTTGACTCCATTTTATGTTCATGCCTCCTTTGTCAAATATTAATTGAGCATAGTGGTTTGGGTCGATATCTGGATTCTCTATTCTATCCCATTAGTCTATATGTCTGTTCTTGTGCCAGTACCAGGCTGTTTTGAGAACAGTGGCTTTGTAATACAGCTTGAAATCTGGTATTGAGATCCCACCTACTTTGTTCTTCTTTCTCAGGATTGCTGTGGCTATTTTTTTTTTTATTCCAGATGAATTTTTGGAGAGTTCTTTCTAGGTCTGTGAAATATGCCGTTGGTTTTTTAATGGGGAGTGCATTGAATCTATAGATTGCTTTGGGTAGTATGGACATTTTAATGATGTTGACTCTACCAACCCATGAACATGGTATGTTCTTTCATCTGTTTACATCTTCCTCTATCTCTTTTTTCAGTGTCCTGTAGTTTTCCGCATACAGGTCTTTTACCTCCTTAGTTAAGTTTATTCCTAGGTATCTAAATTTTTTGGTGCAATGGTAAATGGGATTGCTTTTTTAGTCTCTCTTTCTGTAAGTTCACTATTGGTGTATAGAAATGCCATAGATTTCTTGGCGTTAATTTTTATCCTGCTACATTGCCGAATTCATTTATTAAGTCTAATAGTTTTTTGATGGAGTCTTTCGGGTTTTTTATGTACAATATCATGTCATCTGCAAATAAGGACAGTTTTACTTCTTTTCCAATTTGGATGCCTTTTATTTCTTCTTCTTGTCTAATTGCAATGGCTAATACTTCCAGTACTATGTCAAACAGGAGTGGTGAGAGTGGGCATCCCTGTCTTGTTCCTGTTCTTAGGGGAAATGGTTTTAGTTTTTGCCCATTGAGTATGATGTTAGATGTGGGTTTATCATATATGGCTTTTATTATGTTGAGGTATGATCCTTCTATTCCCACCTTGTTGAGAGTTTTTCTCAAGAAAGGGTGTTGGATTTTGTCAAATGCTATTTCTGCATGAATTGATATGACTATGTGATTTTTATCTCTCAATTTGTTTATGTGATTTGCAGATATTGTACCATCCTTACATTCCTGGGATAAATCCTACTTGGTCATGGTGTATGACCTTTCTGATGTACTGCTGGATCTGATTTTCTAGAATTTTGTTGAGGATTTTGGCATCTATGTTCATGAGGGATATTGGCCTGTAATTCTCTTTCATTGTGTTGTCTTTATCTGGTTTTGGTATTAGGGTGATGCTGGCTTCATAGAAGGAGCTTAGAAGTGTTCCTTACTCTTGAATTTTTTGGAATAGTCTGAGGAGGGTAGGTTTTAGTTCTTCCTTGAATGTTTGGTAAAACTCCCCCGTGAAGCCGTCTGGCCCTGGGCTTTTGTTTGCTGGAAGCTTTTTGATGACTGCTTCAACTTTTTCCATAGTTATTGGTCTATTGAGATGTTTAGATTCTTCTTGATTGAGTTTTGGAAGGTTATATTTTTCTAGGAATATGTCCATTTCCTCCAGGTTGTCCAGTTTGTTGGAATAGAGTTGTTCATAGTATTTTTTAACAATCCTTTGTATTTCAGTGGGGTCTGTTGTTATTTCACCTCTTTAATTTCTGATTTTGTTTATTTGGGTGCTCTCTCTTTGCTCCTTGGTGAGCCTGGCTAGAGGTTCATCAATCTTGTTTATCCTTTCAAAGAACCAGCTCTTGGTTTTGTTGATCTTTTGTATTTTTTTTTTTTTTTAGTCTCAATATGGTTTATCTCCACTCTGATCTTTATTATTTCCTTCCTTCTGCTTGCACTGGGCTTTTCTTGTTGCTCTCTTTCTAACTCTTTGAGTTGTAGGGTTAGGTAATTTATTACCATTGTTTCTTGTTTTTTTGCAGTCGGCTTGTAGAGCTATGAACTTCCTTTTCAAGACTGCTTTCACTGTGTCACATAGATTTTGGATTATTGTGTTTTCATTGTCACTTGTTGCCATGATGTTTTTTATTTCTTCTTTGATCTCTCTGGTAACCCAGTCATTGTTTAATAGCATGCTGTTTAACCTCATGTGTTTGATATTTTTGGATTTTTTTTTATTGTAGTTGATTCCCAGTTTTATGCCACTGTGATCTGAGAAGTTGCTTGATATGATTTCTATTTTCTTGAATTTGAAGAGACTTTACCTATGACCCAACATATGGTCTATCTTTGAAAATTACCCATGTGCACTTGAGAAGAATGTATATTCTGTGGCTTTGGGGTGAAATGTTTTGAAGATGTCAATTAATTCCATCTGGTCTAGTGAGTCATTTAGGATTGGTGTTTCTTTGCTGATTTTTTGTTTAGAGGATTTGTCCAATGGTGATAGTGGGGTATTATAATCTCCTACTATGATTGTATTGCTGTCAATCTCTCCCTTGATATCCTCCAGGAGTTCTTTTTATGTATCTGGGTGCTCCTGTATTGGGTGCATATATGTTTACCAGTTATTTATTCTTGTTAGATTGCTCCCTTTAGTATTTTGAAATAGCCTTCATTATCTCATTGTTATGTCCTTCACTTTGAGATCTAATTTGTCAGATATAAGTATTGCTACCCTAGCTTTTTTTTCATTTCCATTCACCTGAAAAACGTTTTTCCATCCCTTCACCATCAGTCTGTGTGCGTGTTTTTTTTCCTGAGGTGGGTTTCTTGTAGTCAGCAGATATGTGCGTTGTGTTATCTTATCTAATTCGTTACCCTATGTCTTTTGATTGGGGCATTTAATCCATTTACATTTAAAGTTATTGATAGGTACTTATTTGTCACCATTTTTATTCTTTATCCCTGTGTTCCTTCTTCGCTTCCTATTTCTTCTTTTTTTACAGCAGACCCTTTAGCATTTCTTGCATTACTGGTTTGGTGGTAATAAATTCCGTTAGTCCTTTTTTGTCTGTGAAGCTCCTGATTTCACCTTCAATTTTGATTGATAGCCTTGCTGGGTATAGTATTCTTGGATTCAGACCTTTCCTTTGCATGACTTTGTATATTTCATTCCATTCCCTTCTGGCTTGATTTTTTTCTGTTGAGAAATTAGTCGCTAGTCTGATGGGGTTCATTTGTAGGTAACTTTCTGTCTCTCTCTGGCCACTTTTAAGATTCTTACTTTGTTGTTGGTGTTTGCCAATTTAATTATAATGTGCCTTGGTGTTGGTTTTTTGAGGTTCATTTTGCTTGGTACTCTGTGAGCTTCTTGGATTCATGTGGGGTTTTTCTTCCCTATATCAGGGAAGTTTTCTGTCATTATGTCTTCAAACAGGTTTTCTATTCCTTGCTCAGTTTTCTCTCCTTCTGGAACCCATATTATGCGGATTTTGTTTTGTTTCGTGTTGTCCCAAAGTTCCCTTAGGCTCTCCTCCTGCTTTTTAATTTTTTTTCTAGAAGCTGCTCTACTTGGGTATTTTTTCCTACCTTGTCTTCTAGCTCACTGATGTGGTCCTCTGCTTCTTCTCGTCTACTCTTGATGCTTTCTATTGAGTTCTTTACAGCAGCGATGTCATTTTTCATTTCTTCTTGGTTCTTCTTCATTTCCTCTTGGTTCTTACTCATATTGTCGAATTTGTCTTCCATTCTTTTCAGCCACCTTATGACCATTTCTCTGAATTCTTTCTCTGACAGGTTGCTTGCCTCCATTTCCTTTACTTCCTTTTCTGGTGATGTCTGCTTTTCTTTCATATGCGGGCTGTTTCTTTGTCTCCCCATGGTTTCTCTTTTCCGGGTGTCTGGTTATGTAGTTCTCTCTCTCCTGTGTTGATTTAAAGGCACAAAATACAACACAACCAGGTACAACGCACAAGGTACTGAACAGAAATGTATTCACGATATTAACCCTTTGCACTCGCTTGCTTTTTTCTCGATTCCTTTATTCTAATGCTAACCGTGTCGAGTCACACTCGACATCCGAGTGCAAAAGGTTAATAACCCCAAATAAAGGTGACCACCAGAGAAAGGCAAATTAGAGGATAGGAGAGAAAGAAAAAGAGAAAAAAAAGAAAAGAAAGAAAGGAGTGCAAAAATAAAATTGGGAAAAGGAAAAATAAAGTAAGAGAGAAAAGAAAGAGAATAAGAAAGAAGAGGGGAATAAACTATATATATGAGGAGAAAACTCCAATAGAACAGCCACTAATCCCAACAAATGCCAGCAACAAGTACCTGGAGATGAATACAAAGTACAAACAACAACTAATATCAAGCGAGGTGAGGGAAAATAGAAGCAAAAAACAAAAAAAAACAAAACAAAAACAAAAACCACAAACAAAAACAAAACAAACAAAAAACAAAGAATAAGTAAAACAATCTCACAAACAAGCATAAAAAATCGATATAATCAACATTTAAGCAAACAACAACAAAAGGACAGAGAGAAAAACAATTTTTTGGATAGTGAAGACAGAAAAGAGAGAGGTGTGTATGGACTTGGACCAGGGGATCGGAAATTAGATATATAAGCAGGGTAAAATTTTAACAGGGGGTAAAAAGAAAGAATAGGGAAAATCTAAAGCAGGAAAAGGGTAAGAGAAACAGGACAGCTAAAGGGGAAAAGTTAGGAAGAAGTGATGGCATAAAGGTAAAGTTGAGATAGAGTAAAATGATGCTAATGAAAGATGAAAATAGAATGCAGAACACTAATCCCAATCCTACCTAATAAAATGGTAATATGTAAATTACCATCACTCCGCTATGCCCACGATTGGGCCAGCGGGAGGTGCAGGGGGCGGGATTCGGGGTGGCCGGGGTAGCCGATTGGGCCAGCAGGATGCTGAGCTCGCGTCGCCAGCGAGCTCAGCGTCTGCGTCATGGCTGTGCTGCAGAACAGAAGGGGCCTCTGGGGCAGCGAGCTCACGTCCCACCGCGGACCATCAAAAGCGAGGGAGCTGGGTGCCTATCTGCTCTGGCACCAGGCCTTTCAGAAGCCTCCGCCAAGCCGGAGGCACCCAGCTCCCTCGCAATCGAAAGCGAAAGTGTGTAGGGGACCCTACACGTGCATGATTCAATCATGCACTGGGCCTCTAGTGTAAAAATAAAAAATAAAAAAATGACACTTTTTTAAAAAAAGGTAAAATAGTAGTAGTAATAATACTGATTAAAAATAAAAATGTAATAATTAAAAAGGTAAAATCAAGTGAGGAAAAAAAGTAAAAAAATAGTTTCTTAAGTGAAAATGATGAAAAAAAAGATGAAAAAATAAAAATAAAAATAAATGTGCAGTAGTGAAGGTCATTCACTTCCTCTACTGTTCTGTTTGGCACACCTGTTTCCTAGTCAGGACAGTATTGCAGTTCTCTGCGTCCCACTGCTCCTCAGTGTTGTAAGCCAGTCCTGATTTTTAAGCAAGCAGTGTGTCTTAATTTCTTGTATTCCTTTATTTGTGATAACACAAGAGTCAATTTGTGATTAAACCCCTGGGTGGCAGTGTTTCTGGATTGACCTCGGGTCTATAGGTCCTCTCTAGCCAGTGCTTAGATCCTGCTTTCCCTGTGACACTCAATACTGGTTTGTGGGAGTGGGTTGCCCCAGAGCTGGTTCTCTGATGGTTATTCCCTGCTCTGATTCCCAGGTTCCACAAAAAAAACTTTCCCCTGAAGTCTCTTAGGGTGTCCTCAATTGGGTTATCCTATGTATTGGGCTTAATAATCAGAAGCAAGGATTTAAAGAGGAAAAAAAAAAAAAGAGCCAGCGCAAGTGTGCAAACTCCGGTGCTGCGCGCAAGTCTGTGCAGTCTTTTTTTCCCCCTTGGGTCTAAGAAGCCGGCACACTTTTAAAATTTTTAGGCTGTCCTTTTGAGTCAGACCAAAATGGGTTGCTTTTTAGATATCCCTTCTGTTAGCAGCTCACATTCACGGATCACACCAGCCCCAACAGCCACGGATTTTTCTAGGCGCAGACTTCCCCTGGTACTCCAGCTCCCGCAGTGCGTGTGTTTCTCTCTCCCATGGGGACCAGAGACCTCACCTTGTCCCAGGCGAAATCTGACTTTTCCATGGTGGAGTGTAGAGCTCCTCTGAATCTGCGTGTTTGCGCCAATTGGGGAGCGGTGTTCTGGGGTTCACAGCTGTTTGGTGGGTGCCGTAGTTGTAGATTTTCAGGCTTCCGATAACATCCACTTTCCCCTTCAAGATGCCATGGTCTCTGCATCTGAGCCAGTTGCTCCAGGAGGAACCCAGCAGCAGTGGGGGCTGCCTGGGCAGGGGAGCCCCGTCCAGCAGTCCCCCACCTTCTCCTGGAGTATAGCTGTCCCTCAACTCACCAACAAACACTCCCTGTGCAACCCTCAGCTGTTCTTTCTATCTGCTCCGGGACAAGGCTCGGGACACGTCTGTCTATTCCGCCGCCATACTTTTTTGTCTCTCTTTGTATTTTCTTAATGGTATCATATAAAAAGCAGAAACTTTTAATTTGTGATTCTAATTATCAATTTTTTTTCTTTGTGGTTTGTGCTCTTAGTGTCTAAAGAAATGTATTCTCTTACAGTTCTGGAAGCTTAAAGTCTGAAATCAAGGTGTCAGCAGGGCCATGCTCTCTCTGAAGGCTCCAGGGGAGGATCCTTCTGAATTTATTGAGGTGACATTGGTTGATAAAATTATATAGCTTTCAAGTGTGAAATTCTGTAATACATCATCTGTACATTGTATTTGTGTTCACTGCCCAAGGTCGAGTCTCCTTTCATTACCATTTATCTCCCATTGCTATCCGCCTCAAGCCCCCTTACCCTCTGATAATCAAGATACTGTTGTCTGTGTCTATGCATGTTTTTTCTTAATCCCATCACCTATGTCACCCAGCTCCAAGCCCCTCCCCTCTGTCAGCTCTCAGTCTGTTCTCTGTATTTATGAGTCTGTTTCTATTTTGTTTGTTTATTTTGTTCATTAGATTCCACATATAAGTGAAATCATATAGTATTTGTGTTTCTCTGACTGGCTTAATGCATTTAGAATAATACCTACCCTCTAGGAGTAAACTATGCTATTGCAAAAGGTAAGATTTTTTTTAAGACAGAGTAGTATTCCATTGTGTAAATATACCACAGCTTTTTTTCAAATTTTAATCTTTATTGTTGAAAGTGTTACATATGTTCCCTTTTCCCCCACTAACCCTCTCCAGCCCACCGTCACCCCTTCCCCAGGCTTTCATCACCTAATTGTCCATATCCATGGGTTACGCATATATATACAAGGTCTTTGATTGATTACCTCCCACCCACCCATCCTCTCCCGCCTTCCCTCTGAGATCCTGCACTTCTATGCCTCTGGATCTGTTTTGTTCATCAGTTTATTTTGTTCATTAGATTCCACATATGAGTGAGAGCATGTGGTACTTGTCATTCTCTGACTTATTTCACTTAGCATGATACTCTCCAGGTCCCTCCATGCTGTCTCAAAGGGTAAGATATTGTTCTTTTTTACTGCTGCATAGTATCTCATGGTATAAATGTACCACAGCTATTTTATCCACTCATCTACTGATGGGCACTTGGGCTATTTCCTGATCTTAGCTATTGTAAACTGTGCTGCTATGAACATAAGGGTGCATACATTCTTTCTGATTGGTGTTTCTGGTTTCTTAGGATATCTTCCTAGCAGTGGGATCACTGGGTCAAATGGCAGTTTCATATTTAGTTTTTTTGAGGAAACTCCATACTGTTTTCCAGTGTCTGCACCAGTCTGCATTCCCACAAGCAGTGCACTCCTACCAGCATATCCTCGCCAGCACTTGTCATTTGTTGATTTGTTGATGGAAGCCATTCTGACAGGTGTGAGGTGATACCTCAGTTGTGGGGAAAGTTTGTAAGGAGGACATTCTGAGAAAAGGGAAGTGTGCAGAAGGCTACCCAGCCTGTTTATTGGAATTCTGACTTAGGAAAATGCTGAAGGCAGTGCCCCTAATTATTCCTTGACCTTTCCAAACAAGTCTGTGCATGTGCAGACCCCTGGGTGTTTACTGGAATCCTTATGCTTAATCTTTGTGTGCCCTTGCTTAAAGGATACTTCAAAACACATGTGTGCTCCCAATATTTTTTACCCTACTGACTGTATCTAAAAGAGAGGCTTTATCTCAAACTGCTGCTACAATAAAAGCCCAATGAGCAGACAATCAAGGCTGTTTGGTTCCTTTAGCCAGGTAGTACCTTAGCTCTCTTTCACAGCAAAAGTTGTGTTGGAGTAATCCATTCATTCGTTGCTCATCTGATTGTCAGCCCCAGCACTCAGTGTCATTTTAATTTGCATCTCTCTGATAATAGTGACTCTTAGAATTTTTTTCTTATGTCTCTTGACCATCTGTATGTCCTCTTTGGAGAAATGCCTATTTAGATTGGTTCACCTTTTTAAAATTGGATTGTTAATCTCCCTTTTCTTAAATTGTATGAGTTCACTATATATTTTGGATATTAAACCTTTATCACATGTATCATTGCCAAATATATTCTCCCATACAGTGGGCTCCCTTTTTGTTTTGTTGATAGTTTCTTTTGCTGTGCAGAAGCTTTTTATTTTGATGTACTCCCATTTGTTTATTTTCTCCTTAGTTTCCTTTACCCTAGGAGATGTATCTGTAAACATATTGCTGTAAGAGATGTGTGAGATTTTGCTGCCTATGGTTTCTTCTAGGATTTTTATGGTTTATCAAATTACATTTAAGTCTTTTATCCAATTTAAGTTTATTCTTGTGTGTGGTGTAAGTTGGTGGTCTAGTTTCATTTTTTTTTGCACGTATCTGTTCAATTTTCACACCATTTATTGAAAAGACGGTCTTGACTCCATTATATGCTCTTGCCTCACTTGTCAAATATTAGTTGAGCATAATGGCCTTGCACAATTTCTGGGAACTCTGTTCTGCTGCATTGATCTATATGCCTGTTCTTGTGCCAGTACCAGGTAGCTTTGTTGTGTAACTTGATATCTGGTGTTGTGATTTCTCCAACTTTGTTCTTCTTTCTCAAGCTCTCTGCAGCTATTCAGGGCCTTTTTTTAGTCCACATAAATTTTTGGAGTATTTGTTCTAGATCTGTAAGATATGCTGTTGGTATTTTAATAGGGTTTGCATTGAATCTTCAGATCGCCTTGGGTAGTATGAACATATTAATGATGTGGATTCTACCAGTCCATGAACACGATATATTTTTCCACTTGTTTATATCTTCCTCTATCTTTTTCCTCCCAATGTCTTTAGTTTTCCAAGTACCAGTCTTTTATTCCTAAGTTTCTTATTTTTTTTGTTGCAATGGTAAATGAGATTGTTTGTTTAGTTTCTCTTTCTGAAAATTCATTATTGGTGTATAAAAAAGACATCAATTTTTGGGTGTTGATTTTGTGTCCTGCTACATTGCCATAATTATTTATTAAATCTAGTAGTTTTTTGGTGGAGTCTTTAGGGTTTTCTATGTACAATATCATGTCATCTGTGAATAATGAGTTTTACTTCCTCCTTTCCAATTTGTAGCTTACGAAGTGGTTACCCCAAGTATTCTAGTACCCATCTGACACCATACATAGATATTAAATATTATTGACTATATTCTCTATGCGGTATTTTACATCCATGTGACAATTTTTTATAACTGGTAATTTGTACTTCTTAATCCAGTAACCCCCCCTTACCCACTTCTCTGGCAAGCATCAGTTTGTTTTTTGTATCTCTGAGTCTGTTTTATTTACTTTGTTTTTTATTTTCTACATATAAGTGAAATGATATGGTCTGTGTTTGACTTGTTTAATTTAGCATAATACCATCTACTCCCATCCATTTTGTTGCAAATGGCAAGATTTCCTTCCTTTTCATGGCTGAATAATATTTCGTTGTATTTATGTACCACAACTTTTTAATCCATTCATCTAACAATTGACAGTTGGGTTTCTTCCATATCTTAGTTATTATAAATAACTAGAGGCCTGGTGCATGACATTCATGCACTTGGGGGGGGGGTCCCTCAGCCAGGCCTGCATCCTCTTGCAGTCTAAGACCCCCGAGGGGTCCTTAGCACTGCCGCAGAGGTGGGAGAGGCTCCTTCCATCACCACTGCACTCTCCAGTGGCTTCTGGCTGAGCGGCACTCCCCCTGTGGGAACGCACTGACCACCAGGGGGAAGCTCCTGCATTGAGCGTCTGCCCCCTGGTGGTCAGTGCGCATCTTGGCAACCGGTCATTCAGCCGTTCAGTCGATTTGCATATTAGCCTTTTATTACATAGGATGCTGCAATGAACATAGGGATGCATATAAATTTTAGAATTAGTATTTTATGTTACTGTGGGTAAATACCCAGAAGTAGAATTGCTGGTTTCAGTTAGTTCTATTATTAATTTTTTGAAGAAAATCTATCCTGTTTTCCATAGTGGCTTTACCAATTTTTAGTCCCACCAACAATGCACAAGGGTTCCCTTTTCTACACATCCTTGCCAATGCTTGTTGTTTGTTGATTAATTGATGATTGCCATTCTGATAGGTGGTTTCAATTTGCATTTCTCTGATGATTAGTGACATTGAGCTTTTTTTCATATGTCTGTTGGCCATGTGTATGTCTGCTTTGGAGAAATGTCCATTCTGGTCATCTGCCCATTTTAAAATTCAATTGTTTGTTTTATTGCTGTTAAATTGCGTGTATTCTTTATATATAAATGGGTCTTGTTTTCTTATCCATGCAACAACCATATGTCTTTTGATTGGAGCATTTAAACCTTTTAAATTTAAAGTGATTATTGATAGGTAAGTATTATTGCCATTTTATTCTTTTAACTATGTTCCTTTTTTATGTTCTTCTTAAAGAGGAGCATTTAGCATTTCTTGTAATACTGATTTTTTGATAACGAACTCCTATAGCTTTATCTTGTCTGGGAAGCTCTTTATTTCTTCTTCAAATTTAAATGATAGCCTTGCTGGGTAGAGTAGTTTTGTTTGTAGGTGCTTGCTTTTTATCACTTTGAATATTTCATGCCAATCCTTTCTTGCCTGAAATGTTTCTGTTGAGAAATCAGCTGACAGTCTTATGGGAGCTCCCTTGTATGTTTGTGGCTCAGTGGTTGAACGTTGACCTATGAACCAGGAGGTCACAGTTTGATTCCCGCTCAGGACATGTGCCTGGACTGTGTACTCAATCCCTGGTGGGGCGTATGTGAGGAGGCTGATCAGTGATTCTCTCTCATCATTGATGTTTCTATCTCTCTCCCTCTCCTTCCTCTCTGAAATCAATAAAAAATATTATAAAAGATTCTCTCTTTGTCTTTAATCTTTGTCATTTTAATTATGATGTGTCTTGGTGTGGGCCTCTTTGCATTCATTTTATTTATGACTCTCTGTGCTTCATGGTCTTGTGTGTCATTTTCTTTCACAAGGTTAGCAAAGTTTTCAGTGATTGTTTCTTCAAATAGGTTATTGATTTTTTACCCTGTCTTTTCTCCTTCTAGTACCCCTATGATGCAGATGTTGTTATGCTTCATGGTGTCCCAAAGGCCCCTAATACTATCCTAATTTTTAAAAAATTCTTTTTTCTTTTTGCTGCTCTGATTGGGTATTTTCTGCTACCTTTTCCAAATGGCTTATTTCTTCTAGTGTATTATTCGTTTCAGATATTGTAGTCTTAATTTATGATGGGTTCTTACTATCTTTTGCTCTAGTTGTCACTAAGATTTTTGAGCATCCTTATAACCCTTTTTTTTAACTCTATGTCTGGTAAATTGCTTGCCTCTATTTCATTTACCTCTTTTTCTGGAGGTTTCTCCTATTTTTTAATTTGGGACATGTTTCTTTGTCTCTCATTTTGGCTGCCTCTTTGTATTTGTTTCTATTTATTAGGTAGATCTGCTATGACTTCCAGTCTTAGTAGGATGGCCTTATATAATAGGTGTCCTATGGGACCCAGTGGCACAGTCTCTTTGATAACCTTAGCTGGTGCTCCAGGAATGTCCCTTATTTGGGTTTTATGGGCTTCCCGTTGTAATTGAGTCTTGATTTTTATTGGCCAGTTCGTACCTGGTATTGAATCTCAGACTGGCTTACTCTGGGGATCGATCGGTATGTCAGTGTACAAGCTGCTGTTTGGGTGCTGACCACATGAAGCAGAATTTGCTTCATCAGCATCTGGTGCCTGCTGAGATCTTGGTATATGCTGCTTGTGAAGTTAATTAGATCCTGCTCTGATGTTGTCTTAAGTTGGCCACTGAATGTTTTGGTGTTGGGCCCTTGGGAGGGAGTCTGGTGCAGGCCAATGTCAGCCACTGCCTGTTTGGAGTGGCTACAAAGTGATCCACAGTTTTTGCCTGCCTCTGCTGTGCCTACATCTGCACGGGAAGAATCAAGCTGTGCACCAAGGTCACCTTTTACCATGTTGGTTGTGGACGGGTCAGCAAAAGTCCCAGGAACCCCAAGATCGACCTTTGCCTTCGTCTGCCTGTTGGCTGCTTGTTAGTCACAGTGGATGAAGGATTCTCAGGCAATACTCAAGTTGTGTGGTAGGTTCTCAGTGAGTCGCCAGGTATGGGTGACTGGTTTTTGCCAGATTGATACAGGTTCAAACTCAGGGCCAGTGCTGGGTCTGAGGCCACTCAGCAAATGTCCCAGGGTATACCAATTCTAGCTGCCTTTTTTTGTGGTGCGGCAGAGTCTCAAGGAGTTATCAGGGCCAGTCTATCAGAATTAATCTGGCCCAAACAGACCAAGATTTGGCTATGTGAAAGTAGGGTTCTGCACCAGTTGTGTGTGTATGTGTACAAAGGAAAAAAGCCCCCATCTTAGAGCCACTCAACTCAGTCTGTCCCTGATTCTGCCCAGATGTCCACAGGGCAGAGACACAAGGAGTTGGGAGAGTGGGGCCACTGGGAGCCCAGAGAGTGGGGCTAGCAGATCTCCTGTGATGGGAAAGCACCAGTCAGGTTCAGGGTAAAGTGGTGGGAATGGCCACACTCCCAAACCACACAACTCAGTCACTGACACCTTCTGAGTCTGCCCAAACCTCTGCATGCTGGCCAACTAGCTGACTCTGCAGGGCACAAGCTCTGTAGGGTGGGGCTACAGAGTCCAGAAGAGTTATTGCTTTCCCTCAGGCACTGCCGTATGGAGGCGAATGTTCCATCCAAATAAGATGGTGTCTGCAGTGTGGGATAGGGACTCTACACAGGGATCTTGTCTCCTGTCCCTTCAGCTCTCTCCCCAGAGCCACAAACCCCAGTCTTTCCTCTTGTGACTATAGTCCACTCCACCCTCCCTCCACCAGAGCCTATGATGAGTGGCTGTGAATGAGATTTTGTGCATTGGCTCTTTAAGAGGGTGCTTATGTCTCTAGCAGACACGTTTAGCTCTCTGACAGACAGAATTTCCACTGATCTTCACAGCCAGATATGTGGGTGTCTCTTCCTGACTTTGGTGCTCCTCACTTGAGTTTTAGACCCATGCTTCTCGGGGAGCCTCTGCAGCTGAGATATCTCTTCAGAATCCTAGCCACCACGTGGGAGCGAAACCAGCCCTTTTTGCATCTCCATTCTTCCTACCAGTTTTGGTGTGTGTTCTTTTTTAAATTCTTGGTTATAAGACTTCTTTTCAGCTAGTCTTCAGTTGGTTATTCAAGTTAATTGACCTACATATATATTTTTAAAATATATTTTTATTGATTTCAGAGAGGAAGGGAGAAGGAGAGAGAGAGAAACATCAATGATGAGAGGGAATCATTGATTGGCTGCCTCCTGCACACTCCCTACTGGGGATCAAGCCTACAATCTGGGCATGTGCTCCAGCTGGGAATCAAACCAGTGACCTCCTGATAAATGTGTTGACATTTATTACTGAGTCACAATGGCTGGGCAGAAGTAGGCCTGTATTGCTATGAATTTTAGAACTACTTTTAGAACTACTCTGGTTGTTCCTACTAGATTTTGGGTCATTTGTATTTCACTTTCATTTATCTCAAGGTATCTTTTGATTTCTTCCTTAACCTCATTGCTAGTCAATTCATTGTTTAGTGGCATGTTGTTTAGCCCCCATGTGTTTATGTTTTTTTTCTTATAATTGATTTCTAGTTTTATACCATTGTGATTAGACAATATGCTTGATATGATTTCAATTTTATTACATTTATTGAGACATTTTATGGCCTATCATGTGCTCTATTTGATAATGTTCCATGTGCACTTGAAAAGAATATAGATTCTTCTTCCTTTGTTTGAAATGCTCTAAAAATATCAATTAAGTCAATGTTGTCCATTTGGCCTTTAAGGCCAGTGTTTCCTTGTTTATTTTCTGTCTCTATGCCTGTTCATTGATGTCAAGGGGTGTTATTTCTCCTTCTGTTACTGTATTAATACTGTCAATCTCTCCCTTTATGTTTGTCAATATTTGCTTTATATATTTAGGTGCTCCTACATTGGATGAATAAATGTTTAGAAGAGTTATATTCTCTTGTTTGATTGAACTCTTCATCATTATGAAATGTCCTTTTTTGTCATTTGTTATAGCCTTTGTTTTAAAGTCTTTTTGTCTGATATAAGTAGTGCTATCTCAGCTTTAAAATTTTTTTATTTGCATTTAATATCTTTTCTCATACATTTAGTTTTTGTTTTTGTGCATCTTTCAATCTGAAGTAGGTCTCTTGTTGGAAGCATTTTGATAGGAGCATTTAGTCCATATACATTTAAAGTAATTATTGATAAGTATATAGTTGTTGCCATTTTATTAATTGTTTTCTGATTCTTTTTATCATTCTCTGTTTCTTTCTTATTCTTTTCTCTTGTATGTTGATGACTTCTGTAGTTTTGTGTTTGGACTCCTTTCATTTTTTGCATATCACTTGTAGATTTTTGGTTTGTGGTTACTGTGTGCCTCATATATAACAAGCTATTTCTGTAGCAGTCTACTTTAAGTTGATGGTCACTTAATTTGGAACACATTCTAAAATCACTATAGTTTTTACTCACTCCCTTCATGTTTATGTTTTTGTTATTAGTTTTCACTTTTTGTGTGTTTATATGTGTGTGTGCCCCTTAATTTATTATTGTAATTTCACATGATCTTCCTACTTTTGCCTTTTATTATTATTTTTTTATGAGATAGTTGTTTTTTTATGAGAGAACATTTATTGGATAAATTACAAAGATAGAAAAAGTAATTCCTAAAGAAATGGGCTTAGAAAACAAGTTATGTTATGAGGTGTTTTTAAAATTACGTTATTGATTTTTTTAATTTATTTTTTATTTTTTAGAGAGAGGAAGGGTGAGGGATAGAGAGATAGAAGCTTTGATGAGAGAGAAACATTATTGATTGACTGCCTCCTGCACCCCTCCCCTCTCTGGTAATCGAGCCATGACCAAGAATTGAAACTGACCTCTTGGTTCATGGGTTGAAGCTCAACCACGGAGCCACACTGGCCAGATATCTACCTTTGCTTTTTAATTTTTGTACCAGCCTTATTGTTGGTTAATTCACTGCTTTTATTGTTTGCCTTTTCAGTGAGAATTTTTTACCATTTCATATTTCCTTATTTATCATTTTGATATTTTCCTTTTTATTATAGAAGTTTTTTTAAAAACATTTCTTGTAATACTAGTTTAATGATAATGAATTCCTTTAGGTTTTTCTTTCTAGGACACTCCTTATCTCTCCTTCACTTCTAAATGATATCCTTGCTAGGTAGAGCAATCTTGGTTGTAGGTCTTAGCTCTTTATCACTTTAAATATTTCTTCAATCCCTTCTAGTCTGCAAAGTTTCTGTTGTGAAATAAATTGATAATTTTATGGGAGCTCCCTTCTATGTAACTAACTGCTTTTTTCTTGATGCTTTTAAGATTTTTATATTTGTCTTTGACCTTTAGCTTTTTACTTATGATGTGTCTTTCTGTGAGTAATTTGGGTTCATTACACTTTCTGGACTTGTATGTCTATTTCATTCACTAATTAGGGAAGTTTTCAGTCACTTTTCTTCAAATAGATGTTCAATCCCTCCCTTCCCTTTTCCTTTTCCTTTCCCTTTTCCTTTTCCTTTCCCTTTCTCTTTCCCTTTCCCTTTCTCCTCCCCTCCCCTCCCCTCCCCTCCCCTCTCCTCCCCTCCTTTCTTTCTTTCTTTCTTTCTTTCTTTCTTTCTTTCTTTCTCTCTCTCTCTCTCTCTCTCTCTCTCTCTCTCTCTCTCTCTCTCTCTCCCTCCCTCCCTCCCTCCCTCTTTCTTCCTTCCTTCCTTCCTTCCTTCCTTCCTTCCTTCCTTCCTTCCTTCCTTCCTTCCTTCCTTCCTTCCTTCCTTCCTTCTTTCTTTCTTTCTTTCTTTCTTTCTTTCTTTCTTTCTTTCTTTCTTTCTTTCTTTCTTTCTTCTTTCTTTTTTCCTTCTAGTACCTAGGATGAGATTGTTGGGTACACTTGGTATTTTATTTTATTTCTGCTTATTTTGGATGTTTTTCACTACTTTGTCTACCATATTACTGATTTGATCCCCTGCTTCATCTAATCTGTATTTAATTCCCTCTAATATTTTCTTCATTTCAGTTATTGTACAGGGTTGACAAAAGTAGATTTGCGGTTGTAATACAAATAAATAATATAATAATAAATAAATAATAATATAAGAATAAATTTTTGTATACTCCCAACTATAAACCCACCCCCTTTATTTCTATTTTTATGGTCTCTATCTCTTTGTGGAAGTTCTCATGGATTTTATCTATTCTTTCCTTATGTTCATTGAGCATTCCTATAACCAATGTTTTGAACTTCGTATCTGGTAGATTGCTTGTCAACATTTTGTTTAGTTCTTTTTATGGATTTTTGTCATGTTTCTTTGTGCCCTCATTGTGGTTGCCTCCCTGTGTATATTTATATGTTAGGTAGATCTGCTTTATCTCCAAGTCTTACGGGTGGCCTTATTTAGTAGGTCTCCCTCTGGGGCTCAGTGGCACATTCTTCTTGGTCATCTGATCCAGGTGCTCCATGGATGTCCCTTGTGTGGGTTGTGGGTGTGCCCTCTGGTTGAGTTGAGCCTTTATTGCTGTCAGCACATTGGTGGGATTGATAGATCCTCAGGCTGACTGGCTTTGAGGGCTGTTTGTGACAGTGTATGAGCTGTTGTGTGAGGGCTGACTCCACGGAGTGGGATTTGCTTTAGTGGGGATCTGGTGGCTGCCAAAACTGTGTTTTCTTTCTTTTTTTTGTTTGTCATTTACGGAGCTAATTTGGTGATGCTCTGGTGTTGTCTGAAGCTGCCTCCTGGTGTGTTGGTCCTGGGGACTATTTATAGGGACCAGTGTAGGCCAACGTCAGCCACTGCCTGTGACTGGCTCAGGGTACTAACAATCTGTGGTTGGTTGCCACCTGTGCTGGGCTTAGGTACCTGGAAGAGGCTATGCTGTGAACCAAGGCTAGCTGCCAATAGTGCTCTGCTTGGGACCACTTAGCAAGAGCTACAGTGCATTTTGAGACCAGCTGCTGTTTGTTTGGGATTTGTGTAGTAGGAAAGTAAACAGCATGAACCAAAGCAGGCTGCTTATGTAGAAACTAGACGCCCGGTGCATGAAATTCATGCACTGGGCGGCGGGGGTGGGGGTGGGGTGGTGTCCCTCAGCCCAACCTGCACCCTCTCCAATCTGGGACCCCTCGGGGGATGTCCGACTGCCTGTTTAGGCATTATCCCATAACAGGCAGTCGGACATCCCTTTCACAATCCAGGACTGCTGGCTCCCAACTGCTCACCTGCCTGCCTGATTGCCCCTAACCACTTCTGCCTGCCAGCCTGATCACCCCCTAACCAATCCTCTGCCAGCCTGATTGACGCCTAACTGTTCCCCTGCCGGCCCGATAGTCCCCAACTGCCCTCCCCTGACAGCCCGGTCACCCCCAAATGCCCTCCCCTGCATATTCCCTCTTTATTAGATAGGGTATTTTCTTTAACATATTGGACAGTGTGCCTGCCGTGGTCTTGACAAACCAGTAAAAATGTAAACCCAAATTAAAAGTGTCATAAAATAAACTCATTAAACAGGAATTTCATGAGACCTTGGAAAGGTGATATCATGTGGTTGTTTCTTCCTTTTTTCCTTCTCTTTCTTTTTCTTGATGTTTCATCTTTTGTCCTTTCTTTCTTTTCTCCTTTTATTCTTTTTCTGTCTCTAATCACTCTGCTGGGGGCAAGGGAAATTCCAAGGCTATAGGTGTGTGTGGGGGGATCACTCCATGGGGGCGCAGGCCATTTGGAGGCTGACACCCCAGGCTGCCCCAGGGAAGGGATAGCTCTTGGGGGCACAGATGCCTCCCAGGCCTACACCCCCCGGCTGTGGATGGGAGCTGATCACTGGGGGGGGGGGGGGGCGAGGGGATAGGCAGTTGCGGGCGCCTCCCAGGCCCACAGCCCAGGCCGAGGCTAGGAGCAGATCCCGTGGGGATAAGGGGGTGGGCAGGGGAGAGCGCGGCCACCGCCCAGGCCATGGCTCGGGCCACCGCTGGGAGCAGATCGTGCAGGGGGTATGCGCCGCCTCCCAGGCCTAAGGCCCAGGTTGCAGCTGGGAGCTGATCACGCCAGGGGTGCACGGCCACCTCCCAGGCCACTGCCCAGGTCGCCACTGGGACCTGATCGCCCCAGGGTGTGTGCCGCCTCCCAGGCCTACGGCCCAGATCGCGGCAGGAAGCGGATTGCGGAGGGGTGCGGTGCGCCGCCTTCTAGGCCGACAGCCCGGGTCACGGCTGGGAGCGGATTGCGCAGGGGGTGCGCGGCTGCCTCCTAGGCCTACGGCCCAGGTTACAGTGGGAGCTGATCGCGCGGGGGGCGGGGGGGGTGTTTGCCCCCTCCCAGGCCTATGGCCCAGGTCGCGACTGGGAGCTGATCACACTGAGGGTACGCGCTGCCTCCCAGGCCTATAGCCCAGGTCGCAGCTGGGAGCTGATCACACCTGGGGTGTGCAGTCGCCTTCCAGGCCACTGCCCGGGTCGAGGCGGGGAGCGGATCCCGCCGGGGGTGCGAAGGCGCCTCCCAGGCCAACAGCCGGGGCCTCATGCTGCCTGCTCTCAGTGGCAGCCCGCCCTGTACCTGAGAGGACTGGGCACCACCATCTTGTGTCTATGGGTGCCACCATTTTTGTTGTGGAGTGACAGTTAATTTGAATATTACTCTTTTATTAGATAGGATGCTACTGAAAGAGGTTGGGCTATGAGATGAGTTGGCTATGGCTTGAGTTGGTTATAAGCATGAGGTTCTCAGGGAATCATCAGGGTGGGGTGGACAATGTTAGCAAGGTTAATGGTTAACCAGGTGCCTGTCTGCATCTGCCCGCTGAGTAGGGAGAAGGTTCAACAAAGGGACACTGACATTTGCTTGAACTTCCATCATGAAGAGAGCTGCTCTAACGCCTTCCCCTCAGCCCTCATTCTGAAGCTAGTTAATTTAGTTTCTCCCTGTATGTCCCTGGAGCTTTTTATGCTGCTATCCTGGTGCTTGAACTCAGAGCAAGTGAGTTAGTAAGTGATCTGTGCTCACTCCCTTTAAGACCTGCAGTGCCTAGGTCTCTAGCAGTCTCTTGTCTTTCTCTGACACAATTCCCAGTATTTCAGGCAGGTATTATGGGATTCCTCTTCCTAGCACTGGCAGCCTGGGCTGGGACCCCTCACTTATTAGGGGGGAACCCCACAGCTGAAATATTCCTCTGGATTCTTAATTACCATGGGACCTGTCTGTTCCACGTCTGCACCCCTCTTACCAGTTTCACTGTGGCTTCTTTATATCCTCATTTATATGAATTCTCTTCAGCTAGTCTTCAGTAATTCTCCATGATCTGTAATTTAGTGATAAGTTTGATGTGGTTGTGGGAGATGACCAGCACAGTGTTTACCAATTCTTGACTGAAGTCATTAAATCATTTTTAAATGATGTTCTTAGAGAATAGTTACTTTTACTAATGTCATTCAAATAATTGAAAAGTATTTGCTCAAGTGTGGCTTATGGTAACTGTCAGTCCCTAGTGACTAAGCAGTGTTGACATAGGGTTCCAACGTTTTTAATACAAACAGGTTAATAAGGACCCATGAAGGGTGACAGTTATTTTTTATTTCTATGATTGGAGGGTGTCAGAGCCAGCTGGAGCCCTGCTCAGCCCTGCTGCTCTGAGTGGCTCTGATCCATGTGTTCTCAATTCTTCCCGACTACGCCAGGGAGGTTCTTCTGGAACCCTGCCCACTGTACTAACTGTTGGGAACTTACTCCAGCAAGTGTCAGAGACACAGGTTGATTCTCGATGGCATGGCAGATGGAGAGGCCATGAGAGGTTGTGGGTGTATAACAATGAGTCTTTATTGCATAAGCCAGTGGCCATATAGCCATCAGACAAGACAATTCTTCATTTCAAAGTCCATACAGGCAGGCAGCTGGACACTGGCTGGTTAACATGTACATCTTTCCCACAAAGCAGCATTAGTCTCTGTACCCACAGCTATTATCTGAGCAACGGCACGCTGCCTCTAAACTCATTGCCTTACATCGTAGCTGTATCTCAGCTCTCTGGCTCAGCAGCTTCTTCTGTCTCCCCTGCCCAGCACACTGGTTGGTTAACATGGTAGCTATATGTGAGCTCTCTTTGAGATCTTAGCCTTATATCGTAGCAGTCCCAGCTCTCAGCTCTGTCTGAGCTCTCTAGCCTCTCTTTTTCACATACTTGCTCTGCCCAGCTGCTCTCGCTGCCCTCTCTCTATGGTCAGTAACCTGTATATCACCCCAGAAACAAGAAGGCTAGTTGCCAACAGTGACATCAATCATTTGGGTTACAGAAGGGCAGAGTGTACTGTGTGTCCTTGCACCCACTTATGGTGTCTTGGTCTTGGGCACCTCGATTAGGCTCACGTCAAAGTGGCCTTGAACATCCCAGTATACGAATAACAAGACTTATGTGCTCTCATTGGCATGGTTCCCACAGAGGATAACAACCATTTTTAATGTTTAAACATTCATTAATAAGTTGATTTTTAAAATTTCTTTTACATAATTATTTTTATATTAGGGACCTGGTGCATGAATTCATGCACAGGTGGGGTCTGGCTGGCCCGTCCCGATGGGGGCCATCAGGCTGGGCCACTGGGGGGAGGGGACACAGGCAGTAGGCCAGCTGGCCCCACCCCTGATCTGGAGTGATTGGGGGCTGGGCCAGCCAGGGGGAGGGGCCACTGGAGGTTGTCGGGGGCTGATTGGGGCCCTGATCAAACTGGTTGGCTGCCGCAGTGCGCATCATAGCAACCTGTAGTTCTGGTCTTTCAGTTGTTCCATCATTCTGGTTGCTGGGCTTTTATATATATATAGATATTTTACTTTAGTCTTATTGAAGTAGATGACCTTTTTCTGGCTTTTTAAAAATAAATTTTACTAAGGTATAATCCTATATAATAAAGAGGTAATATGCAAATTGACCATCACTGCAACACACAAGATGGCTGCCCCAATGTGGTCAAAGATGGCCGCCCCCATGTGGATATAAGATGGCTGCCACAAGATGGCCAGCACGGGATGGAAGTTGGGGGCAACCAGGCCTGCAGAGGATGGCAGTTAGGGGTGACCAGGCCAGCAGGGAAGGCAGTTAGGGGTGACCAGGCCAGTAGGGGAGGGCCATTAGGGGCAATCAGGCCAGCAGGGGAGCAGTTAGGCATCAATCAGGCTGGCAGGGGAATGGTTAGGGGGAGATCAGGCTGGCAGGCAGAAGTGGTTAGGGACAATCAGGCAGGCAGGCAGGCGAGCAGTTGGGAGCCAGTAGTCCTGGATTGTGAGAGGGATGTTAGGCCCGATCCCAGTAGGTGTTTAGCCCAGTAGGATCGGGCCTAAACAGGCAGTCGGACATCCCTTGAGGGGTCCCAGATTGGAGAGGGTGCAGGCTGGGCTAAGGGACACACACACCCCATGCACGAATTTTGTGCACTGGGCCTCTAGTAATTAAATAATCCTTAAGAGGTCCTGTTATCCAATGTCCTCATGTAGCATCAAGAGGACATGCCACCTATCTCTTTGCCTTCCATGTTTTATATAACCTTTCTTAACATCCTATACCTAAAAGTTTTTAAATATATATGTTTCAAAATATTAATTTTTAAATTTAGATTATAGCAATCCCATTTCATTTGGAGGTAGCTAATTGAAAGGTCACTGGACAAAATATACTCTAGGTTTTAACCAAAGCAGGGAATGCACCATGATTTCACAGGTCTATATGGGAAGGATTAGAAAAGAAACAATGCTTGTCCTATGTGAGGACTTTTAGCTTGAACATGAACTCCTTGAAGACACTCTGGTTAATTCTTATATCCATTTAATACTGTATTCCTAAGCACCTATTCCAGCATAGTAGGGCATTAAGAGAACTAAGCCACTGAGGGACAGTGACCAAATAAATGAGCAATATGTTGAGGCTGTGAAAACTTTAGTGGCCTAAGAGAAAATCCTTTGCATTGTGTGTTTGACCAGGTGAACGATTGTGTGCTGGCCTCAGGATACTAGTTAAACCTTCTGCTGAGTCTCAGGACATAAGAAGCTTTTTGTTCATCTCATCTGCCCACGGGGACATGTCTTCACCCAGAAAGGCTACAGCAAAGCTCGGTAGGTTCTCACACAGCACACACTTTGGATATGTGGGGACCAGAGGAACTAGAGTAACACTTCCCAGACTATAAAAATGCATGAAAACCTACACATTGGTTAATTGTTAACCTGTGGATTTGTTAACCTCGGATTCTGATTCACTGGGTCTGTGGTGGGGGCCTAAGAGTCTGAATTTGTAGAAAGGCTATATACTTAGAGTAGCAAGGATTAGATTTTGTGTTTTATTTTCTCTTTAAAAATAACATTTTTTTTTCTGATTATACATATATTTACTGTGGAGAATTAGGGAAGTACCAAGAGGCACAAAACCACAAAGAAGAAAGCTCTTGGTACATAATACTAATGCAGTTTTAATTAGATGCCAACTCTTTCCCAGCGGACTCATATTGCCATTGTCTAGCCTCAGCAGGAGTAGCTTGCTTTCATTTTCATCCTCTCTTACCTTTCTTCATTTCTTCTGTTCAGCTCAGCTCTTATTCCACCTCCTACTCTGCCCTTCTTGTTGTCAGCCGTTGCTCACTGCAGGTTTCAGCTCATGCTGTGCATGGACCTGCTCCTTGGCCCTGTAGCTCCAACTCCAGAGTCCTCTGGTCCTGTTTCCACTCGGCAGACCTGGAGACTGCTTGCTTTCTAATTGTGATATTACTGGTCCATAGCACGTATGTTGTTTTCAGTTTTTTTCCCCTTCTGTTATTGACATTACTATTGACAATTTGTTCATATTAATAGATTTTATTATTTGGTTGAATTCTTTAGGATAAATTCTCAAGATTGGGTTTCTTGAGCTAGTGAGTCTGAATTTTGTATTACTTTTACTATCTATTGCCATAATATTTTCCAGAAGAGTTTAAGCATGTTATCAGCAGGTTACCAGTTATATTGTAACCTCACCACACTTGGTATTATCACAAGAAGAAATGTTCCTAATTTAATTGTTATGAAATGATGCCTTGAGCTTCCTTAATTTACATTTCTCTATTACTGTCCATGATTATTTATTTTCTTTTGTGTAACCAGAATGTCAAAAATTGACTTTAGATACAGAGAGGAAGAGAAAGGGGGGGGGGGAGTGTGTGTGTGTGTGTATGTGTGTGTGTATGAGAGAGAGAGAGAGAGAGAGAGAGAGAGAGAGAGAGAGAGAGAGAGAGAGAGAAATGTTAGGGTCACCAGGTACCCCAAGCAAAGAATCCCCTTGGTCTGGTGGTTGGGTCATCCTAATCTTAGCGTGGCCAGGAAGAAGAGTACCTGTGCATCAGAACGAGGAGTTTCCTCTTGATCCAAGGGTTATGCTTCTTTGTCAATCCTTGCGTATCCTTTGAATTTCATTGTAGTAAATGTTAATGATAAAACAGATGACTAGGTTCTGGTTCTTTGTGCTAGTTTGTCTATAGTTTCTCTAGTCAACCCCACTTTTTCTTAAGAGCTATTTATTTCTGACCTTTCCAAGTATGTGTCTGAGAGAGGGCCATGTTTATACCTTGTACTTTTAAAAAAATATATATTTTATTGATTTTTTACAGAGAGGAAGGGAGAGGGATAGAGAGCTAGAAACATTGATGAGAGAGAATCATCGACCAGCTGCCTCCTGCACACCCCCTACCAGGGATGTGCCCGCAGCCAATGTACATGCCCTTGACCGGAATCGAACCTGGGACCTTTCAGTCCGCAGACCGACGCTCTATCCATTGAGCCAAACCAGTTTTGGCTATACCTTGTACTTTTTAAGGCCTTCTAAGTTCATGTGCACCTACTAATAAGCCAGATGGAGTATTTAAAGGAGTCATTGGAAAGTACTTCTGATGCTGTGCTCTGTATGCATAAAATGACAGGCTACGTGGTGCCCACATACTGTCCTAATACCCAACAGATATTTAAATCATAGTTGTTACATCCTTCACTCCTAGTTCTGTATCTCTGTAGCCATCCTCACTCTGGCTTTGACCAGGAGTCTCAATCCACTAGAAAAATATATAGGATACAACACCAGGAGCTGCTACGACACGTCAACGGATATACTATTGCACACCAGCAGAAACCATTCCATAGGCAACTGAGACACATTCAACCACCATGAACTCTCTATCACCTTATACTTTAAGAAACTGGAAAGCTGCATTCTAGTTCTTCCTGAGTCACCGAAATTATAAAGTTACCCCCCTTCTATGATCATTATTTCCATTCACATTATTCCTGTCTCTCAGTGTTCCTTACAATCTCTTGTGACCATACGCAGCCCATGGGGCATTGCCATGCAGCCAGGACTTTCAGGATATGCTCCACAAATAGACCCTACCACAGGCCTGCTCCAAGCCCTAGCTAGGAGAAAGCCTGGACACCAGAGCAGCTTATAAGAAGCTGAGGCTCAAATAGACTTTCCTAGGGACAGGGTCTCAGCTGGGTGAAGAAGAAACATCCTTGCCTTATGTTATGGCCAGAGAATCTAGGAATGAATAGAATGGGGAAGTAGGTGTTTAAAAGCCTGGTGCTTTTACTTATTTTATTTTATTTTTGAATCCTCACCAGAGGATATATTTTTATTTATTTTAGAGAGAGAGAGAGGAAGAGAGGAAGAGAGAGAGAGAGAGAGAGAGAGAGAGAGAGAGAGAGAGAGAGAGAGAGATGGATAAGTAGTCCCATATGTACCACCCTGACCAGGGACAGAACCCACAACCTAGGTATGTCTAGGTATGTGCCCTGACTGGGAATTGAACACGCAACCTTTTTGGTGTATAGGATGACACTCCAACTAATTGCGCCATCTGGCCAAGGTGAAGGCCTGGTATTTTTAGACTTTCATATCTGTAGCCCCTAAGCCACATATGAACACATATAAATTGGGGTCTAGTGTATTTTTATTTTTCAGGGACCGCATTAATTTATGGCCTTATACCCTTTATATTTCGCTCTTCAAACTGATTCTTAGCACCCCTTCTCTAGCTTTGACCTCTTCCGTTCCTTCTTTGATTCTGGTTTGGACTCTTCCGGCCAAGTGATTATCATGATTTTGAAAAATATACCTTGTTCATTCTAGTCTACCAATCTAGAATCAATGATGTAAGGCCGCATGCCCATGACCATACAGAAAAGCTTTTCCCATTGCCCAGCACCTTGCATTTGTTCAAGCCTGGGGAAAGTGCTCTTGTTGTTAGAGAAACATATAATAAAATGAATCATACAATGAAATTTGATTTAAAAAATTCATTATTTTATAGACATTTATCTCATGAATGTTCTGGCTGGGCACTGTATTTGGGTTAGAAATAGAGAAGTAGATAAAACATGGTCTCTCTAAGGAGACCAATATACTGTGGAAGTTTGTATGCAGGTAAATTGTAATATAAACAGTAATCCTATAATATAAGCATATGGGGAAATGGCTGTAGTAAAGTAATCTCAGCAGAAATCCTACTGGAGCAACAGTAAAGGGATGAAAACATGTAAACCCACAGAGCATCTTAGGAGAGGAAGTAATAGCAGAGGAAAAGGGCTTACTATTTCAGACTATGGGAATCAGATGGACAGTGACTTTAGCAGGGCAAAGAAATGGGGAGAGGAAGCAGTCAATGAGAAACTACCAGATTTTCACGTTAGAACTATGAAATACTCAGGAGTTAAAAGAAAGTGGAGCTAAAAATAGTAGGATTGGTTTAAAGTCTGTATTAGCATTTTTAGACTCTTAGATCCCTTCTCTCAGCCTGTGCAGCAGGATAACTATTCTAACTTTTAACAGTAGGTGGTAGGCTTGCTCTATAGAGAAGTGAAGGTGGAGGAGTTCTTTTGGGTTGGAGGTTGGCTGAGCTTGGAATTGGAGTGGGATGCTAGACTGAAAACAGGGAAGTCATTGAAAGTTTGCACTTAGCACAATGACTCCCTCTGCCTCCTTCACCTCAACTATCTTCTTTCTGCGACTCAATTCTCAGATTTATATTCCAAGGTATGTCTTCTTTCGAAAAGTGTCTATTTAGATCCTTTGCCCATTTTTTTTTTATTGGATTGTTTATCTTCCTTTTGTTAAGTTGTATGAGTTCTCTACAAATTTTGGAGATTAAACGCTTTTCTGAAATATCATTGGCAAATATGTTCTCCCATGCAGTGGGCTTTCCTGTTGTTTTGTTGATTGTTTCTTTTGTTATGTAGAAGCTTTTTATTTTGATGTAGTCCCATCTTACATAATAAAAAGGTAATATTTAAATTACCATCACTCCGTTACGCCCATGATTGGGCCAGCGGGTGACACAGGGGGCAGGACTCGGGGTGGCTGGGGTGGTGATTGGGCTGGCAGGACGCTGAGCTCGCGTTGCGCGAGCTCAGCGTCTGCGCCATGGCTGTGCTGCGGCACAGACAGGCCTCTGGGGCAGCGAGCCAAGCCGGCGTTTTGGAGGTTTGGAGGCGGTGGGCGGTGGGCGGTGGGCGGGTGGCGCGGCTCCCCGGGGAGGAGTCTGGCGGCAGTTGGGCCGCAGGAGCACGTGGCGGCGGCTCCAGCCTTCCTGGGCGGGAGGCAAAGGCAAGACCCTGGCCTGGGCTCTGGCCGCAGGAGGACCACGCCCCCGCCCCGCCTCGCCCTAGGGGCCCAGGGACTTCGGAGCTGCTGACCAGCGGACAGACAGCTTACACGTGCATGATTAAATCATGCACTGGGCTTCTAGTTTGTTTATATTCTCCTTAATCTCCATTGCCCTAGGAGCTGTGTCTTTAAAGATATTGCTATAACATATGTCTGCTATTTTGCTGCCTATGGACTCGTGTAGGATTTTTATGGTTTCCCATCTTACATTTAAGTCCTTTAGCCATTTTGAGTTTGTTTTTGTGTATAGTGTAAGTTGGTGATCTAGTTTCATTTTTTTGCATGTATCTGACCAAATTTCCCAGCACCATTTATTAAAGAGACTGTTTTGACTCCATTGTATGCTCTTGCCTCCTTTGTCAAATATTAATTGAGCATAATGTCTTGGGTCGATTTCTGGGTTCTCTGTTCTGTTTCATTGGTCTATGTGTCTGTTCTTGTGCCAGTACCAGGCAGTTTTGAGAACAGTGGCTTGGCAGTATAACTTGATATCTGGTATTGTGATCCCTCCAACTTTGTTCTTCTTTCTCAGGATTGCTGTGGCTGTTCGGGGTCTTTTTTTTAATTTTTTTATTTGAGATGAGTTTTTGGAGAGTTTTTTTCTAGGACTGTGAAATATGCCATTGGTATTTTAATGGGGAGTGCATTAAATCTACAGATTGCTTTGGGTAGTATGGACATTTTAATGATGTTGATTCTACCAATCCATGAACACAGTATGTTCTTCCATCTGTTTATGTCTTCTTCTATCTCTTTTTTCATTGTCCTGTAGTTTTTCAAGTGCAGCTCTTTTACCTCCTTAGTTAAGTTTATTCCTAGGTATCTTAATATTTTTGGTGCAATGGTAAATGGGATTTTTTAAAATCTCTCTTTCTGTAAATTCACTGTTGGTGTATAAAAATTCCATAAATTTCTTGGCATTAATTTTTATCCTGCTACATTGCCGAATTCATTTATTAAATCTAATAATTTTTATGGGTCTTTAGAGTTTTCTATGTACAGTATCATGTCATCTGTGAATAATGACAGTTTTACATTTTCTTTTCCAATTTGGATACCTTTTATTTCTTCTTCTTGTCTAATTGCTGTGGCTAGCACTTCCAGAACTATGTCGAACAGGAGTGGTGAAAGTGGGCATCCCTATCTCGTTCCTTTTCATAGGTGGAATGGTTTTATTTTTGCCCATTGAGTATGATGTTGGCTGTAGGTTTGTCATATAAGGCTTTTATTATGTTGAGGTATGTTCCCTCTATTCCCATTTTGCAAAGGGTTTTTATCAAGAAAGGTTGTTGGATTTTGTCAAATGCTTTTTCTGTGTCAATTGATATGACTATGTGATATTTATATCTCAATTTGTTCATGTTATGTATCACGTTTATTGATTTGTGAATATTGTACCATCCTTGCATCCCAGGGATAAATCCTACTTGGTCATAGCATATGATCCTTCTGATGTAATGCTGAATCGGATTTGCTAGAATCTTGTTGAGGATTTTGGCATCTATGTTCATGAGGGATATTGGCCTGTAATTCTCTTTCATTGTGTTGTCTTTATCTGGTTTTGGTATTAGGGTAATGTTGGCTTCATAGAATGAGCTTGGAAGTTTTCTTTCCTCTTGAATTTCTTTGAATAGTCTGAGGAAGATAGGTTTTAGTTCTTCCTTGAATGTTTGGTACAACTCCCCTGTGAAGCCTTCTGGCCCTGGGCTTTTGTTTGCTGGAAGCTTTTTGATGACTGCTTCAATTTCCTCCATAGTTATTGGCCTGTTGAGATTTTTAGATTCTTCCTGATTGAGTTTTGGAAGTGTTTTTCTAGGAATATGTTCATTTCCTCTAGGTTGGAAAGTGTTTTTCTAGGAATATGTTCATTTCCTCTAGGTTGGCTAGTTTGTTGGAATAGAGTTGTTCATAGTATTTTTAAACAATCCTTTGAATTTCTCTGGGGTCTGTTATTTCATCTCTTTCATTTCTGATTTTGTTTACTTTGGTCCTCTCTCTTTGCTCCTTGGTGAGCCTGGCTAGAGGTTCATCAATCTTGTTTATCCTTTCAAAGAACCAGCTCTTGGTTTCATTGACCTTTTGTTTTTGTTTTGTGTGTTTTTTTTTTGTTTTTTTGTTTTGGTCTCTATGTCATTTATTTCTGCTCTGGTCTTTATTATCTCATTCCTTCTGCTCACTCTGGGCTTTTCTTGTTTCTATCTTTCTAATTCTTTAAATTGTAGAGTTAGATGATTTATTACCATTTTTTCTTGTTTTTTGAGGTAGGCCTGTAGAGCTATAAACTTCCCTCTGAGGACTGCTTTCACTGTGTCCCATGGATTTTGGATTGTTGTGTTTTCATTGTTATTTGTTTCTACGATGTTTTTAAATTTCTTCTTTGTTTTTTAAATCTTTTCATTGATTAAGGTATTACATATGATCTCTTTGGTAACCAAATTGTTTAATAGAATGCTATTCAGCTTCCAAGTGTTTGAATTGTTTTGATTGTTTTTATTGTAGTTTATTTCTAATATTATGCCATTGTGATCTGAGAAGATGCTTAATATGATTTCAATCTTCTTGAATTTGGAGAGACTTTGCCTGTGTCCCAATATGTGGTCTACCTTTGAAAATGTCCCATGTGCACTTGAGAAGAACATATATTCCGTGGCTTGGGGGTGAAATGTTCTGAAGATGTCAATTATGTCTATCTGATCTAGTTGTCATTTAGGATTGTTGCTTTATTGCTGATTTTTTTTTTTTTTTTGTCTAGAGGATTTATCCAGTGGGGTATTTAAGTCCTCTACTATGACTGTATTGGTGTCAATCTCTCCCTTGTTATCTTCCAGGATTTTTAAAAAAAATCTATTTGGCTCCTGCATTGGGTGCATATATGTTTACCAGGGTTGTATTCTCTTATTGTATCAATCCCTTTAATATTATGAAGTGGCCTTCCTTATCTCTTGTTATGGCCTTCACTTTGAGGTCTATTTTGTCAGATATAAGTATTGCAACACCAGCTTTTTTTTTTTTCATTTCCATTTGCCTGAAAAATATTTTTCGTTCTTTCTTTTTTAAATATATCTTTATTGATTTCAGAGAAGAAGGGAGAGGGAAAGAGAGATAGAAACATCAATGATGAGAATCGTTGATTGGCTGCCTTCTGCACATCCCCCAATGGGGATCAAGCCCACAATTCAGGCATGTGCCCTTGACTGGAATCGAACCTGGGACTCTTCAGTCTGCAGGCTGATGCTCTATCCACTGAGCCAAATAGCTAGGGCTGAAAGGTATTTTTTTATCCCTTTACTTTCAATCTGTGTGAGTCCCTTTTTCTGAGGTGGGTCTCTTGTAGACAGCATATATGTGGGTCATGTTTTTTTATCCATTCAGCCACTTGATGTCTTTTGATTGGAGCATTTAGTCCATTTATGTTTAAAGTTATTATTGATAAGGTACTTGTTTCTAGCCATTTTTATTCTTTGTGCCTGTGTTCCTTCTTCCCTTTTTATTTATTCTTTTTATACCAGTCCCTTTAGCATTTCTTGCATTGCTGGCTTGGTAGTGATAAACTCCCTTAGCCTTTAAAAAAAAATCTGTGAAGCTCCTTATTTCCCCTTCAATTTTGAATGATACCCTTGCTGGATAGAGTATTCTTAGATTCCGTCCCTTGCTTTACATCACTTTGTAAATTCCCTTCCATTCCTTTATGGCCTGTTGTGTTTCTCTTGAGAAATCATTTGATAATCTAACCAGAGATCCCTTATACATAACTTTCTGTCTCTCTTTTGCAGCTTTTAAGATTCTCTCTTTGTCCTGAATATTTGCCATTGTAATTGTTATGTGTCTTGGTGTGGATCTTTTTGGGTTCATTTTCTTTGGGACTCTCTGTGCTTGTGTCACTTTTTTCTTCCCCACATCAGTTCAGTTTTTTGACATTATTTCTTCAAATAGGTTTTCTAACTCTTGTTCCTCTTCCTATTGTTTTGGAACCCCTATTATTTGTATGTTGCTTCGTTTCACTTTGTCTCAAAGCTCCCTTAGGCTCTCCTCCTGTTTTTTAATTTTTTTCCTCCAATTGCACAGTTCAGCTTGGGTGTGTTTTGCTTCCTTGTCTTCTTTTTTGCAAATTTGGTCCTCCACTTCTCCTAGTCTACTATTGTAACTTTCCATGGTGTTTTTTATTGCAGCTATATCACTCTTTATTTCTTCTTGATTCTTACATAAGTTGTTGATTTTTTCATCCATCCGGTTTATGAACTATATGACCCTTATTCTGAATTCTTTTTCTGACATATTGCATGCCTCCATTTCACTAGCTGCTTTTCTGGTGATTCCTTCTTTTCTTTCCTTTGGGGGTTTCTTTGTCTCCCCATTTTTGCTCTCAATGAAGGATCTAGGTGTCAAGTTGTGCAGGGGCTGCTTCTCGGGTGGTTACTGCAGTGAATGCTCTTCAGCTGGTGGTGGCTCCTCTGGTGGGTGCTGCTCAGCAGTGGTGGCTCCTCTGGCTGGCGGGGGCAGGCTGCTTATGCAGCTGCTGCTCTTGGGATGGGAGCAGGCTGCTTGTGGAGCTCCTGCTCCTTGGACAGGGGTGGACTGCTCGTGAGGCCGCCACTCCTTGGATGGTGGCAGGCTGCTCGTGCAGCTGCTGTTCCTCAGATGTGGGTGGGCACCTCGCAAGACTGATGCTCCTCAGACGGGGGTGGGCTGCTTGTGGGACTGCCGCTCCATGAATGGGGGTGGGCTGCTCATGGAGCTGCTGCTACTCAGATGGGGGCTGGCCACTCATGCAGCTGCTGCTTCTAGGAAGGGGGTGGGCTGCTTGTGCAGCTGCTGCTCATTGGATGGGGGTGGGATGCTCACATGGTTGCTGCTCCTCGGACATGGGCAGGCTACTCGTGAGGCTGCTGCTCCTCCAGCAGCAGTGTGCTACGCACGAGGCTGCTGCTCCTTGGAAAGGGGGACAGGTCACTCGCATAGTTGCTGCTCCTCAGATGTGGGCAGGCAGCTTGCGCAGCTGCTGCTCCTCTGATGGGGGAAGCCTGCGTGAGGCTGCCACTCCTTGGACTGGGGCAGGCTACTTGAGAAGCTGCTGCTTGTGTGGTTGCAGTGCCCTGGGCTTAAGTGTTGGTCTGGCCAGAGGGGAGCATGCTTCAGAACTCACAGGAGCCAGCGCCTGGGTTGGTTGGAGTCTCGGTGATTGTGGGACCTCAGCCGAGGCAGCAGGTCCCTGGCAGGGGTGGCTGTAGAGTTCCGGGTGTTATCTGAGGGCAAACTGGGTGGAGATGAGGTTGGACCCCAGTCACAGTAGCTCTCCCCTTCAAAGAAGCGTGGCTTCTCCAGAAGAGCCAGCTGCTTTGGGACTGTTTGCATTGGTAACAGAGGCTGCCTGGTTAGGTGAGCCAGGTCAGCCTGCCCCCAAAGGTCCCGCAGGATCTAACTGTGCCTCACTCACACCCCACCATACACATGTCCACACACTCCTCTTTTGCTCCCTCACTCATTAATGCTTTCTCCCTCACTGCCGCCTTCTTCCTGCCTCTGTAGTTGGATCTGGAGTGTTATTGACTCATTTGTGGATGTAGTCTCCTCTCTGGGTGTCTGCTTATGTGGCTCACTCTCTACCACATTGGCCAAACAGGATAAAATTCACCTCAACAAGACACAACGCAAAGACAAGACACAAATGTACTCACGACACCAATAATCTCAACATAAGTGACCACCCAAGAAAAGAGAATTAGTGGAGAGAAAAGAGAGCACAAATGATATCAAAGAGAGAAAAAATGGTATAAGAGAAAAGAAAAAGAAGAAAAAGAAAAAAAATATATGTGGGGAGAAAACACCAGAGAAGAAACAGATAGACCAAAACATACAAACACCAAATACCCTGTAAAGAGGGTGGGGAGAAGAAACTTATATACAGAAAGTAAAGTTAAGGAATTGGATGAATATGAGGAGGACCTCAGTTCAATATAGAGGAAGTAGAAAGCATGAGTGGATAAGAAGAGAAAGAGAAGAAAAAATAAATAAATAAATAAATAAATAATAGGATAAAATAAAAAATTAGAATGATCTAAAAATAATGTGAAAAGAAATAGAAAATAAACAAATGAAAATAAAGAAAAATGAAAAAAATATGTAACAAAATAATAATAAAATATAATAAAAATGAAAATGAAAAGGTGAAGTGTCATTCCTTTGGCTGGTTTAAGATCCCACTCTTCTGTACTGTCTGCCACTTCTCAGTTTCCTGTTGCTGGGACTGAAGGCCTTTCTTTAGGCCAGTCCCCGAGTCTCAGGGACTATTCAGATTTTTTTTTTTTTTTTGGTATCTTTTGTGCCACTCGGTGTAGTGTGGGTGTGGCTGTATTGGTTCCCTGGAGACTGCAGGAAGTGGCTATCTCTTCAGGAGAAAATGGCTGCCTAGGTCCGCATGTCAGGTATGACTCAGCACCAGACTCGCAGCTACCCCTCCCCGACTCTCTCCTCTCCCCAGACTCCACAAGTCTGTACCTCCACCTGCACCTCAGCCATGGGTGAGAGTCTCTATTTGAAAGGTCCTATGAACTAGGTTCAGTGAACAAAAGCAATGACTAAATAGAGGGGAAGGAGTTGTGCCACTGCGAGCCCCTCTCCCCCTGGCATAGCATGGCCTGGACAGCCATCCAGAATGCCCCCTCTAGGCTCAGTCTTTCGTGACTGTGGACCTAGATCTAGAATCCCCTGTCACCAGCAGTCCTGAGGACCTCCTTTCCACAGTCAGACGCTATGCCTGTCCCAAGGGATGCAGCCTTGGTGCTGTGCAGTTTCCCTCTGACCCTCTGGGCTCGGAGGTCTTGCAGTTCTTTCCAGGTCAGATCCCTGATTTTACCATTCTCCAGGCATACTCTGCCCTTCCTGGCTGTGAATTGTCTCACCAGCTCTGTCTACTTTGCCAATTTGGGGTGGATGTTATTCGATTTAGTTGCTTGTTCTATCTGCTTCGGGACAAGGCTTGGGACACATCCATCTATTCCACTGCCATTTTGTCTCTCCTGTTCTCCTTTTAAAATTTATTCTTTTTGCTGTTTTGAGTGGGTGTTTTCTGCTACCTTGTCTCCCAAATCACTGATTTGATTATTTGCTTCTACTAGTCTGCTGTTAATTCCTTCTAGTGTATTCTTCATTTATGACTTGTTCTTTTTTATGTCTTCTATTTTTTATGTTTAGTATCTGTTTATTCAAGTTCTCACTACATTTCTTGAGCATTCTTATAAACAGTATTTTGAACACTGTATCTGATAGATTGCTTGCCTCTATTTTGTTTAGTTCTTTTTCTGGAGTTTTCTTCTGTTCTTTCATTTGGGATGAATTTTTTCTCTTCATTTTGGCTGCCTCTTTCTGTTTGTTTCTATGTGTTAGGTAGATCTGCCATGTTTCTCCATCTTGGAAGGTTGCCTTATGTAGTAGGTGTCTTGTAGGGCTCAATGGTGCACTCTCCCAGATCACCTGAGCCATGTGTTTCAGGAGTGTCCTTGTATGAGTTGTGTGCAGCTCCTGTTGTTAGTACGTCAGTGGGTGTGGTTGACTGTTAGGCTGATTGGCTGTACATATTGGCCATGACCACAATGTACAAGCTACTGTACAGAGGCTTATCACATAGAGTGGGATTTGCTCTAGCAGGCTCTAGTGCCTACTGAGACCACCCTTTGTGTGTGCTACTTGTGGAGCTAATCTGGTGGTGCTCTGTTGCGATCTGAAACCAACCACCAGGTTTATTAGTTGTGGTTCTCTTGGGAGGAAATCTGGTTCAGGTGAAGGTCAGCTGCTGCCTGTGTCCTGCCTAGGGTTTCCTGGTAGCAGCTACTAAGTGATCTGTGTTATTTGCCTGTCCTGGGCCTGAAGATGCATGGGAGAGGCTATGCTATCAACCAAGGCTGGTTTGTAGTATGGACATTTTAATAATGTCCTGGGCAAGCTCAGCCAAAGGACACCCTGAGATGCCTGCCAGCTGCCTGTAGAGCTTAGCCCTAGGAATCACTTCTGGTAGTATTTGAATTGGGTGACATGGGATGTCTCAGGGAGTCACCAGGGTAGTTCGAATGGTCTTCACCATGTAAATGCAGATTAAAATTTGGCTGTGTTTGGGGAGGGCTCAATACAGGAAAATGGTGCCTGACTGCAGGCCATGTGGGAGGAGGGCTCAATATAGGGATAATGGTAGCTGTCCCTCCAGCCCTCGTCTTGAAGCCACAAAACTCAGTTTCTCCCTGTAAATTTACAGTGCCCCCTGAACGGCTGTTTCTCCGCTAGAGCCCAGGGTGAGCACCTGCAGGTGAGTGCATAGGCCCTTTAAGAGGACACTTGGGTTTCTAGCAGCCTTCTTTTTCATGAGGTTGGATGGAATCCCTGCTGATTTTCATATTCAGATGTTGTGGGGACTCCTCTTCCTGGCACTGGTGCCCTGGGCTGGAGAGCTCATCATTGTGTTGGGACCCCTCTCTCCTCCTGGAATCTCTGCAGCTGATATATCTCCCCTGATTCTCAATCATCACATGTGAGTGTGGTACCTGCCTGTTTTGAATCTCCACCCCTCCTACCAATTCTTAGTTATAGGACTTCTGTTCAGCCAGTTTTAATGGTTCTTCACGTTGATTGTTGTATAATTTATTTCTAATTTTGATGTGGTTATGGGAGGAGGCAAGCATAGTGTCTACCTACTTCATCATCTTGACTGGAACTCAGTTTACACTGCCTTTAATCTATTTCTCTAAACCCACATGAGAGTGAATGTTATCCATTTTATATTAGAAGAGGCATAACCTATAGTTTTATTATTTATTTACTTATTATTTATTCTTGACACTATTATAGGTATCCTCCATTTCCTCCCTTTACTCACCTCCACCTAGCCCCTATAACCCCCTCCCCTGATCTTCACCACACTGTTATCTGTGGTCATGGGCTATGCATATATGTTCTTTGGATCTCGTCACCTTCTTTAATCCAGTTCCCCTATTCCCTACCCCTCTAACCACTGTCAGTTTGTTCTATGTTTCCATGCCTCTGGTTCTATTTTGTTTATCAGTGTATTTTGTTCATTAGATTTCACATGTAAGTGAAATCATATGGTATGTATCCTTTTGTGATGGCTTATTTAGCTTAGCATAATAATCTCCAGGTCTATCTATGCTGTCACAAAAGATTGATTTCCTTCCTTTTTTTTTTACCACCATATAGTATTCCACTGTGTAAATGTGCTTTTTTAAATCTACTCATCTCCAATGGGCACTTGGGCTGTTTCCAGGTCTTGGTTATTGTAAATAATGTTGTTATGAACATAGGGGTGTATATGTTCTTTCTGATTGGTATTTCGGATTCTTAGAATATATTCTCAGAATTGGAATCATTGGTCAAAAGGCAGTTCCACTTTTAATGTTTTGAGGAAACCTCATACTGTTTTCAACAGTGGCTGTACCATTATGCATTTCCACCAACAGTGCATGAGGGTTCATTTTTCTCCACATCTTTGCCAGTTCTTGTTTGTTGATTTATTGATAGTAGCCATTCTGATAGGTCTGAGGTAATATTTCGTTGTGACTTTAATTTGCATTTCTCTGATGATTAGTGACTTTGAGCACTTTTATTCTATATTATCTGTATGTCCTCTTCAGAGAAGTGACTATTCACGTCCTTTGCCCATTTTTACTTGGATTGTTTGTGTTCTGGGTGTTGAATTGTATAAGTTCTTTATATATTTTGGAAATTAACTCTTTTTCATTGGCAGATATGTTATTCCATACCGTGGGTTTCCTTTTCATTTTTTTGATAGGTTCCTGTGCTATGCAGAAGCTTTTTAGTTTGATGTAGTCCCATTTTTTATATGTTTCTTTGTTTCCCTCCCCCTAGGAGATATATCAGCAAACAATATTGCTATGAGAGATGTCTGAGATTTTACTGCCTATGATTTTCTCTAGGATTTTTTTTTATGGTTTTGCAACTTGTATTTAATAGTCTTTTATCCATTTTGAGTTTATTCTTGTGTGTGCTATAAGTTGGTGGTCTAGTTTTATTTTTGTGCATGTATCAGTCTAATTTTACCAACATCTTTTATTGAAGAGATTATCTTTTCTCCATTGTGTGCTCTTGCCTCCTTTGTCAAATATTAATTGACCATAGAGAAGTGGGTTGATTTCTGGACTCTCTGTTTTGTTCCATTGATCTTTCTGCTTGTTCTTTTTTTTTTTAAAATATTTTTTTTTTACAGAGAGGAAGGTAGAGGGATAGAGAGGTAGAAACATCGATGAGAGAGAAACATCGATCAGCCACCTCCTGCACACCTTCTACTGGGGATGTGCCCCCAACCAAGGTACATGCCCTTGACCAGAATCGAACCTGGGACCTTTCAGTCTGCAAGCCGATGCTCTATCCACTGAGCCAAGCCAGTTAGGCCTATCTGCCTGTTCTTATGCCATTTTGATTACAATGATCTTGTAGTATAGTGTGATATCCAGTATTGTGATCCCTCCAATTTTGCTCTTTCTCAAGATTGCTGAGGCTATTTGGGGTGTTTTTGGTTTCATATAAATTTTTGGAATATTTGTTCTTGATCTGTAAAATATGCCATTGGTATTTTAATAGGAATTGTGTTGAATCTATGGATTGCTTTGTGTAGTATAGACATTTTAATGATGTTAATTTTAATGATGATAATGATGTTAATTCTTCCACTCTATGAACATGTTATATGCTTCCACTTATTTGTATCTCCCTCAATTCCTTTTTTAAATGTCTTATAGTTTTCTGAGTGTAAGTCTTTCACCTACTTGGTAAAATTTATTTCTAGATACCTTACTTTTTTGTTATTGCAATAGTGGTTCAGAGTATTTTATCAGTTACTCTTTGTGATAGTTATTATTATTGGTGTATAAAAATGCCATCAATTTTTGAATATTAATTTTGTAACCTGCTACTTTGCCAAATTCATTTATTATATTATGCCATTTCTTCTTGTTGTCTGTTTGGTGTGACTACGACTTTCAGAACTATGTTGAATAAGAGTGGTCAAAGTGGACAACCCTTTCTTGTTCTTGTTCTTAAGATAAATGTTTTTAGTTTCTGTCCATTGAGTATGATGTTGGCTTTGGTTTGTCATATATGGCCTCTATTATGTTGAGATATGTTTCCCTTTTTTTCTGAGAGCTTTTATCAAAAATAGGTGCTGGATTTTGTTGAATGCCTTTTCTGCATCTATTGATATGATCATGTGATTTTTGTCTTTCATTTTGTTTATCTAATATATCACAATTAATTTGTGGATATTGTACTAAGCTTGCATCCCTGGAATAAATCCCACTAACAATGTTGTATGATCTTTTTAATGTATTGCTGGATCCGATTTGCTATTATTTTGTTGAGAATTTTAGCATCTATGTTCATCAGCGATACTGGCCTGTAATTCTCTTTCTTTGTAGTGTCTTTATCTGGTTTGGTAATTAGGATAATGCTGGCCTCAGAAAAAGAGCTTGGGAATCTTGACTTTTCTGGAATAGTTTGAGAAGAATAGGTGTTAATTCTTCTTCGAATGTTTGCTAAAACTTTCCTGTAAATCCGTCTGGTTCTAGACTTTTGTTCATTGGCAATTTTTTTTATTACTGATTCAATTTCATTAGTTGTTATTAGCTTACTCAGGTTTTCTGATTTTTCCTGATTCAATTTTGGGATATTGTATTTTTTAGGGATTTGTCCATTTCATCCACATTGTCCAGCTTTTTGGCATGTAGTTGCTCATTTTTCATAAATTTTCTTACAATTCTTTATATTTCCGTGGTGTCAGTTGTTATATTGCCTCTTTCATTTCTGATTTTATTTATTTGGGCCCTCTTTTTTTTTTTTTTTTTTTTTTTTTTTGTCTGGCTGCAGGTTTATTAATCTTGTTTATTGTCTCAAAGAACCAGCTCTTGGTTTCATTGAAGTTGTATATATTTTTTAATCTCTATGTCATTCATTTTCATTCTGATCTTTATTATTCCATTTCTTCTACTTACTCTGGGCTTTCTTGTTGTTCTCTTTCTAATTATTTAAGTGGTAGGGTTAGATAGTTTATTAGAAAATTTTCTTGTTTTTTTTTGAGGTAGGCCTGAATTATGAACTTACCTCTCAGGACTTCTTTTGCTGTGTCCCATAGAGTGTAGGTTGTTGTGTGTTGATTTTCATTTGTTTTCAAGAAGCTTTTTATTTCTTCCTTGTTCTCATTAGTAATCCATTAATTGTTTAATAACATCCTATTTAGTCTCCATGTGTTTGAATATTTTTGAATGTTTTTATTGTAGTGGATTTCTAGTTTCATGCCATTTTGATCTAAGAAGTTGCCTGATATCATATCAATGTTCTTGAACTTGTAGGGACTTAGTTTGTGTCCTAATATGTGGTCTGTCTTTGAGAATGACTCATGTACACTTGAGAAGAGTGTATATTCTGTAGCTTTAGGGTGAAATGTTCCAGTAAATGTCAATTTTTTTCCATATGATCTAGGGTGTCATTTAAGGTCTCTTTTTCCGTGTTGATTTCTTCAGTTGCTGCTTGTGGGAGACTGGCTAACCCTCTCGTGCCTCCACGTTTCCTACCAGGCTTTATGTGGCTTCCTTTTCATGTCCTTGGTCATAAGGGTTCTATACAACTAGTCTTCAGTTGGTTAGTCAAGATGATTTTTCTATATTTTAGTAGTAAATCCAGTTTGATCCTGGGAGAATGTCAGTCTTACTTTGCCATCATCTTGGAATCTCACATTGTGGTTTTAATTTTGATTTCCATATTAAATAGTGAATTTGAGCACTTTTTAATATGAGTATTATGTACTTGGATGTCCTCCCTAATCTGTTATTTGATCTGTGTTGTTTAATTTTTAAAAAATATTTTTCTATTGAGTCATTGGTTTTCATTGAAGAAGATTTTTTATGTCCTTCATATGAGTCTATTATAGGGTATATGTATTGCAAATGTCTTTTTCCATTCTTAGGTTTTCCTTTTTACTCTACTTTCTTAATAACAGCTTTTTTTTAAAATTTATTTTTTTATTGTTGACACTATTGCAGATGTCATCCCTATCTCCCTCTATTTGGTCACCTTAACCCCAACCTTCTTCCCTACTTTCCTTCTTCCCTCACCACACTATTTTCTGTGTCTATGGGCTATGTATGTATGTTCTTTGAGTATTTTTTGATGAACAAAAGTTCTTAATTTTAATCGAGTCCAGTTTTTCAATATTTTCTTTTATGGCTAAAGTTTATTTAAGAAATATTAATTTTTTTCATGGTCATGAAGATATTCTCTTATGCCCTTCCTTCTGGTTACTGTGGGATTTTCTTGTTGCTCTCTTTCTAGTTCTTTAAGTTGCAAGGTTAGATAATTTATTACCTTTTTTTTTCTTGTTTTTTTGAGGTAGGCCTGTAGAGTTATGACTGCTTTCATTGTGTCCCATAGATTTTGGATTGTTGTGTTTTCATTGTCATTTGTTTCCAGGATGCTTTTAATTTCTTCTTTGATCTCTTTGGTAACCCAGTCATTGTTTAATAGCATGCTATTTAGCATCCAAGTGTTTGATTTTTTTTTTCATTGTTTTTATTGTAGTTGATTTCTAGTTTTATGCCATTATGGTCTGAGAAGATGGTTGTTATGATTTCTATCTTCTTGAATTTGAAGAGACTTTGCCTGTTTCCTAATATGTGGTCTATCTTTGAAAATGTTCCATGTGCACTAGAGAAGAATGTATATTCTGTAGCTTTGGGGTGAAATGTTCCGAAGATATCAATTAAGTCCATCTGATCTAGTGAGTCATTTAGGATTGCTGTTTCTTTGCTGATTTTTTGTTTAGAGGATTTATCCAGTAGTGTCAGTGGGGGTATTAAAGTCCCCTACTATGTATTTCTATTGATTTCTCCCTTGATATCTTCCAGAAGTTTTTTTTTATGTATTTGGGTAATCCTGTATTGAGTGCATATATATTTACAAGAGTTATAACTTCTTGTTGAATTGCTCCCTTTAGTATTATATAGTGGCCTTCATTATCTCTTGTTATGGCCTTTACTTTGACATCTATTTTATCAGATATAAGTATCACAACCCCAGCTTTTTTCTCCTTTCCATTTGCCTGTAAAATGTTTTTCCATCCTTTCACTCTCAGTCTGTGTGAATCCTTTGTTCTGAGGTGGGTCTCTTGTAGTTAGAGGTGACTAACCACCAAAATATGTGGGTCATGTTTTCTTATCCATTCAGCTACCCTGTGTCTTTTGAATGATGCATTTAATCCATTTACGTTTAATATTATTATTGATAAGTACTTATTTGTTGTCATTTTTGTTCTTACTGTTTGTGGTTCTTGCCTTTCTGTTTCTTCTTTTTACAGCAGTTCCTTTAGCATTTCTTGCATTACTGGCTTGGTAGTAATAAAGACTGTGGGCAGCCCTTTCTTGTCTGTGAAGCTCCTGATTCCTCCTTCAATTTTGAATGATAGCCTTGCTGGGTATAGTATTCTTGGATTCAGTCCCTTGCTTTGCATCACTTTGTATATTTCATTCCATTCCCTTCTGGCCTGGTGTGTTTCTGTTGAGAAATCAGTTGATATTCTACTTTTTAAAATATATTTTATTGATTTTTTACAGAGAGGAAGGGAGAGGGATAGAGCATTAGAAACATCGATGAGAGAGAAACATCGATCAGCTGCCTCCTGCATACCCCCTACTGGGGATGTGCCTGCAACCAAGGTACATGCCCTTGACTGGAATCGAACCTGAGACGCTTCAGTCCGCAGGCCGATGCTCTATCCACTGAGCCAAACCAGTCAGGGCTGATATTCTAATAGGAGATCCCTTGTAGGTAATTTTCTTTCTCTCTCTGGCAGCCTTTAAGATTCTTACTTTGTCATTGGTGTTTGCCAATTTAATTACGATGTGTCTTGGTGTTGGAATTTTGGGGTTCATCTTGTTTGGGACTTTATGTACTTCCTGGACTTGCATAGTTTTTTTCTTGCCAATATCAGGGAAGTTTTCTGTCATTATTCCTTCAAACAGGTTTTCTATTCCTTGCTTCTCTTTCTCTCCTTCTGGTACTCCTATTATGCGAATGTTGTTTTGTTTTGTGTTGTCCCAAAGCTCCCTTAGGCTATCCTCTTGCTTTTTAAGTCTTCTTTACAGTTGCTGCTGTGTTTGTGTGTTTTTTCCTACCTTGTCTTCTAATTCGCTGATGCAGTCCTCAGCCTCTTCTAGTCTACTGTTTAAGCCTTCCATTGGGTTCTTTATTGCAGCTATGTCATTCTTCATCCATCTCCTCTTGGTTCCTTTTCATGTTGGTGACATTCTCATTCAGCTCCTTATAATTCTCATTTAGTTGTGTGTATTTGTCATTGAGTTGTGTGTATTTGTCATCCAGCCATTTAAACATACTTATAACCATTACTCTGAATTCTTTCTCTGATATACTGCTAGACTCAATTTTATTTAACTCCCTTTCTGGTGATTACTCTTTTTTTTTTTTTTTTTCCTTTGGGGATTGCTTTTTTGTCTTCCCATGTTTTGCTGTAACATTTTAATTGTAGGGCCAATTGGTTTGATACCCAGGTTCTCTTGGGGATGGTGCTACTGGTGTGATCTCTCAGGTTTCCTGAGCTTGGTAATCTAGTGTAGCTCCCTACTTGAGCTATTTGGGTTCTCTTGATGTAGGCCTGTAAGCTGGAAAGGTACAACTGCGGTGTCTAGAAGTCAGCAGCCATGGAGGGGGGTGTCCCAATTTTTGATGTCTTGTGCCCTTGGTTGAAATCACACTTGCCCAGCGGGACTCACAGTGGCCCAGGAACCATATGTTGGTGTGATGGGTCTCAGGAGGCCTGTGCTCTGGAAAGGCGTGACTGTGGTGTCAGAGTTCTGTAGTTGTGGGTGGGCAGACTCAGCTTTTGCTGCTGCATCTGTGGTGGATAGGCGCACGCTCCCAGTGATGGCTCACAGGGGCACCCACAGTGCATTTGCCAGTGAGGAATACTGAAGCACACTGAAGGGCCCTGGCTCTGAAGCTGCGTAATTGAGGTGTTTGTGGGCAGGTATCCAGGATGAGTGAATTCAGAATTTCTACTGCCAGGGGGAGTGCATCCCTGTTTGTCCAAGATCACAGCCAGCAAGGACTCACAGCAGTTCCCACAAGTGTCCTATGGATAGATGGGCTCAGGTTGCCTGCCCATTGGAAATGCGTGCAACTGTGGTGGTGCTTTTGCTGGTGCAGATCTCTGACGCACTTTGAGAGGCCCTGGTGCTGAAGTTATGCAGCTAAGGTGTCTGTGGGCAGTTATTCAGGAAGAGGAAATTCAAAATTTCTACTGCGGGGCAGCACACCCTTGTCCGTACAGAATCACACCCAGCAGGGGCTCACAGTGGCTCTCAGGCGCTGCCTACGGAGTGGTGTGTCCTGGATGCCTGCACACTGGAAATGCTCGAATGTGGTGTCCAGAGTTCTGCTGCTGGGGAGAGGGAAGATGCACCTACTGCTGCGGGAATGGTGCACCTTTGGAGGTGGAGGTCCCAGGGTCCTCGGGGTAGCTGGATTTTGGCTGTAGTGGCTGCTGGGTCGCAGGCAGTGTCAAGGTCCTATCTGGGTGGTGGTGCTGATGAGTTCCTAGAAAAGGCCGTTGTCCCCTTCAAGATGGCCTGGGCTCCTGCCTGAGTCCTGCAGTCCAGGGAGTGCCCACAGCAGTGGTAGTCTCTCCTTGTCCAAGAGAGCCTGGTCTTCCCGCCCCCTCACATGTTATTTCTGTCTTGTCTCTTTCCTGAGATTCAAGTTTTATCTATGTTGGACTTTCTTACTATGTTTTTTATTTCTTCCCCTCTCTTATTTGTTTTCCATTTCTTGTCACTTCATGTTCCTTCTGACCTTTTTTTCCAGTTAACTTTTTTTTTAGCTGTATGCAGTTTGTTATTGAACACACCATTGATGTCTTAGTTTCAGTTGTTAATTTTAAAATATTATCTTTAATATTGGGTTCATTTACAAAAATAGAAATTTTTTTTCATTTAGTTCCTAAAGTTTTCAATTTGTCTTTTATGCCTTAACCATAGAACTTTTAGAGTCTTTAATTGTTAATGTCAGTATCTGGAATGCCTTTCTATCTGTTTTTATTATCTGTTAGTTCTCTGGCTTCAGTGTTGAGAATATATTGGATTGATCAATAGTAAGAGTGGAAATAGGCTTAAGAGGTGATGGCACTAGAAAGTGAAAGGGGTCAGAATAGGAAGGTTGATGATGAGCACACTTCAGAGACAAGTGAGATATATGTAAAGACTAGAGGCCCGGTGCATGAAATTTGTGCATGGGGGAGGTGTGTCCCTCAGTGTAGCCTGCACCCTCCTCAATCTGGGACCCCTCGAAGGATGTCTGACTGCCCGTTTAGGCCCAACCTGAGTAGGAGTGGACCTAAATAGGCAGTCGGACATCCCTCTCACAACCCAGACTGCTGGCTCCCAACCACTCGCCTGCCTGCCTGCCTGATTGCCCCTAACCACTTCTGCCAGCCAGCCTGATCACACCCTAACCACTCCACTGCCAGCCTGATCAACGCCTAACTGCTCCCCTGCCAGCCTGGTCACCCCCAACTGCCCTCCCCTGCAGGCCAGGTTGCCCCTAACTGCCCTCCCCTGGAGGCCTGGTCACCCCCAACTGCCCTCTCCTCTGGCCCAGTCACCTCTAACTTACCTCCCTTGCTGGCCTGGTTGCCCCTAACTGCCCTCCTTTGCTGGTCTGGTCACCCATAACTGACCTCCCCTGCAGGCCTGATCACCCCCAACTGCCCTCTCTTGCAGGCCTGGTCCCTCCCAACTGGTCTGATTGCCCATAACTGCCCTCCCCTGCTGGCCATCGTTTGGCAGCCATCTTATATCCACATGGGGGTGGCCATCTTTTACCACATGTGGGCCACCATCTTGTGTTGGAGTGACGGTCAATTTGCATATTACCTATTTATTATATAGGATGATTAAGTTCTCAGACTGCATAACTACATATTGGTGGCATTATCTTTCACTGAAGAAAGAACAGTTGAAAAGTTTCAGTTTTTGGTGGTGGGGATGAGTAATTGTTTAGGAAATATCATGAAAGAAATTAGCTCAAATTTGGTTATAATAAAGTTGAGATAATTGTGAGAGATCTAAGTGGAACTATGTAGTAAGATGAATTGTGAAATATCTAAGTGGAGCTATGTAGTAAGAAGTTTTCTTGCAAGAAATAGTCAACATATGTTTGTCAGAGATATACATTTCTGATTTATTTGTGTATACTAGTAAATATATTTGAAGACTTGGGTATGGATTATATTATCTAGGGAAATATTGTACATCTTGAGGAGAGAATAATTCTTAGAATTAAAACATTTAATATTTAGGTAGAGGAAGAAGATCTGTCAAAAGTGATAAGAATGAATATGGGATGATAGGAGAAAAAGGAGTTGTGTCCCCTGGAAACCAAGATGAGACTTTCAATAGGGAGGTGATGATCAACAACTTGACATGCTTCTGAGAGATCTAGAGTCAAACCTTGGTTCTCGAACATCTCCCATCTTGAACAATTTGGTTCTCCACCAAGTTGTTCACAGAACAAATGTCTCAGTTGTTGAACAAAACTTTGGTTCTCGACCTTACATGCTGATACTGTACCTATATCATCAGTCATGAGTCTGTCAGGAGAAAAAGGAGAAAATGCTCATGTATGATCCAGTTTACTACTAAACCTTGCATTGTTAACATCTCAGAAAATGGTGCTATGAATATATATATATGTTTTTGCTTTTGTTGCTTCTTCTTCTTATTAAATACATACAGTAAGTCACTATGGGTCCTATGAAGGTTATTGATAGCAGCAACAAGAAAAGGAAAGTTGTCAGAACAACGATAGAGCTTAAAAATAAATAATTGCTAAGTATGATAGAGGTGTATCGTTGTCTGATCTGGCTACCGAGTACGGCATGGTGAAATCCATGATTAGCACAATTTAAAAACATAATGAATAATCAGGGTGAGATATTGTGAAGGGTGTGAAAGTCCTCACTAAACAACAATCACAGGCAATTGAGAAAAGATAAAATGGAATAATGTGGGGGGTTTGGAATGATTAATTCAATTTACATTATTTTTAATTGGAAAAATGATTTTTAAAAAAACAAACAGCTTCTAGAGCAGCCTCTGGAACAAATTTAGTTAAGAGAACCAAACTTCACTGTATAAGAAAAATAAGACATTTAAAAAATCAAGTTGGATTTAGTGACACTGAAATCATTGGAGAGAAACATTTTATTGTTGGGTTGTGGCCAGAATTCAGATTTGAGTGGGATGAAGAGTAAAGTTGGAGGTGATAAAAAGAAGACAGTAAATAGTGGAGACAACTCTTACAATAAATTCTTCTAAGAAGAGAGAAGTGGGTGGTGTATGGAGCAGGTTGTGAGGATGAAGTAATATTTTCTAAAATGTGTAAGAGGGAGAAGTTGAATAGATGAGAAAGGACAAGGTAGCTAGGGATCTAAAGTCTAAATAGAAGGAATGGCTCTTTGTTACCATGGTATGAAAAGAACATCAGGTATGCAGAAGTGGTGGATTGGTCTGTTATACAGCAAGAAGACAAGAGAATTCTACCTGATGGCTTTAATTATTCTGTGCAGTGCAGGCCAGTCATCAGCTGAGTGAGAGTGAGATGCAGATGGAAATGTTAGAGGTTTAGGAGAATAGGGAAGAGTTGATATAAACTTCAGGAGGTGTAGGACAGTAATTTAAAAACGCAAATCCACTAAACCACATACATAGACATTAGAAGTTGATGTATATTGGTCAGGACTAGGTTCAGTTGTGAATAGCAGAAAAACTAAAACATTAATGGCTTTAAAAGCTGTAAGTTTATTTATCACCTATGTAAAAGTCTGAGGTAATGGTAGATAGTCCAGGCCTAGAATCATGGCTCTGCTCCAAGAAGTTTTTATTGTTTGTTTTTTATTGCATTTATTTGACATATAACATTGAGTAAATTTAGGGTGTATAGCATGTTAATTTGGTACATTGATATCATTGTACCAAATCACTACAATATGATTACCATTGTAGTGATATTTAGCACCTCTATCACATTACATAACTATTATTTTTTTTTAGTGGTTAGAATAATTAAGGTCTAGTAGTCTCCTAGCAAGTTTGATGATTATCCTAATATATAAAAACCCAGGGTTTGTAATGACCGACCAAAGGCTCAACCAAACACTGACTGCCATGGGTGTGGGCATAGTGACCCAGCACTGACTGCTGAGACGGCTGCGGATCAGGCCCGGAGAGAGAGGTAGGGTCTGATCCACAGCCTCTGTGGCAGCTGTTGATCAGCCATTGACTCTCTCTTTCTCTCCAGGCTTCACCAGCAGCCATGCCTCTGTTTCTCTCCTGACCTCCGTGGGGGCTGCTGATCAGCCCCGCCTCTCTGATCAGGCCCGAAGATAGGTCCAGAGATGCTGACTGGCATAGAAACCAACCAATCAGAATCAAATCTGGGTGAACTGTGAGGAGCCAGTGGCTGCCTAGGAAGCAGAGCTTTTGATGCTGACTTGCATAGAAACTGAGCAATCAGAACCAAATCTGGGTGAACTGTGAGGAGCCAAAGGCTGCCTAGGAGGTGGAGCTTTTGACTCTGACTGTCATAGAAACGGATCTATCAGAACCAAATTGGCTGGCAGGGGACGCAAGTTAGGGGTTATCAAGCAGGCAGAGGCAGTTAGGGGTGATTGGGCAGGAGGGCAGAGAGGTTAGGGGCGATTGGGCAGGCAGGTAGAGGGGTTGGGGCAATCAGGCAGGCAGAGGCATTTAGGGGTGTTCAGGCAGGCAGGCAGGTGAGTGGTTAGGAGCCAGTGGTCCCACATTGTGAGAGGGATGTCCAACTGCCAGTTTAGGCCCAATCCCAGGGATCAAGTCTAAACTGGCAGTCGAACACCCCCCAAGTAGTCCCCAATTGGATAGGGTGCAGGCTGGGATGAGGGAACACACTCACCCCCCGCCCCGAGCACAGATTTTGTGCACTGGGCCACTAGTAGTACAATATTGTTGTCTATATTTATTATACTGTGCATGAGATCTCTATGGTTTGTTTACTACTTGTTGCAAGTTTGTACCCTTAAACAACATCTTTCGTATACCCCAAGAAGTTTTAGGACTCAGACTAACAGTTTTCCATTTAACAACCCTCAAAGTGTTGTCCCCATGGTTCAAATGAGGCAGTAGCCATTTACAATTTCAAGCAAAATGATAGAAGCAGAGGGCAAGAAGGATTAAAGGGCATAAAAGGTTCTTTTAAGGAAACTTCCTGGAAACTGATATATGATATTTCTACTTCTATACCATTGGTCAGAGATTAGTCACATGGACATTCTTAAGTGCAAGGAAGGCTGGGAATATTTTCTTTATTCTAGATAGTCATGTGCATCCTAAATAAAACTCTGAATAGAATGATATATTGGGATAACAAGTTGTGCCTGCCAAAGTGATTATTAATTTTGAATGAATTTATTTTGTCCTGTAAATTTTTGCTTGGTACAAGGTACAAGAAAAGCAGGTTGATAAATTCATTCAAGATTGAGGTTTGGCCAAGTGGGTAATGAAAAGAAGCAAGGTAATTCATTTGCTTTAGGTTAAAGACATGGTCGGCAAACTGCGGCTCGCGAGCCACATGCGGCTCTTTGGCCCCTTGAGTGTGGCTCTTTTATAAAATACCACGGCCTGGGCGAGCCTATTTTGAAGAAGTTGTGTTAGAAGTTTAAATTTAAAAAATTTGGCTCTCAAAAGAAATTTCAATCATTGTACTGTTGATATTTGGCTCTGTTGACTAATGAGTTTCCTGACCACTGGGTTAAAGCAAACAAATAAACACCAAGACAAAGGAAACAAAAACTGACCCCTTGGAAATAAACATAAAATAAAATAATAAAATAAAATCTACACTAATAAAAGAGAAACATGCAAATTGACCATCAATCTGCTACGCCCACCAGCCAATCAGAGCGAATATGCAAATTAACCCAACAAAGATGGTGGTTAATTTGCAAACACAGGCGAGAGGAGCAAAGACTGAAGACAGCGTAGAAGGAAGAGGGAGGGAAACTGGAAACCGGGGTGGCGGCGGGAGGGAAAGCGCGGGGGTGGGGGGGCGGCAGCAGCGGTGGGAGGGAAGCCCACCTTGGCGGGCTTCGCTCCCTTCTCTGCTTCGCTCAGGCTGTAGGAAGCCCTATTCTTGCAGGAATCTTCCTGCAACAGGCCTCTAGTATAAAATAAAATAAAATAAATAAAATAAAATTCATCCATGTACCAAGTAGGTAGGTAAAGTACCCTAAACAATTTTCAAAATAATGAAAATAAGAACCCTACATATGTGCTATAGTTTAAGGAATACTCAGTGGTACATCTATATTCTTAAATGCTTTACTAATAAATAAGAAAGAAAATAAATGAACTAACTGTATCCCTTATTGTTAACATTTTTTTTTCATATTTTATTTGAACTTCACCATTTCCCCCCATATTTATGTTCTCTTTCTGTTTCAGAATCCAGTCCAGGATATTACATTGCATTTAGTTTGTATGTCTTCCCTATATCTTCTGGTCTGTGACAGTTCTCAGTCTCTTTGTTTTTCTTGACCTTGACAAGCTGAGGAGAAGTGTCCAGATATCCTATAGAATGGCACTCAATCTAGGTTTGTCTGATGTTTTTCTTACAATTAGCCTGGAGTTACGGGGTTTGAGGAGGAATATCACAGAAGTGAAGTACCCTCTGGTCATATGTCAAGGGACCTATGATAATACTAGAGGCCCAGGGCACAAAATTCATGCACTTGGGGGGGGTCCCTCAGCCTGGCCTGCACCCTCTCACAGTCCAAGAGCCCTCAGGGGATGTCTGACTGCCAGCTTAGGCCCGCTCCCCATGGGAAGCAGGCCTAAGCTGGCAGTCGGACATCCTTAGCGCTGTGGCAAAGGCGGGAGAGGCTCCTGCCACTGCCGCTGCGCTCGCCAGCCGTGACCCCACCGATGCACTATTGGAGCCGGGGAGGGACGTGTGAGGGACATGGGAGGTTGGCCAGCTGGGGAGGGACTGAAAGAGGGCTCTAGGACATGTCCGGTCCATCTTAACTATTCCTGATCGGCCAGACCCCATCAGCAAGCTAACCTACTGGTCAGAGCATCTGTCCCCTGGTGGTCAGTGCATGTCATAGCAAGAAGTTGAGTGGCCTTAGCATATCATTAGCATATTACTCTTTGATTAGTTGAATGGCCAACTGGACGACCGGATACTTAGCATATTAGGCTTTTATTATATAGGATTAGCCTTCATCACTTGGTAAGGGTGTTGTTTGCCAGTGTTTGTTTTTTCTGCTGTAAACTTACTTTGTTTCCCTTTCCTTACTCTTATCTTTGGAAGTGAGTCACTAAGTATAGTTCACTCTCATATGTGGGGAAGGGAGGCAAAATGAAGCTCTACCTTCTAAAAGATGGAATTTTATATACACTATTTGGGGTTATTCAATAAAGAATATTTCTCTCTTCTCCCCTACTAATTTACTTACTCAATCATTGTGTGGACTCATATATATTTATCTTATACTTTGTATTGTAATTTAATTGTTATGTTATTTACTTTATAACATAAAGGAACCTTCCTTGAAGCTGATATATGATATTTCTACTTCTATCCCATTGGCCAGATATTAGTCACATAGCCATTCTTAAGTGCAAGGAAAGCTGGGAATATTTTCTTTACTCTAGATAGCCATGTGCACAGCTTAATAAAATTCTGAAGAGAATGAAACATTGGGATAACAAGTTGTGCCTGCCAAAGTGATTATTAATTTTGAATTAATTTATTTTGTTCTGTGAATTTTTGCTTGGATATAAGGTACAAGAAAAGAAGGTTGATAAATTCATTTAATGTTGGGAGCTCTTTAAGATTGACTCCTTTGACATACCCCATCCTTTTGTTTCTTTCAGCACTACATTATTTTATTGTATTACAAGATACTCCAGGCTTATGTTGCATTTTTCCTGCCCCACCCTTAGGTTCAGCCATTTCTCTAAAGGGCTTTGTTTTCTTTTATTGAAAAATAGTATTTAGAAACCAAGATCTGGGTATTGGGCATTTTTTTTTATATTATAGTTTTATTGCTTCTGGGCTTTGGATATTTCTTTTTAATATGTTGAAAAATAATCACATAGTTTAATGGAATCAATATTTCTTAAAAATTATGAAAGAAGATAATGAATTCTGGAACTAACAGAAATAACCAGCACATTAAATGCTGACCCTGTCTCAAGCACTGCACTGAATGCTTTATGCCGGGGTTGACCAGCAGACGCTGAGTAACAGATGAATGATTACTCTGACAAATGTTTCTGTGACAGAGAGGCTAAGGGGCTGTTTTGTTTTAGGAGCAAATAACCCTGTTCACCTGCCTCCTTAGGCTTTTATTGGAACAACAGCTTGAACTAAAATTAACCTCTAGATACAATCAGCAGGGTAAGTATTCTTGAGAAAGCACCTGCATCTGTAGTGTCTTTCAAAGAAGGACTGTTTGAAGTCTAAACATAAAGATTTTAGTAAAACACCTGGGGGTTCAGACTTGTTTGGAAAAGTCAAGGCAGGGTCTGCCACCTTTGGCAAGGTCCCTCAGAGGCCTCTGACCTTTCAGAGAATCCTCCTTACAGACATTACAACCAAGTCCCATGCTTCCCCACAGCTTTACGTTTAATACCCCATTTAATAGTAACATCCTTGTGTCATAAGCACCATTAATATTTCTTTTCTATAGATGATGAAAGTGAGACATAGAGAGATAGGGAACTTAACCAACACCATGCCACACATAAATGACAGAACTGCCATCGATGAGGTGAAATGAAAGTATGAAATTACAGTATGACCACTGGAAATGATTATGTCTAAAATCCAAGAGAAAGCTTCAGAAAAATTGTTCGAATTAATCAAACAGTAAATTTTAAGGAGACTGAATTTATCCTTCATGCTTTTTGTGTACTAAGATGTATTTGCATAACTTCAAATTACAAATATTTCCACTGTTTATTTTTACAGTTTTCTAGCTTTGACTATTATATTCAGATCTGTGATTTATTTTGTTTCTTTTTTTTAATGGTGTGAATATAATGATGGAGGTTCTTTTTATTTCATGTGGATATCCAGTTATTCTAGCATTACTTTCGCAAACATCTGTACTTGCTCCATTAAATAATCTAGACATCTTTTCTAAAATCAATTGAATAAATATGTGTAGAATTATATCTGGAAAAATTATTCTGTTCCATTGATCTATACATCTATTCTTATTCCAGTGTCATAGCATCTTGATTTTTTTTAAATGAATCTTTATTGTTCAGATTACAATTGTTTCTCCTTTTTCCCCCCATATCTCCCACCACCCAGTTCCCACCCCCCCCCTCTGCCCTTACCTCCCCACCACTGTCCTTATCCATAGGTGTATGATTTTTGTCCAGTCTCTTCCCATACCCCCCACACAGACACCCCTTTCCCCCAGAGAATTATCAATCCATTCCCATTCTATGCCTCTGATTCTATTAAGTTCACCAGTTTATTCTGTTCCTCAGATTTTTAATTCACTTGACTTTTAGATTCACTTGTTGATAGATATGTATTTGTTGTTCATAATTTTTATCTTTCTTCTTCTTTTTCCTCTTTTTAAAGAATACCTTTCAGCATTTCATATAATATTGGTTTGGTGGTTATGAACTCCTTTAGCTTTTTCTTATCTGTGAAGCTCTTTATCTGCCCTTCAATTCTGAATGATAGCTTTGCTGGGTAGAGTAGTCTTGGTTGTAGGTTCCTGCTATTCATCACTTTGAATATTTCTTGCCACTCCCCTCTGGCCTGCATGGTTTCTGTTGAGAAATTAGCTGATAATCGTAAGGGAGCTCCCTTGTAGGTAACTAACTGTTTTTCTCTTGCTGCTTGTAAGATTCTCTCTTTGTCTTTTGCCCTTGGCATTTTAATTATGATGTGTCTTGGTGTGGTCCTCTTTGGATTCCTCTTGTTTGGGGTTCTGTGTGCTTCCTGGACTTGTAAGTCTATTTCTTTCATCAGGTGGGGGAAGTTTTCATTCATTATTTCTTCAAATAGGTTTTCAGCATCTTGCTCTCTCTCTTCTTCTGGCACCCCCATAATTCTGATGTTGGTTCGCTTGAAGTTGTCCCAGAGGCTTCTTACACTATCTTCAACTTTCTGAATTCTCTTCTCTTCATACTTCTCTGGAGCAGTGTCCTTGGCCTCTTTGTATTCCAAATCTTTGAGTTGATTCTTGCGATCCTCTAGTCTGCTTTTAGGTCTCTGTATACTATTTTTTATCTCAGTCAGTGTATGTTTAATTTCTAGTTGGTCCTTTTTCATATCTTCGAGGGTCTCATTGAATTTATCGGCCTTTTCCATGAAATTCTTGAAAAACCTTATAACCGTGGTTTTGAACTCTTATGTCCAGTCGCTTGTTCTCCTCCATTTCTTTGGTTTGTGATCTGTTTCCTTGCCTCCTCATTTCACTGCTTCCCTGAATTGGTAGGGTAGCTTTGTGTACTAGATGTCCTATTGGTTCAATGGGTCAGCCTCTCAGTTACTTGCGGTGGACACTCTTGGTGTACCCTTGTGTACTGTGTGCCCCCCAGCAGGAGCTACAGCAAGAACTAGTTTTCTCCTCCTTTGCTTGGGCGGTTTTGGAGCAGTCTGACTGGAGCTGCAGTTTATTTGGTTAAGCTGCCACAGAACAGGCCATTTATATGCAAAAGCCGCTGTGTGGAGCCTGGGCAGGTTTGTAGAATGTGCGGGGCGGGCCTCAGGGCGGGGCGGGATCTCAGGGCGTCCCTAGGCTAGGGCGTGGCCAACGGCAATGGCTGGCGTCAGCCGTCTCTGCCTTTCCACGTTTCCAAGTCCCTGCGCCCCGCGTTCCAGCGCAGTAAAACAATGATTGCTGGGCGCACCTCTGCAAAAAAGTCACTCTCACTTTCTGACCCGATGGCCGAGAGTCCAGCTTTTCCCCGTAGGTGTCTGGGTCCCCCGCGAGTCCCCAGAAACTGGGTTTCAGAGTGATCGGGAGCTTGTCTCCCTGCGGGTTGAAGAAAAACCGCGCACCCAGTCGCCCGCCGCCAGCCCGATTCGCGCGCCTCCGTACCTCAGCTTTTCAGCGTTTGTGCTCCTTTCTCTCCTTAGTTGTAAATCTTCCACTCAGCCAGCTTTCCCATGGTTCTGGGTGGTAGACGTTTTGTCTTTTAGTTGTATTTTTGAAATTGTTGTTCGAGGCAGCAGATTAGTTGTTTAACCATGCCGCCATCTTGGTTCCTCCATAGCATCTTGATTAATATAACTCTGTAATAAGTCTAGAACTCAAGTGGTGTAAGCCCCCAGTGTTATTTTTTTTACAAAATTGTTGCTATTATAGGCCCTTTTGCAGTCCATATACATTTTAGAACTAGCTTATTAGTTTCTACAAAAAAATCCTGAAGGAATTTTTATTAAGATTGCATTGAATCTATAGATCAATGTGGGTAGATTTGACATTCTAGCAATACTAGAGGCCCAGTGCACGGATGGGGTCCTTAGGCCTGACCTGTGCCCTCTTGCAATCCAGTACCCCTCAGGGGATGTCAGAGAGCCGGTTTTGGCCTGGTCCCTGCAGGCCAGGCTGAGGGACTGCACCCGTGCATGAATCTGTGCACTGGGCCTCTAGTATGCATATAAGGTCTTTGCTTAATCTCTTCCCAGCCTTGCCCTCCCCCCTCCCCGCTTCCCTACAAGATTCATCTGTATGTTCCATGTTTCCATACCTGTGGTTTTCACTCCTGCGTTGGTCGTCTGCCCCCGGTCAGTGTGCGTCATAGCTACCGGTCAGCCAGTCAAATGGTCAGCCAGCCGCTTAGGCTTTTATATATATTAAGCCTTCCAATATAAAGACAATATGTAACTCTCCCTTTATTTATGTATTCTTTTTCTTTTTCTTTTCTTTCCAGGTACTTTATTTTTTAATTTTTTAAATTTTTCTTTATTTTAATTTATTTTTCCTCATCACCATTTATTCCCCTCATACCCTCTTCCATCTCTTCACAATCACCACAGCAATCCTTTCTAATTTTCAGTGTTAGTTTTTTTTGCATTATTAAAATTTTAATTTAGATTTTAGGTTTATTTACAAGTATTTAGGCTTTATGCATTATTAAATTATTAAATTTTAATTTTAGATTGTTCCCTGCTAACATACAGAAATAAATTAAGATTTTTATACTTTTTTTTAGCAATAATATTTTTCTTTTCATTCTTGCTTCACATTACTGGCTAATATTATCTTAGTGAAATGTTGGAAGAATGTGGTAAGAGCAGACATGTTTAACTTGTTCCAGACCTTCAGGGGAAATAATTCAGCTTTTCATTCTTAAATATGTTGTTAGTCATAGGTTTCATGTAGATGTTCTTTATCTACAGGAGAGGATTCTCTTTAGTTTGCAGAGGTTGTTTTTTTTTTTTAAATGGGAATTGCATTTTGTCATTTTTGCCATCAGTTGAGATGATTATATATATTACATATTAATTTTAAGTGCCCTCTTGCAATCCAGTAACACTTATTATCTTCAAGTCTTAACCAACTTCACATTCTTGGGTGAACCCTATTTGGTCATGATGTACCGTCATTTTCATATATTTATGGATTTAGTTTGCTGACAATTTTAAAGGATTTTTGCATGGTTATCCATGAGAGAATGTTGATCTGTAGTTTTCTTCTAGTATCTTTGATACTGGTATCAAAATAGTTGTTATGAATGGAAATATGTTCTTCCCAAATTCATATGAAGTCCTAATCTCAATGTGACTACCTTTAAAGAGGTTATTAAGGATAAATAACTTATTAATGGAAGGGCCCTAATCTAATAGGACTAGTGTCTTTATAAGAAGAGGAAAAGACATGAGGGGTGTGCATGCACAGGGGAAAGGCCACATGAGAAGCAGCCATCTAAAAGCCAACACAGGAGAGTTTTACCAAACATTCAAAAAACTAAAACCTATTCTCAGACTATTCAAAAAAATTCAAGAGGGAGGTACACTTCCAAGCTCTTTCTATGAAGCCAGCATTACCCTAATCCGAAACCAGATAAAGACTTTACAAAGAAAGAGAATTACAGGCCAATATCCATGATGAACATAGATGCTAAAATCCTCAACAAAATTCTAGCAAATTGGACCCAGCATTATATTAGAAAGATCATACATCATGACCAAGTGGGATTTATTCTGGGGATGCAAGGCTGGCACAATATCCACAAATCAATAAATGTCATCCTATCTAATAAAAGAGTAATATGCAAATTGACAGTCACTCCAACACACAAGATGACCACCCCCATGTGGTTAAAGATGGCTGCCCCCATATGGACACAAGATGGCCACCACAAGATGGCCTGCAGGGGAGGGCAGTTGGGGGGGGGGGTACCCAGGCCTTCAGGGGAGGGCAGTTGGGAGGGACCAGGCCTGCAAGGGAGGATAGTTGGGGGGACCAGGCCTGCAGGGGAGGGAAATTGGGGGGGGGCCCAGGCCAGCAGAGGAGGGCAGTTGGGGGAAACCAGGCCTGCAGGGGAGGAAGGTTGGGGGAGGACCCAGGCCTGCAGGGGATGGCAGTTGGGGGGGGAACCCAGGCCTGCAGGGGAGGGCAGTTGGGAGGGACCAGGCCTGCAAGGGAGGACAGTTGGTGGTGGGGGGAGCAGGCCTGCAGGGGTTGGCAGTTGGGAGGGACCAGGTCTGCAAGGGAGGATAGTTGGGGGTGACCAGGCCTGCAGGGGAGGACAGTTTGGGGTGACCACGCTGGCAGGGGAGGGAAGTTAGAGTGACCAGGCCAGCAGGGAAGCTGTTAGGTGTCGATTAGGCTGGCAGGGGAGTGGTTAGGGGGTGATCAGGCTGGGAGGCAGAAGTTGTTAGGGGCAGGCAGGCAGGCAGGTGAGCGGTTGGGAGCCAGCAGTCCTGGATGTCCAACTGCCCGTTTAGGCCTGATACTACCTGCTGTAAAAAGGAAAGAACTCTAAGCATTAGCATCAACATGGATGAACCTGGAGAGCATTAAGCTAAGCGAAATAAGCCAGTCAAAGAAAGATAAATATCACTTGATCTTACTCATTTGTGGAATATGATAAACAACATAAACTGACAAACAAAAATAGATCCAGAGACACAGAAGTATCGAGCAGACTGTCAAACCTCAGAGGGAAGGAAGGGGAGGGTGGAAGGGTGGTGGTAAGAGATCAACCAAAGGACTTGTATGCAGACATATAAGCATAACCAATGGACACAGACAATAGTGGGGGCGCGGGGGGCCGGCGGTGAGGGCCTGTTCCGGGAGTCAGGAGTGGCCGGGGAGAGATCAATGGTGGAAAAAGGAGACATATCTAATACTTTAAACAATAAAGAACTATAATTAAAAAAATAAGTAAAAGCCTAGGATAAATTCCCCAGGAGAAAGCAACCCTCCTGGCACCTTGATCTTGGACTTCCAACCTTCAGTACTATAGCCTTTCATTGACATTTCTTAATATATGTACTTATACAGATGTATATGTTATAATAGTTTATAATTTCTATTTGATTTCCCTTTAAACACATTCAATAATGTACTTTTTAGTGTTCAAAGTATTTGTTTACTATATTTTTATTGATTTTGTAATATGCTGTTACAACATTTCTAAATTATAATATTTAAGGCTGCCATGATATGGGAAACAGTACTCTGAATGCTCAATTCTAAGATCAGGGAAAAATCTCTCTCTGGGCTTCTATCTGGAAGATTCTATGCAGAAGAATTAGGGTAATTGGCAACACTCTTGTAATAAAACCAGCAATGGGTTTTGTAGGGATGATTCATATTATGCTTTTCAATAAAGACTATTCCAGCTTTCTATATACATTTACATATTGCTAATTTATTCATTGGTAATAATACAAAGCATTATTTAACTATGTGAGACGTATGTAACATTTTTTATCTAAGAAGTAGATTCTGAAACAGAATTCTTCAATAGATTTCAATGCATACATTCTGTAGGTTGTATATATTTAGGACTTACCTAAAGAACACTGTCTTGAATAATATAAAAGTAGAAACAAATGGACTCCTCAAAAATAAATTTCCTGAGGATAATCCTAGAAGAAGGGTTATGTTTGCTATGTTAGTTTTTCAAAGTAGGAAGAAAAGTGATTATAACTTAGGAGATAAAGATGATATAAATGTAAAATAAGGAAGGTAGGTGTAAATTCCCTTCACACAGCTTGATTTTTCTCATTCAGACTCAGTTTTCCCTTCTGTGTAACCCTTTGCATTTGATCAATTCTTTCCTTCTCTTTGTTCAGGAAAAGATAAGCAGGAAGATGACTCTACCACAGAAGACCTGAATTCCTGGTCGCATTTGCCTTCATCGAGTCAGGAACCGACACATAGATCAGTGCCTAGTGAGGTAAAACTAGAAAAAGAGGCATCTCTGATAATTAAATGTGGCTAGTACCCAAATCACTGACTAAGCTCACTAGGAAATGGGTTTGAAAGAATGGGACTTTTTGAAACTCTAAAGAAAACTCTTTAATAAATTCTGGAAATTTTATTTATTTGGGTATCTATTTCATTTTGTTAGTAATAGATACAAAATAAAATTTGAAGCAACTTAAATATATTGCTGATGACATTTTCAGTTGATAGAGAAAGTGTGGCACAGTGTCTCCAAACTATGGTTGTAAAAATCTGGGGCAAAAACTCTGACCTTGATATATTACCTTCCTTGTGGAGATACCATCAGGTTTAGAGTAAAAAAAAAGGAAATTTTCATCTTGTGGGTGCCTTGCATTTTTCTCTCATCTCATCTGCTGGAGCTTTAGGACTTCCATCATGTTGCGGTCCTCATAGTCACTTCCTGTAAATTCCAGCATTAATAGAGATAAAAATTAGTATCAAGAATAAGCACTGCTTCCCTTACTTTCCAATTTGGCTGCCACCTCCCCTCAGGGATGACAGTTATGCTGCTTCTTTGAAAAACAACTTTGAAAATTGGTAGATTTTTGTGTGACATGTCAGGTGGCCTTATCAACGGCACCAGTGCATCTCTGACCAGCAGTGTCTGACTCTTAGTGTGCTGCTGGGCTCTCAGCCCACTGTTGATACTTGTCTCTGATCTGAATGGCAATTTGGAAGTGAATAATTTCACAGAATATCCTTTGTATAACTGCAATCTACAACTGAGTACTATTTATTTGTTTGTTTGTTTGTTTGTTTATTTATTTATTTTACTTATCTAAAGTGAGTTTTGATATACTTTAAAGTTTCAATTTAGAAAAGAGTATCTTAGTACACTTTTGCATTGCTTTTAGAGTATGTTGGGAAAGTCAGCTGATTTTTTAAAATCAGAATTTGCTGATTAAATAGCCACTTGATGGCCTTTCAGGTGTGATGATGTTCCTAGGAATTGTCTAGATGCATAGACGTGTAGATGTTAAATTTGAAAGGTAGACTAAGTTTTTTCATTTATTTTAGAGTGAAGAAACTAAGTCCTAGAGAGAACTGAAATGATTCATCTGTGACATACAGCTCTTCATTACGGAGAAAAGCCTAGAAACCAGACTACTATCTTATAGAATTATCTTGTTTTCATAAAATCCTTGGCATATGCAGTGCAGAAAAGCTAACTTAGCCTGGTCAGAAACATTTATCCAGCCTTTTCTCTAATTTGACATTAATTTGATTTGGTGAACAATCTATGAGAAGATCTGGCATCTTGTGCCTTCTTGACGTTGTTAGCCAAGTCACATGTCATTCATTAGACGTATTAGAGTCCTAATGAGCCTTCAGTCTGAACTGCAGCCATCTAGAGCAGTTTGCTTCTTTGATAAATGTACTCAAGTTGACTTTGAAGCATGACTTGAAATACAGCAAGTCTCGGGTTTAAATTGTGCTAGGACTTCTTACTCAGGTGATGTCACTTCCTTGAGTAAATGAGTTGTACGCAAATGCTTTTTTAAACGTGCTGTGCTGGAGACTGGAGGGATCCTGTTGATGTGATAGCACCACCTCACTTGTCTCTCTCGTCACATTCACAATCTGCACATTTCTGTTTTAATTATTCGGAAATTAATTTTTAGGGATTTGTTTTACGAACTACTGTTAATAAACTAGTTTTCAGGACTAGGTTAACTCTATAAAACTCATTTAATTTATTAGTCACCCATATAGTTTAATGAAAAGAAATCCTTGGGAAACATTTTCCCTTGACATTTTAAAGTAAAATAAGGAAAATACACAAAGCAGCACTAAGAAAAGAGAGCTGTTGTAACTATAGTAATAGCAGACAAAGAGACAAAAGCAAAAAGCATTAGGCATTAAGCGTTCACTATGTAATACTGGAAGGGTTAGTTCACAAGGAAGACATAAAATTCTATATTTATAAACACTCAATTACAGCTTCAGAATATATAAATTCATATTTGACAGAACTACAAGGAGGGATAATTAATAACTTTACTATGATAGTATAACATTTAAAAATATATCATATCAATAGATTAGACAGTAGAAATTACCAAAAATCAATTAGCAAGCTAGGTATAATAAACATAAATAGAACTTGCTTTTAAAATTAAAGAATAGAGATTCTTTTTAAGCATACATGGGTCATTTATAAAAATTTATCAGATATCAAATCAAAATATCTCTCAGCAAATGTCAAATAATCTTATAGTACTGACTGTAGTCTCTGACATAAAGAAACTCAGTAATAAGTCAACCACAAAAGGGTAAAATGTACATTTAAAATTTAAAGACACATATTTCTAAACTCGTGTGTCAAAGAAGAAATTACAAAGAAATATTTTATAAAATATAATAGAATAAATACAAAATTATATATGAAAACTTGTTTGCTCATTCATTATGCAGTGGTTAGCAAATACAATGGTATAATCTATATCATTACATTTATAATGGTACCAGCTAGTAAGTATATAGGAGTAAGTATAAGAAAAGGTGTGAACTGCTATTGAGAATATATAAAATATTATAATAGCTATATCATATTAATGAATAATAAGACTTAATATAATAAAGATAATATTAATAATATAATCCTCAATTTAAACAACAATAGTTTCATAATTTCAAAGCTTGTGTTGTGTGTTTGTGTGTGTGCATGTGATTTGATTGGCTGATCTAAAAGCTTGGAAAAACGTAACACCAAGATTAAGTAAGACAATATTAGGTAAGGAAGGAAAAGTGTGTATATGGTGGGACTGCTGGGTAGTTGTTTATATCTTTCCATTAATGTGCTTAGTTTTAAAATCTCTTTTGTTGGGTTCATGTTCTGGAATGATGGCTGTATACATGCCCACAAGAGGTATTCCAGGACTAGGAAGTTTTATGGAATCAATCAAAACACATACACCTGCAAGAGGGGAAAAATTAATATGTTTTAAAAAAATAAAAGTCACCAAATAATACTTTAAAAAGATGAAAAGGCAGAACACAGGCTGTGGCTGGATATGCTGCATGAGAAATAGAGAGACATGAGGTGAGGGTGGGAAATTAGGCCGTGTCTGCACCAGGGAAGGCTGCCCAGATGCTGGGCCTGCTCCTTCTGCTCAGGATGCTTCTTTGCATAGTCCTTCCTGGTATTTTTTAGGTACATTGCTATTATGTATCACCATACTCTGTTACTGCATTAACACTAATCGCCAGCTGTAATTTTACATGCTTGCTTGTGTATTTCCTCTCTCCCCAGGGCAGGACACAAGCCTCTCTTGTTCAGTGTTTCATCGGGAGCATTTAGAACAGTGTATTCACATCATAGGCCCCCAGAAAAGAATTGTGAAATGAATAGATTAATTGAAACAGAATTGAGGGCCAAAATATTGATTACTGAATCTTAATTTAATGACTTTTCCCCTTTCTTTATATTCAGTTCTGTTTACTGGTGGGCTAGGTAGTACCGGAAGGCTGCGAAAGCTACAAAGTGGCCTAAAGACCATCAGGCAGTACAAATTCTCATGGCAGAGACATGCTTAGAATTACTAGATTATGCAAGTTCTAAAATAAAGATAAATATAATGTTGGGAATTTTATATTTACAATAAACTCAACACTCATTGTAAAAATTTCTGGGCTGAAGTCATAATCTTTTTTTTTTTTTTAATGAAGCTTAACCTGGCTAGTGTGGCTCAGTTGGTTGAGTGTCACCTCGTTAACCCAGAGGTTGCTGGTTTAATTCCTCATCAGGGCACATGCCCAGGTTGTGGGCGGTGTTGTGCAGGAGGCAGCCAATCGATGTTTCTCTCTCATCATGGTTTCTCTCTCTCCCTTTTTCTCTCTCTCTAAAAAATCAATGAAAACATACTTTTTAAAAAGAAAGAATAGAAATATGAACTTATTTTTTATTTACTTTGGAAAATAACTTGGGTGATTCAATAAAAATCACCTGTATATGCATAGTACTCTACAGTCTGTCTTGACAGATTGGAAAATATTTATTAGGGAGAAACACATTTCAAGTGATTTTCTAGGAGTAAAAATCATGTGATTATGGTTTTAATTCTGTTATATGAGACCTTAGTTTAAAAAATATTTAAAATTTTTCAAATTATAGTTGACATACAATATTAAATTAGTTTTCAGGTGTACAACATAGTGATTAGACATTTATATACCTTACAAAGTGATCACACTGATAAAGCTAGTACCCATCTGACACCATGCATAGTTATTACTATATTATTGACTGTATATCTGATGCTAGACTTTGCATTCCTGACTGTTCATATAACAGTCAATTTGTACTTCTGGTTATATTTTAAGAAGCTACAGAAGTCATATTTTGAAACTACATGTTTCTGAAATATTAGCCATAATTTTCTATTCTTTCTTATTCCTATAGGCTTTTACACATCAAGTTAACTTAGATAAGGTAATATTCTCTTTTTCGGATTTCAAACATAGTGATTTTGTCAAGGACCTTTTTCAAGAACCTGCAGAAAGGTATGACTAAAGACTTATTTAGTTTTCTGTTTATTCCTGTTAATAGCTATACCTCCTCTGAGTGGAGATAGTGAATGATGGCCTTCAACTGTTTAGTATATTTCAAGATACAGCTCTTTGTAATAAATACAAACCGATTTAGCTAGAAATAGAATGTATTTACGATCTCATAAATATGGTATTAACACAAGAAAAAGCTATCCCTACAGAATTTCATTTCTCTGCCATCTCAGCAATTCCATGCTTCCCAAGCTTTTATAAATGTGTCTGGAGCTCCTAAGGTAAGGTAAAGCTTGGTACACAGTGGCATTTTATTAGAAATTATGGCTCATTCTATAAAGAAAATAACATGCTAGAAACAATGGGACTCAGCTTGGTGAATTCTTTGTACTTCATATGAAAAAAAATTAAAAGAACCAAGAGAAAAGTAAATTTACATCAAGAAAAATAAAGAAACACTGGTAGCAGCTCTGATGCTCATAAAAAGTTCAGATTTAGGTGTTATATGCAAAACCATACCAAATAAGGAAGTGTTTTATTGAGTCATACTTCCATAGAGATTGCTAAGTAATATTACCTATAGTCACTGGGATAATATTCATAATAATGTGTACAGTATAAATCTTCTATGTTCAACTTTCAGAAGTACATTAAATGAAAAAGATATATGCTAATAGTATGTACTAAGCAGTAGGTACTAATTATATACTAAACAGTGTTTAAAAATACAAAATATTGCAGTTTACAGTTTAATTAGGGAAACACATAAAAAGACAAATTTAAATACAATGTGGTAAATAATAGTGCCAATGCCCAAGGACTCTGCATATACAAGATAGAGAACTATGGAGGGGGGCATTCCTTACCAGCCCTGTGAAGAAAAGATTTTTGAAGGTAGCTGGCAAGGAATGGAAAAGGAGAAAAAGTAAGAAATCTGAAAATACCCACAGAAGCAAAAGAAGAAAGCATTTATTTTGTTAAAGTTAAAGGTTGAAATACATGAAGGAAAGTAGGAGAGATGACAATGAAAATGTAGACATGGAGCAGGACTGCAGTGTGGGAGAGAGTTTGAGTGAGTAAGGGAGTGACACGGCTGTGTGTGGACGTGTGTGGTGTGTGTGTATTTGTGTGTGTGTGAGTGAGGGACAGTTAGATCTCACAGGAGTCTCAGGGGATGGCGGATCAGGCTCTCCTGGACAAAGAACCCCTGCTACTGCCACAGGCACTCCTTGGGCAGGCGTGGCTCTAACACAGAAACCATGCCATCTTGAAGGGGGCAGCAGTGGTGGCTAGGAGCACAGCCTCACCATCACCAGACTGGCTTTGGACACCACCTCGGACCCACACAGTGAGCCGCTGGTCAGTGGGAACTTGCAAGAGACCACTGTTGCAGAATCCAGGACCCCCACAGTGAGTGGGCTCCAGGACCACGCAGTGAGTACACACCAGAGGGACCTCGTGCACCACCCTGCCCAGATTCTGGGACCATGCAATTAGTGCACACTAAAAGGACAGTGTGCATGCCACCCTGCCATCTGCAGGTGACCTGAGGGACCAGCTCAGTGAGGGAAGGGAGTACAACTCAGAACAGAGACAATTAAGGCGTGAGACTCAAGGTAGACCCAGCCTCTGGGCTAAGGACTCCATGACCACTGGACTGCTAGGGGCTTCAGCCTCTCGGATCTCAATCAAGTTGCACAGGGTAAAGAACAAACAGAGACTCATATTCTCCTGCACTAGAGCAGATTCCAGGAGACCTAGGATAGATACCAAGGGACCAGATTCAACAACATCAGAGCAAAATCCAGTGAGTTCCAGTCCCACTGGTAGCAAGTCAGAGAAGAAATCTTTCCTACCAATAGGACACCAACAATCAAGTGGGATAGGAAAACACATACATCATATTTTCTGAAAGCTAAACATCACCTCTCCCTCCTAAAGCCCTGTCAGAAACAGACTTTTGAGTGATTAAGATTGACAGCTGGCTGACAGGCAAAGGAGGGCAGAGGCAAAGCCCAGGGAGCCAGCAGAACTTGGCTGAACCAGCCCTGAGCCCCATGGGCCTAACAGGCATACCTTAGAGGGCAAATTGCCCCTCCTGCTTGTGGCCACAGTCTGTGAAGACAGACACAAGTGGTGGATCAGTGGGTCACCTGAAACAGCAAGCAGCACATCCACAACTTGCACCATGAGTTCGAGGGTGCAGCACATAGCATGGGACAATATCATTCAAGACCCAAATACATCAGGAGAATCCAAATAACTCAAGTAAGGGGTTTTCCTAGAATACCCAGCCAAGGAGATCTGAGAGACTGCACCACTGGGTCTCACAAAACACTGTCTATATAGGATGACCCCCCCCCAAAAAAAAAAAAAAGCTAGGTGGCTTAGCAACAAGAAACAAATACAAAGGGACAGCAAAAATGGGGAAACAAAGAAAGAAAAGGAGGAATTGCCAGAAAAGGAAATGGAGGCAAATAATTTGTCAGATAAAGAATTCAAAGTAATGGTTTAAGAATGCTCAAACATCTGACTACTAATTACAAGCAGCTCAATGAGAATTATAAGGAGCTGAGTAAAAAATACACCAACATGGATAAGAATCAAGAGGAAATGAAGAATGACATGTCTGCAATAAATAACACAGTGGAAGGTTTCAACAGTAGACTAGAAGAAGCTGAGGACCAAATCAAAGAGTTAGAAGATAAGGTAGAGAAAAATACACAATCAGAGCAGCAATTGGATAAAAAAATTAAAAACCAGGAGGAGAGTTTAGAAAAGTTTAGGGACAACAGGAAATGAAGCAACATCTGCATAATAGGGGTGCCAGAAGGAGAAGAAGCAGAACAAAGAATAGAAAGTATGTTTGAAGAAATAATGACAGAAAACTTCTCTGACTTGGGGAAGAAAAAAGTCATACAAGTCCAAGAAACACAGACAGTCCCAGTCAAGATGAACTCAAAAAGACCCACACCAAGACACATCATAATTAAAACGCAATGTATTAAAGACAAAGAAAGAACCTAAGGCTGCAAGACAGAGACAGAAAGTTACCTATAAGGGATATCCCATTAGGCTATCAGGTGATTTCTCAACAGAAACACATCAGGACAGAAGGGAGTGGCAGGAAGTATACAAAGTAAAGAAAAACAAGGGACTGAATCCAAGACACTCTATCCAGCAAGACTACCATTAAAAATTGAAGGAGAAATCAGGAATGTCACAAACAAAGGCTAAAGGAGTTTATTACCATCAAACCAGCAATGCAAGAAATCCTAAAGAGACTGATTTAAGAAGGAATAATAGAGAGGGAGAAACACAGGCATAAAGAATAAAAATGGCAATAAACAAGTACCTATCCTATCTAATAATAGACAAATATGCAAATTGACCATACCTCCGACACACCCACAAGCCACGCCCACAAGTCTCGCCCACCATCCAATCAGAGCGAGTATGCAAACTAACCCAAACCAAGATGGCTACAGCCACAGAGAGCAAGGTTTCCTAGGTAACAGAGGAAGCCAAGCTTTCCGCCTGCCCTTGCCAGGCCTAAGCCTCCACTCAAGCTACGAAGTTTCAATTATAGATGGTAAACAAATTCAAACAAATGGCGGCAGAATGGAGCTTGAGAGAGCAGGCCAGGGTTGCCGCCGGCAACAGGGGAAGCAAAGCTTTCCGCACACCCTGGCCAGGCCCACCCACTTAAGGCAACCAAGTTTCAATTATAACCCCAACACAAATGGCTGCGGGCCTCGGAGGGAGCCCCAGGCTTGGCTCCGCTCCAGGCTACAAAGTTTCAATTGTAGAAGGAAAATAAATTCCAGATACCAGGGCCTCCACTTGGGTTGCCAGGGGGCGTGGCCGGCCTGCAAACCACCACAGGCCCCTCGCTCAGGCCGCCCCACACCCCAAGGGAACCCCCAACTGATCCGGGACGCCCTTCAGGGCAAACCAGCTGGCCCTCACCCCTGTACCAGGCCTCTATCCTATCTAATAAAAGAGTAATATGCAGATTGACCATCACTCCAACACACAATATAGCTGCCCCCATGTGGTCAAAGATCCTGCCCCCATGTGGACACAAGATGGCCACCACAAGATGGCCAGCAGGAGAGGGCAGTTGGGAGGCACCAGGCCTGCAAGGGAGGGCAGTTGAGAGGGACCCAGGCCTGCAAGGGAGGGCAGTTGGAGGTGATAAACCCTGCAGGAGAGGGCAGTTAGGGGTGACCAGGCCGGCAGAGGAGGCAAACAGGCTGGCAGCAGAGTGGTTAGGGGGTGATCAGGCTGGCAGGCAGAAGCGGTTAGGGGCAATCAGGAAGGCAGGCAGGCAAGCAGTTGGGAGCCAGCAGTCCTGGATTGTGAGAGGGATGTCCGACTGCCCACCGGGATTGGGCCTAAACGGGCAGTCGGACATCCCTCGAGGGGTCCCAGGTTGGAGAGGGTACAGGCTGGGCTGAAGGACAACCCCCCTCCATGCACGAATTTTGTGCACCGGGCCTCTAGTCTATAATAACCTTAAAAATAAATGAATTAAATGTTCCAATAAAAAGACAGGATAGTCAAGAGGTTAAGAAAACATGACCCATACTTATTCTATCTACAAGAGACCCACCTCAGAACAAAGGACTCACACAGACTGAATGTGAAGGCATGAAAAAAATTTTCAGGCAAATGAAAAAAAAAAAGCTGGGGTAGCAATACTTGTATCTGACAAACTAGAAGTCAAAATGAAGGCCATAACAAGAGGTAATGGTGACCACTTCATAATACTAAAGGGATCAATACAATAAGAGGCTATAACTCTGGCAAACATATATGTACCCAATACAGGAGCATCCAAATACATTAAAAGACTTCGGGAAGTAATCAATGGAGATATAGCAATGCAATCATAGTAGGGGACTTTAATACCCCATTGACATCACTGGATATATCTTCTAGAGAAAATATCAACAAGGAAACAGAAATCCTAAATCACACACTAGATCACATGGAACTAATTGACATCTTCAGAACATTTAACCCCAAAGCTATGGAATATACATTTTTCTCAAGTGCACATGGGACATTTTCAAAGGTAGACTACATATTAGGACACAGGCTAAGTCTCTACAAATTCAAGAAGTTTGAAATCATATCAACCATCTTCTCAGATCACAATGCCATAAAATTAGACATACACTACAATAAAAACATTCAAAAACAATCAAACACATGAAGGCTAAACAGCATGCTATTATACAATGAATGAGTTACCAAAGAGATCAAAGAAGAAACAACAACAACAAAAAATCCTGGAAACAAATGACAATGAAAACACAACAATCCAAAATCTATGGGACACAGTGAAAGTAATCCTGAGAAGGAAGTTAATAGTACTACAGGCCTACCTCAAAAACAAGAAACATTTGTAATAAGTTATCTAACCCAATAACTTACAGAATTAGAAAGAGAGCAACAATAAAAGCCCAGAGTGAGTAGAAGGAAGGAAATATGAAATGTCAGAGCATAAATAAATGACATAGAGACCAAAGAAAACAATACAAAAAAAACAATAAAACCAAGAGATGGTTCTTTGAAAGCATAAACAAGATTGATGAACTTCTAGCCAGACTCAACAAGAAACAAAGAGAAAGGACCCAAATAAAATCAGAAACAAGAGAGGTCAAGTAACAACTGACTACACAGCAAAATAAAGAGTCATAAAAAATACTATGAACAACTCTATTCCAACAAACTGGGCAATCTTTACAAAATAGACATATTCCTAGAAAAATACAGTCTTCTAAGACTCAATCAGAAAGAATCAGAAAACCTGAATAGGCAGATAACTGCTGATGAAACTGAAGCAGTGATAAAAAAAATTCCAGCAAAAAAAAAAAAAAAGCCCTGATCCAGATGGCTTCACTGGAGAGTTTTACCCAACATTCAAAGAAGAACTAACACCTATACTCTCCAAACTATTCCAAAAAAATCCAAGAGAAAGGAACACGTCGAAGCTCCTTTTATGAGGCCAGCATTACTCTAATTCCAAAACCAGATAAATACACTACAAAGAAAGAGAATTACAGGCCAATATTCTTGATGAACATAGATCCTAAAATTCTCAACAAAGTATTAGCAAATCGAGCAATATATTTAAAACATCATACACCATGACCAAGTGGGATTTATTCCAAGGATGCAAATAAAATACTCCATAAAAAATTACTAGATTTAATAAGTGAATTTGACAACATAGCAGGATACAAATTTAACACCCAGAAATCTATGGCATTTTTTTAAAATATATTTTATTGATTTTTCACAGAGAGAAAGGGAGAGGGATAGAGAGCTAGAAACATCGATGAGAGAGACACATCGACCAGCTGCCTCCTGCACACCCCCCACCGGGGATGTGCCCACAACCAATGTACATGCCCTTGACCGGAATCGAACCTGGGACCCTTCAGTCCGCAGGCCGACGCTCTATCCACTGAGCCAAACTGGTTTCGGCAATCTATGGCATTTTTATATACCAACAATGAACTCACAGAAAGAGCAACTAAGAAAACAATCCCATTTTCCACTACAACAAAAAATTAAGGAATAAACTTAACCAAGGAGGTAAAAGACCTATACTACAAAAACTACAGGATGTTGAAAAAAGAGATAGAGTAAGATATAAACAAGTGGAAGAATATACCGTGTTCATGGATTGGTAGAATCAACATCATTAAAATATCCATACTACTCAAGGCAATTTACAGATTCAATGCAATTCCTATTAAAATACCAACGGCATATTTCACAGACCTAGAAAAAAACCTCTCCAAAAACTTATATGGAATAAAAAAAGACCCCAAATAGCTGTAATAATCTTGAGAAAAAAGAATAAAGTTGGAGGATCGCAATACCAGATATCAAGTTATACTACAGAGCTACTGTACTCAAAACAGCCTGGTACTATCACAAGAACAGGCATATGGACCAATGGAACAGAACAGAGAACCCAGAAATCAACCCAAGCCATTATGCTCAATTCATATTTGACAAAAGAGACAAGAGCATACAATAGAGGAAAGACAGTCTCTTCAATAAATGGTATTGGGAAATTAGCAGATACATGCAAAAAAAAAAAAAAAAAAAGAAACTGGACCACCAACTTACACCATACACAAAAATAAACTCAAAATGGATAAAATATTTAAATCTAAGACATGTAACCATAAAAGTCTTAGAAGAATCCATAGGCAGCAAAATATCAGACATCTCTGGTAGCAATATGTTTACAAATACAGCTCCTAGGACAATTGTCGGCAAACTCATTAGTCAACAGAGCCGCAGTTTGCCGACCACTGTCCTAGGACAATGGAAATTAAGGAGAAAATAAGCAAATGGGACTACATCAAAATGAAAAGCTTCTGCACAGCAAAAGAAACCATCAACAAAACAACAAAGCCCACTGCATGGGAGAACATATTTGCCAGTGATCATCTGATAAGGGGTTAATCTCCAAAATTTATAGGGAACTCATACAATTTAACAAAAGGATGATAAACCAATAAAAATGGGCAAAGGACACTTTTTGAAAGTAGACATACAGAAGGCCAAGAGACATATGAAAACATGCTCAAAGTCACTAATCATCCAAGAGATGCAAATCAAAACAACAGTGAGATGCCACCTCATATCTGTTTGAATGGCTATCACCAACAAATCAACAAATGACAAGTGTTCGCAAAGATGTGGAGAAAAGGGAACACTTGTGCACTGCTGGTGGGAATGCAGACTGGTGCAGCCACTGTGGAAACAGTATGGAGTTTCCTAAAATAATTAAAAAAGGAACTTGCATTTGACCCAGTGACCCCACTTCTAGGAATATATCCCAAGAAATCAGAAACACCAATCAAAAAGAATATATGTTCATAGCAGCACAATTTACAATAGCTAAGATTTGGAAACATCCTAAGTGCCCATCAGCAGATGAGTGGATTAGAAAACTGTGGTATATCTACACAATGGAATACCACGCCACTATAAAAAAGAAGGAACTTTTACCATTTGCAACAGCATGGATGGAACTGGAGAGCATTATGCTAAGTGAAATAAGCCAGTTGGAGAAAGGTAACTACCACATGATCTCACTAGTATCCTCTAATAAAGGCCTAATATGTTAAGTGTCTGGTAGTCCAGTCCTCCATTCAACTAATCAAAGCGTATTATGCTAATGATGTGCTAAGGCTGCTCAACCACTCACTGACAACCAGGGGGCAGATGCTTCAACCGGTAGGTTAGCTTACTGCTGGGCCGATCGGGACTGAATGAGATGAGCCAGACACACCCTGGAGCCCTCCCACAATCCCTCCCCAGCTGGCCAACCTTCTGCGTCCCTCCCCAGCCTTGATTGTGCACCAGTGGGGTCCCTCGGCCTGGTCTGCACCCTCTCACAATCCGGGACCCCTCAGGGGATGTTGGAGAGCCAGTTTCAGCCCGATCCCACAGGCCTGGCTGAGGGACCCCACTGGTGTACAATTGGGCCTCTAGTGTGGGATATACAGTAATGAAAAATGTAAACTGATGAACAAAAATAGATCCAGAGACATAGAAGCATTGACAGACTGTCAAACCTCAGAGGGAATGCCTCAGACGGGAGGGTGGGTGGTTGGGAAGAATCAACTAATGACCATGTATGCATATATGCAGAACCAATTGACATAGACGATAGGGGGATGGAGGCCTGGGCTAGGGGGTATGGGCAGGCTGGGAGAGGTCAATGGGGAAAAACAGGGACATATGTAATACTTTCAACAATAAAGAATAAAAAATAAATAAATAACTTAATTAAAAAAAAAAAAGAGAGAGACAGGGACCACATTGCCAACATGCTAAAGTTATGTGTCCAGGAAGGAGCCTTCGTTTATTCTGAAGTTGGTAGACAGGCATAATAAAATTTGAATTTTAGTGGGAAGTTTTTTCTAGACATTAAGATTAGACCCAGAAGTCAAATAATAGGAGGCTTCTGTTAAGTGGGTTGTAAGTGAAAGTACAGCAAGAGCCAAGCAGATAGCACAAGAGAAGAAACCGAGTCACAGTGAGAAGTTGGAAAGCAAACAGAAATGTGTGGATTTGTATTTGAAAAGTCTGTTAGAAATAGAGCAGGAGTTAGATTGAGAGAAAGTTTGAAGGGTTTTCTATCTTTACAATGAGGGTGAATAAAGTATCCTTATAATATTAAAGAATTTGTAGGTGGGGAGAGATTTTATATATATAAAACTTATATATACATGAAATTTTAGAAAAGTGTCTCAGGAGACAGAGGCATTGTAGTTGAGAATGTGGAAGGATGAATTTTGAACAGGAAGAAAGTAAGGAGTAATGAAGAATGTTGATGCATCTAAGTACACATTTTTTAATATATATTTTATTGGTTTTTTACAGAGAGGAAGGGAGAGGGATAGAAAGCCAGAAACATCGATGAGAGAGAAACATCAATCAGCTGCCTCCTGCACACCCCCCCCCCCCCACTGGGGATGTGCCCACAACCAAGGTACCTGCCCTTGACCAGAATCGAACCTGGGACCCTTCAGTCCGCAGGCTAATGCTCTATCCACAGAGCCAAACCGGTCAGGGCAGTACACATTTTAAAAGTAAGTTGAAAGAGTTCTGGTTTTCTGGCCTGCATTTTCTAGAAGTGGCTGCATTTTTACTACAGCAGAGGGTTAAGATCGGAACTACATGCGGCTGGTAGTTCAGGATTAGCTGCAGTGAAGGGATGGTAGAGAAAATCAGTGTTTTCCAAAGGGCTCTCTGTTGATATGAGAACACCGAGTGACCCTAGTACTGCTCTCCCACAACCTAGGAAAAGGAACAGAGAAGGTGGAAGGTGGATAGGTCCAAGGCGGCTGGTTTGCAGGTCAAAGTTGGAGGAAATGGGGTTTGTGATCAGACACTGGGATTTCGGAATTATCTCTTGGGAAGTGGGCCAGCTCCAGGTGCTGACAATGGAAGTAGGTGGTGGAACAGAAATGCCGGTGAATGTCAATTAATAATTACTGTAGATTATCAGAGGCTCTTAAATGCATAAATTCTTTGATACCATGAACAAATACGTGCATTTATTTTCTAGTGAGAGTGAACACAGTATGTGGACAGCCGATGACGCCTACCTCAAAGACAAGTGGATCAACGAGGATGAGCTTGCAGGGCCGTCGCGGGCTGTCTCCCCGCGTGTGCACGGTATGACTGCTCCCTGTTGTGGTGAAGGTTCTTGAGCAGGCTGGTTTCAGAGCCGTGCACAAAGGCTTTTCTAACACAGATGCAGGAGAGAGCTAGGCAGACTTTTTAAAATGGGAAAACATATTTTTGGGGATTTTCTTGCTGCACACTCCACATTTATAAGGGCGAATTTCTACCCTTTAAATATTTTAATATATAAAGCATGACATTAAAATGAGCTATTTTATATTTTCTTAAACTAGGAATTATAGATTTGTATAGACTTGAATATGACCTCATTCACCTAATGTTAATTCGTTGCATAGTATGTACTTTGTAAATAAAATAATAATTTTGGATTACACATAATCACATATTGTGGAGAATAAAGAAAATATAAGTATGTATAATAAAACAATAATACTGAAAAATAACCCAAATATTTTCTTTATATATATATATATTTTAAGTATATATAATATAAACCTACATAAAACCATGAATGATATATTCATTATACACATATAAAACTTTTGGGTGTGAAGTTAGAGGGTCACATGCATACTTTGGAGTTTGAGAGGAGTTTAGAGATCACTCATTTCAATCTCCCATCAAGTGCCAGATTACCTTCTCTAATGACTTTTTATTTTTAAAATGTCAAATCTAATTAAGGCAATATCACACTGCAATTATTAAAACACAAGTCTCACAAAAATAGTTGATAAGAAAATAGTTTTAAAATATTGAAAATTCATTTACAGAGAGCAAACTCAGCCTTTCGGCACACAGTTCTCTGAGGCTGGACAGAGGTCTGCCGCACCCCGGCCAGAGGCTGTTCTTGCCGCAGGTCCGCTCTCCCGCAGGCGGCCACCAGCACCGCGGCCAGCAATGCTTTCATTCTGTTTCCTTTGGTTCCTTTCAGAGTCATGTAACTGGAAGCATACATACATGTTGCCTTTTGAGTCTACTTTCTTTCACTTTGCATAGTATTGTTGATATTCATCCATGCCTTTGCATTTATCAGAATTTACTTTTTTCTCTGCTGAATAACATTCCACTCCATGACTACACCAGTTTTATTAGCCTCTCACCAGTGGAAGGACATTTGGGTTGGTGTCAGGTTTTGGCAGTTATGGATAAAAGCACTACAACATTCATGTTCTGTTGGGCTCAGTGACACGATTGTTAACCCTCCTCCTGGGTATCTATAGAGGCAAACCTTGAGCACCAGGTGTGAGACGCTGCACAGACGCTGCCCCCTGAGGTGGGTGGTTCCCAGAGGGGCTGGAGCCTGTCGGGATCCCCTTTCATGTGCCGTTTGTGTGGCCAGTTGGGTCCAGCTCTGGTGTGGTGTGAACCCACCACAGCAAGAGCCAAGCAGTTAGCACAAGAGAAGAAGCTGGTTGTTTTGGTGCTGGGTCTTGTTAGATGGGTTTCAGATGCAGGTCACTCTCAGACCTTGTGTGTAACTGGCTTGGGCTACCACTCTGTAGCTACTACTCGGTTCAGTGTTTGTGTCTGCATCTGCTAGACCTGTGTGTGCATGGGAGGGGCCAGTCTGTGTAAATGGGTTAGCTCCTCCAGCTCAGAGCTGGGGCCAGATCTGTGGGTTGTCCCCCTGGGGCTCCCTTGGGCCAGCCTCCACCTGTGAGCCACTTTGCCTTCTGGCTGAGGTTGCATGCTCTTCCTCCAGAGCTTCTGAAGAGAGTCAGTAGGGTTGCCCAAGCTAGCCTAGCTCCTAGTGGGGCCCCGCCTGGGGATTATACCATCAGGCACTCAGTTGGGGAAAGTAAGTCCCTGCTTCAAAGCCAAAGCCCTCAGTCTCTGCCAGTCCCAAGGCTAGTTCCCCCTCAGGGAGTTGCTGCAGGTTCAGGGTGGGTATGGCCAGCTGTCTAGGAGGAGCAGGCTCAGTTGCCCTGTGTTCAGGAATCACTGAGTCTCACTGAGGATGCTGCTGGCCCAGCCCCCAGGAGGGCTAAGCACTCCGAGTCCCCCACAGTGCCATCTGAGGTCTCACTCTGCTCTGAGCTGCCCCCGGCCCCCAGGAACTGCGCCTAGTGGGGGTATCCGGGACTTCACATGGATGAACCAGACTCCTGTTGGGGTGGTGCCCACAGCCTGCTGGGGTGGGGGGAGGGTGAGGAAGGATGGGCACCACCTCTCCTTCACGGGCTGTGCTTGGAACTCCCAAGAAGTTCAGCTCTGTTTCCCCACCATGCAGTCACTGTGTACTGTCTCTCCCTCAATGGCTCCCTGGGAGACACAGTTCCAAAATCCAGCTCTTCCTCAGCACCCGTGTCCTTGAGCCACCAAACCAAGCAGGATGGGGCAGAAAACAGCCCTGTGTGGGACTGCTGTTCTCAGCAAAGCAGGGCCGAAATTCCCAGCTCTGCCAGCCCCAAATGCCAGACCTGCACTGCTCCCCTGTGCCTTCCCAGCAGCACCCTGCTCTCTCCCCTGTGCCTTCCCAGCAGCACCCTGCTCTCTCCCCTGTGCCTTCCCAGGAACACACTCTGCTCTCTCCCCTGTGCCTTCCCAGCAGCACCCTGCTCTCTCCCCTGTGCCTTCCCAGCAGCACCCTGCTCTCTCCCCTGTGCCTTCCCAGCAGCACCCTGCTCTCTCCCCTGTGCCTTCCCAGCAGCACCCTGCTCTCTCCCCTGTGCCTTCCCAGGAACACACTCTGCTCTCTCCCCTGTGCCTTCCCAGCAGCACCCTGCTCTCTCCCCTGTGCCTTCCCAGCAGCACCCTGCTCTCTCCCCTGTGCCTTCCCAGCAGCACCCTGCTCTCTCCCCTGTGCCTTCCCAGCAGCACCCTGCTCTCTCCCCTGTGCCTTCCCAGCAGCACCCTGCTCTCTCCCCTGTGCCTTCCCAGCAGCACCCTGCTCTCTCCCCTGTGCCTTCCCAGCAGCACCCTCCTCTCTCCCCTGTGCCTTCCCAGCAGCACCCTGCTCTCTTCCCTGTGCCTTCCCAGCAGCACCCTGCTCTATCCCCTGTGCCTTCCCAGCAGCACCCTGCTCTCTCCCCTGTGCTGTCCCAGCAAGACCAGACCTGCGGAGGGCTCTGTCATGGGAGAGACTGATCCTGTTTCCCTAGCCACACAGGTTAGTCACTGGTGGAGCTCTGCCCAGTGCCTTTCCAGAACAGAAAGTAGAGGGTCCCTTAAAGTCACTGCTGGGAGCAGCCACAGATCCCTGGGCTGGACCCATACACAGCTGTGCTGCCTCTCCAGCCACCCAGGCTGCTTCACTGGGACCTGCAGTCCCAGGCTCCCATGGGGACAAAATCCACTGGTTCCTCCTGCAGGGCTTCTCCTCCAGCCTGTGTTGCTCTGGGTTGGGGATTTCTGTGGGGCATTGAGACCCCAGGCTCCCGGAGGAAGGGAGCTTTGCCCCTCAACCATAGCCTGCTGGAGAGGTCTTTCCCTTTCTGTGCATTCCTCCGGGTACCCGTCTCCCCGTGGCTGCTCCAGCGCTCTGAAGACATGATATTTCAGAGCAGCTACACCTGTCTGGGTTTTTCAGGTGGATTGCTCTGTAGTTCTGCTGTAAGTCCAGTCCGTGGCTGCAGCTGTCTTGCATGCACCTAGAGTATGCTTTTTACTTCCCACACATTTGAGGATTTTCCAGATGTGTTATTGATCTTCCAGATGTGGTATTGAAAATATTGATTTGGAAAGTTTAATCTCATTAAGGTCATATGTACATGAATTCCTTTTAATTTATTAAGTTTTGAGTTTTGGCCTAGATTATTGTCTATGTGGTAAAAGATTCCATATGTACTATTAAATAGAAAGTAATCTCTTCTGTTAAAGTATGTAACTATTTAGTACCTGTCAATTATGTGTATTTATAATACATCTATTTTTTAGTTTTATTGATTATATCATATTATTCTTGTGTGTGTGTGTGCGTGCGCACATGTACACGCACGTCTGTGCACTTGATCCATTTTAGTAAGAAATGTGTTGGACTCCACGTCCTCTCATCTCAGAGTCCAGGGACTTCCAAACACTTGGCCCAGGGAGGGGGCAGTTCTCTGTTTTCCCCACCCAGGCCTTGTACGTGCTTGCCTGGAATAACTGTCAGTACATACACCAGTTCACATTATAAATCAGAACACTTCTGGGTCTGCTGCATCTGTTACATTTATTGCACTTACAGTTTTCTTCAAGAGCAGTGGGTTTGGTGTAATTTCAAAGTATATAGTCATGATTTTTCCAAAACAAGGATACTTCCTTTCAAATAGACTCATCACTATCACTTTAAAATATAAACTTCCATTATCTTTAAGTGGCTGTGTATTTACTTAAGAGAAAACAACAACAATAAAATCTCCTTTCACATACATACAAGTAAGTTACAGGTGTGAATTTCTCTCTCCCTTAGGTATACAGATTATTTCTGAAAGGGATTTAGTTCAGTTGGCTCAGATTCGGCCATTAAGATTCAGTTTTCACGAGCAATCAGACATCAAGAATTATTATCAAGTACTTAAGAAAAGGGTAGAAGAACATGAAATCATCCAGGAGTATATGGTAAATATTTTTGTCTTAACAGAAGTCTATATGTGATTTATTTTCCACATCACTACCAGAATTGTTTTCTTTCTTTTTCTTTTTTTTTTTTTTAAAGATTGAGTACATTATTTTTGTCTTTAAATATTAAATTTATTTTTGAAGTCACAGGGGTACAGAGTGAAAAGTCAAACAGCATAAAAGCTTATAAAATGGATAAAGTCTCCTTCTTGTTCTCCCCTTATTTCTTAGGCCCCCTTTCCACTAGCTAAGCTTCTCATACAGACTTCCAGAAGAATTGTTAGCTTGTACTTTACTTACTATTCATCCTTCTTTTCCTTTAAAAATAATTTTCCATGGAAGATATAATTCCCAAATATAATATCAGCACATATAGCTCCAGCTCATTCTTTCAGGCCTGGTCCCTCCGAACTGCCATCCCTTTATTCAGGTAAGTAACCACTTGAAGCAGGGGAGGGCAGTTGGGGCAACCAGGCCTGCAGGGGAGGACAGTTAGCGGCAACCAGGGCTGCAGGGGAGTGCAGTTGGGGGTGACCAGGCAGGCAGGGGAGGGCAGTTAGGGGCAATCAGGCTGGCAGGGGAGTGGTTAGGTGGTGATCAGGCTGGTAGGCAGAAGCAGTTAGGGGCAATCAGGCAGTCAGGCAGGCGAGCGGTTGGGAGCCAGCAGTCCTGGATTGTGAGAGGGATGTCCAACTGTTCATTTAGGCCTGATCCCACTGGGGGGTCCCAGATTGTAGAGAGTTCAGGCTGGGCTGAGGAATACCCCCCACCCCCATGCATGAATTTCGTACACCGGGCCTCTAGTCCATTAATAAGTTTCCAATAATGAAGAAATGATCCCTTTTGTATGTGTGATAGATGGTAAATTTTCCACTTTGTTATGTTACACACATTGACTAAGAAAATACAGGTATTTTCAGTAGTCAAATATGATGAGCTTTTCATTTTGGACTTCAGGGATTTCTGTGTCTTTTAAGAATTCCCCTTCCACTCTAGGATCATAATAATTATTTCATGATTTTTTTCTAATAATTTGATGATTTTTTCAAATCTAAATCTTTGATCCAGCTAAAATTTAATTTATTAGAAGGTATTTTGTAGGCACCCAGCATTATATAGCTATCCAGGTGTCTCAATATTATGTGGAAACTTCTCTTCAGTGATATAAAATGCCACCTTTAGTGTATACTGAAGCCCCACATGCACTTTAATTTATTCTTGGACTTTTTCCAGTGATTTGTCTATTAATATACTGGTATCAAACTCTTTTATTTATTTATTTTTATTTTTTCCATCACTATGTATCCTCTCTATGCCCTCTTCCATCCACCCCTAACCCCCTGCAATCACCCCACCTTTCTCCACTCCTTTAATTAGCATGACTGGATAGTATTTTTACCATCTGTTAAGACTAGTCTTTCCTTATTACTCTTACTTTGCAAAATTGCTCTGGTTCTTCCTACAGATTTTTTTCTAAGTTAAATTTAAAATGGGTTTGCAAAAAGATTAAAAGGATAATCTGATTATATTATCCTACTGCTTAACACTTTCACTGCACCTCAGGAGTTTCCAACACCTATTTAAGGACTGGTGGTACCAAGTTGGCCACCCAGGAGTTACTGAAAAGCTTTTAAAAGTATAGGTTTTTATCCACCAATATTCTAATAGAACAGGACTAGCTGTATCTTGATTTCTTTTGTTTATGAAACAAGGCCTTCCAGGTAGTTTCAGTTTCCCATTGGGCTACATCATGTGCTCTGTGCTCTTGTTGGGTACTACCCACTATTTCCCTGAGAGGACATATATACCTCAATGCCTTTATTCTTGTCCTCCTATCTGGAATGATAGCCACTCACTCTGTTCTTCTTTTCTTCCACACACACACAGACTTTCATGTGAGTAACTTCCAATGACTCAGGAAGACTTAGTTCAAGTATTCATTACTTTCTAGAGCTTTCCTTCCCATACCTTCAGTGCTGTCATTCATTCCAGTGTTGATGTACATGTTCACATGTGCACCCTCCTAACCCCATATCTTCAGATAAAGTCTAATGCTCAGTCATATTGGTGTCTTTGTATTTGTTCACATGTCTTCCCTCCAACTGAATACCTTCAGGTAGAGCCCAGTGGTCTCATTCATACTGGTGTGTTTGTACATGTTGTATGTCTTCCCCACCAACCCCATACCTTTAGGTAATGTCTAGTGCTGTCAATCATACTGGTGTCTTTTTACATGTTCACATGTCCGTCGTCTTCTTCAACTTCTCCTGTAACTCATGTAGGATAAAGCCATATTCACATTCAGATTCATCTTTGTACTCTAAAATTTAGAACAGTGCAAATACATTCTAAATATACAATAAATGTTTGTTAGATTTATACTTGGTAAATAAATTATTTTGATAGGAAGAATTCTCTAATTAGTGTTCCAACTGTAATTTCTTTGCAGGGCAAGGAGTAAATTGTGAGACTATTTATACTTTTTGTTTATATGCTTATATATTTTTGTTGCTGTTATTTTTGTCTATAAAATGATAGATTTTGGGTAGGTCCTAGGAAGTGATTATCCTATCTAATAAAAGAATAATATGCAAATTAACCATCACTCCGATACACCCACCAGCCACGCCCACCAGCCATGCCCACCAGCCACACCCACCAGCCAATCAGAGTGATTATGCAAATTAACCCCAACCAAGATGGCTGTGGCCACAGAGAGCAGGAGGGAGGCTTGGGTTTCCCTGGCGATGGAGGAAGCCAAGCTTTCCACACACCCTGGTGGGCCAGGCCTCCACTCAAGGGTACAAAGTTTCAATTATAGAAGGTAAATAAATTCCAACAGAAATGGCGGCAGCCACTGAGCTGGAAGAGCAGGAGGCTAGGGTTGCCCCGGGCGATGGAGGAAGCCAAGCTTCTGCAGCCCTGGCCGGCTCAGGCCTTCACTCCAGGCTACAAAGTTTCAATTATAGAAGATACATAAATTCAAACAGAAATGGCTGCCGCCACGGAGCGAGCAGGAGGCTTGGCTCTGCTCCAGGCTACAAAGTTTCAATTGTAGAAGATAAATAAATTCCAGATACCAGGGCCTCCGCTTGGGTCGCCGGGGGGCGTGGCTGGCCTGAAAACCACCACAGGCCCCTTGCCCAGGCTGCCCCATGCCCCAAGGGAACCCCCACCCTGATCCGGGACACACTTCAGGGCAAACCAGCTGGCCCCCACCCATGCACCAGGCCTCTATCCTATCTAATAAAAGAGTAATATGCAGATTGACCATCACTCCAACACACAAGATGGCTGCCTTCATGTGGTCAAAGATCCTGCACCCATGTGGACACAAGATGGCCACCACAAGATGGCCAGCAGGGGAGGGCAGTTGGGAGGCACCAGGACTGCAAGGGAGGGCAGTTGTGGGTGATCAGGCCAGCAGGGAGGGCAGTTGGGAGGCACCAGGCCTGCAAGGGAGGGCAGTTGGGGGTGATCAACCCTGCAGGGGAGGGCAGTTAGGGTGACCAGGCTGGCAGAGGAGGGAAATTGGAGGCAAACAGGCTGGCAGGGGAGCAGTTAGACATCAATCAGGCTGGCAGGCAGAAGCGGTTAGGGGCAATCAGGAAGGCAATCAGGTGAGCAGTTGGGAGCCAGCAGTCCTGGATTGTGAGAGGGATGTCCGACTGCCCGTTTAGACCCAATCCAGGTGGGATCGGGTCTAAATGGGCAGTCAGACATCCCTCGAGGGGTCCCAGATTGGAGAGGGTGCAGGCTGGGCTGAGGGACACTCCCCCCCCCCCCACCGTGCACAAATTTTGTGCACCAGGCCTCTAGTTCTATATAATCTTTTTTTTTTTTTTTAAGGAAAATTGAAAGGTATTGAAGTTCCAGCAAAAGAAGAATCTCTTAGATTTTAACATTTCCTTATAAAGCCACTTGTTTATTGACATCTGAAGTTTGAGATATTTCCTATAGTACTTTTTAAAGAGGGTTCGATTTCTCCATTATTCATAAAACACATTTAATATCAGGTCATGTCATATAGAGTGTTAAGGGTCATGAACAGTAGACAAAGGCAGATGTTTTTTGTTATAGTAAATACATGACTTATACTTCTTACCTCCAAAGGCTTTGGACCATAAGAATCCGCATTGTGAGTTCAACTGTGGGAATGAACCATTCAACAGAGACAAAAACAGATATCGAGACATCCTTCCATGTGAGCTAAAAATGCTTTTGATTATTTTCCTGTTTACATTTGGGAAAAGATAAAAAGTGGGTTGTATGGCTTTTAGGCAATTTGATCTGTGACCATAATGAGGAGTGAGTAGTCGGTGGCCTGGGCATATTTTTTGGATATGCAAGAACATGGTAAAGTTCAAGTCTTTCAATCCAGGTACTTCTTCCAGCCACCGCCACAGGGTTATTCACAGAAGTCCTTCAACCTGTTCTTATGCCTTTATTGTTATTTTTCAGGCTACGAACCATCTAAAACATAGTTTAATAGTTTAAGACACCTGTCGCTTTTGGTACAAGAAGCTCTGACCAGGCTCCCTAGCCATTTTGTTCAGACACACAAATAAATGGGGCTATATATAGCCTTAATCCTGGAAAATAAAGTTGCCGATAGGAGGCTGCCCTTTGATTATCTCCAAAGGGCCCTGCACATTGTTTCCCTGTGCTGAGTGAATGTAGTGCCACATCCCTCCCCACCCGGCTGGTTCCTCACAGGATTTATCTGTCTCAGGCCATGCAAAGAGCAGAAAAACACACAGGCAAACTCATTCTATGCCTTACATTCCTTTCAAAGTCAATATTTTTTAAATTAAATTATCATATTTCCTTTCAATTTAATCTTCCTTTATTATATATTGTATTTAATGCAACCACCAAGTTGTCAGACAGAAAATTTCAAGTCACCTGCAATATCCAAAAGTAGTCACAACTCTCCTTTGATTCTACCTCGTTAATACCTCTAGAATCCTCTCCCATCTCTGGATTCCTAGGGCTGCTGGCTTCCAGTGAGCCTGTTGCATCCCAGCTGGTCTTCTCGGCACTGCCCCCACTCCCTCTATTCACAGTAACTCCAGAAATGGTTTTTCTGAAGTGCAAATCAGAACAGGGCACTCTCTTTTTAAGAACTCTTGGCCTCTCTGTTCCTATCATGGGAAAGTTCTTTAGCATGGAGCTTCTTTTAGTTTCTAGAATTCATCATTCTCCTTTTCTTGTCTCCAGGCCTTTGCACCTGCGGTTCTTGTAAGAACCATCCATCCTTCTTTGCTGAGGTAATTCCTGCAGTCTTTCAGAGCTAGCCCGGCCAGACATTCCTTATTTTCCTCAGAGCTAGGTTTGGTATTTTCTAAAAGTCTCTACTATCTTGTGACTACCCTTCCCCACTTACCAAACTATGATTTAATTAACTATTTATGTCCTTGATTCTCTCACTAGGCCTGAGGTGGTTATTATAAAAATCAGAATAGAACACAGCATCTGTCATCCTTGAGTAAATATCTTCATGTTTAGTTGGTTCATTCAGATCTAAAATAACTGTATGATTATAAAAGTAATAAGTACCTTCCCAAGTTAGTAAAAATAATTTATTCTATCTTCTATAAGGAGAGTGCAGAGTGCATTGATGAATATTTCTAAAATCAGGATGATGAGCCATTATTAGACAGTTTAAGAGATAATGCCAACAATTTGGTATTACTCTGAGAAGTTAGAGGTCCAGTGTTATAATTTCTACCCTTTACATGCCATTAACCCCAAGGAGACTGAGTGCCTGCAGGCCTAAATGAGCCTCTGGATCGCAGCAGAATCTCATCATGGGATAGGGGTACGTTTAACATTTGATCTGACTGAACTTTTATTCTGGGTACAAGAAGAGTGACAACCAAAGAGATGCACAGATATGAAATAGTGAAGTTAAATGATTAAAACTAAGGAAAATCATGTACAAGTTTTTTACTTTCTCTGAAAAGAAATTCAGGTGTTATTCGATCAAGTTCTATTTTGAAGTTCAGTCTCTTACCACAGTGTAACTTAATTTAAAATAAGCTCACTTAAGTGACTGTTAGGATCACTGAAGGAGGAACGCACGAGGCCAAAAGAGGTAAAGAGTTATGACTGTATTAGGTCATCTGGAAAACCAGATGGGCTGAGCCCCAAACTGATGCCAGCACCAGGGTTGGGGAGTCATAGATTTTAAAGAACTCCAGGTGGGCTTTTTCTGGGCAGAGCATTGTTTGGGCAGGCCTGGATCCTAGAAAGGTCTGGAGGGGAAGGATAAGGTCTTAGTGAAGTGGAATGTGGTCTAAGCAAAAGTGAATGTCCCTTGTGAAGTGGCCTAAAGGTCAGTTCTCAGGGAATATCGATTCAATTATTTGATCAGACCTAACAGTGACAATCATAGAAAGTTTCTTTGATTTCTTCACCATACTTTTTTGGAAGTAATAGAAAAGGTCCATGAAGAATTACATGAAGAAAGCAAAAAAAAAAAAAATAACATCTTCCTTTCTCTTCAAATGCTGAGAATGCTAAATAGGGAACTCATGCATCCTGAGACACTGCAAGTGAAGATGGTCCTCACTCTGCATGGCTCCAAGATGCACACATTTCAGTTACTGTTGTTTCATTAGGTAACAACTACCCCTCAAAAGCATCATTCAAATTTCAATAGTGTTGCTATATTAACTATGAGTAATTGCCTAAGGTGTAAACTTCACTTCTATCTCTCCTGTCCACAGATCATTATGTGAGTACAGATGCAAATCCTGATTAGTGACCAATCATGTCACTTCTTTTACAATAAAATGCTTTTTATTGATTTTTAGAAAGAGAGGCAGGTGGATAAAGAGAGAGAGAGAAACATAAGTGTGAGAGAGAGACATTGATTGGCGGCCTCCCATACACACCGCGACTGGGGATCCAATCTGAAATCTTAGGTATGTGCCCTGACTGGGAATCAAACCCACAACCTTTTGGTGAATGGGATGGTGCTCCAACCAACTGAGCCATCAGACCAGGACTCATGTCACTTCTTTTAAATATGTCAGCATTTGGTCACTCTGTGCTGGTCACTCAGCTCACGCATAGACAGCAAAGCATGTGGTTGTGTTGCCTCCTCATCTTTCAATGATAAACTGACATAGCATTTTACTGGATATGGATAATCAAAAGATGACATTGACCAACAAAGATGACACTGAGGCAGAAAAAGGAAAAGTGGTAATGCTGGCAGTAAAATTCTAATAGAATGGAAATAGTTACAGAAGAAATGGCTGACCAGGAAAAGGCTGACATGGCCACCACTGAAGACAGCCCAGATATGAAGCCAGAGGAACTGGTCTAGAGGAATTCATTGGCATAAATGAAGAGTGTGTGACAGAAAGGATGGGCGTGTCCTAGAGGAAGTGATGCTGGCAAACAGCTTCACATTAAAGGCACTCTTGGTGCTGCTCCACAGCAGCGTAAGTGCAGAGGATGAAGTGGGGATGTGATCTGCCTGGGACGCAGTGTGGCAGGTCACGAGGGGTAGGAATGCTCAGTCTGCTTTTAGTCATGTGACAAAAAGAAGAGGCAAACACTGTTCAAACTACTCTTGATAAGTTATTTTCACAAAATAATTGCCCTGATTTTCAATCTTTCTAATGTTTTAAATTCCAGTGTTCTAAATAATTATTATTGCTGTTTTTCCACTTCCCTTACATTTATAACCAACAGTAAAAGGGTTTCTAATGTTCTGAGAATGTTAACGTTCAGAAGGCAGTCATAATTTGTACCCTTGACTATTAGCATTTTCTTGCACAGCTTCAGTTTGCAGTCACTTATGTTCCTGAAAAGTGAAAATGGGCCTCATCATGTTGTCCAGGGATCTTCAGGTATAAAGACAATATCTTGCATTTCTATAGCACTTTACAAGTTATGAAGCACTTTAAAAATGCATAATCTGTGTAAAATGCCTCTAAAGTAAAACAGTCAGATATTGCTATTCTTGTTTTATGGATGAGGGAATAAGCTCTGAGGTTAAAATATATTTTAAAGGCTAATAAAAGAGTGGGGGCGTACCACATGTCAGGTTCTCTGACTCCTGGCCTACTGAGGACTGACTAATAATGATGGTGACATAGATTTCTATGAGTTTTTCACTTTTCAGAGACATTTACACGTCTCATTGAATGCTTTTCTACAGTCACATGAGGAGGAGGGAGCCAGTGTCTTTCAACAAATAGTTCTGGACAATTGCATATTATTATACCAAAAAAAGGAACTATGACCCTTACCTTTTACAAAAATTAATTCAAAATAGATTATTGACCTGAAGGTAAGAGTTAAAACCATAAAACTTCTAAAGGAAACCTAACAGAAAAATTTAGTGTCCTTGGGTTTGGCAAAATTTTTCTAAAAAGGGCACAGAAACCCTAAACTGTAAAAGAAGAAAACAAATTGGACTTCATCAAATGAAAACAAAAGGCTCTCCAAAGCACACTGTTATAAAAATTAAAGAGCTTGCAACAGACTTGAAGAAAAATACATTCTCAACATTTATTTGACAAAGGGCTTGCATTTATATACATAAAAATTCCAACACCTGATGAGAGGACAAGTAGCCCAATGATAAATGAGCAAACTATTTGAGCTATCACTTCACCAAAGAAAGTATACAGGTGACAAATATGTGAAAAGATGCTCAACATGGTTAATCATTAAGAAAATGCAAATTAAAACTCGAATAATATATTACCCCCCACTACAGAAGAGTTTAACAGTTTTTTATAAAGTTAACCATCTACCTACCATATGACTTAGCTGTTCTACTCCTGTCTATTAAGAGAAATAGAAACATATGTCTGCATAAAGACTTTTTTTGCAGATTATACATAATTGTTTTAATTACCTGCTGGAGGCTAAAGCAAACAGCAATTAGCACAAAAGTGCAAAAGAGACATTGGAAGGCCAATTGACTTGATATTCAGCAGAGCTGAATATCAGCACAAGTTGCCCTGCTATGATTGCAATGGCTCGAGACAGTTTCCTGACTTGATAATCTTTACATTGTATACCAAACTTTACCTTTAATCTGCCAGTATGCATTGCTAAAGAGCAAATGTGTATTCAAAGTGAATAAAAACAGACGGGACTGGACTTGGTGAGCCTCTTAATGAAAGAGGTTTCCACCTGGCCCCCCATGCCTTCCAAAATTCATATTTCTTGTGTAGTGTATTCATTGTGTCATTGGCCCTCCTGCAAGTCACCCTGAACCTGCTGCACATGTTGCGGCAAGTGGAGCCTGGAACAGGGACTTGAGGAGAAGGTTCGCCTGAGTGAAAACAAATTGGAAGTGGAAGTGGAAGTCAGCCGAATGCACAAGCCCGTGCCAGCTTCAGAGTCGTGACTGTAAGTGGACAGGAACGTTTCTGAAATCAGCCAGGTTATAATGGGGAAGAATTCGAGTGAAAGGCAAAAACATTATTGTAGACTTTATCTCTGGGAACAAGTAGGTAGGAATTTAAGGAGAAATCATGCTCAAGGAAAATGAGAACTGCCCATTATCATGGAAACATTAGTCTTGTTGCCCAAACCTAGCCTGTATATAATGGACCACATTCCAAGGTTGACTTCCTTGTCATCTTTAACTATGGGCTCTTGTTTGAGCTGTATATTGCTTACTTCATATTGAGGATCAAAAGCCTATAGAATGCCAGGAAGATTTGCCATCGCCCCCTCCTCCTCCAAAAGTAGAGCCTGTAAAACCTGTAATACCTAAGGCTGCTGATCCTCTGCCTCCAGGGTGGGAAAGCTAATCAACTAGAGAAAATGGGGCTAACAGTCCATTTTACAAAAGGACTCCTTAATGCTTTGTCTGAAAATTACCATATGATGCCTTGGGACTGACACATTTTAGCTAAAATGACTTTGGACTCCAGTAAATACTATGGGGAACAGAATATGATAATATCTGTAAACAACAGGCTATTTGTGGGTATTTACTGGGACCCCCACCTGGGAGCCCTTTGGGCCGCATTCTGGCTGTAGGTATGGGCAATGTAAAACATCTGAAAGATCCATGAAAAGAACTCTGATTTATTAAGTCTTGCCTGTGTGTTATGCATGCTTGTAAATATCCTACCTAATAAAAGAGTAATATGCAAATTAACCATCACTCCACTACATTCACAAGCCATGCCCACCAGCCACGCCCACCAGCCAATCAGAGAGAGTATGCAAATAAATCCAACCAAGATGGCTACAGCCACAGAGAGCAGGAGGGAGGCTTGGGTTTCCCTGGTAACAAAGGAAGCCAAGCTTTCCGCGTGCAGTTGCAAGCCTAAGCCTCCACTCAAGGCTACAAAGTTTCAATTATAGAAGGTAAACAAATCCAAACAGAAATGGCAGCAGCCACAGAGCTGGAAAGAGCAGGAGGCTAGGATTGCCCCCTGCTTTCCACACACCCTGGCCGGCCCAGGCCTCTGCATAAGGCTACAAAGTTTCAATTATAGAAGATATACACAAACACCAACAGAAACGGCTGCCAGCCACGGAGCGAGCAGGAGGCTTGGCTCCACTCCAGGCTACAAAGTTTCAATTGTAGAAGGAAAATAAATTCCAGATACCAGGGCCTCCGCTTGGGGTGCCAGGGGGTGTGGCTGGCCTGCAAACCACCACAGGCCCCTCGCTCAGGCTGCCCCACGCCCCAAGGGAACCCCCACCCTGATCCAGGACACACTTCAGGGCAAACCAGCTGGCACCAGGCCTCTATCCTATCTAATAAAAGAGTAATATGCAGATTGACCATCACTCCAACACACAATATAGCTGCCCCCATGTGATCAAAGATCCTGCCCCCATGTGGACACAAGATGGCCACCACAAGATGGCCAGCAGGGGAGGGCAGTTGGGAGGCACCAGGCCTTCAAGGGAGGGCAGTTGGAGGCGATCAAGCCTGCAGGGTAGGGCAGTTAGGGGTGACCAGGCTGGCAGAGGAGGGAAGTTGGGGGCAAACAGGCTGGCCGGGGAGCAGTTAGACATCAATCAGGCTGGCATTGGAGTGGTTAGGGGGTGATCAGGCTGGCAGGCAGAAGCAGTTAGGGGAAATCAGGAAGGCAGGCAGGTGAGCAGTTGAAGTCAGCAGTCCTGGATTGTGAGAGGGATGCCCAGTGGGATCGGATCTAAACAGGCAGTCGGACATCCCTCGAGGGGTCCCAGATTGGAGAGGGTGCAGGCTGGGCTGAGGGACACCCCCCCCCCCGCCCCCGTGCATGAATTTTGTGCCCCGGGCCTCTAGTCATATATGAGTGTCTGTTGATTGTTGTTTTACATCTTTGTTGTTTGGTTTAATTTGCTTATTGTTAGTCCATTTAAAAAATATTCCAGAAAAGATAGAAATAAGTAAGAAATTTTAGAGACTGTCTCAGAACTATTCTGAAGTTAATAAATGCCTACACCCATTTCACCCCTGTAGGAAGCATGCCTCTAATTTATCTTCATAGAAAAGAAACAGTAGGTGTCCAGGACATTACTGAATTTCTCCAGAGCAAACAGGATGTGAAGGTGGAGAGGGAATATTAGCGGTACACATGGCTGATAACACAGGTCCTAGGAAAATTCCCCTAGACAAAGGGAGGTAAAGATAGCTAAAAATGCCCCAGCCCATTAATTACTAGGTCTCTTGCCTCTCACCTTTATTGTGATAAAATGGGCTTCCACTCTCAGGAGCATTCTTAAAAGTCTTATTTTTTCCATGTTTTTGTTTCCTATTCTGTCATTTGAAATTTGGATAAGTGAGCAATTTCTCACAATTTGGGGACACGTCTGGGACTTCTATACCCATGAAGAGAAAAAGGGTAGCTTAAGAGAAGGTGCACCCCACCTTATTTTGGTTGGCCTCTTGGCCTAAGCCTGATCTCTTCATGGATGCTATAGAATAGGCTCAAGACTGTTTTTCTTTGGAAGCTGGTGAAAATGACAAAGGAAAATATACAGACTGGGTTTGGGCAACAAGGCTGATGTTTTCATTATAATGGGCAGTTCTTGAATAATAATGGACTTAATAATAAAATAAATAACATTCCAAGGTTGACTCCCAGGTCCCAGGGGCACTCCTGTTTTTTTATAAAGAAAAATAAAATAAAATAGTACTTTAACATTAAACTACTGAAAGCCAATGAGTTATCTCTGTTACAGAATTTGCCAAGGAAAATGCCTTGGGTAATAATAATTGGCTTTAAGATCTCAAAGTTATTAAGGCAAAATATATATAACTAAAATAAAGGGTATATGGTAAATCTTTTTCAGTGGTAATTATATATGCCTAAACATAGTTTTCCAAAGTCTTTGATAACTTTAAACTTTGGAGTTTGCTGAATTAAATAATAAAAATTATTAAATATCTGGGTATTTTGAAGTGGCAGGATACTGAAACATTAATTAATCTGAGTTTGCCTCATATGGAGAATCTAGAGGATGAATTAAATCTATTAATTGAATATTTCTTGTATTTTATTTGCAATATCTCTTAAAATATGAATATATTACTAATCTGAAAAATCCTAAGTATTTAACTTACCACCAAAAATTGGAGGCTTCTAAAAGTTAAAAGTTCAAACTAAGTTGGGAGAATTTATATGGTTGTGATAACAGAATGCATAAAGTATAGAAATTCATTTTTGAGGAAAATAATTCTTTCCTTTTCTCCGGAAAAATTAGTAGTTCAAAATATATTATAGACTTTATGTTTATATGTGTCTGTGTACTATGTGTGGTAAAATTTCAACCTAGGATATAATATGTTATTGGCCTGATTTAAAAAAAAAAGAATTCTATGGTCCAAACCAAATTTTTAATATTAATTTAAATTTCAAGACTTTAACCAAGAGATAGCTTTGGGACATTTCAAGGGCCCTGGAATGATTCAAGGATTTATTCTCTTTTCTTAAAAGAAATATTTTTGAACTAAATTAGGCTAATCTAATATACTTGAAATAACATGGGAAGCTTTGTCAAATAAAAATTAATAACTGTGTTCTATTTATGTACATGTATTTTAAATGTTATAAAGGATTAAGCCTCTAAGCTTGACAGGAAACCAGAATATTCAGCAACAGAATTTCAAAACAGGTGCATACATAATGCCTCAGACCCCCACCCAGCTGCTCTTCAGATTGGCTGGGGGGTGGGGTGGCATCTGTACTTCATGTATCAAATATATAAGTTTGCTTATTTTGCTTTTTCAATAAAGGTGCATACTTTAATTACTTAAGTTATATTTTCACAATATAATCAAGGTTTCATATAAACTCATTTATATGAGAAACCAATATTTTATGAGCAATTGGTTCTAATACAGTCCAAAGTAAAATTTGCATATATATGCAAATAAACACTAGCCAAAAAGAATGCTGTTTAGATGTAAATTTAAGCTTAAAAAAGGAGAAATTTAAAAATCTCCTACACTACTATTTACAGAGTAAACTTAAAGTTATTATTCAAGCATTAAATCTCACCATTAAAGTTACTCTTACTTGAGATGTATGCATTGCAGTATTGGCCAGCATGTCTCTCTCCTGCTTGTTTTTCTGGAAGGCAACCAAGTTGGTTGTTCTGTTTGAAAGAAAGTAAAAGTCTTTAATGTAGCAATTTATGGCAAGCCCACAGGAAAAGCAGACTTTAGCAATGTTTACCCAATTATAAAGGAAACTCCCTAAATGGGGCTTAAAGATTTCTCCAGAAAAGATACAGAGAGAAATGCCTTCAAAATTCTAGGAAACATAATTGAAAACCAATGTATTAGGCCTTAAAAGGTAGGAATACGAAAAGATTGCCTTAAGACCTTAAATGACTTTTAGAAATTATTATGGGACATTAATTGGTTAAGTCCCATTAATTGGTATCTAAAAAATCTCTACAGGAGAAATGACAAATTTATTCAATATACTTAATGGATCCTGGGGAAGCTTTTATTAAATGAATGCAGGGATGATGGAATCATTTTCTGATTTCATGGCTCCCCTCACTTGAGCAGTGAGATGGCACATACAGCATAAAACAGCAGTTTTCAACCATCTAGAAAATCTAGATGCCAAGCAGTTTGGGGCCATGTAGTATATCCTATCTTCCCTAAACAAAGGACACTTAAGAATAAATGCTTTGCATTTTGCCTCCCTAAACAGAGGGTAAATAGCTTATGTCAATGTACTCAGTAAGACTAATAGCAGAAATCCAATTAGTGTCATTTGCTGTCCATACCCAAGGACAAAGGAAGTTAGAAAGTAAACCTTATTCCAGACTCATTTAAATTGGCAAATTGGAATATGTGGATATTCAGGCGGATCTTAGTTGTCACCTACTAAAAAACAAATTACTACAGTTTTTATATTACACTGCTATCATTATACCAAAAAATACTAGGCAGGAACCTATTCCTGGAGCATTAACTGTTTTTACTGACAGTTCCTCTAATGGCAAAGCTACTTATCAGACAGTAAATTCAGACCAAGTCATCCAGTCTAGTCACACTTCTGTACAAAGGATTGATTTAGAAGCTATCAAGGCTGTATTTCAGGATTTCCAGGAGCCTCTCAATATTATTTCTGATTCTGCCTATGTTACTGGCCTGGTAAACAGAATTGAGACTGCTCTATTAAAATGACTCAGTGACCAAAGTCTATTTATATTATTTAAACAGGTACAGCAAATTGTACAGCAAAGACAGTATCCCTTTTATATTACTCACTAGAGGCCCGATGCTCAAAATCCGTACAAGAGTAGGCCTTTGCAATTAGGGTGTCTGCCTTGATCCCTCCCTTGCAGCTGCCTCCATCCTCCCTTACAGCCATCAGCGGCTGTTTGGATCCCTCCCTTGCAGCTGCGGGTGGCTGCCTCGATCCCACCGCTGCAGCCCTGGCTTTGTCCTAGAAGGACATCTGGAAGGACATCTGGTCTAATTAGCATATTACACTTTTATTATTATAGATATTGGGACTCATACACCCTGTCTGGTCCTTTAACAAAAGGAAATGCATATACCAATCAATTAGTTGCTTTGTTACAAGAAGCCACAGAATCTCACCAACTTTTAATCAGCCTGCCAAAATGTTATCTAAACAATTCTCAATCAGTCAACAGCAGGTTAAACGGATTATCAAGGAATGTCCCACTTGTATGTTACATCTGCCTCAAGGGCCTAATACAGGAATTAACTCTCGAGGATTGATATGGGACCATATCTGGCAATTGGATGTAATATATTATACTCCTTTTGGATGCTTTGGGGCATTGCATGTCTCTGTAGATACTTTTTCAAAAGTCCTTTGGGCCACTGCATCTACAGGGGAAACAGCAAAACAGGTCATTAATCACTGCCTAGCTGCTTTTGCTGTCATGGGAGTTCCAAAAATTATTAAAACCGATAATGGACCTGTATACACAAGCTGTCATTTCCAGCAGTTTTGTACAAAATGGAAAATTCAGCACATTACGGGAATACCATACAATTCCCAGGGACAGGCAATTATAGAATGCCAACATCAGTGGCTAAAATCTCAACTTGAAAAACAAAAGGGGGGATACTAGAGAAATTTCCTGTTAAGTAGACTACATCAAGCCTTAATTACCTTAATTTTTTTCACTCGCAACGCTGATGGCAAGATACCAGTGGAGCTACACTGGTGTCATAACGAGCCAAAGGAAAAAGGCTTGGTCAAATGGAAGGACCCTGAGTCTGGTTTATGGAAAGGTCCCGACCCTTTATTAACCATTGGTCGAGAATATGCTTGTGTATTTCCACAAAACTCCTCCAAGCACATGTGGATTCCTGAAAGGAACATTAAACTTGAATTTGCAGGAAGAACTGACCAAACTAATGAGGACCTTGCACCTGGAGCCTCAACCTGTATTTGTGGCTACAGACAGACGAGTACTCCCAGCAGCCCCAGGCAAACTTACAGACTAGTTCCTTAGATGCCTGGCAGCAATTTAAAAAAGACATGAAAGAATTCAATCCTTTTCATTGGATCTCCTTATTTTTGCCTCTTAGCATAACCACTATTGTCTGTCTCATTGTTGGTCTTATATGTTTATTTCTAGTCTGCAGATGTGGAATGAAGAGTCTTAAAAAAAAACCCAAAAAACAAAAAAAAAAAAAAAAAAAAAAAAACTCAAGCCCTACAGAGGGCATACACTTTTCAAGATTAATTAAGAAAACAAAAAGAGGGAAATGCCAGAGGCTAAAGCAAACAGCAATTAGTACAAAAGAGACATTGGAAAGCCAATGGACTTTGATATTCAGCACAAGTCTGCCCTGCTGTGATTGCAATGGCTCAAGGCAGTTTCCTGACCTGATAATCTTTACATTGTATACCAAACTTTACCTTTGCTGCCTGTATGCATTGCTAAAGGGTAAATGTGTATTCAAAGTGAATAAAAGCAGACTGACCAGACTTGGTGAGCCTCTTCATGAAAGAGGTTTCCACCTGGTCCCCCATGCCTTCCAAAATTCATATTTCTTATATAGTATATTCATTGTGTCATTGGCCCTCCTGCAAGTCATCCTGAACCCACTGTGCAGGTTGCAGCAATTGCAATTTGTAAAATCGTTGAGTTGCTTCAAAATTGTAATTGCTAATACAGAATTTTAAAATAGCTCTATTATTGAGGAGCCTTTCTGGGGTGATGAAATTGTTCTGGTGGCAATTGCACATATGTGTTTAAATCCTTACAACTGCATACACAGGTCAATTTTACTGTATGTTAATTTAAAAAAAATTTAAAGAAAAAAAAGTAGTCTTATTCATTTAATATTATCAGTTAAGGATAAAAGACAAAGTGACATTCCTACTACTTTTCCCCCCCAGGTATCTTACAGAATATCTTATAGAATATAACAGAAGGGATGAACTACTTTCACTTTTTTGAAGTAACTTCCGGTTACATTTACTAAATGGATTAACTATTTCCTACTTCATTGATTGAGGATAAAATGAGAGAAAATTATATATACCAAGGCACTCAGTATATGCTTATGATATAGACAACATTAAGAGAAAAAAACAACCTTGCTCTCCCACTAAGGAATATTCTATTCCCATATTAAAATCACACCCATCACATAAACCATGGAAGCCCTGAGGGCTACTGGAGGGACGTTTTCAAACATGAAAACTTTATAGCACTTTTGCTACACGATACTACCATGTTAAATCTTTAATAAAATTCCATAAAAATTATTTCATATTTCATGCCATGATTACCTTTCTAAAAACAATTTTTCTTTCTGTATACAAATCAGTGTCAAAGAAATAAAAAATAAAGCTATACTACGCAACTAACTTTATTAACCTGTTTCAAACTTTATTCCCAAGCTTCTTCAGCTTAATTAGCTGCAAAGAATGATTTATGTATAAAGCAAAAAGTGAAAAGAGCTGTTAATGTCCAGGGACATTGGGCTGAAAAATATTAGAGCTCTAGATTTTATCAGATCCATAAACAAATTTGAAAAAGCAGTCATAATATAAAATAGCAGCTCCCAGAAACTTCTTCAAGTTTATCCTCTTTAGAGTTGACTCAATTCAGTTTGCTTCATTCTTGGAAACCTCATCAAATCCTCACAAGATCTGGAACTTCATCATTATCTCTCCAGTAGCAAGCGGTGCTTTTCTACCCACAGATTGTTTGGGCAGAGCTTCAGCCAGTCTCCTTAAACCAGTCACACTGTCTACCCAAGCTGGTTTAAGATACGAGGTAGCATTTCTGTCACCTGCTTTGTTTCAGCATGGCCTGTCATGGTTTGTGAACATATTTACCTATTCAATACCAGAGATACTGATTACACCTGACTTCTTTAAGGGGAACTGAAATGTTTTATCATCTGCTGTAGCTGTTCTGTGAACCACCACCTTCTTTCTACCTGCAGTTCCTTTCCCACCCATGAGCACTTGTGCCTGCAGTTGGCGAGTTTCTCTTGGTTCATGATAGTTTCTTTCATCTTGTTGGAGAGGAAACGGGGCCACCTGGGGGACTAGGGCTGACACTCAGGAGGTCTTGGGCAGACCAGCTGAGAATAAGCATGCACACACGGGGACTCAGGATGGCAGCTTCAGCAATGTCTGCATAAAGACTTGCATACAAATGCTCACATCTGTTTTATTTGCTATAGCCCCCAACTAAAAACAACCCAGCGTGGATAAACAGATGTGGTATGCCCACACAATGGAATTACTACTCAGCAATAAAAAATAGCAAACTAATGATGCATTCAACAACATACAGTAATGTTGTATGCATTCAAAATAATTATCTGGAGTGAAAAACCCAATCAAAGGAGTATATACTGTACATTATAGGCTGAATTGAGTTCCTCCAAAATTTGTATGTTAAAGTCCTAACCCCCAGGACCTCAGAATGTGAGTGTACTTGGAGATAGGGCCTTTAAAGAGGTAATTAAGTTAAAATGAGGCCCTGGGATTTTGAAGCAAAGCCCTGACAACCTCTGTCTATAACTACTTTCATATATATATCTATATATATAAAAGCCTAATATGCAAATTGTCCCCTCGGGAGTTTGACTGGGAGACTGGGAGTTCAATCGCTCATTATGATGTGTGCAGACCACCACAGGGTGGTGTGGAACTAAGGAAGGCCCCAGCCGGCAGCCAACAGCCAGGAGCCAGGGAAGGGAGACACCAGTTGGAAACCAGAAGGCCACCATTGGCCCTGATCGCTGGCCAAGCCTAGGGACCCTTCCCATACACAAATCTCATGCACAGGGCCTCTAGTATGTATATATGTGTATATGTATACTAGAGGCCCGGTGCATGAAATTCATGCACAGGTAGGGTCCCTAGGCCTGGCTGGTGACCAGGGCAGATCTGTGGAGTAAGCAGCAGGACAATCGGGAGCCCCGCTGCTCACCAGCCCTGCCCCCGTCACCGCCGGTCATCTCCCTCTGTGGGGTGACCAGCGGGGTAATCGGGGGGCCCCCACTGGCACCCATCTTGGCTGACCTGGGGCCTGTGGGCTGGGGGCAGCTCTTGTGTTGAGCATCTGTCCCCTGGTGGTCAGTGTGCATCATAGCAACCAGTTGTTCCACTGTTCAGTCGATTTGCATATTAGGCTTTTATTATATAGGACTAGAGGCCCGGTGCATGAAAATTCATGCACTGGAGAGGGGGTCCCTCAGCATAGCCTGCCCCCTCTCACAGTCTGGGAGCCCACAGGGGCAGGAGGCAACCCAGTGATCAGGGGAAAGCGATGTCCCATCACACCTCTGCTGCTGCCACTGCTGGCAGCACAAGCCTCGGCCGGCCCTGGTTACCTGAGCCTTGGGGGGCCCTGGATGGCTGGGCAGCTGCCATTCGAGGCTTGCCTGCACCTCGGGCCATCCCTGGGTGGATGGGCAGCTACCATCTGAGGCTTGCCCGCACCTTGGGCTGGTTGTGAGTGGCTGGGTGGCTGAGGGGACTGGGGGACTCCAGAGGCAGGTGCATGGAGTGGCTGGGCCCACCTTGGGGTGGGCCCAGCCTTGCTGTGTGCCTGCTGCCCCGGCGGAGCTGAGGGGACTGGGTGCTGCCATCTTGTGGCTGTAGGCACCACCATCTTTGAGGGCGTGGTAGTCAATTAGCATATTCCCTTCTTATTGGCTGTGGGTGCCACCAAATTTCAGAGCGAGCAGTTTATTAGTGTATTCCCGCCTTATTGGCTGTGGGCACAGCCATCTTTGAGGGCAGGGCAGTCAATTAGCATATTCCCTCCTTATTGGCTGTGGGTGCCACCATCTTTGTGACGGCATGAGGGTCAATTAGCATAGTCCCTCTTTATTAGATAGGATACGTATATATGTGTATATATCTTAATGTTGCAAGTATTACAGATGTCCCCCAATTTTCCCACCCTTTTGCCTCCCTCCACCAAGACCCTATCCCATCCCAGGCCTTCACCACACTATTGTCTGTGTGCCTGAGTTCTTTAGTTAATTTCTTCCTGCCTCCCCACTACCATCCCCTCTAAGATATGTCAGTCTGTTCTATGCTTCTGTGCCTCTGGACCTATTGTGTTCATCAGTTTATTATGTTCATTAGATTCTACATTTAAGTGAGATCATATGATATTTGTCTTTCTCTGACTGGCTTATTTCACTCAGCATAATACTCTCCAGGTCCCTCCATGCTGTTTCAAAGGTAAGAGATCCTTCTCTTTTTAGCTGCATAGTATTCCATTGTGAAAATGTACCACAGCTTTTTTATCCACTCATCTCATGGCCACTTGGGTTGTTTCTAGATATTAGCTATCATAAATAGCACTGCTGAACATAATTGTGCATATATATTTTTTCTGATTGGTGTTTTGGGCTTCTTGGGATATATTCCTAGAAGTGGGATTGCTGGGTCAAATGGTAGTTCTATTTTTAATTTTTAGAGTAAATTCCACACTGTTTCCATAGTGGCTGCACCAGTCTGCATTCCCACCAGCAGTGCACCAGGGTTTCCTTTATCTCCATCTTCCACAGCACTTGTTATTTGTTGACTTATTGACAGTAGCCATTCTGGCAGTTGTGAGGTGGTACTTCATTGTCATTTTCATTTGCATCTTTCTGATGATTAGTGATGATGAGCATTTTTTCTTATGTTTATTCACTATCTGTATGTCCTCTTTGGAAAAGTTTCTATTCAGGTCCTTTGCTAATTTTTTATTTGGGCTACTTATCTTCTTGTTGTTGAGTTGTGTGATTCTTCCTGATTAAGTTTTGGAAGATTATATTTTTCTAGGAATTTGTCCATTTTGTCCAGGTTGTCCAGTTTGTTGGCCTATAGTTGTTCATAGTATTTTCTTACAATCCTTTCTATTTTGATGGTATCAGTTGTTATTTCATTTAAGATTTATTTATTTATTTATTTATTTATTTATTTATGAGTCTGGGTAAAGCTTCATCACTCTTGTTTATCTTTTCAAAGAACTAGCTCTTGGTTTCATTGATCTTTTATATTGTTTATTTAGTCTCTAAGTTTTTTATTTTTGGTCTAATCTTTATTTCCTTCCTTCTACTTACTCTGGGCTTTACTCATTATTCTTTTTCTGATTCTTTCCTTAGTAGCATTAGATTATTTGAGCTTTTTCTTGTTTTTTGAAGTAGGCTTGTAATGCTCTGAACTTCCCTCTCAGGACGGCTCTCACTGTGCCTCATAGATTTTGGGTTGTTGTGTGTTCATTTTTATTCATTTCCAGGAAGATTTTTATTTTTTTCCTTGGTCTCATTAGTAATCCATTCATTATTTAATAGCATGCTATTTAACTTCCATGTGTTTGAATGCTTTTGAGGTTTTTTTTTTATTCTGGTTGATTTCTAGTTTCCTGCCACTGTGATCTGAGAAGATGCTTGATAAGATTTCAGTCTTCTTTAATTTGTTAAGGGTTATTTTATGTCCTAACATATGTTCTATCTTTGACAATGTTCCATGTGTACTTGAAAATAATGTATATTTTGCTGCTTTTGGATGAAACGTCCTATAAATACCTACTGTTTTGATTACTGTAGCTTTGTAGTATAGTTATAAGTCAGGGAGTGTAATACCTCAGGCTTTTTCCATCCCCTCCCCTCCCCTTAGGATTGCTTTGGCTATATGGGTTCCATGTAAATGTGAGGTTTTTTTTGTTTGTTTTATTTTTGTGGAAAATGCCATTGGGATTTGAATGGAGATTGCATTATGTCTGTATATTGTTTTAGGTAATATGGCCATTTAAAAATGTTAATTCTTTTAATTCATGAATGTGTAGTATGTTTTCAATTTTGTATCTTTCTCAATTTCCCCACACAATGTCTTGTAGTTTTCAGTATACAGGTTTTTTACTTCCTTTTTAAAGTGTATTCCTAGGTATTTTATACTTTTTGTTGCAATTGTAATTGGGATTGTTTTCCCATTAGTTGCTCTTTCTGATATTTTGTTGTTAGTATATAGGAATGTAATGGATTTTGTAATGATATTAGCTTTGTGTCCTGCAACTTGTTTCTAGCAGTATTTTGGAGGAGTTTTTAGTGTTTTCTATTATAGAAACTCATGCCATCTGTAAAGAGTGACAGTTTTAGTTGTTCATTCCCAATTTGGCTGTCTTTTATTTTTTTATTTTATTTTCTGCCTGATTGTTATGGCCAGGACTTACAGAACTATGTCGAATAACACTGGTGAGAGTAGACACCCTTGTCTTGTTCCTGATCCTAGAAAAAAGCTTTCAGTTTTTCATCATTTAGCTGAGTGGTTGTCTTAATGGCCTTTTTTATGTTGAAGTAGTTTCCTTCTCTACTAATTTTATTGAGTGTTTTAATTATAAATGGGTGTTGTATATTGCCAAATGCTTTTTCTGCATTAATTGATATTATCCTATCATTTAACCCATTATTTTGTTAATGTAGTATACCACAATGATTGATTTGTGGATATTGAGCCATCCTTGCATCCTGGAATGAGCCCCATTTGATCGTGATGTATGATCCTTTAATGTATTATTGTATTTATTTTGCAAGTATATGTTTAGGATTTTCATATCTATGTTGATCAGATATGTTGGCCTTTAATTTTCTTTTTGTTGTTGTCCTTGCTTGGTTTGGTATCAGGGTAATGTTGACCTTATAAAATGAGTTAGGAATTTTTCCCTCCTCTTCAATTTTTTAGAATAGTTTGAGAAGAATAGGTATTAAATTTTCTGTGAATATTTGGTATGATTTACCAGTGAAGCCATCTGGCCTTGGACTTTTGTTTTGGGGGAGGTTTCTTATTTTTGCTTCAATTTAGGTTTTTTCAATGCTTTATGGTTCAGTCTAGAAAATATATGTTTATAAGAATTTGTCCATTTCTACTAAGTTATCAAATTTGGTGGTGTATAGACTTTCATAGTATTCTTATATAAATCTTTGTATTTCTGTAGTGTCAATGATAGCATTTTCCCTTTTATTTATGATTTGATTTATTTGAGTCTTCTTTTTTCCTCCTCATAAGTCTAGCCAGAGGTTTTTCAATTTTGTTAATCTTTTCAAATAATCAGCTCTGTTTTATTATTTTTAATTGTATTTTTGTTTTCTATTTCATTTATTTCTGCTTTAATTTATGTTATTTTTTTCCTTCTACTGATTTTGTGCCTCTTTTTTTTCTCTTTAAAGTGTAATGTTAGATTATTTATTTGAGATTTTCCTTGTTCTTGAGTTAGGCCTATAATACTATAAACTTCCCTCTTAGTACTGCTTTTGCCACATCCCCAAAATTTTTGCATGTATCATTTTCATTTTCATTTCTTTCTATGTATGTTTTGATCTCTTATTTTATCTTTGATCCAATAGTTTTTCAGTATCATGCTGTTTAATTTCCACAAATTTGTAGTTTTTCCACCTTCTTTATTTCCCCTTACCTTTCTTCTTATAGTTAATTTCCAGTTTCATACCATTGTGGTAAGAAAATATGTTTGGTGTGATTTCAACCTTTTCAAATTTATTGAGGCACAGTAAATTTATTTCAAATGTATTGTGCCTCAACATATGCTCTATCCTTAAGATGATGTTGTATGCATGTGAGAAGAATGTATAGTCTGTCATTTGTGGATGCAAAGTTCTAACAATATTTATTATATTCACATGGTCTAATGTGTCATTATATATATCTAACCTAATAATAGACAAACATGCAAATTGACCGCACCTTCGCTACGCCCACAGCCAATCAGAGTGAACAAGATGGCGGTTAATTTGCATATGCGGGCACTGAGCAGCCTGGGTCCCGTAAACATCCTCTGGACCCAGGCCGCTCAGAGCCTGTGGGCCCGCGCTTAGGAATGTTCCCACCCCCTAAACACTTGCAGCAGTCTGGGTTATGGGAAACATCCTTCAGACCCAAGCCTCTCAGATCCTGTAGGCCTGCGCTTAGGTCCTGAGTGGCCTGGGTCCCATAAACATCCTCCGGACCCAGGCGGATCGCTTAGGTCCTGAGTGGCGGGGGCCCCAGAACGCCCCCTGGCCACTGGGAGCCTTGGTGGGGCAGGAACATTCCTGCGTCGCTATAGCGACGCAGGAATGTTCCCACCCCCAAACACTTGCAGAGGTCTGGGGTCTGGGAAACATCCTCCAGACCCAAGCCGCTCAGATCCTGTAGGCCTGCGCTTAGGTCCTGAGCGGCCTGGGTCCCATAAACATCCTCTGGACCCAGGCCGATCAGAGCTTGTAGGCCCGTGCTTAGGTCCTGAGCGGCAGGGTCCCAGAATGCCCCCTGGCCACTTGGAGCCTAAGGGTGCAGGCGCCAAGGGGCTGGGTCCCGCAAACATCCTCAGGACCCAGGCCAGTCCGAGCCTGTAGGCCCCTTGCTTAGGTCCTGAGTGGCAGGGGTCCCGGAACGCCCCCTGGCCACTTTGAGCCTATAGGTGCAGGAGCCAAGGGGCTGGGGGCGGGGCGGGGCGGAAACATCCCCTGTCACCATAGTGCCCCCAGCCGCTTGGGAATGCTCCAGCACCAAGAGGCAGTTTTGGTCCACGCCCCCAGCCTGGCACACATGATGGGGGGCTGGCTGCTGGCCTCTGGGGTGTGTGGAGACCCTTGGCGGCCACCGCTGCGTGCAGCCCAGGGGTTCCTGCATGCCCCCGAGCCTGGCGCCCATGGTCAGGGCTCATACAGGAGGTAACCAATCAAAGTGTCCCTCTCACATTGATGTTTCTCTCTGTCTCTCCCTCTCTCTTCCACACTCTCTAAAAATCAATGGGAACATACCCTCAGGTGAGGATTAAAAAAAAATGCATATCCTATGAAAGACACATCTTGAAAATGCCTAAAGAAAGTTGTCATTTTTTCTTGGTGAAGGGACTGGAGTCCGTGTTGATGAAAACACCTTGGTGGCTGTGGTGACTGGTAGTGGCTGCAGCAGCGGGGTGATGGGGCTGCTGCCTTCCCCTGATCAGCCCGGTTGCCTCCCACAAAGGAGCGTGGGGAGCGGGCCTAAGCCATCAGTAGGACATCCCCTGAGGGCACCCACTATGTGAGAGGGGGCAGGTTGGGCTGAGGGACCCCCAACCCCAGTGCACGAATTTCATGCACCGGGCCCCTAGTATACACACACACACACACACACACACACACACACACACACTACACACACACACACACACACACACACACACACACACACATTGAGTGGCCAGATTATTATGACCACCTGACATTTGTAGGCAAATTAGCCGTACACTGCATCGTATGGGATATGGAAGCCGAAGGCCTGTTCAAACACCTTTGCTGTCTGCAGTTACCAAGATAAAACGTCTCCAATTCACACAGGAACACAAGGATTGGACAGTCGAGCATTGGAAAAAAGTCATGTGGTCTGATGAATCACGTTTCCAGTTGCATCATGCAGATGGGAGAGTGAGAATTTCGCGGAAACAGCATGAAAGCATGCACCCCACATGCATGAGTATACCCTTCAAGCTGGTGGGGGCAGTGTTATGGTTTGGGGCATGCTTTCCTGGCATGATTTGGGCCCTTTAATTCATGTGGAACAAGGTCTGTATAGCACAACATACCTAAGTATTGTTGCTGATCAAGTTCATCCTATCATGTTGATGGTGTATCCCAATGGAGATGGCTTCTTTCAACAAGACAATGCGCCATGCCATGGTGCTCATATTGTGCAGGAGTGGTTTCAAGAACATGAGGGAGACTTTACCTTGCTTAGGTGGCCTCCATAATCTCCAGATCTCAATCCAATTGAGCATTTGTGGGACGAAGTTAAAAGAGCCATCAGGCACCTGGATCCACAACCATCAAATCTCACAGAACTGGACAGTGCTATTCATCAGGCATGGTGTCAAATTCCTTGCATCACCTTTCAACATCTTGTAGAGTCAATGCCAAGAAGAATCGCCACAACATTGAAGGCAAAAGGTGGCCCAATGAAGTACTGAGGGGGGGGTGTCATAACAATCTGGCCACTCAGTATATATATATATATTTCAGAGAGGAAGGGAGAGGGAGAGAGAGAGAGAAACATCAATGATGAGATAGAATCATCGATCAGCTGCCTCTTGCATGCCCCCACATCCCCACTGGGGATCGAGACCACAACCCAGGCATGTGCCCTGACCAGGAATCAAACCGTGACCTTCTGGTTCATAGGTCAACACTCAACCACTGAGCCATGCTGGCCGGGCTCTAATGTGTCATTTAAAGTCAATATTTCCTTGTTGATTTTCTGCTTGGATGGTTTATTCATTGCTGTAAATGAGGCATTTAGGTTTCCTACTATGATTTTTGTCAGTTTCTCTATTTAGGTCTGATAGTAATTGCTTTATATATTTTGGAGCTCCAAGTGTGGAGATTATACATATAATTAGAGGCTCGGTGTACGAAATTCGTGCATGGTGCGGGGGGCGGGGGGTCCCCTCAGCCCAGCCTCAACTCTTCTCTAATCTGGAACCCCTCGGGGGACGTCCGACTGCAGGTTTAGGCCCGATCCCCGGGATCGGGCCTAAACCAGCAGTCAGACATCCCTCTCACAATTTGGGACCACTGGCTATTAACTGCTCACCTGCCTGCCTATCTGATTGCCCCTAACTGCCCTCCCCTGCTGGCCTGGTCACCCCCAACTGCCCCCCTGTCAGCCTAGTTGTCCCCAACTGCCCCCCCCTCCCCGCTGTCCTGTTTGCTCCTTACTGCCCCCCCTGCCAGCCTGTTCACCCCTAATTGCCCCCCCATTGGCCTGGTCACCCCTTACTGCCCCCCCATTTGCCTGGTCGCTCCTTACTGCCTCCTCCGTGCCACCCTGGTTGTACCCAACTGCCCCCCCCCATGGGCCTGGTCGCCCCATGCAGCCTGCTGATCAGTCGTTTGGTTACCCCTCACTAACCCCCCAGAGGGCCTACTCATCCCACACAGCCTGTTTGGTCATCTGTTTGGTTGCAATGGTCGCTTAGGCTTTTATATATATACTAGAGGCCCGGTGCAAGAAATTCGTGCACGGCGGGGGGTTGTCCCTCAGCCCAGCCTGTACCCTCTCCAATCTGGGACATCCCTCTCACAATCCAGGACTGCTGGCTCCCAACTGCTTGCCTGCCTGCCTTCCTGATTGCCCCTAACCGCTTCTGCCTGCCAGCCTGATCACTCCCTAACCACTCCGCTGCCAGCCTGGTTGATGCTTAACTGCTCCCCTGCCAGCCTGTTTGCCCCCAACTTCCCTCCTCTGCCAGCCTGGTTACCCCTAACTGCCCTCTCCTGCAGGGTTGATCACCTCCAACTGCCCTCCCTTGCAAGCCTGGTCCCTCTCAACTGCCCTCCCTTGCAGGTCGGGTGCCTCCCAACTGCCCTCTCCTGCTGGCCATCTTGTGGTGGCCATCTTGTGTCCACATGGGGGCAGGATCTTTGACCACATGGGGGCAGCTATATTGTGTGTTGCAGTGATGACCAATCTGTATATTACTCTTTTATTAGATAGAATAGGGGCCTGGTGCACGGGTGGGGGCCAGCTTGGTTTGCCCTGAAGGGTGTCCCGGATCAGGGTGGGATTCCCTTGGGGCGTGGAGAGGCCTGTGGTGGTTTGCAGGCCGGCCACGCCCCCTGGCAACCCAAGAGGAGGCCCTGGTATCTGGAATTTATTTTCCTTCTACAATTGAAACTTTGTAGCCTGGAGTGGAGCCAAGCCTGCTGCTCCCTCCAGGTGGCAGCCATCTCTGTGGCAGTTAATTCACCTTCTACAATTGAAACTTTGTAGCCTTAAGCGGGTGAGCCCAGCCAGGGTGTGCGGAAAGCTTTGCTTCCCCTGTTGCCGCCGGCAACCCTGGCCTGCTCTCTCAAGCTCCATTCTGCCGCCATTTGTTTGAATTTGTTTACCTTCTATAATTGAAACTTTGTAGCTTGAGTGGAGGCTTAGGCCTGCAATGGCTATGGAAAGCTTGGCTTGCTCTGTTACCTGGGAAACCTTGCTCACTGTGGCTGTAGCCATCTTGGATTGGGGTTAATTTGCATACTCGCCCTGATTGGCTGGTGGGCGTGGCTCTTCTGATGGGCGTGGCTTATGTAGTGGAGTGATGGTTAATTTGCATATTACCATTTTATTAGAGAGGATAGATTAATGAGTGTTATGTCTTCTTGATAAATGTTCATTTTTGTCTCTTGTCAGCTTTTTTATCTTGAAATATATTTTGTCTGATGAAAGTCCAACTGCATTCTCTTTTTTCTGGATGCGATTTGCTTGGAGTACCATATTCCACCTCTTCACTTTTAGTCTGTGTTTATCTTTGGAGATGAGATGGGTCTCCTGTAGGCAGCAAGTTGTGTCTTGTGTTTTAATCTATCCTGCTATTCTACGCCTCTTGATTCATGAGTTCAGTCTATTTGCATTTAGGGTGTAATGATATCTGAAGATTTACTAGATCCATTTTTTATTTTGTTTTCTTATTGCTCTGTGTCTCCATTGTTTTTTTTTCTTTTGTTTCTGTCTGCCTTTTTTTAGTTTTGTTTGTTCATGTATAATTTTTTCTCTTTTATTTATGTTTTTTGTTAATCCTCACCTGAGGATATTTTTTCCATTTATTTATTTATTTACTTACTTACTAGAGGCCCAGTGCATGATTGAATCATACACGTGTAGGGTCACCTACACGCTTTCGCTTTCGATCGCGGTGGAGCCGGGTGCCTGTCCGCTGGTGCACCAGGCCTTTCAGAAGCCTCCAGTGTGGCGGAGGCTTCCAAAAGGCCTGGTGCCGGAGCGGACAGGCACCCAGCTCCCCTGCTTTCATTTTCCATCGCGGGGGAGCTGGGTGCCTGTCCGCTGGTGCACCAGGCCTTTCAGAAGCCTCCGGCACGGCGGAGGCTTCTGAAAGGCATGGTGCCTGAGCAGACAGGCACCCAGCTCCCCTGCTTTTGATGGTCCACGGCGGGACGTGAGCTCGCGCCGCCACTGGCGACGCGAGCTCAGCGTCCTGCCGGCCCAATCGGCTACCCCGGCCACCCCAAGTCCCACCCCCTGCACCTCCCTCTGGCCCAATCGTGGGCGTAGCGGAGTGATGGTAATTTACATATTACCATTTTATTAGGTAGGATTTTTGAGAGAGAGAGAATGGAAGGAAGGGGGAGAGAGAGAGAGGAAAAAAACACACCACGTTGATGTGAGAGAAACACATTGGCTGGTTGCCTCCTGCAGTTGCCCCAACTGGGTCTGGGGATCGAGCCTACAACCAAGGTACATGCCCTTGACCGGAATCAAACCCAAGACCCTTTAGTCCACAGGTTGACACTCTAACTACTGAGAAAAACTGGCTAGGGCTATCTTGTTTTCTTTTCATTTTATTTTTTATGTTACCTGTCTCAGCTACAGAGTTTTGTTTTGTGGTTACCATTAAGTTTATGTAAAAAATGCTTCATACATACACTAGTCCTTTTTCTTCTGATTGTATGTCATCTTTATTCACCTATCATGTTCAGTCCTTTTTTTCCTTCCTTTTTCTATTTTTGTTGTCATAAAGTATGGCTTTTTATGCCGTGCATTTGTTTAGAAATTTCAGAAGTTATACTTTTTTTAAAAAAAATTATCATCCCTCTTTAACCTTCATGCTATAGTTAAGTGTTTAATACTCTATTCTGAAAAATTTTGCATTTTCTTGCTTCTGTATGTCACCTGAAAGTTTTGTATACTTTTGTCTTTTTCTTTCAAGCAAAGAGCTCCTTTTAATATTTCTTGTAATGCAGGTCTTGTGGTGGTAAAAATCCCTCAGCTCTTATTTTATGGGTAAGTTTTTAATTCTCCTTCATATCAAAAGGATAACTTTGCTGGATATGTTATTTTTGGCTGCTTTGAAAATTTTTTCTTTGTAATTAACTTTTGATATTTTTTTAATATAATCTGTCTTGAAGAAGGCCTTTTGCATCAAGAAAAATAGGTTTTCTATTAGCTTTTTGGATTCAAGGATACAGCTCTTTCCTTTGGTTTGGGAAGTTCTTATTGACTATTGGTTTGTATAACTATTTGCACTCTGTTCCCTACTCCCTCTCTTCTGGCATACCCTTATGCTTATGTTGCTCTTTGTAATGGAGTAAGATAGTTCTCATAGGTAGAGTTCCTTTATTATTTTTTAAACTCTTAGTTCACTTTCTTCTTCCTCCTGAGTCATATCCAAGTTCCTATTTTTTTAAAAGTTACTGCTTAGTTTACTATTAATTAGAATGCTAGAATTATATTGGGAGGACTCAGTTATTTTAGGAATGAATCAAGACAATAAGGGATGCAATCCCGCCCAGAGAGGACAAATGAAGAAACTTGTGTAAGATTTGAAAGTACTAGTATTTTTATGGTATTTCTCATGTTGCCTTCCTATGGGATCAAACAGAGTATCTCTCAAAAGTCCTTCATGTTTCTGTTCCACTGGTTCTTGAAAAATCTGTACTGGAACTAGAAGCAGTGCCTACTTGAACTTGCAAATGCAGGAGGACCGAGCACAGCTAATTCTAGAAAGAAGAGCCGCAATTGATCTTTGAATTCACTAATTCTCTTTTCCACCTGGTTTGCTGTTTCAAATGTTCTTCAATATATTCCTCATCTTACGTATTGAATTTTTCAGCTCCAGAATGTTTGTTTGGTTCCTATTATACTTACAATTTCTTTGGTAAAGTACTGCATTTGTTCATTAGTTTTCTTCCTGAGCTCAATGAACTTTTCTCTAAGTTCTATTTTTACCTCATCGAGCACCTTCATAACTGTAATCTTAAACTCTGTCATTTTAGACACAGTCTTCTAGGACTTTGAATTTGGTTTCTGGAGACTTTTCATTTTCTTTCTGTGCTTCCATGTTACCTTGCTTGTTCATGTTATTTGATGGATTGTTTCTCTGTGTGGACATTTGAGGCAGTGGGCCATTTTCTTTGTTACATACTCTTTTGCTCTCAATAATTCAGCAGGCTAATATATAGGCTACTTTCTTTTGTTTTCCAGTAGATAGTGTACAGTCCATGTTTTGTTTTCTCTTACCTGCACTATTTGAGCCTCATTTTTAATGATGTGTGTCCAGTGGGAAGGTAGGTGTTCCTTCTGTCACCCGTTCACCTTAGTTATGGGGCACTACCACCCTGAGGGGAGTATATGGTAGGTGGTGGAAAATGATTTTATCTCTCACTAACGGTCCTGGCCGGGCTGTGTTTTTGAAGGCATCTCCACTGCCTCTATTGAACTCTGCCAAGATGAGTAGGGTGGAGGTGTGGGTGGTAGGGGGCGGGGGGCAGGGGGTGAGTTCATGATATCACAGCCTCATTGAACTATTTAAGGCATCTCAGTTTTCTCTATCTGGCTCTGCTAGGGTGGTAAGGTTGAACTCCTGCAGGTCCATCCTCCTGCCAGTAGTGGCCATGGGCAAAATGCCCTGTCCAGGTCTTCTCAGCTTTCTTTACTGGGCTCTGTCAGGATGGGTGAGGCTATGGAAGCACGTGTGGCTCCACCCCTCTTCCAGTAATGGCTATCATAGTTGCTCTTGTTTTAAGCTTCCCAGCTATCTCTGCAAGGGGTCTGTTGTAATGGGGAGAGGGGAAAGGTGATGCTTTTTCTTGGGAGACCACTGCTTCTGTCCCTCTTACACTGCAGGCTCTAGTGTGAATCCTGCAGCCAGCCCTCCACTGTTGCCCTCACCGGAGCCTCGGTGTGTGCTGGGCTGCATCTGCAGCAATGCCCCCTTCCATCCCTGTCCACCCCTCCTGCTCATTCAAATCTGCCCACCTTCAGATGTTCTGACAGGTGGCTCTTTCAGGTCAGGTATCTTTTTGTATTGAGCAGGGGCTCCTTTGTTGAGTTATAATGGTCTAACTTGTAATTTTAAGAAGAGAAATAAAAGAGTCTTCTCACTCCACCATGATGCTGACATCACCCTCTGAGTTATTGTGGTTTTTATCTAAAAGCAAGTTTTTATTATTGTTAGCTCCCTTTTGAAAATTAAAAAAGGCTTTTTTATCATAAAGTAGTACATAGTTTCTATAAAAATTAGATAATAGCCACTACTAGCATTTTGATGAATACTTGTCAGGACTTCTTTTGTTTATTATATATTTATAATCAACATATTATACACATATATACATATACTAGAGGCCCAGAGCATGAAAATTCATGCACTGGAGGGAGGGTCCCTCAGCCCGGCCTGCCCCCTTTCACAGTCCAAGAGCCCTCAGGGGAGGGAGGCAGCCCAGCGATCAGGGGAAAGCAACACTCCATCACACCTCTGCTGCTGCCCCTGCTGTCAGTGCAAGCCTCAGCTGGCCCTGGTTACCTGAGCCTTGGGTGGCCCTGGGCGGCTGGGCAACTGCCATCTGAGGCTTTCCTGCACCTTGAGTGGACCTGGGCAGCTGGGCAGCTAACAGCCGAGGCTTGCCTGAACCTCACGCCAGCCCTGATTGGCTGGACAGCCAACATCTGAGGCTTGCCTGTGCCTTGGGCATCAGCTGGGTAGCCGCCATCCAAGGCTTACCTGTGCCGCGGGATGGCCCTGGGCGGCTGGGGGGCTGAGGGGACTGGGGAACTCCAGAGGTAGGTATGCGGCAAGACCTGGCTGACCTTGCTGTGTCCCTGCTGCCCCAGCAGGGCTGAGGGGACTGGGTGCCACCATCTTGTGTCTGTGGGCACCGCCATCTTTGAGGGCATGGCAGTCAGTTAGCATATGCCCTCTTTATTGGCTGTGGCACCACCATCTTTGAGGGTGTGTCAATCAATTAGCATATTCCCTTCTTATTGGCTGTGGGTGGTGCCATCTTTGAGGGTGGGTCAGTCAATTAACATATTCCCTCCTTATTGGCTGTGGTGCCATCATCTTTGCGATGGCGTGAGGGTCAATTAGCATATTCCCTCTTTATTAGATAGGATATGCATGAATATGATGAAAGATCTCATGATAATGCTCTTATTACCCCCTTTATAATTTTATTTATTTTTTATTTTTTTTCATTTTTTATTTCTTTATTGATTAAGATGTCACATATTTGTCCTCATCCCCCCATTCCCATCCCCCACCCCACCCCCCTGTTGTCCTTAACCATTGGTTAGGCTTGTATGCATGCACACAAGTCCTTTGGTTGATCTCTCCCCACTACCCCCACCCTCCCCTCCCCTCCCTCTGAGGCCCAACAGTCCAATCGATGCCTCCTTGTTTCTGGGTGTGTTCTTGTTCATCAGTCTATGTTGTTCATCATTTCCCCTAGATGAGTGAGATCATGTGTTACTAGAAATCCTACCTAATAAAAGGATAATATGCAAATTGACCGCACCTTCGCTACACCTAAGCCATGCCCACCAGCCAATCAGGCCGAGTATGCAAATAAACCCAACCAAGATGGCTTCAGCCACAGAGAGCAAGGTTTCCCAGGCAACGGAGGAAGCCAAGCTTTCCGCCTGCCCTTGCTAGGCCTAAGCCTCCACTCAAGCTACAAAGTTTCAATTATAGAAGGTAAACAAATCTTAACAGAAATGGCGGCAGCCACAGAGCTGGAGAGAGCAGGCCAGGGTTGCCCCCAGCAATGGAGAAAGCAAAGCTTTCCACACACGCTGGCCAGGCCCAGGCCTCCGCTTAAGGCTACAAAGTTTCAATTATAGAAGGTGAATTAACCCCAACAGAAATGGCTGCCAGCCGCAGAGGGAGGAGGAGGCTTGGCTCCACTCCAGGCTACAAAGTTTCAATTGTAGAAGGTAAATTAATTCCAGATACCAGGGCCTCCTCTTGGGTCACCAGGGGGCGTGGCTGGCCTGCAAACCACCACAGGCCCCTTGCTCGGGCCGCCCCACGCCCCAAGGGAACCCCCATTCTGATCCGGGACACCCTTCAGGGCAAACCAGCTGGCCCCCACCCCTGCACCAAGCCTCTATCCTATCTAATAAAAGAGTAATATGCAGATTGACCATCACTCCAACACACAATATGGCTGCCCCCATGTGGTCAAAGATCCTGGCCCCATTTGGACACAAGATGGCCACCACAAGATGGCCAGCAGGGGAGGGCAGTTGGGAGGCACCAGGCTTGCAAGGGAGGGAAGTTGAGAGGGACCCAGGCCTGCAATGGAGGGAAGTTGGAGGTGATCAACCCTGCAGGGGAGGGCAGTTAGGGGTGACCAGGCCAGCAGAGGAGAGAAGTTGGGGGCAAACAGGCTGGCAGGGGAGCAGTTAGGAATCAATCAGGCTGGCAGGGGAGCGGTTAGGGGGTGATCAGGCTGGCAGGCAGAAGCAGTTAGGGGCAATCAGGAAGGCAGGCAGGTGAGCAGTTGGAGGCCAGCAGTCCTGGATTGTGAGAGGGATGTCCGACTGCCCGTTTAGTCGGACAGGCAGTCGGACATCCCTCCAGGAGTCCCATATTGGAGAGGGTACAGGCTGGGCTTAGGGACACCCCCCCTCTCCGTGCACGAATTTTGTGCAATGGGCCTCTATTATTGCTCATCTCAAATAAGAACTGAATGTGAGACGAGCAATAATAGTTATGCTGACAGGCAAATGAATCAGTCTGTAGTGAGTTTCTTTCTGGACCAACAGTTCTTTTGAGACCCATTTTCAGTGTCCACCAGTTCCTTATGTGTACATGTCGGCACTGACTTTTCAGCTCTGGGTGGTGGACCAATGGTGGTAATGCAGGTCCGACTCCCTCTGGTTTGGTCTCGCCCGGACCCAGGGGCGCAGCTTCACCCAGACTCAGGGGCGCGTGGCCTCACCCGGTCCCAGGATCCAGCCTCACCCGGACCCAGGGGCACGTGGCCTCACCCGGACCCAGGGGCGTGTGGCCTCTTCCGGACCCAGGGACACGGTCTCACCCGGGCCCGGGACCCAGCTTCACCCAGACCCAGGGGCACATGGCCTCACCCGGACCCAGGGGCGTGTGGCCTTTTCCGGACCCAGGGGCGCGGCCTCACCCAGGCCCGGGACCCAGCTTCACCCGGACCCAGGGGCATGTGGCCTCGCCCGGACCTGGGGGCGCGCGGCCTCACCCGGACCCGGGACCCAGCCTCACCCAGATCCATGGGCGCACAGCCTCATCCGGACCCGGGATCCAGACACACCCAGACCCAGGGGTGCGTGGCCTCTCCCGGATCCAGGGGTGCAGCCTCACCTGGACCCAGGACGCAGCCTCACCTGGATCGAGGGGCACACGGCCTCACCCGGACCCGGGATCCAGCTTCACCCAGACCCAGGGGCGCAGGGCCTCTCCTGGACCCAGGGGCGCGGCCTCACCCGGACCCGGGACCCAGCCTCACCCGGACCCAGGGGGCATGTGGCCTCACGCGGATCCAGGGGCACGTGGCCTCGCCCGGACCAGGGACGCGTGGCCTCACCTGGACCCAGGACCCAACGGGGCCTTGTCTTCTTGATCCCAATTCCTGTCGGTCATTTCCCTCTCAGCAATTCCTTCGGCCATCCTCTCAGAGCTCCAGGGAGGCCGCTGCGGAACTTGCCAGGCGGCGGGCTCGGCGAAGCTCCGGTGCTCCTGATGCACGGTGGCGGGCCGGTCTAAGGCCGCTGTGGTGGCATTCGGGCCTGCAGCGGCGACCAGTCACCAGGCGAGCGCACCCGGATCCGGGACCCAGTGGGGCCCCGTCTTCCCAATCCCAACTCCCATCGGTCAACCCCCTCCCAGCAACTCCTCCGGCCATTGTTCCGGATGGTGTCTGCTCTGCCCTCCAGTTGCAGTCTCAAAATTGTTGTGGTAGGCAACAATCAGGCATCTGCCCTATGCCGCCATCTCGGTCCTCCAGAAGATTCTTAAGTAACCTTATAAATGTGGTTCTGAACACTGTGTCGTCTATTAGTTTACTTTCCTTCATCCCTTCTATTCATGACCTCCTTCGGTGTCTCCATCTTTTGGCTGCCTCCCTATGTTGATGGAGTGGCTTTGTGTGGTCAGTGACCTACAGGGGCCAGTAGCTCAGCTTCCCCAATCTCCCTAGGTGGTCGCTCTTGGTACCTCCTTTGTGGGCTGAGTGCAAAGTCTTGGTGTTGTTAAGCCTTGATTGCTGTTGGTGCAATGGGAGGAATTGACCTCCAGGCCAATTGGCTGTGAGGATCAGCTGTGTCTATGCCAGGAGACAGCCTTATTCAACTAGACTTGCAAAATTGTAAAAGCCTCTGTGCTCAGCTTGGATGGGGCGGAGTTTCAGGGTGGAGCCTACAGCCTTGGCTTCCCGTCAGCCCCGCCCTATGAGGTTCCTGGGTCTCAGTGTCCCTCTGTACTCCCTGCAAACACCTCTGAGAGAAAAGCGCCCTGGAGCTTCGCCCGCTGCCAAACAGTCTAGTCTCTCCCCCAATGAATCTGGATTCCCAGATTCTCGCCCAGAACTGGGTTTCAGTGCAGTCGGAACTGGGGCTCAGAGCAGTCTGGCTCCTTTGTCTCCTCCCACCAGGGCAATCCAGCAGCACAGTCAACAGACCATCCTCTGCGCGCATTCCCGTGCACGCCTCTGGTGCTCTGCCCTTCGCCGCTCTCCTGCGTCTCCGCCCCACAGCCCAGATTCCCCCAGCATGAGCCTGGCTTCCCAGGTTCTCGCCCATAACCGGGGCCCAGTGCAGCCGGAACTGGGGTTCAGCAGGGTCGGGAGCCCCTGTCTCCTCCCCGCCAGGGCAATTCAGTGGCATAGACAACAGTCCGTCCTCTGTGCGCATTCGAGTGCACACCTCCGGTGCTCTGCCTTTCGCGGCTCCTCTGTGCCTCCGCCCCGCAGCCCAGATTCCCCCAGCATGCTCCTGGCTCCCCAGGGTCTCACCCGGGACTGGGATTTAGTGCAGTCGGAGCTGGAGTTCAGCGCAATCTGGATCTTTTATCTCCTTCCCAGTAGAGAACGCCGGCCAGGCCATCAGCCGCCCTGTCTTCTGCGGCTCCGTCCTCCTCGCTCTCGCATGCGCCCGTATCTCCGCCCATGTCTCCATACCTCAGGCTCCTACAGCTCCTCTGATTTTCCCTGTGGTTTTCTCTTTCCTTCTAGTTGTGGGCATTTCAATCAGCCAGCTTTCCTGTGTTTCTGGATGATGTTAGTTTTGACCTTTAGTTGTATTCTTGAAATTGTTGTGCCAGGTTGCAGGTTAGGTGCTTAACCTGTGCTGCCATCTTGATTTCTCTAGGAAATTGACTTTTAAAGAAAAGCAGAAAATATTGCTATAACCAAATTGCCAATAGGTCCAACAGAATTAAGACAGAATCCTGCTTCATTACCGTTTCTTTCATGGGTAAATCTTTCTGAGTTATCGTCAGACAAGAAATGTCTTTGCAAGAACTTATATAAGCTCTCATATCAACTTTGTATATTGACTTGAGTTTTGAAAGAGTCCCCCCTTTATAATTTAATGATGTAGCATATTTACCTCGTTACATATAAATATATTATCCTTTTAAATAATAAAATTGTCTTGGATTCAATTTAAAATACAAATAGTTTTAATTTTTATATATTTTTAAATTGAATTTATTGGGGTGACATTGGTTCACAAAACCATACAGATTTCAAGTGTGTAGCTCAACTAAACATCATCTGCACATTGCATTGTGTGCATATCCCCCCACGCAAAGTCTCTTTCCATTCCCTTCTTCCCCCTTCCCCTTTGCCCACCCCACCTCTCCCCACCCTGGCTACCAGCACACTGTTGTCTCTGTCTATGTGTTATATATATATATATATATATATATATATATATATATATATATGTTTTTTTGCTTAATCCCTTCACCTTCTTTCATCCAATCCCCCAACCCTCTTCACCTCTGGCAACTGTCAGCTGTTCCATGTATCCATGCACCTGTTTCTATTTGGTTTGTCAGTTTGCTCATTATAGTCTACAAAGTGAGATGATATGGTATTTGTCTTTCTCTGCTGGCTTATTTCTATTAGCATAATAATCTTCAGGTCCATCCATGCTGTCACAATAGGTAAGAGGTCCTTCTTTTTAAAGCTTGAGTAGCATTCCATTGTGTAAATGTACCACAGGTTTTTTTATCCACTCATCTGCTGATGGGCACTTGGGCTGTTTCCAGATCTTGGCTATTGTAAATAATGCTGCAATAAACATAGGGGTGCATATATTCTTTTGAATTAGTGTTTCAGGTTTCTTTGGTTATATCCCCTGAAGTGGAATGACTGAGTCATAAGGCAGCTCCATTTTTTATTTTTTGAGGAAACTCCATACTGGTTTCCACAGTGGCTGCACCAGTCTGCTTTCCCACCAACAGTGCACTAGGGTTCCCTTTTCTCCACATCCTCGCCAGCACTTGTTGTTGATTTATCGATGACATCCATTCTGACATGTGTGAGGTGATATCTCATTGTGGTTTTAATTTGCATTTCTCTGATGATTAGTGACTTTGAACATCTTTTCATGTCTATTGGCCATCTGTATGTCCTCTTTGGACAAGTGTTTGTTTATATCCTTTGCCCATTTTTAAATTTGGTTGTTTGTCTTGTTGGTGTTGACTTGTATCTGTTCTTTATATATAAAATACAAATTGGAGTTTTAAGGCATTCTTCTCTTACAGAAAGGAGGACATTTGCTGTGATTTCTCAGAACGGTCTCCTTTTGTGAAGTACTGTATATTTTTATATACCTAGTGATTGTTTTTCCTAATCCTATCTAATAATAGAAAAATATGCAAATTGACCATACCTCCGACATGCCCACAAACCATGCCCACAAGCCACGCCCACCATCCAATCAGAGCGAGTATGCAAATTAACCCAAACCAAGATGGCTACAGCCACAGAGAGCAAGGTTTCCTAGGTAACAGAGGAAGCCAAGCTTTCCGCCTGCCCTTGCCAGGCCTAAGCCTCCACTCAAGCTACAAAGTTTCAATTATAGAAAGTAAACAAATTCAAACAAATGGCGGCAGAATGGAGCTTGAGAGAGCAGGCCAGGGTTGTCACTGGCAACAGGGGAAGCAAAGCTTTCTGCACACCCTGGCCGGGCCCACCCGCTTAAGGCAACTAAGTTTCAATTATAGAAGGTGAATTAACTGCCACAGAAATGGCTGCTGGCCTCGGAGGGAGCCCCAGGCTTGGCTCCGCTCCAGGCTACAAAGTTTCAATTGTAGAAGGAAAATAAATTCCAGATACCAGGGCCTCCTCTTGGGTTGCCAGGGGGCGTGGCCAGCCTGCAAACCACCACAGGCCCCTCGCTCAGGCTGCCCCACACCCCAAGGGAACCCCCACCTAATCCGGGACACCCTTCAGGGCAAACCAGCTGGCCCCCACCCCTGTACCAGGCCTCTATCCTATCTAATAAAAGAGTAATATGCAGATTGATTATCACTGCAACACACAATATAGCTGCCCCCATGTGGTCAAAGATCCTGCCCCCATGTGGACACAAGATGGCCACCACAAGATGGCCAGCAGGGGAGGGCAGTTGGGAGGCACCCGGCCTGCAAGGGAGGGCAGTTGAGAGGGACCAAGCCTGCAATGGAGGGCAGTTGGAGGTGATCAACCCTGCAGGAGAGGGCAGTTAGAGGTGACCAGGCCGGCAGAGGAGGGAAGTTGGGGGCAAACAGGCTGGCAGCAGAGTGGTTAGGGGGTGATCAGGCTGGCAGGCAGAAGCAGTTAGGGGCAATCAGGAAGGCAGGTAGGCAAGCAGTTGGGAGCTAGCAGTCCTGGATTGTGAGAGGGATGTCTGACTGCCCGTTTAGGGATTTGACTGCCCACCGGGATCGGGCCTAAACGGGCAGTCGGACATCCCTCGAGGGGTCCCATATTGGAGAGGGTACAGGCTGGGCTGAGGAACCACCCCCCTCCGTGCACAAATTTCGTGCACCGGGCCTCTAGTTATTCATATTTAGAAGGGATGGTTTATGCTTGCTGTCTTGGAATTTGAGAAGGGTTCTGTTGGAAATTGTGTAAGCCCCTTGCCAATTATCTTATCATAGCATATTTGCTAAATAAGAGGTCCCAATGACTTGGGGTCATAGGGACAGACTGCTGGTGTGATGGCTCCCGGCTGGGCAGGCAGGCCCCTCCTTTGTTTCATCCTCTCTGTGAGGAGTCATGGGAGAGCCAGAGCTCCAGGTGTTACTGTAACTCCACTCCTGGGCCGGTGGAGTTTGTTAGTGAGTCAAGTCACTGCTTTTCCTTCTCATATTTGTTGTAATACTTTATGTCAGACGAGTCCCATGTTGCTTGGAGAAAATGCCCTTCATAGCATCCTTTCCCCATAATCCCTCTGCTTTGATTAGCAATTGTCACTTCACCAGTGAAATTGAGGATGGACATTCAGAGGGCTGGCCGCACGTCTGTGGCATTGATAGGATTCTGTTATGCTAATGTTTGTCAACTACCTCCGTTCTCAGTTGTTGTTGCTGAGTTTTCCCCTGGCTCTGCTGTTTTGGGCTTGCAGGTTCCCCAGATTTCTTGGGCTGCTCTCCACTGGCTCCCTCAGAGGGCTCCTCCTTGGCTGTGTTCTGTTGTAGACTAGTAGGCCCCTCTTTTGACCTAATCCCACCTATGCCTGCATAACAGAAATCTCTCAGTATCTGGACTGGTGGCATCCTTCTCTGTTTAGTAGAAAAGTACCCTATCTAATAAAGAGGGAATATGCTAATTGACCATCATTCCATCACAAAGATGGCTGCACCCACAGCTGAGGCCAAGTTCCCATAGGACCCTTAACGAGCAATCAGCAGGGACCTGAGGCTACGCCCTCCCCCGCCCCCATAGGGCTTGACAGAGGACCTCAGGCTGCATCCCCCAACCAGCAGGGCTTGACAGGGGACCTCAGGCCGTGCCCCCTGCCCTGGCATCAGTCTGTGGGACCTCAGACCATGTCCCCCACCCCAGTGCCAGGCCAGGGGACCTGAGGCCATGCCCCCGCCCGGCGGGGCTTGACAGGGGACTTCAGGCCATGCTCACCACCCAGCAGGGCTTGACAGGGGACCTAAAGGTACAACCCCAGTGCTGGGTCAGGGGAACTCAGGCCTTGCCCCCTGCCCAGTGGGGCTTGACAGGGGACCCGAGGCTGTGCCCCTCACCCAGTGGGGCTTGACAGGGGATCTCAGGCCATGTCCCCCACCTGGCGAGGCTTGACAGGGGACCTCAAGGCATGCCCCCGGCCCCGGTCTGGGCTGGGGGACCTCAGGCCACGCTCCCCGTCCTGGCGCCAGGCCAGGGGCCCTGAGGCTACATCCCCTGCCCAGCAGGGCTTGACAAGGGTGGGACTGGCCAGGTCTGGATCTAGCCCAATGGGGGCGGGAGCCGGCCGGGTCTGGGTCTCATACAATTTTGAGGCGCATGTGGGTGGGCGGGGACTTGACTCTGGGTCCCGTGGTGCACCCCAGACTCTGACAGGAGGAAGATTTTCATATACATTTTACTCATTTTCTTTCACCTCTGACACATCTATTATAGAGAATGGGCAAATAGCGATATTAAATTATTTTCTCTAATCAATCCCCTTTTAATGTGCATGAATTTCCTGCACCAGGTCACTAGTTTAAAATAAAAAACTTCCCTAATTGTATACTTCTTAGGTCATGCCAGTAGGTTTTGGGGAGGGAAGAATTTAAATTTATGGACTCAAACATATACCTTCTTCTCTATTGGTCAAAGAGATCAATGGATTTATCTGCATTAAATGCTTTCAGGAAGTCTGGGTGTATTGCATCTCCTGCTTTTCCTTATCTACCAGATGTTTCTGTTTTGTAATAGATGATTCAACACGTGTTCCTCTCGGAGAAAACAAGGACTACATTAATGCTAGTTATATTAGGATAATCAATGGTGGAGAAGAGTATTTCTATATCGCTACCCAAGGGCCACTGCCAAGTACCACAGATGACTTTTGGCAAATGATTTTGGAACATAACTCTAATGTTATTGTCATGATAACCAGAGAGATAGAAGGTGGAGTTGCCAAATGCCACCATTACTGGCCCGTTTCTATGAAGAAGCCTTTGGAACTGAAATACTGTCGTATCTTCCTGGAGAACTACCAGATCCTTCCATATTTCACCATTCGAGTATTTCAAGTTGTGAGGAAATCTGTAAGTTTTTAAAAATCAGTATCAGATACATATTTCATTATATAAGCATGCATGTCAGGATAAGAAGTTAGGCGTAGGGTAGCATATAGACTGGGATACTTTTAAAAGAACTTAGTTTTACTTCTCTCTGGCACTAGAAAATAAGACCCCCACTTCTACTTGTGCTTAATCAAACTCTGGCTGGAGAGAGGAAGGAATGGAAGGGGGAATGGAGTGAGAGAGTGAGTATTGGAAGGAGTGGTCAAAATTATGCTGTGTAATATGGTAGCCACATGTGGCTATTTAAGTTTAAGTTATTTAAACTTACATAAAATAACAAATTTATTTCTCACTTGCAGTAGTCACATGTTACCAGAGGCCACCATATTGGGCAGCACAGATATAGCACATCTGCGTCATTGTGGGAAGTTCTGTTGGAAAGTGTTGTCTGGAGTAATTCACAGATTTCTTGCTTTAATAGACTCAGAAAATAGAAAAGCAATGATTTATAGGAGAAAGTGATGAGTAAATTTCTCTAAGTAAATTTGATTATCAGGTATGTGATATGTGTGTTCCACAAGAATGAAGGGGATGGGAGTTAAACAGGAAGCTTGAAAAAAGGGATGAGATTTGGAGTCATCACCAAAGAAGTTGATTTGATTGGAGCATAATGACTAGGAAAAGGGTTTCTGGGGGTGCTGAGGTTGGAAGCTATATATTTTTAATTGCAATAAAATATGCAGCTATGTGATTATTTTCTTCCCCACAGCCAGACTATGGTATTTCTGTCCACCAGTTATGGGACTGGCCCAGGGTGGGATACTGTCTGTAATCTGTGGCAAGATTCAAATGATAAAAGGAGTTGACAGTTTGTAAGAGAATGATTCTGATAATTAGTCATGAAGTCTTAATTTAGGGAGATGAATGGAATCAGGGGCCAGTCAACTAGGAGTAAGTGGAGGACACAGGGACAGGAGAGTGCATTTGGTTGCAGTGAAGTGAAGCACAAATGAGGTGCCAGCATACAAGCTTCCGGTCAGACAGTGACGGTGGATTTTAAGAACTAGAAGCTTTTTGATCCCTGACATTGCAGGTGGTGGTAGGAAGTCCAGGGAGTGCTCACCACTGTGAGGACTAGGAGGAAGGAGTCTCTCCTCTGCAAGAGAGAAATAAAGGTGCTGTGAGTTAGAATGTCGGTGGTACTGTGGGGACCCTGACTGTGTCCTGGATGGTGTCAGAACCTGTGGTAGGGAGAAGTCAGGATGTGCCATGAATGTAGTAGATCAAGCAGGAGGTCCAGCTACTGGGTTATAACAATGAGAAGATGAAGTTAGGAGGTCTGGAAACTCAAAAGGAAGAGGGTTTTTTTCAAGGAGAAGGAATAGTGAATTGGAAATGGGAGTGAGCAGCAAGCCGTATGTAACCTAGTCTCTGTGGTACCTGGGGCACAGGAGGACAGGTGGCCTCCATCAGAGCACCACAGACAGTAAAGTGCCTGTGGGAGGCAAGGCAAGGCAAGGCAAGAAAATGGAAGAAACATTTAGGGAGGTGACTAGGGTTTCTAAGATATTATTGTGGGATGGTGGCCCTGAGTGCAAAGGGAGAAGTTGAGAGAGAGAGGAGTAGGGAGGGAGAGATGGGAAAGGCAGATTTGAGAATGAGCAGGGTCCAAGCCCAGAGTGAGGAGCAAGGCGTCAGGAATAACAATGGCTGACATGGATGCAGAGCTTGTTGGCTGTGTGCTGGGCACCAAGCTTGTCCTGTGCGTCTGGGGACTCTCCTGATCCCTCATTCCCCTGATACCTGTTGATTCCTTCCTATAACCAGATAGCATGTCAGGGGCTTGGGATATAAAGCAACACAGTCTCAAGTCTTAGAGTACTTGCAGGCTGGCATGGAAGGAAGACACCAGCCACATCAGTTCCAAATGGGGAGTGATGCCTGCCGTGGCAGGAGAGGGCAGCATGCTTGGAAAATGTAGGCCAGGCGGGAGGCACAGAGCATGGTCTGTCTGCACGGACTCAAGTTCTGGGATCCACTTACTGAGTCTTGGCAAGGGCGGACAGGATGGTGGCCTTTGGGCTGGGGCCCACAAGCCTCAGATCCATGTGGTTCTGTTTGGAGAAGCTGCACCAGCGGCCTGTCTTCACGGCACTGGGTCAGTCAGGAAAGCAACTCTCCATGGTCAACAGCAGCAGGAGAGATTTAGTCCTTGAAATATGTGATAGGGTGAGAGTTACCCTAAACTTCAAGCCTTCACAGGATTTTCATGGATTGTTTTCATCACTGACTTTTAGGTACTGATGATTCAAACTTGAGCTATTTGGAACTTAAGAAAAATGATGCACTAGGGCAGCAGGAGAGGAGTGAGAAACCCATCCTGAGTTTCCACGTGGGTCCCCAGTGAAATAAAAAGAGGGCTGGCCCTGGACGAGGGCGATCCCTTTGGAAGGGACGATTAGAAAACTCAAAGTGCTTAACCTGTCAGTCTTGAGGAGTTTCATGACTCCACACCCAGGAGCTCAGCAACTTGAGGACAATCAAGCAACTTGATAGCACAGACATGTTTTAATTAATTTACTGACATTTAAGCTAAGATAGATTGCTATTCTATATTATTCATAACATGTTGGGCCATCTTTGAATTCCTGCTTTTTCTGTAACCTCGTGGTGCAGAAGAAAGATAGTAGACTTGGATTCAGGAGGCCTACTTGATAGTCTCAGCTCTGGACCTGTGAGCCTTCAGACCTAGCAGTCACGCTAATCCTTACTTCTTTATCTCTAAAATGAGGATAAATAGTGCCACCTCCAAACACGAGGTGAGGATTAAAAGCGATAATGCACAGTACCTGGAACATAACAAGTGCCCAGTTCATGTTACCTGTTAGTAGTATTTTATGTTTATTATTGTAGTACCTATAGCCGTTATTATTATTATCATTATTATTTCTGGTATATTAGAAATTAAAATGATATCTTTAATATAAGAGGTTGATATATCTGTCTTCTCTATCTCTCCCCTTCCTTCTCTCTCCCTCTCTCCTACCTCCTTTCCCTCTCTCAACAGACAAAAACTAGGCACTTTATAAAACAGCTGCAGTTCACCAACTGGCCAGACCATGGCACTCCTGCGCCACCAGATGGTTTCATACAGTATGTCCGCTGCGTGAGGAGCAACCACCTGACAGGGCCCATCGTGGTTCACTGCAGTGCGGGAGTGGGCCGCACCGGGGTGTTCATCTGTGTGGACGTGGTGTTCTGCGCCATTGAGAACAACTTCGCAGTAAGTGTGGGGATTACGCAGATAAACCCACGTCAGTAAAACTCCACTTTCCACAGTCTTCTAACACTGAAGACTGACTAGTGTTTAGTTAGCTACGAAGAGCAACTTAGTCACTAGGAGCAACTTAGTAAATAGACATGAGCTTTGGATACCTGCTCCTTAACTGCTGCAGGTTCCTGGAGGTGGTTGTGAGGATTGAAATACATAATGAAACGAATGGCTTAGAACATAGTACATGCACACTGAGTGTGAGTTCATCGTCCTTTCTCTGCCTTCCACCCCAGGGGCCTCTTCCCAGCCTTGTTGGAGAAGGTTGGTGACATGTGCCTGTTTGGAATGGACAGACGACATGCATGTAGCACGTTGAAAACAATGCAGACTTCAGAGCGATTGAGAGGCTCAGGGAGTGACTGCCAGTTTTGCCACATACTGTAGACTTTTGGTGACTTTGTGCAAATTGTTCATCCTCTCCGAAACCCAGTTTGCTCATTTATAAAATATGGATAATAATATTGTTGGGTTTGAGTTATTCATTAGCAATTTTTTGCTTTCCTCTTAATTTAGACATGTGGTGATTATACTATTGCCTTTATTATTGGTTACACTGATGAGGGAATGTGACTTCAGATCTGTGGCCAAACAGGCCACTTGCTGAGCGTTCTGTGCTGCGGCAGTGAGGGTGGGCAGGCATGCACTGAGCAGGCGGGGCTCTGACCACAGTCAAGCCCGGGAGTGACCCTGCGGCTCAGTCCAGATGGACGGGCTGTGGGCGTGCCCGGCAGACAGTGCTGCAGTTAGGTCGTTGTCGGAACAGGCGTCAGACTCTCCTCAGACTCTGGGTAGTGGTACCCGACAGTGACAGCGGATGCCGCCTGGGCCCTGGACCTCACCAGCCTAGGCTGCATGATGTGGGAGGAGAGGAAAATGAGCTCTCCCGGTCACTCCTGAAGGACAGGGGCAAGCAGTGTTCCTTCTTTTCAGAATCTGAGCCCAGGACCTCCTAGCATTTCACTGTTTCCGGCTGAGTTCCGATTGAGGCTGCCCCTCCCCAGAACTAGCCCTGTGGGAGATGCTGGTCAGTGTAGGCCAGTCAGCCTGTGCCAGGCCTTAAGGATGAGAATAGGAGAGGAATGGTTTTCCAGGGTAAACTAGGGCTTTATCACATAGAATGAATATAAACTGGCTGGCCAAAAAAAAAGATAAATGTTCTAAAAAATACTAAGTGAGTCTGATGTTACCTTTTGTCTTGTTAGCAGAAAATGCATTAGTATAATTTTTCTTTTATATATTTTTCATCATAATTCCTTAAGTAGTTTTATATTTATCTTTATTTTATATCCCTTATAGAAACTGTAAAACTGTAAATATTCTATTTCATGACCCTAAGGAGCACTGTCTTTTTCCCACATTGTACCTTCTTTAAATCCTAAATGTGTTTTATAATGTCATCTGTCTGTTTAATTGACAGTGTGCATAAAATGATGCATTTTACAATCAAGAATGCCTTGGATTTGATGAGCTATAATGGTTCAAAAATAGGAAATGCACCATTGTTTCCTTATTGGTTTTCCATAAAGCCTTGAGCTGTCAAATATTCGTACTGATGCCCCTCTCTACTCTTCACAAATGCTTTCCACCAGAGCTCCGTGAGGTGTGGCCTTGGCCAGCATCAGTCTGTGGATGTTTGATATTTGCAGAAATTGCTTTACAGGAATTGAGAGGAAGCTTTAGAAGCACTCAGGGCAGTTTGGTGCATTGCTAAATGGTCTAGGAGCATGAGCAGTGTGCTGGCTGCGTGAGCAGGTGCAGACCATGTGCGTGCTGGGAATTCGCATGGGGAGGCTTACATTTTGCAAGCTGCATACAGCCACATGTGGCTGGTCAAGTGTGACCTCTGACATTTAGGATTAACTTCCTATAATCCTAAAGGATATGAACATCTAAGAATATGAAACTATCTATTTCTTTTCATTAATTGTTATTTTTAGACTATTTTCATTGTTAATCAAGCCTTCTTAAAATCCCTGAAACTCTGGAGACACTGAGGTCGCTCTGAGTTCAGACATTCTGCACACAGCTTTCCCTCACACCACCTGCAGCAGTAGCAGCCACTCACAGGCAGTCACCAGCTATCAATCACATAGGGAAGTGAGTAGTCCAAATTCTCACTGCACCACTAAGCACACAGTTCAGTTAATCCGGCAGGTGTTTTTTTGTTTGTTTCTTTGTTTTAACCAACACTGTCTTAACGAAGCAGTGTGTTGATTTGCCTTCTGGCATAAATTCCTTAATCTGTGTCACTACCTTCGACTGTTTTCTGGTCATTGCAGCTCTGCTATCAGAACATAATCCTTCACAAAACTTACACTCCGAGCAACATTTGTTGATGATGTTGTACTTTGCATTTTTATACAGTGGAGAGCTAGTTGTGTTTGTCAGTAATCAAACTGAGAAAAGAAAGACTTCTTCTTCCTTCGTATCTCATCATGTTCAAATACCACATATACTGAAAGCATCACTGTGTAAGCATTATCTATGTGTTTATTAACCCTTTTAGTGCCAGCCTCTTAGGCCTGGTATATGTGAAAAATGCCACAGCTTTTTTGACGAATTTGCACGTTTGTACTAAGAAATTTATATTAAGCTTAATACTTATTTGTTGAAGCTAGTTTTTTTTACATACACTCTTAATACTTTCAGGTATGATAAAAAAGTTCATTTATGTTCTTATCTCTTCTATAAATTTATGAAAAAAAAGTAAATTTTAAAATTTATTATTAAAAAATTTAAACTTTTACATTCAGATTAGAAAATTTGTTCTTTAATATTTTTTTGACAGTATTAATTTTGTTAGCATTAGTTTCTACTACTATTTATTAGCTCACCAACAAATTTTTATGCTTTTGCCATTATTTTTTAAATAGTAACACTGAATTTACTAAGATGTCCCCCACACAATTTAACACGCGCACTTATGTTCAGGACAGCAGGCACCATGAAGACCTTGTTCACATTCACCACACACTGCCCGGCTTCTTCTTCGCTCCCCTCTCCCTGTTTCACACCTTTTGCTGCACACACAACAGTCCTCCTTTTTTCCAGGTAACGTTTTTAACGGCTTCTAGTCTTGTCTCACATGTTCCTCCGATTTCCCACATTTGTTATTTTTCTCTAGGAGCCATTCATTCCCAAGATCTTCAACAATACTAATAGTAAAATCCAAATGAGACATAGGGCTTTTCTCAGAGGGGAGGCTTTCTTTGTAAATTATGTAACTGTTGAGGATCATTCGCGAAAATATGTTGAAACACATTTTTTCCCAGTATTTCACAGTCCATCTCTCATCAAGATACGTGTACAACATCATATCTGATGTGTCTATTCCACCCATGTAATCATTATACGATTGTATAATTGATGGTTTCACTACCTCTTTATTCTGACCTCTACATTTTCTTAGGTGTTTACTGTTTTCTGCTTTTGATTTGGTGGATAATAATATTACTGGAAAATGTTGTGACTTCTCCCGCACGGCAGTAGCGAGAATAGGGCCTTGGCGGAAATACCTCTTCACTCCTACAGCAAATTTTTGTGTCAGTTGTTCGGGTAAATATTTCCTACTTCTACGAATGGTACCAGTAACATAACAACCTAGCTCATACAAGTCCTTTGCCAGTGAAACAGACATAAAAAATTATCCATGAAAATATGATAACCTTTTCTTAGGTAATTCCCCATTTTCAATAATCTAATCACTACACTATATCCTAGGCCGTTCTTTTGGATTTCAGTTTTATCTACATCACATTTTACTCCTCTATATACAAAAAATGCCAAACAATAGTTAACGACAGAGTCGCACAACATCCAAAATTTTATACCCCACCGATGGTGCCGCTTATTTGTAGGTACTACAAGAGTTGTGTATGGTTCTTTGTTCCAACCAAGCTCTCATCAACACTCCACTGCATGTGTGGAGTATAATGGTGTCTGAACAAGATATTGGCATGATCTATGAGAGGTTGGATTTTGGCACATGGGTCATATCCAGGTTCACCGGGTCGAGCAAGATTTGTAGTATCGGCTAGGTGGAAAAATTCCGCTACGCAGTAAAAGCAGGTACACTACAAAGCAGAAAATACCTTATGTTCTTCTAGCCAAAAAAAGAACATATATTTAATTTTCACAATGAAAATTAGTCAATAATGATTAGGAAGCATGACAGGAACTAAAAATATGTCTACAAAACCTATGCGACGCACAGAAAAGAAAAGGCGCGAGCGTGAAAACACCCGGCCGATAGAGCGGCCCGTGGCATTCTTCGCACACACCCCACGGGCCGATAGATGGGCCCGCTGGCACTAAAAGGGTTAAGTTACAATGGTAAATGATTTGCTACCTCTGTTTCATAAATTAGTACTACTGCCCAGCATTAACCAATCCCTGAACTTATTAAGCTATGGTGTCATTAGAAAATGGTACTTTAACTATTTTGCCACATACAATAGTAGGCAAAAGTAGGTTAATACTAATAAATAATAATACAATGATTAATAAATAATAACACTAGTGTGGTTTTAGCAATTCACAATACATAATGGCTATAAAACTCCCTAAAGTATGTAAAGAATTATAATTCCAGGTAAAATTACCATGAGCTTTTGTGGCCTTTGTTTCTCTGCGTCACTTCCATGATCCTCACCTGGTCAGTCACCGCAGCTGCATTCAGAAAGCTGTGCTTTTCCTGACAGCCCAATCCAGAAGCTTGTGCTGCCATCAGTAGTTTAGGTTAAATACAAATTTATTTCCATAGTTTATCTAACCTTAAATTATAAATTTAAAACCCCCCACAGGATTTCGTGCTGTTGGTGCCAAGTGTAAGTACTCATCAGCCTAGGTCCCAAAGATTTTGTTCTCGGCTGTATTCTGAAAGTTCTATAGTTTTATGTTTTACATTTTAGTCCATAATCTATTTTGGGTTAATTTTTTTGTATAAGGTGGAGGTTTAGATCAAGGTTGACTCTCTTTCTTTTTATTTTTGCCCTACAGATGTTCAATTATTCCAGCACTAGAGGCCTGGTGTACAAAATTTGTGCATGGGTGGGGTCTCTAGGCCTGGCTGGCAATCAGGGCTGATTGGGGCCAGGCTGATCAAGGCCTGCCAGCTGGGGGAAGTGTTGGGGGAGGGACTGTGGGAGGTTGGTGGCCACAGGAAGGGCCTGGGGGAGGTTGGCTGGGTACAGGAGGTTGGCTGTGGGAGCACACTGACCACCAAGGTGCAGTTCCTGCATCAGTGTCTGCCCCCTGGTGGTCAGTACGCATCATAGCAACTGGTTAACTGGTCACTCCGGTCGTTCCAGTTTTTCGGTCTTAATGGTCGCTTAGGCTTTTATATATATAGATTTTTTGTAGAAAAGGCCATTCTTCCAGTATCGAATTGCTTTTGCATCTTTGTCATAAATCATTGGGCATGTTTATATGAGCCTATTTTTGGTTCTGTATTCTGTTCCTTTGATCTATGTGTCTATCCTTTTACCAATGCCATGCTTTGGATTATTGTAGTTATATTGTAGGCCCTAACATCAGGTAGAGTGATTTCTCTCACATTATTCTTCTTTTTCGAAATTGTTTTAACAATTATAGGATCTGGGCCTTCCCATATAAATTTTACAATAGTTTTCTATGTCTACAGAAAACCTTGCAGGGATTTTTATAGGAATTGCTTTAAATCTAGATCAGTTTGGGGAGAATTGACATCTTTACTATGTTGAATATTTTAATCTATGAACATGGTATATCGATCAATTTATTTAGGTCTTCTTTGATTTCTGTCATTAGCATTTTGGCATTTTCAGCATACAAATCCTGTACATGCTTTGTTAAGCTTATTTTATTTCATTTTCTTTGGAGTGATTATAAATAGTACTAGAGTACTAGAGGCCCAGTGCACGAATTCATGCACCAGTGGGGTCCTTCGGCCTGGCCTGCTGGATTGGGCCAGAACCGGCTCTCTGACATATCCCCCAAGGGGTTCCAGACTGTGAGAGGGTGCAGGCAAGGCTGAGGGACCCCCCACCGGTGCATGATTGGGGCTGGGGAGGGACACGGGAGGTTGGTCAGCCGGGGAGGGAATGCGGGAGGGCTCCAAGGCATGTCCAGCCCATTCTTGTTCAGTACTGATTGGCCGGAACCCCGCAGCAAGCTAACCTACCAGTTGGAGCATCTGCACCTTTGTGGTCAATGCACATCATAGCAACTGGTTGACCAGTCGACTGTCTGTCCCCTGGTGGTCAGTGCATGTCATAGCCAGCGGTTGAGCAGCTTTAGCATATCATAAGCATATTACGCTTTGATTGCTTGAACAGATGACTGGATGACCAGACACTTAGCATATTAGGCTTTTATTATATAGGATTATGATTTTACTATCAGTTTCCATATGTTCATTGTTACTATGATGTAGAAGTGCAATTGATTTTTGTGTGTAGAGCTTATATCCTGTGATCTTGTTGAACTCAGTTCTAAGAGGCTTTTTTTTTGTGTTCTGTTTTGTCCTTAGATTACTTGGTATTTTCTACATAGACAGTCATTCTATTCAAAAATAGGGGCAGATTAATCGCTTTCTTTCCAATCCATATACCTCTTATTTCTTTTTCTGGCCTTATTGCACTACCTACAATTTCTAGTGCTGTGTTGAATGTAGGTGGTGAGAGAAGACATCTTGCCATCACTGATATTGGGGGGAAGGAAAATTAAAATTATTTGTTTTCTGAAAGACCCTATGAAGATGATGAAAAGACAAGATGCAGACCTAAAAAAACCTGAAAGTCACATATCCACCAAAGGTCTTACATCAAGAATATATAAAGAACCCTCAAAACTCAATTGTAAAAAAATATATATATCAATCTAGTTATAAAGTGGGTAAAAGACATGAACAGACATTTCACTGAAGAAGATATATAGATGACAAATAAGCACATGAAAATATGCTCAAATAAATGTTGGTGAAGATTTGAAGAAACTGAATTGATCATACCTTAGTTATGGGAATGTAAAATGGTATACCCATTCTGCCCAGCTGGTGTGGTGCAGTGCTTGAGCATCGACCTAAGAAACAGGAGGTCACAGTTAGATTCCTAGTTAGAGCACATGGCTGGGTTGTAGGCTCAGTCCCCAATAGGGGACATACAGGAAGCAGCCAAACAATGATTCTCTCTCATTATTGATGTTTCGCTCTCTCTCTACCTCTCCATTCCACTCTGAAATATATATATATATACACACTCACACACACACACACTAGAGGCCCAGTGCACAAAATTTGTGCATGGGGGGACGATGTCCCTCAGCCCAGCCTACACCCTCTCCAATCTGGGACCCCTCGAGGGATGTCTGACTGCCCATTTAGGCCTGATCCCGGTAGGATCGGGCCTAAATGGGCAGTCGGATATCCCTCTCACAAACCAGGACTGCTGGCTCCCAACTGCTCGCCTGCCTGCCTTCCTGATTGCCCCTAACCGCTTCTGCCTGCAAGCCTGATCACCCCCTAATCACTCCCCTGCCAGCCTGATTGATGTCTAACTGCTCCTGTGCCAGCCAGTTTGCCCCTAACTGCCCTCTCCTGCAGGCCTGTTCACCCCTAACGGCCCTCCCCTGCAGGCCTGGTCACCACTAACTGCCCTCCCCTGCAGGCCTGGGTCCCCCCAACTGCCCTTCCCTGCAGGCCCGGTCACCCCCAACTTCCCTCCTCTGCCGGCCTGGTCACCCCTAACTGCCCTCCCCTGCAGGCTTGATTGCCCCAAACTGCCCTCCCTTGCAGGCCTGGTCCCTCCTAACTGCCCTCCCCTGCTGGCCTGATCACCCATAACTGCCCTCCCTTGCAGGCCTGGTGCCTCCCAACTGCCCTCCCCTGCTGGCCATCTTGTGGTAGCCATCTTGTGTCCACATGGGGCAGCCATCTTTGACCACATGGGGGTAGCCATCTTGTGTGTTGGAGTGATGGTCAATCTGCATATTACTCTTTTATTAGATAGGATAGAGGCCTGGTGCATGGGTGGGGGCCAGCTGGTTTGCCCTGAAGGGTGTCCCGGATCAGGGTGGGGGTTCCCTTGGGGAGTGGTGCTGCCTGGGCGAGGGACCTGTGGTGGTTTGCAGGCTGGCCATGCCCCCCAGTGACCCAAGCAGAGGCCCTGGCATCTGGTATTTATTTTTCTTCTACAATTGAAACTTTGTAGCCTCGAATGGAGCCAAGCCTCCTGCTCACTCTGGCTGCAGCCATTTCTGTTGGAATTTATTTATCTTCTATAATTGAAACTTTGTAGCCTTGAGTGGAGGCCTGGGCCCGCCAGGGTGTGTGGAAAGCTTGGCTTCCTACATCATGGGGGCAACCCAAGCCTCCCTCCTGCTTGCTCTGTGGCTGTAGCATTCTTGGTTGGAGTTAATTTGCATACCCGCTCCTGATTGGCTGGTTGGTGTGGCTTGTGGGCGTGACTTATGGGTGTAGCAGATTGATGGTTAATTTGCATATTACTCTTTTCTTAGATAGGATATATATATATTAGAGGGCCAGTGCATGAAATTTGTGCACGGGGGCGGGGGGCGGTGGTGTCCCTCAGCCCAGCCTGCACCCTCTCCAATCTGGGACCCCTCGAGGGATGTCCGACTGCCCGTTTAGGCCCGATCCCTCTCACAATCCAGGACTGCTGGCTCCCAACTGCTCGCCTGCCTGCCTTCCTGATTGCCCTTAACCGCTTCTGCCTGCCAGCCTGATCACCCCCTAACCACTCGCATGCCAGCCTGATTGACATCTAACTGCTCCCATGCCAGCCTGTTTGCCCCCAACTTCCCTCCTCTGCCGGCCTGGTCACCCCTAACTATCCTCCCCTGCAGGGTTGATCGCCTCCAACTGCCCTCCCTTGTAGGCCTGGTGCCTCCCAACTGCCCTCCCCTGCTGGCCATCTTGTGGTGGCCATCTTGTGTCCACATGGGGCAGCCATCTTTGACCACATGGGGGTAGCCATCTTGTGTGTTGGAGTGATGATCAATCTGCATATTACTTTTTTATTAGATAGGATAGAGGGCTGGTGAATGGGTGGGGGCCAGTTGGTTTGCACTGAAGGGTATCCCGGATCAGGGTGGGGGTTCCCTTGGGACGTGGGGCGGCCTGAGCAAGGGGCCTGTGGTGGTTTGCAGGCCAGCCATGCCTCCTGGCGACCCAAGCGGAGGCCCTGGTATCTGGAATTTATTTACCTTCTACAATTGAAACTTTGTATCCTGGAGTGGAGCCAAGCCTCCTGCTCGCTCCGTGGCTGGCAGCCATTTCTGTTTGGATTTGTTTACCTTCTATAATTGAAACGTTGTAGCCTTGAGTGGAGGCTTAGGCCAGCCAGGGCAGGGGAAATCTTGGCTTCTTCTATTGCCTTGGAAACCCAAGCCTCCCTCCTACTTTCTCCGTGGCTGTAGCCATCTTGGTTGGGTTAATTTGCATACTCACTCTGATGGGCTGGTGGGCGTGGCTGGTGGGCGTGGGTTGTGGGTGTAGTGGAGTTAGGGTCAATTTGCATATTACTCTTTTATTAGGTAGGAGATATATATCTCCTACCTAATAAAAGAGTAATATGCAAATTGACCGTACCTCCATGACAAAATGGCGGCCCCATAGCCACAAGATGGCGGTGACCAGTACGCTCAGCCCCGCTGGAGTACCCCAGTCCCAGGGAGGGCTGCCACTGAGAGCCTGGCAACCCGGGTGTCAGGCTGGGAGGTGCCGGGGACCCCATGCTACCATGCTCTCCCAGAAGCAGCCCCTGGGGGTCCAGCTGGGAGGGGTACACGACCCCACGCTGCCATCCCCTCCCGGAGGCAGCCCTGGATGTCTGGATGGGAGGCGCCCGCGACCCCATGCTGCCATCTCCTCCCAGAGGCAGCCCAGGGTGTCCAGATGGGAGGCGTTCGCGACCCCATGCCGCCATCCCCTCCCAGAGGCAGCATGGGTGTCTGAATGGGAGGCGTCCACGACCCCATGCTACCATCCCCTCCCAGAGGCAGCACGGGGTGTCCTGCTGGGAGGCGTCCACAACCCCATGCTGCCATCCCCTCCCAGAGGCAGCACAGGGTGTCTGAATGGGAGGAGTCCACGCCCCCATGCCGCCAATCCCTCCCAGATGCAGCCCCGAGAGTCTGGATGGGAGGCGCCCGAGACCCCATGCTGCCATCCCCTCCCAGAGGCAGCCCTGGGTGTCTGGCTGGGAGGTGCCCCCACGCTGCCATCCCCTCCCAGAGGCAGCCCCGGGAGTCTGGATGGGAGGCGCCCGAGACCCCACGCTGCCATCCCCTCCCAGAGGCAGCCCCGGGAGTCTGGATGGGAGGCGCCCGAGACCCCACGCCGCCATCCCCTCCCAGAGGCAGCACGGGTGTCTGGATGGGAGGCGCCCGAGACCCCACGCTGCCATCCCCTCCCAGAGGCAGCCCCGGGAGTCTGGATGGGAGGTGCCCCCAAGCCGCCATCCCCTCCCAGAGGCAGCCCTGGGTGTCTGGCTGGGAGGTGCCCCACGCTGCCATCCCCTCCCAGAGGCAGCCCTGGGTTTCTGGCTGGGAGGTGCCCCACGCCGCCATCCCCTCCCAGAGGCAGCCCCAGGAGTCTGGATGGGAGGCGCCCGAGACCCCACACTGCCATCCCCTCCCAGAGGCAGCACGGGTGTCTGGATGGGAGGTGCCCACGACCCCATGCCGCCATCCCCTCCCAGAGGCAGCCCTGGGAGTCTGGATGGGAGGCGTTTGTGCCCCCACGCCGCCATCCCTTCCCAGAGGCAGCCGGGGTGTCCAGATGGGACGTGCCCGCGACCCCAAGCTGCCATCCCCTCCCAGAGGCAGCCCAGGGTGTCTGGATGCGAGGAGCCCGTGACCCCACGCTGCCAACCCCTCCCAGAGGCAGCCCAGGGTATCTGGATGGGAGGCGTCCACGACCCCATGCTACCATCCCCTCCCAGAGGCAGCACGGGGTGTCCTGCTGGGAGGCGTCCACAACCCCATGCTGCCATCCCCTCCCAGAGGCAGCACAGGGTGTCTGAATGGGAGGAGTCCACGACCCCACGCCGCCAACCCCTCCCAGATGCAGCCCCGGGAGTCTGGATGGGAGGCGCCCGAGACCCCACGCCGCCATCCCCTCCCAGAGGCAGCCCCGGGAGTCTGGATGGGAGGCGCCCGAGACCCCACGCCGCCATCCCCTCCCAGAGGCAGCCCCGGGAGTCTGGCTGGGAGGTGCCCCCAAGCCGCCATCCCCTCCCAGAGGCAGCACGGGTGTCTGGCTGGGAGGCACCCGCGCCCCCAGGGAGCGATTCAAGTACTGTCGATTCTACCAAAGGAAAAGTTTAGAGAAAGAGAAAACAGAAAAGGAATACAAGGAGAAAAGAAAGAAAGGACAAAAAGATGAAACATCAAGAAAAAGAAAGAGAAGAAAAAAAAGGAAGAAACAACCACATGATATCACCTTTCCAAGTCTCATGAAATTCCTGTTTAAGGAGTTTATTTTATGACACTTTTAGTTTGGGTTTACATTTTTACTGTTTTGTCAAGACCACAGCAGGTACACTGTCCAATATGTTTTTGTTTAAATACATTTTATTGATTTTTTACAGAGAGGAAGGGAAAGGGATAGAGGCTAGAAACATCTATGAGAGAGAAACATCTATCAGCTGCCTCCTGCAATATGTGCCCCCAACCAAGGTACATGTCCTTGACCGGAATTGAACCCTGGACCCTTGAGTCTGCAGGCCGACACTCCATCCACTGAGCCAAACCAGTTAGAGCTGCCCAATATGTTAAAGAAAAAACCCTATCTAATAAAGAGGGGATATGCAGGGGAGGGCATTTGGGGGTGACCAGGCTGTCAGGGGAGAACAGTTGGAAATGATCTGGCTGGCAGGGGAGTAGTTAGGCGTCGATCAGGCTGGCAGGGGAGTGGTTAGGGGGTGATCAGGCTGGCAGGCAGAAGTGGTTAGGGGCAATCAGGCAGGCAGGTGAGCAGTTGGGAGCCAGCAGTCCCGGATTGTGAAAGGGATGTCTGACTGCCTCTTTAGACCCGACAGGGATCGGGCCTAAAGAGGCAGTCAGACATCCCCTGAGGGGTCCCAGATTGGAGAGGGTGCAGGTTGGGCTGAGGGACACCCTCCCCCAGTGCACGAATTTCGTGCACCGGGCCTCTAGTGTATATATATGTATACACACACACACACACACACACACACACACACACGAGACCTGGTGCACAAAATTCATGTATGGGGGTGGGGTGTGTCCCTCAGCCCAGCCTGCACCCTCTCCAATCTGGGACCCCTCGAGGGATGTCCGACTGCCCATTTCAGCTCGATTCCATTAGGATCGTGCCTAAACGGGCAGTCAGACATCCCTTTCACAATCCAGGACTACTGGCTCCCAACTGCTCAGCTGCTTGCCTTCCTGATTGCCCCTAACCACTTCTGCCTGCCAGCATGATCATCCCCTAACCACTCCCCTGCCAGCCTGATTGATGCCTAACTGCTCCTGTGCCAGCCTGTTTGTCCCTAACTGCTCTCCCCTGCAGGCCCGGTCACCCCCAACTTCCCTCCTCTGCCGGCTTGGTCACCCCTAACTGCCCTCCCCTGCAGGCTTGATTGCCTCCAACTTCCCTCCCTTGCAGGCCTGGTCCCTCCCAACTGCCCTCCCCTGCTGGCCATCTTGTGGTGGCCATCTTGTGTCCACATGGGTGCAGCCATCTTTGACCACATGGAGGCAGCCATCTTGTGTGTTGGAGTGATGGTAAATTTGCATATTACTCTCTTATTAGATAGGATAGAGTCCTGGTGCATGGGGGGGGGGCCAGCTGGTTTGCCCTGAAGGGTGTCCCGGATCAGGGTGGAGGTTCCCTTGGGGTGTGGGGCAGCCTGGGCGAGGGGCCTGTGGTGTTTTGCAGGCCAGCCACGCCCCCCTGCCCCCTCTGGTGACCCAAGCATAGGCCCTGGTATCTGGGATTTATTTATCTCCTACTAGTAGCCCGTTTGCACGAAGATTCATGCAATAGACCTTCATTCACCTGGCTGCCTGCACCAGTTTTCTGCCGGCACCAGGGACCCAGGCCTTGGCTGTGGCCACCGCCTTCTGCCTTTTTCAGGGTCGGGGCTTGGTCCCGGGCGGTGGCCTTGGGCTCGGTGGCACCCAACATCCTTGCTAAGGATCGCAGGAGCCGACCCCCAGTGGTTTCCTGCGATCCGTGCAGGCTGCCCACTGGTGCCCAAAGCCGGAAAAGCCTCCGCCCCAGGCTTTCCTAGCCTTGGGCTCGCCGCACCCAGCGTCCCTGCTACCGATCATAGGAGCCGAACCCCAGTGGTTTCCTGCGATCGGTGCAGGCTCCCCGCTGGTGCCCAAGGCCCGAAAAGCCTCGGCCCCTGGGACCCCCGGGAGCGGTGGGAGGGGCCGGGCCACGCCCCCCCCAGGTGGACGATCAACCCCGGGACCCCCGGGAGGGGCGGGAGGGGCCGGGCCACGCCCCCCAGGTGGCCGATCGACCCCCGGACCCCCGGGAGGGGCGGGAGGGGCCGGGCCACGCCCCCCCGGGTGGCCGATCGCCCCCCGGGACCCCCGGGAGGGGCAGGGCCACGCCCTCCCAGGTGGTTGATCAACCCCGGGACCCCCGGGAGGGGTGGGAGGGGCGGGAGGGGCCCGGACACGCCCCCCTAGGTGGCCAATCGCCCAGGCACCCCCGGGAGCGGCGGCATGGGCCCGGCCACGCCCCCCCAGGGTGCTGATGGCCCCAGGCACCCCCGGGAGCGGCGGCATGAGCCCGGCCACTGGGCACCGCCATCTTGATCTTCTCAATGGCGGATATGCCACCCGGAGTCCCGCCCCCAGCCTCCCGCTGGCCCAATCGTGGGCATAGCAGAGGTGCGGTCAATTTGCATGTTTCTCTATTATAAGGTAAGATAATTGACACTTTGTAGCCTTGAGCACAGGCCAGGGCTGCAGAAGCTTGGCTTCCTCCATCACTGGGGGCAACTCAAGCCTTCTGCTCTCTCCAGCTCTGTGGCTGTCACCATTTTCTTGGGGATTTATTTATCTTCTATAATTGAAACTTTGTAGCCTTGAGTGGAGGCCTGGGCCGCCAGGGTATGTGGAAAGCTTGGCTTCCTCCATTGCCTGGGAAACCCAAGCCTCCTGCTCCATCCATGGCCACAGCCATCTTGGTTGGGTTAATTTGCATACTCGCTCCTGATTGGCTGGTGGGCATGGCTTCTGGGTGTAGTGGAGTGATGGTTAATTTGCATATTACTCTTTTATTAGATAGGATATGAAAAACAGTATACCAATTCTGGAAAATAATGCTACAGTTTTTAAAAAAATCTAAACTAAACTTAACCGCATATCCCCAACAATAGCACTCTTGGGTATTTATCCCAGGGAAATAAAAACTCATATTCACTCAGAAACCTGTACACAAATGTTCACTGTAGATCTATTCATAACAGCTCCAAACTGGAATCAACCTGGATGTCCTTCAGCAAGTTGATGGTTAAAAAACCTGGTACATTTCCAGACCATAGCATACTCTCCTATCTAATAAAAGAGTAATATGCAAATTGACTATCACTCCAATACACGAGATGGCTGCCCCCATGGTCAAAGATGGCTGCCCCCATGTTGACACAAGATGGCCACCACAAGATGGCTGGCAGGGGAGGGCAGTTGGGAGGGACCAGACCTGTAAGGGAGGGCAGTTGGGGGAGACCCAGGCCTGCAGGAGAGGGCAGTTGGGAGGGACAAGGCCTACAGGGGAGGGCAGTTAGGGGTGACCAGGCTTGCAGGGGAGGGTAGTTAAAGGTGACCAGGCCTGTAGGGGATGGAAGTTGGGAGGAACAAGGCCTGCAGGGGAGGGAAGTTGGGGGCAACCAGGCCTTCAAGGGAGGACAGTGGGCGCAATTGGGCCGACAGGGGAGCAGTTAGGTGTTGATCAGGCTGGCAGGGGAGTGATTAGGGGGTGATCAGGCTGGCAGGCAGAATCAGTTAGGGGCAATCAGGCAGGCAGGCTGGCAGGTAGGCGGGCGAACGGTTGAGAGCCAGCAGTCCTGGATTGTGAGGGGTGTCCAACTGCCCATTTAGGCCTGATCCTATTGGCAGTCGGACATCCCTCGAGGGTTCCCAGATTGCAGAGGGTGCAGGCTCGGCTGAGGGACACACCCCCCGTGCATGAATTTCGTGCACCAGGCCTCTAATTTAGCAATAAGAAGGAAAGATCTATTAATATGCAAAACAATTTTTATGGGTCTCAAGGCAATTATGCTGCATGAAAACAAGTCCTTTTCAAAAGGTTAGCTATTTCATTATTCCATTCATATAATCCTTTTGAAATAACGAGCTATAGAGATGGAGATCAGATTCCCTGGTTGACAAGGGTTAGGGGTTGTGGTAGATGGTAGTTCTAACAGATAGCATAAGGAAATCTGGTGGTGTAACAGTCAGGAATCTTGATTGTGGTTGCAGTTACATGAATTTTCAAATGTGATAATATTGCACAGAACCAGAGATACACAAGCACACACAATCACAAATGATCACATATAAAACTGGCAAAATCTGAATAAGCTTTGTGGGTTGTACCAATGTCAATTTTCTGCTTTTGATGTTATACTGCCGCTGTCTTGCATGGTTTAACTTAGAGAAACTGGGTGAAGGATATACAGGATTTCTCGATACATTTTTTTTTGCAACCTACTTTGCATATATAATTATTTCAATATAAAAATTTTAAGGCTAAGTTAGATTTTAAATTATTATAAAAAATGACAAGTTATAAAAGTAAAGGAATGCTTATATTCTCTGATTTTTACATTCTTTTGGGTTATGGTTGATTTTTACATTCTTTTGGGTTATGGTTGACAAATCTTTGAATTTTCAGGTGTCAGCATGGTCTTGCTGCACATGACGGGTCCTCAGCTTGTACCAAATGTGACTCGAGGAAAATCCACCCACGCCCTAGCTGGCCTGTGTACTGTTCCACGGATGACACCTCTTGGCCTGTGCCAGTGGCAGACTGCCAGAAGTTTCTAAAACTTACTGCTCATTTCTGGACTCATCGCATTGTGGCCCAGCAACAGCCCTTTGCAGGCCTGCCCCAGGCAGCGGTGGCTCCCCTGGGCAGAGCAGGTCTCCATGCACACGTGTAGAATCTGGCGTTGGGCCAGCTGTTGCTCAGGGTCTCCATTTGAGTTGAGAGGACTCTCTTTATGAGAAACAGCTGTGCTACTATTGTGGCCAGAACAAGTCTTCTATGCATCAGACTTTTCCAGAGTTATAGTGCCGAGAGTTAAGGTCTCTCTTTGGAGAACAGAAAAGTATACACAAGGGAAAATTTGTTATTTCTTTAGGAGAGCATTTCTTGTTATTTGATTGCTTCCTGCTTTTTCCTGGAAACCCACTATACAAGTCTTGCTTATCCATTAGACTAGGTTAAAATAGTGCATTTTCTTATGACTGAAAATGAGACCTTTCTGGTTAAATCTTGACATCTTTCTCACTGGAAAGCAGTATGGAGTACTCATTTGGCAATCTGTAGGTTTATGTTTCCCCTATATGGATAATATAGAATTACTGTCATCCTGTTGCAGTTCAACATCAGAGATATCGTGGCCCAAATGAGAGCACAACGTCATGGCATGGTTCAAACAAAGGTAAGCTCTCACGTCATAAATTCTAATTTGAAGAATAATGAATATAAAGATTCACTGTATAGCATATTACAATTTATAAAGCTCTGTCACTCACATGATCTCACTGAGTTCTCACTTTTGAGGGAGACATTACTGATGGAGAACTTCAAGTTCAGAGCAATGCAGTCTTTTCCATGAGGTCACTTCATTCTGGTAGCTAGCAAGTGAAAGAGCTGAGACTGAGACCGAGTCTCCCGGTGCCCACACGCAAGCTTTGTTAGAGTAACATGTCTCAATGTATTTTCATAAATTTATGGATAGCAATTCTGGGATATTTACTTGCCACTAAAATATTAACATCATTAGCATGTCATAAAACTATCATTTCTGTCACAGGTTAATTATTAGTCATTTTGGGGGGTTAAGAAAGTATGGATAATGAAAACAGGTACCCCTGAATCTTCAGGCTGACCTGTTTTTAGGCCAACGTTGAGTAATATGGACCATTTTATTTATTTGAACTATTGTTGTCTGAGAGACCTGAGGCTATATCTAAAAAAAGCTTAAAATGTGATTCATCCAGGGAAAATATAAGCAGAATGAGTTTTGATAGTCAGTTTCCCCTCTATTCAGTTAAGCCTTTAGTTCTAGACCAAGAACTATATTGTGTTCATTTATGTTTCTGATATTTTAAAAAATATATTTATATAAAGAAGTTCTTAGTTAAATGTGTGCTCTTTAGGAATTTTCTCTGTGGCTGAAAATTACAAATGTGTACTCTGAAAGTGGATATTGGTATTCAGTTACTTAATGGTCTGCTGTTTTTCATATATATGTCTACAGGAGCAGTACTGGTTTTGTTATAAAATTGTGCTTGAAGTTCTTCAGAAGCTTGCGACTTTGGATTTAGAAAGACTGCCTCACACTTGACATACCAGGGGGCCTGGAGCTTCCTCAGAAAGAGCATGACAGGTTGTGCCGAAGGAAGGGCTTTGCTGCGTGCACAATGTGCTTCCTTGGTGTATCATTTGATTTCCTTTCCGACAACTCCCTGAAGGCCCAGCATTTAGTTTGGGGTGAATAGTGTTTACCCACTGATTTTACTGAGATAATATCAAAATACCCTCCCACATTTTCCAACGAAATAAAAGTTTCTTAAAACAACTGCAGTCTATTTGGTTGAAGGGATTACAGAGCCCAATAAAAGACTTAAACTATATTTATTAAGATTATATCTGGAAAGACAGCTAAAGGGAGCTGAGGATTTCCCAGGCCTTAGGAAGCCTTGATTCTGGGAGGACCTAGAACCAGTAAACTGACTTCTTACAGGCATTTTCAAGACAGATATTTGTCCATGGTTTTTAGCTACAGTCTATACTATTAGCTGGCATTTGAACAACTCAGTTCACTAAAGATTCCTATTAGGATGGTTTAATGTGTTATGCAAATTGGATTCCATTTTTCCATACTTCCAAGTCCCTGGAGCCCCAGGGAGCTCAGAGGACCAGCTGCCTTTCTGGAACCAGTGGACAAAGACCTGTTGGTCGGGAGCTTTGTGTGGGTGGGCAGACTTCCTCCCTCCACCACTGAGCACACTGAGGAACAGTCCAGAACTAAAAGAGGTATTTACAGAGAAGGTCCAAGAGGAAATTTTCCCTGGCTTGAGTTCTTTCCTATTCCACCCTAACACTTAACATATTACTCAGTCTGCTTTGTTGAAAGCAAATATTACATTCTACTTGCTTCTTAGTTTTTGCCCTTTAGCTAACCAATAAACTTTGATATAAGCATTATTATGTAATTTTGAATCACTTATGCCAGATATATTTTTCAAACTAAGATCTAGAGTAGTTAGTTCTTTCTTCAGAGTTCCATTAAATAATTTCTTTTTATTACCGCCCTCCCACCCCCCCGCCCCACCTCTGCTGTAACATTTAGAAACTGGCTTTGGGAACCAAATTTTGGAAAACCAAATTCATAGTTCTAAAAATGAAAACTAAAGATTGTGGCCATTATTACATTCATCTTATTATAGGACTTTGCCTCATACAATTACAGTGATAATTTTATCAAAGAATTTTGGTGACCAGTTAGATTTTATTATAAGCTACTAGAGGCCTGGTGCACGAAATTTGTGCATGGGGGGGTGGTGGTGTCCCTCAGTCCAGCTTGTACCCTCTCCAATCTGGGATCCCTCTCACAATCCAGGACTGCTGGCTCCCAACTCCTCGCCTGCCTGCCTTCCTGATTGCCCCTAACCGCTTCTGCCTGCCAACCTGATCACTCCCTAACCACTCCCCTGCCAGCCTGATTGATGCCTAACTTCTCCCCTGCCAGCCTGTTTGCCCCTAACTGCCCGCCCCTGCAGGCCTGGTCCCCCCCAACTGCTCTCCCCTGCAGGCCTGGTCCCTCCCAAATGCCCTCCTCTGCTGGCCTAATCGACCACAACTGCCCTCCCTTGCAGGCCTGGTCCCTCCCAACTGCCCTCCCCTGCTGGCCATCTTGTGGCAGCCATCTTGTGTCCACATGGGGGCAGGATCTTTGACCACATGGGGGCAGCCATCTTGTATGTTGGAGTGATGGTCAATCTGCATATTACTCTTTTATTAGATAGGATAAAGCACTTGATATACATCTTTGTAAAGTGTAATTCAGTAAAGATCAGAATATTCTATGTATTATATTAAGAAAATTTCTAATATTAAGCTGGAGATCTTGAATTTTTAAGAGGTTTATATTGTTCCCCTGGTTGAATGAATACTCGAATTGGATGAATTAAAATGATAATTCTCATTTTTAAAATAATTATATGCCAGAAATCTATTTTATATTAAGTCAAATAGATGAGTCAACCTCTTTATATTATTCATATAAATAGTAGTCTATGCTAAACATTAATTTTGATGATTGGCCTTTAATATTTGTATTCCTAATGTTTCCCTCTATTTTTGTAAAATAATAGACATAATGTACAACAGTATTCCTGAGTATTTCATGAAATATTTACTATGTATTGTCTCTTGTGTTTTATTACTTTGGCCTTAAAATATTCTTGTAAAGAAAAATTTCTCACTTTTTGACAGTAAACATGTTTTTTTCTTTAATGTGTCACTTAATTTTTATAGCTGGACTAATTTTTCAGGGAAATTAAATAAGTAAGTATGAGAATACTGGTTGTATTTGTTTTGATTTGATTTTGGGGAAGTGGATTTCAAATTGAAAACTTTTGACTAATTAAAATACTAAGTTTCATACCAACAATAAATCAATTTTTGCCTACGATATGAATATGAAACTCCCATTGACATCTTTGTGAGTATATGAATGCTTATTTGGGGAAAATTTTAAAAAATATTTAAATATAATCATATATGCATCTATTACCTTTCAACTTTAAATACATATTTTAAAAGTTTTATGTGCTTGATGGACTTATGCATTGGACCAAATCTTCTCAAATATAAACATTGTAGGCTTTATTTTCATATGTCCTAGTAATTTATTTTTCTTTTTTTCCCACCATGTATTATTTATTCATTCATTCTGTCTTTTCTTCTTCCATTCTTTCTTCCTTTCTCCCTCTCCACCTTCCTTTCTTTAAAAAAATCTTTATTATTGAGAGTATTGCAGATGTCTCCACCTCTCCTCCCCATTGCCTCCCTCCACCAGGATCCTCCCCCACCTCAGGCCTTCACCACTCTATTGTCTATTCCCCTGGGTTATGCACATAAGTTATTAATCTCTTTCCACCCTCCTTCACCCTTCCTCTCTGATATTCTTCAGTCTGTTCCATGTTTTCATGCCTCTGGTTCTATTTTATTCATCAGTTTATTTTTTTCATTAGAATCCTTGTTCGTTTATTTTGATTTTTAGACTCAATTGTTGATAGATATGTATTTATTGCCATTTTATTGTTCATATTATTTATCTTTTCCTTTTTCTTAAAGAATATCTTTTAACATTTCATGTAATACTGGTTTACCGGTGATAAACTCCTTAGCTTTTTCTTGTCTGGGAAAGTCTTTATCTGAACTTCAATTCTAAATGACAGCTTTGCTGGGTAGAGTAATCTTTATTGTAGATTCTTGCTTTTCATCACTTTGAATATTTCTTGCCACTCTTTTCTGGCCTGCAAAATTTCTTTTGAGAAATTAGCTGACAGTTGTATGGGCCCTCCATTGTAGGTAACTAACTGCTTTTCTCTTACTGCTTTTAAAATTTTCTCTTGGTCTTTAACCCTTAGCATTTTAATTATAATGTGTCTTGGAGTGAGCATCTTTAGGGCCATCTTGTTTGGAACTCTCTGTGCTTCCTGGACTTGTATGTCTAAAACTTAGGAGAAGTTTTCTGTCATTATTTTTTCAAAGAGGTTTTCAATTTCTTGCTCCTGCTCACAACCCTGAAGGAAACAGGAACCTCAATGTCACAAATGCAAAGCCCAAGATTCTGTCAAGCCTTGAAGGAGCCCTGGATGGCCATGCAGCAGGCTGGCCACGATTTTAGCCTGGTGAGACCCCAGGCAGAGGGCCCAGCCAGCTGTACCTGGACTCCTGACTCAGGAAAATGTGAGATGAGACATTTCTATTATTGTAATCCACTAATCTTGTAGCATTTGGTACACTGCACTTAAATATAAAAGATCAATTACCAACTACCAAAAATACTTAAACTTTTTTTTCTTGGATTATACCATTCTTCCCCATTTTTAAATGATTATATCTACCTTGTTAGGTAATATAATCATTTGCATATTATAATTTATCCCTTTTAACTCTTTTATATGCATACTAGAGGCCCAGTGCATGATTTAATCATGCACCTGGTGCACCGGCGGGCTGGCTGTCCGCCGGTGCACCAGGCCTTCCGAAAGCCTCCTGCGCGGCGGAGGCTTTCGAAAGGCCTTGTGCCGGAGCAGACAGCCGGCCAGCTCCCCCGCTTTGGCTTTTGATCGCGGGGGAGCTGGCCGGCTGTCCGCCGGTGCACCAGGCCTTCCGAAAGCCTCCTGCGCGGCGGAGGCTTTCGAAAGGCCTTGTGCCGGAGCAGACAGCTGGCCAGCTCCCCCGCTTTGGCTTTTGATCGCGGGGGAGCTGGCCGGCTGTCCGCCGGTGCACCAGGCCTTCCGAAAGCCTCCGGCGCAGCCATGGCACAGACGCTGAGCTCGCGGCGCGCGCCGCGAGCTCACTGTCCTGCTGGCCCAATTAGCTACCCCGGCCACCCTGAGTCCCGCCCCCTGCGCCTCCTGCTGGCCCAATCGTGGGCGTAGCGGAGTGATGGTAATTTACATATTACCATTTTATTATGTAGGATATTTGTAATAAAACATTATATAAAACTATATATATATAATACCATTATGTCAATAATTCTCTAAGCATTGATATCTCAAACATGTTTTCTAGTAGATTCCCTTGGAAGGCCTCTTAGAAACAATTTTCTCTGAGCACTTGATGTTGACATTCATCTGCACCCTCTGTACATCATGATACGTTTTGCTAGATATTAAATACTTGAATCACATTTCCTTTCCTTGACAATCTTAATTATATTACTCCTTTTTTTCTATCATAAAGTGTTATTGTAAAAAAAGCATGATAATAACCTGATTTTATTTTCTTCATACTCTTTGTATAGGTACCAAAAAATATTTTTCTTTTCAAACCACTAATTTTACTAAAAAAATTTCTTGGTATTGCCTTTGCCAGAAGCTCAGTTGGTTGGAATACCAGTATCAGGAATCTTGAGAAAGAAGAGCAAAGTTCTCCCTGACTGGTGTGGCTCAGTGGATAGAGCGTCAGCCTGCGGACTCAAAGGTCCCAGGTTCGATTCTGGTTAAGGGCATGTACCTTGGTTGCGGGCACATACCCAGTAGGGAGTGTGCAGGAGGCAGCTGATCGATGTTTCTCTCTCATTGATGTTTCTAACTCTCTCTCCCTCTCACTTCCTCTCTGTAAAAAAATCAATAAAGTATATTTAAAAAAAAGAAAAGCAAAGTTGTAGATATCATGCTACCTGATATCAGACAATATTACAAGGCTATTGTAATCAAAACAGTACTAGCATAAGAACAGGCATATAGATCAATGGAACAGTACAGTGACCCCAGAAATCAACCCACATCATTATGGTCAATTAATATTTGACAAAGGAGCCAAGACATATGGAGTAAAGACAGTCTCTTCAATAAATGATGTTGGGGGAATTGGACCAGTAAATGCAAAAAAAATAAAACTAGATCACCAACTTACATTACACATAAGAATAAACTCAAAATGGATAAAAGACTTAAATGTTAAGTTGCAAAACCATAAAAATCTTAGAAGAAAACAGGCAGTAAAATATCAGACATCTTTCATAGCAATATTTTTGCCATTATATCTCCTAGGCCAAGGAAACAAAGAAAAAAAATAAACAAATGGGACTATATCAAACTAAAAAGCTCTGCACAGCAAAAGAAACCATCAACAAAATGAATTCACCATACAGGAGAACATATTTGCCAATGATACATCTAAAAAGGGGCTAATTTCTAAGATAGATAAAGAACTTATAAAACTCAACAAAAGGTAGACAACCCAATAAAAATAGGCAAAGGACCTGAATAGACACTTCTCCAAAGTGGACATTTGGTTGGCCAATAGACACATGAAAAAAATGCTCATGTCACTAATCAATCAGAGAGATGCAAATTAAACTACAATGAGGTATCCCCTCACACCTGCCAGAATGCTACCACCAATACATCAACAAACAAGTGCTGGTGAGGATATGTGGAGAAAGTGGAACCCTTGTACACTTTTTTGTGGAAATGCTGACTGTTGTAGCCACTGTGGAAAACAGTAAGGAAATACCTTCAAAAATTAAAAATGGAACTGCCTTTTGACCCAGTGATTCACTCCCGGGAATATATCCTAAGAATCCCAAAACACCAATCAGAGAGAATATATGCACCCCTATGTTCATTGCAAAATTATTTACAAGAGCCAAGATATAGAAACAGCCCAAGTAGCCATCAGTAGACACAGTGGAATACCATGCAGCAGTAAAAAAGAAGGATCTCTTACTCTTTGAGACAGCATGGATGGAGAGTATTATACTAAGTGAAATCAGCCAGTCAGAGAAAGTCAAATATGATCTCACTCTATTTAGAATCTAATGAACATAATAAACTGATGAACAAAATAGATCCAGAGGCATGCACACATGGAACAAATTAACAGCTATCAGAGGGGACTGGATGAAATAAGGTGAAGGGATTAGCCAAGAAACTTATATACATAACAGACACAGACTACATGAGTGCTGGACAGAGGGAAGAGGGTGGCAGGGGCTGGATGAAGATGGGAAAATTGAGGGAAGAAAATGGGGACATCTGTAATAGTGTCTACAATAAAAAATAAAGTTAAAAATTTTTTAATTAAAATATTTAAAAATAAAATACACATAGTGATTTAAAATACATTATAAACTGGCATATTGGTCAGGAGGGATGTAAATGTGCTTAAAATGCTCTAAGATCCTTGAGTTATTTAATAAAAGGGTAAATTTATCAATATTAGGTTTTAATAGCCTTAAAATGCTTCTTATAATTTCTATTATAGCTGCTAAAAGAACAGTAAAAGAGTGTATAATTTCCACTAAGAGAAGGAAACATATGGGCAGGACAAGAAAGAAAGAGAAACATAAGGAAGGGTACAAAGTAAAAGCACATAAAGACTGAAGCCCCAAAATATCAGTAATTACAATACATTGTAAGTGGATCAGGTGCTCAAGGTAAATGAAGAATATTAAGAAATCTAAAACAAGAACACAAGAAGGCTGAATATGAAAGAGTCTAAAGATGGATTCCAACGCTAGCTTAAAGAAAGATGGTGTGGTGCATTACTTTTAGACAAAATGGAATTCAGGCTAAAAGCATCATTAGAGAAGTTCCCTGGAAATATATGACCTTTCTGAATTTGTGTCCACCCAATAAGATATTAAAAAATATAAGGCATATATACAAAATAAATGAAACATATAAATAAAAATTGAAAAAATATAAAGAAACAAGCACAAAGGAATAGTGGGGATTTTAACCTATCTCTCTTCGTTATTAACAAAAAGCTCTGACAGAAATCTGTGAGACACAGGGAGAGACGGCCATCCACAAGCCAAGGAGAGAGGCCTCAGTAGAAACCAACCCTGCTGACACCTTGATCTTGGCCTCCAGATATGTGAGAAAATAAGGGTTTGTTGTTTAAGCCAAAGAAAGTAAAATAAAATACAAAATAAATACAATAATGAGACTACAGGAAAACATCATGTGCCAATTGACCAAAGAGCACATACAGAACACTGCACACACTGCAGAGGGATACTGCAGAGTGTCCCTTTCCAGCTCTCCTGACACACAGGGAAATGCCCATACAATCCAGATGCCCCCACACAGCAAAGTGCTCATACTTAGGGCCGTAAAGCAAATTTAAAATTATGTCAAAAATCTATAATAATAAAAGCATAATATGCTAATTACTGGTAGACAGGACGTCCTTCTGGATGAAGCCGGGGCTGTGAGGGTAGCCCGGGTCCCGGGTGCCAGAGGGAAGCTGGTGCCGGCAGCCGGGGGAAGGAAGGCCTACTCTTGCACGAATTTCGTGCATCAGGCCTCTAGTATTGGAATAATATGCAGTGTGGTTCCTAAATCAAGTGCAATTATGCTAAAAACTAGTAACAGAATGATAGCTGGAAAAGCCCCATATCCTTGAAACTTAAATAATGAGACAAAGGAAAAATATAATCAAAATGGAAATGCTTTAAATTGATAATGATAGTAGTACATTTAAAAATGTTTTGAGACAGTAAAGCAGTATATAGAGAGGAATGTATAGCCATAATTAGAAAAGGTCAACATTAGCTAAAGAAGCATCACTCTCAAGAAGTTAAATAATATAAAAATTAAACCAAAGAAGTAATAGCGTTCAGATTGGAATCAATGACACAGATAACAAATATGCAATATGGAGAATAGACTTGGCTTCGTCAAAGCTGTTCCAGCGTAGCTGTGTGGCTCAGGGGTTGAGTGTCAACCTATGAACCAAGAGGTCACAGTTCGATTCCTGGTCAGGGCACATGCCTGGGTTTCCGGCTTGATCCCCAGTAGGGGGCTTGCAGGAGGCAGCCAGTCAGTGATTCTCTCTCATCATTGATGTTTCTATCTCTCTCCCTCTCCCTTTCCCTTCCTCTCTGAAATCAGTATATATATATATTTAAAAAGCTGGCCCCAGTGGGGCTGATTGAGAGAGACCACAAATAAATAGCAGAATGAGGGGGGGAAAAAAAGCTTATTTCATTACTGAAGACTTAAAAAAAAGAAAATGGAAGAGTTTATGAAAAAGTTTATGCCAACAAATTTGAAATGGACAGATTCCTAGAAAAATACCAAAACCACACAATGGAAATAGAAAACTATAATAGGTCTAAAAGTTCAAGAAACTAATTCATAATTCAAACCATTCCACAATAAACACTTCAAGTTCAGGTGGCTTCACTGCACGTTCCAAAAAATAATTAGGACTCCAAACTTATATAATTCTTTGGAAAAAAATGAAAAAGTTTAGCATACAGTTCATACCAAAACCCCAAATGGAAACTGTGAGAACATGGCAGGTCAGTTTCACTCTAAAATGTATGCATACATCCTAAACAAGGCACAGCAAATTGAACCCAGAAATAAACTGCCAGAAGATAATTTTTAAAGTATCATTATGACTCAGTATTAAACATACACACACCAAATAATTTATTTAATTGCTCAGTTAATGAGGAAACCTGTGACTGGTTCACAGGAAAAATTTTAAAGCCACACATAAATCCTGAAATTTAAAAATAGATGATAAACTGACATTTACCATGGGTTTTAGGAAGAATTAATTGTCCCTTCACTGGGCAGAGTTAACTGCATATCTACAGACATGGATCATTTGCATTGCTACCAGTTATCAACAATTCACAGTATTGTAAAATAGCTCAAAGACTATGAAAGGCACAATTCCCACAAAATCAGAAAACCTAAAATGAGAAAATTCCTTGTTTTCTATTAAGAATACCAAGTAATCCTTTTGGTCCCATTCAAAGCTTTATACAATTTTTTTTCCAGTTAAAAATGATATATCATGCCAAAACTGGTTTGGCTCAGTGGATAGAGCGTCGGTCTGAGGACTGAAAGGTCCCAGGTTCGATTCCGGTCAAGGGCATGTACATTGGTTGCGGGCACATCCCCGGTAGGGGGTGTGCAGAAGGCAGCTGGTCGATGTTTCTAGCTCTCCATCCCTCTCCCCTCCTCTCTGTAAAAAATCAATAAAATATATTAAAAAAAAGATATATCATGATCAAGTTGGGGTTTCTTCTAGGAATGTGGAATCAGTTTGATAAATCAATGAATGCAATTCATCACACTAATGGATTAAAGAGGAAAACCCTGTGGATAGCTCAATAGATACAGAAAAAAGTTATTATAAAATTTAATATTTTCTCTTAATTTTGAAAAAGAATAGAAAGTTCTTAGCAAACTAGAAATAGAAGGGAATTGCCTTCCTCTGCTCGTGGATAGGTAGTGCAGACTTACAGCAGACAGCCACTGAAGAGTGAAGCTGTTCCCCTCTGCGGTCAAGCCTGCCTTGACTTCTGGAAAATAGGTGGGAGCGGAAGGGGCTGAGTCCACTGCCAGCCAGGCGTGGATGCTGCCCAGGAGACGACTGTGCCCCTTCTGCAGGAGCGCAGGTCTTCCTCACTGGTGCCAACTCTTAACCTTTTTCTCAGCTATGGACAGAGTAGATTTGGATAATCATACCCCATAGAGCACCCTGAGAATTTTCTGTCAGTATCCTTTCCGCTCAGGATCACTGCTGAGATGTTAGCAATCCAGAAACAATCCTCTCATACACCCGGCGTGTGTGAAAATACCTCGCACGGCAAACAGAAATGGCCAATTGGGAAATACACCTCCTGCAGAGCACGGTGCTCGGGCTCCCGGTGCCAGGTCACGGGCAGCCAGCCCCTAGGAAGAAGCACGGCCGGTCAGCGTCAGTGGGCCACATGGGAGCTTCCCGCAGGCAGAAACCTAGCACTGATGACAGGACGGGGCCTGCCCACTGGAGCCAAGTGGCGCTCTACTACTTGCCATGGCATTTGGGCCCCTAACGTCTCAGGTCAGGTTGTGTGGGGGAGAGCCTGCGGGGAGGGAAGAGACTGCTGAGGTGGGCAGGAAGGGTCAGGCAGGGAGGCCTGTGCTTTCCTAGACCTCCAGGAAAAGTGTCAAGTTGAGGGTGAGTAGATGGAATGATAAACTGGAAAAGCAAAGCAAAATAGTACCATAAGGACAAATAGCCTGCAACTGCCCTATTGGGCTTCCTCCGTGGTGTAACTGAGGAAGAGCATCCTCGGCTCGTCACTGTAATGAGGAGGACAGGATGGCTCCATGGGTGTGGGTGAGAGGGTTTCCCTTGGGAAGCAGAGTGGAACTCTAGGGAAAGCAGAGCAGGAGGCCTGCGGGAGATCCCGCACAGATCTGGGCTGAGGAGCTTTGGCTACAGTCTGCCTTTTCCTGTGGCTTCTGCTCCTGGTAAGGCACAAAGATGTGCTTCTAGTCTCTCTCCTTTTCTCCCGCTCACCCTCTCCTTTTGCTCACATCCACACCCAAGGACATTCACATAGCTGTGCATCTCCTGATGCTTCTCCACCCGCCCCACCGCACACCTGCCTCCTGAGCAGGGCACGGGCACAGTGTCATATTCCGCTCATGGCCCTCTCCCAGCAAATGTGAGTAAAGTTAGGAAGTAGGTGCCCATTTGTGACACATACTTTCACAGCGAGTGTATGTTCCCAGGCAAACAGCATCATGTCATTATTGATGACTTACTTCCCCATGCGCTGTCAAAGGCTCACCTGTGTTTTTTTCTGTTCTGAGTGCTTTTCCCTGGCAGGATGCGGACAGAGAGGTCCTCAGTGAAGGAAGAATGGAGAATGACTGCACGGAGAAGGGATTCCTTCCTCCCCACCTAATACCCATATTTTGGAAGATTTCTCGTACCCTGGGCATTGGTTTTATCGTGAAATGCTAAGGCATGTTCTGCAGCAGCCAGTCCCATGAGAGAGTCAGTAAGAGAAGGGCTCTTTGACCAAAGAAGTTTGGGATGCACTTCCCAAAGACATTCCACAAGCCCTTAGAGTTCCCAGTGCAGATGAGCAGCTGAAGGACCCTAAGGAAAACTTGCATGTGTAAATGCCATCACACGCTCAGCCTCTGGTGTGAAGCTGTGACTGTGGGAAGAAGGGTGAGTGAATTAAATACCTGAATGTAACAGCAAACTTGTTTTTTATGTCTTTAGAGGGCATCTAGAGAGTCCACTGGGTTGATTAGAGTTCATCCTCTGAAAAAACCTTTTCCAGGTGAATGTCCGGGTCCTATAGGCCAGTGCTCACCAACCGTTCAGACCTCATGGACCACTGGTTGGTGACCGCTGCTATAGTCCTTGCTTTCTGGCAAATCTGAAAACGCCTGTGTGCATTTATGACATATTGGCTAAGCATAAAGTTCCCGTCATGCTTTTCTCATTTGGAAGGTTTTGTAGTCATCGTCCCACTTACTTTCTCTTGGCATTGAATGTTGTCATGGGGGAATCTATTGTGTTGAAAACATAATTCTTATAAAAATGATAGTAAGTGAATTTCATTGTTTCATTTAACTGATTAATTGTACAAACAGCAAGAAGACAAAAAGGTCTGGGTTGGATCAGGAAGAAGAATTTTTCCCATGCACTGTCGACTCACTTTTATTTATTTCTTCTTCTTATTTTTTACCTTTACTTGCCACACTGTTCCTTCTTTATTCTCATCATTACTCTCCATTTTTTAGCTGCAATATCCTTTCAAATTCCAATTATACCCCCACCCCATCTCCATCTTGCTCTCATCTCCCTTAAACAACATAAACTTTCACTCAGCTTTAATTACACATTTTACATTTAAATACTTAACCAAAGGTAAAACATTCATCCAATTATTTGATTACAAGACTCATTTACTGGGGAAACAATTCCATTACAAATGCTTAGTTTGACATGCACTGCTAGAAACGGAGCGAGGATGTAATCTCCTAGTTAACAGGTGGTAAGCCTCCAGGACAGTGTGACATGACTAAACATTTACCCAGATAATCTTGATCTGCATGTTTTCTTTCCATGTCCATAAAATGAAGAGCTTTTCCATACAACAGGCAGGTAAATCTTGTAATACTAGTCTTCAAAATGAATCTGACAGCCAGTGACATCCACAGCTTCGTTAGTATTCATCAACTCCCAGGATGCTGGCAAGATTGCCAGATTTTAGCCAGGTTATTTTCCAGCAAATATTCTCCCATAAGTTTTGGAATTTTCCTTTGCATCTTAGCATCTTCACATAACGGCTTTGTTACACCGAGCGCCATTGTTCCAATAACACAGCACCAACTCCCAAGTCCAGATGCAAAAGCCGCCTCACTTTTAAACTCCCTAGCTTCTCCCATAACCTGCTGGTTTGATTTTTTGAGGGCCTCTCTCTCCTTTAGTCCCTGTTTGTGGAACCCTAATTTTCGCCTAGTGAGTATTCTTCAGCTGCCTTTTCCTTTCTCCCCTCTAGGATCTTTAGTTTCCAGTCCTTCCGTCCCCCTTTGAAATGCAGCCCCTCTGACCAGCAGCCAACGCTGGCCCTGTTGTTGGCGCTGGATCAGCTAGCAGCCTGAACTTTGCTCTGTCGTTTCTGAATATGTTCTCACCAACACTGTCCTCTGGGCAGGTCCCTGCTCCTCAATTGCCAAGAGTCCACATTCCTGGATGCGTGGGTGAATGCCAGTACTTGATTTTCACGGTGCATTTCCCTAGTGTCTGGGTGCCACGGCTGCCACAGCCACCCTTGCTCTTAGAGAACCCAGTGCCCCACAGGGCCAAGCTGAAATCTTCCCAGAGGTCCTCAGGAGCCTTCCCTTTTCTGGATGGAAAGAGACACACTGGCATTTCATTCTGTGATGCTGATGAGCTGTCAGGAGGTAGCACTCCATAGGCGGATGGCACTGTTGCCCAATCCCTCCCAGGCCACTTTTCAAGACAAGAGGACTAGTGGTGAGGCATGTATGTCACCATGGTGCCCCGCTGCTGTGTGCATAAGGTGTTCGGGGAAAGCTCTGCTAAGCTAATCCTTTCTACGCTTGGAGTTTCTGTTTGGCCTAGCAGTTCCTGCCAATAACAGATGAGCCAAAGGTTTCTGGTTAAAAATAAAGTAAGTCGCAGTGCATGTCAGCCCGTCATTCTGCTCTCCCTGTGGTTGCTCCGGTTTGGAAGCCCCGCCCTGTGTGCCGCTGGAGGGAGCTGCGGGCTGCCCTGACCCAGAGCCCGCTGGGAGCCTGGCCTGGGACAGCTCCCCCTCCCCCAGTAAACCCCTGAAGCAAGAACCCTGGGGACTGGGAGGACAGAGAGACAGTGCGGTCACAGCCCCTTCGTCCTGCTGTGGGTGGCCCCCTGCTCTCCTGGCTGTGGACTGTGGCCTGGGCCCTGCACACCGAGTCCTCCGTGGGTGGGTTTGTGCGCGTGCCCCTCCCACGGTGGCAGACGGGTCCGGCGCTCCCTTCGGTGGAGGCAGCTGTGTCCCTCGCAGACAGCGATCTGAGGCGGCAGCATGGCTCTCCGGGCGCCACCCTGGGCTCCCGTTGAGAAGGAAGTGCGGGCGGGCACCTACCTGCTGGGATGAGCTTTGGGGTGTCTCTTCCCTGGCCACATCCTTCTCTCTAAGCCGCGGCACCTTCCCGCGGAAGGTGGGCTCCAGGCAGGCCTCAGCTCCCGACTCTCCGAGTGTCCCGGTGACTCGCTCCCACACACCACCCTCCGGGAAAAACGCCGCAGTGAATGCTATTGCACACCGAATAGACCACAGTGTCCTGTCAACACCACCTCTGGGTGCGCTGGGGCGGCTGGGGCGGCTGGGGCGGCTGGGGCCATGTGTGTGGGGTGTGTGTAGTCTGCGCTCTCCTGCGAGTCCTTTTCTGCTTGGATTTTAAGTTGGAAACGGGGGTCCCATGGCCACGGCACCTGCAGATCCCCAGCCGGCAGCACTGCCAGAGCCCCGCTACAGCACCTGCGCTGTGGCTCCGGGTCTTCTAAGCCCTGCTGCCGGAAGTGGCTGCAGGAAGTGGGGGTGGACGCCGCAGGAAGTGGGGGTGGACAACGCAGGAAGTGGGGGTGGACGCTGCAGGAAGTGGGGGTGGACACTGCAGGAAGTGGGGGTGGACACTGCAGGAAGTGGGGGTGGACACTGCAGGAAGCTGCAGGAAGTGGGGGGGTGGACGCCGCAGGAAGTGGGGGTGGACACTGCAGGAAGCCGCAGGAAGAGAGAGAGGGTCCGCAGTGAGCTGAGGGGGGATGTGAACCGTCAGGAGACCAGTGGTGGGCATGGCCTAGACGCTTCGCAGCCGCTTCTAAATGGTTTCCTTCCATGCAGCCCTGCCCCAGCCTCCACTGCCTCCCACTCACGTCCGGTCTGCAGGTGGGGGAGCTGGCAAGGCCTCCTTTGAGGCCTCCGAGTGGGAGTAAGTCCTCTGGGACAGACAGGCCCTTCTCACCTGGGCCCAGGCACCACGAGGGGCAGGTGGCAGGGGTCTGAGGCCAGGAACAGGGCTTCCCACCTGGGCGGCTGTTGCTCAAGACAAAGAATCTCCAGGAAAGGGGCCCTCGCTCTGAGACCTTCTAATGAGCCATTAGCCTCTCGGTGACTGGACCGCAGGCCAAGAGCTCAAAGGCTTGAAGGCAGGTCCAGCCCATGGGGAGCCAGGCCCACAAGGGCGGACCCTCAGCCTGGAGGCCGTGAAGAAGGCCGAACCTGTGCTGTGGGTGCAGCGCCCTGGCCTCCTCTGCCAGCCGTGGTGGAGCTGAGCATGCGGCTGGCACTCAGCAGACCATAAATCAGTGCTGTCAGCTGGGACAACTCCGCAGCTGGAGGAATTTTCTTCTTTCTCCCAAACTTAACACATCATAAAACAGCCATTTGGGGAATGAGAACAACTAGGAGGTGTTTTCGCCTCTGAGGCTCTGTGCTGGGAGCTTGGAAGGTGCGGTTTGTAGTCTGACATGTCCTCACACCCCGGCCTCACCAGCACGCACAGAGGGAAACAGCCGTTGCTGCAGGTCGCCAGGCTCTGGGGCCAGACCCAGAGCATGGACAGGCCTCGGTGCTTCTCCAGGGCGTCTTGGATTTGTGGCGCGTGGGCCACTGTGAGTGTAAGTTTGTCCTGGAAGTCAGTACTGAATCCTCTCATCACTTTCAGAGTCTGTCAGCATCTGTACCTGGCTCAGGTGTGTAGTGTAATGCATTTCCCGTCCCTGGTCACACGGGTGTCTGATACCTGTTTCCTTGCCTTCCTTAGCAGAATACTGAGGCGGACTCTTTCCCAAGGCGGAGTCGCCAGGTTCCGAGTGGGCAGTAAGTCCTCTGAGATGGCGACCATCAGTCCCTGTCCTCCCTCTGCACTGCTTCACTGTCAGAGTATCAGCAGCCCCAGAACCTTGGCTCAGGGCTGCATCTTTGACTTGCCTTGATCAATAAAATGTGGATAAAGTGACAATTCTAAGCCAATCCTGGGTTTGGTCCTTAAGATAGGCAGCTTCCACTTTCTGGGGGAGCCAGCGCTAGGCTAGGAAGGAGCTGGGCTGGGCTAATGAGGCATGTGGAGCGAGCACCAGCTGTGAGACAGTGAGGAGACACACTCACGGAAGTGGCTGTCAGGATTGGAGGAGTGCTTAGCCTAGAGCCAAGCACAGCCACTAGCTGCTGGGCCAGTGCTCACTCCTTTCTTCTCACCAACTCCCTTGCCATCCGATTTTGGAGAAGCCAGCTTTGATTCTGGCAGCCCGAGGGCCAACAGGATAAACTCGGATCAGTAACACTTGGCTGCTGCAGACTGTGTGGGCCCAGCCTCAGTTCTGAGTCATGAAGGAGGACGCCCCACTATAAATCAGGGTGACCTGACTGGCAGGCATCACAGGGTGATAGTCGCCTCTGATCCTTCACCAAAGCCCTTGATTGGATGTCTGAGTGAGCAGCATGTCCATGTACCAACATGAAGACGATAACCTGCAATGCCTAGGACTTGCCCAAGGCAGCGACAGGAGACCTATAGGTCTAAATGTGTATACCCCTGGCCTGTCAAAGGGAAAGCAAACTGATATTTGTCAAAAAAGCAAAGCAGGTTTTATCTGAGCTACTTCACTATAGAATTGAGCTCAACGCCCAACAGAGCAAAGAGAGCTGGCAATTTAGATTTATAGACAAAGGGTACAGTAACAGAAAATTAATGAGGGGCACTTGATTCGATATTGGGGGTTGGGGTGGGGATGAGAAACTTGACTAAATATAAAGGTGAGGGTCAGGAGGGAAAGTCTCAATGAACTGGGCTCAGCAGGCCAAAGGCAAGGCCTCAACTCAAAGAAGAGGCTCAAAGGAGCTCAACTAACATTTGTTCAGGGAGGGAGTCTGCAAAGCTACAGCTTCCACAGATCAAGATTTCCAAACAGGAGCTTTATAAACTTCCATTCACTTTCTCTTTTTTCCCTTTCTTTCATTTAGTAAATATTATTGAGCATTTCCCAAGTGTCAAGGGCAACCTAATAAGCGGAAGTAGTTGTGCCTGTCCACGTGGTGCTTTTAAACTCACCAGGAAGATTGTATTTAGTGAAAATCTCACAATGACTATTTGAAAAAATGAGAAGTATGAAAGGAAGAGGGTGCAAGGAGGACCTAGGGCAGAGGAACTAGCCTGTTCTTGGGGTTCAGGGACTCATGAGTGCCGTGGTGTCTGAGCCACATCTGCAGGATGAGTAAGAGGAACTTTGCTGAGGGTGAAGCCGACTGCCCCACAGAGACCAAGCTGCCTGCAAAAGGTGGTACATAGAGCTAGCTGCATGAGGGGGCCTGGGAGAAGACGTGGAGAGCGGCTGTGTGAGGGGAGCTGGGAGAAGACCAGCACTGGATGTGTGAGGGTGGAGGCAGGAGCTGAGGGTGAACAGGGCTGAGCTCATGGGCTCCAGTGGGGACTGAGAGCTCCTGGAAGGTAAGGGCAGGGTCATCGGTTTGGAGTGAAGACAATGGGAGATTTCAGGAGAATGGGGGTTGGAAATAGTTTGGACGGCAGGAGAGCCAGTTAACAAGAAAACCATGGTAGGTTTTCATGTCGGACATTTCAGATGTTGAAAATGGATTCACAGGGGATTTCATGCGCCCTGTTGTGTCTACTTGGCTCACTTGTCACTCTTGCCTATATATCTCCTAATATACATGCATTTCAAACTTCACATATATGGTTACATGTGTATATCCGCATATATGTGGTTATATATACCAGGCTTTACTTATATTAGGTTTTATAATATATATATTCAGATGAAGCAAGTAGTGTGAAAAAGGGAGAGAGGCGAGAAACAGCAGGCTGTATTCAGGAAACCACAAGCTGATTAGCTTGACTGGAGAGAGAGTGAGGGGGAAGGACTGGCTCAGCTTATGTCCCAGGGGTGACCAAAGAGTAGGAGCAGGTGGGACACATTAGCTTCTCTGGACATAGGCACCTTGTTGCACGCCAGTGAGATAGGTGATGGTGCAGCTGATGTGACGTGCAGGCTGTGGGAGGCCCCACCTGCTTATGCATGGCCCCAGCCTCCCGAGAGCACTTCTCTTAGATGATAATGGTGTTTTTTAAAACCACCAGACCCAAGAGTCTGAGGGGAAAAAAGGCCAAGTAAGCTGAAAAACAAGCAAACCCCCAAAGAAAACAAAAGACCAGCCCTCTAACTCCCCTTTTCTCCCCTTGGGAGGATTGTCTTTGTTAAAGGTTCCTGCGTATCTAAAACTGTGAGAAGTGTTGCACTTTGGCAAAACTGACTTTGTGCACCCAGATTCACCCTTGTTTATTCTGCATAATGCCTGTTACTGCCCCAGGACGGCTGTGTCTCCTGTAATACATTTTTGGGAAACACCAGCGAAGAAGTCATGTTTCCCAAAGGCTCCTGTTCTCATTTCAATATATTGCCAGGAAGTAACACATTGGCACATTAAAATACACGCATTACTCTGGGGGATGCAGCCGAATCCAATCTAAGAGCAGAGTGGCTACACCGCTCCCTGCTCCCCCGCGCTGAACCAGAGAGGAAGCTCACACGCTGACAGGAGAGATGTACTGGGCTGAAGGCAGCTGAGGACGTGCTGGGAGGGCTGTTATGGCTGCCTGGCCCAGCCTGGGAGAGGAGACCGAGATGCGTCCTCAGGAAACAGCATTGTAGAGGTACCTTGGACGAAAGCTGGATCTTTGGTAGGTGGAATGGAAGGAGGAAGGGTTCCAGGTGGAGGAAAGGATGAGAGTAAATGCAGTACAGGCAGAAGGGTAAACTCCAACTGGGGGTACAGGGGAACCTGAAGTTAAGATAAAAAATTGGAACTGAGGTATGAGGTGTGTCAAGTCAGCATGAGGTGGGGGTTGGGGTGATGGTGTGCAAAGCAGTGGTTCTCACACGTGGGGGTGTGGCATTTGCATGGGCATCTCTGGCTCACAAGGTGCTCATTCTTCCCAGGAGGTATGGGGAGGGTGGAAAGTCTCACCAGTGACTTGGATAGATCCCTGTATAAATTATGCCTTTTATCTTCTGTGTTCTGATGCTTTGACATCTTGGGTCTTTGCTGCCCCTCCCAGGACTAGCCAATTCCTGAATAACTTAAACAACTCACCCTAGAGTGTGCTTTTCAAATGCAAACCAGCCACTCAGAGCCCACACCTCAACCACTTCCTTTATTGGCTTTCACAATTTGGGTCACTATTCCCCTGCCTTAATCATGCCTTGGTCAAGTACTAGACAATTCGGGATACCCCTGTGTTCCAGAGCCTGCTAAAATTATTCAAACTGGCCAGCCCTAAGCTTGATCACCCTTCCTCGCCCAACCTTTCCCATGGAAACCACAATGGAGGCTCTTGCCCACATCTTCCCCTCTCCCTCTGCCCACCTCCCAACTGAGCCTGGTGCTTCCCTGTGTGGCCCTTCTTGTGGCCCTGCATGGGGGCTGTGCCTCCTGATTCTAGGATCTGTGAGCATAACAACCTTCTGCCTTCATGACAATCATTTCCATGCTCTACATTAAAGCAGATCTCAGGTAGGATGACCAGGACAGTCCTGCTTGACACCTATTGCCCTACCTAGTTATTAATGGCACTTCTTTCACTCTCAAAAGTGCCCCAGTTTTAAAGGGCTGTTCCTTCCCATTGAGAATCACAGGTGAAATGTAGCAAGAGAGGAGGGTCAAGGGCAGGATTCCAGAGATCTCTAGGAAGAAAACAAATGACTGGTGTGAGGAGGCAGGAGAGCCTGCACTTGTCACATCAGAGAAAGTGAGGTGTGGGAAGTCATTGCATAACACATGTGGAGAAGGTGATAAGAATGAGAACTGTGAAGGAGCCACTGCACCTGCTCTCCCAAGGGTGTGAAGGGCGGGGACAGATGTCTGAGGCTGAGGACTGACTCAGGGCAAGATGGGAAGTGGTGATCACATAGTTCACTATGCAGCTTCCTAATCATGGAGGGATGTAGGGAGGAGATGGAACAGGAATCTGAAAGGCACAAGGCACAGGACATGCTTTATTTTAAGTGGGTAAATTCGGTTTTCAGGAGTTTTGTGGAAGAAGAGGCATTACAAGACATAACACACAACGGGAAAGGAGAGTCTCCTGAATAAATGGTGCTGGGAAAACGGCACACCGCAGGCAGATGGATGAAACTGGGCCCTATCTCCACATAATGCTATGGAGTGGCAGAGGACATTTTGTTTACAAACCATCTGCCTGATAAAGGGTTAATGTCCAAAACATGTAAGAATCTCCTATAACTCAATAGCAGAAAACCAAAGAACCTAATTAAAAAAATGGCAAAGAACTTCAATAGACATTTCCCCAAAGTATACACAAACATGGCCACCAGGTATGTAAAAAGGTGCTCAGCATTTCTAACCCTCAGAGTATCACACTGTTGGTAGGAACCAGCAATGGTGTAGTCACTATGGAAAACATATGGAGGTTGCTGAAAAATTAAAAATAGAACTATGTGTTCCAGCAATCCTACTTCTAGATACATATCCAAAGGCATTGGAATCAGGAACCTGAAGATATGTCTGTATACCATGTCCATTACAGCATTATTCACAATGGCCGAAATATGGACACAACCCAAATCTCCAAACAAGATGAATGGATAAAGAAACGTGGTGTAGATTATTCAGCCTTAGAAAAGAAAACAAATCCTGGAATTTGCATCAACATAGATGAACCAAGAACATTATGCCAAGTGAAATAAGCCAGTCACAGAGAGACAAATACTACACAATCTCACTTATATGAACTATCTAACATAGTGAAACTCATAGATGTAGGGAATAGAATGGTGTTTGCCAGGGGTTAGGGAAGGGGAAAACAGGGAATTGTTTTTCAGTGGGTATAGTTTCTGTTTTGCAGAATGAATAAGTTCTAGAGAGATATTATACAACATATAGTTAACACATGATGTTATATTCTTTGAAATATGTTAAGAGGATAGATTTCATGTTCTTACACACAAAAAAAGGAAGAAAAAAAGAACACAAGGACATTATTTCTGGAAGTGGTGCATATCTTAGTGCCTTGGTGTCTTGGTTGTGGTGATGGTATTACAGGTGTGTGCTTATATCCAATCTCAATCAATATGTATAAATTAAATGTGTGTGTGTCTTTATTTATATCAGTTATACCTCAATAAAGCTAATAATTGCAAAGAAGTTTCAGGACAGGAAAATGGAAACCAGTCAAGCAGGAATCAGGAAGCTGAGGGATCCAGAGTCCAGGGGGAAAGTTTGTCTTGAAAAGGAGAAGAACATCTATACTAATAAAAGGGTACTATGCTAATTAGACCGGGAGACCTTCCAAATGTCCTTCTGGACAAAGCCATGGTGGTGGGGCTGAGGCAGAGGTGATTAGGCGCGATCAGGCTAGGAGGGGAGGGCAGTTGGGATGATCAGGCCAGTGGGGGGGGGGGCAGTTAGGGGTGAGCAGGCCAGCAGTGAGGGGCAGTTGGGGGTGATCAGGCCAGCAGGGGGGGCAGTTGGGGATGAGAAGGCCAGCAGAGGGGCAGTTGGGGGCAAGCAGGCAGAGTGGTTAGGGGCAATCAGGCAGGCAGGCAGGTGAGCAGTTAGGAGCCAGCAGTCCCAGATTGCAAGAGGGATGTCCAGCTGTTGGTCAGGCCTAAACGGGCAGTTGGATATCCCCTGAGGGAGGCTGGGCTGAGGGACACACCCCCTCCACAAATTTCATGCACCTGGCCACTAGTTTCTTAATAAAGATCCACTAGGGGAAGATAAATACATTCTGAGGAAAAGGGGAGAGGAGGGGAGAGTGTCATTATTGAGTTAAATTCTCAATAAATTATGAAGTGCATTCATCTGCCATGAATACAGAAAGTGGGGGTGGGTTTGTGAACTTGGGGAGAGGAGCAAGATTAGGCTGGGGAGTCTGCTAAAATGCCAGCGAGGGATGGAGAACTGGCTCCTGCAGCAGCCTTGATGGTCCGGGAGGTTAGCAGAGACAAGCTTGTCCGGGAGCCAAGGCACACAGTTACCCAGCTTCCCACTGCAGCGCTGCATGGCCCAGGGGAGTGAGAGGAGGCCAGGTGGTGGCCTCTTCAGTGTTGGAGCCTGATAGGCAGAGACGGAAAAACGTTGAGAGGCCAGGCTTGGGAGCTGTGCTTGGGTGTAGAGTTCAAAATGATTTCAGGAGGGACTTGCAGGATGAAAAAAAAATGGGTGATCTTTAGGGGAATAAAAGGCAGGTAAAGAAAGACTGAGGAGAGGTGGACAAGCAGGAAGAGTATAGTCCACAAGGGCAACATTAGAGGGCATGAGCTCAGAGCTGGAGTGATTCCTGAGTGGTGAAGAAACCCAGTGATAAGGTGTCTATGTGTGTAACCGAACAGAGTGAAATCAGAGGTCACCAGAGGGTCTGGGAAGCAGCATTCCAGAAGGCCAGCAGCATGGAGGTGAATGTCCTGTCCTACCTGAGCTGAGAGAGTAATGGTAGGGGCAGAGTCAGAAGGGTCCTAGGGGTCTGGGGCTCCCAGCCTCTGAGAAGACAGGGAGCTTCAGGAGAGGAATGGACATGCGGAAGACGGGTGGGGAAACTGTCTGTCAGTGCTTTTCAATGATATGGTGACACCACCATGGGGTGGACATAGATATGGTGGGACTGTAGTAAGAGAGAGGTTTTCTCAAATGGGAGGTAAACTTGGTCTTCTTTATGAGTGTTCCAAGTGTTAGTGCCAATTTACAGAATAATGTGTGTGATGGGGCAATATATGTACGAATAATAGAGTAAGTTATTGATAAAGTATTCTTGAGATGGGGAGATGGAAAGGTGGTGGGATTTAAGACTATAAAACTCCAACGTGATGGGCAAACGATGTTGAGAGTTGTGGGTGGTTATTGCAGTCACCATGAGCTGTTCCTGGAGATAGAAAGGAACATCAGGGGCTACAGTTGTAACATAAACACACAGATTAAAAAGCTGAGCAAGCTCAAAACTTGGAAAACCTAAATAAATCCATGAGAATACACATCATAGTAAGAAATATGAAAACTGAAGACAGAGCAGCAGCTTGGCAGCAGTCAGGAACTAACCTTTTGTAGGGGGAGGACAATGAGACGCTGGGGGACTTCTCATCGGAGACAACAGAGAACCAAGTGGAGTGACACACTTTAAGTGCTGAAAGGAAAAAACCCAGAGCTCATTTCCAGTGAAAATAGAGGGAAAATGAAAAGTGGCAGAAAATGGGCCGAAGACATGAAGCCATATTTCACTGAAGAGGATATATATGTGGCAAATAAGCCCTGAGCAGATGTCCAGCATCACCACCCACTAGGGAAATGCCTGTTAGACACAATAAACATTGCAGTGAATGAAAAAGGCCAATATCAAAAGGTTACAGACAAGACAATTTTATTCATAAAACATTCCCTGAACAATTATATTTTAGAGATAGAGAACAGATGAATGGCTGCCAGGAGTTAGTGCTGAGGCAGGTGTGTGGCTATGGCTGTAACTGGCTGTATCTGGGTTGTCAGGGCGGTCATACGCATGCACACACATTGTGTCAACATCAAGTTCCTCCTTTTGATATTGTACTGAAGTTAGGTAAGCTGAGCCACCGAGGAGATGGGTGAAGGGATAGGAGACCTCTCTGTGTTATTTGCAATTGTCTATAAATATATAGCTACTTCAAAATAAAGACTTAAAATCGCTCAGTTACTCACTCATTCACTCACTTAATCAATCAAATAAGGTAAAAGTACAAGAGAGAAAAGATTACCTTTAAAGGAATGACAGTGTGACAACAGACTTTCCACCAGCAGCAAGAGATGCTAAGAGCAAATGGAGTAATAATTTCAAAATACTGATAGAAAATAATTATTATTCAACTTTCATATTATGCTAAACTGGAAAATGAAGTAAACATACAAAGCTTGCAAAAGATACGTCAGTCAGGTGCTAAGAAAAAGAGCTATTACTAAAACATGTTCAGTCCTTGCTGTGCATAGGAACATGGGACGCGAAAGGTAGCCCTGCAAGCTGAACTCCTGACAAAGTGTCTGAATGACCAATGCGACAAACTACAGTTACCTTTAAAAATGTTTGTGAAGTCATTAAATAATACTCTTACTGTTTGTCATCTCCATATATAAAGGCTAATATGCTAAGCATACTACTGTCTGACCAGTTGTATGATTCTCACTAACCACCAGGGGGCAGACACTCAACACAGGATCTGCCATGATGCACACAGAAAAACAGCACCACAGACCTGGCACCCACAAAGCAACACTCAGCTTTCTCCAAGTGGGACACAGGCCCTGCCACCACCCTGGAGCCATAGCCCACCAAATTGCAGCTGACGCTGCCGAGATCCCGTAGCGCAAAATGAGGCCCACAACACCAGGTAATGCAGTCACGTAGCAACGCCCGGCTTCCCCTCCCTAGCAACGGCTAGCCTCCTTGCAGGTTCTTCAGCTCAAGAACACTACTTGCTTTATAGCTAGGTGCAAACATTTCACACTTTAACCAAATGTCTGTGAAGCATTTTCCTGTGCCTCATCTCATTTGATCCTCACAGAAGTCCTGGAGTAGGTAGATAGGAGACTCGGTGGGATCCTATTTTCTTTTCATTAGCTGGAAAATGGAGATTTAGAAAGTTTAGAAACTTGACCCAACTGAAATAATTTCAAAATGGTCAGAAATGGTGGAAGTTGAAAATGACTTCAGGTTTTGTCACTGTGAAGAATATAGTCAAACACTGCTGCAGTTAAATACATATTTTACCCTTTGTTCTCCTTGCATGATCTACAATAATAATTGCTTCATGTTGATATTTATTGCTGTGTGCTGATGATTACCTGGAAGAGAAGTTGGGGTGCTTCACTGGGCTGGAAAAAGTTTAGCTAACTCAGAAAGCAGGTCTAATTAAGCAAGTTTATTCTATATCTATAAAAGGCTAAGTTGACTGTGCATGCCTGATACATATAAAGCTCTCACTGGTGCCAATAGCACACGTGTGTTTCCATCTGTCATTGTTGGTTGTGAATTTGGTTGACACTTCTATTATAGAGAAAAGGCAAATAGCAATATTAAAATATTTCTAATTAATTTCCTTTCAATGTGCATGAATCCATGCCCTGGGCCACTAGTCTATATATATAAAAGCCTAAGTGACCGTTTGACCATTTGACCATTTGACCAGTAGCTATGATGCTCACTGACAACCAGGGGGAAGACACTCAATGCATAGGCATGGAAACATGGAACAGACTGATGAATCTCAGAGGGAAGGAGGAGGGGGAGGGGGAGGGCAGAAAGAGATTAACCAAAGATCTTACATGTATACTAGAGGACTGGTGCATGGATTTGTGCACTAGTGGGGTCCTTGAGCCTAGCCTGTGGGGATCGAACCGAAATCAGCAGTCCAACATCCCCTGAGGTGTCCCAGATTGCGAGAGGGTATACTTTAATTCTCCATGTTTCTAATATTTTAAATTACATTGTACTAGTTTCACTATATTTCTAATTTCCTTGTATATTTACTAGAGGTGGGATGCATGGAGTGTCCTTGTAGGACACTCGTTAAGAGTAGCTTGAACATTGATTGCCTGTTCAAAGTCTGTTTAGTATACTATCACTTTTTGTTTATTTTTTATTTTGTTTTATTTTTATTGTTGACAATATTACAGATTTCTCTCATCCCCCTCCTTTACCCACCTCCACTCAGACTCTGCCCTACCCTCCCTCTGGCCCTCACCACATTGTTGTCTATGTCCACGGGCTATGTCCATTGTATGTCTATGCATATTTGATCTTTGGCTATTCTCTCCACCTTCTTTTATCCAGTCTGCCCCACCCTTTCCCCTCTGACATCTGTCAGTCTGTACCAGGTATCCATGCCTCTGGTTCTATTGTGTTTGTCAGTTTACTTTGTTCATTAGATTCCAAATATAAGTGAGACCATATGGTACCTGTCTTTCCCAGACTGGCTTATTTCACTGAGCATAATGATATCCAGGTCCCTTCATGTTGTTGCAAAAGATAAGATTTCCGTCCTTTTTACAGCCACATGGTATTCCATTGTCTAAATGTACCATGGCTTTTTTATTCACCAATGGACACTGGGGCTGTTTCCAGATCTTGTCTATTATAAATAACACTGCTAAGAACATAGGGGTGCATATATTCTTTCTGTTTCAGGATTCTTAGGATATATTCCCAGAAGTGGAATCACTGGGTCAAAAGGCAGTTTCATTTTTATTTTTTTTGAGGAAGCTACATAGTGTTTTCCACAGTGGCTGCACCAGTCTGCATTCCCACCAACAGTGCACAAGGGTTCCCTTTTCTCCACACCCTTGACACTATTTGTTTCTTTCTTGAGTTTTCATTTTGTTTTTGGTTAATATGTTGCCTTGTGATTTCCAATCAGTTATTTTTATAATCAGTTATTTTGATTCCCTTTCAAAATCTATTTTTATAAAATGTCACTGGGAGACAGGAGACTGCACGACTGTACACTCTGCTGTCTGCATGGATTGAATAATGAAATGCAGCGAGCAATCACAATAGACCTTCATAGACACCATGTGGTCACAGATCATGATCTGTGGACTGAGAGTTAGTAGGAAAGTATACAGTTTCTTGCAAATACTCATAGGTAATGTATCGTGGTGACTTAAATTTGAACCATGCACTGCTGTTATTCACACCCAAGAAGATGCATCATAGGATAAAAAATCTGAAAACTAGAAACAAAGAAATGTCTTGATATCAGGGCAACTGAAATTCATTCATATCAGAACTGTGAAAAGTGAGGGCTACCTGAAATTTCACAGAATAAAAATGGCCTGAGAGGGGCCACTAAGATACAGAACACTTGGTGAGTATGGAATATATAACATGTCAGAAACTATGATTAGCTTTGCTTTTGATCATAAAAATTAAAAGTTATTTTTCATAGTTAAAGATAACAAGCAAAACTGACTTCAGAAAGAAATAACAAATTGAGGAGAAGGGCTTAATGGGTGGCAGTTAAGTTGGGCAAAGGCCTTGTCGTAGGTGGGAGGAGGGATAGAGATATGAATAATGTAGGTTGCTCAGAGAAAAATGTAGCTAGGTATGTAGTTTGGAATTGCAAGGGTAACAACTCCAAAAACAGAAAAATAATAAGTTCAAAACCATAAAAGAAGCAAAAATTGACTAGGCAGGAAAAATTAAAAGAGAAGCAATGGAAAATTATGGATGAAAAAGAGAAACTATAACATAAACTAGCTGAAGTAAGTCTAAATATATTGATAATCACAAAAGAGTAGCAAATTAACCTGCCTATTAAAGGATAGATATCATCATATCAAAATTACAACTAAACTACAGAACAACCTGAAATCTAGCTGAACAGAAACTCTACAACTAAGGATATAAAGGAGAAGCCACATTGAGACTGTTAGGAGGGACAGAGATGTGGAACAGGCTGACCCACACCCACATTGGCAGATAAAAATCAGGAGAGATATCTTGACTGGGTGGTCCCAACTGAGGAGGAGAGGTATCAGCCCCATACCAGGTCCCCAGCCCAGGGTTCCAGGGCTGGGACAAGAAGTCCCCATAACTTTTGGCAATAAAAACCAGCAGGGATTGTGACTGAGACAGAGGGTTTCTGGAGTCCCAGGCAGTTTCTCTTAAAGGGACTGTACACAAACCAATTTGACTCACTCCCTTTGAGTTCCAGTGCCGGGATAGCATCATGAAAGGCACCAAGGACATACAGGGAGAAACAGAATTGTCTGGCATCAGGGTGAGAGCTGGAGGGGCAGATTTCTCCCACACAAAAGTGCTGGCAGAGGCCATGGTTCCTTTGATGAACCCTCCCCACACAAAGCAGACAGGTGGGCACTATCTGAATCTCCACCAACCTGGCTAACATTTTTTCCCCTGCCCTGGCGATTCCCCTGAGACCCCACTCCACCCAAATTTTGGGCCTGCCCAAGCTGTTTCCAATGGCGTTTCCATACAAATGGCCTGTCTTGGCACACGCTTCAGACTTTCCTAAAATTTCTTAAACAAGAAACATTTGGCCTTGACATGCCCTATACCACTTGATAAGTGGCCCCAGGCCTGGCACTAGCAGCAGCTGGTTGTGGTTTGCAGCTTGGCCTTTTCTGGGCACCTCCAAGCCCAGCATAAGTAGCAGGCATCAGTAGAGAGCTTTGTAGCTCAAGCCAAGTGGCCTTGGGCAGAACACAGGTGGCAGCTGACCTTGGCCCACACCTCCCAGAAGGCCTCTGACCTGGTCCATCCAGGAGACCACATTAAAGAATCACCACCCAACCACCTCCACAAGTGGCAAACTCAGTGGGCACCACAGCTCCACTGAAGTAACTTCTACTCTGTGGGGTGGGCCCCTGCACAGCTGGTCCTCCATAGTGATTAGAGATTGGTGGTCAGTGGTCACAACCAGTCCTTGCAAACAATTGATCTGGGGGAAAAATTTTCCTATTGATTTGTCAATATTAACATTAATAACAGAGAAAATAGAATGTAAGGCAAATGATATTTTGGACATAATATGGGACAATACATTATTCTAAAAGGAGCAATATGCAATTAGGAAGGGTGTGCACTTAACAATCTGGCCCTGGACTATCATAAAATACTAGTGACCCGGTGCGCAAGATCATGCAGTCCCGCCCACTCACGTGCACCCCGCCCACTCATCCGCCACCCCACCTTGACACCCTAACCTTCCCACCCAGAGCTCAAGCATGCCTGGCCCTGCTCCTGACTCCTCTGGCCTTCTCTGGCCGCTTCAAGCCCCACCCTCGGTCCTGCGAGTTGTCTTGGGCTGGTCCCGCCTCCTCCGGGTGCCTCCCTGCTTCTGCCCTGTCTTAGGAGCAATGTGGCAGCTCCGCCCCATCATGGCGCTGGAGGAGACCCTGGAAGCCTCCTGCCTGCTGCGCAGTTTTGAGTGCTGCACTCCTTCCCCTGGCAGGTGGATGGTGGGTGCGCTGAGTGCGAGCGGTGGGTGGCAAAGGACTGGTGAGGGGGGCACTATGGGCTCTCACCCATGCCCTCCCTGCCACGAGATGATCCTGCCTCCTCCAGGAACCTCCCTGCTTCCACCTCATCTCCGGAGCAATGAGGCGGCTCTGCCTCGCCGCGCACACAGCCTTCTGCTGAATGGTCCTTACGGCGTGAAGGCGTCACAACCATTAGCATATTAGCTCTTTATTATATAGGCTTGCCTTAAGATGCATAAAGCAAAACCCAACAGAATTATAAGAAACTAGAGGCCCGGTGCACGAAATTCATGCACGGAGGCGGGGGGGGGGTGTCCCTCAGCCCAGCCTGCACCCTCTCCAATCTGGGACCCCTCGAGGGATGTCCGACTGCCCGTTTAGGCCCGATCCCACTGGACATCCCTCTGACAATCCAGGACTGCAGGCTCCCAACTGCTCGCCTGCCTGCCTTTCTGATTGCCCCTAACCGCTTCCGCCTGCCAGCCTGATCACCCCCTAACCACTCCGCTGCCAGCCTGATTGATGTCTAACTGCTCCCCTGCCAGCCTGTTTGCCCCCAACTTCCTTCCTCTGCCAGCCTGGTCACCCCTAACTGCCCTCCTCTGCAGGGTTGATCACTTCCAACTGCCCTCCCTTGCAGGCCTAGTGCCTCCCAACTGCTCTCCCCTGCTGGCCATCTTGTGGTGGCCATCTTGTGTCCACATGGGGGCAGGATCTTTGACCACATAGGGGCAGCTATCTTGATCTTGTGTGTTGGAGTGATGGTCAATCTGCATATTACTCTTTTATTAGATAGGATAGAGGCCTGGTGCACGGGTGGGGACCAGCTGGTTTGCCCTGAAGGGTGTCCTGGATCAGGGTGGGGTTCCCTTGGGGCATGGAGAGGCCTGGGCGAGGGGCCTGCTGTGGTTTGCAGGCCAGCCATGCCCCTGGTGACCCAAGCAGAGGCCCTGGTATCTGGAATTTATTTATCTTCTACAATTGAAACTTTGTAGCCTGGAGCGGAGCCAAGCCTCCTGCTCTATTAGTGGCTGCCGCCATTTCTGTTTGCATTTGTTTACCTTCTATAATTGAAACTTTGTATCCTTGAGTGGAGGCCTGGGCCCACCAGAGTGTGTGGAAAGCTTGGCTTCCGCTGTTGCCGGGGAAACCCAAGCCTCCCTTCTGGTAGCCATCTTGGTTGGGGTTAATTTGCATACTTGCCCTGATTGGCTGGTGGGCATGGCTTGGCTGGTGGGCGTGGCTTATGTAGCGGAGTGATGGTTAATTTGCATATTACTCTTTTATTAGAGAGGATTGCAAAACTATAATCATGATGCTTTTTGTTTGCTTGTTGTTTTTTTGATGTCTGTTCTTACTTAGTTGTTACTCTTACAAAATCTCATTTTTTACTGGCCTCAGACTTTAAGCAGATGCTTTAAGAGAGGATGGCTACGTCCCTTGGCCATCTGTCCCTGGCACTTTCCTTTGGCCTCCTTCATTCTCTTAGTCCAAAGTTCAGCATATTCTGCGGCCTCTTCCTTGTTTTACTTAGTACAGTGTTTCTTCCAACATTTGCGTTGCAGGACAAGATGCTGAATCTTTGGTGCTTTGGTCTGAGGTTTCTTACCTTCTTGTCAAGGGGCTGTCTCACAACACAATGGCAGACACCATCTTCCTTAGAGAAACTGAAAGGTTTGCGAGTTCTGCTAGCTCTTTTGGGCCCCAGGCAAGAGGCACAATGGTATCTGCGAGACCAGGAGTATCTTTCTCCCCCTTTTCCACAATGACCAGGTGAGAACACTGAGCTTGGCACTGAGCAGATCTGTGCTTGCTCTCTCCAGCCCTCGGTAGTCTGTAACAGGGCTGCTCCTTCCTCAACAGCAGGCAGACAAGCCATGGCTCAGGACCCTGTTCACGGGGAAGCCTTGTTTGTCGTTCCCACCACTGATTCGAACCATAGAACCCTTCCATGCTTCACCCAGAGGATCAGCAGCAACTGCTGTGGCCACACGCTCTTAGGAGAGGTACACAGTTTGGGCTCATAGTCCGCTTCAATGAGTTTCTGGCCACCAGTGGCTGGGAAAGAGACGCTCAGCTTCATCCTGAAGCAGCCGACCACCTCCGAGATGTGCAGGGGTTATTAAGAAAACTGCCCTGAATATATCTTAATTTATCAGGTGAAAATGGAGGGATGTAGTTTGGATTCTTCATTTTCTTACTAATAGTCTTATCTCTATGTGTTCTCAGTTTATATGGAAGTAAATTAAAACCTGACTCGGTGGCTGTCTTCGTGGTCCCAGGTGGGCTTCTTCCTGGAGGTGGCATTGTGGTAAAAGGAGACCAGAATCACGCTCCTTGAACACCCAACACGTACTCGCAACGACGTGAAGCCACTAGAGACCCCTCTGAGGGGGAGTCCTAAATGCCGCCTCTGCATCAGTGCGCTGAGCCTCCGGACACCCATCCAGGAAGTGGGTGTGGGGCGTGCCCTGGTCCGCCTCCTAGGAGTTGGCCAGGCGTGGGCAGGGTGGAGGTGAGGCGCTTTGAGTACATGAAGCACCAATGAGAGAGGCCGCTATTCTGGCGCTGTCCTTGTGGATTTGGGTCAGAGAAAGTAAGAGACGAGAGAAGGCATGGCTTACACAGGAAGCAGATTGAATCAGCTGTGTACAGGGTGGGAAGGGTCCTCTGAGAGGGAGGCCTGAGCAGGGAGCTGTTATTGTCCTGGAAACAGGGAATTGAGACTGTTCATGTCACCAGACTGCAACTAACCAAGGCCGGCATTCGTCACCACATTGGGAAGTCTGGGAGCCTACAGCTGGAGGCCAGCAGGCTTGACGCTATGTCCCCTGGACCCTGGGCCTGGGGGCCCAGCCTCGATGGCTCTGCTCTACCGCGTCAGCTGGGGCAGCCTGACTAGGGCTGAGGTTCTGCTTCTATGATGTCCTCATTCCTGGTGGGAAGGCTGGAGGTAGGGCGCTTGCCCGGAGCTGGAGGTTGGGCCTTGGTTCATCTCTGGGTGGACCCCTCTCTGGCTTCCTCTGAGGATGGTGCTCAAGTTCAAGAGCAATGTCCCAAGAGACAGGACACAGAGATTGCCAGTTTCCTGCAGCCTGCCCCCCACTGGCACGGCGTCAGGCCTGCTGTGTTCTCCTGTCCACACAGCCCAGGCCCAGATTCAGAGAGAGGGCATGAACCACCTCTCGGTGGGAGGAGGGTCAAAGAATTTGGAGGTCAGAGAACGTTTCAGAACTGCCACCTTGTGGTGTGACCTTGCTGAAGATTCTGAGCCTTGGGATTTACTTTTCTTGTCTAGAAAGTGGGTCCACAACACTTTTCCTCCCCAGTTGCTGAGGGAGGAGGAAGCAGACAGAAACCCAGGTGGAGCCTGGCACGCATGAGGGTCTCAGGGTGAGTTCTTCATGCTTCATGGGCCCAGGAGCCAGTGCGCCTGACCCGAGGGACAGAAGAAGAAGAGGGGCCTGGTCAGCCCCACCCAGGGTGAGACCCAACAGCCCACCCCGAACACTGTTCCCAGGGTCCATCCTGTAGAGCCAGGTCCTGGGAGTTCCCCAGTGAGATCACAGACTGGGAGGCAGGTGGACTGGCCAGAGAGCCACCAGGGAGAGAGCTGGGGCTGCCTCCCACTCTACAGGAGGACAGACGGGCGAACTTGGAGCTGCCCGGGTGCCCCTCCCCAGTGTCGTAGGTGGTGGCTGGCGTCTCCCTGGGCTCACCATGAGAAAGGCAGTCAGCTTGCCCTTGGGACTGTTGGGACTTGGTCCAGAGAACACCCAACATCCAAGAGTTGGGGCCCTAGCCCCTCAGTCCTGGAGAGGGCTCTATTCCCTTGAATAAGGAGGGCAGAGGTCAATAGCACCCACCTCCCTGCTGCACACTTCATGTGCTCAAGCTGCCTTCACCAGCTCTGCCCTCCAGCCAGCTTCAGGGTTTGGATTCTCCAGGGGCCAGGGCTGGGGAGGGTGGGTGCTCCGTCAGCCCTGAAACCGAGCTTGACTGAGGGTCTCCCCACCCCTGCTGTTTGGAAGAGCACCGTGCGAGCTGCCTTTAGTGTGGAAAGGAGATCTCTGGAGTTTCTCTGTGGGGCCAGCCACTGCACTGTGTTAAGCATGTCCCACAATCCTATCTCTATTTTACAGCAGGGAAATGGGGCTTAGAATAACCAAGAAAAGGCCTCGTGTGTTAGTTATTTATGGCTGTGTCACAAATTCTCCTCATTTATCCTGGCTGTGAGGGAGGATGAAGCAGGTGGGTCAGGAATGGGGCCTGGCTGAGTGGGGTCTCCTGGCCCGGGGTCCCTCAGTCTGCAAATAGCATTGGCTGGGCTCAATGGGTCCAACTGTTTCACGCTCAGTCGTAGGTGACCATTGGTGCCTCCAGCTACCTGCTGCTTGTTGGCCAAAGCCTCTCTCACCAGCTCCTTGCCATGCGGCCTCTCCGTGGCAGCTCACAGCATGTGCTGGTTCCATTAGAACGAGTGCGTGGGAGCGAGAGACAGACCCCTCTTTCTAACTGTGGAAGTGGCAGCACAGCACTTTTGCCGCATTCTGTTCACTAAAAGTCAGAGGCGAGCCCACGTCCAAGGTGTGGGATGACATGAGAGTGTGAACACCGGTAGGTGGTGCACACCCACGATACCAGGAGCAGGAATTGGGGTTAGACTCCATCTCACTCTGACTGAGCATCTGAGTGGCAAACCCACCCGATACACATATGCACATTCCCACACACTCATACCACACATGCACACTCACACACACCACACATACACACATCACACACATGCACACTAACATACATGCTCACACATTCACATCACACACACACTAACATGCACACTCACACCACACACATGCAGTCATACACTCACACACTCACACCCCACATATGAACACTCATACACACTTGCACTATATACACTAAAACATACACATGCATGTTCACATACACTAACAACACACATGCACACTAACACAGTAACATAAACAGGAACACACATTCATACACAGTCACATACCACTCATGTATGTTCACACACACAACACTACATGCACATTCATATACACACCCTCACACTACATACACTAAAACACACACATGCATGATCACACACACTCACATCACACATGTACCCTCATACACTCACACCACACACATGCACAATCATACACACTCGCACTACATACACTCCTACTTGCATGCTCACACACACATGCACACTCACACACATCACACCACCACACACATATGCACACATGCTTACAGACACACAGACCACATGCTCACACCATATATACACATTCACATTCACTCACACACATACCGTATTCATGCACTTGCACACACACGCACACACACATACACTCCACTATTGGGAGGAAGCTGAGGACAGGGTAGGTTTGACAATGACTACTGAGAATTGGGGTCCTAGTGTCATATAACAAATCATCTTAGGACCAAAAATAGATTTATAGACCAAGTTGATTCTGTTTCAAAAATAATCCTAGTTAAGAAGGAAGTTACAGTCCCATGGCAGGCGTTTTAAACCACGGAACGCCGTGTGGTGCTCAGAGGGACAAAGCATCCACTGTGCAGCGTGGAGGTCAGTCACTTCCTGGCCGGCTGGGCAGGTTAACCTTCCTGGTGACGGTGACAGCTCGCTCACCACTGACGCCTGGCGCATGCGACCACACCCTGCTTCTTGTCAGTCAGTTTGGCTGTTCTCACACAGGCACCAAAGCAGGTTTTAGAAAGAGAAAGGAAGCATTGCTTTATGGCTACTGACAACCAGTTCCAACTGGCACCCAGGAGAGAGTGACAGATGAGGGAGAGGGGGAGGGGAGAGGGGGGAACAGAAAGGGAGAAGACACGCCCTCCCCCCTCCCCCATCACCCAAGTCCTGACTCATGGAGCTGACCAATCCACTGGGTGGCGCTGCCTGCCTGGGTAGCAGCCCGAGTCTCAGAGGGAGGGCTCTGGGAGGCAGGCTCTCCCACTCCTACTCCCACCTACCCACCCACTCCCAGTTGCTGAACCTGTGTTTCTGCTGTATCTGGGGCAGAAGTTTGTGGCCAACAGATGACTCTCAGCTGGAAACCAGGGCCATCAGACCCAAATCTATTTGACAGGGGCTGAATATTCCACCTCCAGGCAATACGCCTGGATTTCAGGGAGGAAGGGGCCCTCTTCGCCGGCCCCGTGCCCAGCACTTTATCCACATTCCTGCCTTGGATCTTCACCACCACCTGTCATGTGAGGAAATGGAGGTCAGAGAGGGTTAGCAACTGCCCAGGGCCCAGGGCCTGGAGGCGGAGGAGGCCAGGCCTGCCTCCGAGCCTACTCTCTTCGTGTGCCTGGGAGGGACTCCTGCCTTGGGGTGGGGAAGCCTAGCTCTCCGTCTGCTGGGAGGCTGGCGGCTGCTTGCTCCCACCTGTTCTGGCCCCTGACCTAGGCCTAGCCCCTCAGACCTCTTAGTGCCCTTTCTCATCCAGACACGTGTCAGTGGGGTTGGGCGCCAGGCAGACAAGACCCCCGGCCCTCTAATCCCTGCCCCGCCCACAGAGGTGAGCATTAACCCTCTTCGTATAAGGAAACCAGTCGTATTTGACTAGAGCCCACCCTGAAGATCTTGTGTTCACTTACTTTTTAAAGATCTTATTTCTAAATACAGTCACGTTCTGTAGTACTGGATTTTAGGACTTCCAGGGTTTTCACAATTCAGCCCATAACAGCATCCCAAGAGAGAAATGGGTCTCAGGGATTCAGGGAGCATCTTCCTTTTACAGCCTAGTGGGTCTAAAGGGGAGAGTGAGTGATCACAGGGTGACCCCAGCTCTCCCCTGGGTCAGTTCCTGATCCCCAAGAAGGGCCATAGGTAGATCAACTGGGGAACGGGGTAACGGATGCCGCTCCAGTTAGTGCTGCTGGTTCGAAGACCTGAGTGGACCAGCCCGGGGCTCAGGCTCGTGTTCACTGGGGCAGGGACCATGTGGCCCGCACGGGGTCTTCTTTAGGCTGAGCGTGGCCCGGGAGCACGGGGAGGCTTCACGGTCACTACTTGGTCATCTGAGCTGGTCCCACAGCAACACCTCCTCTGCATCATCTGGGTCTCTCACATCCTGTTTCCATTCGCTAACCCCTCTATGAAAAAGGAATATTGTGCACATTTGAGAGCTCTGACGCTTGCTGGCTTTTGTCCCCTGAGCTTGGCAGTGGCCTGGGAACAGGACATGGTAGCAGGGATCAGAGCAGTTGGAAAATCACAGAAACATGTGTTTTGTGATATTGTAAGCTCTCTGGCCTATAAAGAAATCCAAATGATGTAACGGGAATGCAGTCTGAGGGCCCAGGCCCAGGCCCTGCAATTACCACCTCTGCGCCTGGAAGGGATCCCAGCTCCTCCGGGTGCATGGAGACCCCGGTGGTGGAAACTCAGATGGGCACTGGCCTGTGGTGTGGGAACAATACAGCTTTGTCTGCTGTAACATATTCAAAAATTCCACCCAAGATTATTCATACCTATGAGACCTGGCCAACAGTCTTCGTGACTGGCTCAAAGATTGCAGTTGGTCAGAGTATATGCAACTCAATCAGTTAGCCATTCAGTGGGCATGCACCAAGTCCTTTCTGAGTGCTCTACAGCAGCGGTTCTCAACCTGTGGGTCGCCTAAGACCATCGGAAAACACAGATATTTTACATTACGATTCATAACAGTAGCAAAATTACAGTTATGAAGTAGCAACGAAAATAATTTTATGGTTGGGGGTCACCACAACATGAGGAACTGTATTAAAGGGTCGTGGCATTAGAAAGGTTGAGAACCACTGATTAAACCCTCCAAGCTTAGTGTCTGCACACACCTGGGCTGGCTCCGCTGGAAATGGCATTGATTGGAAGAGATCAGGCAGCCGACAGAGAAGCCTGGTGCACAGGCTGGTAGAACAGGCAGAAGTCAGGCAGGAGTGGTCAGCGGGGGGATGGCCCCGGGCCCCTGCCTGCCTCCTTAGCCCTGACCTGGCAGAGATCATTGCTTGATGACGGAGCTTGGGGAACACGGCCAGGTGGGGCAGGCGGCAGGAAGCTGAATGCGCCCGCCTCTTCTGCTTTGTTTCTGAGGGGCCCCGCCTGAGTCAGCAAGCTCCACACTGGGTCCACTCGCTAAGCGTGGAGGGGTGTCAGGGCCTGGCGGCCACAAGGACAACAGGGGACAGCCAGGGCCGACTCCGCTGCTCTCTGGTGAACCCTAGGATTAACGAGCAGGTCTGTTGAGCTCCCACCACCCAGAGGCCCTCAGCGGAGTAACTACAGGCCCTACCTCCAGCGGCTTCTCTGGCCACAACCAGCTTCCTCACTAAGGCCCGCTGCCCAGGGAGGGGTTCTGCCAGTCCCAGGAAGGACTGTGGGCATTTGGGTTAGCCTCACCCTCCTGGCTGGGCGGACCCCGGATGCTTGGATCAGAGGGAGGAGGGAGAGGCTAAGGGATTGACTTTAATGGCACCAACCCAGGGGGAGGGAGCTGCTTGTCTGTGTGATTCACGTTGGGCATCTTGGGAAATGATGGAGAAGGGCATCTGTCTTGCTTGAACCAGGATTTCCAACGAGAAAATCACTAGACATTCTGCTGGTTTGGGAGCAACAGGATCAAGGAGACAGTTCCCTCGCTTGTTCAGCAAGGGTGAGAGGAAGGACAAGGGCCACAGTGTGGCCTTCAGACTCGTAAACGTGGGCATGAGTCTCTCTTCCCCTCCCCCCCACCAGCTGTGGGTTCCACTTGACTTTGCCCGACCTGAGTGATGTCTTTTCAAGTGGAAGTCAGGGATTATGAGGACACAACTAAACAGTAATTTTGCAAACCTCGTGGAACAGGAGCTGCTGAACTTTCCCTGTGAGGGGCACTGAGCCATGAGGTGTCTGTTGCAACTACTCAGTGCTGCTGCTGTGGCCTGCAAGCAGCTGTCGATGATGTGTAAACGAAAGGACACAGTTGTGTTCCAATAAAGCTTGACTGACTAAACTGGACAGCTGGCTGGGTTTGGCCTGCAAGACTTAGCTGGTGAAACCTGTCCTAGAAATGGTATGTGCTCCATTAATTTTAGTCCTTTTGGTCAGAGGAAGCTGGATTGAACGACAGAGAAATTGAGGAACATATTCAACAGAAGTGGGCATTGAGGATAGGCAGAAGGGAGAAGGGCTCAGAAGGTCTTCTCAGAGAAAAATTAGATGATTGCAGCATGAAGCATCCGCTCCAGAACACCACACCCGCCACGGGCAGCCTGGATTCAACACCCCATCTCCTACAGGGATCCAGAGGGAGGTTGGAGGGTGTCCTAAATGGGGTTGGGCATATGGGTGCATGGTGGGGGCCCCATACTCTTGGGTGGTGACGGACCCTCACTGCAGCAGGATGCAGGTGCCAGCACTGGGGCCCTGCCCAAAGGATAGCGGTGGAGCGGGGGCTCTGAGCTGGACTCCTGCAGCTCTGCCTGGTCAGGTGGGGCTGTGCCCAGGGGGCCCTCTCCCTGGGCCATTGGATGCTTTGGAGATAGTCCCTGATGTATGATGCCTCTGTGCAGGGATTTAGGCTAAGTCCTCTCAGCGAAGCTGGAATTGCCAGATCTTGACCTTACTGGTCTCATATTTACAGGCTTACAGTAGTAGTAGGAGTCTTTGCTCCATCTCTCTGGGGTTGGGAGCTGGACAAAGCTGGGGGTGAGGCTGTGGGAGAGGCTGGGAGCTGGGACAAGGCTAGGAGTTGGGGGCAAGGCTTTGGGAGAGGCTGGGAGCTGGGGTGAGGCTGGGGGAGAGACTGGGAGAGAGGCTAGGAGCTGGAGTGAGGCTGGGAGAGAGGCGAGGAGCTGGGGTGAGGCTGGGGAAGAGGCTAGGAGCTGGGGTGAGGCTGGGGGAGAGGCTAGGAGCTGGTGTGAGGCTGGGGAAAAGGATAGGAGCTGGAGTGAGGCTGGGGGAGAGGCTAGGAGCTGGGGTGAGGCTGGAGGCAAGGCTGGGGGAGAGGCTAGGAGTTGGGTGAGGCTGGGGGAGAGGCTGGGAGCTGGGGCGAGGCTGGGGGAGAGGCTAGGAGTTGGGGCGAGGCTGTGGGAGAGGCTGGGAGCTGGGGTGAGGCTGGGGGAGAGACTAGGAGTTGGGGCGAGGCTGTGGGAGAGGCTGGGAGCTGGGGTGAGGCTGGGGGAGAGGTTAGGAGCTGGGGTGAGGTTGGGAGAGAGGCTAGGAGCTGGAGTGAGGCTGGGGGAGAGGCGAGGAGCTGGGGTGAGGCTGGGGAAGAGGCTAGGAGCTGGGGTGAGGCTTGGGGAGAGGTTAGGAGCTGGGGTGAGGCTGGGGGAGAGGCTAGGAGCTGGGATGAGGCTTGGGGAGAGGCTAGGAGCTGGGGTGAGGCTGGGGGAGAGGCTAGGAGCTGGGATGAGGCTTGGGGAGAGGCTAGGAGCTGGGGTGAGGCTGGGGGAGAGGCTAGGAGTTGGGGTGAGGCTGAGGCAAGACCCTGGTGAGACCCCCTGGGCCACGAGAAGGGCTTCAGTGGGTGCAGAAGGCAGAGGGCGGGGTGACTGAAACCTGGGATGTTATCTCACCCCACATGCAAGGGGGTGAGCTCAGTCACTCAGGTGTCCCCAGCCTCCACCTTGCTTTGCACCTGCCTTGTGGGGTCGGCATCATATCGACAGAGCCAGTGCTGTCTTAGAGCTCACAGCCTAGTGTGCTGGGAGCCTGGGAGACAGAACAGTAGCAGCGATTGTTCGGGTTATATTTTGTTCTGTTTTTACCTGTTCTGTGTGTTTGGCTCTTCTGAGTAGAATCGTCCTTGAATTGTAACCTGGTTTTTCAGTGACAGAGGTCTAGACACCCAGAACTGTCCTAACAGCCTACCAGGTCGTAACTGTGTTTCCGCAAACATGAGAACGCCCCGGTCCTCAGCCTCCCCCTGCACGGGAGGCAGTGGCCACTGAAGACGGATGCCTGGGTGTTCCCAGCTGTGGCCGGCGAAGCAGCCACGCCCTGGTGACCTGGGCGCTGGACCCAGATAGGAGCATCCCTTTCTGCACGCGGCTAAGCAAGACCTGTCACCCTCCCTGAGGCACAGCAGATGCCACCCTCTTATCACACTCTCACGGGCCTTGGCAACGTGAGCTTCCCCAGCCTGCAGCCCCGGGTGCTTTCTGACACCCCATTAGCAGAGGCACCAAGAGGGAGGAAGTCTGGTCCCCGCCCTGATGCTTGACCCCAAGTCTTTAATTAGCTCGCGACACCAAAGTCCATAATTTCCGCCCGCCCAGCCCTGCTTTGATTTTCCCAGCACAAACAGCACTTGGGGACACTGATAAGGGGAAGAGCTGGGAGGCCGGCAGTGCCCCATCCTCAGCCAGGGCACTGCATGGCCGCATTGCTAATCCCTTAATGAGGGCCTGGTGGCTGCCGAGGGCAGGGGCCAGCTAAGCCAGGGTGGAGGGCCCAGGAAGGGCTGCCGGAAGCCCAGGAATGCCTGACACTAACAACCCCCAGGCAGCTGCTCCGCCCCCTTGTGAGGCTCTCGGAACGTGTGCTAATTATAGACAGAGCAACGTGCCTCTGGAAGGGATGCCTTTTTTGAAATGTCACGGCCCGGAGATAACATTTCAGAGCTGTGACAGCAACATGAACGGCCCATGGCAGGTGAGCAGGCCTGCTGGGGTGCTGGGGAGGAGCCAGCCTGCACCGGGGCCTGCTCGCCCACAGCTGCTTGCTGGGGGAGAGGGTCAATTTCCCCACTTCCCCAGTTCCCCAGAAAGCCGGCAAGGCACTGTCACTGCTTCCATGGGACAGGTTAGGCGCCTTCCCTTGGGTGAGAAAAGCGCCAAAGGTCACGCAGCTGATGGGAAGGAGTGGGTTTGAACCTAGGGTACACAGGTGCACTTCAGCACCACTTGGGTAAGTTGGGCTCTCCTCAGGTGATGGCCCCGCTGGCTGGGCCGACCTGGGGTCCTCATCATTCCAGTCTGCTCTGCTGCTCCCCAGCCCGCCCTGCTGTCTGCTGGTGCTGGGCCATCCTGATGGGGCCAGTGCTGGGCAGCCCCGTCCTGAGCGCATGTGGGCACCGGCCCCCGGCCTCCCAGGCCCAGCCTCCTGGGCCAGGCTTGTGGGCTGGCACGGCGATGGTCGCGCTGCCTGTTGGGTTGCAGTGTGAGCCCTTCCGGGCCTTGTGAGGCTGCCCCACACCCCTCCTCGAAGCTGGGTCCAGCCCCCGCGTTCCGCCCCACAGGTGCGGTGGGCACCTGCCTCCCCCCACATAGGGGCATGGACATGTGTCCTGACCCTCCCCTCTCCCCACCCTCCTGCCTGCCACTCTACCTTCTCCCGGGAAACTGCTCAGATGAGCCACCAGCCTTCCTGGACTCGCCCGGGGCCTTGACCCTGTCCCTGGGCCCATGGAGCTCCCTCAGCAGAGTCTGGGGGCTGGTGAGATGCCGAGTCATGCCTCTGCGAGATTCCCACCTGAGCTCTGAGCACCTGCCTGGGCTGGTGGGAGGGAGGGAGGCAGTGGTGTGGGCAGCCCCATCGCTGGGCTCCGAGGGACTGCGGGAGTCGGAAGCGTGCAGAGGGCACTCTTTCTCTTGGAAAGATGGGCCCTGGCCGGAGTGGCACCTTGGTGGGAACATTGTCCCCTACACGGAAAGCTGGTGGGTCGGGCCATATACCCAGGTTTCAGGTTCAATCCCAGCTGGGGCGCATCCAATTCTTGGTTGGTGTGTGTATGGAAGGCAACTGGTTGATGGTGTTTCTCTCTAACATCGATGTTTCTTTCTCTCCCTCCCCCCCCCCCCCCCCCCCCCATAAAAAAGGAAAGACGGAAAAGACAGGACTTAACTGTTCAATTTCCTATTTCCTGAAGCTGCGTTTATTTTTTATTAAACCTTATATATGTGTGCTGTGTGTTTATCTAATACCTTTCTTCTCACTCCAGATCGTAAGCATGTAAGGACAGGGCCTCTGCTTCCTGTGCCATCACCAAGCCTCTGGGCCGTGTCCGGCTGGGCACACACTAGGTTCTCAACACCGAGCTGCTGAGTCACGGAGGGACGTCTGTCCTCAGGTGGAGGCCAGCGCTGTCCCGGGTGTGAGGTAAGGACTCACAGGCCTGCGCTGACATCCGGTCCGCTCACCCAGAAGGTGGAGGCCCTGACAATGCCGGCGGGAGAGTAAAACAGCCCTAGGAGGCGGGTGCTGCCGCCCCCAATTGGCAGAGCAAGAAGCTAGGGCGGCCAGGAAGTCCCCGGCACACAGCTGCAGACTTCGCGCGCTCAGGAACTGTTATCTATGCCGACCTCCCTACATTTTACCTTTTGAATTTTATTTGGTTTTTAAGAAATTCACTCCTTTCTTGTTAACTAACAAATTAAGTCTATATTTAAAAATCTAAGCTCACTTGTGAAACCAACACTTACTCATGCTGCGTTCGCTGGTACCAGATGACAGGACTTGAAGTTATTTTTTTCATAAAGTTACCACTGAACGTGACACAGATTATGGAACTGTGTCTTTTTAAAAAGCAGATTTGCAAAAGCAGGTTGTTTGCTGAAAAATATTTCACTTATCAAGACACTTTGGTTTCCTGAGTGAAATAGACCTCGTGTCCCAGGTGCCAGCTTCCTTAGAAAAACCCGTGTTGGAAGTTCTTCCTTTTTCCTTTCCATTGAGACACATTTCCATCTGAAATCCTTCATCAAGAGGAAACTCCCCTGCTGGTCAAGGCCAAAGGCCTCTGAGCACCTGCTGTGAATTTTCATAACAGCCTTTCCAAAGCTGAAATGAATTTTTACAATATGTTTTTATTAATTTTAGAGAGAGAAAGGGAGATGGAGAGAGAGAGAAACGTTGATGTGAGAGAAACACATCCATAAGCTGCCTCCTGAATGCCCCCCCATCAGGGATTGAGCCCTCAACCCAGGCATGTGCCCTGACTGGAAATCAAACCAGCAACCTTTCAGTGCTTGGAATGCCACCCAGCCACCTGAGCCACTCTAGCTGGGGCTGAAAGGAATTTTTATTTTGAAAAACATCCTCAGATTTGGAGCCATATGTACAACACTTGACTTAAGGAAATGACTGATAAAGGTCTAAAAAGTCCCTCAATTTTAGATGTCTGGTAAGGTCTTAGGAACAGACTGGATGAAGACACTTCTGTAGTCAGGCTTGAGCTTTTCAAGAAGGTACCGCTGAGGCCAGCTGGGAACTGCAGGCAGTGCAGTGGGTAGTGCCAAGGAGGCGGTGCAGTGGGTGGCGGGAGGCAGGCGGTGCGGTGGGTGGTGGGAGGCAGGCGGTGCGGTGGGTGGCGGGAGGGAGGCAGTGTGGTGGGTGGCGGGAGGGAGGCGTGGTGGGTGGCGGGAGGGAGGCGCGGTGGGTGGCGAGAAGGAGGCGCGGTGGGTGGTGAGAAGGAGGCGCGGTGGGTGGTGAGAAGGAGGATGGTGGGTGGTGAGAAGGAGGTGAGGTAGGTGGTGAGAAGGAGGTGAGGTAGGTGGTGAGAAGGAGGATGGTGGGTGGTGAGAAGGAGGATGGTGGGTGGTGAGAAGGAGGATGGTGGGTGGTGAGAAGGAGGATGGTGGGTGGTGAGAAGGAGGATGGTGGGTGGTGAGAAGGAGGATGGTGGGTGGTGAGAAGGAGGATGGTGGGTGATGAGAAGGAGGTGTGGTGGGTAGTGAGTGACAAGGAGTCGTGGTGGGTGGTGGGAAGGAGGCGTGGTGGGTGGTGAGAAGGAGGATGGTGGGTGGTGAGAAGGAGGATGGTGGGTGGGTGGTGAGAAGGAGGATGGTGGGTGGTGAGAAGGAGGATGGTGGGTGATGAGAAGGAGGATGGTGGGTGGTGAGAAGGAGGTGTGGTGGGTGGTGAGAAGGAGGATGGTGGGTGGTGAGAAGGAGGATGGTGGGTGGTGAGAAGGAGGATGGTGGGTGGTGAGAAGGAGGATGGTGGGTGGTGAGAAGGAGGATGGTGGGTGGTGAGAAGGAGGATGGTGGGTGGTGAGAAGGAGGATGGTGGGTGGGTGGTGAGAAGGAGGATGGTGGGTGGTGAGAAGGAGGATGGTGGGTGATGAGAAGGAGGATGGTGGGTGGTGAGAAGGAGGTGTGGTGGGTGGTGAGAAGGAGGATGGTGGGTGGTGAGAAGGAGGATGGTGGGTGGTGAGAAGGAGGATGGTGGGTGGTGAGAAGGAGGATGGTGGGTGGTGAGAAGGAGGATGGTGGGTGGGTGGTGAGAAGGAGGATGGTGGGTGGTGAGAAGGAGGATGGTGGGTGGGTGGTGAGAAGGAGGATGGTGGGTGATGAGAAGGAGGATGGTGGGTGGTGAGAAGGAGGATGGTGGGTGATGAGAAGGAGGTGTGGTGGGTAGTGAGTGACAAGGAGTCGTGGTGGGTGGTGGGAAGGAGGCGCGGTGGGTGGTGGGAAGGAGGCGTGGTGGGTGGCGGGAGGGAGGCGCAGTGGGTGGTGAGAAGGAGGATGGTGGGTGGTGAGAAGGAGGCGTGGTGGGTGGTGGGAAGGAGGCGTGGTGGGTGGCGGGAGGCAGGCGGTGCGGTGGGTGGTGGGAGGGAGGCGCAGTGGGTGGTGAGAAGGAGGATGGTGGGTAGCGGCAAGGAGGGCTTTGGAGGTAAGGATCATCCAGGGAAACAGGCTGAAATGTCCTCGGGCCAAACTTGGCCCCAACCCAGGCCGGGGGAGCATGGCCACCTTTGCGCACAGCACGGTGTTAGAAAGTCACTTCTCAGGCAGAACCTCGAACCTCGAACCTCGAACAGCAGACAGGCTGGGGCCGGCCCTGTCTATCTGGCTCAGAGAGGTTGGAACATTGGCTCAAGATCACCCGTTTCTAAGAGGAAGGTGGAGTCCTCCCCAGTTCTGACCGTTTTCACTCCCTCTATTGCCCCTAAGTTTCCAGTAAGAAGCATTGTCTGCTCAGTAAGGCCTGCGACCTCCCGCGCCGGGAAGCGGAGAGCTGTGTGCAGGGCGGCAGAAGGAGCAGAGAGGTGCCTCCAGCCCGGTGTGGACACGCCTCCTGCTTTCCCAACCCTCACGCGGGAATGAGGGTGCCCTGTCATCACAGGCCTCAGGGCTCTGGCACAGCCCGTGGGACCCCTCGAAGATGGGGTGCTTCCTGGGTGTGTGTTGGGGGTTATAACACCGATGCTAGGGGCTGGGGAGGTGAAGTAAATTCACTCCTTTGACAAGTATTTATGAAGCCCTGTGCTGCTGATCTGGGCCCGCACCGGGGAGACAATAGCCGGGAGCCAAGCCCTTAGACAGCCTGGCCCAGAGGCCACCGGCCCAAGCCCTGGGTCACACAGGGTGGACGGACTCCTCGCCTGCCTCTGCTCACTGGCCCCTGGGGCAAGCTGCTTAGCATCTGGAGCCTGTGTCTTCCCGTCTGGGGAGTGGGGACAGTGGTGCCCGCCTCACAGGAGGTGAGTCAGTGTGTGGGAAGTGGCTGGAGCAGAGCTGGACCAAGGAAGCCTTTGTTCCCATGGGAGGCCAGCATGAGCCCAGGGGGTCGCGCCTGCCTGAAGGTGAGCAGCGGCTGAGGGAGCGGCAGGACGGGGTAAGGGCGGCCCTAGAAATGAGGAAGGTGCGCATTCCTTTAGATCCGCTCTGCCAGCATGGTCTGGTCTGTGAAGTGGAGCCATATTGTTCTCTTTTTAGATTAAAAAATAATGGAAGCTCACCTATCCTGCACCGCTAGTCTCTTTGCCCCCCTCCAGGGAGAGCGCTGCGCGAAGGGAATGGCTGCACCTCCTGGCAGGCGCTCTTAGGGGCTCTCCCTGCCCCAGGCTGGGTCCCGGCTCCTTCGCAATAGCATGGCCAGCGAGTGGCCACTCCCTGCGGACACAAAGCCCCTTGCTGTGGGCCCCGGGGGCGACCCGCTGTGTGCTCCCGCGCACTGAGGAGACCCTCAGGGTGGCTCTTGTGTGATTTCCCCTGAAAGGCACCTGGCATCTGTCATGAGGCTCCCATAGGATGCTTGCTGAGCCCGTGACGGATGGCTCACCACAAAGCACAAATCCCTCGGGCCACGGAAGCAGGCTCCCTGGGGACACAGGTCAACTCCGGCTTCGCTCCGGGACCCCCGCGGCCAGTCCAGGCTGTTCTCAGAGGCTCCGCCACGGCGGGTGTGCCCGTGGGGACAAGCCTGTGCCCCTCACCCGAGTGAGCGCCCCCCGGAGTGTAGGACGCGGGCCTGGGAGAGGTGCCCCGCGGAGCTGAGAGCAGCTTCCCGCCTTGTCCTGCCACACCACTGTGGCCTTCACCTTGTGTGACATTCAGGGCGCTGTGCACGTCACAGCGCTTCCTGCAAGACGCCGCCCTGGCCTTGAGCGGACCCACGTGGCGTTTTCTCCTTTCACTGGCAAAGCCTGCACAGAGGGAGCCGGCCCTGGCTCTGCTCCGCCTGGGCGTCAGCAGCAGGTGCCTGTGAGCAGACGCCCCAGAGTCCGTCGCCAGCGTCCCGTGGAGAAGAAGGAAAATGATGTGTCCCCTCCAAACAACGTGTGTAGGGAAAACAGGCTCGTCTTAGATGTGAGCCACCTCTCCTCCATGTGACCCGTCTCACAGGCAGTGAGCGCGCTGGGTCCCCCGCTGGGCGTGGAGCACGAGGAGCTGGAACCTGGCAGGGCGCCCTGGAGCGCAGCTCTGGCCTCAGGCCGCTTGGCAGAGGCCCTGGGAGAAGCTCCGGTTGTCCTGCTGCAGTTCCTCGGGCTCAGGCGAGGCAGGTGGATATGTGGGCGCAGCACAGATGCGGGGCAAGCCTGCCAGGAGGCTGCACCCCCCATTTGACCTCAAGTCAGTGGACACTCACAGGCAGCACTGGTCATGGTGACTGGCAGCCAGGGAGGAGTACAGGGGGCTTTCGGGGTTCCAACCTCCTGGGACCCCTCGTTCTGCCTGGTCAATCCCACAGCAGGCCGACGGGCCCAGGTACGCACACCCACCTGCTGACCGGGGCCACCCCGCTGACGACCCCTGGAGCCTTCCTGCTCCAGGATCCGAAGTTCTCCTGTGGAAGTTTGAGTTCCCTGGTGCCCAACACCCGGATGTTAGGGAGCATCCAGACCCCTGGGGTTTGCACTGTGGGACTCAGATGTTTGGCATCAGGGAAGTGCCCCATATTAGTCACTGCCCCTGGTTTGAAGGGAGTGGGACTGTCATGTCAGACAGCACTCTGATCCCCAGCAGCAAATCTCCACAGGGCCTCGCAGGAGCAGGGCGGTCCACGGAAGGGCAGGGCCCTGGGAGGGTGAGGGACTGACGTGGACTGCCTGGGAGGGTGAGGGACTGACGTGGACTGCCTGGGAGGGTGAGGGACTGACGTGGACTGCCTGGGAGGGTGAGGGACTGACGTGGACTGCCTGGGAGGGTGAGGGGCTGACGTGGACTGCCTGGGAGGGCGAGGGACTGACGTGGACTGCCTGGGAGGGCGAGGGACTGACGTGGACTGCCTGGGAGGGCGAGGGACTGACGTGGACTGCCTGGGAGGGCGAGGGACTGACGTGGACTGCCTGGGAGGGTGAGGGACTGACGTGGACTGCCTGGGAGGGTGAGGGACTGACGTGGACTGCCTGGGAGGGTGAGGGGCTGACGTGGACTGCCTGGGAGGGCGAGGGACTGACGTGGACTGCCTGGAGGCAGAGCCCTGTCTTGGGAAGGGGCCCAGGAGCTGGCATACCCTGTTCACAATGCCCTGCCACCCACCAGTCACATTTCCCCTGCGGCAGGGGGGCCTTCCCTGTGCAGGGCACGTGCCCCCGGCTTTAGCTCACGGGGCCTCTGGAGAGCGGGCACCCCACGGAAGCAGCCCTGCGCGCCTCTCTCTGCCTCTCTGGTCCTGAGTGATCGCCTGGTCCTGCTGCCTGTGGGTCTGTGCTCCACTTTCTGGGAAACAGCAGCCTCTGGACATGGCCACAGCGTGCACTCCTTTTAGAGCCTGCTCAGTCCTTCGCCTCCTGTTTGCCCTCTTTGTTCTCTTATTCCCACTGATGCTTTTCCGTGTCGATTAGTGTAGCCTTCCACCCGCGTCCCTCCCCCCCCCCCCCCCCCCCGCCATTCCTCCCAGGGCCTTTCTGGGCAGCCCACCATTGCACACCCTTGTGCTTATCAGGCTGTGGGCCAGGGGAGTGGGGTGAGGGCCAGCAGGTCTTCTTGCCTTTGTGGAGGATGGGGACGGGAGCCCACAGGGCTTCAGAGGGAAGGAACCCAGCCCAGCCCCTGCCAGGGGCCAGGCACAGGCGCAGCAAGGCCGCCCAGCACCGAGTCCTGCAGGTCTGCCGTCCCTTGTCCCCTGAAACGCTTCACTGTCCAGAGCGCTGACGGAAGGAAATGGGTAGCGAGAGGCCTGCATGGCTCCCACCGCCCACCTGAGCCCGTACTAGGCAGAAAGGGCAAAGGGCCAGGTCCCAGGCACAGCACAGGGTGAGCTGGAGGGCAAGGCTCTGCCTGCAAATCCCGGAATGAGTCTGGGTGGGGGAGGGAAGGGGGCTCGCTGGAGGGAGGAAGAATCAAAGGTCAGAAGAAATGGGGGCAGGTCTTAGCAGGGGCCCCAGAGCCAGGAGGAGCCTGATGATAAGCTGGTCACTGATCAGCGGGTGTGAGCTCTGGGCACACCTCTGAGCTGTCCTGGGAACTGGCCTCTACCCGTGCAGGCACATGCACAGCCACCTGCATGCCAGGCTTGAGAAGAGGGTCCTTGAGCAGGGACTTCAGCAGCTGACGCCGAGTTCTTAGCCCCATGTCCTGAGGCTCCAAGGACACTGCCGGCACGACCTGCAGGTGGCAAGGTCTTCCTTTGACCACAGGCTCAGGAAGCATGAGGCGGGGGTGGCAGGTTATAGCAGGCCACAGACAGTAATGGGGAGCCCTCAAAGGGGCCTGGGGACAAGAAGCCGGACTGCTGGCGGGGTCTCTGTCCCTGTCCCAAGGAGCAGCACGGACAGCCCCTGCATGTCCAACACCGGACAGTGCCCGCGCTCAGCCCCTGCATGTCCAACACCGGACAGTGCCCGCGCTCAGCCCCTGCATGTCCAACACCGGACAGTGCCCACGCTCAGCCCCTGCATGTCCAACACCGGACAGTGCCCGCACTCAGCTCCTGCATGTCCAACACCGGACAGTGCCCACGCTCAGCCCCAGCATGTACAACACCGGACAGTGCCCGCGCTCAGCCCCTGCATGTCCAACACCGGACAGTGCCCACGCTCAGCCCCTGCATGTCCAACACCGGACAGTGCCCGCACTCAGCCCCTGCATGTCCAACACCGGACAGTGCCCACGCTCAGCCCCTGCATGTCCAACACCGGACAGTGCCCACACTCAGCCCCTGCATGTCCAACACCGGACAGTGCCCACGCTCAGCCCCTGCATGTCCAACACCGGACAGTGCCCACACTGAGCCCCTGCATGTCCAACACCGGACAGTGCCCGCACTCAGCCCCTGCATGTCCAACACCGGACAGTGCCCACACTGAGCCCCTGCATGTCCAACACCGGACAGTGCCCACGCTCAGCCCCTGCATGTCCAACACCGGACAGTGCCCACACTCAGCCCCTGCATGTCCAACACCGGACAGTGCCCACACTGAGCCCCTGCATGTCCAACACCGGACAGTGCCCGTGCTCAGCCCCTGCATGTCCAACACCGGACAGTGCCCGCGCTCAGCCCCTGCATGTCCAACACCGGACAGTGCCCACACTCAGCCCCTGCATGTCCAACACCGGACAGTGCCCGTGCTCAGCCCCTGCATGTCCAACACCGGACAGTGCCCGCGCTCAGCCCCTGCATGTCCAACACCGGACAGTGCCCACACTCAGCTCCTGCATGTCCAACACCGGACAGTGCCCACGCTCAGCCCCAGCATGTACAACACCGGACAGTGCCCGCGCTCAGCCCCTGCATGTCCAACACCGGACAGTGCCCACACTGAGCCCTTGCATGTCCAACACCGGACAGTGCCCGCACTCAGCCCCTGCATGTCCAACACCGGACAGTGCCCACACTGAGCCCCTGCATGTCCAACACCGGACAGTGCCCGCGCTCAGCCCCGCTGAGACACCGCGCCAGTGCCCTGCCAAAGGGCCGAGTGTGAGGACCTGAGACCTAGGCTCTCTGCAGAACCTGTCAGAGGGACAGAGAGGGCTGGGTGTCCTGGGTGGCTGTGGGGTGGGGGAGTGGGACATAGGGTGGGACTCAGAGGGTGTGGACGCTTGGTCCAGGAGATGCAGTGCCAGCACCAGGCTTACAGGCCAAGGGGGAGGTGGACCTCGGGCTGACCAGAGAACACACCCAGTGGGCACAGGGCAGACAGAATGGGCTTCCATGGAAAAAAGATCAGCCCACCCCATTTTTTTTTGGGGGGAGGGTGTCTTTGGATCCCGAAGAAGCTCAAAATTGGGGCAAATTTGGGTAGAAGGCAGTGTAGGAGAATTTGTTGGAAGTGTCAACTGATGGTCTTTGGTGTCACCAACCAGAATCCCCAATTTGGGGCGCAGTGAAGAAGGAAACTTATTCAGTGCACGCAGCTCAGCTGGGATCCAGCAGGCTGTGAGAGCAGCACAGCGGGGAGCAGCTCGATAGTGCCGCAGCTCAGCTCTGAAGCAGCACAGCGTGGCTGCGGGCCGCTCGAGGGCCAGCCCCTCTGGGCTGGAGAGCCCTGCTCTGCAGGCTCCATCCTGCCCTCGGAGTCTTGGCACTTCGGTGGGAAGGGAAAGTTCACTCTTAGAACCAGAGGGGTGTTGACTTATTTAATCTGAAGTCCCTGTCCCGAGTCCCTGATTGGCCTGTCTTCATGCAAATGAGAACTCCAAGTCCTCGCAGTTTGATTGGTCCAAAGGTCACTGTCCTGATTGGTCAGAATGGAGCTGGTCTGATTGGTTGGTGAAGAGATCCTGGGGCTATAGCTGTGCAGCTCAGGTTAAATGGGGAAAGCCTCTCCTATTGGTTGGAATAGGATTCCAGGAACTCTTCTATAAGGGCTGGCTCAGGACAGTGAGGGCAGGCAGTGCAGCACTGGCTTCTCCCTGACGTGCAATTTGTGCGAGAGGCCCCTGCTGGTTAGAAATGGCTGCTAACTCTGTTTTTTATTTTTATTTATTTTTTAATTGTTGTTTTATTTGAGCCCCATTAGCTACCAGGAACCCTTCTTATTGAGCGTCATCTGTCATCTTCTTTCGGAGTGTCCACAGAAAGGACTCTGGTAGCAGGCACTGCTTTGGGCCTGCGCACATTTCCTCTGAGCTCCAGGTGGGCCCTCCTAGCTTGTCTTGGCACGGAGGGGCCGAGGACACAGGCAGGAAACGTTCTCTCTGCCTGGGGCTGCACAGCTGCTTGGAAGGAGCCAGCGATGTGGACTTAGCTCAGTGGGTCCCCAAGCCTCGTGTGGACCACGGTGTCTCCCGGCGCTGGAAAGGGACCATCTGAGGGCTGGAGGGATTTGCACAGAAGCGCCACATCATCCAGGATTTCGCCAGCCCAAGTGGTCTCCCGCCCCTGCCCGCCTCCCCGTGTGCTCTGGGCCCAGACACAGTGCCAAGCAAGGCTGCCGTTGCTGCGGAGGCAGAAAGCTTGGGTGCAGTGCCCCTGGCTGGAAGGCGATGTGGGAAACTTCTGCTTGAGGGGAGCTGCTTAAATAGACCGTGGGTTTCCCACTGCCCCCTTAGATGGAGCAGGGGCTCTGGGGGAGAACTGCCCGGCTCCAGCCTGAGGCGTGAACAATGGTCCTGCTGGCTGCCCCAGGCGTGTGGCCCTGGCCGCCCGCCGCTGCGCTCCAGGAGGACCAGAGTCCTGCAAACATAGTGCCTTTCAGCAGCTTCTCCTGGGGAGCTGGCCACGGAGGCCTGTGCACTCCTTCCCCGCAGAGCTGTGCGCTCAGGGCCCAGGCTGGGCCTGTGGGCATGTCGGGGGCGGGGGGGGGGGGGCGGGGGGGCGGGGGGGCGGGGGGAGGAGGGTGTGTGTCTCAGTGGGGTCTCCTGTGAGAGGTGAATGGGTGGGTACCTGTGACACAGGTGTGGTGAAGAGAAATGGGGGTGAGCTTGTCCCGGCATGAGGGGTTAGGGCCACGTGTGGGGGTGGGGTGGGGTAAAGGAGGGTGTACCCATGCAGGTGTGAGTGAGCGATGGGGGTGTCTGTGGAGGTGCGAGCCTTCTCAGAAAGTAGTGCTGTGGGCTGCGGCTGGCTTGGAGGGCAGATGTGTGAGAGCGGAGGAAGATGTCAAGGCCGGTCTTAGCACCCAGGGCTTTAGCTGCCATTGCGAGGAGTCTGGTCTTTCTCAAGGAGGCGGATGTGTGAGCGGGCAGTGGCAGCGTGTGGAGTGTACGGAGATGTGCAGGCCAGCGCAGAGGCAGGGCACCCCGTCGGGCTATTGGCGGTCACTTGTCCTGGTGGGGGCATGAGGACCTGGGGCCAGGGACCTGCACTAGGGGCCAGGGGAAAGGGCCAGCTCCGAGGGGTGGGGCCATTGGAGGTGGAACAGAAGGCTCCATGGCAAATTGAAGGCAGGAATGCATGCCCCGGGGTGAGCCCCGGACGGCCTGAGCAGGGCAGTGTCTGCATACAGGAGGCGCTGAGGAATTTGTTGACTGTGACTGGTTTGTTGGTGGTTCCAATGGGCAGATGGGGTTCTCAAGAGAGGTGTCAGTGTGTGACACACACACACACACAGAAATGGTCCTGCGTGTACATCCCCCATCCCAGCACTCCTGGCCCCTCTGTCCTGCAGCAGAGTACCTGCCTGGAGCAGAAGCGTCGGCATGGCCAGCAGGGGGCGCTCTGCCACCAAGTGACCCACCTCCGGGAACCCTCTCAACCATGGGATGCATATCTGTATATGTCTGAGTGCATACTCCTCTCTGGCATCAGCTAGGCCCGTGGTCGGCAAACTGCGGCTCGCAAGCCACATGCGGCTCTTTGGCCCCTTCAGTGTGGCTCTTCCACAAAATACCACGGCCTGGGCGAGTCTACTTTGAAGAAGTGGTGTTAGAAGAAGTTTAACTTTAAAAAATTTGGCTCTCAAAAGAAATTTCAATCGTTGTACTGTTGATATTTGGCTCTGTTGACTAAGGAGTTTGCCGACCACTGGCCTAGGCGGTAACCTAGCTCTGGTCCTACCTAACAAGTTGTCTTCACCTTGTCACCTTCCCTGCTCACAACACCATGGCTGTCACAACTGGTGCAGCCTGGGTCCTGGCCCCCTCAGGTCTGCTCCGCTCTGAGAAAGGCACCACAGACCCTGAAGAGAAGGCATCAGAGCAGGTGTGGACAGAGAGCTGTAACAAGCCAAGGTGGCCCAGTCCATCCACACAGGAAGAGCCACGTGGAACTTGGAGGCCAGGGGGCTTCTCCCAGAACCCAGGTCTGGACACCCAGCACACATTGTGGCCTCCCTTCTCAGCGGCTCTGTGGCCCCGGGGCCTCCCAGCAGGATGTGGCTTGTCTGGGAGTGGGGAACCATGGTCAGGGGTAGAATCAGAGGCAGGGAGCAGGGGTCCCGGGAAAAGCTGCTGGGACCCTCAGGCTCCAGAGCGAACTGAGCAGGGGGCAGGACCCACCCCGCCAGGCCCCAGGTGGTCTTGGGCACAGAGCAACTGCTGCAGGTGAGGGTGGTGGAGAGGGGACAGAGAGACAGAGAGGGACAGTGAAATAGACACAGAAAGAGAAGAAGAGGAAAGGAAGAAGGAGAAAGACAGAGACAGAGGCAGACAGAGGGAAAGAAACTGAGAGAGAGAGAAGCAGAGAGACAGAGAGGAGAAGCAGAGTGAGAACGAGATGGAGCCAGAGACACACAGAAATAGACAGAAACAGAAAGAGACAGATTGAGAATGAGAATGAGGAAGCGGATGGCCATCAGACAGCTGGGCTCTTGGGGCCTAGTCCAGTGGTCAGCAAACTGCTGCTCAAGAGCCACATGCGGCTCTTTGGCCCCTTGAGTGTGGCTCTTCCACAAAATACCACGTGCGGGCGCGCACGTACAGTGCGATTGAAACTTCATGGCCCATGCACAGAAGTTGGTTTTCGGCTCTCAAAAGGAATTTCAATCGTTGTACTGTTGATATTTGGCTCTGTTGACTAATGAGTTTGCCGACCACTGCTCTAGTCTGACCTGAGAGCAGCGGGAGGGTCCCCTCCCTGCAGACCTGACCACTCTCACCACCTCTCCCCTTCCAGGACCTGCCTCTCTTGACGCATGCCGAGCTGGCCAGTGCCCTGTGCTCACAGTGCTGGCACATACCTGCTGCTCACAAAGGCTTTCTACAGTGGCTGCTGCTCTGTCTCCTGCCCATGGAGCCCTGTCTGCCAGGGGAGGCTAGCAGGCAGGCCTCAGCAGCCTGGGCACGCATGGGGAGAGGACCCCACGGCTGGGAGAGCTTCTGCCGATGACCATAGGAGGGCGAGGCCAGCGCCTTTCTCAGCAGCAGGAAGACTCAGCCCTCTGCGCCTGGCCGTGGGCCTCGGGTGCTGCCCTCGATGCGGGGCCTGCCCTCCCCCAGGACCCGTGAGCAGGGCTTTGGGATATATCAACAATGAAATCGAAACCATATTTTCCATGTTGGAAGACTAAGCCATGATAAAGTTGGAAAGTGATATATATCAGAGCTTTGCACACCACTTTCCTGCATCTCACAGCAGATTGGCTTCATGCATCCTGTGTGGGCCCTCGGGTGGGCATGGCCTGGGCCGAGGGGCTGCTGGGCAAAGGTGGAGACGTGGTTGGGAATACCCAGCCCAGTGTACATCATTGTAGGCTGGTGATGGGGAGCGTCCAAGTGGGTGGTTTGGAAGGCTAAGAACAGGCGATGTGGGGAGAATGCCCCATGAGAGCTGTGACCAAAGCCTGGCCATGGGTTCCCGGCACGGTTTCCTGGCGCTTTGCAGATCCACCATCGCCACTGTGATGTTGTGAGTGGTGCCTCCCCCATGATCTCCCATTCCCCAGCTTCCCCGAGACATTGCCGTCTGCTCCGACTGGACATCTTCCCAGCACGCTGGAGGCTGCACCCGGAGCTGCCTCCACACGAGATGGTTCCTCTGTGCCAGGACCTGGCCTGCAAACTCAGCTCCGGACTGAGCAGAGCCCTGGTCGGCTGCTCCACCTCATTCCATACCTGTTGGTGGGAAAGCCCAGTTACGGGACATCCAAGGGCATGGATGCAGAGCCTCAGGGGGTTGGGGGGCGTACCTGGGCCCACTGTGCTCAGGCACCCAGTTCAGGGGGCTGCCTCCCTGGCTGGTGGCCTCTGAAGTGCCCTAAGCCCACCTTGTGCTCCCAACTTCCTGCCCTTCCTCTGCTCCTGGCACAGGACTGCCCTTCCTCTGCCCGCCTCTCCTGGCCTTCCTTTTTCTCCGGGACCTTTTGCTGTGGGGACTGGGACCCAGGGTTCCCCTGGCCAGTAGAGACTCCTGTGGCACCGAATCCCAGGAAGAGTCCTGTGAGGCAGATCCTGCACACGGCTGGTGTGACTGGGACCCCAGTGTGCTGTGGTAGCCCCGTCCCAGCCCTGAGCCGAGGCCCAGTCTACTCTCCTGCTCCCGATCCGAGGCGAAGACTCAGCGCCAGCTTCTCCAACACATACAGGGCACCATGTACAGACCAGGGCACAGTTGCATGTACTATTTTTGGCTCCTTTCCCCTTCCTCGTCTTTGTTTAAAAGTTACACTCCGTGTCATGTTTAGTTTATGCATTGCCATAATCCCAGGCTTATTTTAAGAGGCTCCAGGAGAATAGAATGCTGCTCTGTAGGATTAGGGTGATTTCAGGGTGAGTGACACTGACAATGACACTGGATGGGTGGGCTCTGGTCCTCCTGTGGCTCCCGGGACGCACCCTCTGGGCGGAGGTGCTCCAGGGCACAACCAGGATCCCCAAGGATCTCTCACTGCCGTCTCCCCACTTTGCAGAGCAGTGAGGTGAGTTTCTCTGCTCAGGCCAAGGGCTGCCCTGCTGGAGGAGGGCACAGGGTCCGCCTCTTAGACTTCCTGGTCCAGGCATCTGCTTGGCTCTGGCCAAATGAGAAACAAGGGTTGGCCTGGCTGCCCGAGAGGCTGTGACGAATAGCCTGCCCTCTCTGGGAAGGGGTGCCCCCATACTAGAATGCAGGAACCTTGCAGAAGTCTGCTCCAAGTTCAGGAGAGCATTACGAAGTCAGTGTGTGAGCAGAGGCCCCAGGGAACCCGGAGGAGGAGGGAGGTGGACCCATTTCTCTGTCTGCTAGAGCCATTTATTTTAAAGAAGGGCAGCCTGGCCAGGGAGCTCGGTCGGTTGGAGCATCGTCCCATACACCAAAAGGTTTCAGGTTTGATCCCCAGTTGGGGCACATACCAGAGGCACTGATCGATGATGTTTCTCTCTCATGCCAATGTGTTTTTTTTTCCTCTCTCTCTCTCCCTTCCCCTCTCTCTAAAAATCAATGAAAGCATATTCCCAGGTGAGGATAAAAAAAATAAAAAAGACCAGTAGGTACTAAGATTCCTGTGGGAGCAGGTATGTCAGCACCTATGTCTGACTGAGTCCCTTCCACAACTGTTCATCCACAAAGTCGTTTTCTTCTGATTATCAGTTATCTGTGTTCACTCATAAAGAAGAAAGTAACAATCAACTCCAAACTGTACCACTCAGAAGCCGTTAGCAAACACTCTGGTCAGTTTCTTCCAGTTCTGGATGCCTCGCTGCAGGACACACAGCGGAGGGATATTAACACCCTGCTGCCATGTTATCACCACGGTGGCTGGTGATGCATGGGGACTCCATTTTGCTTACATATTTGTCTGCATTTCTCACCTCTCTGTTCACAGATTCCTGGCAGGGGGCTCACTGGGCTGAAAGGTGTGAACGTTGAGTATTTGTTGCCAACTTGTCCTCCAGAAGCGGAGCCGCTGCTCGCAATCCGGGAGTGTAAGAGCACCCGCCTTGGTCTTCAAAGAAGATTCAGGGCCGAAAGTGACTCAGCAGTTGTCTGGTGCCTAGATACCCCATGGCGGGTCCCGGGCCAGTGTCCACGTGAAGCAGGAGCTGCCTGGCAGGCCCCCCGCAAGGACAGAGGGCTCGCTGCCCACAGGGAGGGGGCCGATTCCACAGCTGGCCCTGGGCTGCTTGGCCAGGAGGGAGTTTCCCCCTGGCATCTGTCTGGGCGGTAAGTTGTCCTTAGGTGATGCTTTTCAGTTTTGCTAATGAAAAGGGCTCCCAGCCCCCTTCGTCTCGGTCAGTCACCACAGTCCTAGGTTCTAGTATTCCTTATTCCATTTGAGGGACTTCTTTAAGAAAAAGAACACAAATGTATGAATACAAAATTAGGTGTAAAAGTGATCATTTATTTAAAGTTAGATAAGAATTACAATAAATCACGAATTTTTAAACAGCTGACAAACAACATAAACATCACAGAATCTTTCAAAATATTATTTTTACTTAATTTTTAGATATATTTCTTTGATGTTTTCCTTGCATTTCTGAGTGTGTATTCTTTATTCTCCTCTTCATATGACAATAATTTTCTTTGGTCATAATAAAAGATAGTTAAATCTTTCTTCCGGGGATGGCTGATCAAAAATATTTAAATATTTTTTTTGTTAGTTTAAAAAATTCTTTCAACTTTATAGCTCATTGGTAATGACATGTACATTATAGTATCATATTTTGGGAACACTTGTATCAAGCGTTTATGATATCTGAGCTGTAAGATTTTAGGGCATTTCAAGTTCTGCATGGTTATTATTCTTAAATAGTCTCTGAATGATGATATTCAAATCTAGGTCCATGTTATAATGGCATTTATGATTTTAGATTTTTGTATTTTCATTGTCAGTTCAGCAAGAAATTTAAATACCTTCCCAATATCTTTGTAGGACTCACTCCTTTTAATTAATTAGATAATTAACATTGCAAAGAGCTTACTTATTTTTATTAGCTATTTATCTCTTCCTCTTCATGGTAAAAGGTGAATATATAAAAATTTAACTTGATTAGCAATAATTTCTATTGATTCCATCACTCATCTTTAAAAGTTTCTTATATTTTGTTAATTTTTACCTGATTTTTTCTGTTTCTTAATTAAAAATTTAGGTAGGACAAAATCATATCTCTGTCAAAATTCAAAAACTATAACTTCTCATTTCATTTATTGCAACATTTTAAAAACATTCTTCCAAATTATAGTCTAAATAATGTATTCCCAACTGAATTTCTCCATAGCTGGATCCCAAACGCCCGAGGCCCCAGTGCTCCCTGCGGTCCACGCAGCCCCATTCTGCCTGTGGAGTCTCTATCCAAAGGACTTCTGGCCTTTCTCCCCCAAAGCCTTGGCCTGGGCACCGGCCAGACCAGGAGACCCAAGAGGGGCGGCTGTGGCGTTAGCAGGCCGGCCGTGAAGGGCTCGACCACTTTCACTGTTGAGCTGATCAGGGCAACTGAGAAGATACTTGTAGGTCTGACAAACCTGCTCTCTCCTGTTGAGGCTGTCTCGTGCCTCCAGATCTGTGACTGTGCGTGGGTTCAAGAACTAAGAAGAAGGCCATGGGCCTATCTGTTTTACAAACTCTTTAAAAATCAATAATTCAAAAAAATGAAAAGACTCGGCATAGACTGGGAGAAAATATTTCTATAGCCGTATCTGATAAAGGACTTACCAATATCCTTAATATACACAGAACTATTAAAACTCAATAAAAAGGAAAAGAACAACCTGATTTAAAAAATGAGTAAAAAATATGCATACTGCATGAGTCCAACTATGTAGCATTGTGGGAAAGCCAAAACTATGGAGACAGGAAACAGATGAGTGGTTGCTAGGGGCTGGCTCTGGGGTGAGTGAGAGGCGCCCAGAGGCTGTTTAGGGAGTGGAGACACTCTGGAACGGGGCGGTGGATACTTGTCATTACTCATTAGTCCAAACCCAGAGAATGTACAACATGAAGGGTGAACCCAACGTGAACTATGGGCTCTGGGTGACCATGATGTTCAGTGGAGGCTCAATGATTATAACAAGTGTAGCCCTCCGGTGGGGGATGTTGGAAATGAGGGAGGCCTTGCGTTTGGGGACAGAGGCATATGGGAAGTCTCTGTACACTGACTGCTAAACTTTCCTGTGTACCTAACACTTCTCTAAAAAAGCCTATTAAAATCAGTGAAGTCAATGTTTTTGTAACTCTCTTAATAGCCATCTCCAAGTAGTCCATTCAATCACTATTTCTTTTTTTTAAATATTTTTTTATTGATTTTAGAGAGGAAGGGTGAGGGAGAGACAGAATCATCAATGATGAGAGAGAATCATTGATTGGCTGCCTCCTGCATGCCCCCTACTGGGGATAGAGCCCGCAACCCAGGCATGTGCTCTTGGCCAGAATCGAACCTGGGACCCTTCAGTCCGCAGGCCGATGCTCTCTCTATCCACTGAGCCAAATTGGCTAGGGCTCAATCGATATTTCTAACCCTGCCAGATACTAGCCCTGTGCAAGGCTCTGGGGCAGAGGCAGGAACAGGCTGGAGGGATTTCTGTGTTCACGGGCCATAATCACGCAGGACGACAGTCACCGAAATACAAGGAAATTAAAAGCATAATCACAAAAAAACGCTTTTTCAGTCTGAGATTGCATGGGAGCAAGGAGTCAGGAAGTTTGGCTCGTGTGGAGAGCTGGGGGAGACCGAGGGTGGCCGAAGGCCTTAGGTCAAAGAGTGGGAATGAGAGGCCAGGGAAAGACATGCAGGGCGCAGAGAGAAGGAGCGGGTCTCTGAGTGCTGGGAGGGTCCCGGGCAGAAAGGACCGTCCAGAGCCCTGCTGAGGGCAGGCCAGCCCATGGAGCCGTGAGCCACACCAGGAACCTGGATTTCTTTCCAAATGTATCAAAGATTTAAAGGGCTTTAAGTGAAGAAGTGAAATGATCTGATTTGTGTTTGAAAACTATTCCACTAGTTAGTCCATAGAATGGATTTGATGGGGCGAAAGTGGAGGTGGGTTAAGGGGCCTTGGCAGTAACCCCGCAGGAAGCTGGTTGGCCTGTGCAGGTGGGGAGAAGGGGGTGGAGCCAGGACATGTTCTCAGGCCCGGAGACCGGGCAGTGTCAGGGAGACACGTCAGGGACTGGGGTAGAGGGCGCTGCGGGGGAAACAGACCTGGTGAAGAGCATGTGGTGGTTCCGGTGGGCCTGCGAGTGAGACATGCCTGGGGGACCCCCACACACAGTCTAGCCGGATGCATACACCCGGCAGATGGATGGTAATTGGAGCCATGCCGAGGATGAGGTCATCGAAGGGGAACGTGTGGCTGAGAAGAGGCAGCAGGCCTGGATCGCCACCCGGATCGGATCGGCAGCCCCGGGCGGCAGAGCCAAGAGAAGCCGCGGGGTTATCAGCGACGTGATGGACCCCAGAATCTAGAACCCAAGATTGGCTCCGTGCTCTCCAGGTGCAAAGGCCTCCACAGTGTCGCTTTGGCTCCTCACCAGCCTGTGAGAGGGGAGCCCCGAAGCTGCCCAGAGGAGCAGAGCAGGCCTGGGAGCCGGCGCCTGGGCTCAGGGTCACAGGGAGGATTCCCAGCCCCGGCTGTGAGGACCAAGTGACCCTGCCTGTACCGAGCACCAGGGGCCTGCGGCTCGCCCACTGGGGTCTGTGTATGCTCAGCCCCAGACAGCGGGGCCGACACTCACCCTGTGCTCACACAGCCTCCCCCTCCTCAGCTTCCTCTCGGTCCCAGGAACCCTCGCCTTCCAGAAGCCACGCGTCTCACCGAAGTGCCAGCCGTGATGGCTGCCTCTGGAATCCGATGTCTGGACCGTGAGCAACACCCTGAAGCACCTGTGTGTGGGGGATGGGAACCCCCGTCCCAGCCCCACACAGGGAGGAGTCGGCCTGCGATGCCACAGGAACAGGAGAACAGGTGCAAGGAGGCACCCCTGGCCTATTAGCTTGGGCGCTTCTGCTGGGCTGGAAGGAGGCCCTCTCCGCTACAGAGACGCCTCTGCATGGGCGCTCCGGAAGGTGTGGGAGGGAGGGCCTGCACAGGCAGGACACTGGGGCAGCCCCCCCCCCCCCCCCGCCCTCGCTATGCTGCTGTGCTGACTCCCCACCAGCCCGGGGTCACGGGGTCACGGGGTCACAGGGTCACAGAGACCTGTGCCGGAGCAGGAAGTCCCGCACCTGAGTGGGGCTCCCTGAACAGCCGCTCCCTCACAGCCCTGTTCCCCCCCCCCCCCCCCCCCCCCCCCCCCCGCTGTGGTGGTGACAGCAAGGCCTGCAGGCCCTGCCCTGCTCTGCTGATCCTCCCTGGGGGCAGCCGCTCTGCCTGTGGCTTTGGCAGCTGACGCCTCTCCTCCCACCTTCAGGCTCTACGGACAGGACGTGACGTGGCCAGGAATGGGCCACCCCTGGGGCTCTGCTGCCTGCTCTTGGCAACGCTCCCGTGGTGAGGGGGCAGCACCAGGTCAACTCCAAGTCCAGAACAGGAGCGGGGACAGAGGGCCGCCCCAAGTCACACCGCAGTCTGTCATCCTGCACCCCGGCTTGTCCGTCCGCCACCCCTTGATTTCATTGTTTTCCTGTTCGTGAACTCCACGCTGCTCTGTCAGACAGAACTGGGCGCTGAGCCTCAGGGTAAGCGTGACACATCAATCGACAGCACGGGTAACTAAGTGAAAACACCGTTTATTTTGAAACGCCTGTCGTGGTGCAGACCCAGGAGGAGCTGCTGGAGCTGCCACATTGCGCGAGGCAGGGTTCACAAGGGGGTGTGGGGACAGGCTGGGCTTCCCACTCCGCTCCACAGTCTGCCTTCCCGGTTCCTCTCACTGCTGTGGAGCTTGAGGTCTAGCCTGGGGGGACCCTCATCTCCCCAGTAAGACCAAGATGCCTCTCCCGCTGCGCTCACCCTTCATTTCCTGCCTCCCTCTGCTCTTACCTGGAGGCTGCCAGGCAAGCCTCCCGCTGAGAGGGACCATCCTGGGCCTCGGGGAACAGACAGGAGCGGGTCTCCACGGCACTGGCCCCGAGCAGGAGGAGACGAGTCGGCATCGCCCCCTCCTCAGCCAGCATCCTGCGGCCGCTGGACCCTGTCACACCTTCTCCGTCCTGCCCGGGTGAGCGTCTGACCTGGAGGCCGAGGGGCCGCAGGAAAGGAGAACCCTGCCAGGCGCTATAAAAACAAACAGCGATGTGTCATGAGGCAATAAAACTTGTGCGTGATTTTTAAAGATAATAAGCAGGACTTCAAAGGACGCCATGGAATGCAGCCCCTTTTGGTCTGTGCCCCGAATGCCCGGTGACGCACCCACACGTTGGAGATAGGCTGGTTAAGATTTGAAATGTGCTGACTTCGCCCATGTAAGCATTTCCTTGTTGTTTCTTTGGTAGGTTTTTTTTTTTCCTTTTTAATTTATGTTTATCAAAGACATACATGTACATAGTTTCAAAAGTTAAATGGCTGTGCAAGGCTTATAATGAAAACCAGCCTTCCCTCCCGTCCCGAGCCCGATCCCCTCCCCAGAGGCCTGGCTCTGAATTCTTCTGGCTGATTCCTCTGTGCTTTCCTCCTCACTTTAAATAACACGCTCAGGCCGCGAAGCCTCGGTTTTCCAGTTTAATGCCAGTTAATGAACCCCTACCATGGAAGAGGGGCCCAGCTCTGTGCTCCCCCTGCCCCCCCACCCCACCTCCGCACACGCCCGCTGCGCCTCCAGAGCCCTTCATGGTAATCAGAGGGCAGCTTGGGCCAAATCAGTGCTGGGCATTTACAGACTCCTGGCTGGGCTCGTATGGCTCCCAGCACACCATGCACTACAACTTCTTGTTTGGCTTGGAATAAAGGGCGGCCAAGTTTCCCTTTGTTTAGTGTTCGCTCCCCATTCCTTCCTGGGCTTGGGATGGGGGGTCTCCCCGTGGGCTGCGGGCTCATCTTCCTCCCCTGTGGACACGACACCCTTCCCGGCGCCGTCTGATGGGGACTGGCTATCTCTGCGCTCTGCCCCCTGTGATTTTGGGGTTCTGGAGGCCCTTTTGACTTCCCTGGGCTGGGTCTCTGTTTGCTGACTCCAACGTCCCATGTTCGTTTCCTCTCCTGTTTGCGAGGCACCCCCTCCAACAGTGTCCTGAGAAATGCTCCGGGTCAGGGTCCGAGTGTCTGAGATCTTGCGTGTGGACCGAGCCACTGCCCCACGTTGGATTGGCAGCTTAGCCATCCTGACCCTCCGCCTCTGCAGCCCTGGCCACTGTGTGCTGGGTCTCAGCGCTGCTGCTGAGATGCTCTTCTTCCCTCTTCCTTCTGTGAGCCCCCCTCCCCCGCCCCCCCCCCCCCCAACCTCTCAGGGATCCCTTTCCATCTGTGCTGTGTGCCCTCATGTCATGTGGGGGCTCAGCGGGCTTTCCCATGGCAGGCTCCTGACTGTTACTACCCGCCGTCCCCCACGTATTTTCTCTGGTCTCCATTCCAAGCCTCCCTGCTTATGAACCTCTCGGGTGATACTCTAATTATTGCAGTTTTTCTCTCTTCTCTCCTATTTCTTTGTTTGTAGTGTCCTATCTCTTAACCTTTTTTTGATGTTTCTTTTATGCTACTGTTTTGGATATCTGCTGTTTTAATTTCCAAGAATACTTTTAAAATTCAGAATGACCCCTTTAAAACTTACAGCCACTGCGTTTTAAGCAGCCAGCTCTCATTTCATGGATGGGAGATCTTATCTCCTGGAATAGCACTCCTGTTAACACCCGTCCCCTGTTCCTCGTGTCTCTGTTTCCTCCAGCTCTTTTCACTCTTTCACAGTTTCTGTCTCTGCAGGCACCCTGCCAGCTCTGCGTCTGGGCGGGGCTTTGTCGGGCGTTGCTGGGGCGCAGAAAGGCCAGCCTCTACATAAATCCCAAGAAGCATCATGCAGAATCCCGTTTAAGGATGGTTCCTAGTCCTCGGGCGACGGAGAGGAGTGTGTGGGTTTCAGGACTTCACCCCCATTGGCAGCCTGGTGCCCTCACCTGCACCTGGGCTGGGTCCTGAGTCCAGACACCCTGGCTCCCTCTTGTAGAGAGCGGAGCCCTATCTTTTGCCAGGAGGATGGGGAAGTGTTTCTCACCTGGACAGATGCGGTAAGGGGCCACGGGCCCAGGTCTTAGAGTACTATTTGTCCAACCCTTTGCCTTCAGCCTCACCCACACTGTGACCCGCAGAAATGCCTTTGCTCTAATCCCAGTCCCTATGCACCCTGGCCTCCCCGGGTTGGCCTCCAGGCTTACCCCCTTGGTTAGCCTTCACCTCAAATCTGCAGCATCATGACCCCTCATGCAGCTGCTTCCCTGTTTCCAAGGTGCTGTGACTGTTGCTTCCTCTCTATTTCCTTTGTCCATCAAGGTTTTTGCCTCATTTTCCCCTTTTCTGCTATCATTTTAGTGAACTTGGAGGAGGGACCAGCTGCTCTGTCTCCCTCTGGTGCACATATGGGAGGGGAGTGACTAGATGTCCCTTCAGTAGGGCCGGAATCAGGGGTCCAGCATTTAGACCCTGGGGTCACTTGGCACCTTCTGTATTGTCCTTGGCCTTTGGAGGCTCAGCCCAGACCACGGCTGGGGAGCCCCACTTTAGCATCAACACACAATACTCTTCTCTCAGGGTCTGCTCAAACTCCTTACCCATTTTCCTAGTGGATTGTTTTCTTTTTGTGATTTTTAAAAGCTATTTTGATTATTGTTAGAAATCCTCATGCTATTAGTTTTTAAAATGTATTATGTGTTTTGATCATTAGAAATTGTTTTTTTATTTTTTTTGAGATTAATATGTCAGTTGTTTCCTTTATTGCTTCTGTGTGTTGAATCTTCCTTTCTGGGGAAGGGAACCCACACCCTAAAGTTGTAAAAATGATTTATTTTTTCCTAAATTTTTATGATTTTGTTTTTTTCATTTAACTCCTTTATTTTTATTCCCTGCCAGTTTTATTGAGATATTAGAGGCCCAGTGCATGAAATTCATGCATGGCGGGGGGGTTCCCTCAGCTCGGCCTGCACCCTCTCCAATCCAGGATCACTGGCTCCTAACCACTCGCCTGCCTGCCTGCCTGATTGTCCCTAATCACCTATGCCTGCCAGCCTGATCATCCCCTAACCACTCCCCTGCTGGCCTGATTGTTGCCTAACTGCCCTCCCATGCCAGCCTGATCACCCCCAACTGCCCTCCCCTTCTGGCCTGATCTCCCCAAACTGCCCTCCTCTGCTGGCCTGATGACCCCCAACTGCTTGCTTCCTTGCAGCCTGATCGGCCCTAACCACCTCTGCCTCGGCCCCTGCCACTGTGGCTTTTTCTGGAAGGAAATTGGATGTCCAGAAGATGTCTGATTGACCCAGTCTAATTAGCGTATTACCCTTTTATTAGTATAGATAATTGGCATACATTTGGAGATATGTATGCCAATTAGAGATAGAGTATTTGACTGCATTTAGCTCTTTTAAACATTTATTTTTTATTATAAAACCATATCTTAATGCAGCAACACAGAGATATGTAAGAGAACCTACCAACCAGCATCCTTAGGTAACTGGTGTTAGCAGTTTATGCTCATCCAAAGATGAATTCAAATATATGGGATTTGATTTTGTTTTCTTTTACCAAAATGGAAGGATGAGATTCAAATACCACTGAAACTATTTGTTTTGCTGTGATCTAGATTTGACTGTGGTGCTTCAGAATGGTTTAATTGCATTTTTGTTGCGATAACTGTAGCTTCACATTGTTCACAGCTGTAAACAATGCTGGCGTACCCTGTGTGCCTTCCCCGAGTGTCCTCAGCGGTAACATCTCGCAGAGCTGCAGTCCAGTATCACAGTCGGTGCAGCGACACTGAGGCCATCCAGGATCTTATTTGCCCATTGATTTCTGTGCGCACGCACAATTTTATCTCATGTGTCCACAGTTCCATCAGTATAACATTCCTCCTGTTGCCTTCTTGACCACACCCACTTCCCTTCCACCACCCCCTCATACACACCTCATCCACCTTCCTCCTACTTTTATTGCCCCTTACCCCAAATTGTTCCAGTTAGCTATTATTGCATGACAAGCTGCCCCTAAATTTAGTGGCCAAAATCAATGTTATTATTATTACATGTTGTGATTGTAGGATTAGGAATTGGGACAGAAAGTAGCAGCAATGACTTGTGTTTGGTCGGTGATGACTGGGAACTCAGCTAGGAAGACGTGAAATGCTGGGGGCTGGGACAGTCAGGGCTGGTCAAGCATCGTCCTCTCTTTCCTGCGGCCTCTCCATATGCAGCCTGGGCTTCCTCCCAGCACGGCGGCCTCTGGATGGTCAAACCTCTCATGTGGCACTCAGGCTTCGAGAGAGAGGAAGCAGACCCTGCTGCTCCCTACAAGCTGGATGGAACCAGCATGGTCACCTCCACTATACTGGTCAAAGCAGCAAAACCCAGCCGTTGTTGCCACATCATTCAAGGGCACCTGCTATCCGCATGACTGATCACGTTGCTGTGACCTTGAGCATCTGGCTGAGGGGATGTTGGCAGGTTCCTCCCTGGGCAGCTCCTCTTTTCCTCTTCCTCCCTTTCCATACGGAACCGTCACTTCTTTGGTAGAAAGTCAGTTCCCTGCCCCAGCCAGAGCCAGGACAGGCTCTTTCTCAGCTCGTCAGCGTAACAACCGGGTGGGTCCCTAGAAATGAAGCTCATAAAAGTGTGGTCTCCCCGAGACTGCAGCTCCGCAGGAGTTTCTCACTTTCACTCTAATCCACACTCAGCCTCCAGTAATTTGTCCAAAAGCCCCCTTAAGCCTTGCTACCCACTTACGGCTCCAGTGGCTTCTGCTCCAGATGAGCAGAGCTCGGCAGGGACCCTGGACTCATCTGTCTCCCCTATTCCTGGTGGTGGATTGTCCTGCACCATGGGTTCTCTGCTGGGTCCCAGAAAACTCATCGATTCCCAGCTTGTCCAGATTGTCATATTGTGAGAAAGGGAGTGATACATTTCCAAGCTCTTTACATATTACAGCTGAAAACAGAGTCCTCTTTGTAAAAATGTCTTGCATTTTGCCCTGTCAGGTGTGGCTCTGTTGGTTGAGCATCGTCCCTTGCACCAAAAGGCCGACTGTTCTATTCCCAGTCAGGGCACATGCCCAGATTGCGGGCTTGATCCCCAGTAGCGGGGGATCACATTGATGTTTTTCTCTCTTCCTATCCCTTCTTTTCTGTCTAAAAAAATCAATAAAACATATATTATGTAATAAAGAGGCAATATGCAAATTAACCATCACACAGTCACAAGATGGCTGTGCCCACAGCGGAGGCAGGGTTCCCGTAAGGAGCCAACAGCAGGGACCTGAGGCTGCATGGAACTGGGGCTTGACGGGGGACCTGAGGCTGTGCCCCCCCCACCTGGTGGGGCTTGACGGGGTTGGGGCTGGCCGGATCTGGATCTCGCCCAATGCGGGTGGGGCCGGCCAGGTCTGGGTCTTGCGCGATTTCAAGGTGTGTGTGGTTGGATGGGGACTTGACTCTGGGTCCCGCGGCACACCCCAGACTCTTGACAGGAGGAATATTTTCATATACATTTTACTAATTTTCTTTCATCTCTGACACTTCATTATAGAAAAGGGCAAATAGCAATATTAAAATATTTCCTCCAATTAATTTCCTTTTAATGTGCATGAATTTCATGCATTGGGCCTCTAGTACATATATATAGAGGCCCAATGCTTGAAATTTGTGCAAGGTGCTCAGCCCTTGCAGTCCCAGCTTTGTCCAGAAGGTCATTTGGCTGTCTGGTCTAATTATCATATTATACTTTTATTATTATAGATATACTAGAGGCCCAGTGCAAGAATTTGTACACAGGGGAGTCAATAGACTTGCTGCCACTCGCTGTGGTTTCTGGGCTGTGGCAGCCAGCCGTGAGTCCTGCATCTGGTGTCCATAGGTCAGCTGAGTGGTGCTCCCACCATGGGAGCGCACTGACCATGAGGGGGCAGCTCCTGCATTGAGCATCTGCCCCCTGGTGGTCAATGTGCAGCATAGCGACTGGTCAACTGGTTGTTCAGTTGCTTAGGCTTTTATATGTATAGATATTAAAAAGTCTTGCAGTTCCTCTTTAATTTTTTTCTTATTGATTTGCACAAACTATTTTTTAAATGGAAGATTCCCTTTACTTTTTTTTTCAAGTAGTTTATATTCAAGATTATTTTGTATTAGTTTCAAATGTAAAGCATAGTGGTTAGGCAGTGTTCCCCCCAATAATATTGTAATGACTATGTATGGTACCAGGGGTACAAACTATTTTAAGGGATAGTGATATTTTCTTTGGAGGTGGTTTCTTTCTTTCTTTATTTCCTTCTTCTATCTTTCTCACTGGAGAGAGGATAGAAAGTTCAGAGAAAACTTCAAAATTAAATGGAAGGAATCTACTCCAGAAAGCTGAATATGACAACTGGTCAACAATTTACATCCATCAAAGTGAGGCTTCAAGATTCCTTTCCCTCCAACACAAACCTCAGCGGGTCTCTATCCTTTCTGCCTTTCCCAGGCCCTGTCTCTGCAGGGGATGCACCCCTCCTTTGAGGTGCATCCGGGAGATGTGGGGTGGAATCCCATCCCACGGTCTTTTCCATGGGGTTTTCCATGCCTCTTTCTGTTGCCTCCTCCACCTTCACTTACACCTTCCGTCAACCCTCAGCTTTCATGTTCGATGGTAATTCAATCTTCCTTCTTTCCTCTTCACATCCAAAGTGATGGAAAACAGATAAAAACAAACATACAAACAAATAAGCTAACAATTCCGCTTCTCTTGTTCTGTGCCACGGCCTGCCTCTTCACCTGCCCCTTGTCACGCCTGCCCTGCCACGAGGACCTGCCACCTCTCACACACGTGCCGGGTCCTTTGGTGCCACTCCAGCGTACGTTTCCATCTGCTCCTGAGGGGAGGGCTCGCAGAGCATGGTCCCTCCTCTCTGGGTCACACAGCTGGGCCTGGGGAAAGACGCTGGGGCCGCCTGAGAGGTCTCTTGAGAAGCCTCCAAATCTGAAACGCTGCTGTTCCTGAGTTGCCATCAGTGTTTTTTGCTTTGTGCATGGGGCCTGGGAGCACTGGGCCTGTGTCCTCTGGATGTGAGATCTGGGGACACTTATGTTGTCCTTAGAGGGATGGCTCCTGCTGTCCAGTCTGCAGGGCTGCCTGGGTGGGGGAGCTTCTGGACCCAGGTATTGGCTCCTGAGAGCTTGGGTCAACCCTATGGTGTGAATCAAAGCCAGGGAGAGAGAGAGAGTTGTTCCTCCAGTGGAAGGGTGCCTGGGCCCCCGGCGCGGAAGCTTGAACAAGCGGAGCTCACATCAAGGGAGTGAGTGCTCTGAGCCGCCCCCTTCCATTGGGGCCTCTTTGCTCGAAGGCCCTTTAGGGAGGTGCTGGGACTGAGGGACGGCTTAATCTGGAGCAAAGGATCCAGTTGTGCATGAAGATTCTGAACTGCACCGTCCGTGTGTGACAGCCCCTGCAGGACACAGGCCAGGCGCGCCGAGCCGCCTCAGGCACAGCAGAGGGCGACCAGATCAAGGCCACGTCCAGCTCCCACAGGCGCTGTGCTGAGTGATAACTAGACTCAGGAATGAAAGGGGTCCAGGCGCGGCGCCACGCCTCCCCATGCACGGAGCCCGGCCCGCTCGCATCTCCAATTGGGGACCGTTGTTGCTTTTCCTTGAAGAGTGCGTGGTTAGTGTTGCTTTGGTTTTGATTTTCCATGTCAAGGAAGAAGGCAAAACTGTTGTTTCCTCTGAGAGCTACTTCCGATAGCCTAGCAGCTGGGGAGCTTAGTGGGAGATCGATGAGTGACATTTATTTACATAGAGGATTTGGAAAGATGCTACTTTAATGAATTCATAGCTGTGGCCCATGGTCTCAATAGGTGTGTATTAGCCACTGTTGATAGTTTAACCATAAAGGAATCGCAGACAAAGTTCTCATCCACCAGTGAGGAGTCTGTCGGAGGCCACAGCGAAGCCTGCAGCGCACGTCTCCCGGAGGTGGAGGGGCCGAGCCAGGGGACGTCGCCCATTCCCAGGAGATGGGCGCAAGCTCTAACTGCTCAGAGGGAAAGTGAGGCACAGCTGCCGTCCACCTGGGTTTATTGGGCTATTGCCCTGTGGTCACAGCAGCCCTGGGCCAACTTCTGAGGGAACCGAGAGGGTAGAAGCTGCTGAGCTAACGGCAGAGGGAAGGCACGCGTGTGCTGGGTGCTGAGGCCTGCTCTGCCCCGCCGGGCTCAGGGGCCTGCGCCGCGTGTGCTGGGTGCTGAGGAGGGACAGCAAAGCCCCTGTGAACCGGAGAAACAGCCTTTCAGTAGCAGTGGGGAGGAGCGGGCGGGTGTTGAACATCCAGACACCATGCAGCAGGTCAGAGCGACCAGGAAGTGCTGACGTGGCAGGGCCAAGGACCGCAGACCTTTATCCCAGGCGGTGTGTGCAGGGGGCCCTCGTGCCGGCCCCACCAACTGGGCAGGGCCTGGGCCTACTCCATCACCACAGGGCGGGTAGGTGAAGGGGGTCCTGTCCTTCCAGGTCTCTTTGACCCCCTAACTCCTTCTGCAGCCTCTCTGTTCATCTCCGACGTGCTGTACGCCCTCCAGCTAAACGCATTCCCAGGTCCTCCGCTGCACCGCTCTGTGCTCTGTCTCGACTGGGTCGTTCACACGCACCACTCACTCTGTCCACGGCTTCCCCGAGCTTAACCTGGTGCCCTCCTCCTTCATGCTCACTGCACCTCGTGGCGGGCAAGGCTCACCCCGCAGCACCGAGCACCTGCTCCTGGTTCCGCACGGCCCCTCCACGCCCCCTCCCTTCGCAGCGCAGGCTCCCTCAGGCGAGCCCCTGCCTGCAGCGCACTGTGCTCTCCGCGAGGTCCAGTGCAGCTCGAGGGATGGTTTGTGACCTGCTACTGCAGTTGCTTATGCAATGTCTGCCTCACCCACGGAGTCGTGGCGTCAGGACGAAATGCTGTGCACTTTGCTCACCACTGTCCTCAGGGCCCAGCCCAAGCCTGGCTCTCGGCTGCTCCGTCAGCGTTGGTTGAATCACTAATTCCTGCTGTCCATGCTCATCCTGCGGTAGAAGCCTGCGGGCATCAGGAATAGAGACGCATTCCATGGTTTCCGAGGCGCCGTAACAAACAGCACGGACTGGGCAGCCCGGGCCAGCAGGAGGGTGCTGCCCGTTCTGGAGGCCAGAGTCCGAAGTTCCCATGTGGTGGGCGTGCAGCCTCTGAGGTCCCAGGCGGGACCCCGACCCCTGCCTCTCAATCAGCGGCTAGCGGTGCTCGGAATCCTCCGTGTTCCTGGCTTGAAGAAGGATCACTCCAATCCGAGCCTCGTTGCCACGGGCGTTCTCCCCACATGTCTCTCTGTGTCTCGTCCTCTCCGCGTAGGACACTGCTATATTGTGGAAAGGGCCACTCTACTTCAGTGTGACCGCATGCACACGCAACTAGTTACACCCGGAACAGCCACATTTCCAAATAAGGCTGCATTCTGAAATTCCAGCAAGGACGGAGTCTCGGGACGTATTATCCAATTGAGCATAACGGATGTCTCCCTTCTTCCCTCCGGTTATTTGTCCGATGATGCCCCTGTGCGGCCTCCACTGCGGCTGTGTGGATGGCTCTGTCTAGACACTCCTGGGCTCCCTCAGGGCCGCGGCTGACTGGTGTCTTTTGATGGATTGTGGAAAGTCGGGTGGAGCAAGGAAAGGCTGAGGATTCCTGAGAAGGGAGCCCAGCTTGCATTGGCGACTCAGGCGCGGGTTCGGATCCAGGTTCCTTGGAGTCAGCAAACCCTGTTCCTTCTGCACACTTTGCAAGCCACTGGCATCCGCAGGGCGGGAGGGCGTGGCTCCTGAGCTCCGGGCCAACTCTGAGCTCTAACCTGGAAATACTAGAGCATCTTCGTCATGCGACCCTGGCTTTCTTCCTCTGGGTCCTTCCAGAATCCTGCGGTTTGAATTGCAACTTGTCTGCCGAGTGAGATGCAGATCTACCCCTGCTCCGCCAGCACAAAGGGCCTAACTATGTGACCTCGGCACAGGCATACTCCAAGTCCTGACCATCTGGGCTGGAGCGGAGAAAAGTGGGCCTCAGACAGGCTCCCCTCACACGCTGGGGTCAGCCATGTACTGGGGCAACTGGCAGGCCTCTAGATAGACCTGCCCCCCATCACACTCTGCTATTGCCACCGGGTGGGCTTGGCTTGGCTTCCAGGAAGCGAAGAGAATCAATATAAAAGCAATGGTACTGCAGGAGGGCGGAGGGGCTGGCGATGCAGAAGCCTGGGCAGGCAGAGTGTTCAGCCAGCTCTCAGTGCACAGAACCCATCACTGGGCTGGGGCGGGATCAAAGTAATTACTGTGTCCAGCAAACCACAGACATTTAACAAAAACAGCTTTATTGAGATATAACACACTGCCATACAATCCACCCATTTAAAATGTACAGTTCAATGGTTTTGATATAGTTACAGTCATGCCACCATAAATTTTAGGACATTTTCATCACCCCAAAAGCACCCCTACACCCCTTAAGTTACAATTCTTCCATCGCATCGGCTGTAGGAAACCACCAAACTACCTTCTGTCCCTGTGGCTGTGTCTGTTCTGGCCATTCACATGAATGAAACCTCACAACATGTGGTCTTTGAAGACTGGCTTCTTTCCCTTGGCATCATGCTTTCAAGGTTCATGCACACTGTGCTCCATTGCTTTACGGCTGAATAATGTATCATTGCATGGTCACATCGAATGCTGTCCATCCGTTCCTCTTTGGGTAGACATTTGGGTTGTGTCCACCTTTTGGCTGTCTTTTAAGATGATGGTATTGACATTTATACACAAGTCTCTGTGTGGACATGTGTTTCCATTTTTCCTGAGTATATACCTAGGGGTGGAATTGTTGGGTCATATGATAACTCTGATTAACCTTTAGAAGAACTGCAGGCCATTTTCCATAGCAGCTGAACCATTTGACACTCCTATCCACACTGTATGAGGGTTTCAATTTTGTCAGCACATGCTATTATCTGACTTTTTAATTATAGCCATCCTAGTGGGTGTGAAGTGGTATCTCATTATGGTTTTGCTCTTCATTTCCCTGATGGCTAATGATGTTGAGTATCTTTTCACAAGCTTATTGGCCATTCGTATATATTCTTTGCAGAAATGTCTACTCAGATCCTTTGCCCATTTAAAAAAATATTTTTATTGATTTTTAGAGAGAGAGGAAGGGAGAGGGAGAAAGAGGAACATCCATGTGAGAGTGAATCATTGGTCAGCTGCCTCCTGCATGCCCACTACTGGAAATTGAGCCTGCAACCCAGGCATGTGACCTGACCAGGAATCAAACCCTGACAGAGGATGGTGCCCAAGCAACTGAGCCACACCGGCCAGGGCTCCTTTGCCCATTTTTAAATTGGGTTATTTGTCTTTTTACTATTAAGTTGTAATAGTTAGTCACATATTTTAGATACAAATCCTTCATAAAATATATGATTTATAATTTTTTCCTATTCTGCATGTTGATTTTTCACTTTATTGATGGTGTCCTTTGAAGTACAAAAGTTTTTAATTTTGATGAATTTTAATTTACATATTTGTTGTTGCTCATGCTTTTGGTATCATATCCAAGAATCCTTTGCCAAATCCAAGGTCACAAAGACTTATGTGCATGTTTTCTTCTAAGAGTTTAACAGTTTTCACTCTTACATTTAGGTCTTTGATGCAGTTGGATTGAAAAGCCATAGATATTGCTTTACAACAGAGAGATGTTTGGAAGAAATATGTAGGACAACTTACCCAATGACAAATTCGTGGTTTTTAACAGGTTTATACAATGCAAAATTTCCTTTCACACACACACACACACACTAATAATAGCAATGCAAAAGCGGCAGCTATTGTGATTGCGTGCTAAGTGATGTACTAATGAGGGCAAAAAAATAACTTGAAATAGTACATTCCCTAAGCAACGGATTCTGCATTTTCTTGAGACTGCTCCCCTTAGAAACCAAAGGGAGATGACAGATTTTTGATTGACAGCATCAGAAATATGACAGAATATGTGAACCAAGAAATACATTTTCTGTCCAACGTAGGGAAACCCAGCAGGACGCGGCCCGGGCCCGCTCCCCGCGGAGGAGCTGGAGGAGCCCCGTTGCAGAGCGCCCTTTGCCTGACTTGCGGAGGCGGAGGCGGGAGAGGAGACATGCTCTCCCCCCTCCCACTCCCCCTGCAATCCCCATGGTGCCTGGGAGAGGTGGAGGGGAGTCACAGGTTGACCACAGGGCTAGCTCTGTTATTTGGGGCCTCAGGGCAAAATGAAAATTTATAAGAAACCTCTTGTTTAAAAGCAGAAAGGCCGTTAAAGGTATAAAAATAAAGATTTTTCTTTCCTCTGCCTTCTCTCTTGACCCGTCAGGTGGTTTCAATTTGTATCTAACGTCCTGCTTCTTCGGCTCCAGAATACCCAGGACCTCACACTGTCTCCTGCGCGCAGCTGCCCATGCGCTGTGACTCAGCCGGGGCGGGGCACGGAGCCTGCATCTCCCTCCCGGTGGGTTTGCCACCTCGACCCCTAGTGCCCCGGAGACGGGGCATCAGGACACACTTGTACCTGGGATGGGGCAGGGCCCACAGGGCACTTTCTCCGGCATCAGCACCTGCAGGGAGAGACTGCATTGGTGGGCAGGTAACACTGAGGATGTTGCTCTCCTCATCTACGTGCCATTGCTGTTAGCGATAGGAGACCCCACCCCTTCCCGGTGGTAAACGCTACAGGTACAGCCCTTTGACCTCGGTCCTTCCCGCCGTGTCTGAGGCCAGCGGCCAGGCTCCGGGTTCCTGGGAAGCAGACTCCGAGCTTGAGATGTGCGGGCAGGAAACTGGCTGGAAGTGGCGTCCAGAGCGATGCTGTGGAGCGTGATGGGCAGGTTTGGAAAGAGAGCAGTTAGGCCCCGAGGCACTTCCAACAGGGGCCCCAGCCCCTCACAGCGAGGGCAGGACCACGGCCTGTGAGGACCTGCACTGCCCAGCCCGTGGCTGTGGCTGACCCGGTGGAGGTGCTCATGGCCTCAGCTCCGGGCACTCGGGCGCCGCCACCACTGGGGAGTAAGGACGGAGCCCTGAGGGTGGGGCTCTGGGTGCAACGCAGCCTTCTCTGCAAAACCCCTCGCATTTGGCCCTTTTCCCCAGATAAGTATCCACTTGTCTCCGCGTGGGAGGACGCACTGGCGCGGCTGTGCTCCTGTGTCACTCCCCCTGGAGACTGCGGAGTGACGCCGCTCTGGGCCGCCCGGCCCCGCAGCACCAGGCCGTCCAGGAAAGGAAGGCGCCCTATCGCTCGGAGTCATGGTGGAGACCGGCTCCCTCGTGTCTGCCCAGGCACCGGAGTTGGGAAAAGCAGATGGAAGACAGGCCAGGCTCCCTGTAGACAAGCAGCAAGAATGGCCATTGGAAGCTTAGCCAGGAAGCGGAAGCCGGCAGGGCTGGCTACTGTCAGTCTGGACAGAGGGCCAGGGGAAGGCCAGGCCAGACCGGCGCTCTTTGACAGCAATGCAGGTGCAGAGAACTGACTTCTCAGAGTACCTGGAACCGACTGAGCGCAAGGAATTGACTCAAAACAAATACACTCATAAGATACTGATAATAATAACGGTAATGGCGGTGGCTGTAATGCTGATGATGATGGCTGATCTTTATTTTGGACCTCCTTTGTGCCCAGGCCTCAGCCAAATCGTTTGCATGAATTGTCTCCACTATTCCTCCCGGCAGGTCTGTAAAGTAGGTATGCGTTTACTTCACATGGTGCAGAGGAGGGAACTTACCCTGAGAAGGCTAGTTAAGTTGCTCAAGTTACACAGCTAGTAACCTGGATGGTCTTACACTAGACCCGGCACTCCTCTCCAAGCCTTCTATTTCTTATTACATGGTGCATAATCACCCAGAGGCTCAGGCCAAATTCCCTGGGGGTCATCCTTTAGTTCTCTTATTCAAACATTGCATAACTCATTTATCAGCAAGTCCTGTAAGTCTTACCTTAAAACGTTCTCAACATGGCCACTTTATCATCTTCTGCCAATCCACCAGTTATCAGCTAGAATGAGCTAGGTTATGCCTTAGTGACAAACAACTCCCAACTTACAGTGTCTTAAAGGAAGAAAAGTTTATTCCTTTCTCTTGCTACATATGCATTCAGGTCCGTGGGGGGCTCTGCTCCATGTTATTCTCACTTGTTGACCCCAAGAAGAATATATCTTCCAAAAAGGGGTCCTAGTGGTTAACGGGACTCAATTCATAACCAGTCTAGCAGCCATTGTTTGCAGAGGTCCCTAAGCAGGCTGCATCTCAGGGAAAAGCCACAGGCCGGGCTGCTGCCTCCTGAGCTCTGCTCTGCTGCTGAGTACACGGGATAAGAGAGCTCCTCAGAGTGTCATTCAACCAATAAGACCAAAACTTTCCCTGTTCAACCAGAGCTCCACAGCTGAAACCTCATTTGCATCTTTACCAACCAATTAGAGCAGCTCCATTCCAGCCAATCAGACAGAGTTTTTTTGGACCAATCAAATTGAGGATTTGGAGTTTTCATTTGCATGAGAACAGACCAATAAGGGGTGGGAGGAAGTTCTCCCTCAGAGCCAGCCTCACCTCTGGCTCCAGGGAGTGGGGAGTGTGGGGAGTGTTTCTGTTGAGGTGGAGTTTCCCTGACAAGCTGTGACGCCTCAGAGCCCTGCCATCCCACAGAACTGTTTCTCGGTTGAGCTGTTTTCACTGGGTAAAGTCTCTTTCTACCTCACCATACCCCAAATTGGGGAACTCCTGTTAGCACTGAATTGGCAATGATGACCTTTCGGTTGACACACTCAAGGAATCCAGACGGACAGAATTTCTAGATTGTATGACAGAGAACAGGTAAATTGTGCTCACGCTCTTTCTACTTCTCACATTATTCTGGTTGAAGCAAACTACAGGTCTGTGCCTAATTCTACAGGGTTGAGAAGTGAAATCCTACCATAGACCCAAGAGGAGACCTCGAGACAGGTGGGCAGCATGCATTCCTGGCAGTTACTGCAGATCCAGTTTCTAGTCTCCCTTGCACAAAGTACTTTAAAAGCTTCAAACTGGTCCCCTGCTTCTGCTGTTGTCCTATAATCCCTTCTCCATGTAACAGCCAAAATGATCTAAAATGTAAATCGGATCACATTACTCCAGGGCTTGAAGTCCTAAGTCAAGCATGTCAAACTCGCGGCTCAGCCAATATAACGGTATGTAAGAAACACTTTAATAAAAATTCTGTAACTTAATTTTTACAATATCCTGTTATATATAATTATTAATAACGAACTATAATGTTCGCTAATGACTGATGACTATAATCATGCTGCATTCATTTCCCTTACACACCTTACGCACAGGCGCACCATTTCTCTCCACTAATACTAGCAGCGAATATTTTAGCAGCTGATTGCCACGTCATTAGTCTTGTACTGACTTGTTTGGTGTGTGCAACAGGAAATATTTTGCTTTCAGAGAACAAGAAAAATAGGTTTATTTGCGTTACGCTTATTAATCTGTGCAGTTATTCAGTGACTGATAAGTTAATGTTCAAGAAAAAATATTAATTTTTATGAAAATGTTCTTTTATTTTATGTTAACAATTACTCATTTATTTCAGCCCTTTGTATTCAACATGTCTCTATCGAAATAAACCTACGTTTCTATGAAAATTGAAGCTTTTGTGTTTTTTTTTTGCTGCCCACATAAACTTGAACCTTGTTTATTTGGCCCATGTTAGCCTTTGAGTTTGACGTGCTTGTCCTAAGTGATTTCCATCATGTTAAAACCCTGGTCTACAGGCTCCAAAACAAGGGCAGTAAACAACAGTCCTCTGGCCAAATCTGGACTAACATCTGTCTTTGTCAATAAAGTTTTATTGAAACACAGCCACCACCATTTATTTACATGTTGCCTAGGGCTGCTTTCATGGTACAACAGCAGAGCTGAGTAGATTCCACAACGACTGCATGCCCACGAAGCTCGCATTGCACAAGCTGGCCCTTACAGAGCATGTGCTGACTCCGGCCCTAAGCGACCTCATCTCCTCTCACTCCTGCTTGCTCTCTTGCTATCGGCATGCTGGACTGACTGTCCCCCGACCGCCCAGCTCACGCCCACCTCAGGACTACTGCACATTTTGTCCTCCTGCCTGAAGCCTCTTCCTCCTTTGTTAACACTGCTCATTCCGTCCTGTCTGTCTGGTTTCTTCTCCGATGGGGTACTGCCTGACCCCTTACAATAGCACACACACAAGCCTGTCATTGTTCAATCCATTCTTCTCTTTACCTGAAGTTGGATTACAGGGTTTATTCATCTTCTCTGATGTTAAAGTCTGGAGCTTTGGGGTGGGGACTGCAGTGGTCCCAGTGCCTTGAAAATCTTCTCTTAAAATCTGTGAGTCTGTGTCTCTCATTTGAAGCTGACCAGTACCCTCCTGGGGAGGAAATTTTTAATTTTTGGCCTTACTCTAAAGAGAATATATTTCCATGAGATTTTTAAGATGGCTTTATGTCTGAGGATTTTAATTTTTGCATTTGAGGGTCAAGAACAATAGTGGTATTATTATGCCTTTTTAAAAACACTTCAAGCAAATTCCGGTCATCTCTGGGAGGCAACTTTGAACATCTCTGAGGTCCCCAGGGAGAAAACCTTCTGTAACTTCGAAGCCAAATAGGATTTCTGGAAAGGAAGTTACAGTCAATTGAAAACTTTCAGTGGAGCGTGAAGAGCAGAGGGTTCCCTGTGGTGGGGCTGCAGCTGGGCCTGCCCAGGCGAGACAGGCCCTTCCCGGGGGAGGGAGACCGCACAGACAGCGCGGTGGGCATGCTGGAGTCTGGCGGAGCTCAGGCACCAGCTCGGAAGATGCCTGGATTTCCCCCTCGTCCTTGCTGTAGGCCTGGCCATTTTCAAATGATGTTAGGTCAGTGATCAGCAAACTTCGGCTCTCGAGCCACATGCGGCTCGCAAGCTGCGGTTTGCCACTCTGTTGACTAATGAGTTTGACGACCACTGGGTTAGGTGATTAAGACCAGAAAGATAGGCCAAATATGAACTAAGTGAGACTCTGGTCGCCTTTTCCCTAACAGAGATGTTCTGAAATACAGCAGAAGCAAAGAGCCAAGGCCCCCTAGGGTTGGGGTAGGGTCTTCAGAGCCCCTGGCCCAGTCCTACCGCAGGGAATCCCTGACTCCACCTTCCCTGCTTGGCTTCCAGGGATACCAAGGTGCCAAGATGCAGGGGCGCCCGAAGGTGCCTCTGCCTGTCTGCCAGCTGCCTCCCTGGACTTTCCCACCACGGGCACGTGGCCTCCTGAGATGGTGGAAGTACAGCAAGTCCATACAGACATGGACGTGTGCCTACGGGGGAATCAGGAGACACAGCTTGGGAATCTGGCACACATATCTCATTAAACAAGCTTTCAAACTGAGAACGCAAGGTGTCCATTGATCCTAGACCCAGCTGGCCACGTGCACCGACAGAAATGGCTTGTGAGCCGAGAAGGGGACTGAATGCAGTTTCCTCTGCTTTGCGCCAAACACTGCTGTTCCCCTTGGAGTAGCACTGCGGAGTTAGACACCAGAGCCCCACATACTCTATGCACGCCCCTCACTCTTGAAATTGGTGTGAGAATTCTCTGAGCCCCAAATGTCCTCTCCTGCAGCCACAATTGCCCAGCACCTCAGCAGGACATCTGCAAAGCCTGGTGTCACATGTCATGTTCCTGTGCCCAGCTCAGCAGGATAATCAGGCTCCCCTGTGTCTGTCCCTGACCAAGCCTGGCCATCCCCACTTCTGTGCTGACCCCTCCCCCCCCACCCCTGATCTGGGTTCCCTTGAAGAAGGATAGGTCCCACCTCTATGTGGCCTCTGATTCATGCCCCCCCGCCCCCCTCCCCCACCTGAGCCAGCCTGAGTGGGATTTCGCTGTCTATGAAGTGGGGTTATTGTCAGTAAGCTTTCAGCCAAACTCATGTCCTTTCAAAGCACTGGTTCAGGATTTGTTGACTGACGTAGGTAGCTTGTTGGTGGTTAAAACTATGCTTTTTATGTATTATACCTAATTATGAGAATAATGCCACGAGGATGTCAACACCAGGAAGAAATTCTGTTTTTCTTGTTACATTAAATGAAATCAAAACGACTGAGCTCTTTAGACCAGGAGGAAAGTCAGTGTGAAGGTGCCGTGGGGGATGGAGCTACGGGACCTGCGCAGGGGTGCTGAGGACCCCAGGGGATGCCCTCAGAGTGACTGACCGTCCACTCTCGCTGGGCACTGCCCAGACCCTCCTTTACTCACAGCTCTGCCTGCCCTAGCCTCTTTAGTCTACTGAAGGGGAACCATGGCCCACGATGCTAACGCAATGTCCAAGGAATGTGTCAGACTGGCGGGCTGGGAATCACAACCAGCCCCTTAGATTCCTCCCGCTGTGCTCCCAGGCCTGCTGCCGCTCTGGCGCAGCCAATGCCTGGGGCTCAGGTGTTCCCAAGCGCCTGTTTTGAGATGGGCGTTACAAAGAGAGTTGCCTTGGACAAAAGCAGATGTAAGCCAGGCTCCTGGACTCACAGACCTCTGACTGGAGACTCGCGTAGCTCCCGGGACCTTGGCTTCCTTCCTGTGTGGGGACAGTGCTGCCCAATGCAAAGGGCCCGGGCGTCTTCCCGGCTCTTTTCTGCAGGTCCTGGAGTGGACTCAGTGCTGACAGTCCAGGGGTTTGCCCCAGGCCAGTGCCCAGTGGAGCCCATCTTCCCCCTGTCCCTTTCTGGCCCTGGGCTCCCTGGGGTCCGCGCTGGGAGCCAAATGCCCTCGCAGTCATTCTGTGGAGCATCCTTTCCTAGGGCAGCCATCGTGTGGCCTCTTCTTCCCTCCCTGCAGATTCCCGGGGATGCTTGTCTAGCTGGGAAACATAGCAAATAGTGTAACCTACAAGCTTGATCTGCTTAATGTGAAATTGAAACACTTGAGCTCAGCTGGCCCTGGGCCCATAGCTCTTTTTAGACTGTTTTGAAAAATATGTTAGGCTAAACAGAAACCTTTCCTCATAATTTGTAAACCCCTTTGTATAAAGGAAGTGCAGGCCCTCTGTCTTCAACACATTTACCTGAAGTCACTCAAGTTCTTCAAGAGCGAGTGGATGTTCTGATGGCTCCCGTCTCCGCACAGGAGTGGCATCGACCTTAGAGTGAGCAGACCTTGGCTTCCTAAGGCCTGCGAAGGAGCCAGAGCCCCAGTCCAGCAGGTTGCGACAGGCGGAAGTGCCTTCTTTGGCTAATACTTATGATTCTTCTTTCAAATTCCATGTCCCTTTGAAGGAACAATTCAGCAAGAGTCACTGATTTCTTTCTCCAAAAAGCCTTCTTAAAGCCAAATTACCAACACAATTCTAGTGAGGTCCATAGATGTTTTTGCAGTGAAATCTGACATTGGGCAAATCCGCCTGACTTCGTGTTATTTTGTGGGTTTAGAATTGGATTAGAAGTCAGGGCAGGCCCAGGCAATGGCTTTGACTTTTTCTGTAGCCTCCAGAGGTTTGTAGATGTCTTGGTGCCGCTAAGACGATTTCCAGCCGAGGGTGAACCACTCAGATTAGTGGGAGGAGCTTAACAGGACAGGGACGTGTCCTAGTGGAGCAGTGACGACCGTCAGCAGCTCAGGTCCTAGTGAGGATGATTCAAAGCTGTAGATTTGAGCCTCAGGATTTCTGAGTAATTGGCTGCAGGCTTGATTCTGGTTCATTCCCACAGAAACTGCCTCTTCCTTTGGTCTCCTTGTGAGGATGAAACCAGCTCCAGCAGGCCCTGGAGAGGCCCTGTCTCCATGGTTCCTGGTGCATCCAACTTACAACTTGAATGTGGTTAGTGCAGTTTCATATTTGTCAACGGAAGAAGGTATGAATGCCCAACACCCTTTTCTTTTCTTTTTTTATAGAAAAGGTCTCAGGTAGGTAGCTCCCCTTTTCAGGATGATGCCAGAATGTCCTCCCTAGCCTTCTGACTGCTCTAAGCCATGTCTGCATTTGGAAATCAGCTATCGCAATGGCAAAAGAACTATTGTGTTTGGAATTCTCAAGAACTTGTTTAATGGCTACTTCCAGATTCTCCCTTGAAACATAGATAGAGTCAATTCCCTTATTGGCTGAACATGGAGGGATCAGTTAAGATGGAAGTGTCCTAGATCTGTAATTTAACCTGCCAAGATGAGAGGGGAGACAATGAAAAGACCAGAGGTGAGTAAGGGGGTTATCTAGTAAAATAGGAGAAACAATGTGTCCAGGTGGGATGGGACTGTGGGCAGAGGCATCCTAGGCCAGGCAATGGGGCATCCCTGGCTTCCACATACATTATGAGTCTGGTTTGTGCCCAATGGTCACCCACAGCGACAGGCACTGATGACATTCAGGCCTCCAGAAGCCTGGGTGGCAGGTGGTAGGCCGGCCCAGACCCCCAGCAAGATTCAGGGCTACGTCTCCATCCTTGAGGAGCTACTTTCCTGAGCAAAAGTTAACTCTAGCTCAAGAGGAGCTGGGCCTAGTTGAGAACGGATGCTTAGGAATAAGGGACAGGCCAGTGTCCTCTATTTGAAATCAGGACTGGGTTGTGAGAGCCGAGTGGGGCATAGCCTTCCTGCACCCAGCTTCTCTTCTCACTGGGTGTGGCTATTACTTAACATGCTTGACTGTTTGGAAAGAAAAGCAGAACACAACGGGACCAGGCCTGCACTTTTTCCTTGTGCCATGTCCTTCCAGGAGGAAGCTGCATGGATTGCCTTTTGCACCTTTTGCAGACTCAGGGTCACCTGACATGTCAGGGTTGGTCTGGTCATTGGCTTCTGCTGCTGTGACAACCACCTAATGGATGCTTCATTGTGCTGTCTTTGGCCTTTCCCGACTTAGTGCTGGGAATCCTGCGGGGGAAGAAAAGACATCTACTTAGAAGGGCTCCTGGTGGCTAACTGGGCTCAAATTTTAAAAAACAGCCTAGCGGCCATTGCACAGGGCCTCTCAGGCAAACTGCATTTCACTTCACCGAGAAGCCTGTGCTCAACTGCCCGCCTGCCCTATGTTCCTGCCATCTGAGCCAGTTCTTATACAAGAGTTCCTGGGACCCTATTTCAACCTATAGGACTGAGGCTTTTCCAATCCAATTAGAGCTGTGTAGCTCTGGCCAATCAAAGTGGCTCTCTTCTAACCAGTCAGGACAGTGCCCTTTGGACCAATCAAACTTCAAGTATTTGGAGTCCTCATTGGCATGAGGGTGGACCAATCAGGGACCAGGGCCAGGGATATCTGTCCATTAAAGCCAACTTCCCTCTGGCTGAGAGATACTGAAGACGGTGTCTCCCTGGCTGAGCTAAAGCACTGGAGGTGTCACACTCTGAGGGCCAGACCAGCGAAGAGCAGAGCTGTATGGTGCAGAGGGGCAGGGCCCAGGCTACCTCACAGCCACCTGGTGTCACAATTGAGCTGTTTTGTACTGAAAACGTTTTCTTCTCCGTTGTCCCCCAAACTGGGGATTCCTGTTGCCATTGAACTGATGCCAACAACCTGACCTACCATCTGTTGACAGTGCTCAGGAGAGCCCAGAGAAGTAGACCCCCCTTTCGTACTTATGGACGAGAATGTGTACACGTACATAAGTGAATGACAGTGAGTGACTAGTCAAAGGCTAAATGCCCTGTTCCTGCTCGTCTCCATTGCTTCATGTTCTCAGAGCCAGCGGGAAACCTAAGGTATATGTACCACATTCTGAGCCTCAAACAATAAATTGGAAAGAAACAGAAAAGCCAGGAGCTAAAAGTTCCTAACCACAAGGAATATAAAAATAGTTTCCTAAATATCAACCAGGCAGAGGGGAAATTCAAAGTTAATTTAAGTAAAATGCATTTAGGAAAATAATTGAAATGCAGATACTCTAATGAAGTGTGTGGACTCAGGCCAAATCGTTCTCAGAGGGAAAGTAATTTCTTTAAATGGCAATTTTAATGAAAATGCTAAAGGAGCTTTAAGGACCTAAACAGTTAACAAAGAAACAAACGCACTGGCTCACAGAACAAGCCACAAAGAAAGAGACAGAGATAACAGAGAAATGAACTAGAGAGACAGCAAATTACCTTGCAGGGGTCAATTCCTTGGAAAAAATGTGTTTGCCAAATTGACAAGCCATAGGAAATATTTGAGAGAGAGAGAGAGATAGAGAGAGAGAGGGAAAAGTTGGAAAACTTTGACATGGAAAGGCGCTGATGAAACAGTTAAACCATTTCAGAGTTTGAGACATGGGCGCACACTGTGAGAAGTTAGAACCATGGCCCGGAGCAGCTGCTGCATCTGCCGCACATCTCACTCTCAGCTCCACCTGCCTGCAGTGAGGACCCGTAACTTCTTTTTTTTTTTCCAATTATGTTTTTTTAAATTTTTATTGATTAAGGTATTACAAATGTGTCCTTATCCCCCCATTGTCCCCTCATCCCCCCAGTCCTGCCCTCACCCTCACCCTGTTGTCTGCATCCATTGCTTATGCTTAATATGCATGCATACCAGTCCTTTGGTTGATCTCTCCCACTTAGCCCCACCCTCCCCTACCTTCCCTCTAAGGTCTGAGCATGTTGTGCCTGTTTCCTGGGGAGGATGGGGTTAGTCTGCCTCTTAACGTGTTTGCAAAGCTGGAGTGAGTCCAGCCGTGTGGCGCAGGGGACATTGCGGTGGCAGAGCCAGGGGGCGAGGCCCTCCAAGCTCCATGATCCCATGAGTTGCACTTGCAGCACCCCGGAGGCCAGCCGCTCTTTCCCATCTTATAGAGAAAGAAGTAGGGAAGGGTGAGGAAATTGTTCAAGGTCATTCAACTTTCTTAGGAAGGTTTTCCAAATGGGGCTCAGAGCTGTCACGGAGCTGAAGGACTGGGCACGTTTCCCTGAAGAAGAGAAAACTCGGGAGGGCCTCTCCGTGTGCCCGGGGTAGCTGACACCCAGGGGTGAGAGCTAAAGGGACGCACACTGTGATGGCTCGCTTCCTGTGTCAACCTGATTGGGCTGAGGGTGCCTGGCAGCAGGTAGCACATTACTTCCGGGTGGTCTTTGAGGTGCTTCCAGAAGAGATGAGCGTTCGAGTCGCTAGACTGAGTAAAGGAGGCCCCTCCAGTGTGCTGAGGCCTGAAGGGAACTGGGGCGGGGGGGGGGGGGGCGGGGAGGCGGGCACTGGCTCTCTGCCTGTGCGGACAGCATGCTCTCCTCGCTGCCCTGGCCGTGCGCTCCTGGCTCTCAGGCCTTTAGGGTTAAACAGTTTGGACGCCATTGCAGATGGCAGGTGGTGGGACTTCTCAGCCTCGGCAACCACATGGGCCAATCGCTCATAAGAAATCTCTTTCTGTGGGTCTTCATATTATTGCTTCTGTGTCTCTGGAGAACCCCGGCAAAAGCATATTCAATGCATATGGGTGTGGCTCAAATGCTCCTGCATTTAACCACCATCTTCTATCTCCTTGAGTATTTCCCCCTTTCCCTCCTGGCTTCCAAGTTTGGGGTGAGGAGGAAATGGTTTATCCTGACTTCTGGGTTTCTAAAAACCTTAGCCTGTTTTGAAGCCCACATGTCGTGCCTCTGGGAGAAAAACTGCCTCCACTAAGGAAAAGAGGGACTTCAGCCAGAGGCTAGAGCATCACCGGGGTGGTGAAGCAGGTGTGGGGGGAGGGGGGCCGGCATGCCAAGGGCAAAGGAAAATGCTGAGACTGGAGATGCCTACCTTTGGCGCAGAGTCTGGTGGGCCTCACAAGTCCTGTGCCCAGCATGCCCCTCAGAGACACCGGCAGGCTCCCGGGACGCCCAGTGACGGCCCGGTGGGCTGGGCCAGCTCTGAGTCTGCAGGAGCCGCAGCAACAGAGGTGAGGGCCTCTGCAGAGAACATGTGGAGCCGAGATCAGGAGGGATTGTGCCCTCAAGAAGCAGGTGCTGCCTCCACCTAAGCCCTCCAGAGAATAATCACAGCCTCCGGGGGAAAGAGAGCATTCCAATGACCAAACGTAGTTTTCCACATCCTTAACAGTGTGAGGCTTCCCACCAGAAATTAAATAGAATTAGTTTCTAGACTGAGAATTCACCTCCCGTGTTAAGGACATTTTCCCCCTACCAGTTAGAGGTACTGAATGTAGAGGTTCCTTGTCATTGGAATGTTCCAGAAGGTTTTAGGTGAGCCTCTGCCTGGAAGAAAGGAACATGCTGGCTGGAGATTGGCCACCTGGACACTCTGTGATTGTATGATCTCAAACAGGTGGAACGGTGACACCTGGCAAGAGGGTTTCAGGAGGAAGCCTGGAATTTTCTGACCCCAAAATGCCTCCTCCTATCGCCTAAATTGCCTGGTTATTGCTTCATTTCTGAGGGAAAGGCCAGAGGATATATGAGGCTGAAGGGAGATAGCGGGTCTGGAATTGAAGAGAGATGGTGACAAAGAGAGGTGAGTGTCAGGCAATGAGCAAGTGGCTGGCATGTGGGCGTCCTACAGCACATGTGAGTGGACGGGTTTGCCCAGTCGAGGGGGCTGGCTATGGGGAGAGCAGGTGTGCACAGGGGACTGATGGGGGGCGCAGGTGATGAGGACGACTGGCGCCAGGTGTGTGCGGGGGCATGTGGCGTGGGCCAGCTGGAGGGGCGAGTGGAGGCTGCGCTGGAGTGACCGTGTTCAGAGATGAGGTGCCTGTCCTGGTGGGCCCGTGGGTTTCTTCTGTGAAAAGTAGCCCCTCCGTGGGTATTTGGAAATGTAGCGGATTAATTTTAAAAGTGATCTCTTTTGCAATTATGTGAGCTTTTTCAATCTGAGGACACTTGTCTTTTTTCAATTCTGGAATATTATCAGCCTCTTATCTTTTTAAATACTGTCTTTCTTCTCTCATCATAGAATTCCTGTTAGCTGCACGTTAGAGATTCTTAACCTGTGCCTCGTGTCTGTTAACCTACGTCATATTTTCCACCTTTTTCTTTGCTTTCTCTACTGACCAGGCTGTAAGAGACTTCACGGTCTGGTTTCTCAGTCATCAGTGCTTGATTCTGTTCAGTCCCCTGTTTATTCTCACCGTCTGTGTCTATTTCAATGAACATACTTGCACTTTGTATTTCTAATTTTGTGTGTGTACCTGTTCTAGTTCATATTCTCTGATGTTTGATTTACAACCTCCCATTCTTATTTTATGGCTGGACTCCTTCCTTTGCTTCCTTAGGGATTTTAAGCTTCCCCGTTTTAAAGTTCTTTTAGATTAATTTTAATTTCCGTTTTCTCTGGAGGTTGGCTCTCCACTTACCGTCATTCACAGGGTTTGTTACCTGTCATTCACGGTGTTTCATTGTTTGGCTGCTGGGCTCACACTGCTGCGAGTTTTATGTTTTCGGTTGCTATTTTACAAGTTTTCTTTCCAAGTTCTCTTCTCAGTGCCGGGTGGTTTTCCGAGCAGCCGCTCCGATGGCGGGCATGGAGAGCAAGCCCTAGAGAAGGGCCCTGGGGAAGCGGCGGCCCAGCCCTGACCAGCAGCCGGCAGCGCCCAGATGCGCACACCCAGCGGCCGTTCACATGGAGTAAAGCGCCCACAGGCCCTGGGATTGTGCAGGGAGACGCCACGGCCGCCCATTCCCAGCTTTCTGATGTCTTCCACCCGGGCAGTCACCAGAGCCGGCGCCGAGGCGTTCCTGGGATCAACTGACGCAGACTCCCCACAGTCTCCCCTGTGTGTGTGTGTGTCTGTGTGTGCCTGTGTGTGCCTGTGTGTGTCTGTGTGTGTGCCTGTGTGTGCCTGTGTGTGCCTGTGTGTGTCTCTGTGTGTCTTTGTGTGTGTCTGTGTGTGTCTGTGTGTGTGTTGTGTGTGTGTCTGTGTCTGTCTGTGTGTCTGTGTGTGTGTTGTGTGTGTGTGTCTGTGTGTGTGTCTGTGTGTCTGTGTGTCTGTGTCTGTGTGTGTGTCTGTGTGTGTCTGTGTGTATGTCTGTGTGTGTGTCTGTGTGTGTCTATGTCTGTGTGTCTGTGTGTGTGTGAGTGTGTGTGAGTGTGTGTGAGTGTGTGTGTGTCTGTGTGTGAGTGTGTGTGTGTCTGTGTGTGTCTTTGTGTGTGTGTGTCTCTGTGTGTGTGTCTCTGTGTCTGTGTGTCTGTGTGTGTGTCTGTGTGTCTGTGTGTGTCTGTGTGTGTGTCTGTGTGTGTCTGTGTGTCTGTGTGTGTCTGTGTGTCTGTGTGTGTGTGTCTGTGTCTGTGTGTGTGTCTGTGTGTGTGTCTCTGTGTGTGTCTCTGTGTGTGTGTGTGTCTGTGTGTGTGTCTGAGTGTGTGTGTCTGTGTGTGTGTGTCTGTGTGTATGTCTGTCTGTGTGTGTGTCTGTGTGTGTGTCTGTGTGTGTGTCTATGTGTGTGTCTGTGTGTGTCTGTGTGTGTGGGGGGGCGGAGGGGTGATTAGAATACACTAGTTGGGGCTTTCCTGCCTCCAGGTTGCCTCCTGTCTGACAGTCGCTGGAGTGCCGGCGTCCTGACAGACACCAGAGATGCGCCGTGTGCAGCGGGGCCTGTCTGCTTCTGGCAGCCCCTCCCACCACCCGGAGACTGAGTGTGGCCACTGTCCTCGCGTCAGAACTTTCCTGGATTTCGAACAGCCCAGGGGTGGGTTGCACTGTTATTGGATGTGACTTTCCAAAACCACTCTTCACGCTGAGTTTACATCACTGTCGGCAGCCCTCCCCGGTTTCAGAGGATTTCGCAAACACACACATGAGCCTTCGCACATTTCCTCTCTGATATGTGACCCCCGGGGTTCAGTAACACTGGAAAATTCTCATCTTGGCACACAGGTGCCCAGGGTCACTGGTGCGCTGCAGACCACGCTTGAAGCCTCTCCTGCTAAAACCTCCTCACCAAAGCGAAGATCCAAGGCCACCAGGGGACTGACCCGCTCAGCCAGCCAGGTCCTTGGGGGAGCGTCCAGGCCTCCTCCTGCGGCTCAGTGCGTTACATCGAGCAGAACTGCCCAGCTCCTTCCCCAGCCTCGCATGTGCCTGGCGGCTAGTGACTAAGGGGGACACTTTAACCCAAGAAATCAACCTCTCCATTGTTACCTTCCAAGAATGGCAAAGGGATAAGGAGCAAAATGGCCCATTTTCAGTGGTTCCAGTTCCAAAACATGACGATCCGCATGCACTCTGGGTTTTCAAAGTAGATGGAACTGCTTTTCTAAACGTTTCAAGTCTGGAAAATTTCAAAGGTACTTGGCTAAGCAAGTCCTCCCAATTTTTAAATCCTGGTCTATTTTAAGAGAAATGCAAGCCACCCGTTTCTGACTTCCTTATACTTGATTTGTCAAAACACTCTTGTAAGAGGTGTTTTTTGTCCAAAAATCCATGTGCCCTGTTGGAAGCATTGCACCCTAAGGCAGGGAGCTTGTCCTCAGTCCCAGCCTCTGACCTCAGCACCAGGTCTCGTCCCCCACTAACCCCCCCCCCCCCCCGGGGTCTCCCAGGTCCTAGCCAGGGCTGCCGGCTTTTGTGGTTGAGAGGTGGGCAGGTCATGTAACAGAAGAAGCTGTGGCTGGCTGGCCTCTGATCCCCACCCAAGCCTGAGAGGGTTAGCAACAAACCTTGAACACCCTTCCCAGAGGAGGGAAATGGAGCCTTGTGCAATCACTGCATCTGTGTTCCTGTGACTTTACATACTGGAGTGCAGCATGACACACGAAGGCGTTGTTCTGTGGTTCCTCCTAGTCTGCTGTGTAGGGGTCTGCACTCCTTTGAATGATATCTAAAATCACAAATCACCCTTTAAAATAGTTCTAAGTTGCATCCTTTAAATAATATTTTAAAATTGAGGAAGAATTTACATGTAGTGAAACGTACAGGTCTTAACTATATAAATTGAGGAGTCTTGACACACGTATGTACCCATACTAGTGTAACCAACAACGCAATCAAGTTACAGACTATTTCCATCATCCCCAAATGTATACTAGTACTTGTGTCCCCTTCCAGTCAATTGCCATTACCCATAAGCAACTGCTGTTCTGATGTCTTCACTGTGGCGGGGTGTCTAAGATGGGCTCTAAGGATCCCCACTTGAGTATTCATGCCCTTGCGTGATCCCCTTCACTAGTGTGTGGGCTGTGCTGAGTGACTTGCTGCCTCTTCTGCGGTTAGTGTCCTAGGAGACTGACTCGTATTTTGCTCATCATCTCTTACACTCTCTGCCAGAGCCCCAGCTCCGATGGCTGCCAACTGCCAAGGGAGAGGCCTAGAGGAGAGGCTCAGAGGGCAAGGACTGATGTCTCCAGTTAACAGCCACCAAGCACCTGAGATCTAGCAACAGCCACACCCAGCGAGCTTGGGAACAGAAGTTCCCCAGTCAAGCCTTGAGTTGACTGCAGCCTCGCCAACACCTTAGAGCAGCCTTCAGAGAGTCTGAACCAAAGGCATCCGGCTAAGCCAGTCCTGGAGTCCTGACCCTCAGGAACTAAGCTTATGCATGCTTGTGTTTTTTCTAAACTGATAGTTTTTGGCTTAATTTCTTATGCAACAATAAATGATTAAATCAATCACCGTGGATTTGTTTTGTCCTTGAACTTCAGAAAAATGAACTCGTACAGTATATAGGTATTCTTTTATGCCTGACTTCAGTTGTTTAACAGTATGCCTGCAAGATCCATTCATGTTTTTGTGTGTCAGTAGGTTATTCTTTTTCATTGATTAGTACATTTCATCACATGAATATGTGACAATTTATTTTTATCCTTTGTCCTATTCATAAATATTTGGGTTGTTTCCATTTTATGGATTTTTAAATAAAAAATGAATAGAGGAGCTATGAACATACTTACACAAGTATTTATGTGAACATATGTTTTTTTCTCTTGGATAAATATTTAGGAGTCCAATTGCTGGGTCATTGTTGGTTAATCTTAGAAGAAATTCAAAATAGGTTCCAAAATGTCTGCACCATTTTGAACTTCTTTTTGTGAAGGATCTACACAAGGTTTCCTATACTCTTCTCTCCTCCTTTTTGAGCTTATTTAGGTGGAAACTTAGATTGCTGATTTTAAATCTTCTTTCTAATCTAAATATTTAAAGGTATAAATTTCCTCTTAGTACTGCTTAATTTCATCCAACAAATATTTATAGAGTATTTTTGTTTTTAAGAATCATTCAGTTTAAAATATTTTATAAATTTTCTTTCCTCCCTGGTGATAGATTATTTTTAAGTATTCTACTTAATTTTCAAATATTTGGGATTTTTCTATATATTGTTATTGATTTCTAATTTTACTATAATCAAATAATGTACTTTGTTATATTTTAATGTTTTAAAATTTATTGAGGCATTTTATGGCCCAGCATCTGACCTGTCTTGTAACTGTCCCATGACCGCTTGAAGATAATGTATATTGGGTACCTGTTTGGGGTAGTGTTCTATTAATATTACTTTAAGTTGATTGTTAATTTTGTTCTAACCTTCAATAAGAACAAAACTATCTTACTAAGGTTTTTCTTTTCTTTTTTTTTTTTTTTTTTGGCCTTATCCTATTAATTACTAAGAAATTGTTGTTAAAATATTCAGCTATATGTACAGTTTTCTATTATTCTCTGTCAATTTTTGCTATATATATTTTGGACTCTTTTAGGTGGTGCATATAATTTTTGAATTATTATGTTTTATTGATGAGTTGACCACTTATTGTTATGAAATTGTACCTCTGTATCTCTGTTAATACTTTCTGTCTTGAAATTGATTTTTTTTCTAATTTTAATATGGACATTCTTTCTTATGTTCCCTATTTGCATAATGTATATATTTTTTATCTTTTTACTTTCAAGCTCTTAGATATTTATAGTTTAAGTGCATCTCTTATAGTCAGCATACAGTTAGATCTGTTTAATTTTCCATTCTGATAAGTTCTGTTTTGATTGGAATGTTCAGTTCAATTACATTTAATATAGTTATTGATAGATTGGATTGAAATCTACCATTTTGTTTTCTAGTTGTCCCGTCTATTTGGTCTACTCTTATGTTCCTGATTTTTGTCTTTTTTTTTGTATTGTTGTTGTTGTTAATTGAATTTTTTTTGAGTATTCCATTTTAATTTATTTGCTCTTTAGTAACAAATCTTTGTGTTGGTTTTTAATGATTTCTCTAAAGATAATAATATGCATCTCAATCATAGTCTACATAAAATTAATATAGTAACTTCGTGAAAGAGATGACTCTTAAAAAGAAATTTCATTTTTATGCTATTTTCACCATAAATTTTACATCTTTATATGTAGTAAATGTAATGTAAGAGAATAGAAAAGAAGTGAACATATATTGATAAAGAATAGAGAAAAGGTTATATATTTTTTTATTTTACATTTATATTATACTTATATATATTATATTATATTATATTACATTATTTGTGTTATATTACCGTATTTTCCAGCGTATAAGACAACTTTTTAACCCAGGAAAATCTTCTATATGCCCAGTCATCTTATACGCCGGAAAATACGGTATATTATTTTAATAAAAATAATATATATTCTTTAATTTTTATTGAAGAATATATGATTTATTAAAGAAAAATAAATAACATTGTATTTTTTAATCTATATGTAATATTATATTACATTATAATTAGTATGTATAAGGATGTAAAATTTATGATGATAATAGCACAAAAATGAAATTATATTCATTCCAAGATACAAGTTTCTATCTGTTGTTATTTTCTTTCAGCATGAAGAACTTTCTTAAGTATTTCTTGTATGGCAAGAAATTCTTGCAGCTTGCTATTATGTTAGAATATCTTTATTTTACCCATATATTTAGAAGATAGCTAGGTATAAAATATAAACTGACACCTTTTCCCACATAGTATTTAAAAGTTGTTCCATCATCTGGCTTCAATAACCTATAATAATAAACTAGCCATGATTTCAATCATTGTTCTGTGTATGCAATGTGTCTATTTTTAAACTGCTTTAAAGTTTTTCACCGTATCTTTAGTTTTTGGCAGTTTGAGTATCATCAGACTGCATGTGGTTTCCTTTGCATTTATCTTGCTTGTGATTTGCTAAAATTCTTGAATCTATGTTTGTGTTTCACTAAATTTGGAAAAATTGGGGGTATTATTTCTTTGAGTATTTTTTTCGGCCCCATTCTCTCTTTTAATTTTCTGGCATTCAAACTATACTCATGCTAGACTGCTTGAAATTATCCCACTGGTGACTGTTTCTTATTAACTTTATTTTTATTATTTACACTATTACAGATGTCTCCATTCCCTACCCCCACATTGTCCCACTCCCCCCCTTTCCTCTGGCCATCAACACACTGTTGTCTGTGTCTATGGATTCTGCATATGTGTTCTTTGGCTAAGCCCTTCACCTTCCTTCATCCAGTCCCCCCTCCCCGCTCCTCTCTGACAGCTATCTCTTCCATGTATCTATGCCTCTTCAATGTATTTTTGTTCATTAGATTCCACATATGAGTGAGATCATATGGTTCTTGTCTTTATCTGATTAGCTTAGCATAATGCTCTCCAGGTCCATCCATGCTGTCACAAAAGGTAAGAGTTCTTTTTTTTTAGGGCCAGGTAACATTCCATTGTGTAAATTTACCACATTGTTCTATCCAATCAACTATTGCTGTTTCCAGCTATTAACTATTGTAAATAACGCTGCTCTGAACGTAAGGGCTCACACATTCTTTCTGATTGGCATTTAGGGAGGCTTAAGATATAGTCCCAGAAGCAGGATCACTGGGTCAAAAGGCAGTCCTACTCTTAATGTTTTGAGGAAATTCCATACTTTTTTTGCACAGTGGCTGCACCACTCTGCTTTCCCACTGAACAGCGCACTAGGGTTCCCTTTCCTCCACATCCCTGCCAGCACTTGTCATTTGTTGATGTATAATGGTCAGCATCCTGGCAGGTGTGAGGTGATACCTCATTATGGTTTTAATTTGCATCTCTTTGATGATCAGTGACATTGAGCATTTTTTCATGTCTATTTGTATGTCTCTTTGGAGAAGTGTCTATTCAGGTCCTTTGCTCATTTTTTAATTGGATTGTCTTCCTTTTACTGAGTTGTAGAAGTTCTTTGTATATTTTGAAATATATAAAATATATGTTTTATCAGATATATCATTGGTAAATATGTTCTCCCATACCATGGGTTGCCTTTTCATTTTGGTGGTGGTTTCTTTTGCGGTGCAGAAGCTTTTTATTTTGATGTAGTCCCATCTGTTAATTTTTTCCTTTGTTTCCCCTGCCTGAGGAGATACAATGGCAAAAATAATGTTTTGAGAGATGTCTGAGATTTTACTGCCTATGTTTTCTTCTAGGATTTTTATGGTTTGGGGACTTACATTTAAGTTCTTTATCCATTTTGAGTTTATTCTTGTGTAAGTGGAGGTTGGTGGTCTAGTTGCATATTTTTGCATGAACCTGACCAATTTTTTCAACACCATTTACTTATTGAAGAAAATATCTTTAATCCATCGAATACTTTTGCCTCCTTTCTCAAATAAAGGTGTGGGTTTATTTCTGGACTCTCTATTCTGTTCCATTGATCTATATGCCTGTTCTTATATCAGTACCAGGCTGTTTTGATTATAATGGTCTTGTAGTATAGTTTTATATCAGGTACTGTGATACCTCCAACTTTGTTTTTATTCTCAGGATTTCTGAGGCTATTTAGGGTCTTCTTTGGTTCCACATAAATTTTTGGAATATTTGTTCTAGATCTGTGAAACATGCCACTGGTATTTTAATAGGAATTGCACTGAGTCCATAGATTGCTTTGGGTCGTACAGACATTTTAATGACATTAATTCTTCCAAACCATGAACATGGTATATGCTTCTACTTATATGTATCTTCCTCTATTTTTTATCAATGTCCTATAGTTTTCCAAGGACATGTCTTTTAGCTCCTTGGTTAAATTTATTCCTAGGTAACTTATTTTTTTCCTTTGGCAGTAGTAAATTAGATTTTTAAAATTTCTCTGTCTGATAGTTTATTATTGGTGTATAAAAATGCCACCAATTTCTGAGTATTAATTTTGTATCGTGCTGCTTTGCCAAATTTATTTATTAGTTCTTGTAGTTTTTTGGTGGAGTCTTTAGGGTTTTCTATGTACAATATCATGTCATCTGTGAATAATGACAGTTTTACTTCCTCCTTTCTGAATTGGATGCCTTTTATTTTTTCTTCTTATCTGTTAACTGTAGCCAGGACTTCCAGTACTATCCTATATAATAAAAGCCCAGTGACCATTATGGTGGAATGACCAGAACGACCAGTTGACCAGTCACTATGATGCGCACTGACCACCAGGGGCCAGACACTCAATGTAGGAGGTGGGGGAGGGGGTGCAGTGAGGCCTGGAGGTGCACACTATGGTCCAGGGATCCCAGGAACCTCAAACCCAGAACTTGCTTTCCAATAAAAATAAATAAATTGGAAAAAAAAGCGGCCACCCTGGGAAGAATGGTTTCAGGATGGAAAGGTCTCCCCAGGCCCCACCCAGCCTGGCTGGCATGCCACGGGCTCGGGGAGACTGGTGATGTGCAGGAAGCCCAGCCCCTCCAACTCCAAAGTCGGTCGCACCAACAGCTGCTCCCTGTCCAGCTCCATGGCAGATGCAGTGCTGCTGAGCTGCCTCAGCTCCGACTTCCAGCTTCTGGCTTCCTACCCACCCCTTCATATACTATGTGTGCTTGGGGGCGTGGCTTCGGCCTCCCTGACCAATAGCGCTGCAGCACAGCTGGAGAGTGGCAGGACACAGCCTCCAGGGCTGGCTGGGCATTGATTTGGCCGCTGACTGACGTCCATGTCCAGTTACACTGTTTACATTTGTAGGGAAGCAGGGCAGCCCGCTCCTACCACACGCATCACCTTCTAGGCTTCTAGGCTAAGAAAGGCCCACTGATCTCCATGTTTCTCCTCCTGTCCAGAATCAAAACCTCTTGGGGATGCATGATCCCAGCGATGGTCCCAACACACGCTTGGTGTCACAGTTACAGACATTCCCAGTCATTACAGCCCGTTCCTCAGCCCGCAGTGCCCTGCTTCACCTGTCACCCCCTGAGGACCACCTTATGTTATCCTATGTGAAATGTGAGCAAGATCTCAAATGCCCCCCTGCCTTTTTTTTTTTTTCCAATAGCTACCTTTCCCTACCTTTCTTCCTCTAAAAGCTTTGCATTTTAAAAATATATATTTGATTGATTTCGGAGAGGGAAATAAAGATAGACACGTCAGTGGTGATAGGGAATCATTGATCGGCTGCCTCTTGCACATTCTAAACTGGGGATTGAAACCTTCCCTGGCCCCTCCCCGTAGCCCTCTCCCAGCCAGCAGGCCCCCAGTGGTGGTGCGGGGCACCGAGGGAAGGAGGAGGGGAGGAGGCAAGGAACCGTGGGGTGGTGGGGAGAGGAGGGCAGTGTCGGTATCTGGCATCTGTTCCTTCCACACCTGGCCCAGCAATTGTCACCTCCTCTCCCGACCCTGCTGGGGCCTTCAGGCCCTGATCAGCCTAGTCCTGATCAGCCCTGGTGAGGGACCCCCACCCGTGCATGAATTTTGTGCACTGGGCCTCTAGTGTTGAATAAGAGTGGTGAAAGTAAAGATCTATGTCTTGCTCCTGTTCTTAAGGAAAACACTTTTAGTTTTTCCCATTGAGTATGATGTTGGCTGTAGGTTTGTCATATATAGCCTTTTTTATGTTGAGGTATGATCCCTCTATTCCCACTTTGCTGAGTTTTTACCATAAATCGGTGCTGGGTTTTATCAAATGCTTTTTCTGCATCTATTGATACAATCATGTAATTTTTATCTTTCATTTTGTTTATGTGATATATCACACTTATTGATTTGTGAATATTGTATTCCCAGGGTAAATCTCACTTGATCATCACGTATTATCTTTTCAATGTATTGCTACATCTGCTTTGATAATATTTTGTTGAGAATTTTAGCATCTATGTTCATCAGGGATCTTGGCCTATATCTTTCTTCGTTATGTCTTTATCTGGTTTTGGAATTAGGATAATGCTGGCCTTTTAAAAATGGCTTGGACTTATTCCCTCCTCTTGAATTTTTTGGAATAGTTTGAGAAGGATAGGTATTAGTCCTTCTTTGAATATTTGGTAAAATTTTTCTGTGAGGCCATTTGGGCCAGGACACTTTTTTTTTTTTTGCTGGGAGTTTTTTTTTTGTTTTTTTTTTTAATACTGCTTCAATTTCTTTGGTTATAATCTGTCTATTCAGGTTTTTTTTTTAATTCTTTCTGATGTGGTTTTGGAAGATTGTGTTTTTCTAGGAGTATGTCCATTTCATCCAAGTTGTCCAGTTTATTGGCATATAGTTGTTCATAATATTTTCTAAAAATTCTTTGTATTTCTGTGATATCAGTTGTTACTTTTCCTCTTTCATTTCTGATTTTATTTATTTGAGTCCTCTCTCTTGATATTATCCCACTGATTACTGTTGTTATTTTTTAGTATTTTTCTTTGCTTCTCATATTTAATGTCAATTGATCTGTATCCACAGACAGTAATTCATTTTTTCATAGTCTTTTATCTTCATTATTTATTTTTTAATTGAATTTATTGGGGTGACATTGGTTCACAAAACCATACAGGTTTCATGTGTACAACTCAACAAAACATCATCTGCATACTGCATCATGCACCTGCTGCCCCAAACAAAGTCTCTTTCCATCCCCATTCTACTCCGCTTTGCCCACCTCCACCTACTGCCTACCCCTTTTTCTCTCTGGCCATCACCATACTGCTTTCTGTACCTATGCAATATATATATATATATATATATATATATATATATATATATATATATATATATATTTCTTGTTTAATGTCGCCACCTTCTTTCACTCAGCCCCCCATCCCCATCCCCTCTGACAGCTGTCAGTCTGTTCCATGCATCCATATCTCTATTTTCTTTGTCAATTCATTGTGTTCATTAGATTCCACATATACATGAGATCATGTGATACTTGTCTTTCTCAGACTGGCTTATTTCACTAAGCATAATAATCTCCAGGTCCATCCATGCTGTCATAAAGCGTATTTCTATTAAGTGAATTTCTCATTTTAGATGTTCTACTTTTCATTTCTAGAATGTTTGTTTACTTCAATATGACCATATTTTTCTTTAAATCTTTAAACATATTTATAACAGCTACTTTAATAACCTTGCCTGTTATGATGCACACATCTGGACCACCTTGGATTCTGACCTCTTGTCTCTTTTGTGTCCTTTGATGAGTCACATTTTCTTGTTTCTTTGTTAATTGGTAATATTTTCCAGCTTCTTCACATTTAAGGATTTTTAATTGAATGGTAAGCACTTTGAAGTTGTGTCATTTTCCATCATAGGATGTTAATTTTGTTTAATCAGTAAGTGATTTTCCAGTAGATATTTTTGTTCTATCAGGTTTCATTTTAGTCTCACTGTTTGTTTATTTGTTGCTTGTTTGTTCTGATTTGTACCCCAGTTCCTGAACTTAGTTCTAGGGTATGGTCCTTACTCCTAGGTGTGTCCTTTCTGGGGCCTCAAGGGATGTCTGAGGCAACCAGAGTTATTTCTGAACTCTGGCTCAGCTGTGACTCTGAGGTCTTCTAACGCTGCATGACCCTGGGGCCTTTCCTTGGCTCTCAGCCCATGGTCTCCACCAGGCCCTCTGCAGTCTCGTCCTGCTCGTTCACAGCCAGCCCTCATAACAGACCTGCCAGGAAACCTCCTGAGAACTTCTGGGCTCTCTGCAAAACTCCTTTTTCTTCAATACTCTGCCCCCACAAATCCTGACTGCTGCAGCGCAAGAGTCTCCCACATCCCTCATTTATGCCTCCTCCACTCTTCTGCTTAAGCTCCACCTCCACCTCCCTAGATAATGGCTACAAGTTGCTTCTAGATGGAAAACCAGGGTCACCTCATGTGATTCCCTTTTCTTGAAGATCACAGGCCTGTCCTTTTCCTTGGCTCAATACTTGAAAACATTTTTCTCATATGTTTTGTCTAGTTTTATTGCTATTTTCATCAGGAGGATAAGTCACAGTTACTCTGTAATGCCCATAAGCAGAAATCCTGGCTGATAGTTTTCACATTTTGGTTCAAGGGCTCAATAAATTTTTCGCCACCATGTTTACTTGTCTTTCCGTGTTTGCTCCTTGACCTTTGTTTTGGAAAGAAGTCACACTCTGGCTCACACATGAGATCCTGGGAAGGTCATCTTGTGGAAAGAACATGGGCTTTGGGAAAACCTGACTTCAAATCCTAGTTTAGTCACTTATAAACTTATAAATCTAGACCCATTAACTAATCACTTTGAGTTCAAATATTCTCATCTAAAAATGGGGCAATTATAATAATATGCTAACATTTGTAGATTGCTAATCCTATGCCAGGGTGTTTTTTTTTTTTTTTTAATGTTTTAAACTTGAAGGTTCTTTGTGAGAATAGACATCATATAATAGTGTGATAGTCAAGTGGCCCTGGGGATTAGGAAGAAAAAAGTAAGAGATTCTGGGACTCAGCCGAGGCCAGTCTTTGCCTGAATATTATCACTTGATGCTCAGTCTTGATTCTGGTGGTACCATTGTGTTCCTACCATCGCCCAGGAAGATCATAAGCCCCCTCCAAGTGTGAGTGGCTAAATAGCTCCTAGATGTGGGCAAACTATTGGGCTGTGGACATTACTTGCTAACTTTGTACACAAATATGTTGGTCATGGTATTAGATCCATTACAAGTTCTCAGTAATATTTGTAGAGTGAATAAATGTTTGAATAATTAAAAACTAATTAATGCTTTTCTGGGTCATTAAATTTTGTTTTCTTATTACTTAGCAAAGTAGAGAGCCACAGCTTTCTTGACCAACATAGTTAAATAAATCATAAACCTTGTATCAGTCAGTATAGTCTAAGTTACATTTCAGTGACAAACAATACCTAAATTTTAGGGGTTGAAACCAGCTGGTTTCCCAGGGTAAGGAATTATGCTCATTGTAGTGTCTCAGGATATACGGTTATCAAGGCTACTTTTCTGTATGTGCTTCATAAGCACTGAGACAGAGGAAAAGGAAGAGAGCACTCTTTCCTGTCGCTTAAGAGTTTTTGCACAGTCCTGGCTGGTATGCTCAGTGGTTAGGGTGTTGGCCCATGCACTAAAGGGTCTCGAATTCAATTCCTAGTCAAGGGCACACACCTGGGTTGCAGGTTCCAGGGCCAGGATGTGGGAAGCAACCAATTGATGTAAGATCAATGTTTCTCTTTTTCTTTCTCTTCCCCCTTCCTTTTCTCCTTCCTGTCCACTCTCTGTAAAAAAAACAAACAAAAAACAAACAAAAAACAAAAAACAAACAAAAAAAAACAACACAAAAAAACAATAGAAAAAAATATCCTCAGGTGAGGATTAACATTTTATTGGCCAAGCATCACTTAGCCACACATAAAATTACGTGTGGGCAGGAAGCACATTTTAGCATATAGAACAGTGAGGGGCTGGAATGTTTGTGAATGGCCTTCTTGACTATGCTTTTTCTTTTTGAGTTTCACCAAATGGCCTTAGCCATTTCAGCAACACATTTATTTGACAATACCTGATATTTACAGCTGTTTTTGCCAAGGGATCATGATGCTTTTAAATGATCTCTTGTGTTATGGACATATGGTCTAGGTTTTCACCTTGAAACTCTCATAACTATTAACCCTTTGCACTCGCTTGCTTTTTTCTCGATTCCTTTATTCTAATGCTAACCGTGTCAAGTCACACTCGACATCCGAGTGCAAAAGGTTAAAGATGTCATTATATCCAGAACCTATGTCCAGATAGATCTTTTCTAACAAAGACTTTTAAAACCAGGAAGTTACATTTTAGCCAATGGAAAAAGAAATGTGACAAATATAAACAGTTAAAACTTTTGCCACAAAATCAGGACTGTGTGCTTTACTTGGTTTCTAGTAACTTTTGAAACTACCTTGAATCAACTAGTTATTACAAAATTCCATATAAACCTTCATTTATTTGTGTATTAGTTCAAAAAACTTTTTTTGCCATCAATAATTGCCATCAAATTTTCTTTCATTGTCTTTGTGATAGAAGGGCCACAGAAAAATAAAAAATACTGATATATAAGATGTAGTGTTCATACTTTAGTGAGCAAGTTTTCCATCAAAAATAGCAGAGTAAACTGCAAACCACACAGTGAGGATGAACTGATTTGAGGGTGTTTGGAATATTAATACTTACTGTTCGCTTCAGCATACATATTTTAGTCAGACCTGTCCTCAAACACCCCAGATCCTGGTTTGAAGGACATGTCCCTCCTAGTGCTCCAGGAAATTTTGTTATTTGGGAAAAGCTTTGATTTGTCAGTCTCCAGTCTCACCACACCAATTTTCAGCACTATTAATACAAGCTTATAGAGATTCATTACAGGGAAAAGTATGCAATAGCCACGAACTCTATAATTATATATCAAGGCCAAAAGTCTACTCAACTTTCTATTCTCAATAGATTTATGCATATTTTCATAAGCTCTCAGACAAAAAAACCCGAGGGTCATTTTAGGATCCAAGGCCAGAGCTTCCATGCCTCTGAGATGTTCATACCTGTTAGGTAGCATTACTTCAAACCCCACAAAAATTTCTGTCTTTCTCCTTCTTTATAGTGATTTCATGAGTAAAAATGCTATTCCATGCCCATAAATGCTCCCACCTTTCATACATGACAGCGATCCGTCTGCTTTCCTTCTGCCATTACTGCAACAGTCAGGGTGTCATACACTTCTATGTTGTCACTAGCTTTCCTTCATTTATTTTGGAAAGGGAGGCTGCTTCTGAACTTGATACCCTCTTACGGTTGCTCCAACATCTTCACTTTGTGCATGTTCTCTTATGATAGGAACGTTATGCTGTAAATCAATAATAAGGAGAAACTAGAGACTGTCCTGGACAAGATGGCATAAACCTGTTTCTCCATGCTCCTCCCCACCAAGGACAACAATAAATCCTGAAAATAATGAAGTGTCAACAAAAGGAAACTGAATGTTGGAAAGAGGAAGTCAAACTGTTCGATAGTCCCGGTTTGGAGCAGCAACATGACAGCGTGCTTTGCTCCTCCACCTCACACAAAGGAAGAAGGAGAGCCAGACCTAGTGATCCCTAGCCCAAGCCGAGCAGCAGAAGGCAGTCCAGGTGGGATTGTCTCCAAATGAGAGTCCCTCCAAGCACTACATCAAGCAAGCCCTGCTGACAAATGCCTGGAGGTGTAGTCTCTTTCCCTGATGGCCCCAAGAAATCCCAGAAGGCCAGGCAGCACTGGCAGAGAGATTCCAGCACAACATGCTCCCAGTTTCATAAACCTTTGTGTCCCCGTGGGCTCAAGACTCCTCTGCCCTGTGAGAGACACTGGGTGGCAGGTATCATCAACAAAGGAATCTCTCACAACAAGCACCCAACCAGGAAGCGCTCTCTGTTCACTGCAGGCCAATGAGATCTCACTAAAATGCCACCCAGAGGAACCAGGGCCCAGTTGGGGGACTCCTTCTGCCTCCAGACACCACCAGTAGGAAACAGAGGGAGCCCCAGAAAAATGGGATAAACCAAGTGAACCAAAATGATACCACAAAGGCCCCCAAAATTATATCATCATTGGTACCCTAGATGATGAAAGTAGGCCAGGCCGTTGGGCTAAACCTAAACAGGGTTACTGTATGCTAAAATAAAATATTTAAATAGAATCCAGAATGTTAGAGTAGCTAATTTGCTCAGGGTACAATCTAAGTCATCTAGCACAGCAAGAACCTGGAAAATCACAACTTGAAAAAGAAAAGACAATCCAATGAGCCAACACCAGGAGAAATGAAATGCTGGGGTTATCTGACAGGGACTGTTAAGCAACCATCACATAGATCCATCCACAATAAACTAGGAATTCCCTTGAAACAAATGAAATAATAGAACATCTCAGCAAAGCAATAGGACTCACTTAAAAGAACCAAATAAAAAATATGGAACTGAAAAATACAATAATAGAAATTAAAAAACAATAACACTTGCTTGATGGGCTCAATGGTAGTATAGAGAAGATAGAATCAGTGAACTTGAGGAAAGCTGAATGAAATTTAATCAATCTCAACCAAAGAGATATAATAGACATAAAAAATGAATTAGAGTCTCAGAAACCTGTGAGACAAGGTCCAATATTGTCCTCAATGAAGTCCCAGAAGAGAAAGATAGATGGACTGAAAGAGTATTTGAAGAAATAATAGCTGAAAGCTCTCCAAATCAACACAGATTTAAAAAGCTGAGAAAACTCAGAAAAAGATAAACCCATTGATATCTATGCCAAGACACACTATAACTAAACTTTTAAAAACTAAAGAAAAAAAAATGAAATCAGCCAGAGAGAAACAACACATTACTTATAGGGGACCACCAATTTGATTAAAAGCAGAATTCTCATTTGGAAACTTGAAACTCAGAACAAAGTGGTACAAGATTTCCAAGTGCAGAAAGTGAATTCTATACTCAGGAAAACGATCCTTTTGAAATAAAGATTTCTTATACAAAGAAAAACTTAAAAGTGTCATCTGCAGACCTACCTACCTTAAAAGCAACAGTGAAGGAAATTCTTTAAATATAAAGTAAATGATTTTTTTAAAAAGGCATCTTAGAGCATCAGGAAGGTAGGACAACAGAAAGAGTCAAATGTGGGTACATACTGTAGACTATCCTCATAAACTCTATATATCAAATTTTATTATTGAAGTATAAGCTATAACGTCATCTGATACTGACAACAGTGATATTTAAAAGTGAGAAAAGTAAAGGATTCTATTGCAAGTAAGGTTTGAATGCTTCCTTTTAAAGTGGTAAAATATCAACACCAGTAGACTTTGATAAGACACATAAGTGTATGTAATGTCCTCAGCAACCACAAGAAAACTATACAGAGATGCACTTGAAAACACTATAAATAAATCAAGGCAGAATAATTAAAAATCTTTAAGTAGTCCACAGGAAGACAAGAAAAGAGAAACAGAGAAAACAGTCAGCTCTAAGACAGAGTACAGCATTCTGAGAATCAAATCGATGATTTGCAATATGAGGAAGCAAAAAACACCCAACCAGAACAACAACAACAATAACAACAACAAAATCCAAAAATATAAAGATAATGTAAGGAGCTTCTGAGATAATTTCAAATGTACCAACATTCACATCATGGGGATGCCAGAGGAGAAGAGAGAGAGAGCAAGATATTGAAAAACTATTTGAAGAAATAATGATAGAAAACTTCCCATGCTTGTTGAAAGAAATAGACATACAAGTCCAGGAAGAGGAACCCAAAGGGGCTCACACCAAGATACATCATAATTAAAGTGCCAAAGGTTAAAGACAAAGAGAGAATCTTAAAAGCAAGAAGAGAAAAGCAGCTAGTTACCTACAAGGGAGCCCCCATAAGGCTATCGGTAGATTTCTCAATAGGAACACTTCAGCCCAGAAAGGATTGGAATGAAGTATCTTTTTCCAGGCAGCCAACCCTAGGAAACTCAAAAAATATTTCTGGGGTTTCAGAGAACAAGGTGGGGTTGAGGCCCTGGAGGTTGACCCTGTATGTTTACTGCTATAGGCACCAAGTCTGAGCCAGGCAGTACTGGGAGCATCATTCAGGCTGACAGTGGCCTCTATGATAGCACACGTCTGTCCTAGACCACTCCTGTGTGGACAGTGGCAGGCAGGTCTGTAGAGTTTGCTTCTAAATTCTGTGAGCTACCAAGACTGGGAGAGTCTGAGACACTGGCCTCGGAATGGAACTAGCCCTCCTCTGCTTCCACGGGAGCCCAGCACAGGGAGAGCACGATCGCGGGCGCCTCCTGGATTCTGCGGATGGACGCTGTGAGCTCCTCTCCTCCCTGGCTAGGGTTGCAGGGTGGCTTAGAGATTCAAGTTGTGAAGTGAAAGGCGAATAAATCAGTTCCTGCTGCCTCTTCAGCTGGAGCTCCACATTTTCCTGGGGCCGTCTGGGGAGCTGGGGTCCCGAGACTGCCACGTCATCACCCCCACTTTGATCGCAGCTCCTTGTAGAATCTGCCTGGTGGTAGGGGATCAGGAAGACCGGGCAGGACACGATTGCTCACCTGGGTCCCAGGGGATCTTCTGGGGACAGCAGGACAGTGACTCTGACGCCCCTTCCATCCCGTCATTCCTCCTGCCCCTTCCCCCACCACCCAAGCCTGGTCCCTTCTGGGAGGTGAGGAAAGTTTGGCTTGAGCTTGTAGTGCTCCTAAGCTCCTTCCCCCTTGTCCTGAAAATGAGGGCTTTCTCAACTTGTTTTTCTTTTTCCCGCACCAACCAACGATCTTTCTTCATTAGGGCACAGCTTTGGGGCAACTTACCACATCTCAGAGAAAAGCTTATTCTGTAATCAACGTGTTTTTGCTTGTTTGTTTGTGTGTGTGGTTTTTTTTTTTTGGTTTTTACTTTTTAATTGAATTTATCGGGGTGACATTGGTTAATGAAATTTTGCAGGTTTCAGGTGTACAATTCAATAGCATATCATCTGTATATTGTATTTTGTGTTCACCACCCCAAGTCATGTCTCCTTTTTGTGTTCACCACCCCAAGTCATGTCTCCTTCTTTCACCATTTATTCCCCCTTTACCCGTTTTTACCTCCCCCACCCCCCTTTCCCTCTCTCAGTCACCATACTGCTGTCTGTATTGTTTTCTTAATCCTTCACCTTTTCACCAAGCCCCACGGAGCCCTCTCCCCTCTGACAGCTCTCAGTCTGCTCTCTGTATCTATGAGTCTGTTTCTGTTTTGCTTGTTAGTTTATTTTGTTCATTAGATTCCACATACGAGTGAAATCACATGGCACTTGTGTTTCTGTGTGTACCCCACATGGCTGAAGGGTATCATAATAACCCAGGGATTTAAAAAATGTTGTGTTGACATATTATTTCTGGCTAAAAAGATGAAAGGAGAGAAAGAGAAAATACCAACGCACTTTTCACCCAAGCTCAGCAGAAGGCCTCCCCCAGGCCCCTGTCAGCAGGACTTCTGGGTTGTCATGTTGTGGTCTGAGGGCAGGCAGGGCCTCACGGGGTTGGCTGAACTCTTTCCATCACCCTTGATTCTGAGGACACAGTGCAGCGAGCACCAAGCGTAGGCACTGGGGCAGTGCGGGCAGCTGGAAGGGCCCACCCTGGAGCGGAGGCATGCGGGGGGGGGGGAGGAGGTCTGCAGCTAAAGCACTGTGTGGCCTGGGCAGTGACAGGTCCTCTGTCCTCCACTGTGCAAGGGGCCTCCACAATCCCAAGGAAATCGGATAGCAGGTGTGCGGGCTCTCCCTCTCCTCCCGCTGAGGCAATGGAGGCCCGGCACTGCCCCTACTTCTACCTCTTTTCCTGCCCCCACACTCACGAGACCTGTGGGGATCCGGGGGCCTGCCCCCCCTCCCCTGTAATGAGAGCAGAGCGCCAGGGGGTGGGGGAGGAGGGGGGCTCCATCAGAACCACAACAGGCCGCTGCTTACTGAGTTTCTGTCCCGCCTGCCCTGTGCCAGGCACGTGCTCGGCCTCACAACAGCCCTGTGAGTCAGTGAGGAAAACGAGGCCCAGAACGGTTTGGTCACGTCCAAAGTGTCCAGCCAGGAGGCCCGGAGAGCCTGAGCCGCTTCCTGAGCTGCCTACTCTGGAGGCCACGGAAAGCCCACCCAACGGGGACAGGCGTGGGCGCCCCGCTGCAGACAGCCTGGGCTCCAGGGCTCCGCTCTGCTTTCATTCACCCTCCCGGTTGCCCAGGCTCTGCAGTCGCTGGGGCCTCGCCTTCTCTGAGCCTTGGGAAGGAGTCTTGGGCACCAGACCTGGCACCAGGCTCCTCAATCCATGATTTACCCATGATGCAAATGGGGAAGCTGGGCCCAGAGCAAGTCAATGACAGTCCGAGGACACCCGACACGGGAGCAACCCAGCTGAGCTCCTCTGCCAGGCTCCCGGAGGGGCCGTCCCGGCTCCACAAGGGGCAGTGTGACTTCACCCTGCGGCTGTGCAGGCAGGAAGCAGGGGACACAATGGGGGTGCGGGTGTGGGGCGGGGGTGGGGGGGGGGGAGTCAGGGAGGCGGCAGCACCCCCACCCGGCTGTGGGAGGGAGGATGCATCTGAAGGTACAGAGCCAAATCCCAGGCAAGGCACCAAGGAAACAATGCGCGCATCTGGTTTGATCCCGCGCCCAGCTCTGTTCTTAGTGACCGGCATGGACTCCTTCCTCACCACGTTTCCTTCGGGGAGGCACCCCTGTGACCTCCATCCTGCAGATGAGGCAGCTGAGGCTCGGAGCAGTGGGCTCGCCCGAGGTTCTGCCCGAGGTTCTGTGGGACTGAGACCGGAACCCAGGTGCCTGCTCTGACCCTAGGCTCCCCCCTCTCTCCTGGCCAGGAAGCCCCGAGGCAGAGGGAGGGGGCCCGCCTGGCAGGCCTGGGAAAGGCCTTTCAGGGCAGAACGCCAGGGACGGCGGAGGCTCTGGGGCTGGGAGGACGTGGCGCATTTGAAACCTGACATATTTCACGTTGGAAAGTCTCCCCGACGCTCTCCAGATGCAGGAAGTGGTGGGAGTGCACATTTTTCCAAAGCCATCCCAGGCGAGTACCCGGACAGGAGCAGGGGGCGGGCGGCCGAGTGCGGGGCCTCGCGTCCCCTCGGACCCCTCCCCGGGCTCGGGCTCGGAGGGCCTCCCGCGGGCACTTGTCCGAGAGATCCATCTTCACGGCGCACACACCAGTGCCCGGCCCGCGGCCACGGAACAGGAGACGCGTAGCGCACAGACCTCCGGAAACGCCTAAGAGGGAGTCATTTCTAAATAACGGCCAACAAACAGTAATCCCCTCTAAATTCTGTCCAACAAGAATCCCAAGCTGGTCCGGTCCTTGGGGCCTGGGACCCAGCCACCCCGCCTGCCTCCTGGGCGGCAGCGGCCGGGACAAACCCGCTGGTGCAGCCGACAGAGTCAGGTGACAAGTGCCCAGGCTCCATGGCAGGTGCGGGGGTCTGCAGTGTTCTCACCAGGGTCCTGCACGCCTCGGGCAGGGTGCTCGGGTGGCTCCTTCCTGGCCGGAGGGGTCGCTGCTGCCTGGCTGGAGGGGTCGCTCCTTCCTGGCCGGAGGGGTCACTGCTGCCTGGCCGGAGGGGTAGCTCCTTCCTGGCCGGAGGGGTCGCTCCTTCCTGGCCGGAGGGGTCGCTGCCGCCTGGCTGGAGGGGAACGGGCCGCCATGCACAAACAGGAGTGTGTTAAAGACCTGGTGATGCTGGGCACCTTGCTCTCCCCTGTCCCATGCCCAACCCATCCCAGTGCCAGTGTGTCACCCCCTAAAGCCCTCCAAACCCACCCACCTCTGGGCCCTCACCCCATTCCTAGGCAGCAGCCACAACTCATTCTGTTGCTTAACCCCTTCTGGATGTACTGACTGTGGAATGGCGGCAAATCTCTCCCCGGCCAGAGTGCACTGCCCGCACCTCCTCTCTAGCTCCCGCCTACCCAGTCAGCCTGCTAGGCCATCCCCTCCTGAATGACCACACACCCACCGACCTCAGGGCCTTGATAGTTGCCATGGTCACGGGTCAGTTCCCTCTCCTGTCACATGGTTTCCTCTCTCATCCTTCAGATGCTCGGCCCCCCTGACTAGGAAACACTCTGAGGCGTGTTGGGGTACATTCATCAACAGGCCGGCTCAGTCATGGGTTTCCCACACCTGTCTCTTTTGGTGGAGAATGTATTTTTGGATTAAGCATCTGCTCTCTCCTCACTAGAGGGTGAGCTTCATGAGGGCAGGAGCCCTGTGCCAGGGTCCCTGCAGGACACAGCGGAAGGTGCTGAACACGGATCACGGCCCTCGGGGCGTCCTGAGCACCATCTGAGATGAGTAGCTTCATGGATTAGAACTAGGGTGTCCCAGCGACATGGAGTGTGCAGCGGGCGGCCCTCTCCTCTGGATGCACCTCGGGGTCCCTGAGGCCACACGCCTGGGCAAACACGATGGCACTGGAATCCTGGCAGAGCTCGTCTAGCAAGCGGTAAGACGGGCCAATGTGAACGGGCTCCGGGCAGCTCAGGCACGTCCCACTGAGGATGTGTGGGCTTTGTCCTAAAGTAGGAGGGCAGTCTCCAGAGAGCCAGGTGGGAGTGTTGGAGGTGCAGGTGAAGGCATGGAGGTACAGAGGACAGCTGGGGCATATCAGGACGTCATCATTGGTGGCCTTCCAGGCAGGCGTTGGAAGAAAGGGACCAGGCCATACGGTAGCAGCAGAGTATGAGCCACTAAAGGATTTAAATCAGACTTTGCAGTAGGAAGCTGACCTCAGCAGCCATGCAGATTGTGGAGGGAGGTTGGGTGGGGAGCAGGGGCAGGCTGTGGCCACACTCCAGCAGGAGAGGGGACGTGTGAAGGAGGCCAGCTCACCGGAGGACAGCAGGGACAGACAGATGGGCAAAACAAAACCCAGCATCCTGCTAAAGGGGTGACCGAGACACGGCCTGCTCAGGACAGAGCTCAGCTAACAGCTGGGCCCAGAACTGTCACATATGGCCATGGGTCTTGCCACTCTGGTCCCATCCATTGGCCTCAGCCTCTGGAGGGTGGCAGCAGGCAGAGAGGGGATGTTGACAAATAAACACACACAGGAGCCTGGACTTACAAACTATGGCAGGTATAGGAAAGGAACAGAGACAGCATCTTGAGAGAGAAAGATGGGTGGGGGTAAGGGCTCAATAAGACCAGTAGCAGTTGGTCAGATAGAGTGAGGTAGGTCTTCCCGGTGGAGGGAACGGCACAGACCAAGCCTCTGAGGCGGTAAAGCATGTGCACCTTGCGGAGCAGATGGTGCGGAGTGGCTGAAGCACAGGGCCTGAGGGCATAGGAGTGGGAGCTGAAGAGGCAATGAGGCCTCAACAACACAGTGAGGCCTGGTGAGCTGTTGGTGAGGCCTGGTGAGGCCAACTGAGATAGTGGTGAGTCCTGGTGAGGTGTTGGTGAGGCCTGATGAGGCCTGATGAGATGTTGGTGTGTCCTCATGAGATATTGATGAGTCCTGGTGAGGTGATGGTGTGTCCTGGTGAGGTGATGGTGTGTCCTGGTGAGGTGATGGTGAGGCCTGGTGAGGTCACGGTGACGCCCTGGTGAAGGCTGGGGAGGTGTTGGTGAGGCTTGGGGAGGTGTTGGTGAGTCCTGGTGAAGCCCTGGTGAGGCCTGGTGAGGCCTAGTAAGCCTTGTTGAGTTGGATCCCTGAGAGCAGGTGCCAAGTCTGGGACCTCTGTGCCCCTGGGTTCAACCCAGGTCCTGAGGTAGAGCAGGCGCTTGGTAAATAGCCTGGCACAGGAATGGAAGGTCTTTAGGCCCCAGCACTGTGGACCCTGACAGACTACGTTGGGGGCTGGGGTGGTGGATCTGGGAGGTCTTGGTCTTGCCTGGACTCCTGCTGGCGTGCCCTGCTCACCCCACCTTGTTTGAAGGGAGGAGGACCCCCGGCAGGCAGCACAGGCTCTTTTTCTTGCTAATTACTACCTGACATTTTAATGTTCATGTTTAATCACATTCTCCACCACTTGGTGCAAAAAAATAGAAACACATGACACCTTAGAGACCTATAAACCCAATAAGAGAGCGTTTGTAAAGCCCTTTTGAAGTCCCTGCTGGAGCCCACACTCCTTTTCCCCGTGAATGTGCCAATTGTGTGACGGGGCTTTTGAAATGAGGAAAGGCTCTGGGATCTGGGGGCACAATCACACTACCCCACCCCCTGAACACACAGACTGAGACCCCGTAAACCCGCTGCTGTCCCACCCTGGCCTCTTGAGCACACGCAGCTCTGCTCTTTTCTGGGGAGCATTCGGAGTTACCCAGAAAAGTGTCACTTATGAGCTGAGGGGCCAAAGTCGCAGTCAGCTCTGCCATCCCTCATGTGTGACCTGGGCAAATGACAAAGGTTCTGTTGCTTCATCCAACGGGCGGTGGTGATGCTGGTGAGGGAGCAGCTTGCACGGTGCCTTGCGTCTGAGACCATCTCATCCCCACTGGGTTTAGTCAGGTGATTTAACATGCACGCCCAACTGAGAGTTCACTTTATAACCATAAAATCTTAAGAGATTGTTCATGGGAATGAATGCACCTTCTAGAGAAGACTCCTCCCTCAGACACGGTGTGCTCGGGGCTCCAGCATCCACGGGGGGCTTTGGAGTGGTCAGGTTGGATGGCCCGCTCTGAGTTCCCTCCATAACCGCTTTCCTGGGCAGCTCAACAACAATGTTGCTGTCAGGACGCTCTTAAACTCCGTGGTGAGGTCTTTTTGAGATTGCTCCACAACTCGCACGAACCAGACTCACTGGCTCCCACTTCACTTTCTTTTCTAGTCGCCTTGGGAGCAGAGAGGAGTGGGTCATCGTGGCAGAGTGCAGTTTCCAGAGAAGCATCATTCCAATGAGACTCTCCCACTCGCCCACAAGCGGGGGAGGCCAGACACCCTCCACTGTGAATCTGCGGTGACAGCAGTAAATGCTTGCAGCCAACAGAATGCTGATGCCATGTTGTGAGAAGTCCAAACCCAGCTTAGAGGCAGTTAACAGATATGACAACTGAGATTTGCTTATACCTGGAAGCCCAGCCTTCCAGTCATCTCAGCTTATGCAGAAAACATAAGAGAAAAGAAATTTCCTAATGGTTCTAGACCTAGCTGAGTCCCAAATATCAAAGGGCATAGACCAGCCTTGGCCTGGTGGCTCAGTTGGTTGGAGCATCATCCCAAACACCTAAAGGTTGCAGGTTCTATTCCCGGTCAGAACCTAGGTTGTGGGTTCAATCCCTAGTCAGGGAGGCACTGATAGATGGTTCCTCTCACAGTGTTGTTTCTCTCTCTCTCTCTCTCTCTCTCTCTCTCTCTCTCTCTCTCAAAATCAATGAAAACAGACTGGCTGGTGTGGCTTAGTGTTTGAGCATTGACCCATGAACCAAGAGGTGCCTGGTTTGATTCCTGGTCAGGGCACATGCTCAGGTTGTGAGCTCAATCCCCAATAGGGGGTGTGCAGGAGGCTGCCGATCAATGTTTCTCTTTCATTGATGTTTTCTCTCTATCCCTTTCCCTTCCTCTCTTTCTAAGAAAAAAAAAAAAATGTAAACATACTCTTGGGTGAGGATTAAAAAAAAAAGGAGCATTGTTAAGCCAACCCCTTTAAGCCTTGTCCACATTTCTGACCCACAAATTTATGAACATAATACATGGCCTTTGTTTTACCCCGCTAAGTTTGTGGTAGTTTATTAAACAGCAAATGAAAACTGGAACAACCATGAGATGTCCAGACAATATGTTACTGGAGGTCAAATGAGAGATGGATAGAGTGACCATATAATTTACTGTTCAACCTGGAATACTTTTAAATATTTAAGAAAGCACTGTTAATATATATGTCATAATAACAGGCATAAACTGAAACTCTCTTGGACTTCTGGCCACCCTAGCAATGGATCTTCCTCATCGCCATCCTTTTTCCTTCCCATTCTATACTCCAAGGGACAAAGCCTGGGCTTGGCTTTAGAAGATCTGGATTTATTTTCCTGTTGTCATTTTATCAGTTGAATGACATTGGATATGTTGTCTAGATAATCTTAGATAACATTTTCAGATATCAGTTTTCTAGTCTTCAAAATGAAAATAACGCCTTTCTTTCTTCAGTCTTCCAGTCGTAGCAATCAACCTTTTTCCCTTTAACATCATAGACATTTTCTTGAAAGAAGTCCTCAGTGACTGGCTCATTAATCCAAAAAGCTCTGTCCAGTTCTCATCTTATATATGCCTTTGTGGTATTCTAACCATAATGGTTAATTTTATGTGTCAATTTCACTGGGCCACAGTGCCCAGACACTTGGCTAACCATTATTCTGGGTGTGTCTGTGAGGGTGTTTCTGAATGAGCTTAACATTGAATCAGTAGACTGAGTAAAACAGATTGCCTCCTCAATGTGCATGAGCCTCCTCCAATCCACTGAAGGCCCGAATAAAACAGAAGTCTGAGCAAAAGAGAATTCACTGCCTCTGACTGGGCCATCCATCTTCTCCTGCCTTTGAACTTGGACTGGAATTTATACCATTAGCTATCTTGTTCTCAAGCCTTCAGAATGCAGACCTTTGGACTTAGTCTCCATAATTACATAAGCCAATTCCTTATAATAAATAAGCAAATAAATATTCTATTGGTTATATTTCTCTGGAGAGCCCTGGCCAATGCATCAATCCTCCTGGGCATCCTGTTCTTGTAACATTTTTCCCTTTAGTTTCTGCAGCATCTCTCTCAGTTGAGTGAATAATTCTTTTAATGGGCTCATCATTAAACTTGACACAACTGAGAGAAGAAGCAAGGGTTTTGAAAATTGAGAGAAACTGCTTAAACTAAAGCACAAAGAAAAAAAGAATGAGAAAAAAGCAACATAATGTTAAAAAATATTATCAGTGTCAAAAGACACAATTGGAATACCATAAGGAGAGGAAAGAGTGTAACGAGGCAGAAGAAATATAGGAAGTAATAATTGCAGAGAACATTCCCAAATCAATGACACACTAAACCACAGATAAAGAAAGCTCAGAAAACACTAAGTAGCATAAATACCAAAGACAAAAATAAAACAATAAGAAAACACACCTAGGCATATAATATTTAAGTGGCAAAAACCCAAAGACAAAGAAAAAATTTTAAAAGAAGCCATGGACCCCTCACAGACCTTCCTGCTTCCAGTAGGCACATACTCTTCACCGCATGAGTAATATTCCAAAAACGCAAATATGGTAGTTTCCTCTTCTAAAGTTCCTTCAGTGGGCCTCCACTGACTTCAGGGGGAAGGTGATATTTCTTTGGATCTTCTAAATCCAGACCAGGCTACCTTCCTTTCCAGCCCGAGTCTATCACCCACAACACCATACTTTGTAGCCAGTGGCCCCGGCCCCTAAAGCTACTCATGGTTCCCCAACCTGCCAAAGTATTTGGACATCTCCATAATTCCTTGTGCTGCCTCGCCTGCATAGATTGTCTCTGACTTCCCTGTGTTCCTCTCCTGTAAAACCTTAATTTAACTCTTATCATTTAGTTCCATGGGCCCTTCTTTTTTTTATTTATTTCTTTATTGATTAAGGTGTCACATATTTGTCCTCATCCCCCCATTCCCATCCCACAACCCTCCCCACGGATGCCCCAACCCCCTGTTGAACTTAACCATTGGTTAGGCTCATATGCATGCACACAAGTCCTTTGGTTGATCTCTCCCCCCTGCCCCCATCCTCCCCTATCCTCCCTCTGAGGCCCGATAGTCCAATCGATGCCTCCTTGTTTCTGGTTCTGTTCTTGTTCATCAGTCTATGTTGTTCATCATTTCCCCTAGATGAGCGAGATCATGTGTCACTAGAGATATACTTATATGAACTGAATGTGAGACGAGCAATAATAGTTATGCTGACAGGCAAATGAATCAGTCTGTAGTGAGTTTCTTTCTGGACCAACAGTTCTTTTGAGACCCAATATCAATGTCCACCAGTTCCTTATGTGTACATGTCGGCACTGACCCCTCAGCTCTGGATGGTAGACAAATGGTGGTAATGCAGGTTCGATTCCCTCTGGTTGGGTCTCGGCCGGACCCAGGGGCATGGCTTCATCCGGACCCAGGGGCATGTGGCCTCACCCGGACCTAGGTGTGTGCGGCCTCACCCGGACCCGGGATCCAGCTTCACCCAGACCCAGGGGTGCATGGCCTTACCCGGACCCAGGGGCGCTTGGCCTCAGCCGGGCCCGGGACCCAGCCTCACCCAGATCCAGGGGCACACGGCCTCACCCGGACCCAGGATCTAGCTTCACCCAGACCCAGGGGCGCGTGGCCTCACCCGGACCCAGGGGCGCGTGATCTCTCCCAGACCCAGGGTCGCGTGGCCTCACCCGGATCCAGGGGCCCACGGCCTCACCCGGACCCGGGACCCAGCCTCACCCAAATCCAGGGGCACACGGCCTCGCCCAGACCCAGGATTCGCTTCACCCGGACCCAGGGGCACATGGCCTCACCCGGACCCAGGGGCGCGTGGCCTCTTCCGGGCCCGGGACCCAGCCTCACCCGGATCCAGGGGCACACGGCCTCGCCCGGACACGGGATCTAGCTTCCCCCGGACCCAGGGGCGCGTGGCCTCACCCGGACCCAGGGGCACGTGGCCTTACCTGGACCCAGGGGCATGTGGCCTCACCCGGGCCTGGGACCCAGCCTCACCTGGATCCAGGGGCACACGGCCCCATAGGCCCTTCTTGCTCTAAAGAAAAGGTGCCAGGCACACGTTATCACTGTCCTCTGTGTTTTAACCATAGCCCATGGGGGTCCTACCAGAGTCCTTGGGACAACCTTGCATTATAAGACCACAAGCTCTTTGAAAGCAGGAAGAGTATATAATTTGTCTTTGTATCCCCAGCTCCTTTAGCACTGAGTACATAGAGTCCTTGGGATGACCAACAATTAAGCTGTGGGCAGAATATGAAAAATCAGTAAAGGAGATTGAGAAGCAACAACCAGAGAAGCATATGCCTGGGACTGAGTGACCTGTCAATAGACATTCCTGCCCTTGGGGGGTGGGCAGATGGGTGCTGTACCAGCCTGATAAGGGGGAGGCATGTGTAGAGGCCAACGACATGTATCTGAAGTGCTCTGTGCACACATACCACCTGCTTGAGGGCTTGTCTTCTTAATCGTTGAAGAAGTCTTCTTCTTCTTGGCCTTGGCCAGTTTTTGAGAAAAGTTTTTTAAAATCCCCCCTTACAGCCATTAACTTTTCAATTTTTCATTATAATTAATTGTGTGTGTGTATACACATATGTACTTATTTATTTATAAATATATGCTCAAGTAGTATATATTGAAGTTCTGTTATTAGTTATTCCAAGTTTGTAATTATTTTAGTATCTTGATAGAGTCAGCATTTGCCTGGATTATCTCATTTTGCCCCATCCCTCTCCCTCTTTCCACCTTTATTTTCAACTTTTCTGTGTTGTTTAGTTTGAAGTAAATCTTTGATCCTTACCAGCATTTGGCTTTACTCAACTTTCAATTTTTGTTTTTTTTATTGCTGTTTATTTCTGTGTGGCATTCTGAGTATATTTCACAATACTATTTTTCATTTTTATTAATTTTTCTTTTACTATGCCCAGTTTTTATTCCATCTATGAGATTTAACTTTTTTTAAGGATTATATTTTCCATTTTATGAATTTCTAATGATTTTTATTTTATACTAGAGCAGTGGTCAGCAAACCGTGGCTCATGAGCCACATGCGGCCCTTTGGCCCCTTGAGTGTGGCTCTTCCTGGGTGAGTCTATTTTGAAGAAGTGGCATTAGAAGAAGTTTAAGTTTAAAAAATTTGGCTCTCAAAAGAAATTTCAATCGTTGTACTGTTGATATTTGGCTCTGTTGACTAATGAGTTTGCTGACCACTGTACTAGAGGCCTGATGCATGAAGATTTGTGCAAGAATGGGCCTTCCTTCCCCTGGCTACCGGCACCACCTTCGCACTGGCCAGAGCTGCCTTTCCGCCTTACCATGCTGCCCAGAGGCCCTTAGCATCCCTGGCCACTCAGCACCTGTGTATGCAAATTAACCCACCATTTTTGTTGGGTTAATTTGCATACTCACTCCTGATTGGCTGGTGGTTGTTGCAAAGGTATGGTCAGTTTGCATCTTTCTCTTTTATTAGTGTAGATATTAACTTGTTTTTGACTCATAGTCACCTGTTTTTATTTGTAGAAAGCTTTTTTTGTTTTCCTTTAGGTTACATTGGTTCTAAGTTTCATAGCACTGTAATTTGAAATCTGTGCCCCCTATTATGTGCTCACCACCAAGTCCAGTTTCCTGTCATCACCATGCATTTAACTTGTTTACCCATTTTGCCCTCCTCACCCCCCACCTCTTTTGGTAACCACCAATCTTTTGTCTTTATCTATGATTTGTTATTTGTTTCTTTTTTATTTTATATTCTACATATGAGTAATATCATGTGAATCCTGTTTTTTTTTGCATCTGACTTACTTTAATTAGAATAATACCCTCAAGATCCATCCATGTTGTCACAAATGGCAATATTTCATCTTTTTGTTGCCAAGTAGTGCTCCAATGTATACATGTACCACATCTTGTTTTGCCATTGATCTGTCAATGGATATTTAGGCCGTTGCCATATTTTGGCTATTGTGAAAAATGCTTTGAAAAACATAGGGGTGCATATATATTTTCAAATTAGTGTTTTTGTATTCTTTGATTAAATATCCAGAAGAGGAATTATTGAATTATATGGTAGTTCTTAATTTTTTGAGGAAACTCCATACTGTTTTCCATAGAGGCTGCACTAATTTGTATTCCCACCAACAGTGAAGACAGCTCCCTCTTCTCCACATCCTCACCAATACTGGTTGTTTTTGTCTTTTTTATAATGAGCATGCTGATAGGTGTGGAGAAAACACTCCTAGTGTGGTTTTGATTTGCATTTTCCTAATAATTAAAATCGCCTGTTTTGTTTTTTAAAGGAGCACCGATTGTTGTTTTTGATTGGTAGTATTTCTTTCATTACCTCTTGGAAAATGTTAAATATCCTTATTTTTCAAGACCAATTTACTAGTAGGTTGCAACCTACTGACCCTCGGCCCCCCATTCCCGGCGCATGTTACTTTGTTCCTTTCTGTCCTATAGCACTTGTCAGCACCCCGCACACAACTTTGTCTCTCCCTCCTCAATCCAGGGCAGGGTTTTCGTCTGGCTTTGACGCATCACCAGTACCTAGAACACTGCGAGCTAAGAATGGCTGCCGACACATTGTTTAATTGATCCGTGAGTGGATCTCTTTGTGTTATCTTCATTTCTTGTGGAGTGAATCCTTCATCTGTCTGTGTTTTGGCCGACGGCTGTAGTGGTAGCTTCCCCATGTGGTGTAAATGTCCCAGTTGTAATATTTCTTCCTGTCCCCGAGTTCACTCCTCCTGTTCGGCACTTTTGCTGTTGCCTTCAACCAGCTCCTGGACTTCCACGCAGATCTCCTGCTGATCTGCCCCCAGCCGGGCAGGCCTGCCCGGGCTCCCAGAAGAGGGGCAGCCTCCGCCGTCCCAGTTCCCTCTTGACACTCCAGGGAAGCCTTCACCGCCATCTGCAGCACCGCGGTCACTGCAGGCTTGGTGCCTGTCTGTGCGCTCAGGAGCGCGTCCTGTGGGCTTCCCACAGGGAGCCTAGCTCCAAGGACGCCCCAAAGTGGGGCGAGCTCAGTTGCTGTCCCAGTGGCAGTGGGCTTTGTGGTCCCAGCGTCCATTCCTGCAGCGTCAGCCTGTCATGTGGGTGCACGTGCCTTTCTGGTCCATGAAGAGGCCTACCTTGTCTGTGAATGTGGCTTTATTTCTCAATATTTGGAAAATATTTCTAGAAATACTTTTTTTATTAACCTGTTGTCACCTCCATGATTTTCACAGGTCGATTTTGTAATTCAAAAGTCATGGGCTGACTGTTCCTTTGTCTGCATTTTAGGTCCATGGCCATTCTCTGAGCCATACAGGCTGGCGGAAACACCTCTGCCATCAGGCACCACGTCCTGGGGACAGGCTCCTTAGATTTCTGGGCTTCCCTTACTCTGCTTCGGCTGCCATAACCAAATCCCACATGCTGGTTCTGTGAACAGGAGAAATTGATTTTCTCACAGTTCTGGAGGCTGGAAGTCCAAGGCCAAGGTGCTGGCAGGGTTGGCTTCTCCTGAGGCCTCTCCGGGCTGCAGAGGACAGCCTTGTGTGTGCTCAGAGGTTTTCCCGGCGAGAGCACTGCCTCTTCCGCGACCACGCCCTCCCCCAGCACATTTGATCAGGGCCCCACCCTTATGACCTAATTTAGCTTTAATCATCTCATTAAAGGCCTTATCTCCAAACACTGGCACATCAGGTATTAGGGGCTTCAACATAGGAGTTAGGGGAAACAGTTTGGTCCATGGCATGCTGTGAGGCACCCAGACAGACCAGCATACACCTGTGGGCACCCAGACAGACACAGACCAGCATACACCTGTGGGACACCCAGACAGACACAGACAGGGAAGCATACACCTGTGGGCACCCAGACAGACACAGACAGGCCAGCATACACCTGTGGGCACCCAGACAGACACAGACAGGGCAGCATACACCTGTGGGCACCCAGACAGACACAGACAGGCCAGCATACACCTGTGGGCACCCAGACAGACACAGACAGGGCAGCATACACCTGTGGGCACCCAGACAGACACAGACAGGCCAGCATATACCTGTGGGAACCCAGACAGACACAGACAGGCCAGCATATACCTGTGGGAACCCAGACAGACACAGACAGGCCAGCATATACCTGTGGGGCACCCAGACAGACACAAACAGGCCAGCATATACCTGTGGGCACCCAGACAGACACAAACAGGCCAGCATACACCTGTGGGCACCCAGACAGACACAGACAGGCCAGCATATACCTGTGGAGCACCCAGACAGACACAAACAGGCCAGCATATACCTGTGGGCACCCAGACAGACACAGACAGGCCAGCATATACCTGTGGGCACCCAGACAGACACAGACAGGCCAGCATACACCTGTGGGCACCCAGACAGACACAGACAGGCCAGCATATACCTGTGGGGCACCCAGACAGACACAAACAGGCCAGCATATACCTGTGGGCACCCAGACAGACACAGACAGGCCAGCATACACCTGTGGGGCACCCAGACAGACACAGACAGGGCAGCATACACCTGTGGGACACCCAGACAGACACAGACAGGCCAGCATATACCTGTGGGGCACCCAGACAGACACAAACAGGCCAGCATACACCTGTGGGCACCCAGACAGACACAGACAGGCCAGCATATACCTGTGGGGCACCCAGACAGACACAAACAGGCCAGCATATACCTGTGGGCACCCAGACAGACACAGACAGGGCAGCATACACCTGTGGGCACCCAGACAGACACAGAATGGGCAGCATACACCTGTGGGCACCCAGACAGACACAGACAGGCCAGCATACACCTGTGGGACACCCAGACAGACACAGGGCAGGATGTGGAGACTCGTGCATCTGGTACTTCACTGCTTTCAGTCAAGGGTCAGCAAGAGCGAAGTGACACCTTTTGTGATTCAGAATTCACCGACCCTGTCACTGCACATCTCTCCCCACCCTCCTGACCCCCTGCTGTGAGTTATGAGCATGTGGGGGGTCCGGTGAGGCTGAACTTGACATTATTCTAGTGCGAGCAGCTGCTGGTGACCCGTGGAGACCTGAGGTCACCTTGGCGGACTTCCTTTGTTCTGCTTGGTTCCAGCTCCCTGAGAGGCTCCGTTTGGTGATTGATGTTAGACATAAGCACCTTGGCGTATGTTCACTATTTTGCACAGAGAAGGCCCTTCTTCCCAGTATCACTCACGGTTTCCAGGAGGAGTCACGTCCCAAACCCTCCTTTTTTGAGGTTTAACACTAGCAAGGGCACTGAGTGGACCCTGCGGGCAGAGCTGACAGAAGAACCCCGGGGTTCCTGGCGACAGAGCTGCTGTGAGGGCAGAGGAGGAGAGACTGGGTACCCTGGCCCCACAGGCTCTGGTAGCCGTGAGAGGATGCGGCTGAGCCTGGATGTCTCTCCTGTCCGGCCATGTCTTGGGAACCTGTGTGGTGTGCGTGTATGTGGGTGTGCTGGTATGCATGTGTGTAAGTAAAGCAAAGCAGCTGGCTACCTGAGTAATGAAACCCAGGTTGTCCAGGCCCACTGACCATGGGCCCACCGTGCATATGGGTGCCCTCCCCTGCCCCCTGCCCTTCCCCAGGGCTGCCACAGGCCCAGGCCACCAGGCCCTGACTCTCTGCATAAGGACTGCCCAGGCCACCAGGCCCTGACTCTCTGCATAAGGACTGCCCAGGCCACCAGGCCCGGACTCTCTGCATAAGGATTGCCAAACCAGTGCTCAGAGGAGAACGGCAGGGGGCAGATCAGAAAGAAAATCAGCTGGCCCGGGGGCTGGGCCAGCCTCCCTGGGTACTGGGGTTGATGATGGACCCAGGAGGAAAGATGCTCCTTGGAGAGAGAGGGCAAGAAGGTAAACGCATGCTCTTTTAAAAGGAGCTATTGGAAACAATGCAGCTTCATTTTGCATATCAAGTTCATGAATTGCCTCCACTAGTTTGAAGTCAAGGAAACCAAAGCAAAAATCTTTATTTATGCATCAAACCCCTGCTCACTTGGCACCTGCTTTGTGCCGGAACCACAATTAGGCGGTGGGAACTCAGAAAAGGTCAACACCGACTTCCCTGAAGTCGGCAGGAAGCACCGCACAGCCCGGTGCTGGGCCCGGGATTCACAGGCTGATGGAGCCTGGAGAGCGGGAGGGGAGGGCTCCCTGGCGGTGGCCCCGGCGCAGCGCTGTGAGGAGCCAGTCAGTTTGTCAGGGTAAGAAAGAGGCGGTAAGAGCAGCGGAAGGGGCTCCCTCCTGTCACCTCTCTGAAAGTCGGAGCCTCCCATCCAGTGTGGGTGGAGCCAGGTGTGACACCATGGTCGGAGGGGAAATGGCCGTTGCCCACACTGACTGGGGCGCGGTCTGCAGGCAGGGGCGCCAGGGTGTCTGGGCAGCAGGCTCCCACCCACAGGGGAGCTCTTGGTCCTGCCCTCACAAGGGAACGTGTCTCTGAAGCTGGCCAAACTGGAGTTGGTGCTGGAGACACAGAGACCCCTCAGCCTGGGGCGCCCTCTGCTCACATGGACTGCTCCCCAGGAGGAGCCCAGCACGACCCCTGCCTCCGTCTGCTTCCATCACCCCTCGACTGAGGCACAGCCACGCGTGTTAGCAAAACATCCTTGTCAACGCCACTGCTTGCTTCTGGGTCGGGAAGATGACCCTCCTGTGGGAGGCTTGACAGGCAAAGCTCTGACTGGGCACCTCAGTCAATAGCCATTTGTCTGGGTCTGGGCCCCCGGTGCTGGCGGCCTGCCGTGCCGGGTCGCGGTGCCCGGGCAGCCTGGACTGTGTCCGCGCAGCACTGGCCCCGCTGGCTGCGGCCGCAGAGGCACAGGCCTGAGTTCCAACGGGCTGTTGCCGCCAGATCACACTGTGGTGCCCTCAGGGGAGGAAGGAGGCTGCTAAGAGTCGGGGAGCATCGGACCCTTTTGCCGCAGTTTCTTAAGGTGCTGTCAATCAGACCGGCTAATCCTGTTCCTCATCTCTCTGAATAAGTTACAGAAGAGCAGGTCTCTGTGCCCTCACACATGTCAGCAACCAAGCACAGCCCCAAGGGGCCCCACACCCCTGGCTGAAGATGTGCTGGAGAGGCGGTGTTGTTTGAAGCCAGGATCTCAAAAGCATTAAGACATGTTGGAAAGAGCCCTGGCTGGTTGGCTCAGTGGAGAGAGCGGGGTCCCGGGTTCAATTTCAGTCAAGGGCACATGCCTGGGTTGCAGGCTCGATCCCTAGTAGGGAGTGTGCAGGAGGCACCCGATCAATGATTTTCTCTCATTATTGATGTTTCCATCTCTCTCTTCCTCTCCCTTACTCTCTCTCTAAAAATCAATATAAATATTTTTAAAAAGAATGATATAAAGACATGTTGGAGAGAGGAATTCCGGCACTGTCCTCAAGCAGCTCACAGACCCTCAAACATATTAGGGTCAAGGATGGCATTCTGGCAGGCATAGATAGGATACTCCTAAGCCTGGGAGTTAGGTAGGAAGTAGTTAGATGAAGAGACAGGTGAGGTCAGAGGCAGAGGGATAGACTAGAGGTATGAGGGAGCATGAGCATATGTCTGTTTCCTGGGACATAGCAGATGGGAGGGCACAGGAGCAGAGCAGTGAAAGGGCAGCAACTCTGTCATAAAGAGACGGGCCGCCCTGACGTGAAGTCTGAAGTGTACCATGAAGGTGTTGGCCCAAGAGCAAGAGATGCACCAAGCACTGGCTTTGACAAGACCAGTCTCTCAGACTTCCAGATGCTGCCACTAGGGTTGTGTCACTAAAGTAACGACTTGTTCAGTGTTCTTTCCTTCAACTTTTTCTTTGCACTAACATGGTGCTAATCCTCTTCTTTCCACCAGGAAAATAGAGAAAAATAAGGTCTGGTCTGTTCTCTGTAGGCTAATAGTTTAGGTAAAGATTGGCACATAAGTAAGTGGTTGCTGTATAGGCACTGAAAACTAAAATGGAACTAGTTGCAAGGTTTCTGGGATGATGGGAACTGAGCTGGTAACTCTATCTGGGTGAGCCGGGGGCTTCCTTGAGGAAGCAGCATCATATATGCTGAGTCTTGAAGGATGAGAAGGCTGTAGTCACATGCAGCTGGCAGAGGGACCCTCATGCCAAGGCTCAGATGCATGGACACATAGGCTGTGGGTGGGCTGTAAGAATTGAGTGGCGGTGGTTTTATCACTCACCTTTTTCACAGGCAAGGAAACAGAGTGGGGAGGCTGAGCTGGTTGCCAAGGGCCATGCGACCTGTGAAGGCAGTCATTGTCAGCACCGTGGCTCCTCGGCCCAGGCCGGCTCCTTCCACTGCTCCAGCCGCATCTTTCCTCATTTCTGTTTCAGTTTTATTCAAAGAAATAATAAGGAGAAGTACTGGTTTCAGAGTGATGCATTTGGGGTGTGTGGGTATGGGTGTAAATGTGTTGCAAATGAGTGTGGTTCTGAGGCTTGGTGAGCCAGCTCTCCATTAGCCGACCCCTAAAACCAGGCCTTTGTGGGTGACAGATGTTTGGATTCAATTATGATGATGGGAAAGTTGTTTTTCCTTCCAAGGAAAGAAAGCGTTATTTGAGGGAGAGAGGCAGCCATATTTAACACTTGTGATGAATATTGTTCATTGTGGAAACACTCTTTAAAAGCTCCCTGTTTAAAAGAGGGTAATGCATTCAGAAGCTTTTAACCCGCTGGATTTAATTGCAACTGAGTGCCAAGATAAACCCGCTGTTAGCAAACCTCTAACTTTCTGCTGATGTCTCCCACTTGCTCCCAGCTGTGAGTGGAGAATGGAAGTCAGATGCTTGAATTGCTTGGAGTGCATATAAGGCATTCACATGTGAGCCTCCGGCTGCTATGCAAACAGGAAAGTGTCCTTTCATGAAAAGGAGTCCAGGCTGAGTCCAGGACCGCAGCTTCATCGGTTGACCAGACCCGGTTTCTTGTATGTAATCAAGGCTTCACTAAATAACCACCAGTTACTGAACTGACTATGAATATTTTGCAGCTCACCTACAGTTCACTAAGGCTAAATATTTTTATTAAGCATCCAGAATATTTTTATTTGTGTTCCAAAGTTGTCCTAAAGGGCTTAACTTTAGTTTAACGTTTATTAAAAAGTTAATTTTAACTGATATTCATCAACATCTAAGACCTGCCAGATACGCTAAGTTGCCCAATGGTCTTCCTAAACAAAAAAAAAAAAAAATTGTAGGGGACGAGGATAGAAAAATCCAGCACAAACTCTTTTACTGTCAACTTTATCAGTTCACCAAGTGACATTTTTTAGAACTAAAAACATATTGAAAAAGTGTCCAGCCTTTGGCCCTCCATGCTCCCTGGTTGTGACAGACATGTACTGACACCCTTAGGGTGGCATTCAACACCCAGTTACCCTCTGTGGTCTACCTCTGGCTCCTTTACCCACTTCATCTCCACATTCCCCTGTATCTTCTTTCAACCTTCTAATGCAATGCGTTTGTTCATGCCAGTCTCTGTGCCCAGACACCCTCATGTTTGTCTTCTTAGATGAGGCATCCTTCAAGACACACAACAATGTGCCCTGTGTAGGTGGTATTGCCTTCCTAGTACCTAGCCAGATGGAAGCTCAAAGATATCAGTTAAAGGAATGAATGCTCATATTTTATAGTCGGAGACTCTATGGCCATTATTATATACAAAGAGTGAAATCAGTCTTAAAGTTTTTACATTCAGTGTCTGTATCTTTGTAAACAAGAAAATGCCTAAGAAGAGGGCAGTGGGGTGTCTTTACCACCTACTGTATGTCAAGCCCTTTGCACAAACGTTCTCATTTAATCCTCCTAAGGACTGTGTAGAATGGGTGTTTTGTCCCCACCATACAGATGACGCTTGAGAAAGTTAACTTGATGAGGATTAATTACCCAATAAAAACAGTGAGGTGGAGAATCCTAGGTCCAGTCCTGCTTCAAGTGCACACTCTGTCTGCAGAGGAGGCTGAGACCCCGGGTGGCGCTCATTCGGGGGCCCTCTCTGCTATCTGGGGGAGGAAGGGACCCTCTGTTTCCCAGTGTTGGGATCACCTCTTGGACTGAGGGTGACTACACTACGAGTGAGATGACGGGTTTCCGAAGGCCACAGAAAGTGCCTGGCTGAGCACCTGTTTTCAGCCCTCTCCAGTTTGGGCAGTCACAGGCAGAAGTCACACCCAGATACTCTGCTGGCTCTTCTGGGCACCCTGGGCTGCTCTTAGTTGGTTATCAGCTGAGGAGCCCTCACATAGACCTAAACAATCCAGCCAGATGCCTAAACACCGTCTGTGGCATCGACAGCATCTCTGTTTCCATCTCTCTTCCTCTCCCTTCCTCTCTCTCTAAAAATCAATACAAACATTTTTAAAAAGAATGATATAAAGACATGTTGGAGAGGAATTCCGGCACTGTCTCTCAGTTGTGGAGTTAGTACACCCTAAGGTCCTTTCCAGGAAATGGGGTGTTGGTGGGATGGCTGGTGACTGCTCCTCTCGCCTGGCCAGGACTTGGAAAGGTGACCGCCCATGTATGGGCCCAACATACTGCTCCGTGTTGTAGGAAGTTCTAGTGCTGATTCTCAGCATCGGGCGTGTTCTTTCCATGGACTGTGGCTATCAGGGAGGTGGCCACCAAAAGAAGGTTTAAAAGGGACAGCACTTTACTGGGGGGGGGCGGTGGTAAAGGATGGAGTTCCCTGCATCAGGCTGGCTGGGAGCCAGGGAGGCACCCCTCCATGAGTGGATGGCAGGAGGGCAGGGAGAGAGTGTTTTGAATGGTGCTCAATGCGTACACAGGCGGTGTCTGTTTGTGCCCCTTCATGTTGGTGGCCCTGCCTTCCGCCTGTCTTTGAGCTGCCCTGGGGAGGAGAGCAGCCTGCAGAAGGTCCCCGGGGCGGCTGTGTGCTGGCCAAGCCCCAGGGCGGCAGGAACCAGCAAAGGGACTCGGCCTCCAACAAATAAAGGAGCATGGAAAGCGGAGAGGGGTGAGACCCCAGTCAAGTTAAAAATAATGAGTACTGAGTGCCCAAAACAGGTACCAGCGGCCAGTGCGGGCAGAGGAGCCAGAGTCTGGCCCAGCTGCACTCACATGAGCCTGAGGGTGTAGGTGTTCGTAGTGAGCTCACTCCCTGGGAGTTACAGCCTGGCCACAGCGCCTCAGTCCTCCACCCAGCGCTGGAGTCTCTCTTAAACCCCTCGGATCTGGGCTGGCCTTGTGACTTGCGTTGGCCACTGGAATATAACGAGGTGACATGGCAGAGACTTGCTTGTTTATTGGGGTTTCCCCTCTTGCTGCTCTTGGAACTGTACTGCCAGGTGATGGAGTCTGTGGCCGGTGGATGTGAGAGAATGGAGGCCCTTCGTTCCTCGCCTTCTTCTCCTTCTTATTCCCCTGTCCCCCTCCTCTGACTCGGCCTTCTTCACCGCTAAAATACACATTAATTATCCCTTTTTCCCAGAAACCTTTCCTAACCCACCAGGATGAATAAGGAACTCTCCTTTTGTTTTTGATGGAAATTACCACCCTGTGCAGTAATTAGGGATATGCTTATTACCCTCATAGAATACATATTAGCATCTCAAAGTATTGGCTATGTCCTTTTGGCTTTGCAGTTCATGCTGCTAGGACTGGAGCGAATACACAACACAATTCAATGCACATTTGTTGAGGAAGTGGGGAAGGAAGGAAAGAGGAAGGAAGAGAGGGAAGGAAGAGGGAGGGAGAAAGGAAAGAGGCCGGCCACTTGGATCTTATGTAGTAACTGAAATAAATTGTGTTGACAAGACTTCTTTGATGTAATATAAAATCATAGAATCTCAGAATGGAGAAGGACCTTGGTTAATATTAATAGTACTTTTACTCCCTTTAGGCTCATAATAGTATTGTGAAGCAGGCATAAAAGATAATTTTCATTCCTACCTGACTTCCATTCCCATCCAAGAGTATTCTTATAGCTCGCACAACTCCAGCTAGGGCTTCTCGCTTCAGAGGCCACAGCGCCCTGTGTGGAGCTCATCGGGCCAGTGCGGCCCAGGCTCCAGGCATTCAAGGGGTGCTTTCAAATATTTTGCCATGTTCATGTACCATTTGTCACCAATATTTTACTTATGTTTTATTATTTTTAATGTTTCTTACTGATTTTTTTTTTTTTAGAGAGAGAAAGAGAGAGAGGAAGGGAGAGGGAGAGAGAAACAATTGCCTCCCACATGCACCCCAACCAGGGCCTGAACCTGCAACCTGGGCATGTGCCCTGACCAGGAATTGAACCCATGACTCTTTGGTGCGTGGGCCCAACCAACTGAGCCACACTTATTGTTTTCTTTAAATTGACTCATTTTAAACTTAGTGTATTTTCTTCTGGTAGGTCTGTAGTGATATATAATTGTGGTTTTAATTTGCATTTTCCTAATGGCTAATGCTGTTAAACATCCATGTTTATTTACATCTCCTTGTGAACTGCCACTTTATGTCTTTTGTCCATTTACTAATTGGATTGTTTGATATTTTACTGTTGGGTTTTGAGAGTTAAAAAAAATAACCAAAGAACTTATATGCATGATCCAGGGACACAGACAATAGTGTGCTCAAGGCCTGGGGGTAATGTGTGGGTGGAGGGGGTGATGGGGGAGAAAAGGGGACATCTGTAATACTTTCAACAATAAAGATAAATTTATATATATATATATATATATATATATATATATATATATATATATCCTTTGTTGGATATGTGGTTTGCAAATATTTTCTCCCAGTCTGTAGCTTATCTTTTTTATCCTCTTAACAGGTCTTTTATGAAGCAAAAGTTTTATATTTATGAAATTTAATTTTTCCATTTAAGCATTGTGTTTTTGGTGCCAAGCTAAGAACTCTTTGTCTGGCCCTAGGTCCTGGAGATTATTTTGTATTATTTTTAAATTTTGTAGTTTTATATTTAAGTTCATGACCTATTTTGAGTTAATTTTGACAATGGATATAACACTTAGGTCGATATTTTTTCCTCTGAATTGTTCCCCCACCATTTGTTGAGAACCCTGTCTTTCCTCCATTGAATGGCTTTTACACGTTTGTCAAAAATCAGATGGCATGTTTGTGTGGTCTCTTTCTTAGTTCCGTATCCTGTTCCACTGATCAATGCAGGTATTGATCCCTCCACTGACACCACTCAACTTTGATTACTGTCTCTTGAAGTTAGGTAGATGATTCTCCCACTTTCTTATTCCTTTTAAACAATTGTTTTAGCTATTCAAGTTCCTTGCCTCTTCATATACATTTTAGAAAAAATTTGCCTACATCTACAAAACAAAACAAAGAAACACAACAATAACCCCCCACTGGCTGGGGTTTTGATAAAATTGCATTGACCTGTGTGCAGCTTGAGGAGAGCAACATCTTTGCTGTGCCGAGTCTCTGGTCTGGTACCACCTCCGTTTATTTGGGTATTCTTTGATTTTTAAATCAATGTTGTCTAGGTTTCAGCATATTTTTTATATTCACACCTAAATGGTATTTTGAGTAATCATAAACGGTATGTACTTGATTTATTTATTTTAAAATAAAACTTTGTTGCTCCATAAAAAAAAAATTAAAAAAACAGGTATTATTTGCCATAAGTAGAGAATAACCACAAAAATATATAAATTTAACTGAAACAAAACACATAATTTTTTTTACTTTGGCCTGTGTACTTTGTAAAACCAAATCATGTACCACCAATCATGCATGTACCACACTTTGGAATGTAATCTAATCTTCAGTGATGCATGACTAAGCAAAAAGACATTTCTAGAATATGACCATCAATTTAGAAACCATTAGGCTTGGGAAACTTACCACCTCTGAAGATAGCCAATTTCAACAATTGGACCTGTTTGTATTTAAACTTGTATTCAAACAAGTCCAATCGTTGCAAACTCTTCGGCTGAGCTAAAATCTGGAGCCCTCTCCCACCCAGCTCCAAGTTCTGGAGCCCAGGACAGATGCTGCTAAGGACTTCAAGGTGCCTCCAAGTAGGATCATATGGTATGCTCTCTGGTGCCAGCAGGATGCCATTGCCTGGGACTGAGAGGACACTCCAGTGTCTCACTACCTGGCTCCAGACATCTTGTCTACCCTCAGCATCCCTTCAGCCCTTCAGCCCTTCAGCTGGCTGGGAGGTGGTCAAGGACATCCACCTCAATTGACCCTCTGCCCCGCCATTGTCACAACGATCTGGCTGACTACAGCATGCCCATCTTTGCAGCCCAGGTATTTTCTCAGGACATGGCGGTGTAGATCAATCACTTTATTATTCATTTTACTCATCCTTAAGTGAATAGGGGACTCTTCCAGAGTCTGGGGACAGACAGAGGAGTAAAATAAAGCCCCTAGCCTCCAGGAGCTCAGAAGCAGGTGTGAGTGACACGGTGTCTAATCCCGAATCACTGGGGCTCTGATGGATGTGTGCAAAGAGCTGCAGGGATCCCGAGTGCAGGTCTCCCTGGGGAACAGAGCGTATCAATAGCATGTTCTCTAGGCGAGGACCAATAGGGGAGGGATATTTATTTATCCCCATTCTGCAGCTGAGAAACTGAAACTTTTACATAGTTTCCCCAAGACTGCAGAGTCAGCACATGAAGAACTGGGCTGGTCGTTAGGCCAAAGCTCTAACTTTTCCTTTTCTCATTGAGCAGATGGAAAGCTGTCAGTATTTACTGAATAAATGATAAAGGAGGAAATGAATTCTGTATTGTCTGCTGAGAATCTTGCCCAGAGGCACAAAAAAGCCCCGGCTCCTGGTCCTTTGGGCAGGCTGCTTGTGTTCCTGCTGCACAGCCTGCCCAGGGGCACGAGGCCAGCACAGCCCACGGTGAGGGAGGAGCCCCGCTCCCGCCCTCCCCAGAAGGGTCCTCTTCGTACTCCCAGACTGTTTGAAACCTGGCCTGGGAGGCGAGGGGGCAGAGGCAAGGACAGAAGGAAGTGTGGAGCAGTGGGAAGAGCAGCCCTGTGTTCACAGCGTGGCATTTGCTGCCCGAGGGAGCTAAGAGGTTTGTCTAAGGACGCACTTTCATCAGCTGAGAGCTAGGATTTGGACTCCGGGTTCTCCTGGGCCATTTGCAGATGCCTCAGCGTTGATTCAGAAAAACAGGCCAGGGCAGCCAGCACCGCTGAGCATGCAGGTGACCTGAGAGAGGGAGGGGCCACTGCATCCCCCTGGGACAGGAGGAGGGCACATGAGCTGCTCTGAGGACAGTGCCCTGCTGGGCCTGACCTGCCGGCATCCTCAGAGCTCCGCACAGAGCCCCCACCCTCGCTTCCTCCGAGCAGTGCGGCTCCCAGTGAACCCCATGAACCCTTGGGGGCTTTATTTTCATTTCTTCTTGGCAGGACATAACTTCCTGCTTGTAAGAAAAACATCTTTAAGCAGAGCCCTGAACCAGTTCCAGGGTGTCCCGCACATTCCCCAGCTCCGACGGAACAGCAGCATGATGAGCTAAATGGAGCCCAATTGGAAGCACATGGAGCCTGTTTCCTTTCAAAGTCCCCTCGGGTCCTGGGCCTGAAGGAGAGGGGTTTTTGATAAATCATGCTGGAGCTTTATCGGGTCCGTTGTGTGTGAGCAAAGGCCAGGAGAGGAAGGAGGAACAAACACGGCCCAGAAGTCATACCTGAAGGATTAAGGCGTAAGCTGCCAGGCCAACTTCAGGACTGAACAAGAGGAAAGAACCTATTTTTGTTGAACACCTACTACATGCCAGGTTCTGGGCTAATGTAGGGGCCAGAGAGAGAAGTAAGCCAACTGCCTGTCCTGACCCAGGCAGAGAAGACCGCAAACTATAGTTACAAGGCACAGACACAAAAGGAGTGGGCACAGGGTACTGAGCTGTTACCGGTGCTCTGTTCTCATCCTCGCCTCTGTGGGTCCAGGGGAGGTAAAGGCTGGAAGCCAGTGCAGTGTTCTGAGTCACTGCCCCCTTTCCTCCGTCAGTACAGGCAGATCTGAGCCTGGCCCAGAGTCTCAGGGAGAACTCAGAGCCGGCGGGCAGGACAGAGGGGCAGCGAGGAGCGGAGGAAGGAAGCGGTGAGGGCCTGCAGGGTTACGCATTCTGGAGGAAGCCCAGGCCCCTGGGCTCAATCCCCAGCCCTGCTCGGGCATGTGCAGGAGGCAGCCAATCGATGTGTCTCTCTCACATCAATGTTTCTCTCTGGCTCTTCACCTCCTTCCACTCTCTCTAAAAATCAATGGAAAAAGTAATCCTCAGGTGAGGATTAACAAAAATAATTAGAATGCTTGCCTGTGACTGGCGTGACCAGAGTTCATGGAGGCTACATGATGATGCAGAAGCCCCCTACGAACCTGAGTAATTTTTGGTACCAAGACAAGGCAAAACTTAAGCCTGGAAGTCGCTTGAAAGAAACTGCCGTGTGGGACAGTGCATGATGCCCAGGGCAAGGTTACCTCCCTGGCTGGCTGGCATCCTGCCACAAGCAGTGATGGTCTGTGCACTCCCGATGCCCTGCTCTTTCCAAAGCTGATTTGCTGTGGATCTGGGTTTCACAACACCAGGAAGAATGACGTGGCTAACGATCTTTTAAGAAATCATCCTGTTACATGCCGACAAATTGAAGACTGTCCTTGCCAACAGCTACGCGGTGAGCAGCTGCTCTTGACTGCTGATTGAACGCAAGCCTTGGCAAGACAATGAGCAGAGGAAGTGCGGCCTCCTCGTGGGAAAACTGAGATGCCCAACAATGACTCAGGCCTGAGCTCTTGCTTAGGGCTGTGTGTGAATGTGTCTGTCGGTATTTCATAATTCTCCATAGAAAATTATTTTTAGTCCACTTGAAAATACAGAGCTTAATGGGAGATCAAGGCCCTAACATATATACACCTTATTGAATGGACACAGTAGTTTTAGTCTTTGAAAATGTTCAAAGACAATGAAATTGGCTAAATAACCCAGTCTAATAAGCATCTCCACAGAGCATTCCAAACTTGGGTTTGACAATGCTGCTTCCTGGAAATGGTAAGCAAATTTTTAATGAGGCAAGTGATTTTATTAAAGAGACTAGAGGCCCAGTGCATGAAATTTGTGCACTGGTAGGGTTCCTAGCGGCTGCTGGCTGTTGGCCAAGTAGTTCCTTCCTTTCCCCAGCTGGCCTCGCCCCCTGGTCAAATTCCCCAATGACCTCCCGGTTGAGGGGACAATTTGATTACTACTCTTTTATTATATAGGATACTTGTTGATAGACCCCTTAGGCTGAAAACTGTCTACAAACTATAAACTGAGTTTTAGTGTGGCGGTCCTCATTCCAGCAGTGGACAGCTATAACACAGAGTGGTTTGGGCCCAGATAAACTGAGATGCCACCTCCCACCAGCAGCATGGGAGAGCATGCCTGTGTTTATAATATGTTTATTCTCTACCAGGCAATCCCCTGTCTACTTACCTGGAAATAAGGTCAGATAATGCACACAAAAATTGAAAGGTGTGTTTTTCAGTGCTGGAATATATTTTACTAATGCTTTATTTTTATAACTAGAGGCCCAGTGCACAAATTCATGCACCAGTGAGGTCCCTTGGCCTGGTCGGTGGGATTGGGCCGAAACTGGCTTTCCGACATCCCTGGAGGGGTCCCGGATTGTGAGAGGGTGCAGGCCAGGCTGAGGGACCCCACTGGTGCACGATTGGGGCCGGGGAGGGATGTGGGAGGTTAGCCAGCTGGGGAGGGACCACTTGAGGGCTCCAGGGCATGTCCAGCCCATCTTGCTCAGTCCCAATCAGCTGGACCCCAGCAACAAGCTAACCTACTGGTCAGATCATCTTCCTCCTGGTGGTTAGTGCACGTCATAGTGACTGGTTGACTGGTTGACTGTCTGCCCCCTGATGGTCAGTGCACGTCATAGAGCGTGGTTGAGCGGCCTTAGCATATCATTAACATATTACGCTTTGATTGGTTGAACCGACAACTGGACGACAGGACACTTAGCATATTAGGCTTTTATTACATAGGATAGCGATATACTTAGTACAAATCTCAATCACGCTGCAAGTATAGAACAAAACCTCCCCCCCTCTTCCTGCTCACCCTACTCTCTAAGGGTAATTTCTTTTCAAGGTTTCTGTTTTGCTTTTCCTGGTTGTGACCTCCATGCATCAGATTTTACTCAGCCCAAACTCATGTACATATGTATGTATATATGTAATTTTTAAATATGCTAGAATATTTCTTTTCTAATTTTCTTTTGCAATTATAGTTTACATTCAATATTATTTTATATTAGTTTCTGGTGTGCAGTGTAATGGTTAGATAATCATACACTTTACAAAGTTATCCCCTTGACATCTCAAGTATCCACCTGACACCATACACGATTATTACAATGTTATTGACTATATTCCCTGTGCTGTACTTTACATCCCCCTGACTATTCTGTAACTACCAATCTGTACTTAAACCCTTCACCTTTTCTGCCCAACCCCCAACCCCATGCCCCTCTGGCAACCATCAGTCTGTTCTCTATATCTATGAGTCTGTTTCTATTTTGTTTGTTCATTTTTGTTGTTGTTCTTTAGATTCCACATATAAGTGAAATCATATGGTATTTGTCTTTCTCTGTCTGAACTATTTTACTTAGTATAATGCCCTCTGGGTCTATCCATGTTGTTGCAAAGGGTAAAATTTCATCCTTTTTTATAACCAAGTGCGTAATATTCTGTTGTACATACGTACCAGTATTTTTTATGCATTTTCTATTAATGGGAACTTGAGTTGCTTCCATATTTTGGCTGTTTAAATAATTCTGCAGTGAACATAGGAGTGCATATATTCTTTCAAGTTAGTGCTTTGGGTTTCTTCAGATATATATTCAGAAGTGGAGTCACTGGATCATATGGCAGTTCCGTTTTTAATTAAAAAAGAAACACCTCCATACTGTTTTCCATAGCAGCTGCTCCAGTCTGCATTCCCACCAACAGCGCACAATAGCTCCCTTTGCTCCACATCCTCGCCAGTACCTCTTTGTATTTCCTGGTGATAGCCATTCTGCCAGGTGTGAGTTGGTACCTCATTGTGGTCTTAATTTGCATCTCTCTGATGATCAGCGACATTGAGCATCTTTTCATGTGTCTTTTGGCCATCTCTATGTCATCTTTGCAGAAGTGTCTATTTAGGTCCTCTGCCCACTTTTCAATTAAATTTTTTTGTGTTGGGTTGTTTATAAATTTTGGATATTAACCCCTTACAGTATATATCATTCGCAAATATCTTCACCCAGTGTGTGGGTTGTCTTTTCCTTTCGTTGCACAGTTTACTTTGCTGTGCAAAAAACTTTTTAGTTTGAGATAGTCCCATGTGTTTATTTCTTTCCTTTGTTTCCCTTGCCTAAGAAGATACGTCATAAAAATATTACTAAAAGAAATGTCAGAGATTTTACAGCCTATGTTTTCCTTAAGGAGTTTTATGGTTTCAAGACTTACACTTAAGTATTTAATCTATTTTGAGTTTATTCTTGTGTATGATGTAAGAAGGTGGACTACTTTCATTTTTTGTAATGTATCTAATTTCCCCCAAACCATTTTTTGAATGAACTGTTTTTACTCCATTGTAGGTTCTTGCAGTCTGGATTTATTTCTAGGTTCCCTATTTTGTCCCACTGTTCTATGCGTATGTTTTTAATCCAGAACCATGCTGTTTTGATTACTATAGCCTTGTAGTATTGTTTGATATCAGGTAGCATGATATCTCCAACTTTGTTTTTCTTTCTCAAGATTGCTGTGGCTATTTTGAGTCTTTTTTTGTTTCATATAAAGTTTTGGATTATTTGTTCTAGTTCTGTGAAAAATGCCATTGGTATTTTGATAGGAATTGAATTGAATCTATAGATTGCTTTGGGTGGTATGGACATTTTAATGATATTAATTTTTTCCAATCAATGAACATGGTATATGCTTCCATTTATTTGTATCTTGTTCAATTTCTTGTTTTTGATGTCATAATTTTCCAAGTACATGTTTTAAACTTTCTTGGTTAGATTTATTCCTAAGTATATTATTTTTTTATGCAGTTATAAATGGGATTGTTTCCTTAGTTTCTCTGTTTAATAGTTTATTATTGGTGTATAAAAATGCAACTGATTTATGAATACTAATTTTTATCCTGCTAATTTTACTAAATTCATTGATCATTTCTAGTATATCTTTGGTAAAATATTTAGGGTTCTCTTTATATAGTATCATGTCATCTGCAAACAATGACAGTTTACCTCTTTCTTTTCAATTTGGATGTCTTTAATTTCTTTTTCCTGTCTGATTGCTGTGGCTTGGACTTAGAGTACCATGCTGAATAACAATGGTGAAAGTGGACACCCCTGTCTTGTCCATGTTCTAAGGGAAATGCTTTTAGTTTTTTTCTGTTATGTATGTTAGCTGTCAGTTTGCTATACATAACCTTTATTGTGCTGAGGATTGTTCCCTCGATTCACACTTTGCTGAGAGTTTTTATAAATGGTTGCTGGGTTTTGTCAAATTATTTTTCTTCACCTATTGATATGATCACATGATCTCCATTATTCGTATTGTTTATGTGGTGTATCACATGAGTTGAGTTGCAGGTATTGAACCATCCTTGCATCCCAGAAATAAATCCCACTTGATCATGGTGTATAATCTTTTTAACATATTGCTGAATTCAGTTTGATAATATTTTTTGAGGATTTTTACATCTATTTTCGTCAGGGATATTGATCTTTAATTTTCTTTCTTTATGGTAGCTTTGGATAATACTGGTCTTGTAAAATGAGCCTGATCAGTAAAAGGCCCAACGTACCCTAGGACCTACAACCTGGTCTTCCCTGGTCTTGAATTTTTTAGAATAAGTTGAGGATAGGTGTCAATTTTTCTTTGAGTATTTGTTAAAATTCACCTGTGAAGTGATTTGGTCCAGGACATTTGCTTTTTGAGGAGTTTTTTCTTACTGCTTCAATTTCATCGGTTGTAATTTTTCTGTTAAGATTTTCTGTTTCTTCTTGATTCATTCTTGGAAGATTGTATATTTCTATAAATTTATTCCTTTCTTTCAGATTGTCCAATTTGTTGGCATATAATTGTAGTATTTTTTTATGTGTGTATTTCTGTGGTGTCAGTTGTTACTTCTGTTTTATTTCTGATTTTATTTATTTGGGTTCTTTTTTTTTTTGATGATTTGGGTTGAAGGTTTATCAATCTTGTTTACCTTTTCAAAGAACTGGCCCTTGATTTCACTGAACTTTTGTATTTTTTTAGACTATTTCATTTATTTCTGCTCTGATATTTATTTTTTTCTACTCATTTTGGGCTTGGTTTGTTGTTATTTTTCTAGTTCCTTTAAGTGTAGGATTAGACTGTTTATTTGAGATTTTTCTTGTTTCTTGATGTAGGCTTGTATTGTTATGAAATTCCTTCTCAGGACTGCTATGTCCTATAAATTTCTGGTTGTTATGTTTTCATTTTCATTTGTCTCAATGTATATTTTGATTTTCTCCTTCATCTCATTGTTAACACATTTATTGTTTAGTAACATGTTAGTTTGCCTTCATGTGTTTGTGTGTTTTTCAGTTTATTTCTTGTAATTCATTTCTAATTTTATAGCATTGTGGTCAGAGAAGATGTTTGATACAATTTCAATTTTCTTAAATTTATTGAGATTTGTTTTGTTGCCTAACATGTGGTCTATCCTGGAAAATGTTTCATATGCACTTCAAAAGAATATATAGTCTGATTCTTGAGGGTAAAATGCTCTGAAATTATCAATTAAACTCATCTAGTCAAATGTGTCATTTAAGGTCACTGTTTTCTTGTTGATTTTCTGTCTGAAAGATTTATCCATTGATGTAAATGGGGTGTTAAAGTTCCCTACTATGATTGTATTACTTTTGATCTCTCCTTTTATGTCCATCAATATTTCCTTGATATATTTAGGTGCTTCTATGTTGGGTGCATAAATATTTATTAGAGTTATATCCTTTTGTTGGATTGATTCCTTTATCATTATGTAATGTCCTCCTTTGTCTGTTATTATAGCTTTTGCTTTAAAGTCTATTTTGTTTAATATAAGTATTGCTACCCCACCTTTTTTTGTTTGTTTGTTTCCACTTGCATGAAACAATTTTTCCATCTCTTTACTTTCAGTCTAAGTGTATCTTTCAATCTGAGGTGGGTCCCTTGTAGATAATGTATTTATGGTCTTGTTGTGTTACCCATTTAGCTACACAATGTCTTTTGATTAGAGCATTTAAGCCTTTTACCAGTGAAGTGATTATTGATAGGTACATATACATTGCCATCTTATTTTTATAATGATATTTCTCTTGTTTTTCATTGTTTTTTCTTAAAGAAGGTCATTTAACATTTCTAGTAATACTTTTTTTGATGATGAATGAACTCCTTTTACTTTTTCTTATATTGGAAGTTCTATATTTCTTCTTCAATTTTAAATGATAGCCTTGCTGGGTAGATTAGTCTTGGCTGTAGGTCCTTGCTTTTCATCACTTTGAATATTTTGTATCAACCCCTTCTGTCTGAAATATTTCTGTTGAGAAATTAGCTGACAGTCTTATAAGACATTTTTTTTCTAGGTTACTAATTATCTTTCTCCTCTTGTTTTTAAGATTCCCTCTTTGTATTTAAATTTTGCCATTTTAATTATTATGTGTCTTGGTGCGAGCCTCTTTGTGTTCATCTTGTTTGGGACTCTCTACACTTCCAGAACTGTGTTTTGTTTTGTTTTGTTTTTCCTTTACCAAGTTAAGGAAGTTTTCAGTCATTATTTCTTCAAATAGCTACTTAATACTTTGTGTTCTCTCTTTTCCTTCTCTTACCCCTATAATTTAGATGTTATTATGCTTGATGTATTGCCAGAGGTCCATTAAACTGTACTTATTTTTAAATTTTTTTTCCTCCTGCTCTGATTGGGCATTTTCTGTTATTTGGTCTTCCAAATAGCTGATTCAATCCTTTGTTTCAGCTAATCTGCTGTTAATCACTTCTAGTGGATTTTTAAATTTAGTTATTGTATTCTTCAGTTCTGACTGTTTCTTTATTGTGGTTTCTATACACTGGTACTTGTTTATGCTGTTAAAGTTCTAAGTTCTTTGAGCACTCTTACAAGCATTGTTTTGAACTCTGTATCTGGTAGATTGTTTGCCTCCATTTCATTTATTTCTTTTTATGGAGATTTCTTCTGTTCTTTTATTTGGGTTTTTTTTTATCTCCCCATTTTGGCTGCAGCTCTGTATTTGTTACTGTCTGTTAGGTAGATCTACTATGTCTCCCAGCCTTGGTACGGTGGCCTTATGTAGTAGGTATTCTGTGGGGCTCAGTGATGCAGTCTCCCTGATTACCTGAGCTGTGTGCTTAGTGGTGTCCCATGTGTGGGTTCTGTGATCTTCCTGCTGTAGTTGAGTCTGGACTGCTGTTGGCCCATTTCTGGGCGGGACTGACCCTCAAGCTGACTGACTGTGAGTATACAAACTAATGTGTGGGAGTTCACCCCAGGCAGTGGAATTTACCCTGTCAAGATCTAGTGCCTTCCTTTGGGTGTACCACTTTGGGAGCTAACTGGGTGGTATTCTGAAGCCAGCCACTGGGTGTGTTGTTTCTGGGGCCTCTAGGGAATGACTTCAATGTCAGTCAATGTCAGTCATTGCCTCTGATTGGCCCTGGCCACTTGCTTAGAGCTTTAAGGTGATCCCTGGTTGGTACCTGCATGTGCTGGACCCAGGTGCAAATGGGAATGGCCAAGCTGCATAGCAAGGCTGCTGCCTTCAGTACCAGTCCTGGGGAAGATCAGCAAAAGGCCCAAGGTACCCTGGGATCTACCACCTTCCAGCTGCTGTTAGGTTCAGCCACTGACGGGGCATAGGCAGTATATGCATTGCATGAGGCAGGTTCTCAGTGAGTCACCAGAGTGTTTAGCAGACTAATACAGATTCAAATGTGGTACCATTGCTGGGGCTGAGGCCATGCAGCAAAAGGCTCAGGGTACACCAAGGTTAGCCGCCACTTGCCTGGATCTACACACCTTGGCAATGGGGCAGGGTCCCGGGAGTTGTCAGGGTGGAACCAGCAGAGTTCATTAGTCTAAAGCATGTTAAGATTTGGCCACATGGAAGGAAGGCTCTGTACAGGAATGATGACAATTGTCAGACTCATGGGGGAAAATGACCCTCACCCTAAAGCCACACGACTCAGTCTCTTCCTGTGTGTCTCTGGCACCACCTGGGCTTGCCCAGACTTCCTCATGAGTTTTTCAAGGAAGACAGCAATGTGGGCCCGTCTGGCCACCACCAGGCGATCCTTCCATAGGGCGTGAGCTTGGCAGGGCAGGGCCTCTGGGAGTCAGCAGGATGGGGCAAGTTAAACTCCCCAGGCTGATGCCGTGGGGGTGGTGGGCCCAACACAGGAACAGTGGCACAGGTCAGGAATGTGGGCAAATTGTTCTCCCCTTAAAACCATACAACTCAGGCTCTCCCTGTGTGTCCTGGCACCCCTGAATTTGCCTGGATTTCCTTGAGACTTTTTGGGATCCTGAAAAATGTAAATTCTGTTCCAAATTGTTCCCTTTTCCTGGGAATTCTCAGGCAAAGCTGCATCCACATGGAGGCTGCAATTCTGAGGATGAAGCGCAGCTGCCCGGGGTCTATGAGCGGCAGCAGTTTCTGGGGTTCTAGTTTTCTTTTCACCTTCTTCTGGGGCAGCTCTGCCGTGGGTCTGCATCATCGCACCAGCCCCTCTGATGTCACTGTAGGGAGAGGGTGGTCCTGAGCTTCTCCAGGAGTGCCCCACCCAGCACAGCATCCCTGGGGATCTGCAAGGTACACAAGCTTGGCTCCATCCCACATCTGCGGAATCAGAAACTCTGGGCAGGACCCAGTGCTCAGTGCTGTCTCAAGCCCTTCAGGTGCCGATGCTCATGCGAGAATTGCTGTTCAGTGAGGGGCAGGTAGGCAGGTAGGGCCCCTGGCCCCTGGAGAGGGCAGGACATCTCCGCATGTCCAGGCCCCTCCGCAAGCTGCTGTGGCGCCTCTCCTCCCTCCTCCCTGGAGCGAGCTCAGCCCCGGCACTGCAGCAACGCGTGCCGCCTGGCTTGGTTTTGTTCTCCCTTCCACCCTTAGTGCCGAGAACTGTGAGCCACAAAGAAGTGCTCAGTAGGTATTAGTGGAATGACCAGGCGGGCAAGGTCTGCAGAGGGCACCCTTCACAGGCGTCCCACGGGCGCAGATGTGGCGTGACATGTGGTCTTGCCGAGGCATGACTTGGAGAAGCAAGCTGAGAAACACATGTGAACAAGGAACAGCAGCTCAGTGGCCCATGGCCCACGGTGGGTTGTGAGATGGTGCCAAGCTTGTGGAATCGGGTTCACAGGAGGCCACTGCCTCCCCCCCCCCGCCCCCCCCCCCCCGCGAAGCACTCTCACTTACGCCGCAGCATGAGGTGCGGAGTGGCCCCCCCACGGCCCGGGGTAAGAATAGAGCAGCAATGGCGTCTGACCATGGACTCCCACTGCATCTGCACTGGCCACTCTTAGGCAACGTGGGGTGACAATTCTGTGAGGTCGGGGTGCTCGTGTCCTTCAGGTTATCACACATCCTGGTGACGGATCTGCCAGGGGCCTAAGTCCAATGCCTGCAATCAAATCTCTGCTCTAACTCACAGTGCGGCAGGGGCAGCCTGGGTCTTAGTGCTCCATGGGACGGAGTCCTGGTCAGTTAGCTGGCCCTGCCTGCGCTCTCAATCCCTCCCTGAGCTTCCCTTAGAAACCCTGCGTGTCCCTGGTCACTCTTGCTGTTCAGTCCCCCCTACGGGGATGCATTCATGTGAGCAGGCACCTCCCCCACCCCCCACGCTCACATTGACAGTGGCTCTGAGTTGCTCGGGAGCAGAGTCTCCTCTGAACCACCAGCAGAGCCCAGGGAACGTGTACGAAATGGTGTATGAGAATGCCTTTTGCCAACAGTCAATTTCTATACAAATTCAGTGCTATCAAATATCCAGCCAAGAGCAGTGCAGCAACCAGCATGGGGCGCCTTGGAGTTCCTCCTGGCAGTGGGGTTTTCCTGTGATGAAAAAGTCTTCAAAAGTTTGGGACAGAGTGTCCCACTGGGCTGGCCTGGCAGTGCAGGGCCCTTGCCCTAGAGGAGGGGCTCTGCCCACCTTGGCAGGGCCATCCAGCCCACTTTTCTGCCCGTTGAGAGCCCAGATGAAGAGGCACCCCTCTCCGTGGGCAGTTCCCAGGCTGAGAGGGGCGTAAGGGGCAGGCAGCTCCAGTGCTGAGGGCAAGCCCCAGTGATGGTATCCTAGATTGTCTTATAGTCAAGGTTTAATTTCTAAATACCTTGGGGTCACAGTGCTTCCAGCAAGCAGCCTTCCAAATCCAGGTCGCCTCTTAAAGACAATGCCTGACTGAGTGGCCCGTTGAAATCCCCTGGGCCCTTCCCCAGTGTGGGGAGAGACTGTGAGGAACCTGGGCAGCCTGTGCCATTGGGGCCACTCACTGGAACCACCGCAGACACAGACACAGGCACAGGCACAGACACAGGCACAGACACACACACACAGACACACACACACACACACACACAGGCACAGACACACACACACACACAGACACAGGCACAGACACAGACACAGACACAGACACAGGCACAGACATAGACACAGACACAGACACAGACACAGACATAGGCACAGTCACAGTCACAGTCACAGGCACAGACACAGACACAGACAGACACAGACACAGACACACACACAGACACAGACAGACACAGAAACAGACACAGACACAGACACAGTCACAGTCACAGGCACAGACACAGACACAGACACAGACACACACACAAACACAGACAGACACAGACACAGACACAGACACAGACACAGACACACACACAGACACAGACACAGGCACAGGCACAGGCACAGGCATAGACACAGACACAGACACACACACAAACACAGACAGACACAGACACAGACACAGACACAGACACAGACACAGACACAGACACAGGCACAGGCACAGGCACAGGCACAGGCACAGACACACACACACACACAGACACAGACAGACACAGACACAGACACAGACACAGACACAGGCATAGACACAGACACAGACACAGGCACAGGCACAGGCACAGGCACAGACACAGACACACACACAGACACACACACACACACAGACACAGACAGACACAGACACACACACAGACACACACACAGACACAGACAGACACAGAAACAGAAACAGACACAGACACAGACACAGACACAGTCACAGTCACAGGCACAGACACAGACACAGACACAGACACACACACAAACACAGACAGACACAGACACAGACACAGACACACACACAGACACAGACACAGGCACAGGCACAGGCACAGGCACAGACACAGACACAGACACACACACAGACACAGACAGACACAGACACAGACACAGACACAGACACACACACAGACACAGACACAGGCACAGGCACAGGCACAGGCACAGACACAGACACACACACACACACAGACACAGACAGACACAGACACAGACACAGGCACAGACACAGACACAGGCACAGGCACAGGCACAGGCACAGACACAGACACACACACAGACACACACACAGACACAGACACACACAGACACACACACAGACACAGACAGACACAGACACAGACACAGACACAGACACACACACAGACACAGACACAGACACAGGCACAGTCACAGTCACAGTCACAGGCACAGGCACAGGCACAGACACAGACACAGACACAGACACACACACAGACACAGACACAGACACAGACACAGACACAGGCACACACACAGGCACAGACACAGACACAGACACACACACAGACACAGACAGACACAGACACAGACACACACACAGACACAGACACAGACACAGGCACAGTCACAGTCACAGTCACAGGCACAGGCACAGGCACAGACACAGACACAGACACAGACACACACACACACAGGCACAGACACAGACACAGACACAGACACAGGCACACACACACAGGCACAGGCACAGGTACAGACACAGGCACAGGCACAGACACAGGCACAGACACACACACACACAGACACAGACACAGGCACACACACAGGCACAGACACACACACACACAGACACAGACACAGGCACACACACAGGCACAGACACAGGCACAGGCACAGGCACAGGCACAGGCACACACACAGGCACAGGCACAGACACAGGCACAGGCACAGACACAGGCACAGGCACAGGCACAGGCACTGGCACAGGCACAGGCACAGGCACATACACAGGCACAGGCACAGGCACAGGTACAGACACAGGCACACACACACAGGCACAGGCACAGGTACAGACACAGGCACAGGCACAGACACAGGCACAGACACACACACACACAGACACAGACACAGGCACAGGTACAGACACAGGTACACACACACAGACACAGACACAGGCACAGGCACAGGCACAGGCACAGACACAGACACACACACACACACAGACACAGACAGACACAGACACAGACACAGGCACAGACACAGACACAGGCACAGGCACAGGCACAGGCACAGACACAGACACACACACAGACACACACACAGACACAGACACACACAGACACACACACAGACACAGACAGACACAGACACAGACACAGACACAGACACACACACAGACACAGACACAGACACAGGCACAGTCACAGTCACAGTCACAGGCACAGGCACAGGCACAGACACAGACACAGACACAGACACACACACAGACACAGACACAGACACAGACACAGACACAGGCACACACACAGGCACAGACACAGACACAGACACACACACAGACACAGACAGACACAGACACAGACACACACACAGACACAGACACAGACACAGGCACAGTCACAGTCACAGTCACAGGCACAGGCACAGGCACAGACACAGACACAGACACAGACACACACACACACAGGCACAGACACAGACACAGACACAGACACAGGCACACACACACAGGCACAGGCACAGGTACAGACACAGGCACAGGCACAGACACAGGCACAGACACACACACACACAGACACAGACACAGGCACACACACAGGCACAGACACACACACACACAGACACAGACACAGGCACACACACAGGCACAGACACAGGCACAGGCACAGGCACAGGCACAGGCACACACACAGGCACAGGCACAGACACAGGCACAGGCACAGACACAGGCACAGGCACAGGCACAGGCACTGGCACAGGCACAGGCACAGGCACAGGCACATACACAGGCACAGGCACAGGCACAGGTACAGACACAGGCACACACACACAGGCACAGGCACAGGTACAGACACAGGCACAGGCACAGACACAGGCACAGACACACACACACACAGACACAGACACAGGCACAGGTACAGACACAGGTACACACACACAGGCACAGGCACAGGTACAGACACAGGCACAGGCACAGACACACACACAGACACACACACAGACACAGACACACACAGACACACACACAGACACAGACAGACACAGACACAGACACAGACACACACACAGACACAGACACAGACACAGGCACAGTCACAGTCACAGTCACAGGCACAGGCACAGGCACAGACACAGACACAGACACAGACACACACACACACAGGCACAGACACAGACACAGACACAGACACAGGCACAGGCACAGGCACAGACACAGGCACAGACACACACACACACAGACACAGACACAGGCACACACACAGGCACAGACACACACACACACAGACACAGACACAGGCACACACACAGGCACAGACACAGGCACAGGCACAGGCACAGGCACAGGCACACACACAGGCACAGGCACAGACACAGTCACAGGCACAGGCACAGGCACAGACACAGACACAGACACAGACACACACACACACAGGCACAGACACAGACACAGACACAGACACAGGCACAGGCACAGACACAGGCACAGACACACACACACACAGACACAGACACAGGCACACACACAGGCACAGACACACACACACACAGACACAGACACAGGCACACACACAGGCACAGACACAGGCACAGGCACAGGCACAGGCACAGGCACACACACAGGCACAGGCACAGACACAGGCACAGGCACAGGCACAGGCACAGGCACAGGCACTGGCACAGGCACAGGCACAGGCACAGGCACATACACAGGCACAGGCACAGGCACAGGTACAGACACAGGCACAGGCACAGGTACAGACACAGGCACACACACACAGGCACAGGCACAGGTACAGACACAGGCACAGGCACAGACACAGGCACAGGCACAGGCACAGGCACAGGCACAGGCACAGGCACAGACACAGACACAGACACACACACAGGCACAGGCACAGGCACAGGCACAGGCACAGGCACAGGCCGCACCCGGCTGCCCTACCGCTGGCCTTCCTAAGCTGGTTAGAAATAAGCTGTCTCCTGACCCGGCTCTGCTGCCACACACCCCAGACACTCAAATGGAAACGTGGCTGGGACAGGCCCTTGCTTGGTGACTTTTTATTTATTTTTATTGTTGACAGATTTACGGATGTCCCATTGCTTTCCCCTCCCCCCACTTCCTCCAACCCCTGCCCCCATTCCTTCACCACTCTATTGTCTGAGTCCATGGGCTCTGCATAGATGTGTATGCTTCTGTTCTTTGGTTAATCGCTTCCTGCCCCGCCCCTTCCCTCTGAGGTCTGTCAGTCTGTTCCCTGCATCCATGCTTCTGGACCTATTTGGGGGTAAAAATTGCTGCTGACGCACAGAGCTTATCTGACTCTTCTTCCTCGTTACCCCTTCTCCTCCTCGGGCATTTCAGCAACTCTGAGCTGAACCTGGCTCCAGGCCTTGCCCTCCTGTGCCCTGCGTGGGACCCCCACTCGTGGTGTCCATGTGTCTGCAGATGGCCTGACAAGGCCCCCACTCAGCCACCCTCTTTTCTTCAGCCTCTCCTGACCCAGCAGCCATGCCCTCACTCCACGGCAGGGCTGTGCATCTGTTCCTTCCCTGGTCTCTTCATTTTGTGCTTCCGTTGTCCTTTTCTCCAATCCCATAATCCCATTTTTTTTCTAATTACCAAAGAGCTACGTGTTTATATAAAAGAGAAAGTACAGAAACATGAGTTTAAGAAGGTCACAGCCTGTAACAGCTGAAAGGGTCAGCTGGAGAACACAAGGCTCCTCGAACCTTTCAACAGCTACCTCAGTGGGTGTGCATGTCAGTCATCTGTGTGTTTACAACTCTCTCACTGAGGCAGGGGTGCTCCTGTAGGGGGTGTGCCGCCTCTGACCCTCTGGAGCCATGTCAGGGTGCAGAGCTAAGGAGCAGATGTGAGGACCCCACCCATTGTCAGAGTCACATCCAAAGCCAAAAGCCTTGGTTTCTCAGTCCCAGATGCTTATGTGTCTTTTTCCTGCAGCCTCACCTCCTGCTGCAGGAAAAGGGCTACAGGAGATCAATTTCACAACACACTGCGAGCCACGGCAGCCTTCTAAGGGCAAATGGTTAGCTAGGAGAAACAGAGTGAGGACTCGATTTTAAAGCCGCAGGCTCAGGGAGGTGAGTAATTCCAGGCCTCTGAGCGAATCAAGGGCAGCAGAGCTGAGCTGCATGCCAAGAGCCAGGCAGGGCCACCATGAGCCCTGGATTTCCCAAGGCTGGAAGGCTGAGCTGAGATGAAATCCCAGGATATTCTGGTGCCTAAACTCTGCCCACTGATCCAAACTCTCCCCCACCCAGCAATGAACAGGAACCAGACTCTTCTTATGGGACTCGGCGTCCAGCGCAGATCTGACCTGTAGACAGACCACTGGGATGATGCATGCAATGGCGGCCCTGGTGAGAGGGCCATCGGCTTCTGGGTGGTGGGTCTACAAGGGCGTTAGGCAGTCTTAGCTTGTCCTCAATGTGTTTTCCACACATTCTGTGGTCCTTCTGGATTTTCTAGACCAGATGGTCATTAACCTTGAACATAACGGACCTTTTCTTGGCTGGATGTCGAAAGTTGACTTGATCTAAAGTAGAATTCACTTAGTCAACAGGGCTTTGTTTTAAAATAAACAGATGGAAAATAACTGATCATGCTTTCAAACATTAGCCAAATAATAGCATGTGATCGCTCAACCTATGTGTTACCAGGCTGCATGGAAATAGTCCTCCTGGTTCCAATCGCTCTACAATATGAATAGTTTCTAAGTGATGCATGGCCAGCTCAGAAGGCGCATTGCCTGAGTCACTGAGGGAGAAGCCAATAGAACCTGTTTGCAGACATGGATCTTAAGAATCTACTTGAGTGTCATACCAAACTTCTCAAATTGTCCGCATGCCTCCATAATCCCAGTGTTCACAGTCCACTTTCCTGAGGACTTCCCCCATCTGCTCACGTCATCTTTGATTCCTCATTTCCTTCCCCCCTTACCAGTTCCACTGGGAGGGAAATGAGAGTAAGGGAAAGTCAGCCAAAGGACCTTCTGCCTGGGGAACATTTGCTGATGCTTCAAGTGCTCAGAGACCTGCAACTCCCAAATGGACCATGCCAAGCTCTTTCCCCTTAATTTCGGAGGCCCATGGTGCAGTTTAAAGAATATCTACTCCATGTGTTTCTGATCTCTCTCCATGCAGCTCATCCAAATGTTGGATTTTAAGAGTCTGTAGATATGCATGATGCTTTTGGATTTAACTTTACAAGCCTTCCGTGCTTTCATTTCATTGAGAGAGGAAGTCAGGTTTTGCCAAGAGCAAATAAGCTCGAGTCTCAGACGGTTCACGTTGGGTCTGTAACATGAAAGCCATAATACTTGCGTGGAAGCTCAGCTTCAGAGAAAGTGCTGAGACTCAGAGAGGAACTTCTCCTCTGAGGGTTGAAGCCTTTACACCTTTAGCCTCTGCCTGGTTCTGCTCACTCACTCCAGCTCCCCTGGGCGCTTAGCAGTGTTAAGACAGAGCCTAACATGGCCAAGAGGATCTGAGCAGTCAGGGGTGATCTTTGGGGGTGGTTGGAATGAAACTTTGGCAGAGAATTGATGGCTTTACCTTCTAGCTTTGAGGTATTGAAAAGAGAGGTGCAATAATCCCTAAAGCTAATAGGCTGAATCAATCCCCACACTGTCAACACGTAATTTTCATAGTTGTTGAGGTTCAGGGCAGAGAAACATGACTGAGGATCTAAATTCAGCTCTTTCCAAATGAATATTAGTAGCCAGGACAAAGAATGGAAGGGAACTGGTCTTTCTGGAGAGCCATGCACTAGAAAGGGAAAGAAGGAGGGTGATTAGGCCCCCAGCAGGTAAAGCAAGCTGCACACCCCTTCCACAACATCTCAGGAACAGCATGGAATGTGCTGCTTGGGGTGTGTCCAGACCTGCCACTTAACTGTGTAACTGACACACTTTATTCATACAAAGAAACTCATGTATTGACAAGGCACAGGAACATTGCTACAAACTGCTATTATTTCCACCGAGGCCACAGGGCCTGGAGGACAGCAGGGACTAGTGAAAAGCTGGTGGTCTTAGAGCCAGATGAATCTGGATTTGCATTCTGAATCTACTACTGGTAGCCGCATCGCCCTGGCCACATTTTTCACCTCAGTTTCTTCTTCTATAAAATGGGTATGATAATATTAACCTACTAAAGGCCCAGTGCACGAAATTTATGCATGGGGGTGGGGTGTCCCTCAATGTGGTCTGCACCCTCTCCAATCTGGGACCCCTTGGGGGATGTCCGACTGCCAGTTTAGGCCACAGGGATCAGACCTAAACTGGCAGTCGAACATCCCTCTCACAATCCAGGACCGCTGGCTCTTATCTGCTCCCCTGCTGGCCTGATTGACACCTAACTGCTCCCCTGCTGGCCTGATTGCCCCCAACTGCCCTCCCCTGCCAGCCTGATTGCTCCCAACTGCCTTCCCCTGCCAGCCTGATTGCCCACAACTGCTCTCCCCCACTGGCCTGATCTCCCCCAACTGCCCTCCCCTGCTGGCCTGATTGCTCACAACTGCCCTCCCCTGCCATGACCCGCCTCCTCTGCTGGGACCCGCCTCTTCCGCATGAGGTGGAGAGACGCTGGGATTGGCCTCCTCTGTGCTGAGCAGAGCCGTGGGACCCCCCAGGCCTCACCACACGGAGCAGCCACCAGGCCCCACCTCCACTGTACCGCAGCCATCTTGTGACGATGTCATGCACGCCCTTGTGTGACACCACCTAGGCTTTTATTATATAGGATTGGCATAATTGGGAGAAAACACACAAAGTGCTTAATAAACAGTAATAATATGTGAAGATCGCGACAGAGCTGTCATTGGTGGGTGAGTAGGGTTCTATGGGACTGTGAGCTGGACGTTAGCACATTTGAAAGTAGTAAAGACAGGTCTTCAGAGCTCACATAGTAGGGCCACACAGAGCAGAGGCAGAGCTTGGATATGGGAGTCTAAGGCCTTCAGACCTAGTCAGAGTCTCAGCTCCATGTCCTGGGGAAAGTTGTGGGACCTCTCTAGGCCTCAGCTTCCTGGAGCCCCAGACTGTCCCAAGGATTAATGAGAAAAAAAGTAGGTAGAACTCTTGGCTGGGACCATATAGCCACTGCTCCTGGGGCCAGATAAAGAAGTAAGGGGCAGCCTGTAAGTGGAAATAGTGGTGGGAATGTTGGGGGACTGGGCTAGGCTGGGCATGCAGGCCCTGATTGAGGGCACCCACTGTGTGAGTCAACAGAGCAGGCCAGCCACAGGGCGCTGGGATGGAACCTCTGGACGGTTAGTACCTATAATTTTATATGCGACATTATCATGGACAGCTCCTCAGCAAGGATGGAAATCTCCACCGGCAGCCATAAGTCAGACGGGTGGGAGAACATGGGAATAAACCATTTATTGGAGGGTGCACGCCTCTCAGTCACACCATGGTTTTGGGCAAGTCATTTCCCTCCCGAGTCTTAGTTTCCTGTCTGCGAGAGTGACAGGGAAGATGCAAGGAGAGCGCAGTCACCAGGCACTGGCGTGTGACAGGACCTGCCATTGCTTTTGTCTTTATTCCCCGCCTCAAAAAAAAGCCCAGCTGGATCAATTTTTCCTGGTAGCTGTGCAGGCTTTTCTTAATATTAGTGACCAAATATACAGAGAACAGATGGCTGCAGATGAGAGCAGTCTCCTCACGTAGCCCAAAGCGTCTGAGGTGGAAATGCAAAGCTGGTCTTGGTGCAGTGGTGTTGCTCTATTCCTAAAAAATAGAAATGCGCATGGCTGTGAGGGCTTTTCCGGCAGGGCCCTCCAGACGGAGGCTGGGGGAGGCCCACTTCCGCTCGGGCTGCTGGCTATTGGCTCCAGGAAGGCTGCTCTCCCATATCCCGGTGTGTTTTGATTCTGGAGGCCCTGCCAACCTCTAACAGAGCCCCTATTCACTGTCGCCTCCGAAGAGGAACAGCATTTCGCTATTGCACGCACCAGGCTCACAGAAATCAGGTTTACAAAGAGTTATTTTCTTAAGGACAGATTTTTTAAAATTTCCATTTCCTTCTCTCTTGCTCATGCCCAACCCCCATATCCTTGTGATTGGACCAGAAAGCTCTGTGGCCAAGCTTTCCTTGGATCGTGTGAAACAAGATCAATAAATATCTGTGCAGAGCCGGCCGCGCCGGCGCCTCTCTGTGTTCTGGAGTAGGGCCTGGTGTGAGGCTGGAGCCCTGGCTCAGGGGCTCCGTGGCTCAGTGTCTGTGAGAGCGCAGCCCACCGGCACTCCAGCACCAGGGAGGCCAGATTCTTTCCTGGTAAAGGCTCCTGGAGGCCACCCTCCCTGAAGTGCTGCCAGACTCAGGGGTGGGGACAAGGAAGGGCTCCCTTAGTCGGACGGACCTGCAGGCCATGTGGTCCACAGCATGATTTTACGTGGTTCACGAGAGGCTCCAGGTGCAGCCACACACGTGAGCTCTTAAGACCCAGCACAATTCCTTTCAAGAGCATAGAATGGTCTCTGCTCCCTGCCTCCCCTCCTCAGCGTTTGCTCCCACTGCTCCTGCAGAACCGCTTCGGTGACTGCCATCAGCGGGGCCCAGTGTGGAAGCTGTGTCCTCATCTGACTTTCTCAGCATCGTCTGTCAGTGATCACTCCATCCTTTGTAAACACCTTCCCCTCCACAGAGGGCCCGGTGGGCTGCCTTCCTTCATCACCTGTCTGGCCTCCTCTTCTTCCTGACCCATTAATGAGGGGCACCAAGTGCTTAGGCACCTATGGACCACTCCCCTCCGAGGTAATCTCACCCAGGCCTGTAGCTTCAAATACTACCGATGCGATGTGCACCCCTATGCTGATCATTTCAGCTCCAACCTCTGCAGGCTGGCCTAGTTCAAATCACCATCTGAATATTTGTTTGTCTAATATATCCAAAACTCAATGTGTCTAAGACACAACTGTGATCCATCAACTCTTCTCTGCCATAAAATATACCCCAGCCCTAGCCAATTTGGCTCAGTGGATAGAGTGTCAGCCTGCGGACTGAAGGGTGCCAGGTTTGATTCCGGCCAAGGGCACATGCCCAGGTTGCAGGCTTGATCCCCAGTGGGAGACATGTGGGAGGCAGCTGATCAATGATTCTCTATCATCATTGATGTTTCTCTCTCTCTCTCTCTCTCCCTACCTCTCTGAAAAAAAAAAATGCCCCTGCTTAAAATACACATTCCACTCTTTATTGTATTTTTTTTTTGCTTTATTTTCTTTCTATAATTAGATTTTTTTCATTTATTCACTTCTTAGTTTGTGCTATAAGCTCTACAAGAAAAGACACTTCATTAATCTTATATTTAATGTTATGGTCTTAGTCCCACAGACCATCCACTTAGGCACTCAATAAATATTTAACAAATGAGTGAATAAAATAACAATGGATTTTGCAATGTGAATGTTATTCTCTATTTAATAAATGAATAAATATAATAACAATGGGTCTTGTGATGTGAATGTTATTCTCTTTCCAATTCTCTTTCAACCCACAAAGTTGTATCTGTAACACTGTTCTAACATATGATAATACATGATAATTTCCCTTTTTAACGAAGAGAATAATTTCAGTCTGAGAAACTTGGGAAAACAGTATCTTGCTAGAATTTAATAAACTTGTTTTATTTCCATTCCATTTAGTTCCCTTCTATTTATGGCTGGTATTAATAATTCTATGTTTACTAGGGGCCCGGTGCATGAAATTCATGAAATCGGGGGGGGGGGGGGGTGTCCTTCAGCTCGGCCTGCACCCTCTCCAATCTGGGACCCCTCGGGGGATGTCCAACTGCTGGTGGGATCAGGCCTAAACTGGCAGTCAAACATCCCTCTCGCAATCTGGGACCGCTGGCTCCTAACCACTCACCTGCCTGCCTGCCTGATCGCCTCTATCCACTTTGCCTGCCGGCCTGATCACCCCCAACTGCCCCCCTTTCTGGCCCGATCACCCCTAACTGCCCCACTGTGCTGGCCTGCTCACCCCCAACTGCCCCACTGCTGGCCTAATCACCCCTAACTGCCTCTGCCTTGGCCCCGCCACCATGGCTTTGTCCTGAAGGACTTCCAGAAGGTCTCCCGGTCTAATTAGCATATTACCCTTTTATTAGTTAGATACTTGTGATATAAAGTTTCCTTTTTTACTTTATTTACTAGTCAGTATGCATGAGTCAATTTAAATAAAGTATTAAGTAAATTATAGAAAATTGGACACTGCCACTGGCTCACAAGGGAGAAACTGTGTCAACACGCAGTCACAGTGCCACTGGGCTCCAGAGCCTTGGGGAAGGGAAGTGAGGCAGGCGTCTCCTCATCAGGGGATGGTGGGAGGGGGGCTTCACCAAAGGCAGCGTTTTCCCACCAGGAGATCCTGGATAAGGGCTGTTCCTACCAACATCAGGGTGCATCTGGGAGCCCACCCTCCTGTCCGCACACCATGGGGAGTTTTCATGGCCGTAGTTGAATGGTCTGTGGGACCTTCTGGGAAGATTTTGGGAAGGAGGGAAGGAAAGAGGAAGAGAAAGAAGTGTGTGGGCGGAAATGGGGACTGTAAATTACCTCAACTAATCTACTCTGTTTGGTACCACATAGACACAAAGGCACCATCGCCTAATTGCTTCAATTGCTCTGGGACCGGTGTTCAGCTAGAGACCAGGTATGGTCCCTGCTGGCACCAGGCGTCTGTGCAGGCTGCTCTCAGGGACTGGAGGCTGCAGGAGGGCAGGGCTCGGCCCACCTCCTGCCTCCTGAATAAATGTAATAAAACCAAAAGTGAAGAAACAAATTCTAGAGGTATCAAGTCCTCACCAATAATTTAAGACAAGGTGATCCAGGAGCACCTCAGTAAATGTGTGGCGTGAAAGAGTGCCTGGGCTGAAGAAAACACTGGGAGGTGAAGGTGGGGGCTGGGGGCTGGGTAAGAGGAGTGGGGTCTCTCAGTCCTTCACTTCCCTCAGAGCTCCTTCACCAGCACCCCTCCAGCTGCAGCGGTGCCGTCCGAGATGTCACAGCAGGGACAGCCTGCACCTGCACCACTAAAGTCTCCATGTGCCAGACATGGTTTGAACCATCAGGTGGTGTGTGTGTCTACACGATGGTTGAAGTGCCAGCATGGTGAGCTAGCAGGCATTGGCTTTGTTCCAATGATGGTGTCCTTTGTGGGACGGACACACTTGGTGTGCAGGGCTGGCGGCAATCCCCAGGGCTACAGCCCCCACCAGGTAACTTCCCTCATGAGGGTGATCTCAATGGAAAGGAGTGGCCCCTGTCAAGGAGAAACCACCCTGACACTGTTAAATAAGGGCAAGGAAGACTGTTCAAGATTATCAAGATGGGGAGAGAATTCAACTCAAAAACAAATAGGGACAAGTGGAGATTTGCAACCAGTGGGCAGGGCGAGGGACAGGATAGAAGATTACATAGAATAACTTGGTTATGCATCAGGGTGGCATATTTTTGACACATTTTTAAGCAGGATTCTTTCCAAGAACTGGGCTTGGCTTGCCCAGGATGAGGCCCAGTTGAGAAGAGGGCTCAGACGAGCCTGGCTAATGTTTGGCTTGGGGCTGTTAGAGAGTAGAAATTTTTTGAGCATGCTTCCTCCTAGTCGAGTTGGCCTTGCCCATTCCAGAGAGGCCGTGGACTATGCCCCAGATAGAGTTGTCAGTGCTGACACCAGGCCAGGCCTTGAGATATGGTCTCATGGCCCCTTCCCAGCACGTAGGCCTTCTTTCATAGAACACTGTCAGCTTTCTGAAGAACAGGATGACCCTGTAAGTAACATGGTCGTCAATGGCATGACCCTGACATTGCTTGGGAAAAACTGTTTTGTCTTAGGTTGCTTGCTCTGCAAAAACAGGATGTGGTAAATGTGCTTAAAAGTGGTCCTGCACAAAGGGTTGGGGCTGCTCTCTGGACTCCCTGCATGGAGAAAGGCAGAGCAGTCACCGGCAGGCTAATAAAGGCTCCCTAAATTTTAATTTGGTCTGGACTCCAGTGGTTGTTCACTCGCATTCACTCCACAACAGGGCATCAGGTGAGCTTAGGGATGGAGGGAGGAAAGAGTGCAGTGCTATGACAAGTCACTTCGATGTCTCTTAGATCTCCAGGGATCTGAGGGTTAGAGGAAGGGTCTGGAATCGATTATAGGGAAATGCTGGGCCCCAGAGATCCTGGTATGCAGCCCAATCATGATGCTTTACATGAGTGGGTAGAGAGTATCTCTCCCATTTCAGCCTGAGAGATCTCAGGGAGCTGCAGGCACTGCCATCTGGAAAGAAAAGCAATGGCTGGGGTCGGGCATCTGGAAAGGGGACACTGGCTCTGGGACTGCAGAGGGCATGAGGTTTGCCAGGTAGAGGACGAGTGCTGTAGTGGACCCTCAGGATGGAATGAAGATGTTTAGAGGGGATGATGGTGGGCCTTCAGGAGTTTTGAGACTTGGGCTAGAGCCAGAGAGTACTGAGCTGAGGCTGTTGGGGCCCATTCCTGGGTTAGACCTCCAGACTGGCGTGGCCACGTGGAGCCCACATCACTGTGGTCCTGGAGATTGATAACAACAGGCAGGATAACTGCCAAGGCCTGACTCCATTTTCATCATTAATGAAAGAGCATGTTACTTTCATAGGACTGGCCGTCCTGTGGCATCAGGGTACATGAATGCTTTATTTTTTAAATGAATGTTTGAAAAAGGTAAGATTTCATGACATTTCTGCCCAGGTATTTCACTCCTGGGAACCGAGCCAAAGTAAATACTATTAAACAGAAGACAAGCTTTATGAACAAAGATGTTTATTGCAGTGGCACTTATGCTAGTGTAAAATTGCAAAAAAAAAATCTAAATGTTCCACCACAGGGGGATGGTGATTAAATAAGTTCTTTCATAATCTATTCTGAAATATTTATTCTACCATTAAAAATAATGATTTCAAATTTTATAATAACATGAAGAAATGTTTAAAATCCGTGAAAAAGTCGGAAACAGAATCCATATATGGTGTGTTTACATCTGTATACAAATAAGAAAAGTAAAATCCAGTGCCTCCTGTATTCTAATAAATTTTGATATTCCTCTATTAACCAGGCACCCCCACCCTAGGTAATTCCCTATCAATCTGCACTGCTGCAGGGCGCAGGCCACTCCACCATGCCAGCCAGGTACCTGGGCAACAGGCCCCATCAGTCAGCATAGGTGAGGCTGTGCTTCAGTAACAACTAAGGGTACACAGGTCCATAGCTGGTCAACTGGGGACTCTGCCCCTCACTGACCTCACTCAGAATGCAGCTGACTCCCTCCACCACCTATAGTACATATTGTAGAGAGGGTTGCTCTCCACAATTAAATTCTCCACCCCAGAAGTGAGCACACCACTTCCACACATGCCTGTGGTGGCCAGTCCTATGGCCCCATCTCCCACAGCAAGGTCAGCGTCTGTGTGCTGGGAAGCAGAGGATCCCAGCTGCCTCTGAGCAACACCACTGGCCTCCACGGGGCCTTTCATTAGCCCAAGTGCTGCCATGAGACCCCTTGGGAAGGTTTCTTAGAACTGATGGCTCAGCATCACCCTTCCTATTTTGACCACCACCTGAGAAAGGCAAGACCAGACATTCGGTCCCAGAAACCATAATAAATTATTTCTTTCTCTCCTTTTTCTTTTCCCAGATGCAAAATGGAGATATTTACCTTCTACAAAAGTATTCATCCTTGGGCACTTTCCAGAGTGGACAGCATTTTCACACCCACACAGCTATGAGAGATGTCTGAGATTTTACTGCCTATGTTTTCTTCTAGGATTTTTATGGTCTTGCAACTTATACTTAGGTTTTTTTATCCATTTTGAGTTTATTCTTGTGTATGGTGTAAGTTCGTGGTCTGGTTTCATTATTTTTAAATATATATATATATATATATATATATTTTTTTTCAGAAAGGAAGGGAGTGGCAGAGAGAGATAGAAACATCAATGATGGAAGAGAATAATTGAACAGCCGCCTTCTGCACGCCCCACAGTGGGGATCGAGCTCACAACTCGGGCATGTGCCCTGACCAGGAGCCAAAACGTAACCTCCTGGCTCATAGGTCTCATGACCTCCTGGTTCATAGGTAGATGCTCAACCACTGAGCAATGCCAGCCAGGCTAGTTTCATTATTTTTGCATGTAACTGTGCAATGTTCTCAACACCATTTATTGAAGAGATTGTCTTGACTTTATTGTATGCTCTTGCCTCCTTTATCAGATATTAATTGGCCACAGAGACCTGGGTTGATTTCCGAGCCCTCTGTTCTGTCCCATTGAACTATATGCCTGTTCTTGTGCCAGTACCAGGCTATTTTGATTACAATGGCTTGTAATATAGTTTGATATCAGGTTGCATGATTCTTCCAACTTTGTTCTTCTTTCTCAAGATTATCGAGGTTATTCGGGCTTTTTTAAAATTTTATATACATTTTTGGAATATTTGTTCTAGATCTGTGAAACAGGCCATTGGTATTTTAATAGAAATTACATTGAATCTATAGATTGCTTTGGGTAGTATCAACATTTTAATGATGTTAATTATTCCAATCCATGAACATGATATATGCTTCCACTTATTTGTATCTTCTTCAATTTCCTTGTTCAATGTCCTGCAATTTTCCAAGTACAGGTCTTTTAGATTTTGAGTGCTGTATAAAAAAATACCACATGCTTAGTGGATTAAAACAATAGAAATATCTCATCTCACAGTTTCCTGAGTCAGGATCCAGTTACAGCTGGCTGGGTCCTGTGCCCACGGTCTCACCAGGCTAAAATCGCCATCAGCCCACTGCATGCCCATCTAGGGCTCCTTCAAGGTTCAGCAGAGTCTTGAGTCTTGTGTTTGTGCCATTGAGGTTCCCATTTCCTTCGGTGAGCAGATCACTCTCAGTCCTAGAGATCAGAGTTCCTTGCCAAGGTCCCTGGCCTGGGCATGGTGTTTACTTCCTCCTGGGTCAGTGGGAGGGCTGCTGCCTGTCTCCTAAAGGCTCACCTGGTACTGTCGGGCCCACCCAGGTAGTCTTCTTTTTATTATATCAAAGTCAAACTATTAGGGGCCCTAGTCATAGACACACAATATGGCATCATATTCATGGGTCCTGCCCACACTCAAGGAGCAGAAATTATGAAAGGCATGCACCCCAGCGGCAGGCTCTCCAGGCCGCTCCTCTGTGACCATCAGTGCACAGTCAGAGGGAACCTCCAGGAAGGGCACATGAAGCCATCTGGATAGCAAAGAGCCACGTTTACTCTGCGAGTCCTTGGTTCTTAGTAGTACATGCCAGGCCCATGACCAGAAGGACCCTGAGTCCCTGAGAGGTGAATGGAGGCAGTGGGAGATACTTCCCATTTGCAGGCGCTGCTCCTTCTTTCTCTCTGTGGCTTCCTAAGGAGGTACGAGGAGAGCAAGGCAGCCCTGGGGAGAGACAGGGCCCACGGAGCAGGGCAATGCCACACACAGAGGGCCAGCAGATCTCACCCCCTGGGGCAGCCGCACTATTTTCTTCTCAACAGTCCGGGGAAGCAGAGGAGAGTCGGGGCAGGGAAGTGATAGCAGATGTGTGTGGGGCCTTGACTGACAGTTGAGGACCTGAGGGGTGCCAGAGAACTCCCCTCCTCTTTGGAAACAGACTCTTTGGCCTCTGTCCAGAAGGCTGTGTGGGCTATCGCTCAGAGGAGTCCTCCCCAACCCCCATCCCCACTTCTCTTGCAGCTGGAAACCCCTGAGGGAACCTGAAAGGCAACTTGAGTCCCAGGGATGATACTGGGGTTGAAGCGGGGGCCTGGGGTTCCTGTCCTGCCATGTCACTGGCTGTTGGTCTTGGCACGTCACTGACATTTCCTGAGTCTCTCTCCAGCTCCATACCTAAGGGTGGTTGCAGGTGCCGGATGGCGTGAAGCTGCTTAGGGAAGGTGGTTTTCTAGCCCACCTTGTGCTGTGGGTGCACCCTTCACGGCCACACAGCCACCGTGGTTCTACCAAACCCAGAGCCTGAGCCACAGGCAGGACTGACAAGTAGGGGCTGTACTCAGGGCCTCAGTTTCCCTTCTCACATTGAGGAAGTTGGGCTGGTCCTGAAATATCCACTATGCCATCTGAGATCTAGGGCTGGGCCTTCCTGATTCTGGGCAGCCTCTGGTGATTTTTTAAATTGATTTTAGAGAGAGGAAGGAAGGGAAGGGGAGGGAGAGAGAGAGAGAGAGAGAGAGAGAGAGAGAGAGAGAGAGAGAACATTGATGTGAGAGAGAAACATGGATAGGTTGCCTCCAGTATGCATCCCAACAGGGGATCGAACCCAAAACCTAGGTATGTGTCCTGACTGGAAATTGAACCCGCCACCTTTTGGTGTATGAGTGAGTCACCTGGCGAGGGCCTTGCTGTGACTTTAACCATTTTTTTTTTAAACTAAATGATCTAGCACCCAGTAGGCCCCAAAGGTTTACTTAGTGAAACCAGGTTGAATAGGATAATCTCTGGGGAGACCTTCAAGCTGGATACATCTGTGGGTCGAGATGGGGAGAGTGTGTATTTGAAGAGCCCATCACTGAAGACAATGCCCCAAACCAAGCAGGGGCCTCAGCCTAACCCTCGGGGATGGAGTGCTGGCTGCCCAGAGCCCGCACCTGTGAGACAGAGGGCTTAGAAGAAGTGAACCTGGCTGTCTGACACCTTGACCGTGGCCTTCCGGCCCCCGGGGCTGTGAGACAGGAAGTTTGTGATTTAAGCCACGCAGCCCGTGGTATCTTGTTATTGAGGTCCGGGTCACTGTCCACGGGGAAAGATTCGTTTTGCACTAGGCCAGCAGGAGAAGGCCCCGGAGGCTGGAGTCCACCCTTGCAGCTCCTCCCAAGGCCGATTCCTACGCCACCCCCCATGCCCAGGCCTGCCCTGCAGCACCCGGTGCCCAGCACAGGGCCGCTGTCTGGCCTTGGCGAGGCAGCTGACAGTGCGCCACACCAAACTTGTTTTGGTTCAGGCGGCTCTCCTGAGAGGCCGAGGAGTCCGCCAACTCGTCTAACATGATTCCGAGAGAAATGTTGACTCTAAATTACAAGGACTTAATTTTTCCAACCACAGCCAGGCAGTAAATGACTCTCTGAAATGGCAGCTGGAAATTTCAGTTAATATGTTTGTCTTCAGGCTGGAAGAGTGTCTACCCCCCAGCACACCTCAGGCCCCCCACCGCCCAGGCCCAGACCCTCCCACTGCCTGGGCAGCCCTGGCTGCTGTGCGCAGGGCCGGACGCTGCCCGCAGGCCTTGACTCCAGGCCCCTCTGTGCAGTTAGCTAGGTTGTTTTTGTTTCAGAAAGTCTACTGTGCTATCTTTTTTTAATTTTTAATATATTTTTATTGATTTCAGAGAAGAAGGGAGAGGGAGAGAGATAGAAACATAAATGATGAGAGAGAATCATTGATTGGCTGCTTCCAGCAGCCCGCAATCTGGGCATGTGCCCTGATTGGGAATCGAACCATGACCTCCTGGTTCATAGGTCAACACTCAACCACTGAGCCATGCTGGCTGGGCTAGTGTGCTATCTTGACAACACAATGACCAGGCTTTGTCCCAAGGGAGCAGATCACATGACCTCTTCAGCTGAGTCATCTACAGAAAGTAAATGCAAACACTCCCCACCAGGCTCTAGGGCAAGCATGTCAAACTCAAAGGCTAACATGGGCCAAATAAACAAAGTTCAAGTTTATGTGGCCGCAAAAAACAAAAGCTTCAATTTTCATAGAAACGTAGGTTTGTTTCCATAGAGACATGATGAATACAAAGGGCTGAAATAAATGAGTAATCGTTAACATAAAATAACAGAACATTTTAATAAAAATTAATATTTTTTCTTGAACATTAACTTATGAGACACTGAATAATTGTACAAATTAATAAGCATAATGCAAATAAACCTATTTTTCTTGTTCTCCAAAAGAGAAATATTTTCTGTTTCACACACCAAACAAGTCAGTCCAAGACTAATGATGAGGCAATCGGCTGCTAAAATATTCGCTGCTAGTATTAGTGGCGAGAAATGGTACAACTGCATGTAAGGCAAGTAAGAGAAATGAATGCAACACGATTATAGTAATCAGTCATTAGCGACCTTGCACTTCAGTATTAACAATTATGTATAACAGGATATTGTAAAAATTAAGTTATGAAATTTTTATTAAAATTTTTCTTACATACCTTTACATTGGCTGGGCCGCAAAAATATTCGTTGTGGGCCACATGTGGCCCATGGGCCATGAGTTTGACATGCTTGTTCTAGGGGCTGCTTGGAACAGAATCATACTTATAACAGCTAAGATCTACAGAGTGTTTTCTATGGGTCTAATACTAGGATGTAGATATTATTACTATTCTGATTTTTTTGTTGAGGAAGCTGAGGTACAGAGAAGGTCAGCAGCCCCCTCAAGGTGACACAGCTAGCTAGAGGTAAAGCTGGAACTGTAATGTGGGCAGGCTGGCTCCTAGCTCAAGTTCTTAATCACTCTGCACGGCCCCCACGGAGATTTGCTGCAGGAAGATCCTGTGCTGGCCACTCGGTGAAGCAGTCACCACTCAGCTCAGGGCTCCCTGCCTCCCTGCAGACACCAGTGTGGTGGGCTTGGGCCCCCCCAGGCAGGGGGCCAATCACACCTCAGCCACTCACTCCTACAGGAAAGGGTGGGCACACTTCACCTCCTTCCGCCATCACTCTCAAATCTGTTCTTGCCTGTGGCCCGCCCTTGCCTCTTCTGTCTTGAGAGTCTGCCCACTGTCAGGAGGGAGTGACCACCATCTCCAGAGTGGGCCCAATCCCCAGGAATCCTCGCATTCAGGGAAGGGCTCCAGGCCTCTGCCCCAGGCTCACTGCTCTGCGCTCCCCTCAGTGCTTCCTGCCTTAGCCTGTTGGACCTCAGGCAAGGCCTAGTACAAGTAGCTGGAGCCACAGGGAGGATTGGAGGACAGTCCCAGGTTAGCGGGGATAGAGACAAGACATGATCATTACAATTCTAGGTGGGGTGGACCCCGAACATGTCAGAGCCCAGAATGTGGCCTGGAGGAAGGGCCCTGCCGAGGTCCTGGCCAAGTCCTCTGGGAGACGTTACTAAGGAGGGTTAGCGAGTCCCAGGAGGAGGAGCACCAAGTGAGCAAAGCAGGAAACATGGTGTGGCCTGGTGTGTGTGTGAGAAAGCCAAGAGAGTGCAGTTCCAAGGCATCACGGGGAAACCGGCAGGACTGACAGATGACTGACAGACAGACAGGCAGACACAGATGGACAAGGCTGGAAGGGGCAGCAGAAGCTTTGGGCCTCTTCCGGTAAGGAATGCATGCTTTTCTGTGGTAATCCTAATATATAAAAACCCTGGATCCATCACGACCGGAGGCTCGACCAACCGGAAGTCAGTCCTACAGTCAGCGCTGGGTTGCCATGGCAATCCAGTACTGACTGCTGCTTCTGCAGGCTGGGTGACTCAGCACTGACTGCTGAGGGGGCTGCGAATCAGGCCAGAGAGGTCTGAAGAGAGAAAAGCAAGGTCTGATCCGTAGCCTGTGTGGCAGCTGTTGATCAGCACTTGCCTCTCTCTTTCTCTCCAGGCTGGGCCAACAGCCACACCTCCATTTCTCTCCAGGCCTCCACTGGGGCTGCTGATAAGCCCTGCCTTCCTGATCAGGACTCGTTGATAGACCCAGAGATGCTGACTGGCATAGAAACCGACCAATCAGAACCAAATTGGCTGGCAGAGGAGGGCAGTTGAGGGCGAGATCAGGCCTGCAGGGGAGGGCAGTTAGGTGTGATCAGGCAGGCAGAGGCAGTTAGGGGCAATCAGGCTGGCAGGGAAGGGGAGTTGGGGATGAGATCAGGCCGGCAGGCAAGGGCACTTGGGGGCGAGATCAGGCCAGCAGGGGAGGACAGTTGGGGGCAACCAGACTGGCAGGGGAGGGTAGTTGGGGGTGAGATCAGGCCGGCAGGCAAGGGCAGTTAGGGATGATCAGGCAGGCAGAGGCAGTTGGGGGCGAGATCAGGCCAGCAGGGGAGAGCAGTTGGGGGAGATATCAGGCCAGCAGGGGAAGGCAGTTAGGGGTGATCAGGCAGGCAGGCAGAGAGGTTAGGGGCGATCAGGCAGGCAGGCAGGTGAGTGGTTAGGAGCCAGTGGTCCCAGATTGCCAGAGGGATGTCCAATTGGAGAGAGTGCAGGCTGGGCTGAGGGAACCCCTGCTCTGTGCATGAATTTCATGCACCGGGCCAGTTTCAGCCGAGAAGGGTGACCTGGAGAAGCCAGCCTCTGCTGCAGAGCAGAAAGCCCGCTGCTGCCACAGGAGTCCAGGCACAAGACAAGGGCTGCTCATTCGAGGCGGTGGCCACCAGCAAGTGCCCAGCCTTGCAGCCAGGAGACGGGGCTGCACTCCAGCTTAGCCCTCGGCGCTCTGTGGTGCCAGGTGGTTTTCAGCGCCCGCCGGCAGGCAAGCATGTGAAATGGAGATGCAATGCCTTGTGGAGTTGACTTTGCGAAGTGTGAATAACAACATGGACTATTTGTTGTTCTCTGTCCAGTGCCAGGCATATAGCAGATGTTTTACACGACCATCTCAGACCAGCCGAAGGCCTTCAGAGTGAGCAGCTCTGGGAACTGAGGTTTGTTGTGGTTCGGGGCTTACAGCCCAGAAGTTGCATCTGAGAAAACCTTAGCCCAGGACCCAACACAGAGAGGTTGCTCATGGTTGTGAGTTTACTTACAATCCCTCCACAGATGTACAGCAACAATTCTGCTGAGTTTCGCAAATGGATGCATCATTTAGAGAAATGGCACTTTCAACTCCTAGAGGTGCCCTAGAACCCAAAGCAAAGTGGCCCCAACACAGATTGGTTTCAGTGCAGCCATGTTCCTGCGGGAGGTCCTGCCTTGGGTGAAAGGAGGGAGGACCCCAAGGCTGGCTCGCACGTGGGAGGCAGCAGAGCCCAGCAGGCTCCTGGGGGCGGGTGTGTCAGGGGGCTTTGGTTGAGCAGCCCAGCCAGCAGCTCTGAGTTACCTTGGGGAAGTAAAACAATTGGGAAGGCCCATGTGAGAGGAGGATGTGTTCACGCTGCTAAAAAGAAAATGGTGCCACCCCTGTGGGGCCCCGGAGCCAGAGTGGAGAGTCCAGGCTGCAGGCTTCTTTCTGAGCCTGAAGCTCCCAGCATGTCACAGCCATAACAAGGCAGAGGATGGGCTTGGGAACGGGCTCTATTTCTCAAGACTTGGGCTCGCGGGGACGTGCAGGCACAATCTCCTGCCTCCTCAGCCTCGGCAATGCCCCACTGCCAAGTCTCTCCCCTCAGCCTGCCAGTCCAGTCACGTGTCCTGCTGTGCATCCTGTGTGCTCAGTTTCCCGCAGGCAGAGTGAGAGCTGGAGCACAGGGAAATGCCATTTTCCTCTCCACCCCAAGTCTTGTGACTTAGCACCTGTGAGCAGGCTGTACCCTCCACCTAGAACTGTTTCATTTTCTTCTACTGACCAAATCCCACTCAAAACCAGCCCAATTTCGTCTTCTTTAGATGCCTTCGGGATTTTTCCCATCAGATGGTCTCCTACCGGCTTCCCCTCTACCCGCAAGTCCTGTGCTCTCGGTACTGGGTTCTCCCTCTCTTGTCTCTTCTCCATGAGGTCTGTGACCTAAAAACCCAGGACAGGTGGGGTGACTGGATGACAGGAGGCTGTAGTCATCTGAAGGCCCCTTCACTCAGCAACTGCATTTGGTTTCGCCATGCCACCTGGGTTTCCTCACATGATGGATCCTCAGGATAGTCAGACTTCCCACGTGACAGTGCAGGCCCCGCACTAGGGTTCCACTGGGTAAGGAGGAAGCTTAGTCCACCTGACTCAAGAGGAGGAGACGTTCCACAGGTGGAACCCTGCCTGTCCACATGAAAGGGGGGCAGAGCCACGCTGTGGAGGGCCATGCCGGACGGACGACATTGTTGCACCCTTCTTTGTAAAACACAATCTGCCACAAAGTGAAGAGCAGAGAAATTGAAAAAGAAATACTCAATTACAATTTCCTTCCCTTTCTCTCTGCAGAATACTAATAGGCCCCGTCCCCACAATTCGACTCACCCAAGTCAGATTTCAGCACAGGGAGGAAGGCAAGTGCCAACAGGCTGATGCAGTCAGCTCATTCATGGCTCCAGAAATAGGCTGACCCAAACCTCCCCTGCAGGCCCACATCCTTGTGCATATTAAAGACATGACATCCCAGGTCCTGTGACAAAAACAATTACTTTTCTCGTCTTTCTACAGAGTAGTTTCCAGAATCAGACTGTTTCTTGATCTAAGTTTGAAAACTGATAGAATAACATTAGGTCCTAATCTCCATCAACAGCTTCCTTTCAGCCAAGAACTCCCAGGGTCCGCTTTGTTCATTTCTGCAGAAATTTGGACAAGCTAAAAGAGACAGTTTTTCAACTTGGGATCTCCATCCTATCCAACTGAATGAATGTCAGATTTTAAAAGGGGAGGGAGACATAGTTCCCTTAAAGGCATGTAATATGAAGGAATGAGCAGAGAGTAATATCTCAGAATAAATAGTATGCTGGATGTTGAAATGTGTGTCTTTTTATTGAAGAATTTTAAAGAAATAAAAATGCAATTTGGTTCTATCTCTTTAATTGGAGACTAAACCAAGGTGTTGGGGTTTGCTGCACTGGACTCAGTCTAAGTAGAGGGAATTAATGTGAGCACTGAACAAAGTAGTTGACTATTTTTCTTTTTTTTTAAATTTTATTTTATTGTTTAAAGTATTACAAATAGTAGTACATATGTCTCCTTTTTTCCCCCCATTGACCTCCTCCCTGCCTTCCCTACCCCCTGGCACATGCCCTCACCCCCCACCCCCAGTGTCTTGTGTCCATTGGTTATGCTTATATGCATGCATACAAGTCCTTTGGTTGATCTTTTACATCCCCCAACTCTTCCAGCATTCCTGCTGTAGTTTGACAGTCTGTTTGATGCTTCTCTATCTCTGTATCTATTTTTGTTCATCAGTTTATAATGGCCTTTGTTATCCATAAATGAGTGAGATCATGAGGTATTTTTCTTTCACTGACTAGCTTATTTCACTTAGCATAATGCTCTCCAGTTCCATCCATGCTATTGCAAATGGTAAGAATTCCTTCTTTTTTACAGCAGCGTAGTATTCCATTGTGTAGATGTACCATGGTTTTCTAATCCATTCATCTGATGATGGACATTTAGGCTGTTTCCAAATCTTAGCGATTGTAAATTGTGCTGCTATGAACATAGGGTGCATATATCCTATCTGATTGGTGTTTCTGTTTTCTTGGGATATATTCCTAGAAGTGGTATTACTGGGTCAAATGGCAGTTCCATTTTTAGTTTTTTGAGGAAACTCCATACTGTTCTCCACAGTGGCTGCACCAGTCTGCATTCCCACCAGCAGTGCAGGAGGGTTCCTTTTTCTCTGCATCCTCTCCAACACTTGTCGTTTGTTGATTTGTTGATGGTAGCCATTCTGACAGATGTGAGATGATACCACATTGTCGTTTTGATTTGCATTTCTCAAATGATTAGTGACTTTGAGCATGTTTTCATATGTCTCTTGGCTTTCTGAATGTCCTTTTTCGAAAAGTGTCTATTTAGCTCCTTTGCCCATTTTTTTGATTGGATTGTTTATCTTCCTTTTGTTAAGTTGTATGAGTTCCCTGTAAATGCTGGAGATTAAACCCTTATTGGAGATAACATTGGCAAATATGTTCTCCCATGCAGTGGGCTTTCCTGTTGTTTTTTGATAGTTTATTTTGCTGTGCAGAAGCTTTTTATTTTGATGTAGTCCCATTTGTTTAATTTCTCTTTAGTTTCCATTGCCCTAGGAACTGTATCAATAAAGATATTGCTATGACAAATATCTGCTATTTTGCGCCTATGGCTTCTTCTAAGATTTTTATGGTTTCCCATCTTACGTTTAAGTCCTTTATCCATTTTGAGTTTATTTTTGTGTATGGTGTAAGTTGGTGGAAAACTGGACAGATACTTGCAAAAAAAATAGACTATTTTTCTTTCAATGTAAATAGTATTTTTGGCCAGGAGAGAGCTGGGCACAAACTAAAACTGCCTTCGCTGCTTTCAGCAAATAAGATCCTGTTCAAGATACAAGATAGACTCACCACCAATTTAGTCTCTTTTCAAAATCATATGACTTATTTGAGCCTTCAATGTCATATAACTGATCTGGGACCTTGGAGTAACATCTGGAAGGAATGCGTATTAACAAACGCCAAAAATAACTTGCAAATACCAATCCTTTAGAATAAGCAATGTGAGAAGTGGGGGAAAGATCAGGCTCATTTCATTGGTTTGGGGAGCAGCCTAACCTCTGATGCACCCTGAGATGCGGATGTGATGTGATCAGAGGCACCTTTCCCTGGTTTCACAGCTCTGTGCCAGCATTGCCAGCGAGTTCGCCTGCAGAAGACACAGCGAGTCTCCCATTTGTGAGCGTACCCATGAGAATCAGATGCGTCCTCGGCTTTTCTCCAGGGACAGCACTGCCATTTAACTCAGCCAAGAGAGCGCAAAAGGAGGGCGTCCAGAGGAACGCGGTGCCCAGGAAGCTGAGGAGCATCCAGCCAGGCCTGTGGCAGTACAGCTTCTCCAGCAGTGCCAGGAACCCCCTGCAGCTTGTGCTTGAAACCTGCCGGGATGGGGCTCACTGCCTCCTGAAACCTCCTATTACACCAAAGGTCTTCGCTGGGCAGCTCTTCCTAATACTAAGCGGAAACATCAGTCTTCCCCAATCAGCTGTGGGACAAAATGGAAAAAAAAAAAAAAAAGCACCAAAAGGCCAGGCCTGCATGCCTGGGTTGTGGGCTCGGTCCCCAGTGGGGGGCATGCAGGAGACGGCCAATCAGTGATTCTCTTTCATCACTGATGTTTCTATCTCTCTTTCCCTCTTCTTCCTCTCTGAAATCAATAAAAAGATATATTTTAAAAAGTACCAAGAGGACTCATTCTTACTGTGCCCTCTGATCAGGCTGGGCTCCTGGAGCGCTAGAGGAGGACGAGTAAAGTCGGCGAAGCAGAAGGACTGGCACTGCCTGCCTCCCCGGAGCAGCAGCCGCAGGGCAGCACAGGGCCTGCCGCAGAGCCCGGGAGGCGTGAGGCCTGGGAGCCAGGAGGGCTGTGCTTCTTGTACCATGAAGAACGCGCCTCTGGAGTGCGAATCCCAGGGGACGGGAAGGTTTGCCCTGCACACGGTGTGGATCTGGGGGAGGCAACAGGGAGGTGTGTTGCTACGTCTCATGAGCCATCACACAATCCAATCCTGCAGCCCCAGTGTCATAATAATGTAACCCCTCTAATGTATGAAATAATTATTGTGTGAAATGTGTGCTGTATGGAAACCCCCAATACTCTGTAACTTCCAAAATTAATGAACACCCCACTATCTTGATGTAAAAGCTCTGAGCCCTTAAAGTGTAAACGCCCTGCTCCTAGCATAAGGCACACTGTCTGGCCCACACCGATAAGGACACAACTTGTTTACCGCGGTCTATATAACCCCGGGACCATCTTCAGTTGGGGTCTCCTGCCCGATAAGAGGGGGACTCCATGTCGCTCCGAGAGACAAGCCCCTGATTGCTCTGCTGTGTGAGTCTGAACCAATTGCGGCCGCCTGCCTATCTCTGTTTTCATTGTCTGTCCTTCAGGGTGCATTGCCGGGTGGCCTTTGCTGGAGCCCAGGACCCACTAGGAATAGGTAATAAACCCTGTGTGATTGCTCACTCATTCTGTCTTGTGTGTCATGTGTTCTGGTTCGGCTCAGCTGTCTAGGCACTGAAGTACCAGGGGATAGGCCGTTATTGCTGACTCCTGGTCACCGGCATTTGTCCCACTAAGTCTAGACAGATAGTCAATTAATTGGGGCATAATTGGGACAATCAGTCAAGCATTCAGATGACTATAGCCCTGGCTGACATCTTGACCATAACCTCAGGAGAGACCTTGAGCCATGTGTGAGGCATGCTTCCCAAGTTCAGAGGAGCTGTATGGAGGCTGCTCTGACGCTGGGAAGTGGGGCCAATGTGGTCTTGGCAGAAGTGATACAACCAGGATTGCTTGTGAGGGGATCACTCTGTGGTTTCTGGAAATTCGAAACGTGCCTCAGTCATAAAACGTTGAGAGCCACAGCTCTATTCACCTGCGTGTTTGTGGAAGACTCACTGTGCACTGGGTGTTATTTGTCCTCAGAATTGGGGACAGGGCAGGGAGCAAAGCATTTATCTCCTTATCATCTCCAGGCTCAACATTTGCTTAGGGAAGCAGCAAGAAACAAATGGCTATGCATTTCATAAAGACAAACACAGCAGGCGGGCGGGAATGGGGAGGGCCTTCCCAGGTGGGCAGCTAGGAAGACCCTGGGAGAGGAGTGTCTCAGAGGTTCCCTTAGGAGGGACTGCAGGTGCCAAGGCCGGGCAGAGGAATGTGCTGGGTTGTCAAAGACCAGCAGCAGACACCAGCTCTTCTGGAGGAGAGTGAGCAAGAGGGAAGATGATGCACGAGAAGATCGGACAGGTACTGAGGCTCTGATCACGTCTCTCTATAAGACAGAGGGCACTGGGGAGTTTGGGCAGAAGAGCCATATGACCTGGCTTGCATTGGGAGAGAATTACATTGCATGTTCAGAGAAAAGCTGAGTTAGGGGAGCAGGAGGAAATAGGAGTCTCCTGCAATAGTCCAGGCAAGAGACGATGGTGGCTCAGACCAGGCCAGGCTGGGCCATTTCAGCTGCCAGGGTCTGTGACAGTGAATACCTCTAGCTAAGCACATTGTCACCTGAACGCAGTCAGGGTTCTCCTACGGAGGGAGGTGAGAAAGGACACAGGTGAGGCAGCTGCGGGGCCTGCCACTGTTCCAGTGTGCCCTCCGGTCCAGATTTGGATTTCCAAATACTGTTTTCCACCAAGGGGCATAAGGACTCCTGTGCTCAAATCTTGGGGTAGGAAAAATATTAATGCCTATGGAAGATGTTGTTAATGATGATAAATAAGGTTGCTTTAAAAAATTACAGTGAGGTTATTGTTGAAAGGACAAAGGAGCCACTTTGAAAGATCCTATCAGCCAAGCTGAGCTTGAAAAAGAAAATAATAATGAAGGTCACCTAAAGCAAGTTGATTTTGTGGAAGATCATGAATTCATAACAATATTTATAAGAGGAAAGTTAATATAATGCGCACAAAAGGAGAATGCATATGTTAGGATGTGTTTATTTGTATTACTTTAAACAAGTAGAATAAAATATTTGTATTTACTTTTTCAACGAAGCATATAGTACCTATTTACAAAGTGTAGAGTTGTATTTGTCACTATCTCTGAAGATAAGAAAGAATAAACACAGGGAACTGTAAATGAACTAAATAATCCCTCAAACATAGGCCCTGGATCATGTGATGAGCAGGTGGAGGGGAAGTCAAGCAGCTGACTGCCCTTGTGGTCCTGACAGCAACCCATTGCACGGAGAGCTGAGCAGTGCTCCAGGATGTCCAATTAGCCAGACATCGCACACATTGCATCTCTCATCTCGTACGTGGAACCTTAAGATGACCCTACTAATTATAATGCAATATTGATAAGTCATGCATAAGTTTCCAATTAATATTTATGTACTAGGCCAATTTATCATAATGACAGGACAATAGTTTAGGCATTGCCAGCCATAGAAAACTTTTAGGAATACATCATTTCTGGGAAAGACACCAAGTTTCAAAAAATTAAATCTTTGAATTTGGATTTTGAAAGGCAGGGGCTTAAAAGTCCGGATGTAACCAAAAGGAACTCAGCCAGTGATTTGGTTTGGATCACTTTAGAGTACACAGGCTTGTCCTAGGTCAGAAAGAATTTGCGATCTCTTCGCTTCTGAAATGGTATGCATGCATATTATTTGGGGTATGCTAAGATTATTAGCATCCAATAGAATTACCAAAGCCTATGTGGATGTAAAAAATAAAATCTCAGGAATATTATAAATAAAGATAAAAATTTCTTTCAAATGCAGGGAATTCATAATTCCAGCTGGTGCAAGTTTTAAAATGTGTCCACAAATTCTTTTATACTTTCCCTTCAAAAAGTAGAGACTAATTCCCCTCCTTTTAAGTGTGGACTCTACTTAGTAACTTGCTTTCAATGAATAGAATGTTACTGTAGTAATGATATGTAATGTATGAGACCAGATCACGAAAGGCATTGTAACTTTCACTTAGTCTGTCTTTGATAACTTATTCTGGGGAAGCAAGCTGCCATGTTGTGAGGACCCTCAAGCAGGCCTATGCAGAGGTCCACATGGCTAGGGACTGAGGCCTCCTTCTAACAGCCAGTGAGGAATCAAGGCCTCATGAGCCATCACACAAGCAAATCCTGCAGCCCCAGCCAAGCATTCAGATGACTATAGCCCTGGCTGACATCTTGACTGTAACCTCAGGAGAGACCTTGAGCCAGTACTACCCAGCTAAGCCTTTTCTGAATTCTTTACTGACAGAAACTGTGATATAATAAATTTTTATTGTTTTAAAGCTCCAAGTTTGTGGGGTAATAATTATGTAGCTACAGATTACTGACACATCAAGATAGGGCAAAGGGGCATTAAAGGGTCTTGTTCAAGCAACTAATGTTTGGTCCCAGGAGAGGCACATTTAACTTCTTCTCTCAGCCCATTGCCAAAATCAGGCAAAGAATCATGCCAAATTGCCAAGGCCAGGGAATTTCCCCATGTATATAGGCAGGGAAGGAACTCAGATATGGAAAACTACAGCAAGCCTCCACCACAAAACATTAAAACATAAAAGAGAATCCTATATACAGGGTGTGGCATAAGTAGATTTACAGTTATTCATATGGAAAATAATACAATAATCTATATATATAAAAGCCTAAGCAACCGTTTTGACTGAATGACCAGAACAACCGGAACGACCAGTAACTATGACATGCACTGACCATCGGGGGGCAGACGCTCAACACAGGAGCTGCTCCCTGGTGGTCAGTGCTGTCCCCTCCTGTGGCTGGCTGGTGGCGTCAGCATTGTTGTCCAGTGTCCGTTCCTTCTGCACCTGGCCTGGCAATCGTCACCTCGTCTCCCAACCCCACCAAGGCCTTCCGGCCCTGGGCTGAGACAGGGAACCAGGGGTGGGTTGTGGCAGACGCGGCCCCTTTCCCAGTGGGACCAAGGGCTGGGTTCCTCCTAGGAGCCGGTGGCCTACCTCCCATGCCATGTTTCTCCCCCAGCCAGCAGGCTCCATCGGCCTGTGGTCCCTCCCCCCAGCGAGCAGTACTGATTGACCTGGCCCTGATCGGCCCTGATCACCGGCCAGGCCTAGGGACCCTGCCCGTGCACGAATTCATGCACCAGGCCTCTAGTTAATAAATAATAACACAAGAATAAACCCGTGTTTCACTTAAACTTATTTTTGCACCACCCTGTATTTGACCTGTTCTTTTAATTAAATGTTTAGAAAGTTTGATTAAATAGGTTTGTGATAATGTATAGATATTAGGATGTCTTAGGTTTATCATATTCATAATTGTGAAAGATTATATTAGAAATATATAATTAGAGAAAAAACTGATTGTTAATACAGCAGATGAAAATATGTATTGTTTGTTAAATACTAAAGTTAATAAAGATTTTTATTAAATCCAAGATGTTCAAGCATAATTACTCTTCTCCTTGCACAAAAGCCCTTTGCACTTTTAAGAATCTATCAGCCTAGTGAAGAGTTGGAACAAAAAATGTTGTCTTGGTGCTCATAAAGATGAACATGGTAGGTTCTGGAGGACAAGACACTGTGTAATAGAGAGTTTTAAAGTGGAATCATTAAATAAGAGAGGGTGGCAAACCTGGGTAAGAAGGTGGACATCATGGGCTCACCAAGAATAAACCATGACAAACCAACTTCATTTCCTCTTGGTGGGGGGAGAGGGGGCTTCTCTATTAATTAAGTTTAGCAGAACATATGAAAAGTCTATTATTTTACCCTCCCCTTAAGTGACATATTAATCCATAGCTAAAATGACACTCAAGGACTATTAACCTGGTAGAAATATTAATATGTGCATCTCACGTCTTTGTAGCTGTCCCTCTTCTGCTAAAGAACTTAAAAAACACAGAAGGAGCTCTGGACTTCAGAGGCTCTGCCCACTGGACTGTCTAGGTCTCTGCCCTGCTGAGCATCAAACTGGTGGCCAAAAGCCATGCAGTAACAGCAACTGAGGTCGATTGCACCAGAAAACATATCAGGAGGCCTGTGACTGGCACACCAAGGAACCAGTCTTGGACAACATCAGAGCAAAATCTAGTGAGCACCACAAATAGCAGATCCAAAGGGTGAATGTAGGAGGCACCAAAATCTGTGGAGGCGCACTCCACTGTTCTTTCTTCTTCTTTTCCCTTTTCTTTCTCTCTTATTATTTTATGTATAATCTTTTATTAATTTCATTTCTTTTCTTATTCTCTTTTTTCTCTCATATCTTTTATTGCCCTTTCCTATTCGTCACCTATTTTTTCTTTCTCTTTGTTTTTTTTTTAATTTTTATGTTTTCCATCTTTCATTGCCTATTTTACTCATTATTATTACCTTTTTAAATTATTATTTCACATATATATATTTTTCTTCTCTTTTATACTCCTTTTTCTTTTCTCTGCCTTCTTTAACATTTTTTTCATTTTCTTCTTTCTGCTCTAATTATTTTGGTCTCTTGTATTATAGTATTCTGTGTTTTTTCCCCCTTCTCTTTTATTATTTCTTTTGTTGTTAGTGGTGGTGCTTTTGTTCTTGTTATTAGTTTTATGTGTTTGTGTTATTTTCAGTTTGGTCTTGCTTTGTCTTGTTTTGTTCTGACAGCACCTGCATTACAGTTGCCATGAGGTGATGGAGTTGAGCCTCATAGCCAGCAAGCCCAAGGACCTAGCCCACCCATGAATGTAACTATGACGTGCACTGTCAATTACAACAGAAGGGCCTAAATAACCCACATAAAGGACATCCTTAGAGCACCAAGCTCAGATGATAAGAGACTACACTACTGGGTCCTACAAGACACCCACTACAGAAGGCTACCCCTTGGAGGCATAGCAGATCTACTTAATACGTAGAAACAAACACAAAAATGGGGAGACAAAAAAACAGGCCCCAAATTGAAGAACAAGAGAATTATCCAGAGGAAGAGCTAAATGAAACAGAGTTAAGCAATATATCAGATGTAGTGTTCAGAGTAATGATTATAAGTATGCTCAACAACATGAAAAAGACATAGAAACCATAAGAAGCAACCAGTTGGAAATGAAGAATGACATACCTGGAATAAAGAATGCACTGGAAAGAACAAAAAGTAGATAAAGGAAGCAGAGGATCAAATCAGCAAATTAGGAGACAGGGTAGAAAAAAATCACTCAATCAGAGCACCAAAAACAAAAAATAATTAAAAATAGAAGGACAGTTTAAGGGAACTTTGGGACAACATGGAATGTAGCAACATCCATATCATAGGAATACCAGAAAGAGAAGAAAGTGAGTAAGGACTAGAGAAACTGTTTGAAGAAATAATGACAGAAAACTTCCCTAACATGATAAAGGAAAAAGTCACACATGCAAGAAGTGGAGAGAGTCCCAATCAAATTAACCCAAAGAGGCCAATAATTAAAGACAAAGAGAATTTTAAAGGCAGCAAGAGAAAAGCTATTTAGTTATCTACAATGGAGTTCCCATGAGGCAGTCAGCTGATTTCTACAAAAAAACACTATCGGCCAGAAAGGAATGGCATGAAGTATTCAAAGTAAAAAAAAGCAAGGATCTGAAACCAAGACCACTCTACCCAACAAAACTATCATTTAAAATTGAAGGTGAAGTAAAGAACTTCCCAGACCAAAAAAAGATAAAGGAGTTCATTACCACCAAGTCAGTATTGCAAGAAATGTCAATGGGACTACTTTAAGAAGAAGAAGAAACAGAGAGAAAGAGGAACATCGACATAAAGAATAAAAATGGAAATAAATAAGACCTATCAATAATAACCTTAAATGTAAATGGATTAAATACTCCAATCAAAAGGCATAGGGTAGCTGAATGGATAAGAAAACGACCCATATACATTCTGTCTACAAGAGACCCACATTAGAAAAATAGACCCACACAGATTGAAAGTGAAGGGATCGGAAAAAAAATTCCATGTAAATGGAAGAAAACAAAAAACTTGGGTAGCAATAATTATATCTGACAAAATAGACTTTAAAAAGAAAAGCTACTGCATAATACTAAAGGAATTAATCCAACAAGAGTATTTAACCATGGTAAACATATATGCACCCAATATTGGAGCACATATATATATATGTGTATATATATATATATATATATATATATATATATATATATATATATTAAAAATACAACCTCTTGGAGGACTTTAAAAGAAAGATCAATAGCAACACAGTCATAATAGGGGAATTTAACACCACACTTACATCACAGGATAGATCCTCCAGACAAAAAAATCAACAAGGGAACAGTGACCCTAACCAACACACTATATCAGATGGATTTAATTGATATGTACAAAACATTTAATCCAAAAGCTGAAGAATATACATTCTTCTCAAGTGCACATGTAACATTCTCAAAAATATAGTACATCTTAGGACACAAATGAAGTCTTAACAAATTCAAAAAGATTTAAATCATATCAAGCATCTTCTATGGCCACAGTGCCATGAAAATGGAAATCAATCACAATAAAAAACTTAAAAATATTCAAACACCATTTATGATCAAAACTCTCAGCAACGTGGGGATGAAGGATCATACCTCAACATAATAAAAGTCATATATGAAAAACCTACAGCCAAAAGCATACCCAATGGGCAAAAACTAAAAACTCAAGAACAAGATAGAGATGTCCACTTTTACCACTCTTATTTAACACTAGAAGCCCAGTGCATGATTTAATCATGCACGTGTAAGCTGTCTGTCCGCTGGTCGGCAGCTCTGAAGTCCTTGGGCCCCTAGGGTGAGGCGGGGCGGGGGCGTGGTCCTCCTGCAGCCAGAGCCCAGGCCGGGGTCTTGCCTTTGCCTCCCGCCCAGGAAGGCTGGGGCCGGCGCCACGTGCTCCTGCGGCCCAACTGCCGCCAGACTCCTCCCCGCAAAGCCGCCCGCCCATCCCCCCCTACCCCCACCCACCCCCCCCCCCCCCCGCCGCCTCCAAACCTCCAAAACTCCGGCTCGCTGCCCCAGAGGCCTGTCTGTGCCGCAGCACAGCCATGGCGCAGACGCTGAGCTCGCGTCGCCGCTGGCAACGTGAGCTCAGCGTCCTGCCGGCCCAATCACCACCCCAGCCACCCCGAGTCCCGCCCCTGTGTCACCCGCTGGCCCAATCGTGGGCGTAGCGGAGTGATGGTAATTTAAATATTACCTTTTTATTATGTAAGATAGTGCTGGAAGTCCTAGCCACAGAGATCAGTCAAGAAGACAAAAATAAAAGGCATCCAAATCATCATTTGCAGATGACATGATATTGTACATAGAAAATCCTAAAAACTCCACCAAAAACTACTAGATCTAATATATGAATTTGGCCAAGTTGCAGGATACAAAATTAATAGCCAGAAATCAGAGGCATTTTTATACACCAATAATGAACTCTCAGAAAGAATAACCAAGAAAACAATCCCATTTATCAATAAAAAAATAAATAAAAAGGTACCTAGGAATAAACTTAATCAAGGAGATAAAAGACCTACTAGTATACCTAGAAAACTATAGGTCACTGAAGAAAGGAGTAGAGGAAGATACAAACAAGTGGACACATATATCATGTTCATGGATTGGAAGAATTAAAATCATTAAAATGTCTATAATACCCAAAGCAATTTATAGATTCAATGCAATCCCTATTGATGTAACAATGGCATATTTCACAGATTCAGAAAAAAATTTTCCAAATAATTATATGGAACCAAAAAGTACCACAAATAGCCTCAGCAATATTGAGAAAGAAGAACAAAGTTGGAAGGATCACAATACCAGATATCAAACTATACTACAAAGCCATTGTCATCAAAACAGCCTAGTACTGGCACAAGAACAGGCATATAGACCAATGGAACAGAACAGAGAGCCCAAAAATCATCCCACACCTTTTTGGACAATTAATATTTGGCAAAGGAGGCAACAGCATACAATGGAATAAAAATAGTCTCTTCAACAAATGATGTTGGGGAAATTGGATAGCAACATGAAAAAAAATGTACAACTGTACCACCAACTTACACCATACACAAAAATAAACTCAAATGGATAAAAGACTTAAATGTAATTTGCAAAACCATAAAAATTCTAGAAGAAACATAGGTAGTAAAATCTCAAACATCTCTCAGAGCAATATTTTTGCTGATATGTCTCTGAGGAAAAGGCAAACAGGAAAAACATAAATAAATGGGGCCTGGCCGGTGTGGTTCAATGGTGGAGCATCAACCCATGAACCTAAAGGTCATAGTTCAATTCCCAGTCAGAGTGCATGCCTGGGTTGTGGGCTTGAACCCCAGTAGGGGGCCTGCAGGAGGCAGCCAGTCAATGATTCTCTCTCATCATTGATTTCTCTCTCTCTCTCTCTCCCTTCGTCTCTCTGAAATCAATAAAAAATATTAAATAAAAATAAACAAATGGGACTGCATCAGACTAAAAAGATTCTTCCCAGCACAAGAAACCATCAACAAAATGCAAAGGGAACCCACTATATGTGAGAACCTATTTGCCATTGTCATTGATTCATCAGATAAGGGGTTAATCTCCAAAATATATTCAGAACTCATACAACTCAACACCAGGAAGACAACCCAATTATAAAATGGGCAAAATACCCAAATGGACACTTGTCCAAAGAGGACATATGGATGGCCAATAGACATATGAAAAAATGCTCAAGGTCACTAATCATCAGAAAGATGCAAATAACATCTACAATGCGTTATCACCTCACACTGGTCAGAATGGCAACTATCAATGTATCAACAAACAACAAGTGCTGGTGAGGATGTGGAGAAAAGGGAACCCTAGTACACTCTGGTAGGAATGCAGATTGGTGCATCCACTGTGGAAAAAGCAATGGAATTTCCTCAAAAAATTAAAAATAGAAGTGTCTTTTGACCCAGTGATCCCAGTTTGGGGTATATATCCTAAGAATCCTGAGACACCAATCAGAAAGGATATACGCATTCCTATGTTCATAGCAGTGTAATTTACAATAGCTCAGATCTGGAAACAGCCCAAGTGCCCAACAATAGATGAGTGGATAAAAAAGCTGTGGTACAGCTCGGCTGGTGTGGCTCAGTGGTTGAGCATCAACCTATGAACCAGGAGGTCACAGTTTGATTCCTGGTCAGGGCACATGCATGGGTTTTGGGCTTGATCCCCAGTGTGGGGCCTGCAGGAGGCAGCCGATTCTCTCTCATCATTGATATTTCTATCTATCTCCCTTCCTCTCTGAAATAAATAAAAATACATATTTTTAAAAAACTGTGGTAAATTTACACAATGGAATCCTATGCAGATGTAAAACAGAAGGATCTCTTAACCTTTGAGACAACATGGAGGGACCTGGAGAGTATTATGTTAAGCAAAATAAGCCAGTTGGAGAAAGACAAATATCACATGAATTCACTTATATGAGGAATCTAAAGAACAAAAAACAAACAAACAAAAACATGGATGAATAAAATAGGTCTAGAGGCATGGATGCATGGAACAGACTGACAGATCTCAGAGGGGAGGAAAGTAGGGAGTGCTGGAAGAGATCAATCAAAGAATATAGATGCACAGATGCATAGCCCAAGGACACAGACAATAATGTGGTGAAGGCCTCGGGTGGGGTGGGTCCTGGATGGGGGAGGTGAAAAGGGGGGAAAAGGTGTACCTCTGTGATAGGGTCAACAATAAAAATAAATTAATTTAAAAAACACACAGAAGCAAATAACACAAAACCTGAGGTTAGTTAGTTTGATGGATCACCAGATCATGATTCAAAATGAACCTGTTAGCCGAAACCGGTTTGGCTCAGTGGGTAGAGCGTCAGCCTGCGGACTGAAAGGTCCCAGGTTCGATTCCGGTCAAGGGCATGTACCTTGGTTGCGGGCACATCCCCAGTCGGGGGTGTGCAAGAGGCAGCTGATCGATGTTTCTCTCTCATCGATGTTTCTAACTCTCTATCCCTCTCTCTTCCTCTCTGTAAAAAATCAATAAAATATATTTTAAAAAAATGAACCTGTTAGATTGGAAAAGGTCTGAAGCCAAGATGAAATAGATTATATTCACTGAGAGCCTTTAATTAGTGATCAGGGATTCTTTGTCTTTTCCCATTTTCTTTCACAACCTGTTTCATAGCCAGCCATACAGTAGCACAGTAGCAAACCCTAAAATCTTCTCTTTTTCCTTCTCTTCCGTCTGACTGCAGATGAACAGGGACCAGAATTTGTCTTCTGTAGCCACACTGGCCATCTTGCATTGTGTGTGTGTGTGTGTGTGTGTGTGTGTGTGTGGCTGTATGTTTTAGCTTCTTTACTTTTAAATTAATGAGTGAGTTAAGTCAGGCTTATACTATTTCCCAGTATCTTCAGGACATGAGGAGGGGAGCTGAGGTCAGCCTTCAGCCTGGGAGAACCAAAATGTGTTCTCTATTCTGGTTTAGATCAAAGACATCTGCATTTTGTCAATATTGGGACACATGCCCAACATTAATAAAGTTTTTCATTTTTATTTTCATCTCTTTTTGTCTACAAACCATTGGACAGAACCCTGGAAGGAAAGAGGGGTAAGTCTTAGGCCTCAATTCCCAATAGATCCAGATGGAATATAAGCCCAGAGTGTGAAGCAGCTGCTGGGAAAACTAATGTTGTTTTAGGTGGCATTGCTAGAATTGGGCAGAGTCCAGAAAAGAGCCGTGATAACCTTTAGTTGGCAATGATCAGATGATAGAAAAATAATGCTTGCTCTGAGCTCCACACTAAAAGAAGGTGATACACAGTGGTGATCAGGACAGCGAGAAGTTCAAGGTCACCTGAGGGGTGGTAGAGGAAATTGAGGCTATGTAACCTAAACTGAAAAGAGACATATTGATGGCCTCTGGCATTTGAAGGGTTGTGGGAGAGTGGGTATGGACAAAGCCAGCTCCATTTAAGGGTAGAGAACCTGACCTGAGAATTGGCTGTTCCAGGAACATAGAGCAAAGAAGTTTCCCAGTTGAGCTGTCTCAGCATGGCGTTCTCCAGCTCTGGAGGTAGTGAGACTATCATTGGAAGTGGCCATACAGAGGCTTGGTGATCACTTTTTGAGTTTGAAGCCAAGGGTCCTGACTTGGAATAAATTGAACTAGTAGCCTTCAAATTCCTTCCTCACCAAGACTCCATACTCCTGGGTCTGGCTAATCCAAAGATGAAGCTCATAGGTTAGCCAGAGGGAACTCTCTAACGAAGGAAGCTTCTGTCCATGTGGTCAACATAATTAATGCTCACCAATGTTTAGTCCTCCTCTACTTTCAGTCACACAGAGGATTATAAATTCTATTCCTTAAAGTTCGCTATGACCACATAACTAGCTGTTACCAAAGATATGTGAGTGGAAATGACATGTCACTTCTGAGCCAAAGTGATTAACTGCAGATGCTTGACCTTCTGACTGTTTCTTCATCTGCAACAGTGAGAAGTGTTGAGATGGAGAGGCCAAGAGAAGGAAGCTATTTGGATAACTAAATGTAGAGGCGAGCTGTGCTAAGAGTCACCTATATCTACAGTAGACTTCATGAGAGCAAGAAACCACATTTTTACGGTAAGCCTCTGAGATTTTTAGTTGGTTTGTCACTGCAGCAAAACTTCACCTCCCCTGACTGGTACACTTTGGGAACAGAAGGCATGTGAGTTTTGAGTAGGAAAGACACTGGAGAATGGGGTGAGATAAGTAAAAGGAAAAGCCAGGAGTCAGATCTCCTGGAGTTATATCTTCACGGAACATTGGAGTATACATTGCCCCTTGAGGGTCTGAATAGGTCTCCTTAGCTGTTAAATGAGAAATATCGGACATGAAGTATTTGGAACCAATAAGGGTCTGGATCGCGAAATTAAGTTAAACGAGGCTTCTGGAGTTCTGTGCGAAGACCAGAGATTTTCCCTTGGTGAGGAAACGCCAACCCCAGGTGTCTGGGTCTACACAGAACCTGCGGGTTTTACCAACTGGTTCCTTCCAAGGACTCCAAACGAGCCTCGTTTTACACGTGGAAACTGCGGTCCTTGGGGCTTCTGTCTTCTCACCAGGTTCTGCCATGGCGATAGCACAATGGACTAATTTCTTCAAAGGAGAATCAAGCAACACCCCCAGACACCTTGTCGACAGCTCAGGCCGGAGAGGAAACGCAGCGCTCCTCACAGAAGCTCGACTCACAGCAGGGCTCACCCTCTGCCCAGCTGGCTTTGATCATGGTGAAGTCTCCACAAACACAGAATGAATGAGGAAGAGCATGGTTATGTTTTTAACTTGATCTACACTCATGAGAAATAAGGGATCCATAGTCTTAGCACAAAGATTTCCTTAGCTCCTCTGGTTCAAACAACTGTCAGCTTTCCCTTTAAAGTATAGTCTAAAATAGTTATATCTTTAGTTTGCTTTTTATCACTTCTTATCACAACATTAAGATTTGATGGTGACAGTCACTTATGACTGACTTAGTTCAGGAGAGTACAAGTCCAGAAAGCAGGCTGCCAGCCTTCGAAACTCATTTCTCCGCTTTCTACTTTTTGGCTGTGTGGCTTTGGGCAAGTAACTTAACCGTTATGTGCTTTAATTTTCCTCATCAGTTCAATGGGTATTATCATCGTATCTATTTACCTTGTAAGGCTGTTGTGGGGTAAGAAGTGCTAATATATGTAAAGCGCTTGGAAAGTGCTTGGCATGTGGTAAGTATTCAAGAAGTAGTATTCATGTTTTTGCTAAGTTCTTGACTGGCAGCCAACCAAATTCCAAAACCTGTGAACAGTCTCTGTGTGCTCACGTCTAGGAACTTTTAAACAAGTTAATTCATGGGCTTCCGCTAATGGCCCTAAAAGTCCATCAGAAAGAAAAAAATTAAGCAACAATCCAATGATTATGAGTAAGAAGAAATTAGGAATAGATCTCAGTTAAAATTAAAGAAGAATGGAAATTAGACAGGAAACTAACAGCATCTGCTGCAGTCTGGTGTCACGTGGTCACCTCCAGCTACAGGGATGCTGGGGAAAATGATTTCGATGGCCAAGGAGGTGAAAGCAGATGTTTGCGAGGGCAAATGATGTGTCCCTGCTGTAGTGCTGCCCCTTCTTCCTTGTCTCGTCTTCCTCCTCTTTCTCAGAAAGCAAATTGTCTGTTTCCCATTAGGGAAGGCCACAGGAACTGCAGGCACCTTGTTGCTGACAGCCTTAAGCCTCTGGGCCACAGCGGGGTGAGTGAGGGGAAAAACAAAACAAAACTGCAATGCTACTATGAAGTGGGTTTTCCTATTTGTGGAAAAACACAAAACTTAACTAATACAGTAATCACGGTTTCTGTGAAAATAGACAAATATTTCAAAGGAAAAAAGAGGACCATGGGGACTACAAAGTGGTCACTGATCCACCAATTTCTCTCTCCCTCTATCTTTAAAGAACCTTTTTGCAGGCGCAGAACCTGCCAATAGTGCAGAACTTCAGGCATGGATAATCCCAATAACAGTGCTGATAGCGCAATCTATTTCCTCCGATGCCAAAAAATAAAGGAGTTAGGATAGATAGGTAGATGGAAAAGCTAATTAAGAAGCAGCAAAAATAGAAAGAATTAATATACACTTAGAGCCAGAAGAAGGTACCATGACAAGAGAACAATAACGATTTTTGAGAGATTACAGATATCATTGCCAGGATTGCAGGTTTGTCAGACACTCTAGAAAATAAAGAGGGAGAAATCTCACAGAACTTAAAGAAAAAGAAAACACATCTCAATGGACAATGAGATGAAATAATGTGGTGACTGATCCTACAAATGTGTACACATGGAAACTTATTAAATGACAATTACCTTAGCAAAATACTAGAAATGATGTGTGTCCTTCAGCAGAGAACCCAGGCGCCAGGGAGTTGCATCCCACAGGGGTACCACGCAGGCGGCCGCAGCTCTGCACGGGGCCTAGTCATGCTTGATGAGGTTCAGAATTCAAGTGAGGGGCAACATGTCTTGAATAACACTATTTTGGTGAATATATATCATGTGTTAAATGTAAACATGTATGTTAAAAGTGTTTGGAATTTACACCCCTTAATTGTAATAGTTGCTCTCACAGACTTCTACAAATTTCGAAATTGTTTTTTTCTTTTTAACTTTCAGAATTGTTGAACATCTTCTTTACAATTCATTGCCATTTTAATCATTAAAAAATAAGCACAGCATTTTCCTGGGGGTGGAGGAAGGAGATGCCGGATGCTTCCCACTGCTGCCTCCCAGCCCCAGTGGTGGGAGAGCGGGGACGAGCCTTCTCTTGCCGCAGGCCTGCGTGTGAGAGCCACAGGCAAGAGTGCACCAGGCATCTCACTAGCGCCAGATCGAGACCAACATGTGACGCCCAGTCCTCGCTTTGGAAGGTTCCCTCTTCTGCCTGTTTGGATAATGACCGTGGAGGCTCAGTCCTTCGTTTGCTGAGAGGCCCTGTGCAGCTGGTTTATCTTGGAGCGTCCTCGGGAAGTCCCATACGACAGGAAGACATCCTTTGCTAAGCTTTGCTAAGGCCTTTATGACAACACGAGCATTCAGTAACACCTCTCTTAGATTTTGCAGCCTAGAATTATTGCTGTCACATAAAAACCTTGGGCCTTGAACACACTCTATGGATAAAGTACACCCCATGTATGTCTTTATTTCTTAGTTCTTCAAATATGCTTTTACTTTTGCTTTTTGCCTGACACTGTTAGGAAATGAAAATTCCATGGCATTATGGGTTGAGCTGTGTTCCCCAAAATTCACATACTGATGCCCTAACCCTCAGCACCTCAGTACCTTATTTGGAGACTGAGCCTTCACAGGAGTCAGTAATACAAGGCGCAGTCGTTAGAATGGGCCCCGGTTCAATGTGACTGGTGTCTTGATCAGGGGACTTAGAGACAGACAGGCACACAGGGAGAATCTTTCTGACCACAAAGACGGCTGTCTAACAGCCAGGCGAGGCCTGCAGCCAGCCCTGCAGCCCTGGATGCTAACGTTTCTCCTCCAGAACTGCAGGAGAGCATGGTCTGGGTAAGGCCCAGCTCCTGGTGCTTTGTCTTTTGTTGTTGTTGTTTTTTTTAAATTTCTTTATTGATTATGGTATCACATAATTGTCCTCATCCCCCCATTCCCATCCCAAACCCCTCCCCACGTATGCCCCCACCCCCCTGTTGTCCGTGACCACTGGTTAGGCTTATATGCATGCATACAAGTCCTTTAGTTGATCTCTCCCCTTTTCCCCCACCCTCCCCTACCTTCGCTCTGAGGCCTGACAGTCTGATCGATGCTTCCCTGCTCCTGGTGCTTTGTGGCTGCTGCCCTCCATGCCGCACCGCAGGGGCTCCGGTTGGGCCCACCCTCGGGAAGCTTCCTGGGTAGTGAGGGAGAACAGCCACCGATCTGCGCGGATGACACTTGGCCCGAGGGGGTGAAGCAGGCTGAGCCGCTGTGCCGGCAGGGCTCCTGGCCAAGCAGCTGTCCGGCTCCCGGGGACTGAGCCTGGGGTCAGCTGGCCAGTGTTGCCGTGTGTCACTCAGGCAGAGAGGACCTGCTTCACCCCAGCTGTCAGCGAGTAAAACCTTAGGAGCATCGTCATTTCACACTTAAAGATTAAGTTGAGAAAACTATTATTCCAGGAGGACAGGACGAAGGGTGAGGACAGGGCAGCATGGAACCGATGGAGTGGGCAGTTAGACCGCGGGGCAGAGCCGGGGCCACAGGCCAGGTACGGGCTTCACCAAGGCAAAGCCCCAGTGCCTAGCAATGGGCAAAACCAGAGAAAATGACCACTGTGGGCTGGGACCTCCCCCAGGGACCTGCCCTCCCCTCGGTGTAGGTAGTCACACCGCTCAGATCCCCTGGGAGGAGGAACGAGGGGCCTCACTAGACTAGGACCCCCGTACACGCACAGGAGACAGAGCCGGGGCAGCTTAAAGAGTGACGCAGCCAGCCCTCCGGCTAGAAGCCCTGCCAGCGCCCAAGCGGCTCTGAGCACCCGCCCCCTCCTCCCCCCCCCCCCCCCCCACACACACACACACATACACCCTGCCCTCCCAGTGCGCCTTCACTTCTCACTTCGTTGCCGAATGACCTTTCTCTTGCACTAGAGTTCTGGCTCTAAATTCTTTCTCAGCAGAACTCAAGACCCTAGGGCCTTCATTGCCGCCAGCAGACCGAGTCTTTTGAGGTCCCTCCCGGGAGTCCTTTCACACACCTGCGCTTCAGGTTAGAGCACCGAAAATCTCACCCGAAGCCGGCCTGGGAAACACCAGTGGCTGCCCCCTTCCTGCCAGCGGCTGCCAAGTCGGAGGCCACAGGCAGGTGAGTTCCAAGTCTCAGCGGCGGAGACTAGTGCGCCTCTAGGGAGCTGTCTGGTTTGTTTATATTGCAGACCCGTGAGGAACGCCACGTGACCATGTTTTCCTCTTCTATGAGCTGCCGAGAACCTCAGAAGCACCTTTAAGACCCTTGAATGTGTCTGGGGCTTCCAAGTGCACACCCCAGGCTCCATTTTATCGCACCCTGACTTACATTTTCACCCACATCGATAGGTGTTTACGTGAAGAAGGGCATGGGTGTTACTTTATGGAAAGGGGGCGTGGAAGTTTATTGTTTATGTTGAGAGGGGCATTTAAAATTAAGTACACAATTTAATTGATTTGCAACCACTCCAAGATATTTTGTTCAGTTATTTAAAATTTAAAATCATATAGCACCATGGATGAATATATATATTTATTCATATTTAATACTTTTGCATTTTATTTGATGTTAAGAAAATGAAAGCCCAGGGTGCATGCCCATATGTTCCAGCATGTCATAATTGCAAGAGTTTCATCGAAAGGTTGATGGAACTTGGGGTCTCAACAAGGGCTGAGGCACATATGTTGTCACCTGTTGGGAATGGCTAAAGGCATTTCCCCAAACCTGAAAAGGATGATTGTTTGCTGCGAGACAGCTCAGGGCATCTTAACCTACATGTTATTGCTTCCTGTTGGCCAAACACCTGAACAGCTGAAGGCAATTCCCCAATCTGACAATGCTTCTGTACGAAACCCTACCCTTTGAAGTGTATGTCTCCACCTTGCCTTAGGACAATTTGTGTTAATAAAAAGCAAGGGTCCTGAGACAAGGAGAACTTAGTTTCTTTAGCTAGACTCCTCTGACCCCCAATGCCTTTCAAAATTACCTTTCATCTCTGGACTCTTACTTAAGTTACACACAGCCTTTCTCCAGATTGCTGAACCCTTCTTAATGCCGGAACAAGAACCCCGGCAGGTGCACCTCTCTTTCAAGCTGTGGCCCCTCAGCTTTTGATGTGAAACAAGCAAGGAAGGGATCCAGGAGCCCCTGACAACAATTGAGGGCCATTTTAGGGAGCACAGAACCAGGCTCAGGCCCAGAACAGGGGCACCCAGCACAGTCTTCACCCCTTCCCCAAAGCCCCATCTCATTCTAGAAGCAGACTCTTTAACGTGCAGGACCTCAGCACCTAAGTCAGGCCCAGGGGCTCGCAAACAACAAGGTACAGTAATGAGACAGAGGCAGGATAACTGCGGTGGATAGACCCTCCACTGAAGAGGGATGTGAAGAGCTAGCACTGAGGCCCTGCTGGCTCCTGCAGCCCCGCGCCAGGCCGGTCCCTGGCTGGAGGCTGGCTGCTCCTGGGAAGTGTCTCCTGCTCACTGTTCTTACAGCTCTGGGGCCAGCCTTCCTGTTGTGTTTGCAGCTGAGTAGCTTTCTCAGACTGAATCCTGCACATAGGTATTGGGGGACCCTTTTTTGCAAGTTTTACAATCTCAGTCCCTGCTACAGCAGTGTGGTCCTTAAGATCCGTTGAATGAACCTCCTCACTAGACAGACAAAACAACGGACGTAAAAACATTTTCTCAAATACAAGGCTGAGGGCACAGAAGTTAGGAACCACAGAATGACTTGGGAATATCAGAGGCCAACCCCGGTTGTGTGAGATCTTAAACTTACGAAGTTTGGAGGATCTCTTTAAGAGAAAGAATAGCACTGAACTTTAAAAACAAAATGAGGTTTGGCTTCCTGGAAAGAGCCATGCAAAGCAGAGTTCTCCAACTAGAAATCTGCATCTAGAAAGCAGTAAACCTGGAAACGAAGTGCATCCTTTGAGATGGCAATAAAGATACTGATACACCATAGACATTCATAAATATGCAGTTGAAATGGCAAAGGGAACCATTAGGAGAAGAGACACAGAGTGTGTATCATTAAAAGAAGTAGAGGGGAAACAATGGAATCAGAGTTTCAAGTGCTTCATCCAAATTAAGGCATAAGAGAAGATACAAAAGAAAGAACGAGATAATAAAAATTGCATAGTAAGATTGTAGCCATGAACCACACTACAACTGACCCTTAAATAACACAGGATTTAGGGATGCAGACTCCCACACAGTGCAAAATCCTGGCATGACTTTTGACTCCTCAAAAACTTCAGGGTCCCTTGATACCACAGAGAACTGGTTCCAGGACACCACATGGATACTAAAATCTGAAGATGCTCACGTCCCTTATATGAAACAGTGTAGATCAGTATTTGTGTCAGCCCTCCGCATCCATGCATTTCCAAGGGGGGGAGGGGGCGGGGGATTGCTATTGATTCATGGTTGGGTGAATCCATGGAGGTGAAACCTTGGGATATGAAGGGCTGCTGTATCTTTATTGAAAAAGTCTGTGTACAAGTGCACTTGAGCAGTTCAAACCTGTGTTGTTCAAGGATGAACTGTAAATATAAATGCACAAAAACCTCCCCTAAAATATAAGAACCATCAGTCTGAGTAAAAAAAAGGAAATCCAAATCTGACTATATAATGTTTACAATAGACTATAAAACCTAAGATAGAATAATTGAAATTAAAAAAAACAATGGAATAAAATGAATTAGAAATTGATGACCTGGGGAAAAGTTCTGAATTTGAATACTACTAAAGCAAGAATTGCCAGGACAAGGAGAAATAGACAAACCTACCTTAGGAATAGAATGTTTTAACATAGCATCTCTAAGGAAATGATGTAACAAGCAGCTCTCACACCTAATGAGCATCCTATCTAATAAAGAGGGAATATGCAAATTGACTGTCACACCATCACAAAGCTGGCAGCACCCATAGCCACAAGATGGCAGCGCCCAGTCCCCTCAACCCTGCCAGAGTCCCCCAGTCCCAGGGGGTTGCACCGTTTGCTGCTGGAATCCCCCAGTTCTTTCAGCCCAGCTGCGTGCCTGCTGATGGAGTCCCCCAATCCTTTCAGCCCAGCTGTGCACCTGCCACCAGAGTCCCCCAGTCCTTTCACAGAAAATGAGTTGCCTCAAAAGTTGGGTAAGCTTCTTAGGACAAAAAGTATTCAAAATTTTTGAAAAGGGAATTCCAATATTTTAGTTTGGACTAGACAATTCAAGGTTATTTCCACTACAACCTTCTATGATTTTGTGGTATTAACATTCTGAATTCACATAGTACCAGCTGTATTGTATGTAAGCAGATATTATTTAAAGGAATGGCCATTATTATTAAAACAACTCATAAAACCACACTGTTTGTATGTCAAGGACATTCTGTGTGACTTTTCTAATGGCTGGAGTTAATGCCCCTAAACCGGCAGTCAGACATCCCCCGAAGGGTACCAGATTGGAGAAGGTGCAGGCTGGGCTGAGGGACAACCCCCCCCCCCATGCATGAATTTCATGCATCAGGCCTCTAGTTATGTATAAGAACATTATGAATTTGACCATATATTGATTATAAAGCCATCTTCAACAAATTTTAAAGAGTTTATATCAGACATACTACATATTCTGACCACAGCATAATTTAGAATAAATAGCAAAGATAACTTAAAATTTGTTTTAAAATTATAAAAACACATTTCTAAATAATTCATGGGATAATGAAGAAATAAAAATGAAAGTTAGAAAGTATTCATAAGTGAATATAATTAAAATACTACGTATTCCTTTAGTAGGAGTTAAAGGGAAGTTTATAGCCTGAAAGGTTTCCAGTAGTCAAGAAGGCTCAGAGATGATGAGCTAAGCATCGAAACTATGAAATTAGAAAATGATAGAAAAAGCATAGGAGAAAGAAAATAATAAGAATGGAAATTAATGACATGAAAGCAAACATAAAGAAGATAGGTAAAATGAATTATTAAAAAATGTTAATAAAGTAAACAAATATGGGGCAATATTAGTCAAGAAAAGAGGAAAACTACAAAAATTTGAATTGAAGGAATATAAATATGAAGTCCTATAAATATAATATTACATAGATTAAACTAATAACAAAGGAATGTTAAAATACAATAAATAATATAGGTACATATCTACAAAAATACAATTTATTAAAATTGTTCCAAGAAGAAATAGAAAACATTACTACTTGCTATATTCTTTCACAAAGGAAATACCAGACCCAAATGACCTTGGAGTTATTTCTATCAAACATCAAAGAACAGATAATCTACCTCACACATATTCTTCCAAGAAATAGAAGAAGCAAAACGCATACTAACTCACTTTATGAGGTCATCCGATTCCTGATACTAAGACCAGACAAGGAACCTCAAGAAAATAAAACTACAGCTCAATTTCCTTTGTAAATAGAGACAAAAAATCTAAACAAAATGCTATAAAGAACTCAAAATACTTTAAAGCAAATGTATAAGGAACATACATCATGACCAATTTGAGATATTGATTTATTCTTTAACTCAATTTATATAATTGACTATGTCAGTAGCTTAAAGAAGCAAAGCCAAATATTTGCGTTTATAGATGCAAAGATCTGTTTGATAAAATTCAACATTTATTCATGACTTAACAAACAAGACAAAACTATACAAAATAGTAAAAAGCAAGGAATGAGAGGAACTTCTTTAACTTGACAGAGGGCACTAACAAAGTCTACAGCAAATCATATGTAAAGGTGTTTAAGGTTTATCTTTAAGATAAGAAAAATGACAAGAATGCCTGCTTTCACTTTTTCTACATAGTAATGTACTAAAGAACTTAGCTAGTGCAATAAGAAGGTAAAAAAGGAAATAAAATTTGAAGAGATTGGAATGCAACAATTAAAGCTGTCATTATTTGCAGATGTTAAGATTTTCTACATAGAAAACTCAAAAGAACCTAAAGATATATTATTCAAATTAATAGAAAATTTTACCACATTTATTGGAATTTTAAAAAATCAATATACAACTGCATTTCTAAAGACCAGTAATGTATAATTATAAAATACAATTTTTAAAAAGATACTACACTGAAAACTATCCAGAAAAGCAAGAGATGATAAAGATAACATTCAGGGTTAGGTGAAGAGCAAGTGAGGAGGGGCACAGAGGCTTCCTAAGGCAGGTGGAAGGCTTTGTTTCTGAAGCTGGGTGGGGGTAGATTTCTGTTTGTTTGTTTGTTTTAACTGTATGGATACTCATTTATGTATGACTTATTTTTGCAATTATTTTTATTATTAAAAACAGCTTATATTCTTATGTATGATATCTTTTGAAATTATTAATTGATTAATATAGATAGATAGATAGATATTTTGTTAATTCTCACCCAAGGATATTTTTTTACCATTGATTTTTAGAGAGAGAAACATCCATGTGAGAGAGACACATGGATTGGTTGCCTCCTGCAGGCCCTCTGTCCAAGGCCGGGGATCAAGCCTGCAACCAAGCTACATGCTCTTGACCGGAATAGAACTTGGGATCCTTCAGTCACAGGCTGACGCTCTATCCACCTGAGCCAAACCGGCTAGGGCTGAAATTATTTTTATTATTGAAAAAGCAGAGCACCATGTTATTGGTGTTGTTGCAATGGTGTTGGATATACAAATATATGGTAGTAGTTGGGGCGCAGTGGGAGAGCTGGAAAGATGTAAGTCATAGAAGGATATTGAAGGACCTTGGATCTCAAATGCCAAGTTACAGAATGTTTACTCTGTTCCGAGGAAGCAGCTATATATTCTATCAAAAACAATATATGTATATACAAACAGATGATGGACTAAATTATACTATGTTTTAGGAAACTAGTTGACAAAATACTAGGATGACCATTTTGGAATTGTAGGAAGGGCTTTCTGTGCCTCTTAACATACTATGGTCATTTCCCAGAAGTTAAAGCCTTCCCGCTTTGCAGTGTGAAGGGTCAGATGTCCTGTCATACTCACCTTAGCCAGAGCGTCTCCTTGTCCTTTAGCAAAAGGCTAATCAGACGAGGTGGTCTTGCAGGCCAATACTTGTTCTATCAGCACACAGCATGCAGGACTGACCCCATGCCACCTTGTTAGCATTCGCTCCTGGCTTGTCTCTCTGTTCTTGCATCTGCCCAGAGTCTGGCCTCTTTGAGGGCTCATTCTCTCTGCCCTGCACTTGCTTTTGGAATTGGAACAGATCTGGTCCCCCTATTTTGACCCTAGTCACCTTCTATTATGACCTTGCCTTGCCACTTGCCTTTCTGGAAGAAGCCTCGATCCCCAGATTCCCAGCCCTGGGCCACGGAGGTAACCAACATTCCCTGGTCAGGTGGGTCAGACCACCCATGGTCTCAGCTCCCCTGTCCTTACGATAAAAGCTGAGGCCTTGACCAGTATTTGTTTATCTCCTTAGATCAGTGTGGACAAAGAGTCTTACAATATTTGGCCTTGATCACAGTTTGAAAAACTGCAAGTTGCAGCCATTAGTGGGCTGTGAAATCATTTCTATGGGTCATAACTAGCATTATTTTTAATAGAGTAGAATTCTATTTTTAAATGGAACAGAATAAGCAAATATCAAATTGCCTCCCACGTGGTACGGTACATACTGTTTCTTATAAAGTTTATATTTTAGTTATCAGTAAGTACTGAGTTGTGGGCTACATTGCGTCCCCTCAATATTCCTAAATTGAAGCCCAACCAACCAGCACTTCAGAATGTGACTGTTTCGGAGCTGGGATCTTTAAAGGGGCGGTTCTGTTAGCTGAGGCCGTTAGGGTGCGCGCTGACTGGTGTCTTTACAAGCAGAGGAAATTTGGATGCAAGAAGAGCTCGAGGAGCACACATGCCCAGAGGAAAGAGCATGTGAGGACACAGCAGAAGGCAACCATTGGCAAGCCGAGGAGAGAGGCTTCGAGAAACTACACTGTTGACACTTTGACCCTGGCCTTCTACCCTCCAGAACTCTGAGAATGGCAGTTTTGATGTTAAAGCCCCCATTGGCATTTTGTTATGTCCTCCCTGGCGAACTAACACAGACAATTCTTATGGTAGATTCACTCAAAAAAGTAAATCACTGGCTTAGATAGTCTCTAAGGACCTTTTAAACTTGAAAACTCATTGGGGGTTGACGAGAGTAAAGGCCTATTCTTCAGTTTGCATGGAAACTTCCGGGGTCTTCATCACCCAGCAGCACCCCGGAGTGTGCCCCTCGCAATGAGAAACAAGGTATGTGGGACGCCTCTGAGCTTGGAAACTTGTCTCATCACGAAGACAGAAAAACAGTGTACGTAGGCAACAGCTGCAGGAGTGCGGGGACCCGACAGTGCTTGGCAGCAAAGGGTTACAAAAGACCTGGACTTTTGAAATGTTCAGGGCCAGCCAGGCCTGCGGTCTCCCAGACACTGGGTCCCTTGTGCAATGAGATAACTTGCATGAGGTAGTAGATGTGTCTGGATCCTGCTCCATTCCCACCCATGAATTCACCCCTGAGCACCATCCCACCATAAATGAGGGTGTATCCTGCACTAGCAGCGGGCCCCATCCTGGCTGGAGCACGCTCACTGCAGCGTATTCCAAAGGTGAGTCTGTAAACATGGTCCCAAGAGTTCCATTTGATGACAACCTCACCTTGGCAGGTCTGCTTGGAGTACCCCAGAGTCGCATTCTCATAGTCGCTGTGTAACCTCCAATGCCAGCTGCTAAAGAGATTTTCGTCTCCAAAAATAATCTCTACCTGATGTTAAAACGACCCTGCCATAATTCATTCTCTCCAAAGAAGTGAAAGGAGGCTAATGCCCAGCTCCTGGCACAGCCATAGAGGGCCTTGGAGGAGGTGGCCGTGACTTCAGCCTTTGGCAGAGGCTGGGGGATGGATGGGTGGCCAGGCCAGCAGCAGGAGCACTGGGCACAGGATGCCTGGCGTGGGCACTGCCTTCTGGCCAGGGCCAGGGAACAGTGTGAACTTCCTCTACCATTCTTCCCAGAGCGTAGGGAGCCTGTCACCTGAACTGATCACACCACCACCCTTGGGGATCACCAGGATCTCACTTTTCCAAAAGGTTCTTGATGGGTACTTGAGCATCAGGCAACAGTGGCCTGGTTGTCAGTCCCAATGGATCCCTCATTATGAGAAGAGCATTTCCACACATCCCAACTTGGCCTACCATTGACCCTCTGGAGAGACCAAAGATCCCTAAAAATCATTCCACCCCACACACCGTTTCATTCAAGGCTGAGTCTCCAGACTGGAGATGCCTCCTTACTTTGTGTCAAGAGAGGGACGCTGTGTAATATTCCACTGTGTAGATGTACCACAGTTTTTTAATCCGCTCATCTGCTGATGGGCACTTGGGCTGTTTCCAAATGTTAGCTATTGTAAATTGTGCTGCTGTGAGCATAGGGGTGCATATATCTTTCTGATTGGGTGTTTCTGATTTCTTGGTCTATATTCCTAGAAGTGGGATCACTGCGTCAAATGGGAGTTCTATTTTTAATTTTTTGAGGAAACTCCATACTGTTCTCCACAGTGGCTACACCAGTCTGCATTCCCACCAGGAGTGCACGAGGGTTCCTTTTTCTTCGCATCCTTGCCAGCACTTGTCGTTTGTTGATAGCCATTCTGACAGGTGTGAGAGGTACCTCATTGTCATTTTGATTTGCATCTCTCAAATGATCAATGACTTTGAGCATGTTTTCATATATCTCTTGTCCATCTGTATGTCCTCTTTGGAGAAGTGTCTATTTAGGAACTCTTACCATTTGCAACATCATGGATGGACCTAGAGAGCATTATGCTAAGAGAAATAAGCCAGTCGGAGAAATATAAATCTCACTCATTTGTGAAATATAATGAACAACATAAATTTATGAATAAAAATAAATCCAGAGCTAGAGAAGCATCGAACAGATTGTCAAACCTCAGAGGGAAGGCAGCGGAAGGGGGTTTGGTAAGAGATCAACCAAAGGACTTGCATGCATGCATATAAGCATAAATAACCAATGGACACAGACACTAGAGTGGTGAGGTCATGTGCTGGGGCATGGGAGTGGTCGGGGAGAGGTCATAGGGAGGCAGGGAAGTAAACATATATAATACTTTAATCAATAAAGATAAAAGGGAATAAGAGAGAGAGAGAGAGAGAGAGAGAGAGAGAGAGAGAGAGAGAGAGAGAGAGAGAGAGAGTCATTCAGGGCTCTGGTTAATCTGGACCATTTTCAGGCTCAGAGGAGATGGGGTATGGAATCCTGAATGAACTAGGAAGAGGTTGTTATTCAGCATCACCAATGAGTAATTAATCTTTACAAGAGCCTGTGAGTGGCAATCGAAGTACCTGCTTTGCATAGGAGGAGACTAGGTTAAATAACTTTGCATAGGTTAAATAACTTGCCCTGCCCTGACCAGTGTAGCTCAGTTGGTTGGAGCATCATCCTGTAACCAAAAGGTTGCAGGTTCTATTTCTGGTCAGGGTACATACCCAAGTTGCTAGTTTGATCCTCAGTCAGGGTAAGTAAAGGAAGCAACTGATCAGAGTTTCTCTCTCACTTCCATGTTTGTCTCTCTCTCTCTCCCTCTTCCTCTCTCTACAAAGGAAGGAAGGAAGGAAGGAAGGAAGGAAGGAAGGAAGGAAGGAAGGAAGGAAGGAAGGGAGGGAGGGAGGGAGGGAGGGAGGGAGGGAGAAAGGGAGGAAGGAAGAGAGGAAGGAAGGCAGGAAGGCAGGAAGGCAGGAAGGCAGGAAGGCAGGAAGGCAGGAAGGCAGGAAGGCAGGAAGGAAGGAAGGAAGGAAGGAAGGAAGGAAGGAAGGGAGGAAGGAAGGGAGGAAGGAAGGGAGGAAGGAAGGGAAGGGATTTCAAAAACAGCTTATTTGTTGCCTGGAATCTCTGGTCTTTGCCGCCTCTCCATGCTGAAGCTACAAAAGATATACTTGGTCCTGAGAGAGACAAGTGGGAATGGAGAGGGACCCAAGGATGACCCTGAAGATGATGAGAAATCTTCAGAGGCTTCTCCAGAGCAGTGAAGGTGAGACCACAGGGCAGACCCCAGAAATGGTTCATGGTCAACCACAGGTCCATGTGGCCACTTCTGCCCTTTGAAGAAACCCTTCTTCATTAGACTTTGGAGGTGTTGTCCTACCAGGGAGGCGAGTGTGGTGGAAAGCTCAGTGCCTGGGTCAGGCCCACCATCACAATTTCCTGGCAGGTGGCTCTGGGCAAGTCTCTGTGCCTCTCAGTGCCTGCTTCCTCATTGGAAAATGAAAATGATGCTTCCTCTCCCCACTCCTGAGAAGACTCAGCCCTGTGCTGGATGCCTCTTCTCCCTCCTCCCACTGGAGGCTCAAGAGTGCGCATACTTCTCACTTACTGCTCATTCCATCGGGAGGTGTGGAAGGCAAATGGAAAATGTATGCTTCCTCCACAGAGCTTTCCTTGTTTGAATGAACTGAATCTTTATTTTTCTTTTACAAGTAAAGAGGTTTTCATTAATTTGTGCCAGACCATTTAATATATTCTTAGGTTTCTACAGTGGTCTTGTTTCACTTAATTTTCTGGATTTCCAAGAAAGTTTCAGGATTTGGTTGAGTGAAAGACCTTGAAGGGGCTGAGAGAGATGAGAAAAAGGGGAAGCAATTTCTTTGCAACAAGACTTTAGTTTAAGGATCTCGCTGAGAAATAAATACAATTGACTGTCTGTTGGGGTTTTCTTTAAAAGTTTCGCTCTTGGTTCTTTCTGGAGGAAGTAAGATTGGTAAGACCAAGCCAGAAATTCAACAGCATAATGCACACTATTGCGTTTGTTTTCATTTGGGCCACGAATCAGTCATCAAAGCCCTAGATGATGGGAACAGAAGCCACCTGAAAGCTCCCTGGGCAGGCCACAGGCCCGGTGGGGAGGGCTTCCCCTGAAAGCCAAGTGCACGCAGCAGGGTTCTCCTTCCTGTCTTACAGATAAAGCACTGAAGAACAGGAGCTCTAGTGATTTGCCTGAGGTCCCAGAGCAAGTGAGGGGAGTTTAACAGGTCTAGAAGATTCCAAAGCCTTCACTGCAGCTGGGGGGAGCGGGGGAGCGCTGGCAGGAGGGAGAGAGAAAAGGAGAGGAAGGAAAGGGGAGGGAGAAAGAATGGAAGAAGGAGAAGTAGAGAGAAGGGCCAGGGAAAGGGAGAAAGGAGATGGGGGCGGGGGGGGGGGGTAGGAGGAAGGAAGATAAGAAGAGACCAATGGAATTGTGCTGGATGGGGAGGGGACTCAGGGGCTTTTGCTTTCTCATCCCAGTGGTTACCTTACAAGACTGCTTCAGAGGCTAAAGTGATAAAATGATGCAGAGAAATGTTTCCTGGTGCCAGACCTGAGGAAGGCCATGAGCTGCGCCACCCTCCAGCCTGTGACCTTGAGCAAGTTCTCGCCCTTTCTCTGAGCACCAGTTTCCTCACCCACAAAAGGGGGCTGAGAATAGTCCTCACCTTACAGAAGGTGTCTTAAGAAGCTGTCCCTTGTGGGAGACCCATCAGGGATACAAATGCATAGCTGTGGTTAAGAATATGACACCATCGAGAGTTTTGACACACAACACAGATGAACATTAGTGCTACCATTTACATGAACTAGATGTATACACAAAAGCAGTTGTACTTTAGTCTAGGAAATAAGGAAATTATTGATCAGAGGACTTGGGAGAGAGGCCATTGCTGCACGTCCCATATCTCAGCAGAGAGGCCAGCACAGCCCTTGTCCCGGGCGCCCTGGGAGCTCTCATGGGCCCTTGTAGGAAAGCACTTCACCTAACCTGCGACTTCTCACTTTCCTCCAGGTTGGGCTGCCAGATAAATTGAAAGGATGCCTGATTAAATTTTATTTTAGATATATAATGAGTACTTTTTTTAGTACAAGTATGGCCCATACAATATTTAGGATATACTTGAACTAAAAGTTTGTCACTTATCTGAAACTCAAATGCAACCGAGCATTTTTATCTTTTTATTTGCTAAATGTGAAAACCGTACTTCCAGGGAGAAAGGCAACTTGCAACTCAACTATGCTTGGAAATACTTTAAAATTGTGGCCTATATTCTTGAAGTTTACAGAGTCAAAATGATTTTTATATGTGAATTTTATATTCCTTTGGCTTAACACCATGCCTAATCTCCCTGTCACCAATCCCCTCTCCAGTGAGCCCCGTTCCCCAGCACAACCGTCCTCTCTTCCTGCTGAAGAAGTCAGGGGGTTCCAATGTGTGTATCTGTGCATAATACGCTGTCTGCACATCTTCAGATTATCTCTCAAGTGGCTTTTCAAATTATTCCAAGTAATATATATATATATATATATATATATATATATATATATATATATAGACATGGCAATTTGAAAGTGATGACATTTAATATCTCCTTGTGACCTTTTTCTAAAGCTCTCATGGGTGCAGTCGGACCTCCCCGCAAGCCCAGCTGAGCAGCTGTAGACGTTCCTCCTGCTCCCATGAGCTGGCACTTGAGAAGAGGAAGGAAAGCCAGTGCTTTTATTCCCTCTCAAGCCCATCAGCACTCAATTCCCCCAAAGACCATTGGTTTGAAAAATACAAAAATAAGAGCTATGAGATGGTGCCTGGATCCCAAGGTGGAAAGCATGGACTTGGAAGAGTCTCCCGCCTCATGGCTGGGCATGCAAAGAAGGGGCTCCCATTCTTTAGGCTAGTGGTTCTCAATCCCAGCTGCACATTCACATCACTGCACTGGACGGTTTGAAACTGCTCATTCCCCAGCCCCACCACAGCCTAGTCAACACTTACCTCTGGGAAAGGGGCCCAAGTTGGTACCTTTTCCGCAGGAGAGAGGCCGCTGCTGCACATCCCATATCTCAGCAGAGAGGCCAGCACAGCCCTTGTCCCAGGCGCCCTGGGAGCTCTCATGGGTCCTTGTTGGAAAGCACTTCACCTAACCTGTGACTTCTCACTTTCCTCCAGGTTGGGCTGCCAGATAAAATAAAAGGATGTCTAATTAAATTTTATTTTAGATATAAAATGAGTGACTTTAATGGCAGTGGGGTCAAGGACACTTGCTTTGAGAAACAGAAGCTATTTACTCATAGTGATCAAACAGAAGGGGCTAGCAAGAACAGAAGAATGCCAGAGACCTACCTGAGGCTGGGGCTCAAGGTCATTCTGCCCTCGAGTCCGCCCTGTAAGGAGCCTGTCTGCTGGTCTCAGCAGGCACAGCTTCTCTTCGGGGACTCCGGAAGCCTCTTTCCTGAGTCGGGAAAGCGGTCTGGTCCTCTTGAGGCCCAGCTCAAGTTCCCTACTTGCCCCAGGTTGCTTCTGACTCCCTGCTCCCTTCCCCCACACCTGCAGCCCCCATCCCAGCACATAGCTAGCATGGCCTTTGGATCTCTGTTTGTAGCAAGACAAGAGCCCCTGGAGGTTTGCTCCCCCCTGTCCCCAGCACCCAGGTCACAGCCTGCCCACAGCACAGGCTCAACAAGTGCAGGGCCAGGGAGAGAGCCAGAACCGCAGGTGCTTCTCTTATCATCTGGTGGGCCTGACCCCTCGCCATCTGAAGACACAGCTTGGAGATCCAGGATCTACAGCTGCCCCTGAGGATGAAGAAGTTGGTCTCCTGGCCGAAACCGGTTTGGCTCAGTGGATAGAGCGTGGGTCTGTGGACTGAAAGGTCCCAGGTTCGATTCTGGTCAAGGGCATGTACATTGGTTGTGGGCATATCCCCGGTAGGGGGTGTGCAGGAGGCAGCTGGTCAATGTTTCTCTCTCATCAGTGTTTCTAGCTCTCTATCTATCTCCCTTCCTCTCTGTAAAAAAATCAATAAAACATATTTTTTAAAAAAAGAAGAAGTCGGTCTCCTATATTACACACTTGTCACTCCAGGACCAGCTTTTACCATGTGGGAAACCAGAGCCAGTTCTCCAACCATGTGGTGTCATTTCCAGGCAGGGACACATCACCATCAGGCAGGATACCAGCCCCCCATGTGCTGGGATGCCACACAGGTAGGACAGAGGGGGAACTTCAAGAGCAGTGTCAGAGTGCCAGCCCAGGGAAGCGGGGTCTGGGGGTGTCTGTCAGGGACTCTGAGTCAGTTCCGGCTGCTTTAACAAAATACCATGGATGGGGCGGCTTAAACACCTTTTATTGCTCGCAGTACTGGAAGCTGGGACGGCCAAGATCAGGATGCCAACATGGTTGGGCTCTGTCGAGAGGACTCTTCCTGCTTAACAGACAGCCGCCTTCTTGCTGTGTCCTCACACAGTGCAAAGAGAGGCTCCACCCTCCTGACCTCATCATAACCTCATCACCCCAAAGATCCCTACAAATATCCTCACATGGGAGGGTAGGGTTTCCACATGTGCATTTTGGGGGGACACCAACATTTAGTCCATAGTAGGGGACATAAGGGGAGTTAGGGCAGAAGAATAATGGAAATAAAAGAGAGAACCACAACATCTCGGGGGAGCAGCCGCATGTCTGGGGAAACGTCAAGCCATGTCGCTGGGCCCTCCCCATGTAGAGTGTTGTTGGGATTAGGGCGCTATAACCAGGGAGCTGGAGACAAGGCAGTGGTTGCCCCTGGGCCCCCTCTTCTGAGGCTTCCTGAGTTACATGAAGAGATGAGAGGACAGAAGGCCAGCCTCTCACTTGGGGAAGTGAAAGGCTGTGATTCCTTCTTTGGGCTCCTTAATGAAGCTTTTCCAGGGTGGTCCAACTCCCATGTGTTTCTGCAGCGCCCATTGGTCAGCCAGCAAATGCTAGTGACCTCCGGGTATGCCCGTACCATACAGTGAACAAGATGTGCAATGTTCCTTCCTCGAGGGACCCACACTCCTGTGGGGGAAGACAAGAGAGTCGCACAGTCACACAGATGCCGGAGGCCCAGATATGAGGGATGCAGACAAGTCCCTGCAGGACCTGTGGCTTCCAGCTGGGTTCACCTGATGGGGGCACCAAGGAAGACCAAAGGGTGGAGGCCGGAGCGGGAAGGAGGGCACTGGTTTCCCTGGCTCCCTGCCTGCTGCAGGTCTGGGCTGGCCACATCTTTGACTGAAGGCTCTGCTCTGGTCTGCCCCAGCTTGCACTCAGGTTCTGAGAACACTCCTGCCCCGCTTCCAGAGGCAAAGAGTAGCAGAGATCCGGACCCCCATAATGACTCAGAGGACCACCCGCCCCTTGTGGATTTCCCCAACCCTGGCCCACACACTGTAAGGGGTCCTTTCACTGAACCCTCATCAAATTACCCAGTTTAAATATACCATCTGTTTCCCACTGACCAACCTGACCCCGTGACCTAGTCTGGGATGTTAGGGAAGGTTTCAAAGAAAAAGACCTTTGAGCTGAGCGCTAAAGGATGAAATTCCAACTGCTTCTAATGGGTGGACTCAACATATACGTTGGTCAACGGGAGGGGTCGTGGTGAGCTCAAGGCTACATAAAGGAGAGTTGTAGGAGGCAGAGGAAGACCGCATGTAGCCCTCCTACTCCTCCCTATGCCTGGCCAGGGTGTCCCTGTCCCTGGGCCTGGACTCAGGGGTAAAGAAGAACAAGAGGCAAGTCACATCCCTTCAGCAGCACCACAGGGGCCAGGTGTGTGCTGCAGTCCGCACACCTTCCATGCATGTAGACCTGGAAGAAGGCAATGTCTGGTGCTCCAGTTTGTCAGGGGTGCTCTCTGAAAGACCAAGGAAAGCAACAAGAGGTCAGATTCAACTTTGGGGAACCCTGTGGGAAGTTTTAAACCCCAGGCACACACTTTAACTTTACCTCCTGGAATTGGTACCCCAGGAAAATGTGGGTTAGAACTAGTCACATAGACACATATTTCAAATTCTATTTCATAATCTGAAAGTTTTGTTATTTAGGTGTATTAGTTCTCTAATGGTTGCTATAACAAATTGCCACCATCTTGGTAGTTTAACCCAGTAGACATTTATTCTCTCACAGTTCTGGAAGCCAGAAGTCTGAAATAGAGGTGTCGCTGGGCCTTGCTCCTTCTGGAGGCTCAAGGGAAATATTTGTTTCTTGTCTCTCTCAGTTTCTGATGGCTACTGACATTCCTTGGCTTGTGGCCACATTACCCCAATCTTCAAGATCAACATCTTCAAATCTTGTTCCACTCTGTCTTTACATCACCTTCTCCTCTGTGTGTATAAAACTTCTCCCTGCCTCCCTCTCTCAGACACTTGTGTTTGTATGTGGGGACCATGTATCTGGCTGCCACTCCAGGCAATGAGACTTCATCTTTCTGAGCGACTCACATGGAGCAGCAGCTTAACTATGAAGACCTTCTGGCTGACAGCAGAACTCAGGGTCCCTCCTATGCTGCTGCCACCAAGTCCTGGTCCTGGGCCAGTCACTGGGCTTCTCTAGGCACTTGCTCTCTGTTTTATAAATAGGCTAGTGGAAGTAAATCAGATTCCATGATCCACTAGGATGTCTCCAGATGGGCCTCCGGCCCCTTGCAGAATGGGTGCTCCTGTTCGTGTGGCTCTTTCTTGGAGCCCTTTCTAGTTCCTCTGCAGGCCTGGTGACAAAGAAGGCTCATAAAGGATCAAGTGGGTGGTCCTCAGTCCTAGACAGGGAGCCCCAGGAGCTCTCAAAGAGTTGCCAGGCCCCAGACCACATTAGTCAGAACCCCCTGGGGGTAGGGCTGGGCCTGGACAAGTTGTTTAATCTTTCTAGGAGATCCTAATGTTCAGACAGGTGGGAACCAGGAACCTGTAGTCCTTTCCTTTAATGTCCCTTCCAGGTGAAGCATTTGACAAATCAGCAGAGACAGAGCTGTGGGTCTCAACTCTGGTTTCACATGAACATCATTAAAAAATACGGATTTCTGGTTTCCCTAACCCTCAGGTCTGATTTAATTAATCTGAGCGTGACATGGATGTCAGGCCCTAAGGCTCCCAGGTGACTTCAGTGTCCCGCCCCTGCTGAGGGCTCTGACAGGAAACCGGCAGCCTCCTGTCACAGCTGCTATTCCAAAGGGTGACTGTGAGACATGGGGGAGCGTCTAGACCGTGGAAGGGACCCTTTCCTGGCAGGCCGTGGAAGTCAGCCCTCTGGAGTTCAATGAGATCTTGTGGCCAGAGGGTTTAGCCATGGCTCTGCTCCAAAGGTTTCCTTAAACCAGCGGTTGCCAACCTTTCGGACCTCACAGACTACCAGTGGTCCGTAGACTAGGTGACCTTTCAAAATTCCCAACAATTCCTTGAATTTATAAAAACTGCTATCAGGCTTGCCCTTCATAGATTCTGTTGAGCTTTAGACAAGAAAAGTAAAAAAGAATAAAAATAACTCAGTGAATTCAAAATTGTGGAAAATGTCATTACTGGTAATGAAAATTACAGGAAGCCTTTGCCGACTTTTGCTCCCTCCCCAAGACTAACATGAGAACATGTTTTTTCTTCTGATGCAATAATTAAGTTTGCCCAAGACAACGTCTCTGTGGATGCCTGAGGGCATGGGCTAAATGAAGCCTGTAACTGAGAAATGGGATCATCCTGGTTCCTGAACTCTCTTTAATGTGGGGCTGGGGGTGGTGGTGGAGGGGTAGCTAGACAGATTGACTTTGTTAGGAAATGGAAGAAGTTGAGGTGACTACTGAAGCTAGCAGCAGCCCCAGTTTGGAAACCAGAGCCTGAGGTCAAGATGCCAAGATGGAAATAACATCTCAAAGCAAGACTCCCCAGATACCATGGACATGAAGACACATGTTCCCTCAACACGTTCCCTGAGCACAGACAAGGCAGGAACTCTGTCTGGGCACTGCAGATACACAGGGGTGAAGCACAGGAAAGTTTCATTTAGTGGGGACAGATCTTAATCTAGGAGACTCCCAGGGTTCTCAGAACACTGACCAAGACTGAGTGTACAGTGGATGGTGCCTGATTCAAGAGCCAAAAATCTGAGCAGAATAAAATTGGGCTAAAGGCTGGGGACCATGGATCCATAGACCAGAAAAGAAAGAGATAATTACTTGGTTGCAATGCATGCAAAAGACCATGGAGGAAAAGGGTTAGACTCATTAGCTATTAATGGAACAAAAAGTAAAAGCCTCTTAAAGTAACATCTCTCTCCTCTGGGGGAGCATGCAAAGGGTGGGCAGTGTGTCTGAAGGGGGCCTCCCTGCCGGGGGTGAAAGAGCAAACAGGCAGGACTTCGGAAATACAAGATGACGTTCAGTGTCAGGCCCAGGCATCTATTTCACCTCATTATTTCCACATATGGGAATTTACTCTAAGGAACATCCCGCACCAGAGGCTTTATGCTCCTGGGCATATACCACAGTGTTATTTATAAGAGTTACAAGCAGAAGCCAAGCTCTCCTGCAGCCACATGGAAACGACCTTCATGCTCCCAGATAGACATACATAGTTGAAATATTATTAGACTAACAAAAGAAATTTATAAAAAAAAATCAAAGATGCTAATGACATAACAACATTAAGTGAAATATCCTATCTAATAACAGAGTGATATGCAAATTAACCATCACTTTGCTACACCCACGCCCACCAGCCAATCAGGAGCGAGTATGCAAATTAACCCAATCAAGATGGCTGCAGCCATGAAGTGAGCAGGAGGCTTGGGTTTCTCCAGGCAATGGAGGAAGCCAAGCTTTCCACACACCCTGGGCAGGCCCAGGCCTCCACTCAAGGCTACAAAGTTTCAATTAGAAGATAAATAAATCCCAACAAAAATGGCAGCAGCCACGGAGCTGGAGAGAGCAGGAAGCTTGAGTTGCCCTGGTGATGGAGGAAGCCAAGCTTCTGCAGCCCTGGCCTGCCTTGGCCTCTGCTACAAAGTTTCAATTATAGAAAATAAATACATCCCAACAAAAATGGCTGCTGCCAAGGAGCAAGCAGGAGGCTTGGCTCCGCTCAAAGCTACTAAATTTCAATTATAGAAGATAAATAAATTCCAGATCCCAGGGCCTCCGCTTGGGTTGCTGGGGGGTGTGGCCGGCCTGCAAACCACCACAGGCCCCTCGTCCAGGCCACCCCATGCCCCACGGGAACCCCCACCCTGATCCGGGACACCCTTCAGGGCAAACCAGCCGGCCCACACCCGTGCACCAGGCCTCTATCCTATCTAATAAAAGAGTAATATGCCAATTGACCATCACTCCAACACACAAGATGCCTGCCCCATGTGGTCAAAGATCCTACTCCCATGTGGACACAAGATGGCCACCACAAGATGGCCAGCAGGGGCGGGCAGTTGGGAGGGACCAGGCCTGCAAGGGAGGGCAGTTGTGGGCGATCAGGCCAGCAGGGGAGGGCAGTTGGGAGGGACCAGGCCTGCAGGGGAGGGCAGTTAGGGGTGACCAGGCTGGCAGAGAAGGGAAGTTGGGGGCAACCGGGCCTGCAGGGAAGGGCAGTTGGGGGGGACCCAGGCCTGCAGGAGAGAGCAGTTGCGGGGGACCAGGCCTGCAGGGGAGGGCAGTTGGGGGGAGACCAGGCCTGCAGGGGAGGGCAGTTAGGGGTGACCAGGCTTGCAGGGGAGGGCAGTTAGGGGCAATGAGGCTGGCAGGGGAGCAGTTAGGCAACAATCAGGCTGTCAGGGGAGTGGTTAGGGGGTGATCAGGCTGGCAGGCAGAAGTGGTAAGGGGCAATCAGGAAGGCAGGCAGGCGAGCAGTTGGGAGCCAGCAATCCTGGATTGTGAGAGGGATGTCCGATTGCCCGTTTAGGGCTGATCCTACTGGGATTGGGCCTAAACGGGCAGTCGGACATCCCTCAAGGGGTCCCATATTGGAGAGGATGCAGGCTGGGCTGAGGGACACACACCCCCGTGCACGAATTTCGTGCACCGGGCCTCTAGTCTATTATAAAAACCCCTTGGCCATGATGCCATCATGCCATCACGACTAAATACTGGTCACCACGAGGCTGCATGTGTGGCGAGGCATGCGTGGGTGGGTGGGAACTTGACTCTGGGTCGTGTCCCGCCCAGCACAGCAGGAGTCAGTCTCGGTCCCGTGTCCTGCCTGGCATGGTGGGAGTCATTCTGGGTTCTGCCTGCATGGCCGGTCTGGCTTTCACACAATATCGCGCGCTGGGCCTCTAGCCTATATAATAAAAGCCTAAGCGACCATTATGGTAGAACAACCGATCGCTATGATGCGCACCAACTACCAGGGGGCAGACACTCAATGTAGGAGCTGCCCCCTGGTGGTCAGTGCACTCCCACAAGGGGAGCACAGCTCAGCCAGAAGCCAGGCTCACAGCTGGTGAGTGCAATGGCGGTGGCAGGAGCCTCTCCCGCCTCCGTGGCAGTGCTAAGGAGCAGTGAGCTGAGCAGTAAGGAGCCAGCAGGCTGGCAGTAAGAAGCGAGGGGTTTTGGACTACGAGAGGGTTCAGGCCGGGCTAAGGGACCCCTCCCCCAGTGTATGAATTTTGTGTACCAGGCCTCTAATGGAAGGTTAAAAAATTATACTTAGTTTGCATATTGCCAGTAATGATATAAAAATAAAAGAGGCTGCATTTTAAAAAAAAAAAAAAGGAAAGATTTTTTTTTTTAATGTTGGAGCTGTGGTACAACCAAAAATTATTTTTATTTTAATTTTCTGTATTTTTAAATCGGTATTCTTTTATAATAAAAGGAGGTTCTTTCAAAAGAAAAGGTTAATTCTATTTCAGTTGCATAATGGAAGCCATGGTTATTACTGTGGTCATTAGCTTTGTCATTGCTGGTCCAGTGACATGCTAATTCACACACAAACTATCTCTAAGCAGAACATGGATGTAGAGTTACACTGATTGAGGTGGTAGGGTGGCAGCAGGAAGTGGGGTTTCACCCTCTCTCTCTCCCTGAAACAAACATACACACAACAGGATTCTCTTTGGGACCAGACTGGTCTTTGTAGAACGGTAGATCTGAAAGAGTTTTCATGCTACCGGGACTAGATTTATGATGCTTGAATCCTATATTAGTTATCTATTGCTGTGTAACTAATTACCCCCAAACTTAGTGAGTTAAAGCAGCAAACGTTTATTATCACACCAGTTCTGCGACCCTGGCTTGGCTCTTCTGCTTTTGACTCAAGGTGTCTCCCAAGGTATGGCCTGGGATGCAGTCATCTTAAGGCTCAACAGGGGAAGATCACTCATGGCTGTTGCCAGGTTTCAGCTCCTCAGTGGCCTTTGGCACGTGGGCCTCTCCCTGGGGCAGCTCACAGCAGGGCGGCCCGTTTTCCTCGGGGGAGGGGCTCCTAAGGCAGAAAGCACTAGGAGGGGAGAAGACATAGCCAGTCTTTTTGTAACCTAATCCTGGAAGTGACCTCCCATTATGTTTGCTGTTCTCTCTTCATTGCAAGGAAGCTTCTAGGCCCAGCCTAGAAGGGGAGGGATTCCCAAGGGGGGCAGAAATACTAGGAGGCAGGGCTCCTTGGGCTGCCAACCACATACCTCATTAAATAAACATTCTCTTCACATCTGTGCTGTGGCCATTCTAAATTAAAATGGGATCAATGCTCACCACTGCTCCTTTCCACTACACCTTTCCCATTCAGTTCTTGTATCACAGGCATTTATTTGTCTTCTGGCAGATTTTCAAGGGCTTATATCCCTGAATTGTTACAAGTTTGAAAATAGGATAACTCTTAGGAAGCAGGATCTGGCACCAGACACCTGTGTTCGAATCCTGGTTCTGCCTCTTCAAGCTATGTGACTTTGGGGAAATTACTTAATTTCCCTAGGTCTCAGGAACTTAATTTTTAAAATGTGGCTAATAGTGATATTCACCTCATGCTGTTATTGAGATAATTAGATGAGATAATATACACAAGCACTTACATAATGTCTGGAACTAGTAAAATTGACTATGATCATCATTATTATTTACTCTTAAATGGCAGCTTAATTTGATTTAATTTAAGTATTTTTTTATACTCTAAAGATTATTATACTGTCTTCTAACTTTGAATGATCCTGTTGTGAAAACTGCCAGCCGTTATAACGGAAATATCTCTCCTTGTAATTGAGTTGATATTTTAAAAAACCTGGATAGCCATTGAGTTATTTCTTTATATTTTGTTTTTTGGTGTCTATATAAAAATGTCTCTCATTTTTATTGTTCTACAATGATTTTTATGGGTCTTGTAATTTTAGGTAAATTAAGATTTTCCTTCATTTGGGGAAATTTCTTCTATATCTTTCTTTTTCAATTATATTTCTTCTGCTATTGTCTTCAAGAAAAAATTGTTTGTATATCAGACAATATTTGTCTGTCAAATATTACTTTCTTCTAATCCAGTTTAGCTCTTTATTGTTTTATTTCATTTTGCTTCATTTTCTCAATTCTGTCCTTGTCTCTGCCTATAGATGCAGTCTTCTTTTTGATTACTTTTATCTTATTCTACAAGGTCATATTTGTAAATCTCCTTTGGTTGTTATATCATTTCCTCTTCAAACCCTTGTGTCTCTTCTTTGAGCTCTTACTTCAGAGAGGTGACATTTTCTTTAATTTTATTGATTTCATGGATTTTTTTTTTTTTTTCCGAATTCACTTGCTTGGATGACATCATGCTTCGGGCATGTATTTTTCACTTACCCATTGTCTTAGCCTTTCCCTCCTTTTTTAAATTATCATATTATTGTGGATAAAAAAAAGGAGCCATATATTAAACCTGACAAGCTCAGGAGAGGCCTGCATAGCATACCGGATGAACTCAGAGACAAAAAGTAACCACATTGGATGGTCTAAACATAACAATTCCTAACAAAAAGTGAACCATAGTGAGTAGTCAAGTCCTAGTCCTAGGCCTGTAGCTTCCTTGACAAAGGTCAATCTTTACCTTAAGTAAGCTTGTCTGTGGCCTTTTTGCATCTGAGGTAACATACCTTTGAAATGTCAGAGTAATCTCCTTTCCAGACCCCTCAGGGTACAACCTCCCATCAGAGCATGAGACTTCTGTTATCTTGTTCCCTAAATCCCTTATCTATGTTCTATATATGTTTATTGTTAGCTATCTTATACCTACCTATGTAAAAGAAGCATGTGTTTCTCCATTTTATTCTTTATCCAATCCACAGATTTTTCTCGTTGCTTTCTCTGGCCTTTCTAATCTACCACCAATTAATTTTATGTAACCCCTTTATGCCTCCTCCTTTGATTCTAATGTATAAAATAAGCTGCAAAACTGACGTTCTTTGGGGCATTTTTTCAACCCATTGAGAATTTGCTTTCTGGCAATTGTCATCAGTTTGGCTCAAATAAACTCACAAAAATTCTCTACAAGTTTGGGTATTTCTTACATTGTCCTCATGAATCAATACCACTCTGCTTTCTTTCTGATCATTACTTAGTTTAGAAGGGAGTTTTTTCTTCTTGTTCCAGTAGTTGTTTTGTTGAATAGCAGACAAGTGGGCTTGGTTTTGGTCATCAAAAATTCTCACCAACATTCTTCCTTGAAGATATAACTACACTAGGTCAGGAAATTCCCCAGGCTTAGAGAGAAGCTCATGACATCATGGTTGTGTGCGTGGAACTTATATCTATGTGTCTGTCTATTTATTATCTATCTCTTTATGTATCGATCTACCATCTCCATATCTATATCCATATTGATATCTATACTTTTAGAATTATTTTTCTTCTGGTGACCAAGATAAGTAACTGGAAGTCTGTTCACCTTCCTTACTTTGGCCTCCACATTGATATCACATTTTTGCAAAGTGTGTCCACATGTTTCCATAGGTTTTCTCACAGGATTGGACTCGCTGCCCTCTTAGTGCCATGTTGCACTCAAGCATCCTCCAGTATCCTTGACCATTGTCATTGTAAATGAGGGCTATTGGGCTGTGCAGCTTGTCTTTAGAAGACTGTGCAGACGTTTTTAGCAATTGTAGCTCAAAGGTGTGCCTGTTTCCTCGTTTCATCACATGTAAATTTTAAATTTTTATTTCTCCTTACTGTTTCCAAATGATTTCAGAAGATGAAGACAAAGCCCCATTCCTCTATTATTTTAGCCTTTCCAAGTAATTTCACATCAACTCATGATTCATGTTTTAAAGAAAGGACATGGTTTGCCATAAATTAATGAAGATCACATTTCAATTAGAGAAACCAGAGACCTATAACCAGAGAAGCCCCTGAGCTGGCTGGGGTGTAGGCAAACCAGCAGGCAGTTTATGAACAGAAGAACAGTAAAAGTGAGACTGGGGAGATGGAAGAGCTATTCCCTTAAACCGAGGGGTTTGGATGGGTATGAAAGAGAATAAAGGAATAAACTCAACATAACATCACTATTGCAGGTAAAAATAATAGCTGGAATAGAACCTTTCCAGAGGCTTCCTTTTAGAGTCTTCAGGGCAAGGCTGGGTATTCCTATACTTTGCAATTACTTCAACACACTAGACCTCAACTCCTAATCCTGAGACTGACAGCAAAGAACAATAGATGCATTCCATCCCTTAACTCGGATCTTTTTTTAAGTAGAGATGATGATCCGAGTCTCATTGGAGCAGCAGGTCTGGTGCCAGGCTACCAATTCCCCAGCTTTACAGAAACCTGCCTTTTCCTTTGTCATGGGCCAGAAGTCCCATGGACAGCTCCTGCCGGGCCAGCACACAGAACCTTTTAGTCTTGTGTTACTTCAGACAGCAGAGGGCTAGCATCCATCATTTGCAGGCTCCATCCTCTGCATTTCATTTACTGTCTTCTTACTTATTAGTCTCCTCAAGAGATTCAAAGTGCTTCTCTAAGTGAATGGTTCTCAAACTTTAGTGTGCATTCACATCACCTGGAGGACTCATTGGAACACAGAATGCTGAGCGCAGCTTGGGGTTTCTGCTTCAGTCGATCTGGGGTGGGGTTGAGAATCTACATTATTACCAAATTCCTAGAGGAGGCTGATCCTGCAGGTCCAGGGAAGATCACAGAACCAGGTGTGCACCTTTCTATCGGCAACTTTGCATTTTGCATCTGCTAAAGAGCCAGAGTCAGTACAAGGAAGGACTCTGTACTTTCTGAAATCAAAAATAGTAAGAGACTTTCCAGAGAATGCCCACATTGCTGAGCTCCAGAAAGAAGATGGTGTGGCACAGTGCTAGTCGCAATGTGGTAGGCGAATTTATAGCTTTGGCCACTAGGGTTTTGAGAAAGGCACAGCCACAGTGGGAGTTGAGAGGATCCAAGGAAATTGTGTTGATTATGGTGGAGGTGCGGGGAATAGAGAGCAAGAGAGGCATTTGTGATGAGCCCAGAAGAAATGTAGAGAACAAGGTAAAAGAAATTAGGCCATGTGTGTTGAATTATTCCCCAAAACAATATGTGAAGGTCCTAACCTCTGACCCTGTGAATATGACCTTATTTGGAAGTAGGGTATTTGCAAATGTAATTAAGATGTAAATTAAAATGAGGTCATACTAGAATGAGGTGGGCCCTTATTCTAATATAACCAGTGTCCCTATACGAGGAGAAGCACACAGAGGAAAATACTGTGTGAAAACACAGACCCCCAGAGGGAAGAAAACCATCCCATGTGATAACAGAGGCAGGGACTGAACTTAGGAAGCTGCAAGCCAAGAAGCACCAAGGATTGCTAAAAACCACCAGAAGCTAAGAGAGAGCATGGCCCTGTTGCCACCGTAATTTTGGACTTCTGATCTCCAGAACTACGAGAGACTGAATTTCTGTGTTCTAAGCCACCCAGTTTATGGTACTTTGTTGTTACAGCAGGCCCAGGAAACTAATACAGGCAAGGAATGTTGATTTTCTTCTTTCAAATGCAGTAGAGTAGAAAGATGATCCACACCCTCACATAAGGCTAGATCTGTGGTCGGCAAACTGCGTTCGTGAGCCACATGCGGCTCTTTGGCCCCTTGAGTGTGGCTCTTCCACAAAATACCACGGCCTGGGTGAGTCTATTTTGAAGAAGTGGCATTAGAAGAAGTTTAAGTTTAAAAATTTGGCTCTCAAAAGAAATTTCAATTGTTGTACTGTTGATATTTGGCTCTGTTGACTAATGAGTTTGCCGACCACTGGGCTAGATCATCCACACCGTCGTATTCCAAATTACTGTGTACAAATGTGAAAGTCAGACAGTGAAGAAAGCTGATAGGGAAAAAAATGATTCATTTGAAAAATGGTGGAGGAGAGTGCTACAGATACTGTGGATTACCAAAAGGACAAAGAAGCTGGTCCTAGAGCAAATTAAGCCTGAAATATGACTGGAGGCAAACATGACAAAATGGAAGCTGTCCTGCTTCTGGCTTATCGTGAGAAGACGTAGGTCTTTGGTTTGTTGGGCTCAAATGCATGGGTTAAGCCCTACCCCTATATAATTTCAAGTTCTTAGTCATGGCTAGGTCCTGACTATGACAATGAGAACAGTGGTGAGTTGGTTTTGTTAAATGGAATTGAGACTTTTAATTTCTTGAAGGAAGTTAATGCTATGAAGATTGGAAAGAAGTCTGTGAGATCTGGCTTTGAGCCTTCAGGCTCAGCTTTGTACCATCAAAGATTCTTTAAACCTGATGATGCAGAAGAGACATGGTGTCCTCTCCATTGAGCATTTTAATCACAGCTCTGCCCTCATAATGTCAAGGTCATTCATCCTTGGACCGACTGGTACTTATATCTTCTCATTACCCTTCCTTAAATGCAATGGAGCTCACATACCACTATAATGTCTAAAATAAAGAAGACAGATAGTAGCAAGTGTTGGTGAGTATGTGGAGAAGTTGGACTTTCAAATGTTGCTAGTGAGAATGTAAAACAATTCAGCCATTTTGAAAAACAGTTTGGTAGCTCTTCAAAAGTTAAATGTACAGTTACCATATAACCCAGCAAATTCTACTGCTAGGTATATACTCAAGTAAAATAAAAACATATTTTTACACAGAAACTTGTATGTGAATGTTCATAATAGCATTATTAATAATAGAAAAAAGTGGAAATAACCCAAGTGTGCATCAACAAATGAATGGATAAACAAATGTGGCATATCCATACAATGGAATATTATTTAACCATTAGAATTTGAAGTACTAATATATAACATGGATGAACTTTGAACACATTATACCAAATGAAAGAAGTGAGTCACAAAAGTCCATATGTTGACTCACTTATAAGAAATGTTCAGAATAGGCAAATCCATAGAGATGGAAGTGGATTAGTGATTGCCAATGGCTATGGGGGGAGGGGAACTGAGAGTGAATGCTAATGGGTATGGGGTTTTTAGGGGTATAGTAAAAATATTTTAAAATTAGATAGGAGTGATAATTACACAATTTGTGATTATACTAAGAACCACTAAGATATACAGTTTTAAAGGGTGAATTTTATGGTTATGTAAATTGAATCAGAAAACTCAATAAAGACCTCTAAGCCTTCTATAGTGCTAATGGATCAAATAGAGGTAACTGACTTGATTTCATATAGAGTTGATGCACTTTCTTCTTCCAGAACCTCTCATTTGTGTGTTATACTTCATTTATAAGCTAATAGCAACATCTGATGATAATTATCCTGGCTGTCATGTGCTCTATGGATTGGAGCAATGAGTAACTAGAGACAATCAAAGCAATTAAAGAGAAAATTTCTACAAAAAATAAAGAGTCAAGGACTAATACTGAGAAGTTGCTATGGAAACAAAATAGCAGGACATATGGGAATTGGGAACTGTTGCCTGAAGAACATTTCAGAACACAGCAATAGTGGGCTGACCAAAGGACCAGGGACTCTGCCCAGACATGGCCCTGCCCAGACATGGCCCCAGAACCCCAGGGCTTCAGAGTTCACCTATCAGTCAGGGGTAGTGTCTTAGATGACTCCCATTGGCCATTTTGCCTCCACAGTGAATGTAAGAAGGAATTAAAGGTTTCTGAATCTCTCCATCTTAGTCCCTCTCTTTCTACCTGTGATAACTGTCTCCAAAGATGTGCCCCCCAATGAACATGCCTCCCAATATCCATATCCTCATCTAATGTACTCTCACTTTGAATCTGGCTGATCTGCCCAATGAAATCAATGAAATGCAACAGAAGTGACACAGTGTGACTTCTCTCGCTGGGTGATGAGAAGTCTTGCAATTGCTGCCTTGGTCTCTCAGAACACTTGCTCTAGAGGACCTGGCATGATGTAAGAAGTCCAACTAGCCTGAAACCATCATAATATAAGAAAGCCCAGCCAGCCACATGAAGAGGCCCTGTGCAGGAGGAGATTCTCAGCCAGCCGACAATGTCCCAGCCATCCTGGCCCACATGTCACATACCAGGCACGAGAACAAACAAGGCATGTTGGCCCTGGCCGGTGTGCTAAGTGGTTAAGCATTGGCCTTCGCACTGAAGGGTCAGGAGTTTGATTCCTGGTTTAGGGCATGTACCTGGGTTGCAGGTTTGCTCTTTGCCCCCAATCACGGAGGGAGGGTGTGGAAGGCAACCAGTTGATGTGTCTCTCTCACACCTCTCTCTCTCTCTCTCTCTCTCTCTCTCTCTCTCTCTCTCTCTCTCTCTCTCCCTCCCTCCCTCCCTTTTACTCTCTCTGAAAAGCAACGGGAAAAAAATATCCTCTGGTGAGGATTAACAACAACAGCAACAAAAAGCATCTTGAATGTACAGCCTAGGTGAGGCTTCAGATAACTCTAGCCCCACACGACATCTGTCACCACAGACGACACCTGAGCGTAACTATATGAAAGTAGATCACTCAGCTGAGCCCCCAAAACCACAAAAACATGAAAGAACATAACAAAATGTTTAATTCTCTAAATTTTGCAGGTGGCTTATCATATGAAGAAAAAATAAACATTAATCTAGAAAGCCATGTGAGGGCCAATGTCTCTGCAGACACTCAGACCATTGGCATGGATCTGGGTAAGTGGGGGGTCATACCCCCTGCCCCCAGGAGATTTAATAGCTTCCCCAGTTGTGAGTACCCTTTGATACCAGCCCGCTTTACATTTCTTGCCACAGGAGAGCCAGAGAGCCCATGGACCCCACCGGGTTTGCCTACTTCAGGCTGTTAATTCTCTTTATATGCTGTCAGTTTTCTCCTTCTAACCCTACACCAGGGTCAAAGCAGAGTTTACTTCCTGGGGTGAAAATTCCATTCTTGCTCCTATGCCTGGCCTTGGCACTAGCTCACTCCATAGACGAAGCACTTTTCCTTTAAGGTGGGCATGTGTGTGACAGCTGTGTTCTCCAGAGTCTCAGGGACAGTGTCACTTTTATGTGACACTGAGGGGTCAGCCATCAATGCTGTTGGTGTTCAGACCCATGACTTCCAGAGCCAGTGTTACTGATGCTCTTCACCTGTGTTGGCCCCAATACAAACCTTATTTAACTGAAGCCAGACCACCCCTAGATGGGTCAGACATGGAGGAAGTAAGGGAGAGGCTTGAACAAAGTCTATTAATGCAATCTGTTTTAAAATATCAACAAACTCATTTCACACACACACACACACACACACACACACACACACACACCCTTGAATGATCTGAGTATTCTTGGGGAGGCTGGGGATCTGACCAGAAGTTAGCCCTTGATATGTGCTCCCCTTAGGCCAATAGTCTAGAAAGACGTAGCCAGTGATAGCCAGGGAGGTGCCAGTGGGGCAGCTGGAAGTTGCCCAGAGCCCACCCTGCACCACCCAGGGAGGTTAGACTGTCTCTGACTCCTTTGTGTGCTCTCTAATCCTGTGCCCCAAGGAAGAAAATCCAGTTAGGCGAGCATTTGCCAAAGAGCAAGAGAGCCAGGTAAGAGCCCAGGAGTGATCCTCTGCTCCACTGGGGAGAGGCCTGCCAGGATGATGGCTTAGAGGGTGGGCCGATGGCAGAAGACCCATGTCAAGTGAGGAAGTCACCGAGCTGCTCTGAGCCTGTCTCTTCCTCTATGACACAGGTAGACACAAGAATACTCTGCCTCTTACTAACCTTTTGCTCATTCTCTGGCAACCATCTGGATATGAAAAATGCTCCCTAAAGTACAATGTGAGGTATCCTCACCACTCTCACTGTTGTCAACAGCACCATGAAACAGGGCCTGTAGAAACCTATCATCCCAGCTTCCCACACTCCACGTGGCAGGTCCAGGAGGGTTCCAGGTTGCCACAATCTTGTCTTTACCTCCCTATGAGCACAAGCTACCCCTTGTGTCTACAGGAGAAATCTAATCTCCTTAAAAATAGGCTGGTCTCAGACTCATCTGGCCAGTACAGCAAGGGAAGTGACATTCTAGGACTTCTGAGGCTGGGCCAAAAGAAGCCTGTAGCTTCCATCTGGACCTCTTGAAACTCGCTTTTGGGATGCTCTCTTGGCACTCACTTCCATGCCACCTGAGAGACCACAGGTGGTGTTGACAATGGCAGCTGAATTCCCAGCCCATGACCTGAACAGCTGGTGTCAGTGAGCCATCTTGGATGTCCAGCCTAGCTGAGCCCTCACACCTTCCAGCGTAGCTACCATCAGACTGAAACTGCAGAGACACCCTAAACCAGAACCCCCCAGAGGAGCGCAGTCAACAGAGAACAGATCAGGCGTGACAATAATAAACTTGCTGCAAGCCACTAGGCTTTTGTTGTTGTTGTTAATCCTCACTGGAGGATATTTTTTCCATTGATTTGTAAAGAGGGAGGGAGGGAGGGAGGGAGGGAGGGAGGGAGGGAGGGAGGGAGGGAGGGAGGGAGGGAAGAAGGGAGGGAGAGAGGGAGGGAGGGAGGGAGGAAGGAGGGTTAAATAAATCAGGGTTTCAGACCTAGTGTTGTCTCTTACTAACAGTGAGATTTTAAACAAATTCTGCCTATAGCCTTCCCTGTCTTAGCTTTCCCATCTGTAAAGTGAGTATCACATTACCTTGCCTTTCTCCATAAGGGCTGAGTGAACTATATACAAAATCTGGGCCATGGCACCAGTAATAACCCCATGGCTTCCTCAGGACTCTGCATGCAGGGCTCAGGCATTTTACTAGAAGGCTGCCCCCCCCCCCCCCCCCCGCCTTACCCACAGGATGCTCACGCATGGCTCTGAGGGGCAATCATCCCCCACTGGCAGATGTGGGTGCCAAGACTTGAAGAGCCACTTAAGCAGCTGGATGGTCTGAGGCTGAATTAGAATCCAGGTCCCACCTCATCAAGGCCCATGGAGGCAGAGCTCTGGACTGCTGAGCTCGCTCTCTCCCAGCATATAACTGAGGTAGAGCCCATGTTCTCTCTGTCATTACCCAAGCGGAGACCTGAGGCCCCGGGGTGGGGGGATGGTTCTTTAGGGCCTTTGCTGCTTTCCTGGCCAGCCTAGGCCTCCTGCTCCACAGCATGCCAGGGGTCCACCTGCTGCTCCCTCCTCAGCCCTACGGAACCCAACAGGGTAGCAGGTAGGACCAGGCTCTGTCATCTGTGTCATCTTGTACAGAGCCAGTCACAGCGTTGTCACTTTTAATAAAACAAAATGCCCATGGCCTCTCCCAGCCTCCTCTCTTGAGCCCCTTAGGGAGCCTCTCAAATTGGGCTTGCCACACCCAGTGCTCCCAGCAGGGCTCCGCTCAGTCACCCAGGAAGGTGCATGTGGGCATGTACAGGGCAAGGCCCAGGGCCTGCTTCGTGGCCTGGCTTATGGTTACTGATAGGCTCAATCAAAACCCAGGTGGCATCTCACCAGGGTGTCATGGAAGACAGGCCACACCTCTCAGAACCCACGAAGGTTCTTGGGACTTTGGCCACAGGCAAGGCAGCGACGAGGAGTGAGGCTCACCCCAGAAATGCCTGGCCAGACATTTGGAAATCACTGCTCCACAGATCAACCCTTGCTTTCCATACATGAATGCTAGTCCCTGCTCTTCCTCAGCTTCTTATGGTTGCACAATAGTTCATCTGTCTGGGCTCTTTAAAGAGTATTCCATGCCCCACATTCTCTCAGCCAGGCTGTGAGGAGGCATTGTCACTCCTGACTCAGAGGAGAAAGCAGAGATTCAGGAAGGCGGAGTGACACGCAGGCCAGCGGGACTCCAGTGGCGCTTGCACAGGCGGATGCAGGTGTCTGTCAGGGCCTGGGCGCCACACGGACTCTCAGCCTCTCAGTCCGCATCCCTCTGCTGCTGCCTGCTGGTCCCTCATTTCCAGGCTGAAGGCAGTGCTCCCTCTGCCCTCCCCACCCCCTACATGAAGATGTGGGGTGTGTGGGGGGGGGGGCGGGGGGATGCCCAGGATGAGAGTGATGTGTGGGCCCAGGTTCATCTGCATGGAACCGGAGAACAGCACCTCCTGCAGGTGGTCTTGGTGCTCTGTGGATGACTTTCCTCCTGTCACTCATTTTCTCATCCAGGTGAGAATGGTTCAGACGGATGCTCCACCCCTGAGTGACTCATGGGATGGACACATCTCTGTGTGTTGGGTCCAAATCCTGATTGCTTGCCCTTCAGAGGCCTTTGGAGAATCCCCGGATTTCAGAGTCCATTTCCTCTCTTGTAAAAGGGTGAGTGCAGAGATGCTATGGCGATCTGTGAACTGTGGAGAGTGACACCGCCCGTGTGCTGGGCACCAACCACGCCCATGCCTCCATGTCCGCCATGACGAGGCCTCAGCAGCTGCAGCACAAGGATGGGACCAGCACTGTCGTGGGCTGCGCTGCTCCTGCGCCGAGGCCAGGCCTGTGGCCACACCCCAGCCCCAGGAGAACCAGGCAGATGGGCCCCAAGCGCAGCATCACCTGCAAAGGAAGCCCAGTGCGCAGCACTCTGAAGCCAGCCGAGGGAGGCCTGGCTGCCGTCTGCAGGGGGAACGTGCCATTGGAAGCAGATCCCCAGGCCAAAGCACTCTTTCTCACCTATGCCAGGCCCCTGGGCCTTTCCACAAGCCTCCAGGACAAGGCAGTGCGATGGGCAGGCGCCCAGCCTCACCTGCACAGAGCCCACTTGCCCTGCCGTGTCCTGATGTCCAGGCTGTGTGATCCCAAGCAGTTCCTTAACTGTTCTGTGTCTCAGTCCTCTCTCTAGAGATGGAGGCATCGAGATGGCAGCTGGGCACAGAAGGATTTGGGCTATGTCTGTGGACTGTTCTGGAGCCCAGACCTGGCCTATCCAGCAGCTGCCAGGAGCTCTCTTGTTCAGGGTTTGGATTCTCTCTGAAACCAGAAGAGCCTGGGGCTGTCCCGCCTAGCTCCTTTCCACCCATCATGGGATCAGAACGCGCAGGCCCCACAGCAAGGCTCTTGTTTCTTGCAAACAGCCTCGGCCTTGTCTGCCCAGGCGGGTGCTGGTTTTGGAGGCCAGGCTGGCCACAGGGCGAGTTACCAGCTCAACCTAAGCCCTCCGGTAATGCGCACTATTGTTTTTGGCCTCCGGAGCCGGCCCAAACGCCAAGGGGGGTTTTGGTCATACTTAGCCAGTGAGTCCCCATGTGCTGCCCAGTCAGTGTCAGCCCTGCGGGCAGTGAAGAGGGCTGGGAGGAGGCAGCACCCTGGGGCTCTGCTCCTGGCTGGAATTTAGAGGTGCATCCAGCCCTTCCAAGAAAATTCTCCCCTTCTCCTTCCCCAGGAGTGTGATCAGGCCCAGGCTTGGCCCCAGACTGGGTGGGAACAGCTCAGCCAAGAGATCCGCCTGCCACGGGCACAGCAGACACCTCCACTGCTCCCCTCACACATTCCCTTTGCTAGCCCAAAGCAGGCGAGTTATTTCAAACAAGAATCTCTTTTGTTTGCTGAACATAAGGTTCCATTCGATCAATATATATATTGAATATTTCCTTCAAATTTCTCTTGGAAACTGGGCCTCTACTTGGAGGCAAAGCATCTTAAGAAATCAAGTTCCCTAGCTCTGCCTCACTCTGCCTGACCTGGGTCTCCCGCAGCCCAACACCCTGCTGTGGAATGTACAGTCCCAGGGGCCTTGTCAACACACACTTGGTTCACAACCCAGGGGTGGGACTGAGACCCTGTGTGTCTGACAGGCTCCCAGGCGATGTTCACGCTGCTGCTGGGGAGGCCCAGTAGCCAGGGCAGAGGCTCTCACCTGAGCCTTGCTCTCCAGAGGGTCCCCTGCTCAGACCCCAGAGGTCCTCAGGGCACTCCTGGGAGAGCCACCAACCCCCCCCCCCCCCGCCTCAGCCTGGCCACCATTCAGAGAGCATTGGCAGTGCTGGAAAGGGGACACCCGCCTCCAGGCCTCCCAGACCACAGGAGACCTCAGAGTATCCAGGTCACCAGGACGGGGGACAAGACAAGCAAGAACAGAGCTGGAGGGCACCCAACTGGGAGTGCAGAAGGAATGCCTGGGGCAGGGACCGTAAGTGAAGTTCCCAGTAGAAACTGAGGAGAAAATGGTCACACGCTCCAGTGTTGCCAAGGAATCCTGAAGGCTGAGGTCTGAAAAGTGTCCCTCGGGTTGAGTTCAAAATAAGGCACTCACTCAGCTTGTGGGCCAGTGCACCCAGCCCAGCTGCTCACTGTGGGGACGGGGGGGGGGGGGGGGGGGGGGGAGGGCCGGTGAGAGAGGAGGGGCCAGGTGTGAGGCTGGAAAGCAACAAGAAATTTGGCCAGAAAGGGGAGTACCTGCAGGGGTGTGGGGAAAGTTGGGGCCTTCTTTTTAGGAGGAAGAGTGAAGCAGAAGCCAGTAAGGAGAGGTTAAACAGAGCGGATGCCAGGAGCGGAAGTGGCCCTCAGAGGCAAAGGCCCAGGGGCTGGGACAGGAGGGCGTAAGAGAAGCGGTCAGAGGAGAGCAGGCCGGCTTCTCTCACATGCACGGCACCCAGTGAGGCTGCTGCTGAGCAGAGGGAAGTTTGCAAGTAGCCATGGTGGACTACAGGTTGCCATGGCTCCGGTGGGCACACAGTGGTGGTCTGATTTTCGCCAGCAGCAAGAAACAGTCCAACATCAGCTCCGAAGAGGGGAATTGGGTCAGTCTGTTTGGCTGGGGTGTTGCCAGGGGGACCTCGCCCAGGAGAGTGACGTGGGAGACGTGAAGACACCTGTAGAGGGAGCTGCAGTGGGGCCTCATTGACCTGAAGCAGGAGAGGGACAGATGGGGCAGGAGGGTCCCAGAGGCAGGGCGCTGTGCTTCCAGAATGACTGATGGCGATGGTTATAGAAAGGACGTCATGGGAAAAAGTGAGACTATTTAGCTCTGAATGATGACATGCGTGAGTAGGGGAGGAGCAATGACAATCAACAGAGGTGACCAGGCAAGAAGCTGGTGGCCCCCTAGGAGAATGACTACGGAACCGCCAGCTCAGTGGAGACCCCCGAACCCCCCGTTCCTGAGATGTAGACCCATGGAAAATCACGTTCTCAGGGTCCCACTCTGCTCCTGTTGAAGGAACAGCCAGATGTGTGACATCGAGAACCAGTCCTCCTCTGATGGGTGAGATCCAGGGCGGGGCCCTCAGCCAGACACTGTGGCCTCAGGGCGGCAGCCTGGCTTCCCAGGACAAGGCCTGTCTCTAAGGGCTGGCTTTGTCCACCCGAATGACTCGGTAACAGCAGAGCGGTCACCGACACACACAGGCTGAGTGTGCACTGAGATGGCAGAGGGCTTGGAGCAGCCATTGTCTGGGAAGAAACAGGAGCACGCGCAGGCAGCGAAGCCCCGGGAAGGAAGGGAGTCTGTAATTACTCCCCTGCCCAGTGCCTGAGTGCATGTCCCCTAAACCACGTACCCCTGTCAGATCCATCTCAACTCTGCTCCGTAAATGTCACTTATACGACATCATTTCATCTTCCTAACAGCCCTGAACTTGGAAAATGTGAACCGGCTTACATGTATGTCTATGTGGACACTTCTGTTTACCTAAGTAGAAAAATACATACAAACTCTGGTAGAAAAAGCAGGTTCCAACATCCGCATGCAAAAAGTGAATTTAGACCAATCTACACCATCTATACAAATTAACTCAGAATCAATCAATGACCTAAATATAAGAACTAAAACTATTAAAATTCTATAAGAAAACATGAGAAAAAATCTTCACGATCTTGGATTTGACAAACAATTCTCAGATATTACATGAAACACACAAATAACAAAAGAAAAATCACATAAATTGGACTTAATGAAAATGTAAAACTTTTGTATATCAAGGGCCTCACCAAGAAAGTGAAAAGACAACCTATGGAATGGGAGGAAATATCTACATCTAATTCTTCATTTCAACAGTGAGGTACAAACAAAGAAGTAAGTTGGCAACAAAGACAAGGTGAGGACTCTGCCATGCAGACATTCCCGTGCACTGGCAGTCCGTCTCATCGCCAGGAGGAATGGGGGTGCTGGGGAGGAACAGCTTTCAGGATGGTGCAACCAAGGGAGGAATAACGTCGGGGAAAACTTTAGACTAGCAGGAAAGGGACTTTCTGACTTACGTATTTTCCCACATCCCACCCACAAGATGGAGCCGGCCTCTGAGGGCGCAGGGAGGGGACGGGCACAAGGAGGCCGCAGGCAGTTGCGCACAAGCTGCCAGTCTGCTCACAGCAGTGTGATTTCCGGGGAGCTGCTCCGCTCACCCAGCCTCTCCCCTCTCCCCATCACCGGAAGAAGTGGGCCCGCAGCACAGGCCACCTTAGGGTTAGAGGGGGACCTGGAGGGCTTTCCCAGTCCTGCCCTCAGTGCCCCACAGGCCTGGAGCCTGAGGATGGAGGGGGTGGGCAGAGGAGCCCTCACCTGGCCATTTCCTGGTCCCCTCCCTCCTGCTCCCACAGTGACCCAGTGCAGCCAACCCTCCCCCCCCCCCCCCACCCGGCATCAAGCATGGAGCCAACCACCTGCTGACACCCACACCTCCCAGGTCTGGCTGAGATCTGCCAAAGGCAAGTTAGCCCCTGTCCTCTGCAGCGGCTGGGGTGGTGGGGGTGGGGTGGGAGCTCTATGGCGGTGGGGCCCAGTGTGACTCACAGCTGGCAGGCTGCTGCCCCGTGTTATTTTGAGATCCGGCTCTGTGATGGCTGCTGTGACAGCTTTGTTCTCTCAGGCCCCTTTGATTGGTGAATCTCCCTTTGTGGCTGATGGGGATGCTCAGGCCCTGCTGTTTCTGGGCTCCAGCACCCCCTTGGCTGGGCAACCAGGCTGGCTGCAGCAGGGGTGGCAGACAGAAGGCGGGAGCAGCGCAACGCAGGCTGAGCAGCTTCTGGCTGAAGTAGCTGGGATTCACTTCCAGGCAGCGTGGGGCTGGCTGGGTGGTCGTGGAAGAATGCTAAGTGCCTGCTCAGAGCCCATTATGAATGGCCGGTCACAGACCAGACCGCAGGGTGGACAAGGCTGCCCCGCTGTGCTTGGGCCGGGGCCCAGAGCTCTCTGTGGTGTCTGAGGCTCGGGGCAAACCCTGGAGAAATCGCCCAGGGCTCGGGGCAGCCAGCCCTTGGGAAAGAGTATTGCGGGCCTAGGAGGGCTCCTCACCAGAAAAGACTCGAGGCCTGTCAGGCAAGGTCTGTGGGCCCCAGTTTGTGGCACTTAACTTCAAGGCAGGCACCGTCGCAAAGAAGAAAGCTTAGAGCCAAAGACAGCTGGGTTCAATCTCAGCTTGGCTCCCAGCTGATGCTAAGATCTGGGCCAGCTAGTCAACCTTTAACCACTAATCTCTGTGTGAAGGCTTAACTGAGCTGTAACACATACAGATGTGCTCTGCACTGTATTTGTTTGGTAAATGTAGGCAGGCACACACACACACACACACACACACACACACTCACACACACACACCCCTCCCAGCTGCAGGCTTTCTGCTTCCTTCTTTGAGCCATGGGGCAGAGATGGCTTGTTCTGCGTTGCTGCCTGGCCAGGTGTCCCCTCCATCCTCACAGTCCATGAATCCTCCCTGAGACTGATGGCCAAGTAAACGAGGGCTAGTTTCCACTGGAATGGGGGCGGCTGAGTACTTTGGGGACACAGAATGGTGACATCCCCCTCATTGCTGACTCCCAGGCTCAGCAGACACTAGCGTCAACAGGACCTTGTTTAGCTGCTGAAAATGTTATGGTCACAGGTATATCTTCTAGCTAGACAGTCAGCTCCCTGGGCAAAGCCTTCTGTGGGGGAGGGGAATGCAGACCCCAGTTCAAGGCGGGCTGAATGAAAGGAGAAGTGGGGGGAGGGGACCCGAGGAGCTTCACAGAGCAACAAGGTAGCCCGCCCTGGAGTTTCAGGTCAGCCCCAAGGGCTGTGCCCCCCGCAGGAGATGGCAGGAGAGTCTCTTCTTGTGACACAAATGTCTGGGCTGGAAGAGGGCTCAGGTGTCATCCTGCTGAAGCCTCAAGAGGTGATGGACATCACGCTGATGGCTCCAGAACCGCTCCCTCCCTGTGGGCTGCTGGAAGTACCAGCCAGACTCCTGGGGGAGGAATCCCGCCTCTGTAGCTCACAGCATTGCCCTGTCCCATTGCCTGGGCCACACAACACGGGCCTACTCCCCGTTTCTCGAGACAAGCCAATGGTACTTGAAAGCTTCCATTATCTTCTCATCCGCAAAACAAACCCACACCATGGACCCACCTTTCCTCCATGAACCCCATTCCTCCCTACTGTCCCTGGCAAAGAGCAATGCACCGGCTCTGGCCTGGTTGACGAGGGCGCCAGGAGCCCCTGTGATAGTCCTTCCCTGGGCCCCTCCCGGAAGGGCCTCTTTCCAGGCCAGAGCTGCCTCCCCTTGGCGGGTGCCTCTGGTCCCGCACAGGCCCGGGACTTGGACTCACCTGGGTGTCTGGAAGCCTTATCTTCATGCCCAGCTGTGGCCGCTTTGATCCTGCAACTCTCCGCCTTCCCACCAGCATTCAGGGGCAATAATAGTAACTGTTTGCTTGTAAAGTGCTCAGAGCTCAGAGGAGAAAGCTGTCAGGCCAGTGTGAACTGTGATTACTGGCACAGGCCAGAGACTGGGAAGGAAATCACCAGCAGAAAGTGGCAACTCAGAGGAAGCCCTTTGTCAGCTCCTCTGAACAAATGGCTGCAGGAAAAGGGGTCCCCTTGCAGACAGACACCCCAGGCAGCTCGAGGGCCGGGAGGAGAGGTTCACCTACCCCAGGAAGTGTCTGCCCTGCTTCCCCACATCAACACTTCTAACTCATTCCGTAGCCATGCCTCAGCCTAAAGACCCGCTCTTCACCGAGCAGCCCGGGATGCCCCGGTGCCCCGCCCCAGGCAGCCATTTCCACCAGAGCCTGCCCGGGAAGGGGTCACCACCTTGGCCACCACCTGGAAGAAGCAGCTGGTTCTCAAACGGCAGCGCAGCAGGCCGATCGGGCACGTGTGGCCGGACCGGCAGGGCAGACTCTAGGACAGAGATGGACCCACAGGGACAGACAACGCAATGAACATAAGAACACTTAAAACTCTAATTAGTACTCTCAGGAATCCAGGAAGATTGTACATTCATACAAAATAATCTGGGTAAAACATCCCCTCAGATTTATAATTCACCATTCTGTGTCCCCAAAATAGTATCTGTCAATGAACCCAAAGACAGAGTCAAGGAGATCTGCCAGAACATAGAGCAGGAGAGGAGAAGGAACTGGGGTTCAATGACCCATATATTCTATTGATAAACGAAAAATAATAAATAGCACAAACCATTTAAAACACAAAGGATAAAGAGAAAATTATAAACACAGAGAAAAATGAATCACTTAGAGAGGAATATGAATCAGACTGGCATTTCAGTAACAAAAATTATAAGAAATATGAGATATCTTTACCCATTCCATATTTCAAGATGAGAAGACAATAGTACAAGGATATCAATCTCAATCCTTTCCAGGTTAATCCCCAAATCAGATTTTTCTCCCCAATTCCTGACAGCTTACGCTGTGTATGGACAATAAGAAATTCTCACGGAGTGCTTTGAGTCTGCACCAGTAAAACCGGGCTCAGGGAGCAGCCGGAATTCATGCCGGGGTGCTGCATGCGGCCAGCACCGCAGGTTCAGTGTGGACAGCGGGAGCGAGGTCAAGAAGACAGCCTCTGAGAGATGGCACAATGTCCTCTTAGGAGTAAATGACAGCGTCCAGCTCAGAGGCCAGACTGTGCCCTGGGGTGGCTTCGCCATGCTCCTGGTCCTCTGGCCTTCTCCACTCTGACCTTTCCCCCAAGCTTGTTTCCCAGCGCTTTCACTACGACAGCGGTGATCTCCAGCAGATGCCTCCTGCCGCAGTCAGAGGAAGACGAGCTGCACCTGCAGTCGGCACCAGGGTTTTTCTCATCTGAGTAAAGAAGAGATTTTGTGAGCAACACCTGAAACAGACATGGTACTTTAAGATCCAGATGGACTAACTGAAACACCAACCTGAAACGCTCTGATAGAAACAGAGTCGAGTCACAGTTATTAGTGGGCAGCACAACATGAGGAAGGGCGAGGCTGGTGACCGCATGGAAGATGCTCGCTTTCCCCAGTAATTAGGTCCCTGAAGATTCAAACCACAAAATCCCATTTTGCTCCTCACGCAATATTCACGGTACCACAGGGAGAGAAATGGGCTCTCCTATAAAGAATTCAGGAAGACAAGTATGGTTTTAAATGGAAAGTGAGTGTTATCTCCCAATATTTGAAGTGGGAATTCCTTTTATTCAAATGTGTTAGTTGTAAGTAGTTATCCTTTAGAAATACTTTCACAAAACACAAGCCCCGTATATTAATATCTGCATTATTTAAAAGAAACAAAAATTTTAGACAATCTAAATACCACCAATGATTAAAACAAAATATGGAAAACACAGAAGGAATTAAAATAGGTTAAATTTATCTTAAAATAGGTTACATTTATCTCTAGTGACCTAGAAAACACCTTGGTTTACTGCTTAGAGAAAAGGAAAAGCAATTGTAAAACACTCGGGATGGCATGATGCCATTTCTCTTTAAGTTGTTTTTAACTGCAAGGTGGTGGCTATGATCATGTCATCCTTACACACTTCTGTGATCAGTACTCTTGTACTTGCTGGGTCAAATCAACGTCATACAGTTTCTGTACATGCGTGTGCAGAATTCTGATGGAATATTACGAGGGTGCTACCCGCATTTTGCAATTTCTAAGCAGAGTGGAGTTGGAGATGGCACAATGTCCTCTTAGGAATAGATGACCGCTGTCCTGCATTCCTGTAAACCCGCCGGGGTGCCGGGCCGGGTGTGAGCTGGGCTCCGGCTGGGCCTGCAGGGTGGGCAGTGGAGGGCAGGGGGAGGTCGGCGTGTCCGACAGCCTCAGGAGGATGCCTTGGGAGCCAGGTCAGGCTAACGGGGGACACTGAACAGAGTAATAGCTGCCTTGCTTAAGAACTCCCGGCCACTTAATGTCCCATGGAGGGATGATGCTACTGGCAGGAAAGCCCCTGCAGTAAAGGAAACTGTGGACAAATGAGAGATGTTTACGTGGCCCAGCAAGGACACTCCACTGCCCACAGCACATCCTGGTGGAATATCACCAGGATCCGCCTGTTCTTGTAGCCTGACTTCTCTTTGATTTATGGGGCCAAAGTGAACGACAGGCAGGGCTAATAACAATTCTCTAGCAGTTGAGCCTTACGTTCCATTCCGGTCTGTAGAGAAGGCGGAGAGACGACTGCGTGGAGCTCAGGAACCCGAGCACCGGGCGCCGTGGCACGTCTGTGATGAGAAGAGGACCCGCACAGGGACGAGCTCCAGCAGGGGTGGCCTGAACTAGGTCAGCATTTAATTTTTGGAGGACACAGTTCAACCCATAACGAGTGTCACATAAAATCACTGGCATATCATAATTCTAATAACTAGTACTTATTGTCCATACAGCCCCCTCTTGGCAGCACCTGGGTTTAAAGAGGCAGTTAAGGTGGGAAAGGGACTCCCTGTCTGAGGCAACAGCTGCCCGCCCCACCTGCTCTCGCCCTGGCCACTCCCTCTCAGTGAGGCCATCCTGGGGTGCTGCCTCCATGGCGGGGCCAGCCTCTTCCCCGGCCACAGGGACTCCTGTCTGCTGTTGTCTGCTGGCAAACCAACGTCTTGCTGACACCTGCTCTGACTCAGGAGCAGGTCTACCTCTCCCCTCGGCCTGGCACCACCTGTGACTGCGAGAGCCACGATCTCGACAGCTATGTAACCTCAACCTCGCCGGGGTCTGGCAGGGAGCGTCTGGAGAGAAGGTCTGAAGGATTCAAGGATGAAGGACCAGCAGTTTCAGTAACAAGGTAAATCCTGTTCACGGGGCTGCTCCTGGCATCCCTCCCTAGACGCTACCCCATCACATGCAAAGTGATCTTGTCCGTCTGGGCACAGAGGCCCACGGACCAAGCCACCGAGCACTTGGCACAGATGATGACCTGAAACCTGTTACTGTAAAGTGTTTTGTGCTCAAAAAAGACCACAAAGACAAGAGTACGCAGAACAGGGACCATGCTAACCTAGATTCCCCTGGGAAATAGCAATATATCATCAGCGACTCTTCTTAAAGCAGAATGCAGGAGAGAGTCCTGGGCTCTGAAGGCTGGAGGCTAAGCCCTGGCTCCGGCTCTGTCTACCCATGTGACTGCAGCATGTCACTAAGCTTCGGAACTCAGGCCTGAATCGCAAACATTGGGTTAAGGAGACCTCCTGATTCTATAAGGAATGAGGAAAATAAAGAAGGAAGAGAATTGTAAAGATCTGGCTTGAACCAGAAGTCTTCACTTTGCAGGGGCTTTTTTGCAACATGCAGGACTCACGTATACGCAAGAGAAGTCCAGGTTTCCCTCTGAGGACCCTCAGGCCACACTGCATCACTGAGCACTGGGAGAAATCTTCTCACCTGCATCTTATTCAGTGATGTATGGATGGACTGTGCCTCCCCAAAATGTAAGTCCCGACCCCCATATGATGGTATTTGGGGATGAGGTGGTACTGTTGAGAATTAGGTTCGATGAGATCATGAGGGTGGGGCCCTCATGGCGGGATTAGTGCCCTCAGAGGAGGCAGCTCACCATTTCTGTGACAGGAGAACACAGAGAGAAGGTAGCTACTAGGCAGGAAGGCTCTCACAGGAACCCAACCATCTGGCACCTTGCTCTCAGATGTCTACCCTCCAGAACTGTGAGAAAATCAATGTTTAAGCCACTATGGTATTTTGTTATAGCAACCCAAATGAATTAATACAAGTAAGAAATTATTTCAGTTTCACCTTATTGGGAATTCATTGACTCTTTTTTGTAACATTCAAATGTATTTAGAAACATTAAGAAAAAATGTAATTTTTTAAAAAAAATAGCTAAGAAAAAAACAAAACAGCTGTTTTTACATATGATAGCTGTGCTGTCAGGTATGGTGCCACTAGCCAGTGTGGTTACTGAGCAGCTGTAACAGGGCTAGTTCAAATCAGCATGTGCTGAGGGTAAGGACACGATGGATTCCAAAGACTTACTACAAAAAGGAATACAAAAATCATGACTTAATGTGGTTACATGTTGAAATATTTTTAATTCATTGAGTTAAATAAAGCATATTACTGGGGTTTCTGTCACCTGGCTGTCCCTTGTTTAATGTGGCTCTGAGAAAATCTAAATGTGGCTCCCATTCGTGGCTCGCATTCTATTTCTATTGGGCAGTGCTGGCCTGGAGGCTGAAGCATAGACAAAGCGTGGGCTTTGGGTCAACAGCTCTGCACTCTACACTGAAGTGTCGCTACCAGTTTTGTCTACGTGGCCAAATGATTGAGCCGCGTCCTCCTCGGCCTTCCCACATTGAAATGGAGCTAAGACTGTATTTCAGTGTTGTGATGCGGACTAGGGAGATGGTACAAAGAATGCCCAGCCCGAGATTACCCAGTAGCAATTCCACGAATGCTCATCGCCAGTCCATCGGAGAGAAGAGCCCAGCTGTCAAAGCTCTTCATCAGAGCCGGCGGCAGGATGGTGGCTCTGCAGAGAGCAGCTCGGAGCAAGCAGAGGAGAGGCCATTCCCACAGAGACCGTCCTGTGTTACACTGTGGGAACGGCTACAGGTGTTTGGGGGGGCGCTTTATTTGAATGCATCTGCTCATATTTATATTAGAGCTTGCTCTCCAGCATGGAACGTGTTCTGGGTAAGTGGAGGGCTGGGGCGGGGTGACACCGGTGCCGTGTGCTATAGAGAAGTCACAGCTGCGCAGAGCAGGTTCTGCTCCTGTCCTCACATCCCACAGGGACAGTGAGAGGCTCTGGGGTCCCTTCAGCTCCTGGCTCGCAGGCACCACTCCGCATGGCAGGGCCCCAGGGCTGCCTGTGATGGAGCAGGGAGACGTGCTGGAGAGAACAGGTCTCACAGAGCCAGGCTCTTCAGGATAATGATATGAAAGACAATGGAAAGGAGCTGGCTAACTGTTGTGGAGAGAAGGGTCTTATCTTGGCTCAGTTGCTCAGACGTTCACAATGAAGGCCTCGGTGTTACCACTGCAGCAGGTGTCAGACCCTGGTGGGCTCAGCGCTCCATGCCGCAGTGGCTGGAGTCAGAACAAGGGTCCCAGGCGTGTGGGTCTACCTGGAGCAGGTTCCGCGCTCACACCACTTTCCAGGAGGGAAGTTGAGCAGTGGAGCTGGTCCTGAGGAACAGAGGCGGGGAGCAGCCAGGCCACATGGAAACCATCGGGGGAACATTATCTAGAAAGAGGACAGCTGGGAAGTCTTCAAACCTCGGACTCGCTGTACTTGAGGAAAGTTCTAGCCTCGCTTTGCCGGCCCCTCTGGGTAGGGTAGTGGCCGGTGGACGAGCTCTCTGGGAAACGGATGCTTTGCTTCCATAAGGAAAGTGCATTTAGTTGCCTAAGCCCTGTTATTCTTAGAATAAATTAAAGGAACATGGTCCCCCAGTGCAACAGGCTGCCGGCTCTGTGTCCCTTGAGGCATCCTAGTAGTTGTCTTGTGTGCTCCAGAGTGAGGCCTTGGTTGAGTGAGAACCTCCAACCTGGGGCTTAAAAGTGCAGGCCCCACTCCTGACAGTGATGGGGTCCCAAGAAACGCAGAGGGCCCGCCTGAACCTGCCCCTCAGAGTCGTTGGTGCTGGGCCTACCTCAGTGACAGATGTATGTCTGTGACATTAAAGAATTGCTTTGGAACCTCCCTCTCTCCTTTAGTAAAGTTCACTTTCCCTGTCTCTTCCCAGGCCCAGTGGCCTCTGGCCTCTGGCCCCAGCATCAGGCTAAATGGGACTCCCAAGCCAGCCCTGTCTCCAGTGGCCGGGTACAAGGACTAAAGCCAAGAGGGGAAGACACAGCACCTGGCATGGACGGAGGAGAGTAAAGAGGTTGGAAGAAGAGTGTCGATGCCCCAGTGGCCCGAGGCTGGGGAACAGCGCCTGGCTGCTGTGGCCTGGCTGCTGGGTTTGCCAGCTCTGCCTGGACTCTGGACTGAGTGAGCTCCAGGGATGGGCTTCTGATGGGGCAGGGTGGGAGGTGTTCTCAGTGTTTTTAAGTTGCATTTGCTGGGGAATGGAGAAAAATGAGTCACCAACAGTTCTTTGAACTGGGAACCCTGGCCTGAACCTTGAGGAGACAGGAAGGCACTCCACTTGGTCATGTGTGTCTGTGGGAACATACTGGGAGCAAAGCCTGCCCATGAACGTTGGCACTACAGGACTCTCCGTAGGGGGTATCTGCACGCTCAGGAGCAACAGCTTTCATTGATCATCCAAGGTTAGGGAAGTACCTGCCCAGAACCCTCTCCAAGGCCTCAGAGAGCACAGCTCCAGGGAGGGAGAGTGGGAGGGAAGGGGACAGGGAGGAGGTTCACAGAGGACTTGGGGCTCAGACTCAGCCCATCTGCTGGTCTCGGACAAGTGGACAAGGGCTTTGCAAGCAGAGAACTCTCCCTGCTCCCTCTGGGCACGTGGAAGGTGAAATCCTTAAAGTCAACCTTTTCCGTAGAAGATCAAGTACCTAAAAACGCTCACACCCTTTGAAATAACAGTTCCACTCTGGGAACTCCCCTAAAGAACTGATCACAGCCTGGCCAGATGGCTCAGTTGTTTGAGCATTGTCCTGTGCACCAAAAGGTTGCTGTTTGATTCCTGGTCAGGGCACACACCTGGGTTGCAGGTTTGATCCCCAGTCAGGGAGCATACAGAAGAAGACCGATTGATGTTTGTCTCTCACACCAATGTTTCTCTCTTTCTCCCTTCTCTCTAAGCATGTCCTTGGGTGAGAATTAAACAAACAAACAAACAAAAACAAAACAAACAAACAAAAAAAGAATTGATCCCAGATTAAAAAAAGAAATAAACCATCAAATATGGTCATTGTACTATTATCTATAGAGGCCTAAGTTAAAATGGACTAATTAACCAACAACAGAGGATTGGCTAATTAACCTACTGCATGTACTACTTACGATATTTAGGAAAAATGTGTAATCACGTGGGCATAAGTTTGTATTTCCCAGTAAAAGATATAAAATCATGATATGAAAGTGCAAAACTCTATAACAACTATGTAAAAGGACAAAAGTGGCCTGACCGGCATGGCTCAGTGGTTGAGTATCGACCTATGAACCAGGAGGTCACAGTTTGATTTCTGGTCAGGACACATCCCAGGTTGCAGGCTCGATCCCCAGTGTGGGACATGCAGGAGGCAGTCAATCTATGATTCTCTCTCATCATTGATGTTTCTACCTCTCTCTCCCTCTCCCTTACTCTATGAAATAAATTTTAAAAAATACATTTTTTTAAAAAAGATAAAAATTGCACAGGAAAAGCCAAGCTTGCAAGTTACCAAAATCGCAGTTAACACTGTGTGATAGACATAGGATTAATTTTCTTTTCTTTTCAGTATTTTTCAAACTGCCTCTGATGAATGGATATGTATGATAATTATTTTGATGTTTTTCAAATTAACTTCAGGTTTAAAGCAAATTGCTGCCCTTCCATGCATCCAAAGCGGCCCCCTGGGTGGTGACAGAAAGGAAGCTTTCAATGGAGGCGGCTCTGTGTTGATTGGACTCGATGGGATTTGAACACTTACAACCCAGAAAGTTATCTGAGGATGAAGGTGCTGGTTCCACGATGCAGCCACTAGTTAGTTTCACCTGACCCCGCACCCACAGGAGTTCCTACAGGGGAACCTGACTGTCCTCCAGAGGGCAGCCTCGGTCCCTCAGAGCTGCAGAGGCAGGTGTCTGTCTTCCTGGGCCCCTGATGGAACCCACACATTGATGAACCCATGGAGTGGACTGACCATTGATGAACCCAGGGAGTGGACTGACCGAGCATTCACAGAGTCCTAACTCTAAACTGTCTCATCTCCTCACACTGATGGTCACAAAATGAAAGCTTTCCTCGTGATTCCCTTGTGTCTGGCCCCAGGACAAAGAGATAGGTCCCATTTACTGGCCCAGAGACCCTCTGGATTGACCTTCTTCGTGCCCAACGAGTGCTGAGATGACTCACATGTGGCAGGACTTGCCCCACGTCTTGCTGTTTCTTCATCACCATTGTTGTTTTCCTGTTATCCCACCAAAGAAGGATGTTTTTGTCTTGGAGTTGGTGTAATTCCAGACCCTACAGGCTTGTGCAAAAATAGCGTCATGGTCCCCAAAGAGCTTGAGGAATTAAGCTCTTGATGAATTAAGAACCATCAGTAGCCCTGGCCAGGTGGCTCAGTTGGTTGGAGCATCATCCTGCACACCAAAAGGTTGCAAGTTCGATTCCCAATCAGGGTGCATACTTAGGTTGTGGGTTTGATCTTTTGTTGGGGAGTGTACAGGAGGCAACCGATCAATGTTTCTTTCTCACATTGATGTTTCTCTCTCTCTCTCTCCCCCCAGCTCTCTCTCTAAAGTCAATAAAAACATATTCTTTGGTGAGGATTAAAAAAAGAAAGAAAGGAATCATCAGCAAAGCGATAAGCTACAAACATCTCACACTGAACAACAAGAAGATTCAAGTGTTTCTGAGTAAGACAACTGAAGACTTTGACAGAGGCTGGGACCACTTGGGCCAGAAGTCTAAAGCTGTGTAGGTGAGGAGGCTACATGCTGTGCACTTGTTTCCTTGCAGGTAGGAACTGAGTCTGGGTGAGGGGAGGAAGCAGCTGGCCCAAATTACTGGCAGAACCAGGTCTAAGATCCATCCTACCATTGGCATCTTGGTGACCTAAGATGATGCAGTCAAGCAAGGAAATTACCCAGCGAATGTTTGGAATATCATGCATCACTATTTCTGGTTGGTGGAGTCTTTCTAGAATCCCTGGCTCTCCAGAGATCAAAGAACTCCTACTTTCTCCCTGAAAGCTTTGTCATAAGTAGCTAGCCATTGGCCTCCTACACCACCCCTCCTACTTTATGACACATGAAGGAAAGGAGATCCTTTTCCTCCCTCCTGTCCTCCATGTGCTCAGACTAATGTGTTTCTGCATGGAAACAAGCCCACCGTCTGACTAAAACCTCCTGATGACCCCAGAATTTACATGTTGTACCTGGACTCTGCCTCCACCCCAGAGCGAGGGGGTGAACAGCTGGGAGAGAACTTGCCCAGATGAGACCTCAGCAGACTCTGTGAATACTCGCTGGATGACACTGCCATGACTGAGCCATGTGACCAATCTCCCTAAGGGGGTGCTGAGAATCCCAGGGGGTGTGTTCCTTGGGGAAGAAAAGCAGCAGAAAATGAGCATCTGCCACATGCCTGGTGGATTGGGAAGGGGCAATGTCAACATTTCCATTTTACTTCAGGGAAACTGAAGCTCAGAAAGCTTGAAGGACGTGATCAACCTTAACCTAGTCAGCTGAGGTGGCCAGGATCCAAACCTTCAGGCCGCCTGGCCTCCCCCAGCTGGCTGCTGCCAGCAGCCCCTTTGACCGTGGTACCATCGTTCCCACATTAGAGAGAAAATTGAGGCCCAGAGAAATAGTGGGGTGTTGACTTCAATAAAACATAGTGGGTAAAATTTGTGTCATTGTCTCTACTTATTTCCCAAGATTCCAGTAAAATGCCACCCCCAAAAAAATTAAAGTCATAAAACTATAAGAGAAAAAAGAAAAAAGAAATGGCAGAAGATTAGAGATATCAATAGAATTTGTGGAAATCAAGTTGGAGGTTAAACTTATAGGAATGAAGACCGGAAGAAGTTAGCTGACTGATCCCAATAAAACCCTGGGGAGGCTCTGGAATTGGAGGTCTCCAGAGCTACAGAGCTGGGGTGAGGGTTGGCTGAGCACAGAGGTTTTATGAAACCTGAGTAAGGACGGCTGTAGCTCCCATCCTCTCCCCACATGGCATAGCCAGGTGCACTCCCTCCGGAGCCCTCAGGACAGTGTCCTCTCTGGGGAAGCTGGAGAGAGGAGGCTCTGAACTCAGGGACAGCCGCTACCGCTGACTCAGGAGAGGCGTCTTATTGAAAAGGGACACGATGAACCGCAGATGTGCCTTCACATCTGGGCCCCATGCCCCCTCCATTTCCCCAGCCTCCCTCCCCCAGAGAGGATGGCAGGGTTCCTGCTGTGCCCATGAGAAAATGAACTGACTGTCTAATGGTGTGGCCAGGTCCCCATGTGATCACCCGCTCAGAAGTCCCTCAGCTGGCCAGCCCCCCGACACCCCTCCCTTCCCCCCGCGCCGCCGCATACCTTGCCCCCAGAGGTTTCAGGGTTGGTGCCTGAGCCTGGGTTTCAGTTTTGTATTTTGCTTTGACTTTAGGAAGACAGACTTGAGTTCACCCTGCACCTCAGTCCCAGCGCACGGCAGCATGGGCCTGAGGGCTCCTCTCTGGGTCAGCCTGCTCTGCCCTCTGTCCTCAGTCACAGTCGGGTTCCCCAAGCAGCCATTCCGCTGTGTGTGAGCTTCCTCGGCTTCCGTCAGGCCTCTCCTCCGCAGTAAGACCTGACCCCCTGTCCTGTCCGCTCTCCTGCCCTCCTGGAGCCCACTCTGCTGGAAGTGGCTTGCAGCTCCCATGCGGGCCCTGCTGCCTGTCCCCTGTTCCCAGGCGGAGGACAGGCACTGGGAGGGGGGGAGGGGCCTGGCTGAATGGACTGATGACACCCTCCTGCTCTGAAATTCTTGTGGACTGAAGCTCCCACCAACCCCAGACACCAGGGGCTGCTCTCTGCCTGCCCAAGAAGATGCAACAAGAGGACCCCAGCTAGGGGCCCGCCCACCAATACCCGGTAGGTCGGCCTCAGCCCAGCCCTTTCCTGAACAAATGGAGGCCAGCATCTCAGGAAGGAAAGCCGTAGAGAGGAGGGCATGACCCGCTCTGTGGCTGAGCTGGGAGTGCAGTCCCCAGGTGGGCCTGCTGGGAGGCCCTGGTGGCCTCTGCTCTTAGGAGAGGCCAGTTGGGAGCTCAGAGCCTGCCAGAAGCTATCCACAGTCTTGTCAGACACAGACCTGCCTGGCCAAACCATCAAACCCTCACTAGGCACACAGAGGCCGCCTGCTAGCCCACAGATGGCCCTGCGGGCTCCAGGGAGGCACTGGCAGGCCCCGGAGACAGGTAGATGGTGAAGTCCGGGAGGTGCCTGGGCACAGAGCAGCGCTGCAGGGCCATGTGGTCGGTTTGAACAGCGCCTGGCTGCCCTCTCACTTTGAGGTGGAAGAGACCTGGCATTGTGAGAGGGACAGAAAGAGCGATGATTAAGGTTCAGGATGTGGAGTTGCAGGTCATCCAAGGTCATGCAGTCAGGCAGGCAGAGGCTAGTCCCTCACCACTTGTTGTCTGCGGAGGGTCACCACTCTCCCTGCCCCACCATGCACTGCGCGTCTGAGAACCCCTCCCCGGAGAGCAGAGAGCTGCTGTCCAGAACCCCAGGCCCTGCCAGGGCAGGGCCCCAGGCCTGCTGCAGGCATTGCTTGGTTCACCGCCCACCGCACAGAGGGCCTGGGCCTCTGCCTGTGCACGCGGACGGCCCTGGCTCCTCTGCGCTGCCTGCAGTGCCTCGGCTCTGCTTCAGTAGATGCCACCCGCCTCTTCCTTCTCTCCCGATGGCCTAACGCAGTGGCGCTGGCAACGGTGATGGTTTGAAAGATCTACAAGGTCCAGGGGTACCCTTGCCTCCCACCTTATCAGCCACTTGTACTTCCAGGGAAGACTCAATTAGGGTCTCCCAGTGAGACTTCTACCATCACCCCTTGCTTCACACCTCCATCTCTATCCCCATCTCGTGCCACCCCCCCCCCCCACACACACACACAAACACACACACACTCACATACACCTTGTTCCCAGACTCTAGAAGCTGCCATGTCCTTGTAGCTTTGGGCACAGCTGATCTCTTTCTGCATCCCCAGAACTGCCTGCCCAGCAGTACAGGCCAGGCCCTCACGAAGCACTGGCGATAGATGTTGAAGAGGCGATGTCTCCAAATCCCACCGGTGCGGGACTCTGAAGGCTGCTGCGGGCAGACGGAGGCAGGGCAGGCCGCGCCCCTGAGCTGCTCCTGAGCGTGCTCTGGCACCTGCTCCCGTCTCCCCTCCTCTCAGGTTCTGGTCCTCCCCATCAGGTCCCTCTCTGGCAGGGTGGCTGTCCAGGATGAGGGGTGAGCGACTTGGCTGGGCCTATGGGTGCCCAGATGAGCCCGGGTGCAGAGAAGACGGCCAGACCAGGCAGGGGTGTGGCTGCCCCTCCACAGCACAGCCCTGCCGTGGGCCCCATGGAGCCTCAAGCATCTCATACTGCCTCACAGCCCGAAGGGAAGAAGGAAGCCCACCGCTTCACCAGGAGGAGGAAGGTGGCTGGGGAGGTGGGCCATCCCTGCCTCAGGTGGGTGATAAGTTGGGAATCAGAGCCACCACTCATGTGCCGGCCAAAGAAAACCCGCCCAGCCCAAATAGGCAGGCATAACAATGTAGACTAACAAAAATGAACTAAAATAAGCAATACAGGAACGCAACTATGACTGAATAGTTAACCTCTGGAGCGGAATGACAGGCTTAGAAGTCCCAATGGTACCAGAAGAATCAGACTTGATTTTTTTTAAATGTAAAACTTGATACATTAAATAAAACAACACAACTTAGTAAGGTCACTTTTCAGATAGTTTAAAATATGCACAAAAGCTCTGTAAATGTTCATCAAATAATTTCACTTCTGAAAATCTGTTATTTGGTGTTATATAGCAAGTTATGTGCCAAAGCCACATTGATTCAAAATATGGAAAAATATTTATTGCACAAAGATATTCTTGTTGGTATTGTTTATAATAGGAAAAATTGAAATAATAAGGGAAAACTGAACTATGCTAAAGCTAACCAATGACATAGGCAGCTGATTAAAATATGGGTTTGAAGTGTTTTGCGATATGAAGACACGCCTATGTCCCAATGTTTGGTGACAAAAGGAAAATCCAAATATGTGAACCCAGAATGATCTCAGCTGCGCGGAGATGGAACGTGGGAGGGAGAGGGAAGAGGCGTGCGCAGCCCGTGGAGAAGGCGTGGACAGGCCCCGCACCTCCCTGCCCGGCGCTTATCTTTCCATAAGCCTCGGTGAGTTGTCAGTGTGGCTGTAATAAATAAGCACATACCTTTTCCCAGCAAAGCTAAAGTGATTCTGCCTCTGTCGGTATCGCTGCTTTAAGGCTGATGCGGCTGACTCGGGGGTCTGGGGGACCGATACAGCCATGGCTCAGGGCCCTGGTCACAGAGGCCCCAGGAGCAGGGATGGGCGCCATGATCATGCAGATGTGGGAAGAGGAAACATTGAGCCACACGGAGGAACGCATGCTGAGACGCACCACGTCTGATGAATTTACCGGAAGTAGCCGAGGTTAATAAATACTAGAATTCTGAGTTGGGTAAAAACAAAGGCTCATAAAGCACACCATCAGGGGGAACTTCTAATAGATTACCAACTACCTCATATAGGGTGATCCTGCCCCATGTGAAACGTTCATTTGATGAACTGGAATTTGAGGCAGGGTACCACTGGGCATGCAGACACCAGGGGAAAGAGCAGTGACTAGTGTGCTTTGAGGGCAGTTGGCTAATTTAACCTGTCACTCAGCGCAGCGCAGCAGGAGGCAGGGCCGAGGCTGAGGGCCTTGCATCTGGCGTCAGGTGTTGCAGCCACAGCCTCAGCATCACCGTGGACACAGGAGTACAGAGGCCTGCAGCCTGAGTCCCGCCGGGAAGCAGGTGGGAGAGTGTGAGCAGGCAGTTTCCTCTGGGACCCCCATGCCCAGTCTCACCCCAGTCAACCCTCCAAACTCATCTTTTTGTTTGTTTGTTTGTTTGTTTGTTTGTTTGTTTGTTAATCCTCACTCCAGGATTTTTTTCCCATTGGTTTTTAAAGGGAGTGGAAGGAAGAGAAGCAGAGAGAGAGAAACTTTGATGTGAGAGAGACTCATCGATTGGTTGCCTCCTGCACACACCTCAACTGGGCCTGGAACAACCCTACAGCCCAGGTGTGTGCCCTTGACTGGGAATCTAACTAGCAACCCTTTGGTGCAGGGGTCGACGCTCTACCACCGAGCCACACCAGCCGGGGCCAAACTCCTCTTGAGGCAGCTCCTCCCTGATGACAAGCCTCCCATGGCTCCCATGTCCATAGAAGATGCCCACCTGCAGTCCAGAGTCCTCAGTCCAGCTCTCTCCATCCTGTCTCACCCGGTGCTTCCACGCCCAGCCCACTGGACATTACCCTTCCCTGAAAATAGCCAGCTGTCGGGAAGAGCCTCGGGGTTTATGGAGAAGAGAGGGTCCAGAGGAGGAAGGAGGGGTGGACGGCGCTCGCCTGGCAGGTGGGTGGCACCATGTCCTGGCAGTACAGCAGCATGGGGTGAGAGCAGAAGGTGGCTGCAAGCTGGCGGTTTCCATCCGCATGGTCACCTCAGGTCGGCAGGCCTGAGTGGCCATCAGCATGAACGGGGGAGCCAGGACTTAGGTTTGGTGGGCAGCAGGGCCCGCCTCCTGGGACGGGCCAGTGGGAAAAGCTAAGGCTGAGTCTAGCACACGGAAGAGTACCAGGGCCGTCCCTGAGGTCTTACCCAGCAGCGCAAGGACCTGCCCTCCACGGGCCAGCCTGGGGAGCCTGGGAGCTGTGCGGAGGTGTGCGGACAGCATCCCGGCACGGTGGGGTGGAGAGTAACCACAGACTGGGGCCCCATCGCACTTACTGCAGTGTTTGCTTACCCAGGACAGAGGGGTGCAGGACCCTCAGTGCTAACCCAGGAAGGTCACAGGCCAATCAGGGTGATTGGCCATAGTCCTGCCACGAGCCAAGGCAGTAAGTGTTACCTTAATCGCTTCACTCCTCACAGGCGCTCCGGGGGTATTACCTGAAATGGAGCGTGCCAAGGTCTCCCGCCTGCTCCGGGATGAAGGCAGAGCCAGATTCCAATGTGGGCTCTTTCCCGTGGGTTGTGGTGCTTCCCTGCTGGACAAGACTTAAAGGTCGCACACTAAGGCCTAAGCTGAGACTGGGGAGACTGGGTATGCTTGGAAGCTGAAGAAAGAAAGGCAGGCGGCCAGAGCAGACAGGAAGGCCCAGGAGGAAACCACAGATAGGCGGGCCTACCAAGGTGTCAGGCCTGGGCACCCTGGGCAGCCAGGGGAGGAGACAGACAGGTCTCCCCCATGGTCTTTAAGGGTAAAGCGTTTAGCCACCAGCCTGAATCTACAGCACTGCTTGCCTGTGCCAGGAGAGATGCCCAGGGCTGTGCTGGGCTGTGCGGGTCCAGGTGGGGATGGGTGGGGTCTCTACCACCAGGATTGGAAGCAGAAAGGTTCTAGCACAGCTCTGTCCATATAGGATCTGACTGGACATGAGTCTGCCAATGCCCCCTAGAGTCTGACCTGTAGAAGGCAGGGAGTGGGGTGGAGAAGGGGAATGTGGACAAGAAACTCTGAGGTCCCCAGGAGGCCGATATTGGAGTCCCTCTGGACTAACAAGGGCCCCCTGGGGGACACAGGACAGCCTGGAGTGCATTTGCAAATGTGGCCCAGGTCGGGGACTGACTACACTCCCAGTAGAAAATACTAGACCATACGTGGGACACAATAAGTGAAAAAAATGTGTCGTTAAAAAATTATGTTTTAGTAGTAATCAAGACTCCTGGACATGGTCATGTTAGATACCCTTCATCTGAGAAATGGCATTTCTCCACCAACAGACACTAGTCAGATGGCCCTCCCTCAAGACTGACCCAGAGCGCGGTTTCTGATGAGCCAGGCCTCAAAGTCCTGCACTGGAGTCTGGATGTGGACCAGGAGGAAGCCATGCCTCCCCTCATTGGCCACAGTGCTGGAGGCGAGGGTGCAGAGCTGACCCACCCCTGCACCCACCTCTCGCTGTTCCCACAAGGATGGCATGAAGCTGCCACCCGAGGCAGGAAGAAATGCTCACCTAGAAGCTGACAACCGGCGGCCTATGGGCCTAGTTTTGTGAATAAAGTTGTGTTGGCACACAGCCCTGCCCATTTGGTTACATATTATGTACAGGTACTTTCACAGCAGAATGGAGGTCATATGGCCTCTACAGCCTTGCTCCGAAAAAAAACTGCCTACCTTTAGTCCAGATAGGAACCAGAATAGTCATATATGTTGTTCTCAATTTTTACAATAGCCAAGTAGTAATTATACACTCAGTTACCATTAAAGCTTTTTTATTTTGAAGAGGAAGAAAGCAGGGAGGTGGGGGGAGGAAGAGAAGGCACAGGGGCGGGAATGATCAGCACTGAAGTCCCTGGGGGGCATTGACCTAAGGCTGCTGCACTGCCCCTGGGCCACTCAGTCCCCCCTTCTCGGTTGTGGTAGCTTAACTGGCCTCTGTCAGAGATGCCTGAGTAAACCTGGAGGATTCACAAATTCTTCTAGAACCAGAGGAACCTACCAAGGTACCCAGAGCTGGGCATTCTGGCCTGTTAGCTTTCCTCCCTCCAGCCTGGTGGTCAAGGGCTCAAAGGGGAAGTGAGAGGGAAGCAGGGGGCAAGAGCTGCGAGTGGCCAGTGGCCGGGGGAGCCTCGGTCCCACACGCCAGGTCCTCTCTCCACTCCCATGGACCTGGCGCAGACCCCCTGCTTCCTGAGCTCTGACACCAGCGGCCACTGTCTCCCAGGAGCTGTCGGTGTGGTGGTGCGGGCAGGAACACCTCCACAGGGCCCTCAGGAGCAAGTTTCACTCCTACGGGAAGAGAAGGGAAGCTCTGAGAGGGCTTCCAGGCAAGATGGAAGTTGACTCTGAAACTTAAAAGCGTGAGATTTGGGGAAAAGCTGAAAGGTGGGTGTGGGGTGAGGATATTCAGGCTGAGAGAAAAGTTGAAAAGGTCTGTGCTTGGGAGAATGAAGAGCAGTCAGGAAGCAAGCAGCAAACCTGAGGTGTCAGTAGGAGAGGGTGAGGAAGCAAGGGGTGAGGGTGGGGTAGGGTGGGGTGGGGTGGGTTAGGCGGGGTTAACTTGTGAGGACATACCTTCCCTCATGTCTTCATACCAAGAGTGCAGGAAGTCAATAATTCTATATAATAAAAGTGTAGTATGCAAATTGTCTCCTGGACCGGAGTTTTTCCAGGAGTTTGACCAGGGAGCAGGGGCAGGGCCGGCTGGGGGAAGGAAGGGAGGCCCTGGCTGGCAGCTGCAGCAGGCGGCCGAGGGAAGGGGGAAGGAAGGGAATACCTGGCCAGAAGCCAGCATCTGTCAGCCACTAGGGACCCTACCAGTGCACCAATTTCATACACTGGGCCTCTAGTCTACACTAATAAAAGAGTAAGATGCAAATTGACTGTACCTTTGTGACGCCCACCAGCCAATCCAGAGTAAGTATGCAAATTAACCCAACAAAGATGGTGGGTTAATTTGCATACACAGGTGCCGAGCAGCCGGGGGCGGGTGTTCCACACCTCCCCAGCCACTCCAGGCAGCGTGGGAAGGCGAAAAGGCAGCTCCGGGTCAGAGTGAAAAGGCGGCTCCGGCCGGAGCGAAGGCGGTGCCGGCAGCCAGGGGAAGGAAGGCCCATTCTTGCATGAATCTTCGTGTATCAGGCCTCTAGTCTAGATATATAAAAGGCTAATATGCTAAATGTCCGACTGTCTGACCAGTCGCTATGATGTGCACTGATCACCAGAGGGCAGATGCTCAACACAGGAGCTGTCATGATGCACACAGAGAAACGGCACCATGGATCTGGCGCCCACAAAGCAGCAATCGGCTTCCCCCAAGGGGGACACAGGCCCCGCCACCACCCCAGAGCGACAGCCCACCAAATTGCAGCCAACGCTGGGAGACCCTATGGCGCAAAATATGGCCCACAGCCTAGGCCAGCCCAGCCCAGAAACAGTGGCTGTGGGTGCCAGGTAATGACATCAAGTAGCAACACCCGGCTTCCTCTCCCTAGTGACTAGCCTCCTTGGAGTTTCTTCAGCCCAGGAACACGACTTACTTTATAGCCAGATGCAAACATTTCACACTTTAACCAAACATCTGTGAAGCCTTTTCCCGTGCCTCATCTCATTTGATCCTCACAGAAATCCTGGAATAGGTAGATAGGAGACTCAGTGGGATCCCATTTTCTTTTCATTAGCCAGAAAATGAAGATTTAGAAAGCTTAGAAACTTGACCCAACTGAAAAGAAGTAAGAAATGGTGGACCTTGAAAATGACTTCAGGTTTTCTCACTGCGCAGAATATAGTTAAACACTGCTGCAGTTAAATATTTTACCCTTTGTTCTCCCTGCATGATCTACAATAATAATCTGCTTTGTGTTGATATTTACTGCTGTGTCGCTGACAATTACCTGAAAGAGAAGTTGGAGTGCTTCACTGGGCTGGGAAAAGTTTAGCTACATCAGAAATCAGGTCTAATTAAACAAGTTTATCTATATATGTAAAGCTCTCTCTGGTGCCAATTGCACGTTTGTGTTTTGATCTGTTATTGTCGATCGTGAATTTGGTTGACAATTATAGAGAAAGGGCGAATAACGATATTAAAATATTTCTTCTAATTAATTTCCTTTCAATGTGCATGAATTTGTGCACTGGACCACTAGTGTCTTATAATCAGGAGAATGACGGGGTCAACTGTGGATTAGGAAGATCACTCTGCTGTCCAGGAGAGGAGTAAAGGAGGTAGAACCCAGATGGGCACTAGCAGCAAAGGAAGATGAGGGCCTGGATAAGAAGATGTTCCTGTGCAGCAGGGTCAGATGGGATTTATTTAGGAGACAAGATTTGCAGGACTGGTAAAGCTTAGGTGTGTGATTAAAGAGAGGGAGAGCCAGCAATGATCTGAAGCTTCAAGTCTAAATGCCTGGTCCCATTCATCACAGGAGGAGAGGCAGGTGAGGGAACAGCATGGACCCAGGGAGGTGTTTGGTCTCCAGGAGCCAGTGGAAACACTGGCCTGTGCTGCAGACCTGGGTGTGGGTGAAGATGCAGGGCCGGGAGATGGATGGAGATGTCCAGAAAGAGAAGGAGAGGAATAAGTGCTGAGAATCCCTCCAGAAACTGAGGCCTGAGGCCCAACAGCCACAAGGAACTGAATCCTGCGAATAACCTCGAGAGGGATCTTAGAAGCAGATCCTGGCCCAGGTGAACCTTTAGATGGCTGTGGTCCCACCAGCACCTTGAGTGCAACCTTGAGAAAGACCCTGAACTAAGTCATGTTCCGATTACTGACCCTGGGACAATGAGATAAGTGTGTATTATTTTAAGCTGCTGTAAGTTTGAGGGCAATTTGTTACATGGCAATAGATAACTAATACACACCTTCCCTTATGTCTTCATCTCTGTGCCTCCCTCCTCCTCAGCTGGCTCAGGTCCCTTCTGTGAGAGATGGGTCTCTCTGTGTTAGCTGGCAGCAGCCGAGTCTGGCCTTATATCATTCCTCTTGAGAAACCTAAAGAATGGGGCTTTCCCCACTAAGTCTACTTAGATAACTCCTATAGAACTGGGACTAATGAGCATGGGATTCCTCCCTGGGGTGCACTGTAACCAGGACAGGTGTTAGGACTGGCTAGGTCATAAACCCAATCTCTGGTGTGGCCAGAGAGCAGCCCCTCTGGCAAGCAGCCCCACTAAGCACCTGTGTGGTTTGGGGGGCAGCCCTCCTCCACAGAAAGAAGCGTGCTGCTTCCAGAAAAGGGGAGAAGCCCTGCCGAGCAGACAATTGTCGACTGCGGGGCTCGGTTCCCTCAGGGATGTTGACGCTATGTTTTGCGCCAAGGAAAGGGAAGCTGGGCAGACATGGAGCTGGAGGATGGTCGAGAAGGTGTGAGGGACCAGCTGCAGGAACAGAGAAGAGGCGTTGGGGTGGGGCTGGTGGAGTCAGGGAGCCAATGGCCTGGGCCCGGAGCGGGGGTCTGGGAAACAGGTCCAGGACTCAGGGTCAGAGGCAGGATAGCGTGGTGGAGAGGTCAGGCCTTTCAGGGCACTGAAGTCAGAGGTCTAGGATGAAGGACCAGCTGGGCAGTGAGGGACAGGCACTCTGCCCTGGGCCAGAGGCTGTTTGTGAGGAGCAGCAGGTCCACTCCACCCCCAGCTCGGACCTTGTTAGGAGGTGGGCAGGGGGTCAGAAAAGAGACAAGACTGTGAGTCTTCCAGGGAATGGCCTGGTCATGGAGCGGGTGCACTGGCCAGCGGCGCCTAGTGCAGCTGAGGGGCCAGGATCGCAGGGGGCCCTGGAGACACCCTTCATAAAAGATCAGGGTGATGCTCTGCTGGGGCCTGTTCCTCGTCTGTACCATGTGAGGTCAGGGGCTACTCACAGGCTCCTGCAGATGCTGACTTCCCCTGCTCACCCCCTCCCCTGCCGGGGAAGCCTCTCTGGGGACAGACCAAAGCTGAGACTCACTGAGCCAGCACACTCATTCAGCCGCCGCTCATGAGGCTGCTGTGTGGGTTTGCTATTGCTGCGTAACATAGTTCCACACATGTAGTGCCTTACAATAACAACACTTATTATCGCCGACTTCCAGCGGTCACGTCTATGTGGCTTAGCTGGGTCCTCCAGTTCGGGCCTCCCAGGCTTCCGCACATTAGGGCCAGGCCGCAGTCCTTGAGCTGGAGGGCCTCTTCCCAGCTCCTGTGGTCTGAGGACTGAGGGCCTTGCTCCCCACCAGCTTCCAAGGCCAGCAGGAGGCACCCTCTTCAGGAAGGGCCAGGCCTTGTTTCAACGGCCTACACCTAAGTCAGGCCCACTCAGGATAATCACCCCTTTGACTGTCTCAAAACCAACTGATGGGGCCTTCATTACACATGCAAAATCCCTTCCCCTTTGCTAGGCAATGTAAGCTACTCACGGGAATGACATGCATCATTTTCAAAGGCCCCACCTCACTCAAGTGGGGGATTATACAGATGCACACACAGGAGTGGGGTCCTGGGGGCCATCTTGGACTCTGCCCACCACACCTACCCATGTCTTGGCTATGCTGGGTGCTGGGGTTACAGCAGGGAGTAGGAGCACGACACCGCACTCAAGCCTCATTGGCAGCTGCAGGCTCCGACGGAGGTAGACCATTTCTTTCATCCCCTTTCTGCTAGGAATCGAAATTCAGTAATCACATCTCCTACCTGGCCCTGAGCCTGCAGAGAACAGCCATCACTGAGCTGTCAGGACACCACTGAGTTGCTTGTCACTTTGGTAAATAGAGTCCTCTGAGTCTCCCACAGCACAGGTAGGCGCGTGTTTCCTGGGCCCATGTACTGCTTCCACTGTAGCATGTTCACCTTTCTGAGCCTTTAATTCATTCCCCCATCGCTTATCTCGGCAATGTTGGCATTGAAATTCCACATAATGCAGGCCACCGCTTTTGCCAAGCTCCAAATGCCAACCCATAAACATATTAGACCCACATCCTGGGACCCTTGCCATGGTGAGATGCTGCCTGGTGGGAAAGTGCTTCTGCATTGATAAGCTCTCCCTCTTCCGACTCTACAACCTGGTCCACACCCCAAGGATCCTCCCTGGCTGGGTAATGTGGTGCCAAAGTAATGGTGTGGGTAGATGATGAGAGAGACGTGTGTTTGCGCCATCCTGAAGCAAGGTGGCAGGGAGAGACATGGGCCACTTCCTACAGCCCAAAGCACACAAGCAGGTGTCGGGTTTTAAGGTCTCAAGTGCATCAACCAAGATGCTCCCATCCCAAGACTCGGGGTCGGACTCCTTTCCAACAGGGCCCGACTCCAGCATTGCAGACTTCCTGAGGCTGAGAAACTCAGCCGTCACTGGAACTCTACTACCTTCATCTCCAAGTCCCGGGCCCAACTGCACCTGCTGTAAGAGATGCGAGCTTGTTTATATGCCGCCAAGAAGGCTCTCTGATTTGTATGCTTTGCCTTACATTAGTGATTAATCACCCTCAACCTTTCATTATCAGTCTCCCAGGAATCCATCTCACTCAGCAAGAGCCAAGCACTTCCACTGTCTTTCTAATAATCACTCTCCTGAACCTTTAAAATGTGAGATATTAAACCCTCCACTTCTCCACTGCACATGCCAAGGGCCATCCAGACTCCAGCTACCCCAGGAATAGAGTCCTCTTTGCTACTGGGCGGGAGATGCCTCAGCTCCCACCTTAGAGCCCGCTTCTTCACATCACCCCTGACACTGTCTTAGGTCAGGTGTCCTAAGAAACATGCACGGGGATAGAAATGAGCGCGCAGAGACTTGTGGGAGAGTGCTGGTGGGAACCAGACTGTCAGAGGGAGAAGGGGAATGTGATGCAGCTGCAGCAGGGGTCTCAGCAGAGCCCACAGGGAGTCCTGGAGCCAGCGGGCTCTGCAGAGCTGTCCTGCCTTGGGGTAAGGGGCCAGGCCTTTGCAACCTTCAGGGCTTTGTCACTGCATTCGGGCTGTCCCTTTGAGGCAATTCTTGGGGAGGGACACGGCTGTGAGCCAGCAAGCCACAGACAACTGTCCTGGCCACTAGAGAATGAGAGCCTGGGGCCTGGGGCCTGGAAGGGGAATTGGGTGTGCACCCAGCAGGTCTGTGGGAAAGCTGCAGGAGGCACTGGGATGTGTGCTGAGAGAAAGAAGGTGGGCTCTCTGAATTTTGGGGCACAAGAGGACTGCACAGGGAGACTGAGGAGACAGGTTGAGACAAACAGGCCAGATGACAAGGTCTTAAATGCCAGGACAAAGATGTGAGGCTTTGTTCCTCCTGCAAAGGTTTTGAGGAAGATTATTTTTGGGGTTGTAAGGAGACTGTGCAGCCCCTAAGGGGTTCCAAATCCTAAGTGTCCCTTTTGGCTGCTTCTTCCACAGAAGTCTCCTAACTGGCTTGCTCTGGCCAACTCACACCCACCACTGTCCCCTCCCCCGAATCGGCTCCCTTCAAATTGTCACTCCCCACAGTGCAGCATTCATGCACCAGTTCTAAATAGTCCCACTGTTCAACTTGAAGGAGAAGTAATACCAATTCCCATGTTTGCTCAGAGAGCACCATATTTCATCAAACCAGAGCCCATGCTGGCTCAGATTTCTGACTGAGACAATGTTCTGTAATCCTGGTTTATTCACATGTCACGAGTATTTTAGCAAAACAGAAATGAATGGCCCGAGCCACCCCAGGAAGTAGCGGAGAGCTGGGTTCCGCCCAGGGGAAGTCGGGCTTTCTCCTGCCACAGTTCTCCAGGGAGCTGACTTGGATTCTCAAAGTTTCGCCCAATTTTAAGAAAGAGAACATGGGCTGAGAAGGAGTCACAAAGTGGGTAGTTATTTCCCTATAAAACGGTAACTCCACGAATGGATATTGCCAGAGCAAAAATAAAATCTGTCATTGATTATAAAGTCCTTTGTGCTTGTTATTTCGCAGATTTATTACACTTGGGCCCAGAGGCCTGGAGGCCCTGGGATTCTGCCTCTCGAGCCCCAGCAAACCTCCAGCCGCCTTTTCACACCCCATTCCCCAAATGGGAACAGGGACTCAAGTCGCTGGCATTTCTTTTGTCCTAATGGCCATGAACTTTGGAAAACTGGACGAAGAGCTACATGAATTCTCCTCCGAACCACAGGGACCTACAGACACGAATACTAAGGCTCATTGACAAAAGTCTATGACTTCCTAATCAGGGAAAACTTCTCCTTCCTTTTCCTTTTTTTTTTCTTTCTTTTTTCCCAGCTTTGGCACTGTGTGCTAAGAAATGCATTTTATCTGCAGAGCAAGGAATGGCCAGGCTGCACCTCCATCAGCCTGGAGTCTGGGCCCACATTAAATAGGTGTTTATGGAGCTGTGCTATTTAGTCCCATCTCATGTTAAACCTTATCAGTGAGCCTCGTAATATGGAACTCTTGTCCCCACTTTAGAGTTGAAGAAACTGAGGTGCAGAGAAGGCAAATAACTTGCTTGAGGCCACCAGCTGGGTGTGCAGGTGAAAAGAGGGACGCGAGCCCGGTCCCAATTTGCTCCAAAGGATCAGGTAGACCCTCTCACTTCAAGAACAGGTTGATATGAGGCCACAGACCCGGGTTTGAGTGTGGGAGCTGAAACAGAGCCTGGGGGCCAACCTTCTCATTTAGACAGGAGGCCACTGGGGGTCCAAAAAGGTGATGGGGCTGACCAGGGTGACAGAGCTAATCAGAGGTACAAACCAACTCCCCGACAAATTAGCTGGACAATAGCATGAAACAACTGTTCAGGAACATTCTGGTGGTGTCACGTGGGAAAAGGTTCCCGATGAAAGCAAATGAATGTGCTTGTCAGAAATGCCCAGAGTTTGCCTTTCCTTTCCTCCGGCGTAGAACTTCGTGACTCGCTCTTCACTCCTTCCTCTGGGTTTTCTGAGCTTAAGGAACCCCGGCTATCCCAGAGAGTACAGCAGAGAGTCCTGGAAAACTGAGGGCCCCCCAAAACCTCTCACCTCCCTGGAGAGTGCACTTTCCCACCGCAGTTGGCAAGTTCAAGACCTCAACACCCAGTAAGACTGGTTTCTGATGCTCATAGGACTAAGGTAATTTTAGTAGGAAGCTGTCAGAAATCACAGCTCTCAGGACGTGAATCCACAGTCTGCCATCTCAACTTTTATTTTGAGCTGCAGCTCAAGCTATTAAAAACAAAACATTCTCACTGGCAAGCTCCACAATTAGCCTCATTTCCACGAGCTGTTCTGCATGAGCTGAAATTGCACAGCGATTGTTTCTCGTCTTAGCAATGCTATTTGCAGGCCGTGCTGGGAGCCAGCAAGGATGTGACCCGGTGGTAATCTGAATTGCTTCACCAAACACATTTTTATCCCATCATCTCGGCTACATGAAAGGGGGCCATAGTGCTCCAGTGTTCAGACTTTACAGTCCCGCTGTTCAGCAATAAAATGAGGCAAGAAATATTAGCCGTCCCCGGCTGATGCCTTAATTCTTTCCCAACAATGTCAGAGAATCTGTGCCCAACGGGGTTAGTGCCGGCTAAAGCCTGACCCTCTGGCTGGCTTGAATGGAGCGGGAATGAGTTAAGGAGAGTAAGAAGGCTTTAAGGGACACAGATCCAGAATAGCCCAGCTTGTCCCAGCCTCCTGCCGACTCCTCTCCTTTTCACAGGACTCGATTGTGTATGGCCCCAGCAGAGACAAAATACCCCTGAGCAGAGGTTACCCCCAGCTGGTACAGGTCAGAGGCATTCTGGGGCAGAAGAGGAGGGGGCAGAGGGGAAGTGAGGGGCACATGCAGAGGGAGGGTGGGCAGGGTGGAGGAGGGAGCAGGAAAAGACAGTGTGGAGCATTTACACGGAGAGAGTCATGGTGTCCAGGACTGGAACTTGATCACTGCAGCTCCACACTCTTTGAAAACTGGTCCAGAAGTTGGGTGCAATGTGTGCTAATTATTAAAAAAAAAAAAAATGCTTCTCTGTAGTTTCCAAACGCTACAGGCCCCAAGTCCCAGGTTGGCCTCGCATTTTACACAGCAGGGTTTTTTAAAATTACAAATGGATTGTGTTTTACACACCAACAGAAGCTTTTTCCAGCAATTTTTTCAATTATTGCCTTGTGAGTCCTCCAAGAAAAGGAACCATTTTGGCTCAGGAAGCCCAAAGCTACCCAGCGAAGGGAACAGCGTGTTCACAAACAGTCCTGTGAAATGTGGCAGGGGCAGCATCCGGGACCCCCCCCCCCCCCCCAGAAGGTGGCTGTAAGGAGGCCCTTCCTTCCCTCTGAAGGATTCGTAAGCTCTGTGTGGGCCTTGGACCCCTTTTCAGTCTGCGGATGCTGTGGAGCCTCCTCAGAAGAATGTTTTTAACATGCGAGGTGATAAAAGAAGCCATTACATTAAGATGTCTTTATCAAAATATTTTAAAAACAACTTTGCAACATAGTAATATATATGCCTTTTAAATTAATTCATTAAATAACTAGCAGAGAGCTTAACAACTACTTTAATTTTTAAAAGTGACAAGCCAAGAAGATGCTTTGAGAAATCTGAAACAACTCCCACGATACGAAAATATCTGTGTTTGGTGGTTATTGGTGACAAAGTCGCTACCGTGTGGTTGGCTGGCTGCCTTTCTAATATTAGGAAATGCTAGGTTTCCGCCACAGGCTGGTGAAAATAAAGATGCAACCCCCCACTCAAATCCCCAGGCCCCCGGACACTCTACGCATAGAGGGGAAACCCTGCGAAAGGCAAGGGTCCAGGACCTTCTGCCAGGGCTGAGCTCAGGGCGCTGGGCTGGGAATTCAGGGCACCCTCACTTCATCCGGAATCCTTCTTGGGCAAGCCACTGCTTCCCCATCTCCTCTCCTGGCGCTTGGAGAGGTTTGGTGAAGCCATTTGAAACCATGTCCTTCTTCAGTACAGTCCGATGGTTACATGTCCCAAGTCCGAATGTTAGCAAGGACCTTTGATGTGTTCCTTCAACGACTGGAATCACTGTCTCCAAATCCAGGGTCAGCTAACCCACTAGTTCTGAATGTTAACCAGGATCCTGTTTCAGTTGCCCTGCTGGCTGAGCCTTGGGGGTAGGGATTCTATTCTCCAAGGCTGCCCAGGAAGGGTGGGTCCCTCAGGCTTGCATTTGGGACACAGTAGCTCAGAGGCCACTGGGCGCACACTCATCACCTCTCTGCTCCTCACGGGGGAGCTGTCATCTTGCTGCCACTTACTAGTAGTCCCCGCATGCCATTGCAGGGGCAACCCGGCAGGCGGTCCCTCCGGCTCCCCCTCCCCGGCGCCCCAACCCCCTCGCTCAGTCCGGCCAGCCCTTGGCGCCGAAACACTGGAGCCTCCAGGGTCGCGGTTCTCGGGTTCCAGCCAGGGGAGCGGGGAGCGCGCTCGCCCACGCCCACGCCCACGCCCCCACACTCGGCCCGCACTCGAGCGCACAACCTGCGCGCGCCCCGCCACAGACGGGCGCACGCACAGCCGGGGCCGGGCACTCTCCTGTTGGCCGCGGCCCCGGTGGTCCGGGAAGCGCAGCTGGTTCCCCGAAGGCGCCGCTGGCCCCCCGCCCCGCTCCGCCCCTCAAACCCGCCGAGCCCGCAGCTCCGTGCGCCACGAAGTTCCGAGGCGCGAGTCCGTGGAGGCAGCGCGCCCGCCGGGCTGGGCTCGGGACGAACGGCCGTGACCGCCGGCCTGGAGCTGGGGCGGCGGACGGACTGAGCGCTACTTTGGTCGCCCCGCGCGGCCCGCACCCCGCGACCCCCAGCTGCCAGAGCGGCCGCGCGCCCTCCTTCCAGGGTCAGTCTGCAGTCTCCGGTGCGCCCGCGCCCTCCCTCCTTGCCAACTCCGGCCCTTCGCCACCGCCACCCACCATGGCCCGGGGCCCCGCTCACACCAGCCCGGGGCCAGGGTCCCAACTGCTGCCGCTGCTGCCCTGGCTTCTGCTGCTGCTTCGGGTCGCGGGTGGCAGCCACACAGCCCCCGCCCGGCCCGCCCCGCCCATGGCCGCCTATGGCCTGGCCGGGGACAAGGACCCCCAGCGGTTCCTGGGGGACAGGGCCGCAGCTCTGGGCCCTGGCGCCCAGGACATGGTCGCTGTCCACATGCTTCGGCTTTATGAGAAATACAGCCAAAGGGGCGCGCGGCCTGGAGGGGGCAACACGGTGCGCAGCTTCAGGCCCAGGCTGGGTAAGTAGAGGGCCCCGAGCCCTGTCCTCTCTCCTTTCCTTGCTGTTCATCCTCTACCCCTGCATCTCCGCATCTCCTCTTCCTTCTATTCACTGCCGCATCCATTCATTGTTTCACTGAAGGTTCACCAAGCGCTTCTGCCAGTCCCTGAGCCGCCTCCATGGGGTCACCAAAGCAGCCCAGAGTGACCCGTCCCGTCCCTGAGGGGCTGTGAGCCTGGAAGCTGTCACACTTGCTGATACAGACCACCCATACACAGGCCTTTAGCACAGGATGGCGACGGGACTGGGCTGGGAAGCTCATGGGTGGGGGATCCATGTCATAGGATGTGTTGGCTCTGCACACCGCGGAGGGCACGGCGGGGGGCATGGCAGGTGGGCAGAGAAGTTCCAGGCCCGGGTCCCAGACAGAGGGTGTGAACCTCGAGCTGGGGCAGTTCGTGGGCTTGGTGGCGGGGGAAGTAGGGTGGACCAAAAAGGGCCTTGGGTGAACAGGCTTGAGGCCTGCCGGGCACTGTCATGAAGTGTTCAGGAGGGGTTTGAGGATGGTCCAGAAGCTCGCACAGATTCTTTCCCCTCCCCGCACCTTGAATGGGCCTGCACAGAGGCCACGTGCACAGCGCCCTGCCCCGCTCAGAGCACCGCCAGCCTTGGGCCCACTGTCTGTCCACCTGGGCGGGGCTGCTCTGCGGTGCCCATGGAGCAGAGAGGTGGGGCAGCCTGGTGCCAGGGGTGGGGAGAAGACCCTGGTTGTCTTGGAGACTACTCATGGCCACAGGATGCCATTCCAGAAAATGTGGGTAGGGCCCTCTGCGGCCCTTTGGGGGAGGCGGCCCTGCGTCAGAAGGAAGACCATCAGGAACAAGCTCAGCATTGGGGCCCGACGTCCTGGGGTCAGATCTGCCACCTGGTCACTGGCTGTGTGACTCAAGGTAGCATCTGTGGCTCCGAGCCACGCCTGGGAAGCTTGGCCTCACATACCCATGTGCTGGGAGCACCTGCCAGAGAGAGGCCCGTTCCCCTACCCTGCACTGAGCAGACTCGGGTGGGTTCCAGGTCCATCCGAACTAACTCCGTCCTCCCTGCTATGTCTGTTCACCACCTGGGGCTATTTCTGCAGCAGCATTATTAAATTAAGCCACTCAGGAGTCATCGAGCATGGATGTGACCTTGAGCAAATCATTAAAGCTCTGTGGACTTGAGTGTACTCATCCACAAGATGGACGTTCACGCCAGTATCTTCCCTGGGGGTGGCAGGAAGAGGAGCTGAGGTGATGTGTGTGAGCCGAGCCAGCCCTGGCCAGGTTAGGCGCTGGTACATGCTGTTCCCCTAGGAGTACAAGCATTTGTGTTCATAGAGGTGTAGACTTGACCTTGCACCCATCGAGTCAGTCCTCAAAGCATTGCCGTTGAGGAAAGCAAGACTGGCAAGGTCATTGCTGGAACAAGCGGTGAGCACCCAGTGAGCCACTCACTTGCTGCAGCCCCGGGTGGAGGTGCAGTTGATCTCTGTTTTCAGAGAACGGGGGGATTACAAGGAACAGTGAGTGAAGCACTGCATGTTAGCCCTGAAAAAGACCAGAGACGGTCCTTCAGATCCAGCCCTCCCGTTTTACAGAGAAGGAAACTGAGGCAGGGGACGGGTTTGTTCACAACAGTGACAATGGTTGGCCCTTCCCATCTGCTAAGCCCATGCTGTCTTCACAGCTATCTCCCTCCCCCAGCTCCATCATCATAAGCCCCGGGTGTGGAAGATGGAGGGCAGAACAGAGGATCCGGGAGGTTATTCTGAAGGAGCCTGGGACTGTCTGACAAATCTAACATTCCCGCCTGGAACCTCTGACCGCCAGCTACTGGCGTGTGCTGTGGGGCGCATCACTTTACCTCTGAGCATCCGTTTCTTGTGCGTACAGCGGGGACGGGAAGGGTCGGTGGGGGAGGTGGGTTTGGTGCCTGGCAGAGAGCGGGCTCAGCAGCTTGGTTTCTCATCCCCTCCCTTGATTCACTTAAGTTGTTTCTTCTGCAGCTACTCTCCAGCCCTCAGAGATGCCTGCTTTCTGACCAGCTGTGAGGAGGTGTGAGCCTGGGCAGGGATCCCTCACTTTACGAATGAGGCAAAAGAGTGGGGCTTCCGCTCTGGAACCAGAATGTCCTGGGCCAGCCTGCTCCCCGGCAGGGCCTCTATAGCTGGGTGGGCGGTGCCCCTTCCTGCACAGCAGGTGCTCGCCCTCAGCCCTTGTTTCCGGGAAATGTGCTCCTCACCTGCCGCCAGGCAGCAAGCTCGGGTGCCCAGGACGGGCTGTGGGCGGCCTGGGGGTCCCGACCCTGTGTCTGTGACTTGGACACGGGGCTGAACTTGCTCATGCCTCAGCCTTTTCATTACTGAAATTCTGCCTTTCTTACAAGTTTTTTTTTAATGATCTGAAACATGTCAAGTGTTTTAAAAAATGCCTGATATTTGTCTCAATAATTTATTAGCTCCTACTATTATTACTCCAGCCACCCTCTCTCCCTTCCACTGCGTATGCTTTGTTCCTTATTAAGGCTCCATCAGTGGAGAGAGCCTCTGAGCCTGACTTTCAGGGTTAAGATTAGACACCCCCACTCCAAATAGCCTGCATTTAAATCTCAGCTCTGCACCCACTTGTATAACCTCTCTCAGCTCGATCTCTTTATCCCCAAAAGGAGTGTAATAATACACGCCTATCTGTCTGCAATGTCAAAAGTCACATTCATTTCAGTTCCCCAAGTCTTTCTCAGCACCCCAGTGGGTGGCAGGTGCTGTAAGCTCAGATGACACCAAGATGCATTTTCGGGCCCTGCCCAGAAACGCTCAGGAGCTGACACCACCGGGGGCTGGGGTGACTTCGGGATCCCCAAGGAACAGGAGGGAAGGGCACTGGGTAGCACCAGGGAAGCCCTGGCAGCAGGTGAGACCCAAGGCAGCGGAAGGGCAGGTGGCACTGGGCGGCTGTGGAGGTGAAGCCGTGGCTGCGTGCCGGCCTGTGAGGACTTCGGTTTGAGGGAGGGAATGAGGTGAGGAGAAGGGGCCAGTGCGCGATAACTGGGCCTTCAACAGCTTGAGAGTCCTAGAGGCAGTGGGGGGGGGGGGTATACAGTGTTACACAGTGATGGGGGGCGGGAGAGGGGTGAAATTAGGAGAGAGGGAGGGAGGGGAAGGAAGAGAAGGGAGGGGGAGAGAGGGAGGGAGGGGAAGGAAGAGAAGGGAGGGGGAGAGAGGGAGGGGAAGGAAGATAAGGGAAGAAGAGAGGGGGATGGGAAGAGGAAGGAAGGAGAGACTCAAGGGGAGGAGAAAGGAAAGAGAAAAAAGAAAGGTCATAAAGGCAATGCTTACTTACTGGGGAAAATCTAGAAATCATAGAAAACCAGTGTAAAGAGAAGAAGTCACCCCTAATCAACACCCAGATAGAACCAAAGGTAATATGTTGGTGGGATGTGTAGTTTGTAGGATCATATGTTCAACATGCAGGTAAAATGTGTGACATTCTCATTTGAAGTTGTCTTTTTTTATTGCTTCTTGTTATTGGGATTCTGTCTTTTTCTTCCTGATTTGTGGAGGTTCTTTATGTATTAAAGACATTAACCCTTCACCTAAAATGGTGACCCTGTGACGCCTGAGAGGGACCGAGGGGGGTGGGGCTCTGGGCACAGTGGCCTGAGGCCTGCCCTGGACGAAGCAGTGGCAGAGGGACGCAGAGTGCAGGACGGCTGTGGACAAGCAGGTGCAAAGCCCAGAGGACTGGGATTGGTGAGACGCTGGAGGGGAGGAGGCCCTGAGCATCCTCAGGCTCCTGTTGGGCGGGGAGAGGACAGGTGGCCTTGCCTCTCACGGTCACGAGGCAGGGATCAGGGCACAGTGCCCTGAGTGCAGCCGAGGCTCCCAAAGCCACAGGGCACCATGCTGCATGCTCCACAGAGGTGACCTTACAACTTTAGGTGGCGGGTACAAATATTCTGTGGTTCGCTGGGGAGGAAACGGAGGCACAGGGACGGTCCATGACTCGCTGAAGGCCCCAGAGCTAGCAGACTAAACCTGACTCTGGGCTGCCTGAAAGGCAGACCCTCCGTTCATCTTAGCTCTCCCTCCTCTGCGGCACCACCGGCCCCTGCGTCCTTCCCCCAGCTCCTGTGGTGCTTGTGTCTTCACAGGGCTCTCCCTCGGGTCACCTTGATGGCTGTTCCGAGGGCAATGGATGACACCACGCATCTCAGGCGGCTCGCGTCCTGCTCCTGTAGGGTAGGGCCCATCGGCTAACTGGGGCAGACAGAGCTACCACAGACCGCACGCCCCATCACCCAGCATGTGGTCGGAGCACTGTCCCTTGGCCTTGTGCTGGTCTCTAGGGACACAGCAGCAAACAAAGCTGGCAAAGCCCCTGCTCTCTGGGAGCGTGTGTTCTGGGGAGAGAAACTCCAAGACATGTACGTCAGGAGGTGGGGAAGGGACATGGAGATAAATGAGGCAGGGAACCACAGAGACGCCTCGCGCTGGGCCAATCCACATGCTGCAGGCTCACAGCCCCCACCTGGTGCTTCCCAAACTTCTCTGCTGGTTAGAACCCCTGAGTTGCAGGTGAAACTACAGATTCCTGCGCCCCATTTTCCAGGCTCTCTGAGTCACCTCCAGGGAGGAAGGCAGTGATCAGGGGTCTGGGAAATGCAGGACTCGGCCATGATACCCAGGCTGCAGTGGTGGGGGAGCCCGTTCCAACGTGCATTAACCATGTGTGTGGAGCAGGCCACACCTCAGGGGGCACGGGGGCCGCCACAACTCTGCGTGTTTGTTCTGAGAAATAGATAAGGCGGGCCTGGGAGGCCACCTGAGCCTTGACTGCAGTCCCGGGCCTCCGCAGACGTGTGTTCTCCTCCTTTCCCCTCTCTCTCTCACATCCCTTAAGAGCAGGTGAGAATTCCCCACTGAATTATGCCTCCTTCCTAGTGTAAACAATGAACCTTAAACTGAAGATTTTCGTTTTGAAAGTAATCCCAGCTGATCCCATGGGTGCACATGTGAGGGCATCCGCGCCCGCCCAGCACCCAGCACACATTCACATTCCGAGCCCTGGAGCTCTGCCCCTCCCCCAGCTTTGCCCAGCAGGCCCACACAGGCAGCAGGACATAAACCAGGGGGCAGCCTGCCTGGCAGCTCTGGTCTGCTGGTCCGCAGCACCCCTGGGAGGCCCCGGGAACCACTGCCCCCTCCCTTTCGAACCCTAGAGAGGACCTGGCCATTCAGGGAGCGCATGCTGCCAGGCCAGGCAGCTTCCTGAGGCTGCAGACCTGGGGGCGTGGCCCTGGGAACGAGGGTAACTTGGTAGACCCAGGAGAGAAGGAAAGAGGGGATGGCAGCCCCAGGATGCAGGGGCCAGAGCATTCTCCAGCTTCAGGTGGGCTGTTTGAGGCATCCCAGTCCCTACCATGGTTTGGGCCTCTGGAGCAACCTGGACGTTGGAAATTTTGTTGGGTGACCTTGTGCATCGGATTTCTTTCTTTGTAAACCAAGCTGAAAAGCCATTAGGCCGCCCGGCCAGAGGTGCTCAGTTGGTTGAGTGTCGTCGTGTGCACAGAAAGGCTGCTGGTTCAGTTCCCAGGCAGGCACATACCTGGGTTGCGGGTTTGGTTCCAGTCAGAGCACATATAGAAGGCCAGGGACCATGTGTCTCTCTTACAGGCACCTCTCTCTCCTTCCTCTCAGCATGTTGTGGGTGAGGATTGGTTTTAAGCCGTTGGGCAGCCAGATGACTGTGTCCCGGGCCCTTTTCCCTCAGCGGGCCCTCAGCACAGGAGAGTCTGAGGCTAGCTACTCCTCCACCTCACTTGGAAGAACGGCTGCATGCAATGTCTGTAAAACAGAGGGCAGAGGACGTACAGGAGGCTGCTCTCAGCAGCGCTGGGACTCAGCCACGCAGTCCCGAACACCTTATCCATTAATGTGCCCGAGGTCATTTGTTCCTTTGTTCATGGAGAGGCACTGGAGTGTGTGTGTGTGTGTGTGTGTGTGTGTGTGTGTGTGTCCTTAGGCGGGGGCTGACAGGGGCTTTAGGGGCCAGTAGCCAGAGCACCTACCCTGTCTGCGGCTACATTTCCTTGTCTGCAGCGGGATATTGGCAGTCCCCAACCTCTGTGACCTTAATTTCTCATCCACTCATTGGGGTAGCAGAGGGCGCCCTCGTCAGTTTAATGTGAGAACTACATGAGGACACCCTAAGTGGGTGTTCCTCTTCCATCCCAGCCCCGCCTCTGCAGGAGAGAACCTAACAGGCTGTGTCTGTCCTTCCCTCGCAGAAGTGGTCAACCAGAGGGCCCTGTATTTCTTCAACCTGACTTCCATGCAGGACTCGGAAATGATCCTCACGGCCACGTTCCACTTCTACTCGGAGCCGCGGCGGCCCCGGGCTCACGAGGTGCCCTGCAAGCAGCGGGCCAAGAATGCGTCCTGCCGCCTGCTGCCCCCAGGCCCGCCCGCCCGCCGCCACCTGCTCTTCCGCAGCCTCTCGCAGAACATGGCCACGCAGGGGCTGCTCCGGGGGGCCGTTGCCCTGGCGCCCCCGCCACAGGGCCTGTGGCAGGCCAGGGACATCTCCCCCATAGTCAAGGCGGCCCGCCGGGATGGCGAATTGCTTCTCTCTGCCGAGCTGGATTCGGGGGAGAAGGACCCTGGGGTGCCCAGCCCCAGCGCCCATGCACCCTACATTCTCATCTATGCCAATGACCTGGCCATCTCGGAGCCCAACAGTGTGGCCGTGACACTGCAGAGATACGACCCCTTCCCTGCTGGAGACCCGGAGCCCGGCGCAGCCCCCAACAGCTCCACAGACCCCCGCGTCCGCCGGGCCACGCAGCCCACCGGGCCCTTCCATGACAACGAGCTGCCAGGGCTGGACGAGAAGCCAGCGCAGGCGCCCCACGCCCAGCACGGCCACAAGCACGCACTGTGGCCCAGCCCCTTCCGGACTCTGAAGCCCCGGCCAGGGCGCAAGGACCGCAGGAGGAAGGGCCCGGACGCGTTCCCCGCCTCCTCGCAGGTGCTGCACTTCGATGAGAAGACGATGCAGAAAGCCCGCAGGAAGCAGTGGGACGAGCCGAGGGTCTGCTCCCGGAGGTACCTGAAGGTAGACTTTGCGGACATTGGCTGGAACGAATGGATCATCTCTCCCAAGTCCTTCGACGCCTACTACTGCGCAGGAGTGTGCGAGTTCCCCATGCCCAAGGTAGGCATCTGCCTGACTGTGACTCTCAGCTGTACCCGGCTAGCGAGTCCCTCTGCCTTGTGCTGCTTCCTGTCTCTAAAACAGGCATCAAAACACCTCCCATCTACTGGGGCCTGAGGAGAGGGTCCCCATGGGGTCGCCTGTTGGTGGGTCCCCAGATGGATGTGGTGGGGCTGTGCTTTTGAAAATGATGACTTGGTTGAACTAAATTTTAAATCAGAGCGTCTCTGCCTTTGCCAAGGGGAGACTCCATCCGCAGGTCCATTCCCACAGCAGCCATCCGCAGAGGGTGCTGCCCGTAGGCAGGACAGGTCGTCAGAGCTCCCTCCTCTCCGCAGCATCCGCGTCTGCGACCAGCACAGCTGGTTTCAGTGACCCCAGTGAGGACTCCGCCTCCCTTCCTCCCATGCAGGGCAGAGACCCACAGCACACCCCGCCCTCACGGTGCAGGAGTGTGCAGACACAGCACACGCCGTGGGCTGCCTGGTCCCCGCGCTGGAAATGTTTGCAGCCTCAGCTTCCCCCCAGGCTGTTAGGAGGGCTGTGGCTCTGTCCGCCCGCCTCCCACCGCCTGAGCCGTGTGGCTGGTCGCCAGCTGATGCCTATCTTCGGCTCGCAGCGCACACTCCCCTTCTCTTAGCTCCTCTGCTGAGTTCCGGGTCATGCCTTCCCGTCCAGGAAAGGAAGTCAGTGCATAAATCCAATTGGAACCTCCAGAAGTCAGCCGGCTGGGAAACCCCAGAGCTGGTGCGGGCGCATTCCCCTGCTTGGGCATTGGGGGGCTTCTCCTCAAAGCCCTGCGTGCCCCAGAGAAAGGGAGGGAGGTGCCCTCAGGACGGGTGTACAGGAAGGTCGGACAGAGTCAGGGCTCTCGGGCTCCAGCTGGCTGGCCCTGCACGCACCCTGTCACCTGGCTGGCTGTCTTCCCACCTTCCCTGACACCTGCCTGCATCCCACAAATCACAAGTCCCTCCCTCCCCCTCCTCCGCCCTGCTTCCCACCAGCGGGCTGTGTCTTCGGCACAGTGGCATAAAGCTCCGGGCCAGCTGAATCCTGCTCCCCAGGTCAGAGGTGCTTTGGAGCAGCGTTCTGGGTTTCTGCGTGCCGAGCCTCCTGGGTGTGCGAGGCTGCCTGCGGGGAGGAGCCTGCGCGGCCGTGAGCAGGGTTCCACGCCTGGCTGTCTTCCTGAGGCGTCTTGGTCAAGTTTCTTAGCCACTTTAAGTTTCTTCACCAGTGAAATGTAGGTAATAGCCACCCCCTGAGACTGGTACGATGGCAAAATGGGGTGATGCAGGTGACGCAGCACTGACACCCCGTCCGCCTTCCCAGGAAGCGTCGTGTCCAGGCCGCCGCGTGCACACCTGTGCGCCCAGGGCGCCGTGGCCCAAGCGTGCAGGACTCTTGGGCCTGGAAACCGGGGCCGCTGTGGCCAGGCTGAACCCGCTGGGCGTCCCCCTCTGAGGGCGCCTGCCCGCTTCCAGGTGCTCCTCGGGGATGGGTGACGAGCAGGTGCCCCCAAGCGGCCAGTGCCAGGTCGGCGCTGTGACCGCTCTGAGAGGCCGGAGGGGCAGGAAGGCCTGAGGCTCTTGCAAACCTCCCAGGGACTCCGTCCATCCGGGGCTGACTTCGGAGGAAAGGGGACCAGCCCTGGAATGGCACCTTTTCCTCTAGGTCGATGCCTTTTCCCAGGGCTGAGGGAAGGCCCTGCAGACGGCTCAGTGGGTGGGTGAGGGCAGAGCGCTGCGGTAACCATGCTCCTTTCCCACTGCAGGTCGTCCGCCCGTCCAATCACGCCACCATCCAGAGCATCGTCAGGGCCGTGGGCATCGTCCCAGGCATCCCGGAGCCCTGCTGCGTTCCCGACAAGATGAGCCCCCTTGGGGTCCTCTTCCTGGATGAGAACCGGAATGTGGTTCTGAAGGTGTACCCCAACATGTCTGTGGAGACCTGTGCCTGCCGGTAAGACCGGTTGCTCCAGGGACGGAACCCCCCCCCCCCCCCCCCCGGTGCCCTCGGGGGAGCGGCCTCCGAGCCCTGGAGTGGGAGCTTGACTGGAGGTGCAGCTGCAGAGGCAGGGCCGGCACAGGCAGCCTGCGCCCCAGGAGGGTCTGTCCCCAGGGCATCGTTCCGGGCTTTTATTGCCAGTGACTGAGCCCCTAAAGGAACCCGAGAGTCAGCCCAGCCTGAAGGCGGGCCGCCGCCCATCCCTGGCCCTGAGGCCTGCGAGCCGAACCCGTCCACACCACGGGCTGCTGGGCATCACCCCCGGCCTTCAGAGGAGACTGCGCACCTGGGGCCTCGCTCCTCTCAGTGGAAACAGCCTCATTGAACAATCACTTTGGCCACATATTAATCCTGGAAAGCGGGCCCCAGCAATAGTAAAAACGGATGTTTCTTTCCCCAGATTCCACTGCAAAAGCTTTTACAATCTGCACATGTAATCAATTTCCATTTCTTTTTCTTAATATATATTTTATTTTAAACAAAAAAGGGAGTTGTAACCATTCCGCACGGGTGATCGTGCTGGTTAAGTGTGCATTGTTTAAACATGCTTATTGAAGTAACACGCAGCAATGTCTTGGAATACTAAAAAATAATCAAGATGTTTATATTTTTATAAATTATACTTTCTCTACTGTAGAGTGTGTGTGTTATGTGTTTTATGGAAAGCTAATAAATTAAAGGTACAGTGGTATCTTGAAAACTGAATGTTAGCCGTTCCAAAACACTGACGGATCCCGCCTGGGAGCACTCCAGCTGCATGGCTGCTGGGATCACCTTCCTTAAGGTCAGCTGAGCCCCCGTAGGCCATCTCCGCCCCAAACTCCGGAACCAGCTGCTCCTGTGCCCTCGAGTCCTCCCCACCCTCTGGTCCAGGCAGCAGCGGCCCAGGCGGCCCAGCAGCCTCACGGAGCTTCTGCGCACTCCGCCTCAGAGGGACACTGAGTGGTCGGGAGGGTCTGAGACATCACGCGGAACCTCTGCGGTCGCCCGGTCCTGGCACTGGGGGGAGACTCGGGCGCGCAGTCTGGAGTGGCTCCTGCGGTGCCCGCGCTCCTGGGCCTGGAGGGCTGCTCCCGGGCGTGGGGCAGAACGGCCACCCGTGTCCTCATCAGCAACCCATCCCAGAGCAGGGAGGCGGGAGTCCTGAGGCCCTGGGCAGAGCCCCCAGCGCTGCTCACACCTCTGAGACGCTCCAATGGCCCTGCGACACGTGTGCACACAGCTGCCGGGCACAGGGCGCTGCCTCTGGGCAGAGACCGGGGAATGAGGGAGTGCGTCCCGTTCCTGCAGGCGTGTTCGGGGACTGAACCACTCGCTGTGAACTGCTGGGTGGCTCACATGGTCGGCTGGCTTAGCACTGGGTGTGCCACGTCTAAGCCTTTTGGGACGATGACAGGACGTAAGTTAATAGGAAAGCAAGTACAAAGCATCAGGCCTGATCAGGCTCCCCATGCCTCCCTTCACGGTGTCAGATTCCTTATTTTGTCTTCCCCCTTCAATTTTCTCTCATCAAATTGCTCCCTTTCCATTTCTTGCTGGAGATGGGGTGACCTATACTAGTTCTTTCTGTCATTTTCAGTTTCTGGGAGATCTTCCGAGTCACCCTGAATGCCTAGCGCTCCTCTGCTTCGTTTCTGGATTCGGGGGTGGAGGGAGCAGGCTGGGAGGGCACCCTGGGTGCTGCCATGGGCAGGGGATGGGCGGGACTCGGTGGTGACGACTTGGGTGTGTGGTGGGAGGAGCTGTGCCCTGTGAGCAGAAGGAGAAGCCTCCGGCACCTTGCAGCCGCTTCCCAATCGGTGCCTCGGAAGCACAGGCTCAGGCTGGGGGAGGGTGCCCACGGGCCTTCCCAAGCCGGGCAGTGTCAGCTTCGACACCAAGGCTGCTCGGTCCAAGGCCACGTGCTGGCGCTGCCCACGCCTCCTGGCCAGTGGCCGCACTGCCAGCCTGTTGGGCTGTCCCAGCGGCACTGAATGACCTCACAGGAAGGCAAGGTTTAAAAGGAAACGTGCGTATGAAACAACTCTTTTCCCTTAAAACCAAAGTATCAACATCACACAAGAGGCTCCGGACAGAGCCCAGTGCGTGGGTCCCTGCGGTCGTGGGTCTGGAGGCAGGAGTGGGTGGCTGCCACCGGGCCTGCTCCTGAGCGACATCCTCTGGAAGGGTGAGTCCATGTGACAAATACAACTGTGCAGCTGAGCGCTGGCAGTGTAAGGCTGGGAGAAGATGGTGGAAGACGATCCAGCCATTTCCCTGAACAAGTGGGGAAACCGCATCCAGTTACCACCAGGTGCCTTGCCTGAGGTGTCCCAATAGGCGCCTCTGTATGCCTAATCCACTCACAGCATGCCTTCAGCGCTGTCGCCTGTCACAGTGCTTCCAGCCAGGATGGAGGCAGAGCGATGCGGGGACGGGGGTGTGGGGGGGAGAGTAGTAGAGGCGGGGAGTCAGCAGAGGTCTGGGTGGGGTGGGAGGGCGTGAGGGGCTCACAGGGAGAGGAATGGAGGGGGGCCCACCAGGATGGAAGGGCTGGACTCATTGGTGGCGGAAAGGCATTGCAGATCCCACTTGAGCAAATGCGTGTGGTGGCACCCGTGCCAGGAGAACTGGCGGGGTGGGGGGACCGGAAGGGCAGAACCGGCGCTGACTGTAAATTGTGCACGTAAACACGACGTTTCAGCGCGAGGCTCTTCCCTTACCAAGGCTGGAAGCATAAGCCCCCCTGACACACCCACTTCACTTCTGAGATCCCCCTCCCTTCCCTCTCCTGCCTGAGGGGCGATGCTCGGCCCAGCTCGGGCCACTCTCCTTCTCAGGTGGAGTTCGGTCCCGCCCCGTCTCTCCCAGCAGCCCGGGCGGGGTGGGGGGTGAGCAGAGGAGTAGGCTGGTCATCATTCATTCACTGCTCTAGCACCTACCAAATGCCAAGTCCCATGCTGGGCAGCATCTGCTACTTCACCTCCTGCGGCTCCTGCGGACTTCCTCTATCAAACCAACCTGCGACTCTGGCGCCTCAGTCCCTGGAGGGCTCGGCCAGGTCGCCGGGCCCTGTTTCTGACTCAGGCCAAGACTTGCCCTGCTGACCAGCTCCCTGCTGCTGGCCCAGGGACCACACTGTAAGAGCCACTGTTCTTATAAGTGTGCTCACCACCGGCACAGTCCTCAGACGGGGAGACCACACTTTTCAAATGCCAAGAGGATCGCAGGGAGGCGAGGCTCAGCTGCGAAGCGGCCACCCCCTGCTCTGCCTGCTCATGCTTCCTTCTTGCAGCTTCTGTTCCCCTGAGCGGTGTGTGGGTGAGTGTGGGGCTTGAGAAGCTCACAGAGGGACTGGCGTTGCCATGCCTCCCGGGACAGCAGGAGTTCCTAACCCCCTGGAGGCAGCTGCTTCCTGGAAACCAGGCCGATGGCCCCGCCCCCAGGAATGAAGGTTGAGCTCCGTGTCTGCTGAAGGGATGGGCCTCAGCAATCATTGAAATGAGTGGGTGAGTCCACCTGCCCTTTTACTCATTAAATTTATGTCTCCCGTAGCGATTGCACAGGATGGCCCTCATTCTGCCACTCACAAGTCCTGGGAGAGAGGCTGTTACAAAGGCTTTGGTTAAAGTCACCTCAGCACAGGAATGCTTACCATCTGGGCATCGAGTGCAGCTAGGACAAGGCTGAGCTGGCAGCCACCATCCTCAGCCTGGCCAACACGCCCGGAGCACCCGGAGCGTTCAAGGACGTACACAGCGATGAGCACGGAGGCCTGCCCGAAGGAGCCTCAGCCCACTGTGAATTCAGGGCCTCCGTGGCAAAACTAATTGCCAGAGGGATGTGCCACCCAAGCCAACAGCAGGCAGCATTCCCGGGGCCCTTCATAGTGGTTGTCAGACAAACCCGTAAGTGCCGTTGCTCAGAATACACAGGCTGCTTGGCGGAGGGCGGTGCAGAGCAGAAACCGGAGGCCAGGCGGGACTGGCCCAGGTGCAGGACGGTGGGGAGGAGAGCACAAAGCACGAGGCATCCCTACCTGAGGCACAGCCAAAGCAGGGGCTCTGCAGAGGGGAGGACCGAGCCGCCCCAGGGCAATAGGAGCAGTGACGGAAACATCCGACTGCACTGACCAGAGCAGTAAGGAGTGCCTCCCCTGTGCCAGGCTCTGTGCCCCTGAGGGAGGCCAGGGCCTCTGGGGACATCTGTGCCCTCCCTGGACACAGCGTGCCACCAAAACAACTCCCGAGCACAGGCCTGGCCCGCCGCGGTGAGAGATGCCGCTGCTGTACCGTCTGGAAGGCTCATGTCCAGGCACTGGTGTGGCTCATCAAACGGGAAAATTAGTCCAGCTCAGCTGGCCATGCACATTAGCATGTTTGTTTATCAAGTTACTAAAGACTCGGAAGTACTCCTGGTGGGGTTGGTAAGACAGGCGCTCTCAGCTCTGCAAAGGAGTTATTATTAAAAGAGCATTTCTGGACAGTGACGTTGCAATGTTTACCAGTATACTTTCATGTACATATTCCACTGCTGATGAGCTGTCAAGAAAATAATATTAAATATAGACTATAACAATGTGCTTCGCAACATTATCTTAATAGATAATCCAATCGCCCTGTAGTTGGCGATGTTAAATACATTCGGATATAACCAAATGGTTGGATATTGTTAAGTCATTAAAAATGTAGTATATGAAAAATGTTTCATGGCAAGGGGAGATGCTTATATAATCCTTTAGTGGTATCTCCTTCTGGTGACCGGATCTAGGCCCCTCTGAAGAGTCATCCCAAAGTGACTCTCATTCCTTGCTGCCAGTGACATCCCCCTTGTCTAAGCCAGTCAAGGCATTGCCTTGCCCTGGCCACAGGAATTGGCTGGGGTGTGGGCCGATGACCCAATGAGGGACAAGGAGACACCTGAGACTGAGACTTCCTGGAAGAGAGGCTTTCGCTCCACCCCCACTGGGTAGACCCGCTGAGCCTTCTTTCCAAGACACACAGGGAGCGCGAAGACCGTGGTGAAAGTCCACGAGTGGAGAGAACATCCTTGGAGCTCTGCCTGTGCCCGGGCCAGGATCCTAAAGCCAAGCCTTCACGGACTTGTCAGCTGTCATTAGTTAGCCACCATCGTTTTCTTAAGCCTGTTAGCACTCTCCTTTTCTGCAACCTGCAACAAAAGAAACTATATGGCACACTTCCACTTTTTAAAATTGTGTCAAAATACTAGTACACACAACATAAAAGTCACCATTTAAGTGTGCGGTTCAGTAGCATTTAGTACATGCTCGTTGCTATGTAACCATCACCGCCATCCGTCTCTAGAACTAGAATTCTGTACCCATCTACATTAATAAAAGAGAAAGAAGCAAATTGACCATACCTTCATGACACCCACCAGCCAATCAGGAGTGAGTATGCAAATTAACCCAACAAAGGTGGCGGGTTAATTTGCATACACAGGCACTGAGCGAAAACTGAAGATTGAGGACTGAAGATTGAAGACTGAAGGCTCCGCTGTGGTCGGAGCCAAGATTGAAGGCTGAAGTCTTGGCTCCACTGCGGCCCGGGTTCAGGTTGCCGGAGGAAAAACGGTGCTGGCAGCCAGGGGAAGGAAGGCCTATTGCATGAATCTTCATGCAACAGGCCTCTAGTTAATCAGTAATGCCCCATTCCTCCTTCCCCTAAGCCCCTGGCAACCACAATTGTATGCATTGGACTATTCTAGAATCTCATATAAGTACACTATTTGTCCTTTTGTGACTGGCTTATTTCATTCAACATGTCTTGAAGGTTCATCCATGTTGTGGCATGTGTCAGAATTTCTTTGTTAATGCTGAATTATGTTCCATTGCACATGTATAGTGCACAAAGGAGGACATCACAGAGACCTGGGCAGGCACCTTGGCCAGCCAGGCATCCCAGCAGCTGTGCACAGACAGCTGTGAGATGTCGGCCTATCACCAACAGCAAAGCCAGGTGTCATGGAGAAGCAACAGCAGGCAGCACCTGCTGGAACCCCTTTCTCTCCCTTCCCCCTACCCACTACCCCCCCACACACACCTTCCAGCTTTAAGAAGCTGGGCTGACACCATCTCACCTCTGCCTCTTTGGTGAGTAAACCTACATGCACTTAGACAAATTAGGAAGGAGATGCCCTGAGAGGGGACAAACTAGACTTCCGGATAGCAGGGACCAGAAGGCTGCACACTTTCATTTGAAAACAACGTAGGAGATGTGGACATATTGATATTCTGGGTTTGAGGGGCAGAAAATTCCAGAAATTCGAAGGCACGCTGCCCCGCACCATGCTGGGCACCACACACCACAGTGCACGGGACCAGTGACTCCGAGCCTTGCTCCTGGAGCCTCCACGGTGGGTGTGGTGACTCCACACGTAAGCAAGTCCCCCATCCTCTACCTGAGATCCCCACTCTCCAAACCATCAGCAAACCTGCAGTTTCTTCTAACCCCTTTCATGGCAAAACCCAACCCCAATGGGTATGTGTTTCTATTGCTTCACTGCAGAAACATCAACACGCTTGACTGTAGGTGACTGTCCCCAACACCACTGGGGATGGCACAGTATGCTTGCCCTACCACATCCCCCAACCGGAGCTCTCTGAATCGGAAAACACTCCAGGCCCAAGGGCTTCAGATAGGAGACTGTAGCTGTATGTTTCTCAAACCTTAGCGGTGGGCAGGACTGCACGATGAGGTTGTAGTCTACTTCCTTCTTCATAGTGTTTTGCATTCCCCACATTACCTGCACTGTGTACTACCGATACAATCAGAAAAGAAATCTGTAGGTGTTTCAAAAAGCATCAGGCCCCTTGAGCTTCCCCAAGCGCATTTGGGCCACCCCATGCAGGCCCTGGCTCCTCCTGCAGCTGGAGAGATTTCTGGGCTGCTGCAGGGACAGAAGCACGGCGTGGGGCTGTGGGGGCTGTGGGGGGTGTGGGGGACCTGCCGGCTCCTCCAGCCCACCGCACTCCCAGGCCTGCTGCCCTTTCCTCAGTGCAGGAGTTAGTTCTTGCCTTGAGCTGGCCCAGTGCCCAGGAGGCTTCCTGCCCTTTTCCAAGCAGCAGTCCTGAAGTGACACCCTCCCCTGGCCGGGCCCCAAAGGATAGGGACAGCAAACGCTACCCATGCCGGCTACTCAGGCTCCTGGTGTTGCCCTGTACTGGACCTCTGACCTCAACCTGCCACAGCCCCTCCTCCATCTCCGGAGGCTGCTCAGCTCCCGCCACCCTCCCAGGAGCACCCCGCCACTATGGAAACACCGCGTGCCAATGCTCCTCGGGGTACACCCCTGAGGATTTTTAACGAGGCTCATTCTTTGCGTTGTTCAAACCCACACCTGATGGAAATGGACAGAGTTTAAGTGTGGGCATGATGCTCTTCAAACAGTGCAGACCCTGGGGCCTGGCAGGAGGCTGTGGGCTGTGGCTGCCCAGCTTCCGCAGGCAGGGCCCACCCCGGCGGTGCACCAGCTCAGAGCTCCACTCTGCCGCGTGTCTCCCAGGCCGCATGGTTCAGTCCTCCGGGCTGAGGAATGTGGTCCAGGCACCACCCTCTGACATGAGCAAAGACCCACACACAAGGCCAGTGACAGAGCTTTTTGGGGTCCCTGGTGGCCAGCCTTGGGGAGCAGGCTGGGAGGCACAGGGCTTTCTCCTCAGCTCCCAGCAAAGTCAGACCTGGGCGAAGCGACAGGCAGAAAGCAGCCCTGTCACGGACCAGGGTGTGCAGGGCCGGCGTGGGCTCCAGCACGTGTGCATCCACATCCGGCGACTCTCCTCTTGACCGGACGCTGAGAACATGGAGCACTTGCTCCGGGTCCTGCTGTGGGAACGAGGGAGGAGCTGGGTTGGAATCCTCGTCTCGCCTGACGCCAACGTCTCCTCGCCTCACCGAACCATGTGCCACCTCCTCGCGTGGTCTCTTAATGCCCAGGAACCAGGTGACAGATGAGCCCCGAGGCGTGAAGTGCGTGAGCCACCTGCAGGTCCTGGAGGGGCGCAGCCAGCACCCGCTCAGCCGAGGTCTGCAGCGGCTCGGGGCTGTGCTGCTTCTCTGTTTGGAGGACTTCTTGGTCGTGTTGTTTCCTGCATCCCTTGTTCCTGTGGCCCAGGAGACGGAGCCCATGTCGCCCTGCCTTGAGATTCCCCTGAACAGAACTGGCAAGGAAACGAGAAAGATCCTAATTAGGGGCGATGACCCCGGAGCAATCCGGGTTCTTTGCAGCGGACCGTGCTCTTCCCACAGCCCTGTGTGCTTGTCAGATGTTTACAGAGCCTTCATTAGCTTCGCGCTGCGCAGATAAGAGGTGGGAGCCGGCAACGGGGCCAGATAAGAAGCGGAGGACTCGGGGCGGCGGGGAGCCTGGGAACGGGCCGGGCGCTGGGCGCAGAGTGGTCGGCAGGACGATGCGGGCCTGCTCTTCCCGGGCTCCTGCCCACACCCGCTAACACGAGGAGGCCAGCGGCCGTCTCCCGTCCCGGGACCCCCGTGCTGTCTCAAGATGTGCCTCGGGGCGCTGTGGGTGGCCCTGCCAGTGCTCTCCCTGCTGGCCTGCTCTGGGCAGGGGAAGCCTCTGGAGACCCGGGCCCGGGCGGCGGCCAGGGGAGATGCCCGACTGCCAGCGGCCGCGGGAGGCGAGCAGGCGGGAGGCGCCTTCGACCTGCGGCTGTTCCTGGAGAACATGAAGATGGATTTCCTGCGCAGCCTCAACCTGAGCGGGGTCCCGGCCCCGGACAGAACCCGAGCAGAGCCGCCGCAGTACATGATCGACCTGTACCACAGATACACCGCCGATAAGTCGTCCACCCCTGCGTCCAACATCGTGCGCAGCTTCAGCGTGGAAGGTAGAGTCCGCCCCCCAGGGCGCTGCGGGTCAGGGACGGGGGACATAGTGTCCACAGCTGCACTGCCCGCTATGGTGGCCACTGGCCACAGGAGGCTCTTTAAGTTCCCATTTAAATTCATTAGAATGAAATCAAATGGGTAACTTAGTTTTTAGTTTCACTGGTTTCCATTCAAGTGCCTGGCAGTGGAGTGTGGCTAACGGCTTCCCTGCAGGACCGGCAGCTGGCCCGCAGGGCGTGCCCCGGGCAGCTCTGCCTGGGGGAGCCCCCCTGGGCCTGGGCTCCTGCCCTCGCCCTCCCCTCCCTTTCCCCCCTTCCCACTGAGAAACAGACTGCACATTGAGCCTCCAGCCACTGGCATATTTTTAAACTTTGAGAGAACATCTCTCTCATGAAAAGGTGTAGAAAATTCATATAAACGCCTCTGAGAGATTAACACTGGAGGACTACTTAATTATTTTCTAAATATATAAGAACGGCCCTGATTTAGGAGGACTGGAAGAGGACAGACGTCGACTCAGGGCGTATGTCACTAATTCTCACAGTGCAGGCGAAATGACTGAGCAGGGGGCAAGGCTGGCAGGTGCTGAGGGAGCCTGCCCCGCTCTATTGGTCAGCAGCGGCACTGTGACCCAGGCCCCCGCGTGGCTGCGGGTCTCCTGCTGCGGCATTCTCCCTCTGAACAGCCTGCGTGGCGCGGGCCTCTCTTCTCCGCCCTGGGCTGGGGCCCCGGAGGCTCCTGCAGGCCTTGCTCATGCCACAGCCGCCAGGCCCGCTGGAGAACGCTGTGCTCACAATGCATGTCCAGCAGTGTCTGATTTCCTGATTGCCCAAAAGGAAAATCTAGATTTTATGGGAACTTGATTGGTTTTTAAAACACTGGCTTTATTCTGTTACTGCAATCTGCCAGCATCTCACCAGGCCCCCAGGGTATGTCTGTGTCCTGTTTTAGGGCTTCTTTGGCTGGACCTAGGCATTGAATCCCACAGTCTGGGAGTCCAGCGCTTAGAGTCATCTTAGGGGCACCTCGCCCCACCCTCAGCAAATCCATGCCCTGCAAACAAGCACTCTGACCGGCCACAGCTCTGCCGTTGGCCAGCACTCCTGTAGAGGCCACGCATGCTGCCCTTCACAGACTTCACAGGCAGGGAGGGAGGGCATTTGCTTCGAGACGTCTGACCACAGCCATTATCAAGGCATGCCAGCAGGAGCACACGAGGCCCCTAGCGCGCTGCTCACAGACCCTCATTACTCGATATGCCAAAGCACCTCAGGAGTTCTGCCGGGGCTCGAACAGCTGTGAGGGGACCACAGAGAACTGTGCAAAAGGCCAAGTGCTTGCGGGCAGGGCATGCACCGGTGGGGCGGAGGGCCTGGGGAGGACACAGAAATATTGACTGGGCACCTAGTATGAGCCAGGACAGTGTTGGCCAAGTTACATGCACCATCGTTTAAAATCATACACTCAGGATCAGCTCTCAGAAGAGGACAGTTTCATTGCTGTTGTATTTGGCTCTTTTTTTTTTAAGTGAGGATCTTTGCGGAACGTGAGCACGTTGGATGTTAAACACCCTAAAACCACTCCCACTCCCACGCCTGTAAAAGTGAAATAACAATAGATCCTCGTGAATAGTCAAGTGAGATATATATGCCAAGTCCCCACTGCAATGTGGGGTGCCTGGTAGAACCTGGGCCTGTTCACTCCATTGCCAGCATCTCCTGCATCTGCTTTTCTTTGCAGATTCTAAGTGTACCTTTCAGACGCCTCTTCTACATCGAGGGCTTAAGTGAAACCAAATAGAGATTTGACAATGTCATCCCAGGTGCCTTTCATCCACGCCGTGAGCCTCAGCTTGGTGTCCTGAGCCAGCCCTCCCAGCAGATGCCCATCATTGTGTATTTGTATTTCAGATGCCGTCTCTGTATCTGCCACAGAAGACTTCCCCTTCCAGAAACACATCTTGCTTTTCAACATCTCCATCCCTAGGCATGAGCAGATCACCAGGGCAGAACTCCGGCTCTACAGCTCCTGCCAAGGCCACGAGACCCCCTCTCATGAGCTGAAGGGAAACATAGCCATTTATGATGTTCTGGGTGGAGCAGACACAGGGGACGCTGCGGGAGCCAAGGCCTTCCTGCTGTCCCAGGACATCCGGGGCGAGGGCTGGGCGACCTTTGAGATCTCCAGGGCTGTAAAGCGGTGGGTCAGGGCCGACTCCACCAAGAGCAAAAACAAACTGGAAGTGACCATGCAGAGTCACAGAAAAGGCTGCCACAAGCTGGATATCAGTGTCCCCCCCAGCTCCAGGAACCTGCCCTTCTTCGTTGTCTTCTCCAATGACCGCAGCAATGGGACCAAGGAGACCCGGCTGGAGCTCAGGGAGATGATCGGCCACGAGCAGGAGAGTGTGCTGAAGAAGTTGTCCACCCACGGCCCAGAGGCGGGTGGGAACAAGGGCGAGGAGGACGTGGAAAGCCACATAGCCACGGGGTCATCCTTAGCCAGACGGAAGAGGAGCGCTGGGGCCAACAACCACTGTCAGAAGACCTCCCTGCGAGTGAACTTCGAGGACATCGGCTGGGACAGCTGGATCATCGCGCCCAAGGAGTACGATGCCTTCGAGTGTAAAGGAGGCTGCTTCTTCCCCCTGGCCGACGACGTGACCCCGACAAAACACGCCATCGTGCAGACCCTGGTGCATCTCAAGTTCCCCATGAAGGTGGGCAAGGCCTGCTGTGTGCCCACCAAACTGAGCCCCATCTCTATCCTCTATAAGGATGACATGGGGGTCCCCACCCTCAAGTACCACTATGAAGGGATGAGTGTGGCAGAGTGTGGGTGCAGGTAGTGCCGCCTGCGGGTGGGGGAGGCCAGGTTGGCGGGGCGTAAGGAGAGGTCCTGCGACAGGGACGAGGTCCATTTGCATGCCAGCCTGGAGAAGGAAAGGGAACTGTCACATCCTCGAGGTAGAGTCTGCTCTCCCTCTCAAGGCCACCCCACGCATTCCGCTGGGTGTAACGGCGGGGGGGGGGGGGGGGCGATGGCAGGGGAGGTAAGGCCTGGAGAGAACAGGGCCGCCCAGAAGGGTTGTTGGGGTGGAAAGGGAGATGACAAAAGGGGAACAAGAAAAAAAAAAATAATCCAGAGTTAGCAGAACACTGAGCAAGGTGAGCCCGAGGCAGCTAGACAGGTAGGTGATGTGTAGAGATTTACAGAAATGAAGGCGTGAAAGGGACTGAGGCTTATTCCAATAACCTTGGGGAGTGTGAGGGAAAGAAATGGACCAAGTGCTTACACCAGTCATTTCACATCCCCACAACCCCGTGAGACAGTGTTATGACCCCTAATTTATATACGCGGAACCCCAAACTCAGACAGGTCAAGGGGCACCCATCAGTCATCTGACTCCACCTCACAGGTTTCCATAGGGCGATCTATTGCCCATGTCTAGGACCTTCCCAAGTGCCCATCACAGTGTGGCAGCTCACCTTGTAGCTAAAGATCAGTTAGATGCTGGGAGGTGGGGAGCACGGGGCACTGGTTTGCCGGTTACGTTCAGGGCACGTTCCGGCTGCTCAGTGCCTGTGCTGACGCAGTGGCCAGTGCTTTTTAACATCACCCCAGAGTCACTGGGAAGGTGCCCCTAAACCAACTGCAGGGGAGAGAGCGGGGCAGCGCACTCGGCCGCTGGCACGGTGCTCGTATGGCCAACCGTTCACACGGGCCACTTGCTGCCCATGCATTCAGGCCGTGTGGTGGTTTGGGAGGGCAGACACAGTTGCCCTGATGGCCAGGGCCTGTGGCCTGCATCTCTGCAGTCCCTCACTCGGCATAACCAGCTCCCCAGCACAGGCTGTGCTGCATCTTGGCGTCCAGAGCCGCGATCTAGGCCGTGGTCTGGGCGTGGGCCGGGCCAGCCCTCACTGACCCAGGAGGACACGGTCTCTGTTCTCTGTATTTCCTCCTCCTCTGACTCGAGGCTCACATGGAATGGGAGGGGGTGAGGAAGAGTCTGGAAGTGGTGAAGATCCCGCTCCATGGCCCTTCTGACCACTGGCCAGGGCCAAGCCCAGCAGAGGCCTAGAGAGACCTGGGCTGTGCCCACTGGTGGAAGCTCCGGTATGTTACCAAAACAAAAGGTTTGTGCTGAATGTTTACATGGAGCCAATGAACAGCTTTAACATAAAATTGCAATGAAACGTCATTGTTTGATCACTAGAGTTTTAGAAAACACGAATTCCTGGTACGACAGTGTGCTCAGTCATAAAGATGGGTGGGTGTCTTCCTGTCCCAGCGGCGTGTTTCCACGCCTGCATCAGAGTTTTACTTGGAAATAAAGTCTAACGTCTACTCTGTGGCCTTTTGTGGATGTGAGACCTGGGCCCGGTGGTCCCTCAGCCCCACACCCTGCCCACCCCTCCCTACAGGCCCTTCTTTCAGTGGGTGGGCGAAGGGAAGGGGGTGGAGAACGCTGCTGTGGGGGCGGGGACTCAGTGGACAGTAGCCCTGCCCCCTGCGGGGGTGGACATGTCTGTGTAAGGGCATGTATGTGGCTATGCGGGCGTGGGCGTGGGCATGAATGCAGATATTTGTAAGTGACCAAGGATAATCAGCCGCCGTGCCATCCTCACCCTCCGCACGTGTCGGGGGAGAGGACTCGCTCTTGCTCAGACACACATCTGGCCCGGCGTCACCTTCGCAGGGCGCGCTGGGCCGCACAGTTCCAGCATCCGCTCCACTATGTCCCTGCTCAGCTGCCCAGCGCCAGCCACATGCCCTCCAGAATCACCCTGTTCTTGGCCTTCGGGTGACGCTCCGAGCCGCCCCACCCCCACTCCACAGCCCAAGTCCACCTGCTGGGGCCCTGCTCTGGTGTCTCCCTTGGCCCCTTTCCTGAGCCTCGGGGGCTGCTCTCCCTGGCTCCGAGGAACACCAGTGCCTCTGTCACCATTGTCACCGGCCTGGGATGGAGACCTGACAGCCTTTTGTCTGGAGCCTCCTGAGGCAGCAAGTCCCCCGGGGCAAGGCCCGCGAGCCTCTGGTGTCTGTGGATCCTGGAGGGCCGGCACGGCCTGTGGCTCAGGACAGACTGGGGTGGGCGACCGTGCAGGGACAGGACAGAGGACATGCAAGGAGCAGCCCCAGCAGTGTGCTCTGGCCGCACCTTCACCAGTTTCCCATCGCGGTTCACCCAGCCAGAGATGGAAAGGCAACAGCACCACCCTGTGGACCCTGCCTGTAGCACCTGCCTCTGCCTGAGGACCACCTTCACCGCTGCAGGGTGGTTTCCTAACCGGGTTCCTGTTTGCCACGTGAGAGCAGTGGCATTGCCGTCATCGCACGTAGCAAAGTGATGGCTGGCAAGACTGAGGGCTGTCCTGAGCCCTCGTGTGACCTACTGTCCCGACCGGAGCAGGGGAGAGAGAGGCTCAGGGACTGTGGGCAGAAGCCACAGGCCACACAGAGACAGCGGGGTAGGAGCGGGGTGGAGGGACTGTGAGGACAGCCAGAGAGGGAGGCCGGGGCACCCCCAGATCAGGCTGGCTCTGACAACAGACATTTATACCCCAACCTTTATAAGTGGAAAGGCCTCTGGCTTCAATTCGGGGTAATTCTGAAGGGCCCTTCCTGCTCCAGAGCTCCCCGGAATTGGCCGAGACCCCTGCTGCAGCTGCGTCACCCTCAGCCTCTCCCTCTGCCCAGGGCAATGCCCGCCCCTCAGCCCCTGGGACTGTGAGGGACCAAACCCCAGCGATGGCTGAACAGCTGACTGAAGGGCAGTGCATGCATTTGGGCGGATAACGTGGAGCAAAAAAAGCCTGTGGCCCATGTGCAGCAGCATGTCTAGATGTTAAAACCTAATGCTGAGTGGGAAAGCAAGAAGCACAGCGAAAGCCCAGCGTGGCGTTAGCCACATCCGTAAACCCCACACCGAGACCGCGTGCAGCCTAAGAAGATGCTTACACAGCAGGAAGCAGCTTATAAAAGCACCAGAGCACACAGCACAGGGCAGGAAGTGAATGATGTCACGTAGCGGTGTCTCCACCATCATCCTTGCAGTAATTTCTTGATATATTTGTCCTCCCCCTTGGGAGTGTGATTTGTCTTGGGGTTCCCAGCACTGAGGCCAGGGGGACACCAGCATGAGGCTAGATAAATGCCCATTGCTTCTGCCCCTTACCTTGTCCAACCATGTCCCTTACCCACTGCCGGCACCATGAGGCTGACGGGGGGGACAGGTGAGGAAGACAGACTTCAAAGGCAGCTTGGACTTGCAGTCCCCATGTGCCTGGGCCCGCACACACTGCCCGCTCTCCCCGGCGCCGGGCAAGTGGGGCCTGCACTGGGAAACAAAGGCCACCACTGCCCAGGCCAAACGGCTAGCACCGAAGGGAGGGGAGACCAGGCTCCAGAGAGCATGAAGCCACAGACATGGTGCGGATCCCTGACAACGTCAAGGTGCAGCCTTCCTGTGTCTTTGGATCTGGACAGTGAGTGGGTGCCCTCTGTGCTTTCCCACGACCCCAGCATCACACTCACTGCGGAGGCCACGAGGACCCCACCTCCAGGGCATCCATGTCAGTGCCTGAACTGTTCTTCCTTTGCCTGGACAATGCTTCTGCCGGGCCGTGCTTGACCAGCCTCTCCCTCTGGCTCTCTGACCATCATCTGGTTTGTCAGGGATGGTCCTGGTTTATGCCTGCGTTCTCTGAGTAGTTAGCATTAGGGCCCTTGTTGGACAGCATGTTACGTACGTGGTGTCCATCGTCACAGACAGCTCCGAGGCTGACAGCAGAGGTCAGCTGGGAACAGCAGGGTGGTGGGAAGGGCATGGGGTGTGGAGTCACCTAATGGCTCATAGTTACGTCAAGGCAATGGGCTCATTGAGCCTTGATGTCCTTGCATATCACTCCACAAAATGGCAGACAGATGCTTCCTGCTGCCTGGGGAAAGTTCACTTGGGCCCTCACATTTTCTGAGTAATGCTCAGGAAAATATCAGAGCCACTGTATTATCTTCTATTGCTGTTTTTGGCTCTGAGCCTTCATTTCTATGTCCCCATCCCACCTCTCCATTTTCTCTCCCTGTTCCTGGTTTGGAAGTGAGGGTCCTCCCATGCACACACACCAGAGCTCCTCCGTGTGCTTGGCATCCAAACCTGAAACTTAGCCACACTCTTGGGGCTCGCAGAGACATGCTCCACGTCCTTGCTCTTCCTAGGCCAGGGGCCTCACAGACAAGATCCTGATGCCTGTTAATTATTGGGGTTCAGACATATACAGATATGTTTGATGGACCTGGGGAAAGTGGACAAAACATGCAGTAAGAACAGCTAGTCTTGGGGGGAAACATCACAAATGAGGATGGAGCCTGGCAGGCAAGCCCTTCTAGGCAGCAGAGTTTGGTGATTTGAGACACAGGGTGAGGCCACACCAGACAAGACAGGCCAGGGAAAAGAAGACGATGGTAAGCCAGGCGGGAGAGAACCATTGAGAGGGAAAGTTGGTAGAATTATAGCAGGATCTTCCAGAAGAGGGCTAGGCACTAGAAAAAGAATGTCTTTGCTTAGTGGAGAGGGAGGGAGGGAGGGAGGGAGGGAGGGAGGGAGGGAGGGAGGGAGGGAGGGAGGGAGGGAAGGAGGAAAGAGGAAAAGGCAGAAGGAAGCCCCCTGGAGATAAGATGCTCAAGGGACATCAGGGTAAGTCTTCATGAACTTGGATTTGGCAAAGGATTCTTAGGTATAAAACCAAAGTAAGACCAACAAAACAAAATTAGATTAAGTGGACATCATGAAAATTAAAAACCTTGTGTTTCAAAGGCACTATCAACAAAGTGAAAAGGCAACCCACAGAATGGGAGGGATATTTGCAAATCATGGATCTGATAAGGGATATATCTAGAATATATAAAGAACTCTTACAGCTCAATAATGAAATGACAAATGACCCAAGTTAAAAATGGGTAAAGAATTGGAATGGATGTTGGTCCAGAGAAGATACCTAAATGGTCCATAAGCACCTGAAAGATGCTTGATATCTTTAATGATTAAGAAACTGCAAATGAAAACCACTTTACACACTAAAATGACTAGATTCAACCATATAAGTGATAATGAGTGCTGGCAAGGATGTGCAAAAACTGAGACCCTCAGAGACTGCTGGCAAGAAGGTAAAATGGCGCAGCCACTTTGGAAAACAGTTTGGCAGTTGCTCAAAAAGTTAAACATAGAGTTACCATATGATGCAACCAGTCCACTCCTAGGCATATTCCCAAGAGAAATGAAAATGTATGTCCATACAAAAACTGCACACCAATGCTTATGGCAGCATCATTCCCAAGAGCCAAAAGGTGGGAACAACCCAAATGTCCATCAAGTGTTGAATGGATTAACAAAATGTGGTCTATATGCACAATGGAATATTATTCGGACATAAAAAAAGCAAGTACTGGCACATGCTACAACTTGGATAAATCTTGAGAATATTATGCTGAGTAAAAGAAGCAGTTACAACAGACCACATGTTGTATGATTCCACGCATGTGAAGGTCCAGAACAGGGAAATCTATAGTGACAGTAAGTAGAGTGATTTCTTGGGGTGAGGAAACAGAGGTGAGGGATGGCAATGGGGGGAATAGCTTAAGAGTGCCGGGTTTCTTTCTGAGGTGATGAAAATGCTGTGATGGCTCTACATTTCTGTGAATATACTAAAAACATTTAATTGTGTGCTTCAAGTGGGTGAACTGTATGCATGTGAATTGTATCTTAGTAAAAGTATTTTTAAAACATTAAACAAGACCATGTTCAAAAAAGTGATAGAACATGGTGCAAATGGGATGATTATTTTTGAAATCCATTCTGCCTGCCAAAGCCTTCTCTCTCTATCCCTGCACCTTTTTCTTTGTGTGACTCTAAGCGTCTCCTCTAATCCCTCCCGATTAGGTTGCCCTCAGAACCTTGAGCCAGCCTGTCCTTGGAGCCAGGCCCAACAGGGACCAGATTCCCCCACAGACCAAGCCCTCTCGGCAGCCTGGCTCAGGACACGCAACCCAAGGGGCCCTCGTTCAGGAATCTGAACTCAGCCAGAACTCGTGGGGATGCTTGATGGAGGTGGACCCGTGGGGGCTAGGACTCTCAGTGTCACTAGAAACTGCCTTGTCCTGACCCAGGCAGCATCCCCGCCTCTCAGGATCAATTCCACAGCAGGCACCCTGGACAAGAGACAGAGAAGGCCTGCCAATGTCTGCTCTTGGCCCAGGCCCTTCCCTTCTCTACTCCCTACCCCTCCTCCTTGGCCCAGAGCCAGTCCTCACATCGAGGCGGCTTCCTGGGAGTGGTTCCAGCCTCACTTCCTGGGCCTGAACCATCCCGAGGCCCCAGGCCCTCCAGTGTCTGCCCCCTACCTGCTCCCAGGCTTCCCAGGTGGCTCCTCCTCTTAGATTTCCAAGACTGTGATTTACTAACCACTCCCAGCCACCCCCAGACCCCATCCAACTCATCCCATGTTAATCGCTGGCTTCCCAGGAGGCAGGAGGTGGTGGCTTCACCCCAGCATACAGCGCACTATATGTTATCAGAGACATGGCATTGCTGGGATTCATAAAGCTATAGGGATGCAAGTCCCTGCTCATGCTGCCCCCTTCACCACCACAGTCATGCCTGGAGCTGTGACACAGACCCAGGAACCAAAGCCCAGGTAAGCAGGTGCAGAATCCCTAGAGAGCGGTGATGTCCTCCCTTCCTTCAGCTGGTCATGCTCCCCAGCTCTGTGGTCTTGGGAGAGCTCTGTAAACTAGCCCAGCCTCAGCTTCCTCACCCACAAAACAGGATGAGAAACAGAGAAATGCAATATGAATCCACCCTTAGAAAATTCTTAGGAATCTCCAAAAACATGCTAGGATGAATAAATAAACTTAACCCCATTGAAGGATATAAGATTAATACAAAATGAATAACTGGAAGTGAAAATTTAAAGAAAAACTATCATTTACAATAGCACCCAAAAATGCAAGAAATACTTAGTTATACATTTAACAAAATATTTACATGATACATAAACTGAAACCATACAACACTGATAAATCAAAGAAGACCTAAATAATAAAGAGATATACCATATTTATGAATTGGAAGACAAATTATGAATTGTCTTCCAAACTGATCTATAGATTCAACACAATCCTAATCAATTGTTTGATTCTAAAATCTTTTATCTGAATCTCAAATTTATATGGATAATCAAAGGAACTAGAAAAGTCAAAATAATTTTGATGAAGAATAACAAAGTTGGAAGATTCACACTACATGATTTCAAGACGTACTATAAACTGTAGTGACCAAAACAGTATGGTATTGGTCAAAAGACAAACAAATAGATGAATGTAACAGAACAGAGAGTACAGAAATAGACCCACACATATGTGGTTAATCACTTTTTGACCAAATGCCAAGGCAATTCAGTGGAAATATTTTCAACAATTAGTGCTGGATCAACTGGATAATCACATGGAAAAAAATAACCCTTGACCCCCTACTGCACACCATACACAAAAGTTATCTCCAAATGGATTATATATGTGAAACCTAAAACTATGGGTCAGGGGTGGGAAACCTTTTTTTTGCCAAGGGCCATTTGGATATTTATAACATCATTCTCGGACCATACAAGATTATCAACTTAAAAATTAGCAGCTATATTCAGTCAAGCATTTAATTAAATCACCCTAAGGCCTTGGTAGGGCCAGAACAAATGATTTATTGAGCCTTGTACGACCCATGGGCTGGAGGTTCCCCACCCCTGCTATAGGGCTTCTAGAAAAAAACAAAAAGATAAGCTTTGTAGCCTTGCGATAGGCAAAGATTTATTAGATATGGGGCAAAAATATAAATTATAAAGGAAAAATTGATAAATTGGAATTTATCAAAATAAAAACTTGATCTTCAAAATTCATTGTTAAGAGCATGAAAATACATGCCACAAAAATGAGTGCATATTAGTATATATGCAATATATGTATTAGGCAAAAGACTCATCTCCATAATATAAAAATAACTCCTACTTTATCAATAAGAGAAAAACTCCCCTCTCCTCCCAACCCCAGCAAATGAGCAAAAGATTTAAACAGACATTTTACCATAGAATATATACAAATGGCCAATAAATATAGGGTGACCCCAAAATGTATACAGACATTTTGAATAATTATAAAGACAATGTTTATTAAAATACATTTCATTTTCACAATTGAGCTACCATCTGTTAAAGTGTGTAAACATTTTTGGGACACCCTGTATATAAAAAGACTAGAGGCCCAGTGCATGAAAATTCATGCAGTGGAGGGGGGATTCCCTCAGCCCGACCTGCCCCCTCTCACAGTCAGGGAGCCCTAAGGCCAGGAGGCGACCCAGCAATCAGGGGAAGGCGAAGCCCCATCACACCTCTGCTGCTGCCACTGCTGGCAGCTCAAACCTTGGTTGGCCCTGGTTACCTGAGCCTCGGGCAGCCCTGGGAGGCTGGGCAGCCGCCATCTGAGGCTTGCCTGTGCTTCAGGCCATCCCTGGGGGTCTGGGGGGCTGAGGGAACTGGGGGACTCTGGAGGCAGGCGCTCCACCATCTTGTGGCTGTGGGCACCGCCATCTTGGAGGGCATGACAGCCAATTAGCATATTCCCTCCTTATTGGCTGTGGGCACCACCATCTTTGAGGGCGGGGCAGTCAATTAGCATATTCCCTCCTTTTGTCTGTGGGAGCCGCCATCTTTGTGACAGCGTGAAGGTCAATTAGCATATTTCCTCTTTATTAGATAGGATGCTCAACACCATAAGTCATCAAGGCAATACAAATTAAAATCACAGTGAAAAGCCACAATATGCCTATTTGAATGGCTAAAATAAAAAGTCTGGCCCTAACCCGTTTGGCTCAGTGGATAGAGCGTTGGCCTGTGGACTGAAAGGTCCCAGATTCGATTCCGGTCAAGGGCATGTACCTTGGTTGCGAGCACATCCCCAGTAGGAGGTGTGCAGGAGGCAGCTGATCGATGTTTCTCTATCATCGATGTTTCTAACTCTCCCTCTCCCTTCCTCTCTGTAAAAAAATCAATAATATATATATATATATATATATATATATATATATATATATATATATGTCTGACTATACCAATTGTTGGTATTGATGTGGGAAAATTGAAAGACTCACATATGACTGGTAGAAATTAAATTTTAGAAAACAGTTCGGTAATCTCTTAAGACATTAGGCATGCAGTCCTGTCCTACAAAATAAAAGCCTATGTCCACACAAAGACTGATACACTTTCACAGCAGCTTATTGTAAGAGTCATTCACATGTAAGTCTATCAAAACATGAGTAGATAACAAATTGTGGTGTATCTATAGAATGGACTACTACTCTGCAAATAAATAAATAAATAAATAAAGGAATTAATGGTACACACTCGACAACATCAGTGAATCAAAATCCTTGAAGTAAAAGAAGTGAATAAAAGAAGACAGACAAAAATTAGTGCGTATTGTATAATTCCATTTATATAAAATTCTAGAAAATACAAACTAATCTATAGTGTTTGGAGATGGAGATGCAAAGGCACATGAGGAAAATTTGGGGATGAGGACAATGTATGTTATCATGATTGTGGTGATAGTTTCATGGGTGTATAACATATGTCAAAACTCACCAAATTCTACACTTCAAAATGGGCAGCTTATTATACATCAAGTTGTAAGAACAACAACAAGAAAAATATACATTTATTATGCAATTTACAAGTTACTGAAAAATATAATAAATAAAAGAGTGCTCCCTTTGATTCAGCAAGCCCAGGCTTGGAAATTTATTCTACAAAAACAGAAGTGCTAATGTATTTGAGAACATTTACCACCATGTTGTTATAGAATCAAAAACAGAAACAACGAGCCCTGGCCAGAGTGGCTCAGTTGGTTGTAGCATCGTCCTGTACACCAAAGGGTGGCGGGTTTGATTCCAGGTCAGGGCATATATACAACTAGGTTGTAGGTCAGGGCGCATGTGGGAGGCAATGGATCATTGTTTCTCTCTCCCATTGATCTTTCTCTCTCTCCCTTCCTCTCTCTTCTTCTTTATATAATTAATGAAATCAGTCCTTGAGTGAGGATTGAAAGAAAGAAAACGCAGAAACAACTTAAAGTATCTCTCATCAGGAGGATGGATCAGTACGTTATCAAGGACTATTGCACAGCCATTAAAAAAAATACACTATATGTATATACTTCAACTTGGAAGGATGTTTCTGCTATATGTCTAAATGAAAACAAAATGTAAATTACTGTTCAGACTGTTATGAAATGACATCAGATAGATGGACAGATGGATAGGTATTCATAGATAGATGGACAGGTAGATTTTCCACATATGTGCTTCCACGTATGAACACATTAATCTGTTGCTATTTGCTGGGCTAGAAAGTCTTTGGGGGGAAATTTGACATATTTATGAATTATTTAACTTGTAAAACTATGTTTTATTTTTATTCTTTAAAAATTAAAAAGAAAAAGGATTCAAATCAACACAAGATTCAACTTGCTTTGAAATGCACCCGAAAAATAGGTTGGCTTGAGAAGGAACCCAAGAGACAAAAGTACGATAAAGAAAGAGTAATAAAACATCAGTGGTAGAATCTAGGTAGACAGCACATGGATATTTGCTGTACCACTTGACAATGTCCACAATGACCTTCGAGGGAAAAATTAACATAAGGTGAATAGATGATGATAGATAGATAGATGATAGATAGATAGATAGATAGATAGATAGATAGATAGATAGATAGATAGATAGATATGGATATGAGTGGGTAGATAAATAACCAGACAGACAAGGCCTCTGACCACAGCAAAAGTGCATTCAGGATGTAACAGGTGACTTGCTTCTTCCTGGGTTGCCCAGAGTCAGGCATACTTTTTTTGACCATCCCAGGAGCACACCTTCTGAGCCATTTAATCTTATGCCGGGGTCAGTGTGGGGTGCACTCTGGAGTGAACCCCAAGTCTGGGCATTTCCCAAGTGTACAGACTCTCCATATATACATAGGTCTGTGGAAGGTTTGGGGCCTCAGAAGTACCTGGTACCCCAGGGTCCTAAGGGTAATGCCTGCCTCTTGGGGCAGCTCTCCCCAGCTTCACAGAGGAGCTCTGGTCACAGGCTGCCACACACCAGCTCCTACTGAGTTCTCAGATCCTCCAGCCTACCTGGGAACGCTGTTGCAACAGCACTGTGAGGTTCTCCCTGAGGAAGCCAAGGCACAGAGCAGTCATGTCACCTAATCTAGGTCTCTAGTCTAGAGAGCATAGGGCTTTGGAGGCATTCCTAAGCTCAAGCTCAAGACTTCTGCCCATGTGGCTGTCTGTACATGGGAAGGGAGGCCAAGGCTTCCAACTCCATCCCAACTCCAAAGTCAACACCCAGGATCACACGGGAAGTCCCTGTAGCTCCTGGGCCATGCCAGGCAGGGCTGGGTGGGAGATGCATAGCATCTCCTGCTTTCATTCTGAGACCTGCACCCGACGTGCTCTCCTCAGCGCCAGACACCCCTCGCTCCTGGAGAGTATGGAGAACTCTGGGCACAGAATGTCCTCCCAATGAGCTCAGGCCACACCCCAGGAGGGCAGGTTGCCTCCTCCTGCAGGCTCTCTCTAACTCAGTCACCTCAGCGACTCACAACAAACTCCAGTTTCTCCTCCATGAGGCTCTGGGCCATTCAACTAAATCCAGGTGCAGCAACAGCTCCAGGCTGTTGAGCCTGCAGGGGAAGCACTTTCCCCAGAAAGAGACTTCTTCCAGTTCTTTGCCCCCACCCCCCCTGGCTCAGGCAATGGGGAGACGTGTCCTCAGAAGACCAGAATGCATGCTCAGAGCTGGGATTCCCCAAGTGGAGGGGGAGCAGGAGGAGCAGTCTTCCTAGCGGGGACTAAGGAGGCCTTGCTATTATTATAAATCAGGCTCACTTCATTCGCTGCAAATGGAGTGGTGTGACCATATGTCACTTGGGCATTAAACAAATCCTAATGAGCTAAAAATATGTTTCTTTTAGCTAATTGACCTCTTTGGCCTTCATAAACCACTTGGTAAACATCCTCAGATAATGACTTCCAGAGAGTAGATTGTGGCTGTCAAGTGTGCTGAGAAAGCCCGACCCCTCCCCAAGGCCGCCTCCTCCGGCTGCCTGCTGAGCACACATGCGTGCCTGCCTGCTGTCTGCACAACCCACGTGTGTGCTGGAGATAACAGGCCAATGGAAGGAGGTGAGCCAGGCCGCTCTCCCCGGGCTCTGCCTGGCTGTGTGCCCATGCTTTCAGTGGTGGTTGTCTCTGAGCCATCGATGTCTCACCTGTTAAATGAGGGAAATGCCCACCCCTGGAGGGATGCAGAGAAAAAGCAGGGGTTCTGGTCCTAGACAGGACCCACATCACTTCCATGTGAAGGAGCAGGAACTGGAAAACTGCGAGTCCAGCAGTTGATCACCTGGGACTGGCCGTGCTCCGTGCAGGTAGGGAGAGTGGTCTGGTTACCTGTGGGCCCTGGGACAATAGGGATCCAAGTCCTACTCAGGTGCACAGTGGGCTGTGGCCAAGCTCTCAGCCAACAGGAAAATGGATGCTTCTCAGGCCTCAGAGCTAACTTCCTCTGACCTGGAATCCCTGATTTCGTGATGTCAGAAGACAGGTCCCCTCCTCACTCACCAAGCCCCACATTGAGGTCCAGACATGCCATTTCTATCATTTGGAAGCTGTCAGGAGGACCACTCTGGTTCCCTGGCAGCGTGAGCAGGGCCTAGGAATAAACTTCAAGCTCTGAAGTTGGTGGGGGCCTTGGGCTCCGTCTCTGCACTGTGTGAGCCGATGACCCCAAGGCTTTCTCTCCACCCCACTTCCCCACCTACTAAATTGTTTCTTTAGCTAAAAAACAGGGATAATATCTAACAGGGAGAACATGTTAGTAGCTAGGTGCTCCCTTCTTGCTTGATACTGTGAAGAGCTTTACGCCTATTTTCCCCCTTACTGTGATTACACAGTAAGTGAGACCTAAGGCCACAGAGAAGAGCGGCAGAACCAGGCCTCCCGTGAATTCTATCTAGTTCCAGAGCAACGGGAAATGCTATTTACTTGCAAGTTAATGACTCCACTTGCAAGGAGACTGTCAGCCTATACAGCATGGAGCCTGAATGTGGCAGGAACTCAGAATAAATGGTCACTATTCACATGCTTATGCACAGAAGTGACACAGCAAGATGAGATTCAGCATGCCTTCTGGGTCAAACCAGCCTGTGCCAGCCGGGGCTGAGGAGCTTGGATTAGCTGGGATTAAAGGCTAACTGGAGGTGGCAGCCGAGCCTCAGCTCCACATTCAGTCTCAGACCTGTCTGCCCGCTGACAAGGCCGAGGAAGGAAGGCAGCCACACGGCAGCAAGGGTGCAGGCAGCTCTGTGCAGGAGCCAGCCCGCTTCGGGGCCCCCATGAGGAAGGAGTGGGCCCTGCCCTTGTCCACGCTGCCCTGTGGCCTGGCTAGCCCCACACATCTCTTCCTGCCACGCCTGGTGCTGGACGTGGCCAAGGTCCTGCTGGGTACCTACTGCTTCCCAGAGAGCCGGGTGGGATGCAGGGAGCCATCGGCCGGCCAAGAGTCGTGAGAGCCTGGGCACCTCGGACCCTCAGACACTGGCCCACGTCCTGACGGCGGGCAGGAGTGCAGAGCTCCTTGAACCACCCCTGCTGGTCACCTCCTACGCGCCCACGGCAAGTCCCAGCACTCACCGACCTCACACAAGAGGAACTGCCTGCCCGGTACAAAAGGGCATCCGCCATGATGTCCTGGAGGGCAACGTGGGCTCCTGCGGGTGGACAACATCCCGAGCCAGGAGGTGGTGAGCAAGCTCGGGGGCTTCCTGGTGGCCAGTGTCCGGAGGGAGCTCAGGGGCCCCGCACCGGGGGCATTTCTGGCATCCCCTACACCAGTGGTCGGCAAACTCCTTAGTCAACAGAGCCAAATATCAACAGTACAACGATTGAAATTTCTTTTGAGAGCCAAATTTTTTAAACTTAAACTTCTTCTAATGCCACTTCTTCAAAATAGACTCGCCCAGGCTTTGGTATTTTGTGGAAGAGCCATACTCAAGGGGCCAAAGAGCTGCATATGATTCGCGAGCCGCAGTTTGCCGACCACTGCCCTACACCATCTCCTACCTCTCCTATCTGCACCCAGGAAACTCGGCCCTGCACCTGGACGCCATCTACGAGCGCCCCTCCAATACAACCACTGAGATCAGGACCCTGCCCCAGGTCCTGGGGGAGGTGCAGTGCCCACAAGGAGGTGGTGGCCCTCACCAGCGGCCCCCCTCTGGAGTAGCGAGGACATGCACACATCCTCAGAAGCGCAGGGCCGTTGCAGTGGGCAAGCGAACCCCGGGGCCTGGGCCTCCTGACGCTGAGGCTAGGCCAGTCCCATTTCTTCCTCACGGTGCCTGTGTCCAGGCCCGGGGCCCCTGGGCGGGACAGCCCTCTGTGGGAAGGCAGTGGGTGCTGCCCTGTGTAGAGACGCCCCCCCCACACACACACACACCCGAGCAGGCCCCAGGGGAGGCCCTGGCCATCCTCAGCCTGTGCAGGGCCCTGCGGCTCTGCACGTCTCCAGTGTGGCTCCCAGGAGGGTCTGCAGTCTGTGTCCCAGGACCCAGGCTCCTGGTGTGGGCCGTTGGGCCCCAGAAACCTCCGCGGGGCCTGAGCCTGGGTCCGCGGCCCCCCCAGCGGTGTCCCAGTGGTGCAGGAGGAGAAGTTTCCCGGCAGGCCCTGGGGGACTCCGGGTTCCAGGGGTCCATGCTGCTGGGCCATGTGGGCCACCCGCTTCGGCCGCTTTGCCAAGGCCTCTGTGCTGGGGCGCTGGGCCCGTGCATCCAGGTGTGGGGGCCTCTGCAGGCGGCGAGCCCCTGATGGTGGACCTGTGCAGGAACCCCGTGGGGGAGGGCCGTCCTCTGAGGTGTCCCTGCGGCTGTCCTTCCTCCAGGGCCCGAACGCCGGGGCGTGTGCCTCTTCACCACCTAGGACCGCAGCACCAAGGTCACACGGGAGCACTTCTGCCTGGGGGCGGGGGGCGGGGGGCGGTTGCTGGGCCAGCACTGCGGCTCCTGGGCTCACCACCAAACCGCAGGGCCACCACGGAGCCGGGCAAGATCACCGCGGGCAGCCAGCTGCACAGCGCACGTGCCCCTGCTGCAGACCCCGAGGGCGGCCTGGCGCTCACGGTGCCCCTGCTCACCCTCATCAGCAACCGCCGCGAGTGCTGGCTGGGGGGCGGCGAGGCGCCGCATGCCATCAGGCTGGCCAAGGAGGCCCTGGACAGGGCCCAGGAGTGCTGGTGTTCCACCGGGGCCTGGAGCCTTGGTAGAGGGCACACGTGTCTGCTGGAGGCTCACTGAGCACAGCCTGAGGCTGTCGGGAAGATTAGAGACCTGCTATGAGCCAAGCTGGCAGGGGAGGGGGAAGGGGCGGGCGAGGGGGTGGGGTCGAGGGGGGGCCTACCGCACAGCCATGGACCTGGAGTCCTTGGCTTCCCAGCTTACGGCTGACCTGCCTGGGGACCACCATGCTCTGGTGCTGCACAGAGGAGGCGCCCCCTCTCCTGCCGGCTGCTCCCCCAGGAACCCTCCTGCCTCATCCAGGCCTGTTCAAGAGGGAGGTGCCACCAGCCGGCTGGGCTACTTGGGCTTTGATGCCATGGCTGAGCTGGAGACCATGAAGGCATCGGGCCGCAGCTGGAGCAGCTGGTGTGGCAGAGGCTGGTGGACAGGACCGGCCATGCTGGTCATCGATCTGTGCTGCATCCCTGGCAGCTACTCCACGGCGGTGCCCCTGCTCTGTTCCTACTTTTGTGAGGCAGAGCCCTGCCAGCACCTCTACTCTGTCTTTGACAGGGCTACCTCGAGGGTCACAGAGGTGTGACCCTGCCCCAGGTGAGCGGTCAGCGCTACGGCCCCCACAAGGACCTGTACATCCTGATGAGCCACACCAGCAGGTCGGCAGCCGAGGCTTTTGCTCACACCACGCAGGACCTGCGGCGGGCCACCGTCATCGGGAGCCACGGCTGGAGGGGCGCTCTCTGTGGGCATCTACCAAGTGGACAGAAGTCCCTTATATGCCTCATGCCCACGCAGATGGCCCTGAGCACCAGCACTGGCGAGGCCTAGGACCTGGCAGGAGTAGAGCCCGACGTCACCGTGCCGTGAGCCAGGCCCTCTCCCCGCCTGGGACATAGCGGGCCTGCGCACCTAGGGCCCCCTGTGCTGCAGACCACTGGGAAGCCGGTCCCCAATAACTATGCCTCCCCCGACGTGGCTGCCAAACAGCCATCTGCAGAGCCGTTATTCGAGGGTGACCTCTGAAAGGGCGCTGGCTGAGATGCTGGGGGCTGACCTGCAGGTGCTGTCTGGGGACCACACCTGAAGACTGCCCAGTTTCCCGAGGATTGTGCCCATGAGGTGAGAGGCACGGGGGCTGGGCCGAGCACCGCCCCGTAGGGGGCTGACTGACTGCACGCCCAGGCTCTGTGCGAGGTGCAAGGCGACGATTTCCAGACTTGTTTTCACCTTTGAGCTCTTACAGTCATATCTTGTTCTCTCTCCCTCTGCATCCCATCCACTCCCATGCTCGGGGGGGTGGGGGGGGGGGGTCCCTGAGCACCTCTGTGGAGCATTGGTACCACAAAAACTCGGTTTGGAAACCCCTGTTATAGCAGGCGCTACACTCTCGTCTGGGTGGAAGACAGGTGTTTGCGTGGCTTCTCATTGTCGGTGCTGGGAAGAGTCGTAAGTTCGTGAAACACTGAGCTGAGCGGGGAATCAGTGCTGAGGAGTTTGCTGCTGGGTGGATGCGGGGAGTTCTCCTGCCCAGTGGCCAAGGGGAGCGAGTACTTCCATCAGCTACGAGCTCCATCGAGCTCTCCACATCTTTCATCTTCCATGATGGCACTGCACAGAGGGGAGCGGTTGTCTTGGGTTCCTTTAAAAGAGGGCCTGAGACAACGGCGTGGGTGTAGACGACGTGTGTGGGAGGCGGTCACCGAAGCGAGAGTGAAGGGGCAGGGAGAGGGAGGCATGGCCGGAAGCTAGGTGCTTACTGGTTCCAACAGGACGCTGACAAGTGTGAGAAATGCCCCCTGCAGCCACCCCTCTGCAGCTCCTGTCCTCCATTGGCTGAGGCCCGTGCATCCTGCGCCAGGTGTGGGGGCCTCTACAGGCAGTGGAGCCCCTGATGATGGACCTGCACCGGAATCCCGCGGGGAGGAGGGGCGTCCTCCGTGGCGCCCCTGCTGCTGTCCTTCCTCCAGGGCCCAGACACCGGGCCCTGTGCCTCTTCACCCCCTATCACCGCCACCCTCCTGCGGGAGCACTTCAGCTTCCGGGGCTGCTGGACCTCACACTCTGAGGAAGCTAAGAGAAGGTTCTGAAGTGGATAGCAGGCAAACAGGCATGTGCCGGAGGCACGGGCCTGTCAGCTGGGGTCCAGTTGCATGAAATCAGAGGGGGGCTGAGGATGCCAACAGCAGCTACTGCAGAATTGTCCATTTTCCAGAAACAGAAGCTGAGGTCTGGAAGGTGCAGAAGCGAACTCGTAAGGAAAGGACAGAGCATGACCTACAGGTCCTGCGTCCCAGTCAACAGTGGTGGCCTTGATGGCTCCTTGCCCTCAGTCCAGCTCACAGAGCCAGCAGCCTTCGAGCAGCCTTGTAGAGAAAGGGGGAGGCCCGGGCATGCTGGAAAATTGGAGAAATACAATGTGGGTTCAAGTAAAAGTAATAGTAAGTGGGATATAAAGTCCCTTTCCTCAGTGACATCAAGAAGTGTCTGGCGAGAGATCAGGGAAAGCAGAGTGGAGACAATGTGTAAGCCTTGCAGCTCCAGGGCATGGGGTTGGCACTCGGAGCATTCTTGGGAAGGAGGCTGCCCGCCACCTGTGGTTCCATAACCCAGGGCTACCACCCATCTAAGCTCCCAGCACCTCAGAAAGGTTGGTTCCTTTTATATACCCTTAATATTTCTCTTGCTACAAAGGAAAGCTCTGTTGTCCACTTGTCTAAGCTTTAAACTCTGCTCTCTCCTGACCCTGAGCCGGATCCCTCCATCTCAGATCCCTTCCCCCGAAGTCTTTGAAGACCTGATCAATTTTCCTTCCACACGAACGTGCTTGAGGACAACATTGGCTACTTGAGGTCTGACATGTTTGGAGACTGTGAGCTGCTCACCCAGGTCTCAGAGCTGCTGGTGGAGCATGTCTGAAAGAAGATTGTACACACGGATGCCATGATGATTGACATGAGGTCAATGGGCTGGGGGTCAGAGGTTCCTGGTCAGGCCAGGGCTGCTGCTGGAAGATAGTCAGAGTTATGGGCCCAGTAGAGAAGGAAAAGAACCCTGAGAGTTGAAAAGGATTGGGTCACCTGGCTCTCAGGGCTCTGGCCAGGTAGCCCAGGGTTCTGGTTTAATTGACTGGGTGAGACCCCAGCACTGGTAGATTTTAAAAACTCCTCTGATGATCCCAATGTGCTTCCCAGACTGAGAGTTACTGAGCTAATTTGCTGATCCCCAAACGTGCCTGGTCACAGGATTCCTTGGAGAGGGAGAGGAAAGGGAGACATGAAGAACACTGGTTCCAGTGCCCCGCCCCAGCCGCACTGAGTCCAACACTCCAGGGGCGAGGCCCAGTCATCTATACATTTGACAGGCACCATCCCAGGTCATTCTGATGATCATTCGCATCTCGGGAGCTAGGTCTCTACCTGTGGTTGTGGTTCACCCTGGTCATGAGAATCATAAAGCCAAGTCCCAGAGGGCATTTACACATTAGCCACTATTTACACATTAGCCACTATTGCTGCAAAAAGAATGCTTTGCCTCACAACATGATTATTGGGGGATGCTTCCAGCCAGCCACCTTGCTTCTGCTTCTGTGCAGGTGTGCCTGAGAGAGGGGGGTTTCCTCAGAGAACAAGGGGAGGTGGAAGAATCCCCTCTGGCAATGGCCAGGGGAGGCTTCCCCTAACTCCCAGGTCCACCGGCAGCTTGCCCAGGTACCCTCTGTGGCCAAGGGAGGGGCAGGCTACCAGACAGAAGCTGCTGGAATTGGCGGAGATGGAGTTCAGCTCTGGTAGCTGGCCTGCAACATTGCCATGGTACTTCGCTGTCACTAGGTGGCTCTGGATCCCGGAGGCTGGTTCTCCTCCAGGGGAGACAAACTGTCTCCCAGGGCTCCAGTGTGTGTGCCCAGAACTTGAGTTGGGGGCTCCTGTGTGTACCTCTGATGTTTTCGTTCTCCAAATGCTCTATTAAACATCTGAATGACCTTCATGCTAAGACCCTGTCAGCAAAATAGTGCCATCTACATTTTTTAAGTAAAAGGAGGCCCAGCCTATAGGGGTGCTTTCCTTAAAGACCCTTCTAATCTGAGGTTTGGAGTTTCAGGTGCTGAGGTCATGGGCCCTGAGCCCAGCCAGGCCATCCTAGACCATCAACCATCCCTGAGCTCTTTGTTGCCCAGACGAAGAGGCAGGGGCCCAGGAAGATCATGACACGGGGCACATCTAGGCACAGCTACGTGGCCTGGGACAGGCACAGCCTCCCTCACCTCCGACACAGTTTCACAGCTCTGAGCGCTCTGCACTCTGTTTGCCTCGGTAGGGCACTTGGACTGAGACACCTAGTGGGTTTAGTGAAAATCTTGAGAATGCAACTGGGAAGGACAGTGTTCCCAAGATGATGTGTTCCACTGACAGGAAACACAGGGGAGCAGGCCATGGTGCAGGGGAGCAGGCCATGGTCAATAAAGGGTGGGGGGTGGGAAGAGGAGGAATTTATCAGCAAGTTCCAGCTCTGCTCTCAGTGGTCTCCGCTCTCTTCCCTCAGGTTCAACATCGGTGGCCCTACCTCCTCCGTTTCCTCCCTGTGCTCCTACTTCTTTGACAAAGGCCCTCCCATTCTGCTGGACAAAATCTACAGCTTCCCATGACTCTGTCAGTGAGCTCTGGACCCACACCCACTCGCAGGTGCGTGCAGAAGCCTTTTCCTCCCTGTTCTCATTCTAGAAACATCTGGAAAATTTTAAAAAATACAATGTGAGTTCAAGTAAAAGTAAGTGGAATATAAAGTCCCTATCCTACGCCATGCACTTTGCACACATGGTCTTTAATCCTCCAAAACTTGTACCATTATGCCCATTTTCTAGAGGAGAAAAGTGAATCTCTGCTGAGTAGAAAGTCCTGCCTAACATCACTCAGCTAATAAGCAAAATGCCAAAACTTAAACACCAGTTTGTCTGAAAACAAAATGCCTCCCGTTTGCCCCACTTCAACCATGTGCCTGCAAGACCAGTGCAGACCTAGAAGGATCCCTGCCCATCACCAGACCCCACAGGGTTTCCAGTGCACATCTCACCACCTCCCCACAGCAGCTCAGCACACCTGCCAAGGACGGTGCTGACGCTGGCAGTGAGCAGAGGGCGGGGCAGGCTGGCTGCTTTCCAGAGCTATGACCCTCCCTGCCCTGTCACTAGTGGACAGGCTCGTTCTGTCCCCTTACCCAGTGCCCAAAACCAAAGACCCGGCACTCCCATGGACAAGGGGGAGCTGGGAGACCAACGGTGTGCATATGAGCCCCGGCCACCTTCTTTTATCACCTCCTTATCACACAAGCCTGTGGGGAGCTTCCAGGGCGCACACTCAACAGTACTGAAAAATATAAATAAAAATCAGAACAGGTGATTCCAATAGACAGGGAGCTGAACTGAGACTCAGGTCTGCAGCTCACGGGGTCCTAGGACTTGGACGTCCACCGTGGAGTCTTTAAGCAGGACGGTAGCAGATGAGCGGTCACTCGTACCTTCATATGAATGTGAAGTGGAAGGTGAATGCAGATTTCAAAGACATTTTACGAAGAAAAAGAATTTAAAGTGTCTCATCAATAACTATAGTAACTTCATTTTAGATGAGCATATTTTGGACATACTGCGTTACATAAAGCTTTACTACAATTCAGCTGATCTGCTTTACTGTTTAACGTGGCTCCTGGGAAACGGAATGACTGACAGCTTGCCTTCTGGCTACAGTTCATTTGCACTGGACATCCTTGTCCAAGAGGCTTGTTGTCAAGTCACAAATCTGGCTCTTTGGAAGGTCCAGAGCGAAGAGAGTCTGTCAGGTTTGCTAGTTTTATTATTAACTAAAAGGAAACACCTTTCCCTCAGAGAAGTCAAGCCTCTTCCCATTTCTTGGTGGTAAGAGGCTGGAGCACTTAACATGCTCAGGATTGGGCGCGGTTTTCACCCCCATTTACTGGTGCACAAACTGGGGCTCAGAAAGGTGCAGTGCCTCGCGAGTGGGCACAAGGATGCAGAATTAGGTCCCAGGCCCTCCTCTCTGTGGGCCCAGACAGCGTGGAGAAGACAGGTCCCAGGCAGGGTCTTGCCTCCCCATCCTGAGGGTCTTCTCTTTTGCGGCCGAACGCCAGGACTCCAAGGAGAGGGTGACCATCCTGACCGGCGCCTGAATGGCCAGGCCTAGAGTTCACCCACATCATGAGGAGGCGGGGCTGCGCATTGCTCACTGGGGAGGGGACCAGCAGCGGCTGCCAGCCTCCACAGACCTGCCACGGGCACGACACACACCTCTACATCACCAGCCACGGCCCGCTCAGTGGGGGCTGCGGATGGCAGCTCCTGGGAAGGGGTGGGCGGGGTGCCTACATGGCTGGCCCTGCGAAGCGGCCCTCACCAGAGCTCTGCTCACTGAGGAGGGCGAGGCAGAGCCCAGGCCAGCAGGGCCACCTGTCGGGCCTCCATGGGCACAGCCCTGGCGTAGGCGAGACCCCTGGCCCCACACCAAGGGAACTCAGGTACTCGGTCCTGATGAGGGCCCCAAGGGGCAGGAAAGGGCCCGCTGAGCTCAGGTTGGGCTTGGAGGTAGAAGCGCCCTCTCACCTCACCCATCCGGCCTCAGCACCGCTGCCAGCGTCCTCTGCTACACAGGTGGGAGCTGGCCTGCCCAGTCCTAGCTGTTTTGGGGAGGCGAGTCCACATCGACCCCCGCCCGTGCTTCATAATCGCCAGCCCTTGGTCCCCATGCTGTCCACTGGGGCAGTTCTGTCCAACGACTCAGACGTGAGCCACAGGCGCCAGGCACAGGTGTCAATTCACATGTTTTGTAGCCACATTGGAAAAGTTAAAAGAAGCAGGTGAAATTAATTTCAATATTATATCTTATTTAACCCACTATATTCATAGTATATCATTTCAACACATGCTCACTATAAAAATTATCATGAATGCGATGTTTTTATACAAAGTCCTTAAAATCTTACAGCACATTCCCATTCTCATGTGCCACTTGTCTAGTGCTCAACGGACATCAGTAGCTGGCAGCTCCATGTGAGATAAGGGGCCATGCACCCCTACCCTACTGGAGTCACCAGGGACCCAAAAGTGAGAAGCCTTTAGGACTCTGCCCAAAGGGGTGGGGGTGAGGCCGGAGGAGAGGGGGCATCCGGGCCAAGACGGCTGAGTGAGGAGAGTGCTGGTGCCTCTGGCCTGGCTGCCTGCTGGTCGGGCTGCAGATGCCGCAGGCCACGTCCCTAAGGCATTGGGCTGGCCGCCACACCATCCTGACTTCACCAGCACCCTCCCCGGACTCCAGAGCTGTGGGATCTGGGCACACTGCTGGGTCACCACCAATGCCAGGCAGTTTGCCACTGGAACGGGGAGCCATCCTATCTGAACAGGAAAGTCCAATTGGGAGAAAAGACTTCACTCCAGTTCCTTCTCCTTCTGCTGAATGCAAATGAGATTCTGTGCACAGTTGAATTTTAGTGCCCTGTTCATGTCCAGGATGTATGTGTGGCCCCTGAGAGGCTTACATTATAGGGGTTCTCTGTCACACATGGGCGCACATGCGCGCGCACACGCGTGCGCGCGCACACACACACACACACACAATATATATATTATGTATATATGTGTATATATATATATATATATATATATATATATATATATATATACATTTTAACACCTGATAGCTCAATTTTGAAAATGAAATATATTTTAATAAACACTGCCTTTCTCATTATTCAAAGTGTGTGTATACATTTTTGGGGACACCCTATATATATATATAGCTATCAGGTGATCACCTACATCAAACCTACATGATTTCTTCTAGGTGGTTGAACCAAGGATGATATTTTAAGTTTCTTCTCTATACCTTTCTTTTTTCTTAAATCCTTATAATGAGTACATAAGATTATTTTCAAATTCAGCAATCATTATTCCAAAAAATAAAAAAGATCAAATAAATTATAGAATTGAGTCAGTAACCATACCTTAGTAATCACTAATGATTGAAAGTTGGGTTTTACTTTCAATATCATTTGGATTTCCGCGCTACTGGCATTTATTGACAGTTTATTTCATTTAAGGTGTCGGGCTAGATGCTGTGGGCTTCACAGATGACAAGATTCTGGTGGGTGTAGAACAGGGGAAGGCGCAGAGCAGCTCTTAGGCCGGGGGATGTGCACAGTCCTCTCCCAAGCGTCACAGCACATGGCCAGCATCATAGCATGTCCACAGGAGTCAGCAGAGACTCAGAGAAGCTCAGGAAGCCACAGGAGGTCACTCATCTAGCACAATGCATGTTTGTCCAGCATTTGCCACCCAGCACTTGCACCCACGTTGGGGTTCAGAGAATTGCTCCCCATATGAGCCTGTGGGAAACAGACTCACTGAGGAGCAGGAGTGGTTGGGAACCCAGGTTTCCGCTTCAGCCTATCGAGGTAGGAAGGCAGCCCAGCCACCTCTCAGTTGTGTAACTCTAGGCAATTTACTTCACCTTTCTGGGCCTCAGTCTGCTCCTCTCTCAATGGTAGAGATAATAGCATCTTCGGGTGCTAGAAAATTAAAGGAATTCATTTGGTGCCCAGCCAATGTGAGCTGCACCATTTCCCCACTCTGAAGCTGTACACCCAGAAGCCTACTCTCCCAGCCCCCTGATGGCTGGGTTTAGGCTCATGGTCCTTCCTGAGCCCATCAGAGACTCTTGTGTAGGATGTTTAATCTGGAGCAAGTGACTTGGGATCTGAGCAGCAGCAGTGGCCAGATGCCCAGTGTGCAAAGCAGCACATTTGTGCTGCTCAGCGTCTTCAGCTGTCCTCCTGCCTGACCATGGCCTTGACCCTGCTGAGTAGCTCTTTGTCCCTGCCCCTGGTCCAGCCTGGGTCCCCAACCTTCCTACCCAACCTCGGGTGCAGCCCAGGCTCCTCTCAAGATATCCCTTTCTGCTGCAATCAGCCATGTCTCTGCTTCTGACAACAGACTTCACTGTCCGGGCAGCTGGGTAGGGAGTAGGCGAGAGGTGAACCCACATCTGTCTGGCTGCTTTGGGAATCTTAGGGGGAGTCCCGGGGGGGGGGGGGGTTCTGCTGAATACTCCTCAGTTTTCCAGGTGGTTCTTTCAGGGTCCTGGTCTCCCAGAGCCAGGGCAGGAGGTCCTTAGTCATTGCAGGTGGTTCTGGTGCACCTGGCTGTGCTGCTTCTCTGGGCCTGGAGCTGAAATGCAGCTGAAGCCCACATGTGATCCCCAGGGTCTTCTGGATCGGCTGTGATGCTCTTCTGGTTTGTTCAGCTGTCTCTCTCACTTGTCCTGGCTCATTGACCTGCCTCATTAGCTCTGGGTTCCAGGGACCCACATCCGGGCCACACCCTGCCAGGCTCTCTGTAGTTAGAAGAGGAAAGGAAAGGTGACCTTCGCTGTCAGGGTCCTGAGGCTTGTCTCAGCCCACCTGGGAAGCAGGCCAGGGACCTCTCCAGGAGGAGTGTGGAGGAGGCTCCTGAGAGACCGCATAGGTGCTCTCTCTTCGGGGGGGTGGGGGGGGCGGGAGGGGACTGGAGCCCAGGGGGAGGCCCAGCTCTTCTCCCAGAACCCTCCTGCTTCCTGTGCCCTGCATCGGCCCACACAGCCCGACACAGCCAGTGGCCACATTTGTGGGTCCTGGGTACCTACACAGCTTTCACACAATAGAGGACACAGCTAAAAAGAAAAAGTATACGGTCCATGGTACACTGCTGGACAAGGAAAACTTCCTGTGAGGTCCCCACTGGACGGGGCCCATCTCCACCTTCTCCACCTACTGGTCCCATAAGATTAGTGCCACTTGGCCTCCAGGCCTATTCATTGCCTTGCTCACCAGGGCAGCCCGTGCTAAAAACAGCCTCCTAATCCAGGCCCTTTGGAATAGCCAGGGCAGCAGAGACCGCTGGAGTCCTGTTTCCTGCCCTGGGAAAGCACAGATCGTCAGGGAAGAAAAAGTTGAATTTAAAGAATCCCAAACCTTCTCTCAGCATGCACTGACTCCTCAGTCCCCATTCAAAACTGTCTCAAAAAAATTACTTTCTCCTAAGAAATGACACAAATCAAAACACATCAGAAAATGATTTATTTTTTAAATGAAAGGTTTCTTTTCCATGGGATTTATATCTTGCTATATGAGGTTTACCCCCCAAGACTTCTAGTACAAAAAACAAACACATGCAAACATTTATCTGAAAGGAAGTGGCCTGCAGGGAAGGCCTGCTGCCTCCAGGGGGTGCGAGCACCTCCCAGAATCAGGAAGGCTGCCTGGCTCTCCCTGGGACAACTCCTGCTGCCTTTCACCCTGGTAATTCTCCTCCTGTGCCCAGAGGAATCGGGCAGTATGGATGAGGCTAGCAGCACCAGGCCCAGCAGCTGGCGGAGACTGGGACCATAACAAATTGAGGGGTCTCCAGGCGGTTCCTGCCTCCCCACCACCACCACCTCCACCACTGAGACCCTGCATTCCATTTCGGCCATCAGTTTAGAGGCCACCTGCATTGGCTGACCTCTGACTTCACAAGCAGCGCTGATTCCGGCCTGCACTCAGCCGGGTGCTGAGCCTTTGCACAGGACATCCGAGCTGCAGGCTGTCAGGACTGCCTTTCCTCATTTCCCCCCTCTTGCCCCAAATCTGCAGGAGTCACTCACTTCCGGTAACCTAATATAGAGTCATTTGAAGAGAACCCACAGCCAGAAGTTGGCCAAAGTTAAAATCCAGGATCCCAGACTTATCAAGGTTTTACTTCTGGATAAAAACAGGAAGAAAAGCAGATCTTGGTTAAAATTGAGAAATAAAATGGATCTGAATTCAAAATGTCTTATTTAGCCTCATTGGCACATTTTTTGGACTTTGATAAGTCTTAACTGAATGGCTGCTGGGAGGTAGTTTATTAGAATATAATTAGCCATTTTTCTAGCCACCGTAGCTATTTTCCTTCTCCTTGCCTAAGAAGTTGGCCAAGCTTTTCTGTTCATTGACTTGGTGGCTTCTGTGTTACCTAATGGCAGCATTGTCAGAAAACCACCAAGTCCCAGGACCCTGGGGGTCTGGGGGGTGGGCAGGGAGAAAAGACAGAGCACACTGGGAAATAGTGGCAAAGCCACCAAGGCAGTGTGCGGAGACAGCATGATGTTAAAAGAGCTGCCTTCTTAGGTGTGGGTGCTGGGGAACTTTCTCTGAACTTGAGAGGCAGGAGAGGAATTTCCAAAAGACAGATTGCATATCCTACCAAAGCCAAAAGATTGAGGGGCAGAGATTAAATGTGACATAGAGAATTTAAGGAATATAGCAATTTTTACCCAAGGCTTGGGGAGAAAAATTCATACCTGCTGACGTGATGTTTTGTGGCAACATCACCAGCCAACACTTAAATGGTACAGAAGGTGGCAGAGGGCGCTTGGGCAAAGTCACAATTAAAAGTGACTCCTCTCCAGCAGATGAAGGAAAGCAGGAGAGAAGAATGGATGAGACAAGATTCAACTGTCAAGAGGACTTTGGGAGCCCAGCTGGTGACAAGTGGAACCTGCCACATTCATAAGCTGTAAGTCATCACCTCTGTGCATCATCTTTCAGTTTGTCAATTTCAGTGTCTGCAGAGCAACTTGCATTAACATCAATTTTTACCAAAATAAAGTCCATCTTCAGAGTCAATTTTTAACAAACTGAATTCCATCTTAAAAACTGAGTTGGAGAAAGATGTTTTATTGTGCTTCTTCATTAGCTTAAGTTGATTAGCTTTCATTAATTTACTATTTTTCAAAATGTCTCCCTTGCTTGTGAGTGTTGTGGCCACAGCTGTGGTTCCTCGAGTCCAGCAGGCCAGGAAGATGCCCAGACAGGGCCTCACAGATGCCTGGGGACCCTGGCCTCGGCCTCACCACCACGTGCCCTGCATTACTTTGCGGCCAGCTTACGCACAGGCGCAGTGCTTACTGCCGTGAAGCGAGGGAATAGATGAGAATTCTACACTCTAGATTCTAAATGTCTATTGTGTCTTCACATAATGAATTTATGCCTTTCAAAGTGATTTCACAGAAATTATGGACCAATCCAGTAAGCCAGAGGAGGATGGCCGAGCACGCCATTTGACCGAGGTCAAAACGCGGTGAGAAGCTGATGTGAGCCTTGTGGGCAGCGGGGCGGAAGCAGCCTGCTGAGCACCTGCCACGTGCCTGCATCGCTCTGCTGCTGGGGAGACAGCAGGGCCCAAAGCAGCGACACCCCCTCAAGGAGCTCACACTCTATGGATGGGGACACAGCCAACAAGACAGATGGCATGCAAGCTGGTGAATGTGCTAAAGAGAAAAGCAATAGGAAGGTGGGGGCAGGGGAGACAGGCAGGGGGCAAGCTGAAGTCAATGTCTGGTCCTAGTCTATAAAGCGCCCTCAAGGGCATATGAGCACTCAAGCAGATGGTGGCAGGCGAGGAAGGATCTGCACTCGGCATGAGCAGGTCCCGGGGCCTTGTCCTTGCGCCCACGGTCTTAGGAAAGTCCGTTAACCTGCAGTTCAGCTTCTTCTGCAGGAAAATGGGAATTGAAGCTCTCCCTCCGGGGTGCCATGCGGATGAAATGACGCCTGGAATGACAGTGTGGAGCCTCAGGCCCAAACCTGCAAGGGGCCCCTTCTGCCCACCTGAGACAGCAGAGGGGGCTCCTGGCAGCGTCAGCCTCTCTGGGCAAATCCTGCCCCCACAAGGGGCTGGCCTGCAGGCCTTTCCCCCAAGCCGCCCCGAGAGAATGGGGGTCTCTTTTGGCACCCTGGCTCCTTTCAGATGCAAAGGAAACGCCTCAGGGGGGCCTCTCCAGCCCACCCTTCCCTCCCACTGAGGCCAGAGGCCCCCTCCAAGTGCCTCTCGGAGCCGAACCTCCATGCCTGGTCCAGACTCTTTTCCTTTGCGGCCCTCGTGCATCTCCACCTCCTCTGAAGGCTGGCCCCTCCCCCGCAGTCCTCCTGCCCGCCTGGCGCCTCTGCGCTCTGACCACCCTCCGCCCAGCCACTGCCCTCCCTGTCTGAATCACCAGCACTGCTGACTTGGAGGCTCAGCTCATGCCCCCCACCCCTCAGAAGGCCTCCGGGGATGCCACACACCCCTCCCCACAGGTCGGACTTAGGCGTGCTCCCCATGGTACCCCCACTAGATCCTCCCAACGACAAGCCTGAGCTCTGTGATGGAGGCCCCACCTGAGGGCTGCAAGCTGCAGCTCAAATGAAGAAATCCTGAAAGTGAAGTGGAAACCAGCCAAAAACACTGCACTGACACAAAAGGCTCCCAGCAAATGGCCTCCACACAGCTAGCCTACATGCCATCCGTTTATGGCCTGGCGTTTGCAAGGACAAACATGGAAAAGCAGAAGAGATAATAATGGGATCCAGAACTCTCCTGCTTCTCACATGTTAAGCCTTGAGCTTCTGCACACGCTCCCTTCCTGAGAGCTGCGGATGCAGAATGTGGAGAACTATGGCTGACTATTGATCCCAAGTCTTCACGCTCCTGTAGTGGGTGACACACCCACTCGCTCGTTCTGGCTTCACCATGGCAGCATGCACATTTCACTCCTTAACCTTGAACTTGGCCACTGACTTGCTTTGGCCAAGGAGATGTTAGCGGAAGTGACCCGGGCAGAGGACTTGCCCTCTTGTGCTCTGGTGTGACCACGAGAGAAGCATGGTCTGGGTAGCCCATCAGTTCCAGAGACAGAGCACATGTGGCCTGGGACCAAGCCCGGAAAAGACCAGCTCAGCCCCACCGACCCACAGACCGGCTGGTGGGAAGTGGATACTCTGGGTTGTTGGCCACTTAGATTTTGTTACGCAGAATGGCTGGCTGATCCAGACAATGATAGTAAGTATCCTTTCCACAGTGATCACACTGTTCCAGGCGCTGTGCTGGCCAGTGTCCTCACGTCTCTCCATGGAACCCTGACAATAGCCAAACCACAGGTGTCATATCGCCATTTTACAGGTAAGAAAACTGGGGCTCAGACAGACAGAGCAGTCTGTGCAAGGACAGGTCTGGGATGTAAAAAGGCCGAGACTCAAATCCAGGCTGGTGTGTCTCCAAAGCCCGTGCTGCAGGCCAAACGCGGCTCCATGGAGCCCGGGGTGGTGCCAGGGGCGGCCCCACTCTTGAAGATGTTGGAAGCACTTTGCGCCCAGTAGTCCCAACACCCTGGGTTAGCAAAGAGCGTCATTTTATTTCATGAGTATTCACCTCAAAACACATCCCAGCCAAGGACTACCTTTTTCAGTTCTGACGGAGCCCTGCAGAGGGCTGCAGAGGGCTTTCTGGCGGCGCCCCGTGGAGCCGTGCTCCTGGCCACGCCCAGCCCCACGGCCACCTGTCAGCGGTGAGAAGTCATGTGGCGGGAGAGATGGTGGCGCTCCCGGAAGTGCTCATGGCAGAGGGGGCAGGCGAGTGCTTCCTCTCTCAGCTTCTCAGAATGCAGGTCAGGCCCTGCATGTTCCTTCCGGTGGTGGGACCGCATGTGAGAAACCAGGTCAGAGGTCAGGCGAAAGGAGAGGTTGCACTTGGCGCACCAGTTCTGGGAGGACAAGCCCAGGGAAGTGAACGCGGATGGCAAGAGGGCCCAGGAGACGGAGGAGGAAGACGAGGCTGTGGGTATTTGGGCCATGGCACGCGTTAGCCACAGCGTGGGGGCACCCACGACAGCATTGCCGTGAGCAGCGTTTTGTGGCAGCATCTGCAGGCTCCAGAAGTCACTCACCGAAACCTTGGAGTTGGGAAGTTTAGCCCAGCAAGGGATGTCTGCGATTTGGATGGGTCCCAACAGCTGCCCCCGAGCATCTGCAGGTCTGCCTGCCGGGAAGGGAGAGGCTGACCTCGGTCTCCCTGGTGGACACCTGGCTGGTTTGCGGAAGGCACTTCTCTGCTCCCTTCCAGCTCTGCTGGGCCACGCGGAGAAGACTGTGCTGCCGGCTGGCTCCCTAGGGATGCCCTGAGTCCGCTGCCGAGGGCCAGGCTGGCCTGTGAAGTCATCATGCTCCCGCTCCTTGGCCCACATGCCCTGCAGCCTCTTCTTGAGATGAGGCATCTCCATGAAGGTGCTCTGCTCTTGTTCCCAGTGCACCGTCTGGGCCAGTGCCTTTCCCAGTCTAAGCTCGCCCGGGGATGTTGGCAGTGCCAGCTCTGCGCCAGCCTCCTGCTGGCCACCACCGCTGAGGGCCGCCTTGGAGCCCGGGTGCTTTGTTTGCTCCAGCAGCACTGGCTTGCAGCCCCGGGTTTGCAGGACCCCCTTTCCAGCAGCCATGTTGACTAGCGGGACCTGGGACAGCTCAGCAGGGTGAACACTCCCACAGTTGTGTCTTCAGGGAAGAGCTGTGAGATTGGAGAGCTCCCGGCTGGGTGGGCCAACTTGGACCACAGGCCTCTGCAGAGAGAGGAAGCAACAGGCAGCTGTTTGCATCCAAAGAATCCCGACTACTATAGATGCCACACTCACCCTGTCACAGAGCTTTATGCCACCTTTCACCTCCAGCTCTCCATCAGGGAAGGACAGTACTGCACAATGCTGCCACCCAGAGGCGTGACTCAGTACTGTTTCCACACCTGTCAGCATCCAGGCAGCAGAGACTGTATTAACCGAGCACACAGGGCATCCAACAGCCAGTTCTGACTTTGTGGACAGCTCTAACATGTTTGCATGCTGATTTAGGGCAGTTTGCATTTCTTGCTACACAGCATGCCAATTCCCCCCAAATCCTCAGAAATGCCAAGAACTTTAAGCACCTGGGACAGGAGCTCCTGCAGGAACAGGCACCAAGAGAGATAAAAGCTGAAGCAATAAATACCCAAGCATGGCAGGTGAGTGTGGGGCTGTGCCTGGCCTCCACTGCTACACCTGGGGGTCAGCCACCTCTGTGCTTGCTTCCTCCCCTGGAACACGTGAGTCTCTCCCATCTGTCTCTACTCGCTGAAAGTGCCAACACTTGGTTCTCCTCGCATTAATCCACTTACTTTTCTTCTGCTCAACTGGCAACTGGCAACTGAACTCTTGTGCCCACTCGCTGGGCACACTCAGGTGGACCAGCTTCCGTAGGCTCTCGAGGCTTTGAGGGGACGTATATGGTGGCCATATGTGAGGGTGGCATTGAAGAGGAGAGGGTGCCCTCAGCCCGGCTGGGAAGGCACTCTTCCCTGCCTCTTCCTCATCAGCTCCACCAGCAAGTTCTAGAAATTGGGAAACCCATCTTCAAGCACCCGCCTCAGCCAGCAAGCAGTACTGCTGGGCCACACTCCAAGTTTTCATGTTAGAAACTATTTCCGCAGGCCCAGGAGGACCTGACAGCAGGCGGCTGAGTTTCCTCACAGGCACTTGCACAGGCTTGTTACACATAAATACCACGTGGGCTAGGTCAGCTCCTTCCCCCTGCCCTGCCTCACGCCCCACATGGGAAAGGAAGCCCAGGCACTCGTTCCTCCCTCTGTCCTGGTGGCAGGCGTCCATGAGAGGTGCTTTGCATGTGTCACCTCCTCCCACCTTCACCCTTTTTCACAGACAAGCAGACACGAGTCTTGAAAAGTTACACACCCTACCCAGAGTCCCCTGAAAGTAGGAGGTGCAGCTGGGGTTGAAACCCAAGAGTGTGTCCCCAAAGCCCGCTTTGGTTGCACTGCCCATGTCAGCCTCACATGCCCCAAACTGTGCTTCCAGGGGTCTGAGCCCTTCTTTTTTATTTAACTTAATTTTATTTTAGTATTGACGGTATTACCAATGCCTCCCTGTGGTCCTGCTGCACCTGGCATTCCTCGGCAGACACCCCCACTGGGCTCCTTCACCGCTCAGGTGGCCTCTGCCAAGCACAGATGTGTGGACCCTGTTGCCAGAACTGTCCAGAGTGCCCTGAGCCACAGCCGTGACAACCCTCTCCTCAGTCACAATTTCACTTTCCATCAGTGCTACAAGACAAATCTTAATAATGAGGAGGAGAAGAGAGAAGAAAATGAGATGATAAAACATAAAAATAATAACAATGAGGAGGAGGAGGAGCAGGAAAAGGAGGAGGAAGCAAAAAAGCCAATGAAGATGCTGACTGGGACTTTTGGCATGACTCCAGCCTCCCTGCGGGTCACCACTCTCCCATGTGTCCAAGCTACTGGGTAAGATCACTCAGGTAAGTGCAGAGAATGTCCTGCAAATTCTGCTGTGACCTCACCTAATCCCAGCCCACTCTGTGCCACAATCACCAGATCTGAGCTTCTCAGAATGGAAAGTGATGCGAGGCTGACATGGCTTGGCCCAGTGAGCCCCTGCTAACTCTAATGCTCATCTCTTCTTATTGATGGACTCCCAGGCGCTTCTCCAAGGTCGGCATCCGACTTTGGTCTCATCCAGCTCCAGGCTCCATGCACCTCTGTCTTGTACCCCAAGGCCTCTTGGATGACCTCTGCAGAAATGTGATGTCATCCCTAGGGTCACTCCATACCCTGGCCAGTGAGTTCTGGGGCAGGTGACCACATGGACAGACCACATGCACTGCCTCCCTCCTCCTTTCCCACCTGGACCCACCAATGCCCTTTCAAACTGGGAGACGGGTCTCTGTCCCTGGCAAAGTGAAGCTGCGCCTCCCTCTTTCTTCTTCCCTGACACCAGCTGCCCTGGCAGCCAGTGGGTCTAAGCAGCCTTTGTTCTCCTTGCTCCCAACCCACATTAATGAGCCCTTTGTTCTCTGCTCTCTCCAATAGCCTCAGTTTATGCCGGGATCTCATTCCCTAACATTGTTTACTACTGGTCCTCATCACGCTCTATCATGTGTGTCCTGAGAAGACGTTTCTCTTGTCCTCCTTGGTCCTTTCAGCCTGAACTCTAACGTATCCTCTGAGCCACACAGACATCTTCAGTTCCACCCGTGTTCTTCCTATCAAAAGGACTGGATTTCAGTTTCAGACTCCAACTGTCTCTGAGCTCTTGCTTAGATCGTAGGATTACTAAGTGCTGATCTTTGAAACCACCTGAAACTGAGTTGTCAAGGCCACAGGATGTCCGACCACATCCAGCCATCCCCACCAAGATGATGCTTCTCCCTCACGCTCCCAACCCTCCTGGGTCGCCAACCAGGGTTCTGCTGACCAACATGGAAAGTGCTCATTCTAAAGGATGAAGCCTCACCAACCCCACACTGGTAAAAACACATGTTTTCTTTGTTTATTACCCATTCCCGGGCACTGACTGCAGACTCTGGCCATTCCTTCATCTGGGAATTACTTTCCTTTTCATGCCTTCCCAGCCCCTCCCATGTGATCATCGAGCCCTACATCACATAGAAGCAGACTCCTGGTCAGATGCTTGGATCAAACCTGGCTCTGCTCTTACCAAACCTGTGATCCTAGTGAAGGTGATGATCTTTTCTCTGCCTCTGTTTTCTCATTTGTGTAAAAGGGATCACCTTGGTGCCCACTTCATGAGGTGGTTGTAAAGATTAGATGGGTTAATATATCTGAGTGCTAAAGAACCTAGCTCAATAACTGTTAGGTAGTATCAATTTATCAATTTATTATCACACTAGAGGCCAGATGCATGGATTCATGCACCAGTGGGGTCCCTTGTCCTGGCCTGCGGGGATTGGGTGGAAATTGGCTCTCCGACATCCCCTGAGGGATCCCAGATTGTAAGAGGGTGGTTCTCAGGTGATGCACCCCAGAATCAGGCTCCCTACTCTCTGGTTCCGGGTGTGTCACCCAAGAACTGCAGCTGCCAAGTCACTGCAGCTCAGCAGCTCCTGCATTGAGCATCTGCCCCCTTGTGGTCAGTGCACATCATAGCTACTGGTCAGAGCATCAGCCCCCTGGTGGTCACTGCATCATAGCTACTTGCCTGTCAGATGATCACTTAGGCTTTTATATATATTGAAGACTAATGCAAGGGTCAGAGTCGAAGTCATGGCCACCTTCCCTCTATCCCTATGCATCCAGGGACTAGTGTATATCAGTGGTTAATGAGTGACCAAATGGCCAGGCACTTTTCTTCTTCCACTCCACTTACAGAAGAAAGATCTGTTAGCAACCCACTGGGTGACCTCATTTTCCTGAGGTATCTGAAGGTATGCAAGTACTTACCCTGAGTCAGCTACCGATCCTCCAGCAGCTCCAAGCTGCAGCTCAGAAATTAGATGTCCAGTGACACCATCTACACGGCCAGCCAGGGCCATCCTGTGTCTGCCTTCCTTTTCAGCTAAAACAAATGAGCACAGAAAATATCTCTTGTGCTTCTACCCTTCAGTTCTCTGCGCTCCAGAGTTGCTTCTCAGACCCTTTTGGAAGATTCCAGAGGATAATCCTCTATCAGCCTCTTCTACATATGGATTGTGAGATTCTGGGATTTTCTGAGAAGAGAAACACATATGCTTTCTAGGCATCTTTTCAACCCTGGAACCCTGAGAAAATTAAAAACTGAAGAGTTACCCAGGCTTCCCTGGAGCTGGCTAGCAGGGCCATGGAGCTGGGAGAGAGGAGGGCTTCCCTGCCATCCCCCACAGGCTCCATGTCCAGTTAGGCCTTACACGCCTCCAGCATCCATGCCTGCTGTGTTCAATCAAAACCAAATGCAAGATTCCCAGAATACAGCCAGCTACCAGGCCACAGTGAGGTCAGCTAGAGACCTAACTTGACCCTGTAGACCAATCCCAGTGGCTGCCTTCAGCAGAAAAGCCCATGGTTTGTACATCAGTTTTCCCAGCCAGACTCTACCTGATGCCAACAATAGAAAGGAGAGTTACAGCCTACTTAAAGAAAACATTTTAAAGCACCAGAGGCCCAATGCATGGATTCATGCACCAGTGGGGTCCCTCGTCCTGGCCTGCACCCTCTTGCAATCTGGGACCCCTTGGGAAATGTTGGAGAGCCAGTTTTGGCCCCATCCCCACAGGCCAGGGCCTCTAGTATGCATATAAGATCTTTGGTTAATCTCTTCCTGCCCTCCCCTTTTCCCCCTTCCCTCTGAGATTCTTCAGACTGTTCCACGTTTCCATGCCTGTGCGTTGAGTGTCTTCCCCCGATGGTCAATGCACATCATAGCTACCAAACGGTTGCTTAGGCTTTTATATAGAGAGATTGTAGGTAAAGACTTCACCTTGAATTGAAAAATATGGCATAATTATCTGTTTTAAAGAAAAGCTGTCACTTCCTGGGTTTCTGAAAAAAGAAATCTAAGCAAAGCACACATGATATTTCTAAATCATTTGAAAAGCATCCATTTTACCCCACCCCAGAATTCGAATACATTGGAAGTCAGTGGTTAAAACAACTTAAAATATGATTTGTCCAATCAAGAAAATAGTCTCCCAAATCAAAATTCCATGATATACCTATGAATTTGGCCAACATCTTTTATCTAAAATCGAAGAGTATTTCAGTAAACACACTGCAATTGTCTTCCATCATGTTTAGTTTTGTTCACTTGTTCTGTGTGCTTTGTCTACTAAAAATTTCCCTTTCTATATCAATTGAAAAGTTATAAATAAGCACAATTATTACTAAAAATCATAATAAACTAAAGAGAGGTTAAATTCTTTCTAAGAACCCAAAGCTTCAAATATTAGGTGGTAGCTTAAAAAACAAACAAGTTTTTTAATAACTTAATATATAATATTAATATATATATATCACTTTTATTGCATGTGTTTGAACATATATCGTTAGCTACATATGTTATAAAATATGAAATCATGTTTCTCTGACAAAATTAAAATTGTTAATGAAAAGCAAAAAATTACTTAGATATACAATACTTCTATTTTATTCCTTAAAATGACTCAGATTTGTTTATCTAGATTTCTTCACTTAGAATGTATCTAAGACAATCTTTGATGTTAAGATAAAATACTTCCTCCATGGTCCTACATTATGTTAAAAACATTAATTTCAAATGTCATAATAATTGCTATAAAATGTCTGTCTCATTCAACATAATTATGTAACTTAATTTCTCCACATCAGCAGCATTGACAAGTATATATTTTCAAAATATACAGTGAATTTCTTATTTCAACTCTCACCCAAATGTTTTACATGCAAAGCCCTGGCCTCCCTATTGTGTCCCCACAACTGAACTCTGAATCCAACCCCTCTCCCCATTTACCTGGCCTGGCGCTGCCTTCACACAAAGATGGTGAAAGCCTCAGTGTCTCCTAAATGTGCATGCAAGGGTTAGCTCTGTGGGATGCTGTCTGTGCCAGTACTAAAGGCAAATTCAAGAAAAAGATTAAATCAACACTTTGTGTCTAAAGCCAAGTATTTTTCCAGCTCACCCTGAAAATTCAGAGATTTGTAACTTAAACATTTGTGTATTTTCCACACAACAGGCATTGAACAAGTTACACGCCCAGATCCTTGGATAGAATCTGTTGGAGAAAGGATCTGGGGCCAATGCATCTTTATTAGCCTGGAGCCCAGCACAAGCTTGGCTGAGAATAAGGAAGCAACATAGAATGAGTGGATGAATGGATGGGTGGAAGGGTGGAGTCATGGAGGGGTGGGGGGGTGGTAGGGTGAAGGGGTGGGGGGTGGAGAGGTGGAGAGTTAGGTGAGTGGAAGGGTGGAGGGGTGGAGAGGTGGAGGGGTGGAGGGGTGGGTGAGTGGAGGGTGGAGGGGTGGAAGGGTAGAAGAGTGGGGGTGGAGTCATGGAGGGTGGGTAAATGGAGGGTGGAGGGGTAGGTGAGTGGAGGGTAGAGGGGTGGGTGAGTGGAGGGTGGAAGAGTGGAGGGGTGGGTGAGTGGAAGGGTGAAGGGGTGGGTGAGTGGAAGGGTGGAGGGGTGGGTGAGTGGAAGGGTGGAAGGGTGGAGGGGTAGGTGAGTAGAAGGGTGGAGGGGTAGGTGAGTGGAAGGGTGAAGGGGTGGGTGAGTAGAAGGGTGGAAGGGTGGAGGGGTAGGTGAGTGGAAGGGTGGAAGGGTGGAAGGGTGGAGGGGTGGGTGAGTGGAAGGGTGGAAGGGTGGAGGGGTAGGTGAGTAGAAGGGTGGAAGGGTGGAAGGGTGGAAGGGTGAAGGGGTGGGTGAGTAGAAGGGTGGAAGGGTGGAGGGGTAGGTGAGTGGAAGGGTGGAAGGGTGGAAGGGTGGAAGGGTGGAAGGGTGGAAGGGTGGAGGGGTGGGTGAGTAGAAGGGTGGAGGGGTAGGTGAGTAGAAGGGTGGAGGGGTGGGTGAGTGGAAGGGTGAAGGGGTGGGTGAGTGGAAGGGTGGAAGGGTGGAGGGGTGGGTGAGTGGAGGGTGGGTGAGTGGAAGGGTGGAGGGGTGGGTGAGTGGAAGGGTGGAGGGGTAGGTGAGTGGAGGGTGGAGGGGTGGTTGAGTGGAAGGGTGGAGGGGTAGGTGAGTGGAGGGTGGAGGGGTGGGTGAGTGGAGGGGTGGAGGGGTAGGTGAATGGAGGGTGGAGGGGTGGGTGAGTGGAGGGTGAAGGGGTGGAGGGGTGGGTGAGTGGAGGGTGGAGGGTTAGGTGAGTGTAAGGGTGGAGGGGTGGGTGAGTGGAGGCTGGAGGGGTGGAGGGGTAGGTGAGTGGAGGGTGGAGGGGTGGGTGAGTGGAGGGTGGAGGGGTGGAGGGGTAGGTGAGTGGAGGGTGGAGGGGTGGGTGAGTGGAGGGTGGAGGGTGGAGGGGTGGGTGAGTGGAGGGTGGAGGGGTGGGTGAGTGGAGGGTGGAGGGTGGAGGGGTGGGTGAGTGGAGGGTGGAGGGGTGGAGGGGTAGGTGAGTGGAGGGTGCAGGGATGGGTGAGTGGAGGGTGGAGGGGTGGGTGAGTAGAGGGTGGAGGGGTGGAGGGGTAGGTGAGTGGAGGGTGGAGGGGTGGGTGAGTGGAGGGTGGAGGGTGGAGGGGTGGGTGAGTGGAGGGTGGAGGGGTGGAGGGGTAGGTGAGTGGAGGGTGGAGGGGTGGGTGAGTGGAGGGTGCAGGGATGGGTGAGTGGAGGGTGGAGGGGTGGGTGAGTGGAGGGTGGAGGGGTGGAGGGGTGGGTGAGTGGAGGGTGGAGGGGTGGAGGGGTGGGTGAGTGGAGGGTGGAGGGGTGGAGGGGTGGGTGAGTGGAGGGTGGAGGGGTGGAGGGGTGGGTGAGTGGAGGGTGGAGGGGTGGAGGGGTGGGTGAGTGGAGGGTGGAGGGGTGGAGGGGTGGGTGAGTGGAGGGTGGAGGGGTGGGTGAGTGGAGGGTGGAGGGGTGGAGGGGTGGGTGAGTGGAGGGTGGAGGGGTGGAGGGGTGGGTGAGTGGAGGGTGGAGGGGTGGGTGAGTGGAGGGTGGAGGGGTGGAGGGGTGGGTGAGTGGAGGGTGGAGGGGTGGAGGGGTGGGTGAGTGGAGGGTGGAGGGGTGGAGGGGTGGGTGAGTGGAGGGTGGAGGGGTGGAGGGGTGGGTGAGTGGAGGGTGGAGGGGTGGGTGAGTGGAGGGTGGAGGGGTGGAGGGGTGGGTGAGTGGAGGGTGGAGGGGTGGAAGGATGGAGGGTGGAGGGGTGGAAGGATGGAGGGTGGAGGGGTGGAAGGATGGAGGGTGGAGGAGTGGAAGGATGGAGGGTGGAGGGGTGGGTGAGTGGAGGGTGGAGGGGTGGAAGGATGGAGGGTGGAGGGGTGGAAGGATGGAGGGTGGAGGGGTGGAAGGATGGAGGGTGGAGGGGTGGGTGAGTGGAGGGTGGAGGGGTGGAAGGATGGAGGGTGGAGGGGTGGATGAAAAGAACTGCAGTCACTACAGGGGAATATCCAGGGCAGCCTTGCTATGAGGGTGGGGGTGGTGGGAGTGAGGGGGGCGGGGAGGAGAGCAGGGAGCAGAGAGAGGGAGGGAGAAAGAGCAGCAGGACAGGGGCAGGGGCAGCAGAGAAGAGAGACTGAAAAGTGAGAGACGAGAGGGAAAGGGAAGAGCCCGGACACCAGAGGCAGAGAAGGAGGAGGAGGAGGCAGGGCGGTGGCCTGGAGGAAGGAGATGGAGAAAGCAGCTGCGGGAAGGGAAGACGCGAGGGACCGTCGGGGGCAGGACTGAACTCGCAGGGGCAGGCGAGGCGGGTGAGAGGAACCCCGACCCCCACGCTCACTGGCGGCTGGTCCCGGGCTCAGGACCGTGCTCTCACCTGGGCTCTCCCCAGGCGACGCTGGAACTCGCGGAGCCCGCACCCCAGGACCGGCCGCGCCACCTCTGCCACCTGCGCGGGAGGGAGGGTCCCGCCTTCCCCGCTGTCCCGCCTCCGGGCGGGGCTCGGGCTACGCCCACCGCGGGGCCCCGGCTCCCGAGGGGACCTGTCACCCTAAGGAACCCGCCCCCGATGGGCGCAGAGGGGCCGGCTTCCTGGACGCCGGCCGAGCTCCGCACTACGAGCGCCCCATCCCGCCTCCCCCTCCGGCGCTGGCGGCCGAGGACGCGGGGGCATCGGGCTCTCATAGCCCCTCTGGAAGGGGCGCTGTTCTCTGGGGTCTGCGGGACCCAGGAGACACTGGGGGTCAGTCCGGAGTCCACGCCTCAGTGCCCGGCTCTCCGGCCCGGACGCCCGGTTCCCGGAGCTGCTGCCCGCGCCCCCAGCTCCCCAGGCTGTGGCCATAGCGCCGGGCTGAGAACTGCGAGTTCGGAGACCTGGGGGCGCGCAGGGGAGAAGTTGGAGCGCCAGCGAGGGTGCGCAGCCTCGGACCCACCGCGGAGGGTGGCGGCTGAGAGCGCGGTACTCCAGGGCTCACGCTCCCTGGAGCTTTGCCTTGCAGTGAGGGGTGAGGAGAGGGCAGTAGTCTGGGGCAACACAGGACGCTTGCAATGGCAGCCAGGTGTGGGGGACACGTTATGTGAGCCCAGGGGTGCAGAGCAGGTTAGATGTGGGAAGGCTTGAGGGACGGAAGGGAAACGCAGCTGAGTCCCTGCTCCTTCCTTCATTCAGTCAATCAATGTGCTGGACGCCTGGGGCGGGCGGGGCGCCGACACGTGCGGGGACAGGCTCTCTGCTTCCCAAGGCTTGAGCATCTATTACAAAGTTAGATTGTAAAGGACAAAAACGGCCAATCGGAGGCGGGGAAACAAGGTTCAGAACTTACATTAGAAATTTGCGATTGGTCCCCAAAGCATGACTTTTCTTTTATGAAGAGAGCCCATTGAAGAAGATGGGGTGAGGCACCAACCCCCAAGGTGAGCCTCGCAGTCTGATGAAGTCGCAGAGCGCCCAGGCCCCCTTGGGGATAATCTGCGCGCTCAGCATGCGGAATGGAACTGAACTGTTATTCAAGAGAGAGCCCGGCCAGGTGGGTACTAGACTCACCGGGGACCACGTCATAAACTTATGTGCCAGACCACCGTGCTGCACACCTGAAACCAGCACAAAGTCATATTGAGTCTCAGCTAATACTGAATAGCAGGGTAACCGAAAAATACAGATTTTTAGAAAAGAGTGAGGACAAAACAGATGTTTTCAGATGTACAGTTTAAGGTTATCATCCCCACAACCTAAACTGAAGCGTACTGAAGAATGTGCTTCAGGATGAGGGAAACTGAACTCAGATGAAAGAACAGGGGTTCAAGTAACAAGGGTGAATAAAGGAACTGAAAAAAACAACAACCGGAGGAATACTGGGAATGGCTATATCACACTCCCTATTGCAGAGACCCAAGTGGGGCATCCCCATGGCCCCCACAATGTAGATAGACTTCACTTAGAAGATAGAGACAGAATTTGTCCAGTTTGTTTGTTTTTAATCTAGCTATATGCTTTTAAAGGAGACATGTTTAACACCTAAGGACATAGAAAAGTTGACTGTAAAAGAGTGAACGACACGCAAGAGACGCTGGGCAAACCAAGAGAAGGCTGGAGTCTTCACCACAGAAAACAAAACAGGTTAGGGTTAAAGTGGGTGATTTCTCAATGGTACAGGTTCATTTTCCACAAAACCACAAAATGTTAAACTGACATGCTGTTAATAAAGTAAAGTGATTAAAATGAGAAATTGTCCAACCACTGTTACAGTGAGAAATTTCATTGCTCATCTGTCAAAAAAAAGGAAATACTACTTAAAATATAGAAGATGTGACTAACACCATAAACAATATTAATAAATAACTCTCTACCCATCATGCATTGAAACAAATCTTAATAAAGTTCAAAGACACTGCATCATTCCGACCATGCTCTCAGTCATCATGCAACCAGGTGGAAACCAATGACAGAGAGAAATTTTTAAAAACACTTAAATCAGACATAAAATAACTAGATTAAAAAACAAATCAAAACTAAAAATATTTTAAAGTCAAATGATTATAAAATAAGACCTAAAAAATTTCAACTACATTGAAAGAGAAATTTAGAGGACATTTGTGGCCCCAGGATTTATGTTAAAGAAAAGAAAGGGTGAGAATAAATAAGCTAATAATTGACCTTAAAATATCAGTGAAACAATAGTAAAATAAACCCCCAAAAAAACTGAAAGTGAGAAAATGTTAAGGAGAGAACAAGTAAATAAAAAACCAAAATTCAGGAGAGAATAATTAAAAACCAAAAGTTAATTGAAAGTTAACGTATGCAAATAATCCTACCTAATAAAAGGGTGATATGCAAATTGACCACACCTTCACTATGCCCAAGCCACGCCCACCAGCCAATCAGGGTGAGTATGCCAATAAACCCAACCAAGATGGCTACAGCCACAGAGAACAAGGTTTCCCAGGCAACAGAGGAATCAAGCTTTCCTCATGCCCTTGCCAGGCCTAAGCCTCCACTGAAGCTACAAAGTTTCAATTATAGAAGGTAAAGAAATTCAAACAGAATGGCGGCAGCCATGGAGCTGGAGAGAGCAGGCCAGAGTTTCCCGCGGCAATGGAGAAAGCAAAGCTTTCCGCACACCCTGGCCGGGCCCAGGCCTCCGCTTAAGGCTACAAAGTTTCAATTATAGAAGGTGAATTAACCCAAACAGAAATGGCTGCCAGCCGTGGAGCATGCAGGAGGCTTGGCTCCACTCCAGGCTACAAAGTTTCAGTTGTGGAAGGTAAATAAATTCCAGATACCAGGGCCTCCGCTTGGGTTGCCAGGGGCCGTGGCCGGCCTGCAAACCACCACAGACCCCTTGCTCAGGCTGCCCCACGCCCCAAGGGAACCCCCACCCTGATCCGGGACACCTTTCAGGGCAAACCAGCTGGCCCCCACTCCTGCACCAGGCCTCTATCCTATCTAATAAAAGAGTAATATGCAGATTGACCATCACTCCAACTCACAATATGGCTTCCCCCATGTGGTCAAAGATCCTGTCCTCATGTGGACACAAGATGGCCACCACAAGATGGCCAGCAGGGGAGGGCAGTTGGGAGGCACCCGGCCTGCAAGGGAGGGCAGTTGGAGGCAATCAACGCTGCAGGGGAGGGCAGTTAGGGGTGACCAGGCCGGCAGAGGAGGGAAGCTGGGGACAAACAGGCTGGCAGGGGAGCAGTTAGGCATCAATCAGGCTGGCAGCGGAGTGGTTAGGGGTGATCAGGCTGGCAGGCAGAAGTGGTTAGGGGCAATCAGGAAGGCAGGCAGGTGAGCAGTTGGGAGCCAGCAGTCCTGGATTGTGAGAGGGATGTCCAACTGCCCGTTTAGGCCCGATCCCACTGGGGTTCCAGATTGGAGGGACACCCCCCTCTCCATGCACAAATTTCGTGCACCAGGCCTCTAGTCCTCTAATAAAATTGACCTTAAAACAAGATTGTGCTTCCCAAACTTCTCTTTCTAGTATGACCTCCCAGGAGCTTTGTAAACACTGGTGGTTCCTCAGGAAATATTGTTGCCATAGATACATGGTATATCTCTTTGTCTACTGTGTTCATACTTGAAGGAGGACTGCCTTTCACTGCTTGGGGCAATGCCCTCCTTGTGAATGCATAGAATAGCAAAACACACAATCCTATATATATAAAGAGCCAGGGTCCATGACAACCACGGCTACACTGAACACCGGAAGTCAGTGCTGGGTCCCGTGGCAACCCAGCACTGACTGCCGAGGCAGCTGTGGATCAGGCCAGAGAAAGGTCTGCAGAGAGAGAGGCAAGGTCTGATCCCCAGCCTCCGTGGCAGCTTTTGGTCAGCCTTGCCTCTCTCTTTCTCTCCTGGCTTCGTCAGGAGCCACCTCTCTTTCTCCCCCAGCCTCCTCCAGGCTGCTGATCATCCCTGCCTCTTTGATCAGGCCCAGAGATAGGCCCGGAGACACTGACTGGCATAGAAACCAACCAATCAGAACCAAATCTGGGTGATGTGCCAGGAGGCAATGGCTGCCTAGGAGGCGTAGCTTTTGACGCTGACTGGCATAGAAACCAACCAATCAGAACCTAAACTGGGTGAACTGCAAAGGCAGAACCTAAGGTGGGGGCTGAGAAGGGGTTTTAAGGGCAACAGTTGTTTGGCATAAGGTGTAAGGAAGCGGTTCAATTTTTTCATGACCAGTTTGGTAGTATAGTGCATATGGCTGGCTATCAGTCCAGATACAGGGATTATGTGTTTTTGTCTGCCAAGAGCATCTCCTCCTGCTGAAAAAGGCTCCCCCCCTCATTTAAGCAATCCTATCCTATATAATCTATCTATACTAATAAAAGGGTATATGCTAATTAGACAGGGTCAACCGGCCATCTTCCTGAAGTCCGACTTCCTTCCAGACAAAGCCATGGTGGTGGGGGCCAAGGCAGAGGCAGTTAGGGGCAATCAGGCCAGCAAGGGAGGGCAGTTGTGGGCAACCAAGCCAGCAGGGGAGGGCACTTTGGGGTGAGATCAGGCTGGCAGGGATGGCAGTTAGGGGTGATCAGGCAGGCACACAGGTGAGTGGTTAGAAGCCAGCAGTCCTAGATTGCAAGAGGGATGTCCGACCACCAGTTTAGGACCAATTGGAGAAGGTGCAGGCTGGGCTGAGGGACGCCCCCCTCCCCCTGTGCACAAATTTTATGCACCAGGCCACTAGTCCTAGATAATGTAAATCGACTGAACAGTGGAACAACTGGTCACTATGACATGCACTGACCCCCAGGGGGCAGATGCTCAATGCAGGAGGAGCACCGCTCCAGAAGCCACAGAGGTGGTGGCGGGAGCCTCTCCTGCCTCTGCAGCAGCGCTAAGGATGTCTGACATCCCCCAAGGGCTCCCAGATTGCAAGAGGGTGCAGGCCAAGCTGAGGGACCCCACGGAGTGCATGATTTTCATGCATCAGCCCTCTAGTTAAGGAATAAAAAACTTAAAAATTATATAACTATAGATAGAGCAGAAACATAAAAATCAAATGAATCTGAACAAGATTATACCACTGCTTGTGAATATACAAATTCATGTAAAACTGACTTATGAAAGAAATAGAAGTACTACATCAGCCAGCGTGTTCATCTGCTCCAGATGCCATAACAAGGAGCTACAGGCTGCATGGGAAAAACCACAGAAATTCCTTTCCTCACCCTTGTGGAGGCTGGAAGTTCATGATCAAAGTGCCAGCAAGGTTGGTTTCTGATAAGAACTCTCTCCCAGCTAGCAGACAGCTGCTTTCCTGCCATGTCTACACATGGCCTTTTCTCTGTTGTGGGTGACTAATGCCGGTGGTCTTGATCTGGCATCTAGAAGGGTTCTGAAATCTGGAGAAGGGGGTGTGCATAAATTAAATAAGAGTCCAGAAATGAAACATAATTTTGAAAGGCATTTGGGGTGAGGGGGGGGGGGGGGGGCAGAGGAGCCTGGCTAAAGAAACCAAGTTCTCCTTGTCTCAGGACTCCTTGCTTTTTATTAACACAAATTGTCCTAAGGCAAGGTGGAGATATACACTTCAAAGGGTAGGGTTTCATACAGAAGCCATTGTCAGATTGGGGAATTTCCTCAGGCTGTTCAGGTGTTTGGCCAGGAGGAGGCAATAACATGTAGATTAAGAAGCCCTGAGCTGTCTGGCAGCAAGCAATTATTTTATGCATCCTTTTCAGGTTTGGGGAAATACCTTTAAGCCATTCCCAGATGATTCAGCCCTTACTGACATGCTGGAATTGGCTTCTGGCAAGTGACAAGAGCACACTCGTGTCCCTTTAATAAGGGCACAATCCTATGGGTTAGGGCCCTGCACTTTGGGTATCATTTAACCTTAACCACTTCCTGAAGGTCTATCACGACATGCAGTCACATTACAGGTTAGTGCTTCAAAATATAAAAGAGACCACGGTGGGGGGCACAATTTGGTCTGTAATATTCAGTAAATACTAAAAAATTGTGTCAGTAGTTTAATACTTTCCATGACCAATACAAACAGACACAAATGCTATCACACAAAACATTTAATGAGCAGATTACTGGGATCATGCTCAAAGTCTTTCCAAGGAGAAATAAAGTAAAAGCAATCCTTAGTATTTTATAAAGTAGGATTACATACATAATGTCAACATCAGATAAGATCAGTGCAGAAATGAGAAATTAAAGGGCAGCCTCTCTTATATAAAAGGTAAAAAGTTATAAATTAATAGCAAACACTTACCAGCAGTGTTTAAAAAAAGTATCATGGTCAAGATGGATTTAATTATAAAATTTTAACCTTGGCTTTATATGCATTGTTGTAACTAATCATTTTAATACATTACTAAAGAAAAAATATATATTCATCATAAAATATGCTAAAAATAATTTAGATAATATTCAACACTCATGCATGATTTGTAACAAACCCAGAGTGGCATAATAAAAGATTTATTTCTCAGATTATCTCTAAATTGATAAGGGAGTTCTACCAGAACCCTTCAGTAAATATCCATCATAATGTTGACATGTTAGAAGTATCCTCTTTAAAATCAAGAATACCTCTATCATAACTTCAGAGAACAACTAGTCAGCACAATGTTTTTCTTTTTTCATTTTAACTTTACAAAAAACCCAAGCCACTCTACAGATAATATTTTAGAATAAAATAGCTTAGCAATATGGGTGAAATATCAATAATTGAATACATTCTTAATAAGAAAAATAAAGATTTTAAACCATTGTTTTAAGATGCCATTTACTATAGCAGTAAAAATGTAGGGTATTTAGGGAAGTTACTTAACAACACAAGTCAAGGGAAATTCATATGGAAAGCATTGAAGAAAACCTAAATAAATGGAGACATGGCCACATTCACTGATAAGAGGAGTCCAGATTGTAGATACAAAATCTCTGCACATGTTTCAGCATATTTAATCTATAATAATAAAGCATAATATGCTATTTAGACCAGACGTCCTTCTGGAGACCTTCCAGAGAGAAGCCTGGGTCCTGGGTGCTGGTGGGAAGCCCGGGTCTGAGATGCCAGGCCCGGTGCACAAAATTCATGCATTGGGGGGTTCCCTCAGCCCAGCCTGCACCCACTCCAATCAGGGACCCCTTGGGGGATGTCCTACAGCCAGCTCCTAACCACTCACCTGCCTGCCTGCCTGATTGCCCCTAACCCTCTGCCTGCCTGCCAGATCTCCCCTAGCCTCTCTGCTTGCCTGCCTGATTGCCCCTAACTGCTTCTGCCTGCCTGCCTGATCACCCCTAACTGCCCTCCCCTGCTGACCTGATCGAGCTCCCAACTGCCTCTGCCTGCCTGACCACTCCCAACAGCCCTCCCCTGCTGTCCTGATCTTGCTCCCAACTGCCCTCCTCTGCCAGCCAATTTGGTTCTGATTGGTCAGTTTCTATGCCAGTCAGTGTCAAAAGCTCCGCCTCCTAGGCAACCATTGGCTCCTTACATTCACCCAGATTTGGTTCTGATTGGTCAGTTTCTATGCCAGTCAGCGTCTCTGGGCCTAACAATGGGGCCTGATCAGAAAGATGGGGCTGATCAGTAGCCAGGTGGAGGCCTGGAGAGAAATGGAGGCTCGGCTGTTGGCCAGGCAGAGAGAGAAAGAGAAGCAAGTTCTGATCAATGGCTGCCACAGAGGCTATGGATCAGACCTTGCCTCTCTCTCTGCAGCCTCTCTCCAGGCATGATCTGCAGCCCCCTAGGCAGTCAGTGCTATGTCAGGGCACCAGCAGTGGTCCAGTGAGTGCTGGGTCACCACGTCAGCCCAGCACTGACTTCTGGTCTGGTGGAGCCTTAGGTTGTAAGGTCCTTACAACCCTGGCTCTTTACTATATAGACTAGAGACCCTGTGCACAATATTTGTACACAGGGGAGGGGTGTCTCTCAACCCAGCCTGCACCCTCTCCAATCTGGGATCCCTCGAGGGATGTCCAACTGCTCATTTAGACCCAATCCAGGTAGTCGGACATCCCTGTCACAATCCAGGACTGCTGGATCCCAACTGATTGCCTGCCTGCCTTCCTGATTGACCCTAACTGCCTCTGCCTGCCAGCCTGAAGACCCCCTAACCACTCCCCTGCCAGCCTGATTGATGCCTAACTTCTCCCCTGCCAGCCTGTTTGCCCCTAACTGCCCTCCCCTGCAGGTCTCAGTCCTCCCCGCCGCCCCAACTGCCCTTCCCTGCAAGCCTGATCGCCCCCAACATCCCTCCTTTGCTGGCCTGGTCACCCTTAACTGCACTCCCATGCAGCCTTTATCACCCACAACTGCCCTCCCTTGCAGACCTGGTCCCTCCCAACTGCCCTCCCCTGCTGGCCATCTTGTGGCAGCCATCTTGTGTCCACATGGGGTCAGTAATCTTTGACCACATGGGGGCAGCCATCTTGTGTGTTGGAGTGATGGTCAATTTGCATATTATTCTTTTATTAGATAGGAGGATTAGATAAGATAGAGGCCTGGTGCATGGGTGGGGGCCAGCTGGTTTGCCCTGTAGGATGCCCCAGATCAGGGTGGGGGTTACCTTGGGGTGTGGGGCAGCCTGGGTGAGAGGGCTGGTTGGAGATCGGGTGTAAGCTGACAGAGTTCTTGCACCTAAAGGGGCTGACAAGAATCAGTCCCCTTCCCACGCATTGTTCCCTGACTTGTTTTGATGGCACTTTCCTATTGTCAGCAGAATGAGCAGAATGAGAGCAACCTTTCATAGCTTATCAGAAGTCTATAAATATTTACCAAGAATTTTGGCTTCCTGCTTTATCTTAAAGATTGGGAGGAATGGAGAGTACATTTCTCTTAACAGACCTCCCATTTAGTGTTTGTGTATAAAAGGCATTATGCAGTTAATAAAGTTGCTGCAGTCGGTCAATGGCTTGCCGCCCTCCTGATCCCGCTCTCCTGTCTTTCTTTCTTTTCTCAATTCTCACCTCACTACCTCAGCCCAGTTCAACCATTAGGCTGGCCCTGACAGGGCCTATGGTGGTTTGCGGGCTGGCCATGCCCCATGGTGACCCAAGCTGAGACCCTGGTATCTGGGATTTATCTATCTTCTATAATTGAAACTTTGTAGCCTTGAGCGGAGGCCAATGCAGGCCAGATTTGTGGAAACTTGGCTTCCTCCATTGTTGGGGGCAACTCAAGCCTCCTGCCTTCCCCAGCTCTGTGGGTGCCACCATTTTTGTTGGGATATATTTATCTTCTATAATTAAAACTTTGTAGCCTTAAGTGGAGGCCAAGGCAGGCCAGGGCAGGCAGAAAGCTTGGCTTCCTCCATTGCCAGAGAAACCCAAGCCTCCAGCTCTCTCTGTGGCCGCAGCCATCTTGGTTGGGTTAATTTGCATACTCACTCCTGATTGGCTGGTGGGCATGGTTTGTGGGCATAGTGGAGGTACGGGCAACTTGCATATTAATCTTTTATTAGATAGATCTAGAGGCCCGGTGCATGAAATTCGTGCATGGAGGGGGGGTGTCCCTCAGCCCAACCTGCACCATCTCCAATCTGGGACCCCTTGAGGGATGTCTGACTGCCCATTTAGGCCCACCGGGATCGGGCCTAAATGGGCAGTCGGACATCCCTCTGACAATCCAGGACTGCTGGCTCCCAACTGCTCACCTGCCTGCCTTCTTCATTGCCCCTAACCGCTTCTGCCTGCCAACCTGATCACCCCCTAACCACGCCCCTGCCAGCCTGATTGATGCCTAACTGCTCCCCTGCCAGCCTGTTTGCCCCTGACTGCCATCCTCTGCAGGCCTGGTCACCCCTAACTGCCCTCCCCTGCAGGCCTGGTCCCCCCCAACTGCTCTCTACTCCATGTCTCAGTCCCTCCCAATTGCTCTTCCCTGCTGGCCATCTTGTGGTGGCCATCTTGTGTCCACATGGGGGCAGGATCTTTGACCACATGGGGGCAGCCATCTTGTGTGTTGGAGTGATAGTCAATCTGCATATTACTCTTTTATTAGATAGGATAGAGGCCTGGTGCATGGGTGGGGGCCAGCTGGTTTGCCCTGAAGGATGTCCAGGATCAGGGTGGGAGTTCCCTTGGGGTGTGAGGTGGCTTGGGTGAGGGGCCTGTGGTGGTTTGCAGGCCGGCCATGCCACCTGGCGATCCACACAGATACACTCGTATCTGGGGTTTATTTATCTTCTACAATTGAAACTTTGTAGCCTGGAGTGGAGCCAAGTCTTCTGCTTGCTCCATGGTGGCAGCCATTACTGTTGGTATTTATGTATCTTCTGTAATTGAAACTTTGTAGCCTTGAGTGGAGGCCTAGGCCAGCAAGGGCAGGCGGAAAGCTTGGCTTCCTCCATTGCTGGGGAAACCCAAGCCTCCCTTCTGCTCTTTGTGGCCGCAGCCATCTTGGTTGGGTTTATTTGCATGTTTGCTCCTGATTGGCTTGTGGGCGTGGGTGGTGGGCATGGCTTGTGGGTGTAGCATAGGTACAGTCAATTTGCATATTACTCTTTTATTAGATAGGGTATTAAGAGGGTTTGGGGGTAATGGTGACTTTATGAGCTGATTCTCAAGTGTATATAAAAGAGCCACCAATTATCATAAGACAATGAGGTGGGTGATTTACCCTTCTTAACAAGGCTTGCTGTAGAAGTCTGTGTAAGTTGGGTAGGACACTGATACCATGTGTATCTGCTGGTAACCTGAATCTGCTGGGTTATCTTCAGAAACAAAGGCCTCAAATAAGATCAGCTTCAAAGCAGAAACTTTATTGCCTGCTCACATGTCTCACTGCCCCATATGCACCATCCACCCAGGTTCCCAAGAAGATGCTGCACATCATGTTGCTCAGGTGCCAGGTGGCTGGGTCCACCTGAACCATAACTACACCCTTAAAGATACTGACCAGGAGTGGCACATGGAAGTTCTATGACCATTTCACTGGTGGAGTCAGGTCCAGGCCTGCAATGCATGTGGCAGGGAAGCTCAACCTTCCCTAAAGGGGACGCCACAGTGAGGAGCACTAACACAATGTCCACACCCTCACAAGTAAGATGCTGTGGGATTGACACTAACTGTATGAACCAAAGGGCAGGTGAAAGGGATGGAACGGAGAGCACAGAGCCAGACCCGCATCTATGCAACTTAAAACACGTTTAAGGTGACATGCAAATCATTGAGAAAAAGATGGCATAGTCCACAAATGATGCTGGGATTACTTGCTCCATATATGGGAAAATATGAAATCAGGTCCCTGGCACAAATCACTAACAAATTAACTCCTGATACTTTAAGTATCAATTTGAAGGGCAAATCTTTAAAACATTTCAGATATAATGTGCTAAATCTTTAGCGAGGAAGAATTTCTTAATATAAGATACCAACAGTGCAAATCTTAAATTTTAAAATTCAACTACATGAAAAGTAAGATTTCTGATTTAATATAAGACAATAAATAGAGCAAACAAAAAAAAGCCACACTGGAAGAAGATATTTGCAACAGTTGATAAAGGATTAGTATCCCAAGTATACAAGGAATGTTCAAGAAAAAGATAAATTCCAGAATCAGAGAATGGACACAGACAGGAACAGCACTTTACAAATGAGAAAAAGGCATGACGCCAAATGTCCTGGACAGAAGACCAATCTCATCAGTAACTAGGGAGATGCACATAAAACCACAATGAGATACCTAATCAATAGATAAATGCAGGAGTGGACAAAAGTAAGTTTATGGCTGTTCATATGGAAAACATTATAATAACTAAAAATAATACAAGAGTAAACTCTGTGTTTCATGTACTCACAACTATAAACTACTTTTGCCCACTCCTACATATAAAATATGACAATACCAGTGTCATGATATGAAACCAGTTATATCTATCTATTATGCTGCTGGAAAAAGCATACTAAATCTCATCAATTCTAAAATACCATTTATTTAAGATATTTTAGTATTTTACATAGTATTCTAAAAGCAACAGTAACAACAACTGCCAACACAATGCTTTTATCACTTGTAATTTCAGTTAGACATATGGAAAGGCCTATTTTATACTTGTTAGAAAGGGTTTTTATGATATTTAACTTCATTTCTGCTCACAAAAACAATAAGACAAAATAAACTGTTTAAGATATTTCTGAACACATTTTACAATCCCAGCCTGAGTGTGTGAACCTTATTCTTTCCCACTGCATGGAGGACAGCAGCATGGCGGGCACGCCTGCTGTGCGCACGCCTGTGCTACAGTGGAATGGCTCTGGGAGGCACGACTGTCCTTCCAACCCAGAGGTGCCTGGTTCCAACACACTTGATTATCTGACCAACACTGTGACAGCTCCCCGCTGAGGCAGCCGGGACAATGCTCCAGCACTTTGATAACTCCTGGCAGAGGGCCAGCCACACACAGCCTCTTTACATGGAAAAGGAGCCCCCAAACAGAACCCAGTGGACAGCTGGAGCTTCCCCACTAGATGGTACCCCTGGCTGACCTTCCTCCACCTTTCTCACAGTTTCTATGCCCATGTTTCCCAGGGGGCAGAGACAAGCCATCTCACTCAGCCCTCTGTGAATTTCCGGTTCTTGTTGATGTCATTGAGATTGGGGTGCTTTGTTGCACAAGAGTGGGTAACTGGACGGTCCATCACGCACAAAGGACTTGGCATCTTTGCACGACCTTCTTCCCCATCTGGACCCTTCCATCCCCTGGGCGCCTGCAGTGTCCTCACATATGACCATTACAACACTCTGGCCTCCCACTTCCTTCAGCCCCTCACCCGCAGTGATGCACTTATCACCTAGGCTGCCCTTTCAGCTTACAGAGAGGCAGCAGTTCTCAAGAACCCTAATGACCACCTGGGGGCGGGGCGGGGCAGTGGGGGGCGTTGAGTTAAGGCACAAAGGAAGGTCTCCTCTTACTGTCCCTCCAAAGATCACAGACTCCCAGCTGGGTTGTCAATAGGCAGGTCACTGAGCAGAGCTGCAGGTCACAAAGTCACCATGCCAACCTTTATGGCCATCATAACAGGGCATTCTGCCTCCACGGGGCGGGGGAAGGGCTCAGTAGGTGGTGGGGGCCCTTACCCTAAGTTAGATTCTGGCCTCTTCTGCCCAAAGGCAGGTACCAGGTGGAGGCACACAGGGTGCACTGGTGAAACAGCTGAGTGGCCAAGGCCCCTGGGCAAGGCAGAGGCAGCAAAGGTGGTGCCTAAAGTAACCTGGAGTGGCCTGGCATCCTGTGGAGTCTCAGGGATGGCCAAGAAAATGGAGAGTGATGACCCCAGGGTGCTGGGCCCCATGATCTTCTTGCTGCTGGTGATGCTTCCTCCCCTGGTGAGCGCAGGGAGCTTCTGGCCCAGAATCCTGAGCTGGATAAATTTAAATCGCCACTTTGGCCAAGAATGGGAAGGCTTCCGCCAGAGAGCCAGATATCACAGAAGCGAGCAAGACCGGTTCAGATTCTGCGATGGCAAGTTCGACCTCTACTTTCTAGTGGACACGTGAGTGGCCATGGCTGTCCCTTAGTGTGTCATGTTAGCCAGGGTTCCGTGGGCAGGAAGTAGCACAAGGGTATTCCAGAGCCTTAGAGTGGAAAGACAGGGCCAGTGTTGGTGAGACCAAAGGAACGAGGTCCCTCTGGCCTCCTTGTTCCTGAGGCAGAAGAAACATCTCAGGCCTTTGTCTCCCTGGACAGTTTCTTTTGGAAAGGCTAAAAGGACACCTTTCTAGATGAGTTTCTGGATGGCTCTCAGCCTCTATCACTATGGCAGCAGCTGTGACCCTCGGGCCCCTGACAGAGCTGGAGGGACAGGGATTGCTAGGAGCCTCCTCCCAGCGTTGTCAGGAGCTCACCATGGGTTATGGGTTTGCTGTGTTCCACTGTGTTTCACCCAATGACTTCCATGATTACCGGCCCCAGAGAGACTGGTCTGTGTTTCTGCGGGCATTCGCTCAGGGGCACTGCTTAGAAGGTTCTCTGCTTTGCTGCTGCCAAGCGTTTTGCGTGTGTCTCCTTCCTCCTGGACCCCCATCCTGCAGTTTGTGTGCACGCTCAGAACAGTTTGGGTGTCTGGTGTGTCCCTCCAAGGCTGGGCTATGGAACAGGCACCGTCTGGCCCTCAAAGAAGGAAGGGGAGGAGCAGGGCTGCGGTCCTGGAGAGATTGCCTTGTTCCGTTCCCAACTCCTCTGCGGGGCTGAGAATACTCCTTATTGCTCAATGGCACGGTGGCATGGCAGCCACTACCATCTTGAAGCACTAGCCAGTGCCCAAGGCCAGTCCCGGCACTTCTGTCACCCTCTAACTATCCGGGCGTGTAGAGTAGCAAAGGTGTTTCCAGGTGCAATTGCCTGCAAAGGGGCAACTCCATGTTTTCTTATCCATTCAGCTACCATATGTCTTTTGATTGTTGCATTTAATCCACTTGTATTTAAGGTTATTATTGATAGGTACTTATGTATTGCTATTCTTATTCTTTATGCCTGTGTTCTTTTCTTTCTCTGTACTTCTTACACCAGTACCTTCAGCATATCTTGTAGTGCTGGTTTGGTGGTAATAAACTCTTTTAGACTTTTTTCTTTTTTACAAAGTTCTTTATTTCAATTTCAAATGACAGCCTTGCTGTATAGAGTAGTATTGGTTTCAATCCCTTGGTTTTCATTATTTTGTATACTTCATGCCATTCCCTCTGGTCTGAAGTTTTTCTATTGAGAAATCAATTGACAGTCTATTGGGAGCTCCTTATATGTATCTTTCTTTGTCTCTCTTGCAGCCTTTAAGATCCATTCTTTGTCTTTAATGTTTGGCATTTTAATTAATATGTGCCTAGTTGTGGATCTTTTGGGGTTCATCTTGATTGGGACTCTGCATCTCCTTCATTTAAGTGACATTTTCTTTCACCAGGATAGGAAAATTTTATGTCCTTATTTCTCCAAACAGGTTCTCTATTCCTTTCTCAGATCCTGCTCCTTCTTGTACCCTATAATGCAAATATTGTTACGTTTCACGTTGTCCAAAAGCTCCCTTAGACTCTCCTCCTGTTTTTTAATTTTTTTTTCCATTTGCTGCTCTGAATAGGTGTTTTGTGTGTTTTTTTCTAACTTGTCTTCTGATTCGCTGATTCTATCTGTAGCTGCTTCTTGTCTACTGTTGAATCCTTCCAGGGTGTTATTTATTTCAGCTATGTTATTCTTCTTTTTCAGTTGATTCTTATTTGTTGTTTCAAGCTCTCTTTTCATGTTGGTTTAGCTCTCATTATGACCCTTATCATTTTCATTAAGTTGTTTGTAGTTCTCACTGAATTTTTGAGCACCCTTTTTAACATTAGTCTGAATTCTTTATCTGACAAGTTGTTTTCCTTCAGATCATTTAGTTATTTTCTGGTGATTCTCCTTTATCTTTCATTTGGGATTTGTTTCTTTGTCTGCCCATTTTTTCTGTCTTTTTTATTTTGTTTCTATGTATTAAATCAAACTGCTGTGCATCCATATTTTGTGGTTGAGGTCTTATGTAGCAGGTGTCCTGTGGGATCCAGTGGTGCAGTCTCTTAGATCTCCTGAGCTGGGGACTCTAGGAAAGCCCCTGGCTTGAGTTATTTGGCTTCTCTTGTTGTAGTTGGGTCTTGAATGTTATTGTCTCATTTGTGGAGGGAGACACCTTTCAGGCTATGTGATTCACCCTGCCCATGGTCTGTAAGCTGTTGTTGAGGTGCTGACTGAACAGAGTAAAATACACAATAAAACACGAAACAGGAGAAATAAACAAAATGTACACAAGACCCCTATAGCACCAACAAAAGCAACCACCAGAGAAGAGAGTATTAGTAAAGAGATGATAGAACAAGAATGATAGGGAAAAAAGAAAGAAAAATACAAGGAGAAAACCAAACAAACAAAAGCACAAACAAAAAATGGAAGATTGACTATATAGATGCAGAGCTGAAATAAAATAAGAATAAAGAATTAGGGAAGTAGCAGAAGAAAATTGTTTACAATAAAAGATGGATAAAAAAATGAAGAGACAAGAAAAAAAAATATAGAGAAGAAAGCAGATAGACTTAGAAAAAGTAAAAGAAAACAGATGAGAAAGCAAGAGACAAAAAGAGAGAGAAGGAAAAGAGGAAAAAACTGAATAGTATTAAAAAGAGAAAAGAAAAAAATTAGTAGGAAAAGGGAAGTGGAATATAGATATATGAATGAAACAACAAAGACTAGAATAATAAAAAAAAATCAATAAATCAGATAGAAGAAAAGATAAATTTTTAAAGGAAAAAAATAGAGGAAAGAAAAAAAAGAACAAAGAAAAAGGAAGAAAAAGAAAAAAAGAGAGAGAAAAAGTGAAGTAGCGTTCATTTCAACTGTTCGACGCCCCACAGGAGCTCCCTTTGGACCACACTTGTCTGTTCTGTCTGCCGATTCTGGGCTTCCTGTGAGGTACTTAGGTGCTAACCACTGTCAGGGACTGTCCTCCTTTGGCTTTCAGCACGCTGCTTGAAGCTCCAAGCGATCCACCATTTGTGTCTGTCTCCACAGGCCTTGGCTCCAAGCAGGAGGGGCCAATCTGCCCTCTAAAGTAGACTTATTAGCAGCATGTGGCTCAGGGCTGGGTCCAGAAACTTTCCCTGATCTCTGGGCTCCTCCTCTACCCACTTTTGCCTGCTAGCCAGCTGTCAATCTTTTTTTTTTTTTGTTTTAATATATTTTATTGATTTTTTTTTACAGAGAGGAAGGGAAAAGGATAGAGAGCTAGAAACATCTATGAGAGAGAAACATCAATCAGCTGCCTCCTGCACACTCCCCACTGGGAATGTGCCCACAACCAAGGTACATGCCCTTGACTGGAATCAAACCTGGGACCTTTCAGTCTGCAGGCCAAAGCTCTATCCACTGAGCCAAACCGGTTAGGGCTAGCTGTTAATCTTAATCACTCAAAAGTCTGTTTCTGAAAGGACTGTAGGTTGGGAAGGTGCTGTTCAGTGAGTGTGGTGGGTGCTTCCCTAGCCCAGAGCCACTGCTCTGTGAGTGGACCAAACTATTACTCTGCCCTCTGCTGGACAGAGATTGTTGTATGGAGATCAGCAGGGTCTGCTGGAAACCCGGAGTTTCTATCAGCTCTCCTGTGGGGGAAAGCACCAGTCTGGTTCCCAGAATAATGGGGTAGAAAGCCCCTCCCCCAATCCAGTCACTGAAGCTCCCTGAGATTGTTCAAACCTGTAAACTTGGCCTTTGCTTTTGTTTCTTCTGAAAAGGTCAAAATGCAGGGTGTGGCAGACAAGGCTCCTGAGGGTGGGGCAGGCTGTATCACCTAGGGTAGGTTACCTATAATGGTAGGGATTTTTTTTCCTGGCCTGTGGCTACTGGGAGCTGCTAGCTCCTCTCAGGATAAATAGCTGTTTCAATTTGGGGGCCTACGACCAAATGTTCCTGGCTGCTGATTTCCACATCTCCCTGCAATGCTTCCTACCCAAGACTCTCCTTAGGCACCTTGAGTCTGCATCTCCCTTCCTGAACCAATGCCTTGGGTGAGTAGCTGCTCAATGAACTTCCAGAAAGGATATATGATCTCAGTGAGAAGTTCAAAAAGAAGATAGAAACTGTACAAAAAGACAAATCAGAAATGAAAAATACAAAAACTCAAATGAAGAATAGAATGGATGGAATCAACAGATCAGATGAAGAGGATCAAAACAGCAATTTAGAAGATAAAGTAGAGACAAACATCAAATCAAAATAGTAAAAGAAAAAAAAATGAAGATAGCTTAAGGGATTTCTGGGACAATATCAAGTGTAACAACATTCACATTATAGGGGTACCAGAAGAAGAAAAAAGAGAAACAGTAATTGAAAACCTACGTGAAGAAATGACTGAAAACTTTCCTAATCTGGTGAAGAAAATAGACATGTAAGTCCAGGAAGTACAGTGTCTCAAACATGATGAACCCAAAGAGGCCCACACCAAGACACTTCATAATTAAAATGCCAAAGGTTAAGACCAGGCGTCCTCAAACTACAGCCCGTTGGGCCACATGCGGGTGTTTTTGCCATTTTGGTTTTTTACTTCAAAATAAGATATGTGCAGTGTGCATAGGAATTTGTTCATAGTTTTTTTAAAACTATAGTCCAGCCCTCCAATGGTCTGAGGAACATTGAACTGGCCCCCTGTTTAAAAAGTTTGAGGACCCCTGGTTAAGACAAACAGACTCCTAAAGCGTCAAGAGAAAAACAGTTACCTATAATGGAGCTCACACAAGACTGTCAGCTGATTTCTCAACAGAAACTTTGCAGGCCAGGAGAGGTTTTCATAAATATTTAAAGGACCTATATAACCAAGAATCCTCTACCCAGCAAGGCTATCATTTAGAATTGAAGAAGAGATAAAGAGCTTTCCAGATAAGAAAAAGAAAAATGAGTTCATCACCACCAAACCAGTATTAGAAGAAATGTTAAAGGGACTACTTTAAAAAGAAAAAAATGATCAAATATATGAATAATACAATGACAATAACTACACTCCTATAATTAATTACTGTAAATGGAAATTGCTCCAATCAAAAGACATAGGGTAACTGAGTGGATATATATATGCTATCAATAAGAGACCCACTTTGTTTCAAAAGATACACAGACTGAAAGTAAAGGAATGTAAAAGGATATTTAATGCAAATGGAAATAAAAAAAAATCTGTAATAGCAATACTTACATCAAATAAAATCAATTTTAAAACAAAGGCTATGGCCTGGCTGGTGTGGCTTAGTGGTTGAGCATTGACCTATGAACCAGGAGGTCACAGTTCAATTCCTACTCAGGGCACATACCTGGTCCCAGACTCAATCCCCAGTACAGGAAGTGTAGTAGGCAGCCAATTAATGATTCTCTGTCATCATTGATGTTTCTTTCTCTCTCTCCCTAGCCCTTCCTCTCTGAAATCAATAAAAAAAATATATTTTTAAAAATAAAGGCTATAGCAAGAGAAAAAGAAAGAAATTTTGTAATGATAAAGGGATCAATCAACAAGAAGACATAACCCTTGTAATCATTTATGAAAAAAATGAAACAGAAACAAACTCATAGATACAGAGAATGACCTGATGGTTACTAGATGGGTGGAGTGCTGGATGAAAAAAGTGAATGCATTAAGAAGTGCAAATTGGTAGTTACAAAGTAGTCACAAGGATGTAAAGTACAGTTTAGGGAATATAATCAATAGTATTGTAATAATATCCAATGTCAGGTGGGTGCAAGACTTATCATGGAACCACTTTGTAAGTTATATAAATGTCTAACCACTATGCTGCACACCTGAAAGTAATATAATATTAAATGGAAACTGTAATAGAAAACAAATTTAAATACTTAAGACCAAACATTAAAAAAAGAAAAAGAGACAAATAAAATCAGTGAAACATTAGAAGGTACAAAAGAAATACAAAGAGCCATTAAAATAATACGAACAAATTATGCTAACAAATTCAAATATCTAGAAAAAATGGATAAACTTTTTAAAGCATAATGTATCATCTTTCAAAACAGAACCAGGAATAAATAGAAAATCTAAGCAGACCGATTACTAACAATAAAATTAAAGATATAATTTTAAAAATGCAAAAAATAAAAATTCCAGGACCAGATAACTTTGCAGATGATTTTGTCCAAATATTTAAAGAAGAACTTATACTTATAATTCTTAAACTATTTTAAAAATCAAGGAATAAGGAAAGCTTGCAAACTCATCTACAAATCCAGCATTACGCGATTCCCAAACCAGACAGATATTGCAAAAAAGAAAATTGTAAGTCAATATCTTTGATGTACATAGAAGCAAAAATTCTCAAAAAATATTAGTAAATCAAATTCAATAGTGCGTTAAAAGGGTTATACACAATAACTGAGTTGTATTTATTCCAGATTTGTGAGGATGGTCCAACATCTGAAAAATCAATCAACAAGATACATAACAATAACAAAGTGGAGAATAAAAATCATCTCAATAGATGTAGAAAGAGCATGTGACAAAATTCAAAATCTTTTTATGATAAAAACTCTCAATAAGGAACATACCTCAACCTAAAGACTATGACAAATCCACATCTAATAGTATACTCAACAGTGAAAAACTGAAAGTTTTTACTCTTAAGACCAGGAACAAAACAAGAATGCCCAGTATCACCACTCTGTTCAACATGGTATTGGAAGTCTTAGTCACAACAATGGGACAAGAATAATAAATGAAGTGTCCAAGTCATAAAGGAAGAAGTGACATGATGCTATAAATAGAAACCCCTATAGACTTTACCAAAAATACTATCCTATCTAATAAAAGAGTAATATGCAAATTGACCATCACTCCAAGACACAAGATGGCCACCCCCATTGGTCAAAGATGGCTGCCCCCATGTGGACACAAGATGGCCACCACAAGATTACCTGCAGGGGAGGGCAGTTATGGGCAGTTATGGGTGACCAGGCAAGCAGAGTAGGGCAGTTGGGGGAGACTAGGCCATCAGAGAGGGAAGGACCAGGCCTACAGGGGAGGGAAGTTGGGGGGGAGCCCAGGGCTGCAGGGGAGGGCAGTTAGGATGGGCCAGGCCAGCAGGGGAGGGCAGTTGGAGGGGAAGGCCTGCAGGGGAGGACAGTTAGGGGTGACCAGGCTGGCAGGGGAGGGCAGTTAGGGGCAATCTGGCTGGCCGGGGAGCAGTTAGGCATCAATCAGGCTGGCAGGGGAGTGGTTAGGGGGTGATCAGACTGGCAGGCAGAAGCAGTTAGTGGCAATCAGGTAGAGGCAAATGAGCAATTTGGAACCAGCAGTCCTGGATTATGAGAGGGATGTCCAAGCGTCGTTTAGGCCGACTGCCCATTTAGGCCCAATCTAGTGGGATCGGGCCTAAACAGGCAGTCAGACATCCCTCAAGAGGTCCCAGATTGGAGAGGGTGCAGGCTGGGCTGAGGGTTACCCCCCCATGCACACATTTCGTGCACCGGGCCTCTAGTTACAAATTATAAATGAATTCATTAAAGTGGAAGGATGAAAAATCAATATACTGAAATCTGTTGCATTTCTATACACCAATAACAAACCATCAGAAAGAAAGCAAATTTAAGTCCATTTATAATTTCTCCAAAAAGCATAACATATCTAGGAATAAATTTAACCAAAGAGATTAAATACCTGTACTCTGAAAACAATAAAACATTAAAGAAAAATATTTGAAGAGAATACAAAAACAAAATGGAAGGATATACCATTCTAATGGATTAGAAGAATTAATATTGTTAAAATGTCCTTACTATCTAAGCAATATGCAGATTCAATGCAATCTCTTTTAAAATACCACCAGAATTCTTCTCAGAACTAGGACTACTAATCCTAAATTTATATGGAACCATAAAACCCCCCAAAAGCTGAAGAAACATTGAGAAAGAACAAAGCGGGAGGTATCATGCTCCCTGATTTCAAACTATACTACAAAGATACAATAATCAAAACAGTATATTACTTGCATGAAACACATATAAAGATCAATGGAATAGAATAAAGAGCTCAGAAATAAATTATCACTTGTATGGTCAGTTAATCTATGACAAAGGAGACAAGGATGTGCAATGAGTTAGTCTCTTCAATATGTGGTATTGGGGAAACTGGACAGATACTAGTATAAAGAGAAAAATAAAATCAGACCAATTTCTGATACCATATACAAAAATAAGCTCAAAACAAATTGACTTAAATGTGAGATCTTAAACTATAAAACTCATAGAAGAAAACATAGGCAATAAACTCTTTGACATTGCTCTTATAAATGTATTTTTGGATAGGTCTCCCAGGCAAGAAAGACAAAAACAAAAAACAAATAGAACTAAATCATACTAAAAAGCTTTTACACAGTGAAAGAAAGTATCAACCCCATCCCCCCCAAAAAAAGACAATTTACTGAATGGGATAATATATTCATAAATAATACATTCAAGGTATTAAAATCCAAAATATATAAGGAATTTATACAATACCCAGAAAACCACAATCAAATGAAAAATGGGCAGAGGACCTGAATAGACAATTTCCCAAAGAGGACATACAGATGGCCAACAAATTTATGAAAAGATGCTCAACATCACTTATCATCAGGGAAATGCAGATCAAAACCACAATGAGATTTTGCCTCACATGTATCAGAAGAACTATCCTAATATATAAAAACCCAGGGTCCATAACGACTGACTGAAGGCTCTACCGAACACCGGAAGTCAGTCCTACAGCAACCCAGCAATGACTGCCACCAGTGTGGGCTCAGCAACCCAGCACTGACTGCCGAGGGGGCCGTGGATCAGGCCTGGAGAGAGGCCTGAAGAGAGAGGCAGGGTCTGATCCTCAGCTTCTGTGGTTGCCTCTCTCTTTCTCTCCGGGCTTCACCAGCAGCCCGCCTGTTTCTTTTCGGGCCTTCGCAGGGGCTGTTGATCAGCCCTGCCTCTCTAATCAGGCCCAGAGATAGGCCCGGAGACACTGACTGGCATAGAAACCAACCAATAAGAACCAAATTGGCCAGCAGAAGAGGGCAGTTGAGGATGAGATCAGGCCGGCAGGGGAGGGCAGTTGTGGGCAACCAGGCCAGCAGGGTAGAGCACTTTGGGGTGAGATCAGGCTGGCAGGGGAGGGCAGTTAGGGGCGATTAGGCTGGCAGGGGAGAGAAGTTGAGGGCGAGATCAGGCTGGTGGGGGGGGGGGACAGTTGGGGGGAACCAGGCCAGCAGGGGAGGGAAGTTGGGGGCGAGATCAGACCAGCAGGGGAGGGCAATTAGGGGTGATCAGGCAGGCAGGCAGAGGGGTTAGGGGCAATGAGGCAGGCAGGCAGGTGAGCAGTCCCAGATTGTGAGAGGGATGTCTGACTGCCAGTTTAGGCATGATCTCTGTGGGATCGTGCCTAAACTGGCAGTTGGACATCCCCCAAGGGGTCCCCAATTGAAGAGGGTGCAGGCTGGGCTGAAGAAACCCCCCGTCCATGCACAAATTTCATGCACTGGGCCACTAGTCATTAATAAATCAACAACAACCATCATAACTCATTGGTGATATTATAAATTGGTGCAGTCACTATCGAAAACAGTAGTAGATTCTTCAAAAAATTAAAAATAGAGTTGCCACACAATCTAGCAATTCCACTTCTGGTTATTTATCTATCTGAAGAAAATAAAAACACTAATTTGGAAAGATATATGCCCTTCTATGTTTATTGCAGCATTACTTACAATAGCCAAGATATGGAAGTAACCTAGGTGTCCATTTATAGGCGATAAAGATGTGATGTCTGTATATATACATTGAAATATTTCTCAGCAATCGTACCTAATAAAAGGGTAACATGCTAATTGACCGTACCTTCGCTATGCCCACAGCCAATCAGGGCACTATGCAAATTAACCAAGATGGCGGCCCCCACGCGCTGCCCCGCCCCCCATCTCTGAGCTGCTGACAGAGCCGGGCCAGCGGGGCCTCCCGCTGCTCTGAACCCTGAGCGGCTGACGGAACCAGGCCAGCGGGAGGCGCCAAGATCGCTGCTGGCGGTGTGGGGTGGGCAGCGCCTGCCCCGCGTCGGCAGCCCGGGGCCAAGCCCCGACCCTGAAAGAAGGTGGAAGACAGTGGCCAGAGCCAAGGCCTGGGTCCCCCAGGTGGCGGAAAACTGGTGCAGGCAGCCAGGTGAATGTCTTGCACGAATCTTCGTGCAAACGGGCTTCTAGTTAAAAATAAAATATGTGGTCATTTTTGACAATATGGATTATGCTAAACAAAATAAGTCAGACATGGAAAGACAATACCGAATTATTTAACTTATATGTGTGAAATCTAAAAAAAGTGAATGAACAAAACAGAACAGAAACAGCCCCATAAATACAGAGAACGGTGGTTGCCAATGAATTGGGGAGGGTGTTGCACCTGGATAGCCTTCACTCATTGTTCCTAGTGAGAATACAGCCTTTATTCATCATTCAGTTGAAAGTCATCTTTCTTTCCCTAATAATCTCTTTCTTAAGATTTCCACCATTTCTTTATGACATTGGTTGATAAATATGCATTTCTTTTTATTATTTTATTTTAATTTTAATTACCTTCTCTAACCTTTAATGTTGTTTGTCAGTTTTAAAAAAATCTCAACCACTATCTCATTATCCTTTTTTAAAATATTATCTTTTTATTTCTAGAACTTCAAATATACATATGTTCAATCTTCTAATTCTGCTATTTTCTACTAGAGACCCAGTGCATGAAATTCGTGCACTTGCGGGGGGGGGGGGGGGGGAGGGAGGTTGTCTTCAGCCCTGCTTGTGCCCTCTCACAGTCCAGGAGCCCTCTGTGGATGTCCAACTGATGGCTTAGGCCCGCTCCCCACGGGAGAGGCTCCTACCACCACCGCTGTACTTGCCAGCAGTGAGCCCGGCTCAGGGCTTCTGGCTGAGCAGCGTTCCCCCTGTGGGAGCACACTGCATTGAGCATATGCCCCCTGGTGGTCAGTGCGTGCCATAGTGACAGGTTATTCCACTGCTTGGTTGATTTGCATATTAGCCTTTTATTATATAGGATTACATATTACTTTAATGTCTCATGTCCCAATATATGACAGTCACTTTTTAAAGTATGTTTAGGCTGCCTGGCTGGTGTTTCTCAGTGGTTGAGCATCAACCTATGAACCAAGAAGTCACAGTTCAATTCCTGGTCAGGGCACATGCCTGAGTTGCAGGCTAGATCCTCAGTATGGGGTATGCAGGAGAAAGCTGATCAATGATTCTCTCTCATCATTAATGTTTCTATCTTTCCCTCTCCCTTCCTCTCTAAAATTAACAATAAAAATATATTAAAGTATGTTTAGGCTAAAAATTTACAGTCTTTTGGTATTACCCAAACAATTTAAATATTTGTAGAAAAAGTAAGCACCTTTTTTTTCAATAGTTTAACAGTGTTACTACTGAGTCCACAAACTATGAGAATAACAAAAGACCTACTCTTTTACTTCCCCTTAAATTCCAATTATTGAATCATAAATGGTACCCCATTTGAGATGATATTTTATGCAGAATATTTGGTGAATTATATTAAATTGTTAGTATGATTTCTTCAGAGCTCTTAATCAGGATAAATTCTCTTTCGTTTTTCGGGGATATTGAGCTGTAGAATTAGATCTTGATGGCACTATTTATCTTCAGATGGTAATATGACATAATAGAGATTTGCATGGATTCTGAAAGTTGAGGAACCCAAGCTCAAATAATAAGTGACTTTCAGTGCTAGAAACACTTATATTTAACTCCACCTGTGCATGAAACGTAACTGTAGAGATCAAACTTGTTTACATATGTAACACCCAATATAAGATGTAGGATCTTTTTTAAGATTTTAGAAGTTTCTTTCATCTCCCTTTCTGACTACTACCCTCAGAATTTCTTAATTTTCTGACCTTTATAATCATTGATAGTGCCATCAGTTCATGAAATTCATAATCAGTGGATTTATATGATGTATTCTCATTTGTGTCACACTTCTTTTGCTCAACATAATATCTATGAAATTAACACATATTATTCTGCATACCAGGATTTTATTCTTTTTTCGTAGGTTTGTAGTATTCTATTATTTGAATTTACTACCATTCTTCCATTTTCCTGTAGGCAGATTTGTAAGTTGTTTCTAATTTTAAAATATTATGAATAAAGGTACGCTAGACATCCTTTCACATATGATTTTGAGGACCTATATGCTCATATCTTTTGGATATATAAAAGCAGTAAATTTAATGACTCATGCTGTAGGCATATGTTTAGATTTAGTAGATACAGTTTTGCATTCTTTTATCCAAGTTATACAACCACCTGCAGTGAATGAAAGTTCAAGATCTGCAGATACTTGCCAATAATTAATATTATAAACCTATTTAATTTTAGCTATCCTGGTAAGTAATGGAGGAATAAGTTTGAGTTTACCTGGATAGATGATATTGAATATATTTCATATATTTTTTGACATTTGGATATTATTCTTTATCAATTCTTGTTTACATTTGTGTTTTCTCTACCTGAGGTGCCTTGATTTTCCCCATATTGCTGAAGGATATTTTCATTGGAAATAGGACTCTGTTGACAATTCTTTTATTTTTAGACTTTGTGGTTTCTAATGGGAAACATATTGTCATGAGAATTATTTTTTCCTTATAAAGTGTTGTCATTCAAGATATTTTTTTGTTTTTATTTTTATTTTTCAGAAGTTTGACTATGATGTGGGTGTTGATATCTTTGGGTTTACCTTATTTTGTATTTGCTCACCTTCTTAAAATTGAGGATTTCTGTCTTTTTACCAATTAGAAGAATTTTCAGCCATTATTTCTTCAAGTACTCTTTCAGCTCCATCTCCTTTCATTTCTTCCTGGACTCTAAATGTTACAGTTTTATTTATTTAATTTTTTTATTTTTGTTGTTGTTGTTATGACTCTATTGGTTCCTGTGGTTCTGATCTTTTTCTGTTGTTGTTTTCAAGCCCATGTTCTCCCTATTCTCATTGGATATTTTTATTGTTATACTAGAGGCCCGGTGCACAAAATTCACGCATGGGGAAGTATCCCTCAGCCCAGCCTGAACCCTCTCCAATTTGGGACCCCCTGAGGAATGTCCGACGGCCCGTTTAGGCCCGATAAACTGCTCGCCTGCCTTCCTGATTGCCCCTAACCACTTCTGCCTGCCAGCCTAATCACCCCTAACCTCTCCCCTGCCAACCTGATTGATGCCTAACTGCACCCCGGCTAGCCCGATTTCCCCTAACTGCCCTCCCCTGCTGGACTGGTCACCCCTAACTGCCCTCCCCTGCCAGTCTGGTCGCCCCCAACTGCCCTCCCCTGCAGACCTGGTCTCCCCCAACTTCCCTCCTCTGCCAGCCCAGTCACCCCTTACTACCCTCCCTGTTGGCCTGATCACCCACAACGGCCCTCCCCTGCAGGCCTGATCCTCCCCAACTGCCCTCCCCTGCAGGCCTGGTCCCTCCCAACAGCCCTCCTCTGCTGGCCCGGTCACCCCTAACTGCCCTCTCTGCTAGCCTGATCGCCCACAACTGCCCTCCCCTGCAGGCCTGGTCCCCCCCCAACTGCCCTCCCCTGCAGGCCTGCGTTCCCCCAACTGTCCTCCACTGTAGGCCTGGTCCCCCCCCCCCAACTGCCCTCCCTTGCTGGCCTGGTCTCCCCCAACTGCCCTCCTCTACCAGCCTGGTCACCCCTAACTGCCCACAACTGCCCTCCCCTGCAGGCCATCTTGTGTCCACATGGGGGCAGCCATCTTTGACCACATGGGGGCGGCCATCTTGTGTCTTGGAGTGACTGTCAATTTGCATATTACTCTTTTTATTAGATAGGATTTTCTAGTTCCCTGAGTGTTTCCTCTGTTCCATCCATTCTGCTTTGAGTCTATTTACTGAGTTATTTATTTCAGTTATTATATTCTTCTGTACTATAATTTTCATTTGTTTCTTCTTTATAGCTTTATTTTCTTTGCTGACACTTTCTATTTACTTTCCATAACTTTTTTTCCCCATTTAAGGATGTTCAAAATCCCTCATGTAAAGATTGTTCTGATGGATTGTTTTCTGAGCTACTTTAGGTTTTATCTCTATGCCTCTCTGTGCCCTGTTCTGAAAGTCTTATATTTTAATAACTCTGTCATCTCTACTATCTCAGTGTTAGTATCTATTATCTTTTTTTATTCAGTTTAGATCTTTCTGCTTCTATATATGAATCCTATCTAATAATAGACAAATATGCAAATTGACCATACCTCCAACACACCCGCAAGCCACGCCCACAAAACACATCCACCATCCAATCAGAGCGAGTATGCAAATTAACCCAAACCAAGATGGCTACAGCCACAGAGAGCAAGGTTTCCTGGGTAACAGAGGAAGCCAAGCTTTCTGCCTGCCCTAGCCAGGCCTAAGCCTCCACTCCAGCTACAAAGTTTCAATTATAGAAGGTAAACAAATTCAAACAAATGGCGGCAGAATGGAGCTTGAGAGAGCAGGCCAGGGTTGCCGCTGGCAACAGGGGAAGCAAAGCTTTCCGCACACCCTGGCCGGGCCCACCCGCTTAAGGCAACAAAGTTTCAATTATAACCCCACAAATGGCTGCCGGCCTCGGAGAGAGCCCCCGGCTTGGCTCCGCTCCAGGCTACAAAGTTTCAATTGTAGAAGGAAAATAAATTCCAGATACCAGGGCCTCCGCTTGGGTTGCCAGGGGGCATGGCCAGCCTGCAAACAACCACAGGCCCCTCGCTCAGGCCACCCCACACCCCAAGGGAACCCCCACCTGATCCGGGACGCCCTTCAGGGCAAACCAGCTGGACCCCACCCCTGTACCAGGCCTCTATCCTATCTAATAAAAGAGTAATATGCAGCTTGATCATCACTGCAACACACAATATAGCTGCCCCCATGTGGTCAAAGATCCTGCCCCCATGTGGATACAACATGGCCACCACAAGATGGCCAGCAGGAGAGGGCAGTTGGGAGGCACCCGGCCTGCAAGGGAGGGCAGTTGGAGGTGATCAACCCTGCAGGAGAGGGCAGTTAGGAGTGACCAGGCCAGCAGAGGAGGGAAGTTGGGGGTAAACAGGCTGGCAGCAGAGTGGTTAGGGGTGATCAGGCTAGCAGGCAGAAGCGGTTAGGGACAATCAGGAAGGCAGGCAGGCAAGCAGTTGGGAGCCAGCAGTCCTGGATTGTGAGAGGGATGTCCGACTGCCCATTTAGGCCCGATCCCATATTGGACAGGGTACAGGCTGGGCTGAGGGACAACCCCCCCCCCTCCATGCACGAATTTCGTGCACCGGGCCTCTAGTAAATAAATAAATAAATAAATAAATAAATAAATAAATAAATAAAGTATGTTTGTCTAATATAGTCACCCCAGCTCTCTTTGGGTTTTTATTTGCCTGGGATATCTTTTCATCCTTTTACTTTCAATGTATTTGTGTGCTTACATCAAAAGTGAGTCTCCTGAAGACAGCATACACTTAGATCATTTTTTAAAATCCATCCTGCTGAATTACACCTTTTGTCTGGATGGTTTAAATCAATGGTCAGCAAACTACGGCTCGCGAGCCACATGCGGCTCTTTGGCCCCTTGAGTTTTTAGCAAAGTCCAGCTTAGGAGTACCCTAATTAAGTTAATAGCAATGTACCTACCTATATAGTTTAAGTTTAAAAAATTTGGCTCTCAAAAGAAATTTCAATATTTGTACTGTTGATATTTGGCTCTGTTGACTAATGAGTTTGCCGACCACTGGTTTAATCTATTTACACTTAAAGTAATTACTATCTGAAAGGACTTACTTCTCCCATTGTAGTTTTTGTGTGTATTCTAGCTTTTTCCCCCTTACTTTCTCCATTTCTGCCTACTTATGTGCTTACTTGAATTTTTGTAATGAAAGGTTTGATTTCATTTTTATTTTGTTTATGTATATTCTATTATAGATACTTTTAAAATAATTATTAGGAATTAACTGTAACATGTCAAAGTTATAGCACTCTAATTAGAATTGATATCATCTTAACTTCAATCACATACATAAACTCTACTTCTATGCTGCTTCAATCCACGCCCTTGTGTTACCTGTTTCATAAATTACATCTTTACAAATAGGTGCCCAATAACATAGACTTCTGACTATAATGCAGTTTTAAAATACATAGAAAATAAAAGCTCATGTTATAAACCAATATTTTAAAAGCAGTTTTTGTATTTATCTTTACCAGAAATTTTTTTATGTTTATATGGCTTCAAGTTATTATCTAATGCACTTCTGTTTTAATCAAAGAGACTCCGTTTACCATTTCTGTAGGGCAGGTCCAATAGAAATGAACTCCTTCAGTTCTGTTTATCTGTGAAAAACCTCCATTTCCCCCTCACTTATGAAGGACAACTTTTCAGAGTATGATATGCTCACTTAACTTTTTTCTTCTTTTAGCACTTTAATTATATCTTTTAGTGCTCTCTGACCTCCAAGGTTTCTGATGAGAAATAGTCTTATTAAGGATTGCTTGTATGTGACAAGTCTCTTCTCTCTTCCTGCTTTTAAGATTCTTTCTTTATCCTTGTTTTTCAACAATTTGACTATAATGTATCTTGGTATAGGTCTCTTTAGTTTATTGCAATTGGATTCATTGCAGTTCTTGCATTTATAGATTCAAGTCTTTCATCCAATTTTGCACATTTAGGACTGCTATTTATTCGAATAAGGTTTCTGTTTTTTCACTTATCTCCCAGGATCTTCACAATGTATATGTTGGTCTATTTAAGGGTGTACCACAGGTTCCCTAGATGCCAATTATTTTGTTTTTATTCTGGGTTGTTTCTGCTCCTGACATTCAGTAATGTCAATTTTCCTATCCTCAACTTCATGGATTCTTTTTTCTTACTGCTCAAATCTGCTACTGAACCATTATAATGAATTTTTAAATTTAGTTATTGCACTTTTCAGTTCCAGAATTTCTATTTGTTTTTTTAAAATAATTTATGCTTCTTTGTTAGTATTGTCCTTTTGTTCCTATATCTTTTTCACAATTTCCAACATTTGTGTGTCTGTATTTTCCCTTTCCTCTGAGCAAATTTAAGATGTTTTAAAGTCTTTGTCTAGTAAGTCTGGTGCTTTGACTTTCTCAAGCATGGTTTCTGTAAATTTATTTAGTTCCTTTGAATGAGCAATGCTTTCCTGTAAAATTTTATGTTTTCTGATTTCTTTTGCTGGAAATTGTTTGTTTTTTTTATTGGAATAATGTGGTAACTCTAGAAATCAGAATGCCATACAGATTACTAAGGCATTTTTACTTTTGTTTGTTATTTTAAAAGTGTGTAGTAATTGATTTTTTTTCTTTCCAAACTACTTTTGCAAAGAATATTTCTTGTTATATATAATTATTGGTGTTTCTGATCCTTTAGCTCATACTCAGCTAATGTTTCAACAGAGATTTCCCTGAACACCTGAAATTGAAACAAACATAAGAACACACCGCAAAAATATTAATTACTTATAGCAACCACCACTTCCAATTTTGAAGAAAGTTTATTGATGCCATAACTGGTTTGGCTCAGGGGATAAAGTGTCAGCTCAAGGACTGAAGGGTCTCAGGATTAATTCCAGTCAAGGACACATTGAAAAAAAATGAAGAAAGTTTATTGGCTATGTATTTATTTACCACTTAGCTAGGTTTGCTCAGAGCCTAGGGATCAGCCAAAAGTGAAAAAATTAAGGAATCTCAGGGACTTTTCTGAGCATGCTTTTGGCCTAGTCATATGTGTGGTTTTCTAAATACACCTTTGTTTACATCAGCTTCTGTTCATCCTAAGTGACTCTAACCAAGTTAGATGAGATGTACACAATGTTTTTAGTAAGGTCTACACTGTTCTGTCTAGTTCAAAAACAGGGATCTGGGCCACAGATCAATACTCAGACTGCCACCATGCCAGGAAAAGAGTGGAGGAAGGGAGATAAAAATGCCACAAAACTTTCCTAACATTCTGAAATTCCTATTTCTTAATTGTGCATTTGCTTGTTTTAAACCTTTTGTTTTCTAGAGGTCCTACAAAGTTGGTGTATACAGCACATAGTTGTTTGTCCAATGTATCAGTGTGGGGAATGAAGGCTTACAGTTTCAGAATCTACCATTTTGTTGACATCATTTACGCTACTAGTTGTTTACTTTTGCTATATATTTTATTTTTAAAATTTATCTTTATTATTAAAAGTACTAGTGGCCTGGTGCACAGATTCATGCACATTGAAAGGAAATTAATTAGAAGAACCGTAGCTCAGCAGTAAATCTGATTTGGGGCCGACAGTGCCCCAGCAACAACATAACCCATGGCCAAAGGTGGAATCGTGCAGCCCCATGAAGAATTGGGCTCACTCCTCTCTGGTTCTGGGGTGTATCACCCAAGAACTGCTGCTGCCAAGTCACCCCAGCTTGGCAGCTCCTGCATTAAGCGTCTGCCCCCTGATGGTCAGTGCACAACATATGTACTGGTCGGATGATCGGATGGTTGGATGGTCACTTAGCCTTTTATATATATAGATTACAGATGGTTCCCTAATTCCTCCATTGACTACCCCTCCTCGCCCAGCCTTCACCACACTATTGTCTGTGTGCATGGGTTATGTATATATGGATATAAGTTCTTTGGTTAAATCCTTCCCACCCCCACCCTCCTTACCTCTGAGATCTATCAGTCTGTTCTATGTTTCTATGTCTCTCGATTTATTTTGTGCATTAAATTCCACATATGAGTGAGATCATGTGATAGCTGACATTATCTGACTAGCTTATTTTGCTTAGCATAATACTCTTCGGGTCCCTCCATGCTGTCTCAAAAGTGAAGAGATCCTTCCTTTTTGCAGCTGCATAGTATTTAATTGTGTAAAATATACCAAATCTTTTTTATCTACTCTCTACTCTAGGCACTTGGGCTATTTCCAGATCTTAGCTATTGTAAATAGTGCTATTATGAACATAGGGTGCATGCATCATTTCTGATTGGTGTTTTGGGATTCTTTGAATATATTCCTAATTTTTTTCTTATACCTTCACTTTCAACCTGTGTGAGTCTTTTGTTCTGAGATGGGTCTCTTGTAGACAGCATATATCCATTCAGCTAACCTATATATTTTGATTGGAACATTTAATCCATTTACACTTAAGGTTATTATTGATAGATACTTATTTATTGCTGGTTTTATTCTTTATGCTCATATTATCTGTCTATTTCTTCTTATTATTACAACAGTCCCTTTTACATTTCTTGCAATGTTGGTTTGGTAGTAATACATTCCTTTAGCTTTTTTTTTGTCTATGAAGCTCTTTATTTTGAATGATAACCTTGCTTGTTAAGTAGTCTTGGTTTTTGGATCCTTGCTTTTCATTATTTTGAATACTTCATACCACTCCTCTGGCCTGTAGAGTTTCTGTTGAGAAATCAGCTGACAGCCTTATGGGATCTCCTTTGTAGGTAACAAATTGCTTTTCTCTTGCTGCCTTCAAGATTTTTTTTCTTTAATTTTTAGCATTTTAATTATGACGTTTCTGGGAGTAGGCCTCTTGGTTCTTGTTGCTTGGGACTCTCTGTGCTTCCTGAACTTGTATGATGTTTTCCTTCACTAGGTTAGGGAACTTTTCAGCCATTATTTCTTCAAAGAGGTTCTCTATCCATTGCTCACTTTCTCTCCTTCTGACACTCCTATGATGTGGATACGGTTACATTTCATGTTGTCCCACAGCTCCCTTAAACTGTCCTTCTGTTTTTTAATTGTGTTTTTTTTTGTGTTTTTTTTTTGGTTCTCTGATTGATTTTTTTTTCTCCCATGTCTTCTAATTTGCTGATCTGATCCTCAGCTTCCTCTAATATGCTGGTTGTTCCTTCCAGTGTATCCTTTATTTCTGCTATGTCATTCTTCATTTCTGACTGATTGTTTTTCATAATTTCTATATCTTATTCTAAACTCTATATCTGATAAACTGCTTATCTCCATTTCATTTAGCTCTTCTGAAGAATTCTCTCATTCTTTTATTTGGGGATTGTTTCTTTGTCTCCCCATTGGCTGCCTGTTTAGGTTTGTGTCTATGTATTAAGTAAATCTGCTATGACTCCAAGTCTTTGTAAGTTGGCCTTATGTAGTAGGTGACCTGTGATCACCAGACTTGAGTGCTCTAATAATGTCCCTTGTGTGTGTTGTGTAGGCCCTCCTGTTATAATTGTGCCTTGATTACTATTGGCTCATTCATGCATGGGCTCAACCTTCAGGTTAGCTGACAGAGTGGCTCGATACCCAACATAGTGTGTAGGCTGCTGTGCATGTATTTATCACACAAAGTTGAATTCACCTCAACAGGGTTTGGAGATGTCAATATCTCCCTGTGGATATACTGCTTGTGAAGCTTATTGGATCCTGCTCTGTTGTTGTCTGGAGAGGGTCACTGTGTTTATTGGAATTGGGCCTCTTTGGAGGGTCTCTGGTGCAGGACTTTTACAGGCGCTGTTTGCTGTTTGTAACTGTCCTTGAGTACCGTGTTTGGAGCTATCAATGATTCTCAGCTAGTGGCTCCCTCTGGGGACTGAGTGTGTGTGGAAAGGACTGAGATGAGCACCAAATCTTCTTTTTCTAGCCCCAGTCCCAGAAGAAGATCAGGTAGAAACTTCAGGCAGCCAGAGATCTGCCTCTGCCTGAAGGCTGATTGTTAGTCTCAGTCACTTAATAAGCCTCAAGCTGTAGACCTCAGCAGGGCATAAAATCTGCAAAGTGGGGTGAAAGGGTTTCCAATGAATGGGGCAATTTATGCCTCCCAAGCAAAAGCTGCACTGATGGGAAAGTTCTGAGAAAGAGGGCTACTGCAACATGGAGGAATGAGTCAGCACAGGGATTCTGGTGGCTGTCTTCTCAGCTCTGTCTCCAGAGCCACCAAATCCAGATTCTCCTTATGCAGCTCTAGTCCTCCCTTTGCGGGAGTCCAAAGTGAGTGGCTACAAACAAAATTTAGTGCAATGCCTCTTTAAGGGAGTGCCTGTGTTTTTAGCCATCTCTCCTTGCCAAACAGAACCCTTGGAGCTTTTTACAGGCAGATGTTATGTTGGCACCTTTTCCAGTTCTTTTACTCTGGGTTGGGGAGCCCAGCTTGGGGTTTAGACCCAAGACTTCTCAGTGGGAAACCCCCACACCTGAGCTATCCCTCCAGAACTTCAGCAGCTGCCTGTGGGAACCCAGCCAGCCCTTTTGTGCCTCCTCACTTCCTACTAGTCTTAATGTGGTCTCCTATTTATGACCTTGATGATAAGGATTCTCTCAAGCTAGTCTTCAGTTAGTTATTCAGGATGATTTGTCTATATTTTAATTGTAATTCCAGTTTGGTTCTAGGAGAATGACAGTTTACCTTCCACTTAATCTGGCACCATCTTGAAATCTATGCTATTGCTACTAGTTTTCTCAATTTTATTTTTACATTTAAAAGAAAATGCTTGACAATACATTTAAAATCAAGCACAATTACAAAGTACATAAGAAAAACTTCAGGCTCTTGCCCCTCTCCTCTCCACTTCTTATTTCACTCCCCAGAGGTAGTTACTGACTAAATTTTTATATTTTTCTTCTTGTATTATGACCATGTTTATAATACTACTAGTGGCCCAGTTCACGAAATTTATGCAAAGGGTGGGGGTGTTGCTCAGTCTGGCCTGTACCCTCTCCAATCTGGGACCCCTCAAAGGATGTCCTACTGCCAGTTTACAGGGATTGGGCTTAAACCAGCCATTGGATATCCCTCTCGCAATCCGGGACTGCTGGCTCTTACCCGCTCACCTGCCTGCCTGCCGATTGCCCCTAACCACTCTGCCTGCCAGCCTGCTCACCCCCAACTTCCTCCCATTGCTGGCCTGCTCACCCCCAACTGACCCCCTGCTGGCCTGCTCACTCCAAACTGCCCTCCCCTCACTGTCCTGATCACCCCCAACTGACCCCCACTGATGGCCTGCTCACCCCCAACTGGCCCCCCTGCTGGTCTGCTCACCCCCAACTGCCCCCTCCACCAGCCTGATCACCCCCAATGGCCCCCCCCCCTACCAGCCTGATCACTCACAACTGCCATCCCATTCTGGCCTGATCACCTACAACTGCCCTCCTCTCTTGGCCTCTAACTGTCTCTACCTCGGCCCTGCCACCATGGCTTTGTCCAAAAGAACATCCAGAAGGTCTCCCAGTCTAATTAGCATATTACCCTTTTATTAGTATAGATAGAGGCCTGGTGCACAGGTGGGGGCCAGCTGGTTCGCCCCCCGGCAACCCTTGGGGCATGGGGCAGCCTGGGCAAGGGGCCTGTGGTGGTTTGCAGGCCAGTCACGCCCCCATGGGGTAAGGGTCCCTGCTGGGGCGATGTGGCCAGCCTGGGTGAGGGGCTGAAGGCTGTTTTCAAGCTGGCCACACCTCCTTCAGGGTGGGGGTTCCCACTGGGGTGCCTGGCCAGCCTGAGTGAGGGGCTGATGGCTGTTTGCAGGCTGTCCCAGCAGGGACTTTTACTCCATGGGGGCATTGCCAGCCTGGGTAAGGGGCTGAAGGCCATTTTCAGGCTGGCTACAGCCCCTTCAGGGTGGGGGGTCCTGTTGGGGTGCCTGACCAGCTTGGGTGAGGGGCAAAGGGGTGTTTTCAGGCTGGCCACACTCCCTTCAAGGTGGGGATCCCCACTGGAGTGCCTGGCCATCCTGGGTGAGGGGGCTGATGGCTGTTTGCAGACTGGTCAAGCCCCCCAGTGGGGACCCTCACTCCATGGGGGTGTGGCCAGCCTGGGTGAGGGGCTGAGGGCCATTTTCAGACTGACCACGCCCCCAGCAACCCAAGATCCTAGGCCCTCCTTTTTTTTTTCTCCAGCCCCTCCTTCAGCAGAGGCCAGCGCAGGCAGGAAGCTTGGCTTCCTCCATTGCCGGGACCAGCTTTGTTGGGTTAATTTGAATACTTGCTCCTGATTGGCTGGAGGGCATAGCGGAAGGATGGTCAATTTGCATGTTTCTCTTTTATTAGTGTAGATGCTTGTACTGACAGATATGTCTTGCTGTTTGAGGTTCACACATTTTCTATTGACTTCACACTGGGGAGGAGGAAAATTTAGCTCTCTTATAGCTTGATTAACCTGTATAATTCTTCCCCACATGCTTCACTTTTCCCAGAATAATTATAGCACTAGAATTTTTTGGCCTCAAGCTTTAGTAGTAGAGATACCTCAAATGTCTGAAGATTCTCATCTCTCCATTCTCTTTTAAGATTGGGGCTTAAAGCTTTGGAGAGCTTTTTGCCAGAAGCCCATGTGATTGTTCTGTCCCATATTGCCTCCTTCCACTGCCCATGAGAACTTGTGTTCTAGAATCTAGACTTTCCTTCAAAATCATCCCAGAATAGGTGGGTGAGTTTGAAGACTCATGTTTTCTACATATCTTCTCTGGAAAATCCTCTTCACTCAAGGAGAAAACAAAGGAGAGGAATAATACAAAAAAGAGTTGGAAATGTTACCAATAGTGAGGAAAGGAGTTGCCTTACACGTAAATGTGGAGATTCTGAGAGGAAGTCTGTATTGTGAATGGATTGACAGAGTCTAGTGCTTTGCTATCCAGCAATGTTGGTCACAGCAGTGTCCCTTATCTGTCAAGTAAAGTGGGGAGAGCAAGGATTTTGCAGCTACATCAAGATTTAGATCCATGTTAGCTAAGGAAATTTTGACAAAATCCTTGACATGTTAGAGCCTCAATTTTCTCATGAGTAAAAAATAGAAATAATGCTAATAACATAGGGTTGTTTTGGCATTGGAAATCACGTATGTAAAGTGTATGGTACATAGATGCTCCATAAATGATAATCCTGATATTATTAGGATACGCTTTCCTTAGTTTCCTCACCATCGGTGACAGTTTTAGATGCAGCCTGGAAGGGGATAGAAGGGATATTATAGATAGTAAGGATGCTATAGGGTAAGTGGGAATCACACATATAAACATGACATTAAAATTATTTATGGGCATGGTGATCACTGGAGGTGAGGGAAAGAGCCTCCTTGGTGGGTTCCTCTGACTCACATGCCATACAAAATGTATAAGCCAAATTTTATAGTAAAAGAGCCCATTTGCCATCTGTAACACCTTCAAATGTATATAGTCAGTGAACCTCATATTTGCCTTCCCTAACCTGGAAGTATGCCAACCTTCAGAGATGTAGGATTGCTAAGACTTCTGAACTCTGGGCAGATAGGACACATGTAAGTGCTTCCTACTGAGACAGAAACGATGAGGTCATGACCCCATCACCCTTCAGCCTCCTCTCTTGCCATTTAGTGACTAAAGTGTGAGCAATCGGAGTGAAGACCTGAAGGGAGGGGCAACAGAGGCCGGCAGTTTCCTGCTGCTCAGAATCGTTGAGAGCAGCACAGAGATGCCCTGACTGTGGTTATCCCTCTGGCAGAAGAGCTAGAAAAGGCCTCTCATGTCCAGAGTGTCTCAGCTTTGTGGGCCGATAGGAAAGAATGGGAATAAAATGGTCTGAGAGCACATCCTCCCTGGCCTCAGGCCAGAGACCCTGTTCGGGTGTCAGTCAATGAGGGCCAGGAGAGCCCAGGTATTAAAATCAGAATGTGTTTTCCAATCGACCTCATTCCTCATCAAGTGGTCCCACCTAATGCGACCAACCATCCAGGTTTGCCACCCAAGCTCCCTCATCCCCAGCACACAGGTCTGGTTGTCACCTCCCCACAACTCACGTTGCTGAAAGCCATCACAGGGAGACCTAGAGATGTCTCTGAGGGGTGAGCCTGGCTTCAGCTACACGAGGTGGGGAGTATATTGCTAAAGACCCTGCAGGAAGGTTGGGAGGCAAAAATCTGCCTGCTTGATGGAATCCTGTCATCCCTCAACCTCTGGTCTCCTTTGTTTTCAGATCAGACAACATGAGAGACAGCTGGGAGGAAATCTACAAACCTGTGGAGGAAATGGTGAAGAAGTACACAAAGTACGGTGGGCGCTTTCCTCCCCCGCGGAGGCCACAGCGGTCTGACTCAATGGGCATGGGGTCCCTCTAGTCAGGAGCACAGAGCCAGGGCAGCATTCTGAGCGGGCAGGACAAGTCACACTAGTGCCATCAGCTCTGGCAGTTTGTGTGGCTCCTTCCTGGAGGGCACGCAGGGCACAAGGGAAACGGTCTGTGCTTGAGGTACTCCAGATTAGGAAACAGGCAAACCAGAGACAGCGCACCTGAACATGGACAAATGGTGTGGAGGGCCAAAGGAAAAGGGCAAACAGTTTACATAGCAACTTAAAAAGCAAGTCTTCTCAAAAAATGTAACCTAGGTCCCCACAAAATGGAGAAATTCTGAACAGCGTAGGTGTCATGCACCCCTCTGGCTGCTCATTAGGATCATTCTGAGCCTATGTCTGTGTCATCTCACGAGGAGTGCTTCGTCCCCAGCCCCCAACTGAGGATGTCCTTCATCACTTCAGATGGCCAAGTCCTCATGAAGCCCACCTCAGACAGGTAAGTGCCGCTTAATCCCCTAAGGCAGGCCCAGTGGGCCAGGCTGAAGGGAGAGCCAGCGAGTGAGGGGTTCCCTGAGACAGAAGGGGGAGCACACTGGTGTGCAGGTTGGGCTGGGCTGAGCTCCCCACAGTGCCCATCCTGGCCCCAGCCCCAGCCCTGAGCCCCCTCTGCACCTAGCTGTACTGGCCCTGACCGCCCCTGTCCTTCTAGACCATCCCTGCCCTGAGTCCCCCCCTCCCTTTTCTTAGCACAGGCTGGCTGTGAGCAGTCCTGGGATCTGGTACCAAGAGGCGTGGTCCTTTATGAATGTGGCCCGTGTCTGCACCTGCTGTGCTCTCTCACTCTCTGCCCTGGCCAGTGGGCTTGGGGCCGGGACAGAGACAGAACCAGAAAGGAGGTGGTTTTTGCATTGAAGAGACAGGCTTCAGTGTGTGTGGGCGGGGGGCGGGGGGGAGCTGGGTCCCGTGGTGTGTCTGAGGCAGGAGGCCCTGAGTTGTGAGCAGCAGGTGGGCTGGGTGTTTGAGGAAGGCAGCCAGCCCTGCATCCCAGGTGGGCCATGGGCAACCCCATCATGGTGCCCACACCTGACGGTGGGAAGTTATGGAGCTCTGAGCAACTGGGAGGCTGAGATTCCCATGGACACACAAGAGTGGAACCAAGTTCAGAGTGGGTGAGGCCCCACAGACAGTGAAGGACGCTTAGGAGAGGCTGCAGCCCAGGATTTGTGGCACAGGGTGCTGTGCAGGCCCTGGGAGAGAATCAGGAGCAGCAGCGCGATGCAGGGACAGCCAGGCTGCAGGAGCGGGTGAGGGCCAGCGCATGGCCATAGCACCCCGTGTCCAGCTCGAGGAGGAGCAGGAGGGCCTGGCTGCCCTCCCGACAAGGGGAGGGAAGGCGTGGTTCTCATTCGATGTGTGGCTTGTGTTTAGGACGGAGACCTGGGTGGGGTTGAGGTGGGTGAAAGCAAGTCCATGGGCAGGGACTCTGGAGGTGGCAGGGAGAGTGGCAATGGGCGCTGGGCCTGGGCCTCCGGGGGAAGAGCACCTCCTGGGGGACAGGGAGACCACTGCCTCCTCCAACAGCTGGGGCTCAGGGCCTGACCAGGACGAGCTGTGGGGGGCCCCTGGAGGACCCCAGGTCCTCTCTGGAAGGTGAAGGCGGGGCCACCTTCCAGGGGGTGCCAATAGTGCAAGATCCTGGGCGTGGGAGGCAGAGGAGCCAGGCTCCTTCAGCAGCAGAGCTGGGAAGGGGCTGGCCGGGCAGCGCCAGGGAGAACAGCTCAGGAGAGCAAGGCCGGGCAAGCTGGGTCCTGGGCCAGAGCTGGGAAGGGCTGGCAGGGCAGCGTGTGTGCTGCTGTGGGAAACACGCAAACCTTCCAAAGTGTGGTGAGCGTAGGGGAGGGTGTTTATGCTGCGCTGGACAGGGCCTGCCTCGGCCCTCCCCGCTGGCCTGTGCCAGCTGGCCCCCAGGGCAGCATCTCTTCTGCCTGCAGTGAGACACCGGCCTTCGGGTGCAGACTCCACTCTGCCTTCTGTGGCAGCTCCTCCCTGTCCCATTGGATCAGCCTGAACCTTAGCCCCCAGCGCATGCCCCCGCCTGCCCTGCTCCCTGCCCTGCAGCCTGCAGAGGACTGACTGCTCTTCCCTGCATGGCAGCCCCAGGGCCTCTTCCCCAGCGCTGCTCTTGTTCTCAGGAGGCCAGGAACCTCGCACTCGCACTAAGCAGCTTGACTACTTCCTGTAACACGGACCCAGAGGGGCAGGGCTCGGGAGGAGCCAGTCAACCTCAGGGTCTGTGCCAGGGGAGGTGGGCACAGGCAGGGCCTTAGCAGGATGGCCTTTTCCAAGTCAGCCTCACCTGTCGGAGGAGAGTGTGCCCCTGAGGGACGTCTCAGAGGCTTCCCACTGCCGGTCACGTTGTAGGTGCGGGGTTGACACTGCACACGCATGGGTGCTCCCCTCTGACCGCAGATGGTCCCGGCAGGGCCCTTGGTGACGTCCCTGATGTCCATGTGCCTGAGACGGGGATGAGCTCAGAGGAAGCCAGGCCACAGCCCTGGAACCAGCAGAGCATCGTCCCCCAGCCCCACCCAGTGCTCAGCAGATGGGCGACAGCAGACCTGAGCAAGGCCCGTCAATTTCAAAGTCACAGGGCAGAAGGGCCATGGCAGGGCCACTTGTCTGTGTTCTCCCTTCCAGGCCGGCCGGCCAGTGCTAAAGGGCATCAGGACATTTGGGGTGAGATGGCAAGCCCCCTCCCTGCTTGCATCACCATAACTATGCCCCTGGCTTCTGTAATCTTGCTTGCTTTTTGGTGGAGTGACAGTGAGGAGCAGGGCAGAGGGAGGCTAAGTGCGTGTGCACACGGCACTCTCTGGCCATAGTTGGGGACTTCCCCCTAGGTGCAGATAAGGAACCGAGACTCCCCCTGTAGCCTAGGCAACAGGCCTTCAGCGAGATGTGGCTTGGAAGTCATGTCTTCTGGGGCTGGGTGGCGGTGTCTCCGGAGGCTGGGGTCCCAGAGGGTGGGCACGGGGACCCTGCTCAGCTCCCGGGCCACCCTGGGGCCACATCCTCCCTGGCTAAGGCGCTGGGCCCCACTGATGCCCTGTCCACAGGCTCCCAGTGGCTGCAGGTGCAATGTGGAAGGAGATAGAGCCCAGAGCACAGGCAGCCATGGAAGGGCGGGCAGCGCTGGCATAGAAATGGGAGAGGAAGGCCTCAGCCCTGCGCCTCTAGAGGGCGCTGCTAGAGAAGGGTGCAAGCTCTGCTTGAATGTGGAGCCCGCTCCTTCCTCCCCAAACTGCATCAGGCACCCAGAAGCTTAGCCTGTGAGGTAGAAAGAATGTCTAGAATGTGTATGTAGGCCATATATGGGGGACAAAGAACCTAGAAATGTATATAAGGCAAAAACCCCTCAGTTTTGCACGCTCAGCCTCTGGAGAGGACTCTGCTGAGCTCGCACCGGTGCAAATAAACAGTCCTTTTCTGAACCTCCAAGCGCGTTTGGTTTGTCGCTTCCCGCCAGAGAGATTTCTGCCATAACATTTGGTTTCCTGACCGTGAAGCCGACAGCCACACTGGCCCTTTGAGCCACCTTTGTCAGAAGCCAGTCCCAAGATAAGTGCAGTGGTTGAGTAAGGAGCCCAAAGCTTTTGAGGCCTGGGCTTGCACAAGGAGTAGCAGGATGGGGCTAGGTGGGAGGGGTGGGACTAGGCCCCATTGGGGGAGTCAGTGGGAGGCGGGGCCGGCGCTGGGGACCCTGAGCCTCAGACAGCCCAGCGGGGGTTAGTCAGCAGACGGTGGCCATCCCCCACCCCTCCCCACTGGCAGCTGGACTCTGGTTCCTTCCTCCTCACCTCCTCCCTTGTTGCAGCCCTTACAGCCCTGAGCTGCCTGGCCAGCCCCCGGGTCTCCAACACCCAGTCCCATGGCCTCAGCCCAGCTGGAGTCACCAAAAAACTGGGCTCCGAATCAGGGCCAGAAGCGCAGCACTCGGGCCCTGGCTTAGGGCCAAGCCACTGAGAGACAGAGCCACCAGAACTGATACCGCAGCAGTAGGAGTCCTGGTCAGGACTCTGTAGGAGAGAAACGGAGCGAGACAGAAACCTGGAGTCAAAGGTGGCCAGAGACACAGTTGCAACTAAATATCTAGTTAAAGCTAGAAACCAAGGCAAGAAGAGGCTTAAAGAGCAAAACAAGGAAAGGCACAGAGATAGACTTGGAAATAGAGGTGGAAATAGGCTGGGTTAAAGATGGGACAGGGAAAAGATAAAAATCAGGGGAAACAGAATCAGAAATAGGTCCATAAATAGACCAGAGTCAAGGTAAGGCTGGAGACCTGAGCCAAGGGCATGGGCAGGGAAAGGAAGGCTTGGAGAAAGCAGAGGTAAGGGGATGCTATTTCACACCACTGAGCCACCTGCAGGGTGGGTGCTCACTTGTGAGCATACCTGTGTGTGAACACTGCAGGGGAGTAGAGAGAAAGTAAGAGCCTGGAATACCCCTGGGCCCTGGGCCCTCATCTCTCTGGCCCAGTTCTCCACCTCATCCTCACGCTGCCCAGGAGCACGATCCCACATGCTGGGACTAGTTAAGGCTCCCTGGATGCCCCCATGGTCTGGGCTGTATATAAGGTAGTCATTAGAAGCCCCAGCTACCCAGACCAGTTTCCTTACATAGACCAATAGTTAAAAAATAGCTCAGGTAAAGCCTTCCTGACCCATTCTGCGTTACCGGCCAGGAACAGTGTAAGGTCCTCATGGCACAAAGTGAAAGGAAGACTTCACAAAAAGTACAGCAGCCTCCCATATTGCAAGGGAATTCTGAGGAAGCCAGCCTGCTACCACCACCACCAGAGACACCTGAGCCTATAGGAAGATGTCTTAGGTCAGCAGCCCAAGGACCAAGACCCCCAGCAGCAATGCAGATGCCACCACAGGAAACAATGGGTACCCCGAAAGTAGATCCGGACGGGGCCTTACAAGAAGAGGGATAAGTCTTCTACTATCAATCATTCTCCATCATTGACCTCCTCAACTGGAAACATCACATGCTGCCATATTCTGAAAACCCCAGGTAATGGTAGATCTCCTGGAATCCATATTTCAGACTCATTGCCCCACCTGGGTTGACTATAAACAGCTCCTCCTTATTTTGTTCAATATAGAAGAACGCTGGCAAATTGTCACTGAAGCCAGGAAATGACTCCAAACTCAGGCACTAGTGGACATTTAGAAGTAGAGGCCTGGGCATGGGAAGCCCTGCCTTATGAGGAGTCACGCTGGAATCCAGCTGCTACAGAAGACCAGAGAAAACCAAGCAACACCCAGAGAAATGGAGCTACACTGTTTATTATGCATGTGGGCTCAGAGAAAGATTTCAAATTCTGAACCAAAACATGAAAGAAGCCCTCCCCTTTTATATCTTTCCAGCCCTTTGTCTTCCAAATAAGGGTTTTTCCAGTTCCCTTTGTGAGTCGTTAAAGAGCCCATGTTCTGGGACCTTGAGACCACAACTAAAGGTCTGGCCTGGCACCAGCACTGATAACTCTGTCTGGGGATAGTTTATGGCCTCTCTAAAATGGGAGTAAACAGGTCTTGCAGGACCAGACATTTAAAGGGGCAGTGGCTAGACTATAGGCTAATAGGAATATGCATTAGTTTAATGGTACAGATTCAGATTGCTAGCCCCCCAAAAATATCTCATTTTTCCCATCATTCCTGCTCCCCTTTGATCCTCAAGCTGATTTTCAGCCTTGGGGATTCAATAGAAGACTCAAAGCTAGGGAGTAGGGTGTTCAGCAGTTCAAGTCTTTTTTATCTTTATTACCTAAGGGATTGTGTTGGTAGTCCAGAAACCTGATCTGGAGTAACATCTGGGGCTTCAGGGCTTACTTATTTTATCTCTATTAGCTGTTCTAAGCCTGTTGGCTTTCTTAGAGGAAGGGAGAGGGAGTCTGCACAGGTTTCTTCATTTCTGGCTTCAGAGCAGGTGGAGTGTTGAGAAGCACGTCTCAGGGTCCCATCTATTTCTTCTTCAGTTGGCCCATTGTCCTTGCTCTGCTCATATCTGTCTAACTGCCTAACACATCCCCTCAAGGATCCTGGCTCTGAATTCTTTTAGGGAAAATGGACGTCGGTAGGCTCCTCTGACTACTTCCGTGCTGAACAGGGATGGAGCTTTCATTCAGAGCCAAGATATCCTTGCTGTCTGTCAGAGGGACAATGAGACCTGGGCATAGAAGGAGGTGGGCTTGTGACCTAGCGGAGACAAACTGTATTATAAAATTTGGTATTATTGAGCAGTTAGAATAGCAAGAGTTACAACAAATGGTCTGGTGGAAGGGAAAGAAAACATTTCAGATCTTAATAATTTCTATTGAAATAGAATTTTTCTCCTTAAAATTACCCTTATGTTTATTAAAGAGCCAAATTAAGACTAATTTATCTATTGTATTTAATTTGGCCTGATTGTTTGCATAAACATAACAAGAATGATAACTGACCATTTTTGCCAGAATTTCATGATTGAGTCTCAATGGGCACTGTAGGGCAGGGAAGCCAAGCCATCCAGCTGCCGTCAGGCCTGCCTGCAGTATCTGCTGAGTTAGGAGAATTTATCACCTGCAGTGGCTTTACCTGGGCCCATGCCCTAGGCTTCAAGGCCTATCTCAGTAGCCCTCCTACTCCTCGCAGCCTAGAATGTGTGGGGGTTCCGCAGGGACACAGAGGCAACCTTATTGCTCCCCGTCTGCTCTGCCCAACCACCAGTGATGAGAGGGTATGGGCCTGACACTCCAGTGTCATCTATTTTCAGAGCTACCAGGCTTTCTCTATGGCACTCTTATTGGCTTCAAGTCTTAAGAGTCTAGACAGGGCTCTTTAAAACATGATACTCCAGTCAAAGTTTTCGGTCAATAAAACTACTATTGGAAACCGGTTTTATTGAATTTATGCAAAGAAATGCATTGCCATGATTCATTTATTAAGAATTGATAAATTTCGGAGGGATCATATAGGGAGAAAAATGCACTAGCCTGCTTTAAGATCTTCTGATTTTTCTTGTTAGTCCTTTTCATGGACTTTCCAGAGTAATATTTTTCTAAATGTATTATAATAAAACAGTAACTGTCTTTAAGTTACAAGAAGAAATTTAAAATGCATCTGTACTCAAATAGACAGTTACAGCTGTCCCTGTAGTAGGGTTCCTCCTACTTGACTCGTCCTTAAACTACATATAGTCTCTGGGAGGGGTGACATGCCCTCTCAGAACGGACTAAGGGAGTAGCTCTTCTACATGAGTTTTATTCCCTCACAGGGTCTCACATGTCACAGGACCTCACAGAGTCTGTAATTCCTGTGACAGAGGGCTGGTACTCTGCTTCCTTCTGTTCCAAACAGGTCTCCCCTACTTTCCTAAAGTTGAGGTTTGTGCTACCCCTGACATGGGTATGGTCACACACGCAGCCTGTCCACAGTCTTTCAACAGGAGAGCATCAGCTCCCAGTTTTCTTTATAATTGGGACCAAAACCTGATGGGAATCCTTCCCTGCCTATTTGGGCAACTGCCCTCTTAGCAGCGAGGCACCCTTTACTTCTTTTGGGGTTCAACCCCAAATAACCCCCTTCCAGGACAGCTAACATATGGCCATAACAATGGCACTCAGTGTAGGAAACTGGACACTCGCCAGTTACTCCCAAAGACTACCAAGGTCTGTCGACCAACACAGGTCTATAGTAATTGCTGGCAGCTGCATTCAAATCTTCAAGAGAATCAAAAGTTAATATAACATACTAGTGGCCCGGTGCACGAAATTCTTGCACAAGTGGGGGGGGGGGGCGCTGTCCCTCAGCCTGTCTGCATCCTCTCCAATCTGGGACCCCTCTAAGGATGTCTTACTGCCGGTTTACAGGGAACAGGCCTAAACCAGCAGTCGGACATCTCTCTTGCAATCCAGGACTGCTGGCTCCTAACTGCTCACCTGCCTGCCTGCCTGATTGTTCCTAACCACTCTGCCTGCCAGCCTGCTTGCCCCCAACTGCCCCCCTGCTGGCCTGCTCACCCCCACCTTCCCTCCCCACTGGCCGGCTTGCCCCCAACTGCCCCCCCCCACTGTCCTGATCACCCCCAACTGACCCCCACTGATGGCCTGCTCATCCCTAACTGGCCCCCCTGCTGGTCTGCTCACCCCCAACTGCCCCCCACCAGCCTCATCACCCCCAATGCCCCCTCCCCACCAGCCTGATTACCCACAACTGTCGTCTCCCTCTTGGCCTCTAACCACCTCTACCTCGGCCCCACCACCATGGCTTTGTCCAGAAGAATGTCTGGAAGGTCTCCTGAAAGATCTCCCAGTCTAATTAGCATATTGCCCTTTTATTAGTATAGATAGAGGCCCGGTGCACGGATGGGGACTGGCTGGTTTGCCCTGAAGGGTGTCCTAGATCAGGGTGGGGGTTCCCTTAGGGTGTGGGGTGGCCTGGACAAGGGGCCTGTTTGCAGGCTGGCCACGCCCCCATAGGGTGAGGGTCCCCTCTGGGGGTGCCTGGCCAGCCTGGGTGAGGGGCTGAGAGCTGTTTTCACACTGGCCACACCCCCTTCAGGGTGGGGGTTTCCACTGGGGTGCCTGGCCAGCCTGGGTGAGGGGCTGATGGCTGTTTGAAGGCTGGCCAAGCCCCCCAGCAGGGGCCCTCACCCCATGGGGGTGTGGCCAGCCTGGGATGAGGGGTGAGGGCTGTTTTCAGGCTGGCCACACCCCCTTCAGGGTGGGGGTTTTTGCTGGGGTGCCTGGCCAGCCTGGGTAAGGGGCTGAGGGCTGTTTTCAGGCTGACCACACCCCCCGGCAACCCAGGACCCCAGCCCCTCCTTTTTTTTTTCCCCTCCAGCCCCTCCTTGAGTGGTGGCCAGGGTGGGTGGGAAGCTTGTCTTCCTCCATCGCCGAGGGCAACCCAAGCCTCCTGCTCACTCCAGCTCTGTGGCCGCCACCATCTTTGTTGGGTTAATTTGCATACTTGCTCCTGATTGGCTGGTGGGTGTAGCAGAGGGATGGTCAATTTGCATGTTTATCTTTTATTAGTGTAGATTACATAATGAAGTAGAATATTGATACAGTGGCCATATCAGGCAGCTAAATCTTATGCCATTAACAATGATACATGGTAGGGCTATATAAAACATGTCTGAGAGAGGGTGACTAAAGTCCACTGTTGATCCTCCTTATATAAAGTAAAACTGGCGCCCCTGGGTCCTGGTGAAGCTGGATCCCGGGTCCGGGTGAGGCCGTGTGCCCCTGGGTCTGGGAGAGGCCACGCGCCCCTGGGTCCGGGTGAAGCTAGATCCCGGGTCCGGGTGAGGCCATGCGCCCCTGGGTCCGGGTGAGGCCATGCGCCCCTGGGTCCGGGTGAAGCTGGATCCCAGGTCCAGGTGAGGCCGTGTGCCCCTGGATCCGGGTGAGGCTGGGTCCCGGGTCCGGGTGAAGCCATGCGCACCTGGGTCCAGGTGAGGCCACGCACCCCCTGGGTCCGGGTGAAGCTGGATCCCGGGTCCGGGTGAGGCCATGTGCCCCTGGATCCGGGTGAGGCTGGGTCCCGGGTCCGGGTGAAGCCACGCGCACCTGGGTCCAGGTGAGGCCACGCACCCCCTGGGTCCGGGTGAGGCCACGTGCCCCTGGGTCCGGGTGAAGCCGTGCCCCTGGGTCTGGCCGATACCAAACCAGAGGGAATCGGACCTGCATTACCACCATTTGTCCACCATCCAGAGCTGAGGGGTCAGTGCCGACATGTACACATAAGGAACTGGTGGACATTGATATTGGGTCTCAAAAGAACTGTTGGTCCAGAAAGAAAAAAATAAATAAAGTAAAACTGTTCTTGACTCTCTGAAGTCATGTCTATTGAGAAGGCATCAGCCAAGTCCATCACATAGGCCATTGCTCTAATGCCATGCAGAGTGATCCATGCACTTCGCTACAACCAACACCTCAGAGTGTAGCAGGGGAGTCAACTTGCTCATTTCTCTTCAGGCCTGTCAGGCTGTGCATGGCAGCTAGTTCTTCTCTCTAGCCATAAACACAGTCTGTCTCTGGTTCAGGGTGGGTGTCTTCTATCAGCCCTCATCTGTTAACCCTGTTTACCAGTTGTAGGCAAGTAACCCTGTTTACGTGCCATCCTTGTCTCTTGCTGCCCTTTGGCTTTAAGCTGCCAGCCTAAAACAGCCAGGGCTGCAGCTAGAAACAACTTTGCATATTGCAAAGTACTCAGGAGGCTGCAACCTGGGCATCAGGCTCCCACCTTCCCACCTGTTGCCTTTGTGGCAGAGCAGCGACCAGGCCTCTCCCAAAGGGGTGTACTGGAGGGGGACATCAGCCCTTCCTCTCCCAGCAGCAGCAAATACTGGTAGCTGCTGTTGTAGTTCTGAACCCTTTTAGCACATTTGCAAACAGGGAGTTTTCACTAGCTCTATTGCTGGCTGCTTTTACAGATCCCAGGGCTCACTGCTGGTCTCCCTTTAACCAGCAAACCAAACGCTTAAGTCTTTCATTGCGTGTTGTAAAACACTTATAACTCACTGGGCAGCAACGTGGGTGTCGGGTCACTGGCATCCCCGGCTTCTTGCTGCAGCTTCTGCTTCTCCAGGTGGCTACAGGCAGCTTGGGTGTGGGTAGCAAGTGGCACTGACTGGATTTCTCCTATTAGTCTTCCTCAGTACTTTGATATAAGTTATTTACCCTTTGTTTAGGGAGGCAGAATGCAAATTATTTACTTTTTCTGGCTTATTGGCCTGTATTATTTAATTTATTTCCTTTTAATATTTTTCTTCTCCTTCTGATTACATACATAACCTTTATAAATTTTATATTTCTAAATTAACCTTTAAACTTTCTTTCTATGTCCTTCAAAAATGCATAACCATGCCGCAGACCTTCCATTAACTATTTTTACTTTAATATTCTTTCTTTTTGCTATATCTTCAGTAACTTGTACTGGCCTTTTCTTTCTTTTTTTTCTTTAAAATGTATTAGAATTCCTTATTCTTAGAAACCTCAGTCCTTCAATGATTACCAAAAGGTAATCAGTCAGCATTTCTTAGATTAACATATATGAACTATGTTAGTTTTCTGTTTTTGCCTTTCTTATTTTTAGGTACATAGATATTCTGATTTTCTTTCAACCGCTTTCTGCACTTCTATATTACTTGGGTGGCGGTTGGCTGAGACTAGGGGAGAGAGGCGGGGGATAGCGTCTGCAAAGAGAGCAGGGAGAGATAGGGTTTTTTGTTGTTGTTGTTTTTGTTTGTTTATATTTTCTGGCTGCAATCTGCTTTGCTGACATAAGGGTCTTGTTCCTTCTTGACTTCTCCTACTCCACGTCTCCTCTGACTATAGGAGCTATGCCGTGTTCAAGGATGCAAGCTCTCTGTAAGATATCTGCTAAGTACAATAAGTCTTTCTCTACCCTGCTTTATTCTCTTTAACCCTTTAGGATATGGATTTTAGGGTTCCCTGAACCAGCAGCGCGGCCTTAAACAAAGGCTCCTTTTCCCAGGTAGCCATAGCCGACTTTTAAATTGCCCCCCCCCCCCTTCTTTTAGTCTAACTAATCAGCTGAGACACTCAGTCTTCCATCAGAGTTTTAACTTTTTTTTTGCTCCAACTCCTTTTGCAGCCTAGAAAAGCTGGCTTCTGATGGCACAGTGGCCTTATGGTGGTTGGGACCTTATTAAGATAGCTCTTCCCCCCCCCCCAGGGGAGCCTGGGGTTGTAAATCACCATCTTGGCTGTTCCTTTCTATCATCTCTGAAAAGATTTATTTAAATTCTTTATTATACTTTAATAACTTTGAGATTTGGTCTTGACTATAGAATTAATCCTTTTCTGGTCAGGCCAATAAAATATTATATTTTAAAGTTCCTTTATTGAATATTTTGATGTCCAGCAATCTTATTTTGCTAGGCTCAGAGCCAGAAACCTCCTGCTTCTTTGTTTAAAGTGAAAAGACTCCTTTTTTTTCCTTCAGTTTTTATCTTCCCACCTCTTCCCCTCCCTGTTGCATTAACTATTCCCTCTGTCCTTGGCAAGAAGAGATAAAGGGATCTGTAAATAACTCTTTGTTTAAATCTCCTTGAGATTTTTATGACTTTACAACTCTTTTGCAAATAGTTAACTTTAGAACTCATTTTTTTTCCCTCTCTTGCTTCACCTAACAAGTTGTGAACTTGCCTGGGTTGCAATCTTTACAAATTTTATACCTTTAAATTAACCTTGGAATTTAAAATTTTAACCTAACATAGCAAAACTATAAATCACGGAAGAGCAAATTAAAGTCTCTACTGTACAAACATGGACATAAATTTCATTAGCTAAGGAGGCTACTTCCCTCCATGACAGAGAGCAAGAATGACCCTGAGAAAAGAATTCTTAGCAGCTGCTTGGGACACCTGCAGGCTGTCACAGCACTCAGCCTCACCATACACAATTAGGCTTCCCCCTAAAGCGGGGTTTGCCCTATCTTCTAACAACTTAAACAACAGGAGAGATAAGAAATACTCTCCTGTGTACAGCCAGACAGCACAAAGTAGCTCTCACACTTTCATTCATACACCAGACACCAGACAGTCTGAGTTTTGACTTTCACCCACAGAAAGTCCCTGAGGCAAATATTTTGCCTAAGTAGTGTTCAGCTACTTTTTCTGCCCCTAAAGGCATGCCTGAACTTGGACTCACTTTAGTAGACACTCACTTAGGGTTTAACCCTTTGCACTCACTTGCTTTTTTCTCGATTCCTTTATTCTACTCGGGATTTAATTTTTTAAATACCCCAGATTTTACAAAGTGCAGCAGTAGAATAAAAAACTAGAGTTTCTTTTTATACAAACTTATTTATTTGGATTTTTTTATATTTCAAATTATTGATATATTCAAAGAGTAATTTTAATCTCGACATCTGAGGGCAAAAGGTTAAACAGTCCACCTGATTTACCTGAGGAAGTCATATAACTTCCCGGAAGGTGATCAAACTTCCCTTCCACTCTCTCGGAGTGGGTCTGACTGCTTGGGGTCCCTACATTACCATTTCTGTTGACAGGTACAGAAGTGTCCATCCACTTTCTCCAGATGCTGGCCAGGTCCTAGCTGAGGTCTGAGAGCACCCAGAGTCCCCCGGTTCAATTCTGCTAAATCAGCAGAGCAGTGCCTCCTGGAGGCCTATCTGGTGCCCTCAGGCCCCAAACCCAGCCCACAGAGGCCAAAAAGACCAGTGCAGTTGGGCTTCACAGTCAGGGAATCAGATGTTACAGAAGACCGGAGAAAACCAAGCAACACTCAGAGAAATGGAGCTACACTGTTTATTATGCATGTGGGCTCAGAGAAAGATTTCAAATTCTGAACCAAAACATGGAAGAAGCCCTCCCCTTTTATATCTTTCCAGCCCTTTGTCTTCCAAATAAGGGTTTTTCCAGTTCCCTTTGCGAGTCATTGAAGAACCCCATGTGCTGGGGCCTTGAGACCACAACTAAAGGCCTGGCCTGGCACCAGCACTGATAAGTCTGTCTGGGGATAGTTTATGGCCTCTCTAAAATGGGAGTAAACAGATCTTGCAGGACTAGACAATTAAAGGGGCAGTGTGGCTAGACTATAGGCTAATAGGAATGTGCACTAGGTTAATGGTACAGATTCAGATTGCTAGTCCCCCAAAAATGTCTCATTTTCCCCATCACAAACACAGAGGAGGAAAGAAATCTCTTAGAAAGATACCGACTCACCTTCCTCCAAGGGATAAGGGCAGGAGCAAAGAAGCCTACAAACATGGCAAAGACCTCTGAGGCCTTACAGAGACCAGATGAGATTCTGGCTGACTTCCATGAGAGACTCTATAAAGCCTACAGGGTCTACACTCCATTCAACGCAGAGGCCCCTGAAAACCAACACATGGTCAATGTTGCCTTTGTAGGACAGGCTCAAACCGGCATTCGACAAAAGCTCCAGAAATTAGAGGGATACGCTGGAAAGAATGCCACTGAGTTACTGGAAATCACCCACAAGGTCTTTGTAAACTGTGACCGTGCTGCCAGGAAGGAGGCAGACCCGAAGGATGAAGCAGAATGTGGCTCTCCTAGCCTTGGCTTTGGGGAACCCAGCCCCACCAGGGACAAAACCACAACAGAAATAGCGAAGAAATAAAGAACCAAAAAGGAAAGTGCCCCTGAGACTATAAGGAATCCGGACACTGGAAGAATGAGTGCCCCAACCGTCAAAAAAGAAAACCAGGAACTTCCGCTCTACCCAGCCTCTGCCGGCCAGAACTACCAGAGGCCAATCTGGTTGGCCTGGCAGGAGTGGACTCTGACTAGGGAAGACTGGACTCTATCCAACTTGGCCCCCACAAGCCCATAGTCAAAATGAAGGTTGGGAGTCAAACAATAAACTTTATGGTGGACACAGTGCCTGAACACTCTGTAGTGATGCAAAGGGTAGCACCCCTATCAGGATGGAAAGTAAACATCGTAGTGGCTACCAGGACCACAACCCATAGACCATTCTGTGGTTCTTGACAATGCTGGCTGGGGGGCCACCAGGTGGTTCATGAGTTCCTGTATAAACCACTGCAAAATCCTGACCATGTTCTGTACACAGACTGCAGTAGTTTTATGAGTAAAGGCGAAATATATGCTGGGTATGCAATAGTTTCGAATTCTGAAACTTTGGAAGCAAAGGCCCTTCCTGAGGGATGGTCTGCCCAAAGAGCAGAACTGTGGGCACCAGTGAGGGCATTAGAACTTAGCAAGAATAAGCCGGCCAATATATATACTGACTCGCACTATGCCTTTCCCACCCTACATATACATAAAACTATATACAAGGAAAGAGGACTCCTTATAGCTGGAGGGAAAGGAATCAGAAACCAAAATGAAATCCTGAAACTGTTAGAGGTAGTCTAGGAACCAAAAGAGGTAGCAGTCATCCACCGCAAGGGACACCAAAAAGGAAAAGACTCAGTGTCAGAGGGGAACCGTCGGGCAGACACTGCAGCTAAACAAACTGCAAGAGAACAGGAAACACCATCCAAAATCATGCTGGCCCCAGAACTACCTACACCCCCACAATATACAGCTCAGGAAGAGGAAGGCACAGTAAGAGGGAGGAAATATGACCAAGGAAGGATGGTGGATACTCCCAGTCCACAGAATCGATGTACCAGAACAAATAGCCCACCATGTGGTCCTCCAGCAGCATGAACTCACCCATTGGGAAAAAAATGCTCTAGAAGCCTTATTGAGCCAGTACTGCCTGATTGCTCACCTTCCGTCCCTCTGCACCTTGATCTCCCAACGCCTTCTCTGTGCTCAAAACAATGCCAGACAAGGCCCCATCAGGCCCGCCAGAATCCAGCGCTGTGGCCAAGCACCCTTTAAAGATCTAGAGGTAGACTTCACTAAAATAGGACCCAACAGGGGAAATAAATATCTCCTGGGTTTTGCCTGTACTTTTTGGGGCTGGGTTGGGGCTTACCCCACACATACAGCGGCGGGGGGTGGGGGTGGGGGGGCAAAAATAGTAACCAAAGCTCTACTAAGAGACATCATCACAAAATATAGGATGCCATTGACTATGGGATCAGACAATGGCCCAGCCTTCGTGGCAGAAGTGGTGCAGCAGGTTGCTAAGACTCTAGGCATCCAATGGAACTCACACGGCCCACCGGCCGCAAGGGAAAGTAGAATGCATGAATCGGACCCTTAAGAGGCTATGGCAAAGCTATGTCAGGAAACTAGCCTGCCTCTGGCTCACCTGTGGGTACATTGTCCCCCACGGACAAAGACAGGGCTCTCCCCTTTTGAAATCCTATATAGCCCACTGACTAACTCAAGGGAGACATAAAAGAACTAGGAAATTTAAAAATTCAGAAACAATTGCAAGACTAGGGAAAACTGTCCTTAAGGTACATAGATGGGTAACTGATAGAAGGCCCATTTCCCTGGGAATAACTGTGCAATGGGCCCTATTTACTCATACTAACCACTTTCTCCACAAACTGCACAGATACCCAGAAGCTTAGCATGTAAGGTAGAAAGAATGTCTAGTGTACCCCTCAGACCAACCTGGAAAGGGCCCTATTTACTCATACTAACCACTCCCACAGCCCTTAGAGTTACAAGTCTGAACACCTGGATCCACCACTCCTGGTGAAGGCAGCTAAACTAAGGATGGCCAATCTGAATAAAAAAAAAAAAAAACACAACAACAGCAACAACCAGGACAATCCTCTGCAAATCACCCTAAAGAAGTCAGTAAAGCCTACTCATCGGTCTACACAAAAGCCTGAGGACTCCATCAGTAGACCCGATAGTCACCACCTGCTGGACTGGTCCAGGCCTGGACCCTGTATCCTTACTTACATTTCTCTGTTAGCAATATTGACAGGTTTTCTCCTCACCCTTCTTGTTTATTGTTGTCCAGACCAAAATAAGACTATCTCTTTCACTGTCACTAATCTCTGTCACTGAGACCTCCGGCTCCTCCCAGTGTTCCTGCCAGGAACCTGTCTATACAGGCTTAGGAGCCCCCAGGGAACTAGCGCTACCACCCCCCTTCCCCGTCTCTATAGAGCATATCTCAGAAAGCTAAATACTCCAAGCTAGAACTTTGTCAGCTACACTTTTAAGGTTAATGATGTTCTCTAAGCTAAAGGCAGCTTAAGAATTACAGAAGCGCGCCCCCCGCCCCCCCACCCCCCCACTCCCCCCCCCCCCCGCCCCAGCATCTGTAATCTTGCTAGCTTCTAAGCCTGGTGACTGTGAGAAGCAGGGGAGGGCGAGGGCTAAGTGCGTGTGCACTTGGCACTCTCTGGCCCTGGTCAGGGGACTTCACCCTTGGCACACATAAGGAACTGAGCCCTCCTCCTGTAGCCTAGGCAACCGTCCCCCTGTAGCCTAGGCAACAGGCCTTGAGCAAGATGCTGCTTGGAAGTCATCTGTCATCTCTGTCGGGGACAGGGACTGGTGGCAAAAGCAGCTCCTGAGGTCTGGACCCCAGAGGGTCACTGCCCCCCCCCCCCCCCCCCCCCGCAGCCTGCACTGCATGCCAGGCCCCGGCAGCAGGCTCCTACCCAGCTGCAGATGCAGCAGGAGAAACAGCCCAGAGCACTGGCAACCATGGGCGGGCAGGCAGCGCTGGCATAGAAATGGGAGAGGAAGGCCGCCCGCCCTGCGGCTCTAGAGGGGGCTGCCTGAGGAGGGTCCAAGCTCTGCTGGATTGCAGCGCCCGCCCCTTCCTTTCCAAACTGCATCAGGGACCCAGAAGCTTAGCATGTAAGGTAGAAAGAATGTGTGTGTAGGCCATATATGGGAGACAAAGAACCTAGGGATATATATAAGGCAAAAACCCGCAGCTGGAGAGGACTGCTGAGCTTGCACCATGCAAATCCACAGGCCTTTCCGGAACCTCCCAGGGCGTGTGGTGTGTCGCTTCCCACGGCCTGCTTTCTGCCACAACAGGGTGTTTATACCTGTCAACTCCTCATGCCACCTCTACCCTCTTTTAAAATTGTTTTCCAGAAAAGCAATACAGGATGGTCTTAGCCGTCTTCGAAATATAGTGCCTTCAGGAGTACTAAACATGGAGCTCGGATTTAAAAAGGTACAGACTGCTAGCGCTCTATCTAGTCTGCTTTGTCAAGTTCTTAGACTATTTTTGGGGTATCTCACTGCTCTCCCCCAACATTCCTTCATTTTGTTGCAGGCAAATGAGCTGATTCAACCAGTGTACAAGAAAGGTAAGCTTCCTGCGGACTTCATGTGGTCATGTCCGGGGTAGAGCAGGCAGGGCCTCCCTGAGGTCTGCACGCAGACCCTCCTTGGCCACTTCCCAGCGCTGACACTGCAGCATGCACTTGCCCTCCCTATGCTGCAGGCTCCTCTGTGCAGCGAGGATAAAAGCCACCCCGTGATGTCTCTCAGAGCTGCATGGGATCCCCTGGGTGCATCTTGGTTCTTATTAAATATGAGGTGCTTGACCTACACTGAGGCTGCACGAAAAAGCAAAAAGCAAAGCCAGGGACCTAGGACACAGGATTCAGTTTGCAGAAGAGAGAGCCGGGACTAGGGGGGTGGGGAGGCCCTCGCTGGCTGCACAGTTCTGGCTATGACTCCTGTCGTTCAGCTTCTCCCCTTTGGTTGACTGTTCTGTGACAGTGTCTCCAACAGAGGGAAAGGCTGTGTTCAGCCAGAGCCATCTTCGTTTGGACAATACGGTCGCAGTTGTAGTCAGGAAAGACGTGTGGACCTGGTTGGGAACAGGTTGAGCTGGGCGCGGGATCTGCTGCCCACGTGCCTCTGATCTTGAGTGTGAACCACTGGAGTGTCCGCGGGCTCTGTCTGGAGCCGGACCCGGGCCTTAGACTCGGAGGGTCTGGCTTCTCCTCCCTTTGCTCATCGGAAAGGCTATGCTGTCCACGGAAACAGCTGGAGTTGCCTTTCAGGGCAAAGGCTGCACATCTGCTGGCAGTGAGAGCTCAGTAGGAAGAGGCCTGAGCTGGGCTCAGTCTCCCCATCTGTAATTTAGGTCCTGAGTTAAGGCTCCTCCTCCTCCCAGAGTGGGCGGCAAAGCCCTCCTGGAGCTGGAGATGGTGGATGCGTGGGTTTGAGCGACCTTCTTCCCAGAGGAGGAGGTGTGGGGAGCAGTGCTGTGGCCCTGCAGCCTGGGGCAGGTCCCTCAGATACCTGTACCGACCAGGCCAGGCCTGCTTCTCCTGCAGACAACAAAGCTGCCAGCCTCGTTATCAGCATGATAGGGGGAACGATGCCGGAAGAGACACTCTTCGGAACTAGGAGAGAAGTGAGTCCAGTCCAGAGTTATCAGCTCTTGGCTCCATGTATTTTGGTGATTTATATGCAAAGCCTTCTTTCTCTTAGGCTAACAAGGCTCGGAATATGAAGGCCAAGATTTACAGCGTGGGTTTACAAGACTATAGCCGAAGGCAGGTAATTCTGAACAGGTAACAAGGGTCGCACAGGAGCCCATTTGGGGAACAGTCCCAAAAGCAGTTTTCCTACGGTAGCCCAAAGCATATTTCTCTAACTCCCCGTAAGTGTTTGCACAAAGGAATGGCACAGCAGAAATGGGAACAATGTTATGTAAAACTTTCAACAGGGGTGCCTGAGGGAGCATTCCCCTGCCCACCCTGAGGCTGGGCTGCTGGTGACACCAGGGTCTGGTCCTAGGAGTCTAATATGGCCTGAGTCCAGATACTATCTCATGGGGAGACCTATTGGGTTCCAACATCTGGCTGGGGCCCAAGCCACCTCGTCTTTCTTTCAGCTGATGCATATTGTAGAAGGTGAATACCAAATATATGGAAGAAGCAACTACAACAACATAGACGACTTTGTTAAATCGGTGAGTGTGGGCTTAAGGTGAGCAGGGAGATAGAGAACCTTCTCATCATGACATCACGCTCACTGCTCCCTGACCTGCCATTGCCTCTCTCTGTTCCAGCTTGTAGAAAATTCCTGTTTAGATGTTATGGGAGAGGACACTTACTTTGTTTGTGTAGGAGGTAAGAGCTAGAGTAAATGTTCTAGACAAAAGTGTGAATGCACTTTTGTGTAATGAGCATGGGTGTGTGTGGGGGGTGAGGGCTTTGTGTATATGGTATAGGTGTGCATGGAGGGGCCAGAATGTGCCTGGTATGTGTAAGGTGTAGGTGACTGTGGGATCTGTGGGTATGTGGTGAGTCTGAATGGAGTGGTCTGACTGTGTGTGGTGTATGTGGAGGAGGTGACTGTGGGATCTGAGGGTGTGTGGTGTGCCTGAATGGACTGGTCTGACTGTGTGGTGTATGTGATCGAGGCAACGTGGGATCTGTGGGTACTTGCACTGTGTGTATGGCCCGGTGTGTGGGAATGTGCTCTGTATACATATTTCTGCCCCTATGGTTTGTGTGTGAGGGGGGCAGGGTTGTGGCATAGGTACAGGTACATAATTACGTTTTTGCCAGCTGTTCTCAGATATAACGGACTTAGAGGTTAGTGGAAGTGAAGGTCATCAGTGTGAGTCATTCAGCCCCACGTCGGGAGTTAGAAGTATATTTTGGAATGATTGACATATAAATCCAGTGTAATTATCCTTTAAATCTCAAAACCAAAAGTCAAATGAAGAACTGAGAAAAAATATGTTAGAAACCTCAACAAAAAAAGCCAGCAAATGGAATCCAACTGCACATCTCAAGGAAAACGCATCAAGACTAACTAGGGGACCCCTGAGAAATGCAACTCGGATACCAGATTTAAAATCAACGTGATTTAGCACATCAGCGAGACGGAGGAGAAACATGGTTATCTCAAAGGGGAAGGAAGCCGTTACACAGTGCTCCCATCCACTGTCATCCCAGGACCAGGCAGGTGACAGGCTCCATCCACACTAACCCTCGGGGCGAACAGCACCCCCAGGGGTAAAAGGCAAGGCTCCCCCTGACATGGATCTGGAACTTGACAAGGAGCCCTCCCTCTGTACCCGCCCCGAGGGAGCCTCATCAGCCTGACAAGCACTTAATGGGGAAACTCAAGGCAGGACTCTGAGCACAAATGAATTGGAAGGACTTCACCCCAAATAAATGAGTGAGGGGGCCTGGGGCTTCAGGCAGGGAGAGCAAGGCCTCCGTGGCCGGCCTCCCAGCTGCTCTGGGGCAAGCAGAGGCCTCTCCTGGCCTCCTGCCGCCCGGGCTGTGCTCCAGCACACCCTCCACTCAGGGCCCTGGGCACTGGCAGGCCACGTCCCTAAAGCAGCCTGGCCCTGGACTCAGACACCTGTTAGCAGGACCATTGGGCCCTCCAAGGCCCTCCGTGGGCTCCTGGGCCCTCCTGCTGCCGAGGCTGGAGGTGGGGATGGGGCTGGGCGTCCTGCCAGCCCGGCCTGAGCTTCCTGGGTCCAGTCCCCCCACCCTTGGAGGCCTGGCCCATAGGCCTGCCACCTGGATAGCTCTTCTGACAAGATGGCACCGCCCGCTCCCTGCAGCCCTGGGTCTGTCCCTCTCACGAGTCCCTTGTCACCAGTATGTACCATGGCTTCTGCGTGGCGGTGTCCACGGCTTTGTTTGTGTCATTCAGTTTTTCTTTATCCTCCACACTGTTTTCATGAAAATTATCAAACCTAGAGCAAGTGGAAGCAATCTTACAATGAAGGGCCCTCTCTCATTCGGATTGTAGATGAGTATCTGACCACATTCCTTATCGCTCATCTGGCCATACTTCTGTTTCTGCTCATCTGCTCTCTCCGTGTCTGATGCATTTCCAGTGCATTTTGTCATCAGGCTCTCCTACCCCACTCCCTTCCTTCCTCCACATAACTCTCATTGCGCCTGTCTGGGGCACAGTTCCATTTTTGAGAGGCAGCAACCCTAAGTGTTTCGTTGAATGCTTTGACAGATGCAGAAGCACTAGTGTAACCCGAACCCCATGAAGAAACCACATGGCCAGTGGCCCAGAGTCCCCTCAGGCCCCGGGCCAGGAATGGCGGCGCAGCTACTCTTGTGGCCTTCCTCTCCCTCGAGGGGTTTGCTGCTTTACAACTCTTCCTCCCCGGACTCATGGGTGACCTGTGTCTGCCGGGCACTCTCGGCACGGTGCTTGGAGTTTGGTCCTTCCTCTGGGTTTGCTGGGGGTGCCCAGGGCGCGTCACCCTGGGAGGCAGGCTGCAGGTGGCTCCTGATCATTCCTGTTCCTTATGTGACTGGCCCTGGAGGCTGGGACACTCTGTGTGGAGGGGGTGGCCAGGGGGTTGGGGCAGGAGGTACCTGAAGGGCAGGGCAGGAGCCGCGGGGCAGCACGGGGACACTCCTGCAGCCAGCATGGAGGCCGCTGTGGGCCAGGATGGTCAAGCTCCCCCTGAGCCCTTCCCTGCTCCCTTCAGAGAAAAGCACCATAAATCCTGGATCATGTGCCCTGCAGAGCCACCTCAGGGTCCTTGACAAGGTCATTGTTACGTGTATGCACTCATGCCCTACACCAAGCATGTCAAACTCAAAGGCTAACTCAGGCCAAATACAAAATTTAAGTTTATGTGGCCACCAAAAAAACAAAAGCCTCAATTTTCATAGAAATATAGGTTTATTTCTATAAGAGACATGCTGAATACAAACGGCTGAAATAAATGAGTCATTGTTAACATAAAATAATAGAACATTTTAATAAAAATTAGTATTTTTCTTGAACATTAACTTACCAGACACTGAATAACTGCACAAATTAATAAGCATAATGCAAATAAACCTATTTTTCTTGTTCTCCAAAAGCGAAATATTTCCTGTTGCTCACACCAAACAGGTGAGTCCAAGACTAATGACGTGGCAATCAGCTGCTAAAATATTTTCTGCTGGTATTAGTGGGGAGAAATGGCCCACCTGCGAGTAAGGTGTGTAAGGGAAATGAATGCAACACAATTATAGTAATCAGTCATTAGCAAATGTTGTAATTTGTTATTAATCGCAAATGAACAGACAACTGAACAGGCTGCATGGGGCGACCAAGCTGGCAGGGGGGTTAGTGAGGGGTGACCAAATGACTGAGCAGCAGGCTGCATGGGGCTACCTTGCCTGCAGAGGGCAGTTAGTGGTGACCAGACCAGTGGGGGCAGGGAGGCGGGCAGTGAGGGGGCGACCAGGCTGGCAGGGGGGGGGGCAACCAGGCCAGTCGGGGGAGGGCTGTTGGGGGCAACTACACCTGCAGGGGGGGCAGTTGGGGGTGACCAGGCCAGCAGGGAAGGGGCAGTTAGGTGTGATCAGGCAGGCAGGTAGGTGAGCAATTAGGAGCCAGTGGTTCCGGATTGTGAGATGTCCAACTGCCAGTTTAGGCCTGATCTGCCCAATCTAAACCAGCAGTTGTACATCCCTCGAGGGGTCCCAGATTGGAGAGAGTACAGGTTGAAAAGAGGGGACAGCCCCCACCCCTATGCATGAATTTCATGCACTGGGCCTCTAGTCTATAATAAAGAGCCAGGGTGTAATGACCAATCACAACCAAAGGCTGACCATTTGGTAGTCAGCTTTGGGTTGCCATGGGGACCCAGCAATGACTACTGCAGCTGCAGGCCCATTGACCCATAAGTGACTGCTGAGGGGCCTTTGAATCAGGCCTGGAAAGAGACATGAAGAGAGAAGCAGGGGCTGATCTGCAGCATCTGAGGCAGCTTTAGACTAGTACTTGCCTCTCTCTTTCCCTCAGAGCCTGGCCAGCAACCCTATGTCCATTTCTCTCCAGGCCTCTACAGGGGCTGCTGATCAGCCCCACCTTTCTGATCAAGCCCCATTGATAGGCCCAGAGACACTGACTGGCATAGAAACTGGCCAATCAGAACCAAATCTGGGTCAACTGTGAGGATCCAATGGCTGCCTAGGAGGTGGAGCTTTTGACACTGACTGGCATAAAAAGTGACCAATTAGAACCAAATTGACCAACAGAGAAGGGTAGTTTGGAGAGAGATCAGACTGGCAGGGGAGGGCAGTTGGGGGCAAGATCAGATCGGCAGGGGAGGGCCATTGGGGGCGGGATCAGGCCAGCAGGGGAGGGCCTTTGAGGACAAGATCAGGCAGGCAGGGGAGGGTAGTTGGGGGCAACCAGGCTGCCAGGGGAGGGCAGTTGGGGGCAACCAGGCTGGCAGGGGAGGAAAGTTGGGGGTGATCATGCAGGTAGAGGAAGTTAGGGGCAATCAGGCAGGCAGGCAGATAATCCATTAGGAGCCAGCAGTCCCAGATTGTGAGAGGGATGTCCAACTGTCAGTTTAGGCCTGATCCCCTAGGGGTACCCAATTGGAGAGGGTGCAGCCTGGGCTGAGGGAACCATCCCCTTCATGCACAAATTTCGTGCACTGGGCCACTAGTCCTATCTAATAAAAGAGTAATATGCAAATTGAATGTACCTCTGCTACACCCACAAGCCACGCCCACCAGCCAATCAGAAGCGAGTATGCAAATTAACCCAACCAAGATGGCTCCGGCCACAGAGAGAGCAGGAAGCTTGGGTTTCCCCGGCAATGGAGGAAGCCAAGTTTTCCACCTGCCTTGGCATGCCTTGGCCTCTGCTTAAGGCTACAAAGTTTCAATTATAGAAGATAAATAAATCCCAACAAAAATGGCTGCAGCCACAGAGCAAGCAGGAGGCTTGATTTGCCCCTGGCGATGGAGGAAGCCAAGTTTCCACAGCCCTGGCCTACCTTGGCCTCTGCTTAAGGCTACAAAGTTTCAATTATAGAAGATAAATAAATCCCAGATACCAGGGCCTCTGCTTGGGTCACCGGAGGGAGTGGCCAGCCTGCAAACCACCCCTCGCCCAGGCTGCTCCACACCCCAAGGGAGCCCCCACCCTGATCTGGGACACCCTTCAGGGCAAACCAGCCGGTCCCCACCCATCCACCAGGCCTCTATCCTATCTAATAAAAGAATATGGAAATTGTCCATCACTCCAACACACAAGATGGCTGCCCCCATGTGGTGAAAGATGACTGCCCCCATGTGGACACAAGATGGCTGCCACAAGAAAGCCAACAGCAGAGGGCAGTTGGGAGGGACCAGGCCTGCAAGGGAGGGCAGTGATCAAGCCTGCAGGGGAGGGCAGTTAGGGGTGACCAGGACAGCAGAGGAGGAAAGTTGGGGGTGACCAGGCCTGCAGGGAAGGGCAGTTGTGGGGGACCCACGCCTGCAAGGGAGAGCAGTTGGGGGGGACCAGGCCTGCAGGGGAGGGCAGTTAGGGGTGACCAGGCCTGCAAGGGAGGGCAGTTAGGGGTGACCAGGCCTGCAGGGGAGGGCAGTTAGGGGTAACCAGGCCTGCAGGGGAGGGCAGTTAGGGGTGACCAGGCCTGCAAGGGAGGGCAGTTAGGGGTGACCAGGCCTGCAGGGGAGGGCAGTTAGGGGCAAACAGGTTGGCAGGGGAGCAGTTAGGCATCAATCAGGCCAGCAGAGGTGTGGTTAGGGGGTGATCAGACTGGCAGGCAGAAGCGGTTAGGGGCAATCAGGAAAGTAGGCAGGCGAGAAGTTGGGAGCCAGCAGTCCTGGATTGTGAGAGGGATGTCCGACTGCCTGTTTAGGCCCAATCCTACCGGTTCAGGCCTAAACAAGCAGTCAGACATCACTCGAGGGGTCCCAGATTGGAGAGGGTGCAGGCTGGGCTGACGAACACACACCCCCATGCACGAATTTCATGTACCGGGCCTCTAGTCCTACATAATAAAATGGTAATATGTAAATTACCATCACTCCGCTACGCCCACGATTGGGCCAGCAGGAGGCGCAGGGGGCGGGACTCAGGGTGGCCCGGGTAGCTGATTGGGCCAGCAGGACGCTGAGCTCCCGGCGCCACTGGCACCGGGAGCTCAGCGTCTGTACCATGGCTGCCGGAGGCTTTCAGAAGGCCTGGGGCACCAGCGGACAGCCGGACAGGTCCCCCGCGATCAAAGGCCAAAGCGGGGGACCTGGCCGCCTGTCTGCTCCGGCGCAAGGCCTTTCGAAAGCCTCCGCAGCGCCGGAGGCTTTCGGAAGGCCTGGGTCGCCGGCGGACAGCCAGCCGGACAGGTCCCCCGCGATCAAAGGCCAAAGCGGGGGACCTGGCCGCCTGTCTGCTCTGGTGCAAGGCCTTTCAAAAGCCTCCGCAGCGCCGGAGGCTTTCGGAAGGCCTGGGGCACCGGCGGACAGCCAGCCAGACAGGACCCCGCGATCAAAGGCCAAAGCGGGGGACCTGGCCGGCTCTCTGCTCCGGCGCAAGGCCTTTCGAAAGCCTCCGCAGCGCCGGAGGCTTTCGGAAGGCCTGGGTCGCCGGCGGACAGCCAGACAGGACCCCGCGATCAAAGGCCAAAGCGGGGGACCTGGCCGGCTCTCTGCTCCGGCGCAAGGCCTTTCGAAAGCCTCCGCAGCGCCGGAGGCTTTCGGAAGGCCTGGGGCACCGGCGGACAGCCCGCTGGTGCACCAGGTGCATGATTAAATCATGCACTGGGCCTCTAGTATATATATAAAAGGCTAATTGACTGTCCAATTGTCCAACAGGTAGCTATGACACGCACTGAACAACAGGGGGCAACACTCAATGTGGGAGCTGCTGAGCTGCAGTGACTTGGCTATAGCAGTTCTCGAGTGACACACCTTGGAACCAGAAAGGAGGGAGCCCAATTTTGGGGTGCTCCAGGGGTGTCACTTGAGAACTGCCCTCTTGCAATCCAAAACCCCCTTGGGGGGTGTTTGAGTCAGTTTCAGCTGAATCCCCGAAGGCCAGGCTGAGGGACCCCACCAGTGCACAAATCCATGCACCAGGCCCCTAGTTATGTATAACAGGATATTGTAAAAATTAAGTTATGAAATTTTTATTAAAATGTTTCATACAATATGTTATATTGGCTGGGCCACAAAAATATTGGTTGTGGGCCGCATGTGGCCCTCGGGCCACGAGTTTGACATGCTTGTCTACAGAATATTTCTCAACCTTCTGCACAGTCTTCGGTTACAGGGATGCACTGACTATCTCATTAGTCTCCCCATTGTTTTTCATGCGGCTTTTCTTCCTGTGGTTGTTACTGTTGGAGGAATTGGGGTTCTGGGTGCTGAGAACAGAAGGAGCAGCTATGGGGAAAAGCAACATTTCTTTAACTCCAAGTCTCTTCTTTCAAAACTCTGAGCCCCTCCCCTGGCACCCACTTTCGGAGACTTGCAGAGGTAACGGACCCTCTGGGAAGTGCAGCACCTGAGGACAGAGGGGCTCTCCTCCAGGGCACAGTGGCAACTGAGCAGCGCGTGAGGGGCAGCGGGGAGCACAAGGGAGGGAGGGAGGGCACATGGGCCATGGGCAGCGGGCGCGGCTCCTGAGCAGTGCGGCCCAGCTGTGCTCCTGGCTGTCCCATGGCCCTGCCCTCAGCGGCCGCCCTCCCCCCAGTCCCACACATGGAGCAGGAGGCTGGGCCCATCCTTCGCTGAGGCTGTGACCACCAGGGCATCCGGCTTGCACTCACAGCGCGGTGAAGCTGAAGGCCACGGACCAGGTCGCCGGGTACCAGGGAGGGCCTGTCCCCAGCAGCAATGGTGTCGCTGGGCCCTGGAGCTGGCACTCGAGGACAGATCCGGGCCCTGTACCAGCCAGGGGTCAGGGAAGCTACCCGCCTTCTCCAGGCACCGCTTCTCTCTGTAAGCCGGGGAGTAACACCGAGCTGAGGGGGTCTTGGGAGCTTTTGGAGAAAGTTGAAGGATGGTGCAGAGTCCATGCTCAGTTAGTGGGGACGGTCACTTTGCACCAACATAGGAGCTCCTTGCCTTGCTTGCGCACAGATGGCCACTTTCTGGTTCCTTCCGGCTCTGTGTGTGGCAGGGTGACGACGCTGGCTCTTTCTGCCACATTTGGAGCCTGAACTCCCCACACTCAGGAGAACTTGCCTTCTCTATATTGAACTACAGAATGCCTCATCAGTTTAGGCCCTGCCTTGCAAAGAAATACTTCTTTGCAATAAATAAACCTGGAACATGCATTGCAAACGATCATCTGGGAGACTGAGGGGCAGACCTGCTCAGATGGCCCGTGTTGGGCCAAGGGAAGGGGCTGCGTAAGAGACAGGGCCTGCGGGTTTCTACCAGGCGAACATGGAGCCCACGTGCTGGTGGGCAGGGCCTGATGAAGTTAAAGCCGGCCTCATCGGTTCAGAAGCAGCCTTGTGTGGCTGGCCACCGTGCCTGGGAGAAGACACATTGCTTCGGGACACAAGCCTGCCCTGGATCGGCCACACGCCCCATGTCTCAGCACAGGGCCATCGGCTGGCCTGCCCACTGCCTCTCAAACCAGCAGTGCTCTCTGGGGCCTCAAGGAGGCTCAGGCTGGTGCTCAGTCACGGAAATTGCCTCGGGGACCCTCGGGCTGGCATGTAGGGTGATCAAGAAGCATGGCCCCAAACAGAGGATGATGGGCTGGTGAGGGAGGCTCCTTGAGAAGTCAGGGTCTGGGCCAGGGGGAGCTGGCATCTGAGGAGGCCATGGCCCGGACACAAACAGAAAGAAATCCACTGATGCCAGGTGTTCCCGCTTTCCAAAATAGCTAGAAACCTGGATTGTTAGGAGGGGGTGCCATTTTCCAAGTTCGATCCGTTTTTTAAAACTCTTGAAAGGCTAACACGTCCGCAGCCAGCACCAGCCACACCACAAGAGCCTGTTTTCTTTAAGGCGGAGGACGGGCCAGCATTGCCTTGACGGAAGGGGTGCTGCAGGGAGACCTGCAGCAGGAGGAATCGGAAGGCCAGGCCCAGGGCCGCGCTGGCCTTTCTGAGGAGTGCCTCCGATGGACGGACTGGGGAGTGAGGCCGCCTGAGCCAGAAGCAGGCTGGAGGCAGTGACCTTGGCCTGGCAGCAGGAAGACCTGCTGGTTCCCCAGCCTCATGCCCCAGTGCCCAGCACACAGTCTGTCCTCACTGTGACCCTGGTACTTACCTCAGGAACTGCCAGGGGCCTCCATCCTGGGGGTGGGGGATGCCAGGCCCAGAGCTGCAGCTCAGCACGCCAGTGTCTCAACACATGCAGAAGGAAGGCCCGGGACTGCGGGCAGGGTGGGCTCCTGGAGGGCCAGAGGGAGGCAGAGCAAGAGCGTCCTCTGCAGACTCTGGAGGCTCAGCTAAGACAGGACAGCCCCTTTCATGCGAGTCCCCTGTGCAGGACGCTGGGCTCCTTCCTGCCACAGCCACTGCATACCCTGCCCTGGGCGCTCCTGGCTGCCAGGCACAGAATGTCAGGGAGGAGGAAAGGACCCCGAGTGTCAGGAAGTCCCCGAGGCGCCCAGACCTGGGTGCTCAGCTGAGACCTGAGGCAGGGATGTCCTCACTCCTCTCTCATATGTAGGGGCGGGGTGAGCAGTGCTGCACCCCTCAGGGGCCAGGGAACCTGGATCAGAAACCAAAGGCGGGTCTGTCCTGTGGAGGGATGAGGCGGTTGGAGCCTTTCATGGGCTCCACAGTCAGGGGCTGAGTAGACCCCTGAGTGCCTGGGGCCCAGCCCCACCTCCTCACAGTGGACAACACCACTGTGGTCAGAGTCAGTATTGCTCCTAGAAGTCCCTGGGACTAGGGTGCTGGGGGGTGGCCTGCCCTACCTGAGAGCAGAGGCAGGACAGCCCTGAGCCCTCCTCACACGGACCTCTCCATGTCACCCTTGCAGAAAGCTACATTCTGGGGTTTTTTTCTCCTGTCTTAAAAGAACAAAACATAAATGACTATGTTTGCAGATATCATGTGGACAACACCACAGTCTACAGTAAGTACCTCTGGGCCCGCCGTGTGACCGAGTCCCACAGCACACTGCATTCGCCTCAGCCGCCAAACCCTCCAAGCCCTGCTGACATGGGCTGGGGCCGCTGGGAGACAGGGGCGGCTTGGGCAAGTGGAAGGAGGAACCTGGCTGGGAAGCCTGACCCCTCTTCTTTCATTGCCCAGAGGGAGGTCGCCCTTCCCCCAGCACCAGGACAGCTCCTTGGAGCAGGCCTTTGCCCCTGCCCAGGACGAGTTTGGACCCTGGGTCTCCCCTCACAGCTGCATTTCTGCACCCTCTCCTCAGCTTCCGGTTCCCTTGAGAGATGAGTATTAAGCCCCATGAGTGTGCTGGTGGGGATGGAGGCCGCTCTGGGACCTGAGTCTCTGCCAGGGGCACCGGTAACTTTCCCAGGAATGTGTGTTCCTCCTGGATTGACAGAAGATGCCCTCCCTGGCCTGGCCCTGCAGTGTGGCACAGGCGCCCATCGCACACATGGAGCAGGTGCCTGCGTGTGACCTTGACAAAATGAGTGTTCTGTTCTCAGCCTTTTCTCTCTTCTGTAAAACGGGGCCAATGTGAGGGTTGTCTGAGCTTTATAACATGTAGAACAGGAATGCAGGAAGGGCTTAATTTTAAAATAAAAGGGCAAATCAGTGAAAATGCTTCAGGCATCAGGCGGCCATGATGGGAGCACTGAGGTGGGAATGCTCTTCCCCAGAGTGCTGGGACAGGCGGACGTTCTGCATCCTCCTCACTTCTCCCTCTGAGCCCTCCACACATGCATTGGATGTGATTGTGTTTAGATCCTGGTGTCTTATCCCAGGGCCATCTGGTATACCCAGCACAGCTCCTCTCCCCAGCTCACTTCTAGGCCCTGTCTCCTCCTCCACACAGTGCACAGCCTGGGCCTCATTCCACACCACATGGGTGTAGTGTCCTCAGGGAATTAGGTTTCCCTTGGTCTGTACTTTCTTGGCAGAGGCTTGGACTGAGGAACTCCTTTACAGGTAGAGCTCACAGTTATTGAGCACTTAGTACACCGAGCGCCTTCTATATAGTCTCCCAATTCCTTATCCCAGGAGACCCATTGGTACTCCCTTGTATGGATCCGGAAGCAGAGGGAGAAACCACTAACAAGTTTGCTTACAGCCAGCAGCTGTGCAGGGACAGCCAGAAAGTCGACCAGGGGATGTGACGGCCCTGTCTGGGCCTGAGCCTCCCTGAGGTGACGTTTCTTGAGGAAATGGGACACGACCTGTCCCCCTGGAAATGTTTCCTGGTAGTACTGCTGTGGCCTGTGGGTGTAGTGGTTCCCACCCTGGAGACCACTAGTGCTTCCCTCTGAGGAGGACCAGGGCCAGGGTCTCACCTTGGGGAGCCCATCCCACAGTCCCGGGCCCCTCTGCTGATGGCCAGGCTGGACCTTGTCCAAGGCTGGACCTGTCACACAGGGCTGTTTACTGTCTGGAGTTCTGATGCACTGAGGAGGATTGCTTTGTTTTTAAATTTTCTTGTGATTAACATATCTAGAGAAACATTATAGAAAAATTTAGAGCATAGACAAGAAAAAATTTAAATCAATGTTTCAATGTTTTATGTTGCCTGTTTTTATTTTTAAGAAATATTTTGAAAAGGCAACTGAAGTAAACATTGGTTTGAAACTCCTTTCCATTCAAACACATCTTACTAAGCCCTTAGTGTCCTGGGTGCCTTCCATGATGTCATTCTCCTGTTTCTGGACTATGGACCCTGTACCTGAAAATCACTAATTCCAACCTTCCTACCCTTCAGTCACAAATTCTTTCCCCAAATCATATTTTTGATTATTTTTATTATCAGCACTAATGAAGGTACAAAACAATTCAGAAGTTCATAGCTAATATGAAAAATGAGTTAGAATAAAATGCTGGCTTTTGGATTGTTTGTCTTCCTTTATTACATTGTATGAGTTCCTTGGATATTTTGGTCATTAACCCCTTATCAGATGGAAATGGCCATTCTGTAGGCAACAGCCCTGACCTAATGCCACAGTTCGAGGATGTAAAGGGCTGGGCTCAGACAGAGTAAATGCCTCAGTTACAAGCTAAGGAACTGTTCTGAGCCGCTGGAGTGTTACTTCCCAAGACCATAAGTAACAGAAAACAAAAACGGAGAAAGTCCCGATTCCCAGGCTTCCCTGGATCAAGGAATGCACCACCTTCCACCTGGTCACTCTGGTCAAAACCTGCACGTCATCCTTGATTCCTCTTCGCTTTCATGCACATGCAGCCCACTGGCAAGCCCTGTTGCCCCTGTGTCCCACACTTACCAGATCTGGACAGCCCCTGGCCAGAGGCATTGTACTTACAACCAAAGGCCAACCTTTTCCCAGGGCCACGAGGCCCTGCCCATCTCTCCTCACTCACTTCCTTCCTGCTCAACAAGCACAGCTAGTTATGCCTCTGGGCCTTGAGCACCCACAGCAGGGACACTCTTCCCTGGGATATTTTCTTGGCTTTCCCTTCATCTCCTTCCAGTACTGCCTCCTCAGAAAGACATTATCATTATTACTTTTAAATCTTTATTGTTGAAAGTATTACATACATCCCCACCCCCCCTCCATTAACTCCTTCAAGCCCACCCCTCCCCCTACCCCAGGCCTTCACTGCTCTATTGTCTGTGTCCATGGGTTATTCATATAGGCATACAAGTTCTTTGGTTGATTCCTTCTCTCCTACCCATCTTCCCCACCTTCTCTCTGAGATTCCACAGTCTGTTCCATGCTTCTATGCCTCAAGATGGATTTTGTTCAAAAGTTTATTTTGTTCATTAGATTCCACATGTGAGTGAGATCATGTGGTACTTGTTTTCTCTGCTGGCCTATTTCACTTAGCATGATACTCTCCAGGTCCTCCATGCTGTCTCAAAAGGTAAGAGATCCTTCTTTTTTACTGCTGCCTAGTATTCCATGGTGTAAATGTACCACAGCTTTTTATCCACTCATCTACTGATGGGCACTTGGGTTGTTTCCAGATCTCAGCTATTGTAAATTGTGCTGCTATGAACATAGGGGTGCAAACATTCTTTCTTGTTGGTGTTTCATGTTTCTTAGGAGGATATCTTCCTAGAAGTGGGAATACTGGGTCAAGTGGCAATTCAATATTTAATTTTTTGGGAAAACTCCATACTGCTTTCCATAATGGCTGCACCAGTCTGAATTCCCACCAGCAGTGTACTAGGGTTCCCTTTTCTCCACATTCTCATCAGCACTTGTCATTTGTTGATTTGTTGATGGTAGCCATTCTGACAGGAGTGAGGTAATAGCTCATTATCAATTTAATTTGCATCTCTCTGATCATCAATGATTTTGAGCATTTTTCCTTATGTCTTTTGGCCATCTGTATGCCTATTTAGATCATTTGCCCATTTTTGTTGGAGAACTGCCTATTTAGATCATTTGCCCATTTTAAAAAAAATTGGATTGTTTGTCTTCCTTTATTAAATTGTATGAGTTCCTGGGATATTTTGGATATTAACCCCTTATCAGATATGCCATTGCCAAATAAGTTCTCCCATATAGTGGGCTCCCTTTTCGTTTTGTTGATGGTTTCATTTGCTATGAGAAAGCTTTTTATTTTGATGTAGTCCCATTTGTTTATTTTCTCCTTAGTTTCCTTTGCCCTAGGAAATGTCTCTGTAAACATATTGCTATGAGAGATGTCTGAGATATCTGCCTATGGTTTCTTCTAAGATTTTTATGGTTTCACAACTTAAATTTAAGTCTTTCGCCCATTTTAAGCTTATTCTTGTGAATGGTGTAAGCTGGTAATCTAGTTTCTTTTTTTTCTCTTCTTCTTCTTCTTTTTTTTTTTTTTTTTTTTTTGTCATGTATCTATCCTATTTTCCAAACACTATTTGTTGAAGAGACTCTCTATACTCCATTGTATGTTCTTGCCTCCTTTGTCAATATTAACTGAGGGTAATGGCATGGGTGGATTTCTGGGCTCTCTATTCTGCTCCATTAATATATTTGCCTGCTCTTGTGCCAGGACCAGGCTGTTTTAAGTACAGGCTTTGTCGTATAACTTCATATGTGGTATTCTGATTAGTCCAACTTTGTTGTTCTTTCACAAGACTACTGCAGCTATTCGGGGTCTTTTTTGGTTTCATATACATGGAGTGTTTGTTCTAGGTCTGTGAAATATGCTGTTGGTATTTTAATATGGGTTGCATTGAATCTGTAGTTTGCTTTGGGTAGTATTTACATTTGAATGATGTTAATTTTACCAATCCATGAATATGATATATTCTTTCACCTGTTTATATCTTCCTCTATCTCATTCTTCAGAGTCCTAAAGTTTTCTGAATACAAGTCTTTTACATCCTTAGTTAAGTTTATTCCTCAGTATGTTAATATTAGCTGTTGTTGTTGTTGCAGTGGTAAGTGGGATTGTTTGTTTAGTTTCTCTTTCTGATAATTCATTGATGTATAAAAAAGCCATCTATTTTTGGTTTTTAATTTTGTATCCTGATACATTGCCAAATTCATTTATTAAATACAGTAGTATTTTGGTGGAGTCTTTAGGGTTTTCTATATACTATATCATGTCATCTGTGAATAATTAATGTCTTACTTCTCCCTTTCCAATTTGGATGACTTATATATCTTTTAATAGGCTAGGACTTCCAGTACTATGTTGAAAAACAGTAGTGAAAGTGGACATCCCTGTCTTGTTCCTGTTCATAGGGGAAATGGTTTTAGTTTTTGCCAACTGAATATGAGGCTCACTGTATTTTTGTCATATATGGACTTTATTAATGTTAAGATATGTTTCCTCAATTCCCACTTTGCTGTGAGTTTTGGATTTTGTCAAATTGTAATTCTCTTTCTTTGTAGTGTCTTTATCTGGTTTTGTAATTAGAATAATGCTGGCCTCTTAAAGTGAGCTTGTAAGTGTTCCTTCCTCTTTGATTTTTTGGAATAGTTCAAGGAGTATAGGTTATAGTTCTTTGAATGTTTGGTAAATCTCCCCTATGAACCAGGGCTCTTGTTTTCTGGGAGGTGTTTTTTTTTTTTTTTTTTTTTTTTTTATTACTGGACCTATTTCCTCAGTTGTTAATGGCCTGTCCAGGTTTTCTGATTCTTCTTGAATCAGTTTTGGGATGTTTTATTTTTCTAAGAATTTTTCCATTTCATCCACATTTTCCAGCTTGTTGGCATAGAGTTGTTCATAGTATTTTCTTACCATTTTTATACTTCTGTGGTGTCAGTTGTTACTTCACCTCTTTAGTTTCTGATTTTATTTATTTTGGTCCTCTCTCTTTGTTTCTTGATGACTCTGGCTACTGGTTCATCAATCTTGTTTATCCTTTCAAAGGACCAGCTCTTGACTACATTGGGTTTTGTTTTTTGTATTGTTTTTTTCTCTCTATGTCATTCATTTCTGTTCAAATATTTGTTATTCTTCTACTTATCTAGGCTTTTCTTATTATTCTTTTTATAATTCTTTAAGTTATAAGGTTAAATAGTTTATTATTATTTTTTTAATAGTTTATTATTAATTTTTCTTGTTTTTGAGGTAGGTCTGTAGTGCTATGAACTTCCCTCTCATGACTTCTTTTGCTGTGTCCCAGAGATTTTTGGTTGTTTTGCATTCATTTCATTTGTTTCCAGGAAGTTTTTATTTCTTTCTTGAGCTCATTGGTAACCCTTTCATTGTTTAATAACATGTTATTTAGCCTCTGTATGTTTGAGTGTTTTTACTATAGTTGATTTCTAATTTCATTCCATTGTGATCTGATAAAAAGTTTGATATGATTTCAATCTTGTTGAACTTGTAGAGACTTGTTTTGTGTCCTAACATGTGGTCTACCTTTGTGAATGACCCATGTGTACTTGAGAAGAATGTATGTTTTGCAGCTTTAGGGTGAAATGTTCTATAAATGTCAATTAAATCCACCTGATCCAGTGTGTCCTTTAGGGTCTCTGTTTCCTTGTTAAGTTTTTTTTTTCCTGGAAGATCTATCCAATGAAGTCAGCAGAGTATTACTGCATTGTTGTTGACCTCTCCCTGAAAGTCCTCTAGAAGTATTTTTATATATTTAGTTTCTCCTTCATTAGGTGCATATATGTTTACAGGGTTTTATCCTCTTGTTGGATTGATCCTTTTAGTATTATGTAGACACCTTTGTTGTCTCTTGTGTTGGCCTTCATTTTGAAGTCTATTTTGTCAGATATGAGTATTGCTACTCCAGCTTTTTTTTTTTTTTCATTTACATTTGCATGGAAAAATTTTTTTTCATTCTCATCCTCTGTGAATCTTTTGTTCTGAGATGGGTCTCTTGTACACAGCATATATTTGGGTCATGTTTTCATGTCCATTCAGCTACCCTATGTCTTTTGATTGTAGCTTTTAATCCATTTATACTTAAGTTTATTATTGATAGGTATTTATTTATTGCCATTTTAATGCTGTATGCCTATGTTTCACTCTCTCTCTATTTCTTCTTCTCAGTACAGTAGTCCTTTAAAATTTCTTGCAGTGCTGGTTTAGTGGTGACTAACTCCTTTAATCTTTTTTTGTGTGTCTTGGAAGCTCTTTATTTCATCATCTATTTTTGAATGTTAGCCTGTGGATACAGTATCAAGGATTTTGATTTCAGACCCTTGCTTCTCATTTCATTGAATACTTTATACCATTCCCTTCTGACCTGTAGAGTTTTTGTTAAGAAATCAGCTCACATTGTTTTGGGAGCTCCTTCATAGGTAACAAATTTCTTTTGCTGACTTTACTCTCTTTGTCTTTAATTTTTGGCATTTTAATTATGTGTGTCTGTGCATGGGTCTGTTTAGGTTCTTTTTGCTTGGGACTTTCTGTGCTTCCTGAACTTGTATGGCTTTTTCCTAACCAGATTAGGGATGATTTCTGCCATTATTTGTTCAAACACATTCTCTATCCCTTGCTGACTTTCTTCTCCTTCTGGCATACCTATTATTTTACATTTTATGATTTATGTTGTTCCACAGCTCCCTTAAGTTGTTCTCCCATTTTTTGTTTGTTTGTTTTTTCTTTTTGGTTCTCTGATTGTATGATTTTTGTATCCTATTTTCTAATTTGCTGATCTGAACCTTGGCTTCCCCTAATATGCTATGTATTCCTCCACGGTGTTTTTTTTTAATATACTTTATTGATTTCAGAGAGGAAGGAAGAGGGAGAGAGAAATAGAAACATCAATGATGAGAGAGAATCATTGATTTGCTGCCTCCTGCATGCTCCCCACTGGGGATTGAGCCTGCAACCTGGGCATGTACCCTTGATTAGAATTGAACCTGGGACCCTTCAGTCCACAGGCCGATGCTCTATCCACCAAGCCAAACCAGCTAGGGTGTCCACAGTGCTTTTTATTAGGGTTATGTCATTTGTCATGGTTATTACCTGGTAAATATTTTCTCAAGCTATTGAGCATCTTTGCCATCATTATTTTGAACTCTATGTCTGATAAAATTTTTATCTCCATTTCATTTAGCTCTTCTTCTGGAGAATTCTCTTGTTCTTTCATTTGAGAGTTAGTTTTTGTCTCCCCATTATGGCTGACACTTTGGCAGATGCTATCATCTCTTCCCTGCCTTCTTCTGAGCACTGTGTACTGCTCTGGTGTTTAATGGAATTTATGACTATGTATTAGGTATATATGCTATGCCTCCCAATCTCTAGTGCAAGACAGTGTCAAACACTGTTTCTGACTCATTAGATCAGGCAAAGACTCAAGTCCTCCAGAGACCTGCCTATGCCTGTAGACTGATTGGATTCAGTCTTGAGTGTCATCAGGCAATTTTCCATAAGTGTGTCAAGGAGTTTTCTAACAGGGTGGGGAAATTGCTTCTGCCTGGAGTCTAACTGTTATTTTAAGTCCCTTAATGGGCTTCGGAAAATTCTCAGGGTGGGGCAAGGAGTTTTTTCAATTGGGTGGGGCAACTATCTTGCCCCCAGGTAAAAACCACCTGGATAGCAAAGGTCTGCCTGAGAAAAGTGTCTTTTACAATGTGAGGGAATGACTCAACACTTGAAACCCTGCTATCTGCCTTCTGAGCTCTAACCCCACAGCCCCCAACCCTGGCTTCTGCTCACACAGCTGCAGCCCACTCTGCCCTTCCTCTGCCAGGGCCCAAAATGAGTGGCTGCACGCAGAATTTTATGTGTTGGCCCTTTAAGAGGATGCCTGTATTTCCAGCTGTCTCTCCTTGGCAGACAGAAACTCTGCCTCTTTTCAATGCTAGATGTTTTGTGGGTACCTTTCTGGTGATCTTTAGTGGGGGTCAAGCTTGGAGTTTAGAACCTCTCCCCACCCCCACAGCTGAGATATCTCTCTATAACTTTATCTGTTGTCTGTAGGAGCTTGGCCAGTTCTTTTCCACCTCTGCCCTTCCTACCAGTCTTTATGCTGTCTCCACTTTCCATCCTTGGTTATCAGGATTCTCTCCAGCTACTCTTCAGTTGATTATTCAGGTTGTTTTTTGTTTGTTTGTTTGTTTTGTATTTTTGTTGTAATTCCAGTTTAATCCTGGGAGTGTGTATGTGTAGCATTCACTTCCTCTACCGCCATTTTTAATCTCCAGGCCTTATTATTTATAGTAATTTCCAACAATATACAAAAATAGCACAAATTTAATGATGAACTTGAAACAGCAATCACTCTACTATCAATAACTATAAAACCTGAAGAATATGGTTTTGTTGATATTACCATTTGTTATTTTGAAGAAAATCAAACATCAAAATATTTCATGTATAAATATGTCAGTTTGTCTAAAGAGAAATTGTATCCTAAATATATGATAGGCCCCCCCATTCCTCAGCAGCTATCCCTTCTCCATTTCCTATCCCTTCCATTTTCCTTGAGGTCATAGTACTGTTCACACTCTGGCATGTATTTCATTCATTGTTTTTTCATTCTTGGTCTCCTTCTTCAATCTCTGTAATGACCTTAAGAACAGACTCTGCCTGCTTTTTTCCCATTAAACACCAGAGCAGTACAGAGTGCTCAGAAGAAGGAAGGGAAGAGATGTTAGCATCTGCCAAAGTGTCAGTTCTGCTTGCCAAGGATGGGTGAAAGGGGAGAGAGATAGGTATATATGTCCATTAACATTATTCCTCATGATTTTATTTTAGCACTAAAAGTCATCAATATAACAAAAGTGAAACTACTGTGCCAAGGACACGTATTTGAGAAGGCCCGACAGTAAGTGTTTCAAGATGGGAGCCAGGCGGGCAATTCAGGACCCCATCAAGTGTCTAGAAAATGGGATGCCAGCTCTGCTGAGGTAGCACATGTCTGTCTTCAAGAGGGCTCAGGGCACCTTCCATGGCAACTCCTGTTGGTGGTCACCCCAAGGTGCTCAGGAATCTGATGAGGAAGGCAGAATGGGAAAGATGAAGTGCAGTGATGAGAGGGGCAGGATGGGGAAGACAATGTGCCCTGGTGATGGTAATTTTGCTTTCAGCAGCCTTTTTTTTTATTATTGCTTTTTTACAGAGAGGAAGGGAGAGGGATAGAAAGCTAGAAACATCGATGAGAGAGAAACATCGATCAGCTGCCTCCTGCACACCCCCTACTGGGAATGTGCCCTCAACCAAGGTACATGCCCTTGACCGGAATCGAACCTGGGACCTTTCAGTCGGCAGGCTGAAGCTCTATCCACTGAGCCAAACCGGTTTTGGCTCAGCAGCCTTTTGTAGCTAAGCCAACATATTGTATAAACACAAAAGAGTAGGTATGGTGACACCAAGCAGCCATTTCTCATCACTCAGCCTTAGGCCATGGAGGTACCCACTCCTATGCAGGGCTCTTCACTGTCTACTCGGTCTTCTTTGCAGAGGTGTCTTTGTAGTGCATGAGAATGAGCTCTCCTTACCCATGTTGTCAGCTCTCAAGTGGCCCCAACACCTGATATTGAAAGTCATTACAATGAGGAGAGCTGTGGGCTACAGTTGTAGCTGAGTGCCAGAACTGTGTCTATCCAGGCTACTGGTCACCATCTGCCCTCTCTGTTCTTTAGGGTGGTCATCGTTGATTACAGCCTCAACAATGGTTTAACATTCCAGGAACAACAAGGTTTGAAAATGACCAGTAGGAAATGTGTGAGTATCAGAGTGGTGCTGTGCAAAGCTCCTGCAATGGAGGGACAGATACCCTTGAGAGGCAAGAGAGGAGAACAATGACCCCAGGCAGTCCCAGCAGGGAGTTTGATCAGACAGAACAGTATCTCACAGATCACCCAGGCCCTGCAGAACATCTGCTTTCTCTGTGAACAAGTGTCACTGATGCACATGGAGGGAAAAATTAGAGCTCCAAGCAAACTCCAGAAACTGTTCTGAGGCTTTTCCCACATTATCTTCCACCTTGCCACCTGCCCTGGCCCAGGTCTAGTGGTGGGGAGGTCAAGGTCTATCTGGATTCCAGCTGAAATGAGTAGGACAGGCAGAGTCCAGAACCTCTGGGACACCCAGGCCCTCCAAAGACAGGTCCAGGAATAGGATGTGGACAGTGGGGCCAGCGGTAGCCCAATACAGTATGTTCCCACTGCATTGATGCAGCTGGTGAAGGGGTCTGAACTGACTCATAACCATCACAGCCCTGGCTTCTGCTTGGGGAACACATGCTGTCATTTTGAAGATGACTAGAGGGAGAGGCAGCAGGCAGACGGAGCAGGTCTCCTGCCACTGCATCCGCGCACCCCTGCCTCTCAGTGGCCCCATGCTCCCTCCCCCACTGAGTAACTAGATTATATGGTTCTCACAACAACCTTGTAGTGTCAGCCGAGGCCTGCAGTGAGTACTGCTTTGTCTCCCACAGTGGACTCAGACTACCTTGTCAGGACTAGGACAGAGTGTCTGATCAGATCTAGTGGTGGGGTCCATGGCCAAGGGCTCACAGGGCTCCTGTCCCAGCCCTGGCCTCCTAGCCCCTCGGTAGCTACAGGTCCAGCATAGCCTGCAGGCCACTGCAGATGGGGCAACCTGAGGAGAAGGAAGTAGTTAGACAAGACAATAGGTGGGAGATGCCTGGTGCTGGTCGATGCTCAGGGGAGGCTACCGAGGCCCACCACAAGCCACCTCTTGTATGCTTTCTGCAGAGCAATAAATCAACAGACCCTCCAGATACTCGAAGTCTTACCAACCCACCAACTCATCCAACTCACAGGCCAACCACCCCACAACCTGCCAACCTGCCAACCCACAGGCCTCCAACCCTACCATCCACCAAACCACCTGTGCCGAAAACCAGCAGGTCTCCAACCCCACCACCTACCAAACCACCTGCCACTACAACCCTCAGAACTCCAACCCCGCCACCTGTCCCTACAACACACAGCCCTCCAACCCCACCACCTACCAAGCCACCTGCCCCTACAACACACAGCCCTCCAACCCCACCACCTGCCAAGCCACCTGTCCCTACAACACACAGCCCTCCAACCTCAACACCTGCCAAGCCACCTATCCCACCAACACGCAGGTCTCCAACCTCACCACCTGTCCAACCACCTGCCCTGCAGTCTAGCCCATCGCCTCCTCCACCGATCAAGCCCACTGTCAACCATCTGTACTTGGTTGTGTTCATCCCGGCCATGCTCATGTTCCCCTTGCTCTTCTGTTGCATATGGCGGCTATGCTGCAAGAAGGTAAGTGACTCCTGCCCACGCAGCCCCATGACCAACCCCAGGGGAACAGCGTGCCTACCTGCCTGATCCCGCCTGTAGGCAGGTTCCCATAAGCTCCATATGGCCACATGAGCAGACAGAGGTACTCTGTCCTCCTCTCCCGGCACAGCCTGGGCTTCTAAGGAGCCTCGTGCCTCGGGCTTGCTTCAGGGAGGTGGCCCATGTGCTGCCCTGGCCCCTGGACAGAAGGGACCCCAGACAGCTGAGAACAGGGCCCCCTCACAGCAGCCAGGATTCAGAAGGACTCAGGGGACACAGAGGAGGACGCCTGTGCTGGCGAGGAAAGAAGTGGTCCCGCGAGAGGCCCGGGTGACCCCAAATGGAGAATGATGCTGGCCAGGATTCGCAACCCCTGGGGCAGCTGTGCCTTTGAAAATGAGCCTGAGTCTCTGCACATCTCCAGGGCCTCCTGGCATGACTTCTTCGGTCATTGCTAAGGGCCAGGTTGTGCTGGGGCCCTGCTGGGCACGAGGGGACACACAGGAAGGTGCTAAGGTCCTTGCAGGAGCTCACAGTCTGATATCCGGTCTCATAATGCTACTTGGGGTATTGGGGGCAAAATGTCAGCGTCACAGTTTGTGGCAAGTGCCCTTTGTAACCAGAGCAACAGCAAAGGACAGAGGCTGGCTTCAGGGAGCGATTGAGGCGGTGGCACAGGCTAGCTGGGTCTGCAAGGACACAGGCCAGAGCGTTGGGTAGAGAAAGAGAAAAGCAGAGGCATGAAAGAGCAGGGCAAACCAGCCAGAAACAAGCAGGTCAAATCACGGTAAAGGAGGGGGGATGAAAGAGAGGAAGCCCTGGGGTGCAGGTGACTGTCATCCCTGAGGACTGGAAAGCCAGAGCAGGCTGCAGGTGCGGGGAAGGGGGATGGGGGGTGGGGAGAGGAAGGGTTTGGGCCGTGTGCTCTGTCTTCATATGATGGTGGGCAGCTGAGGAAAACTGCCATGTGGGGGCCTCTCCCGGGGACCAGGCTCCTTAGTCTGGCTGTCTCCCCGTCAAACCCACAGGGAGCTGTCAATTCCCTTTGATACCTGGGCAGCCTGAGGCTCAGAGAGGAGGCTCAGGGAAGGATGGGCACCCAGACTGGCACCCCAAACCCCATGTTGTGTCCTGCTGCTGCAGAGCAGGGTCCCCTGTCAGCATGGCCATCAGCACCCTCCGTGCCCCTCCCAGCTATGCTTATGTCTCTTTAACCTTCTAGACCGTCAAGGAGCCACCCCCAGTGCACAAACCAGAAAAGGTAAGTCCTGGTTTGGTCCTGATGTTGTCAGCAGGCCTGGTGGGCACAGTGACCTTCACAGAGGCCTCCTGCAGCCAAGCTATTGCCACTCCCCAGCCAACCGGCTCCACCCACCTGCGCAGAGAGCCAGGAGGAGCAAGAGGTGACAGAGGGTAGGGAGGGGCCCAAGGAGGACCTGGAACTCACAAAATGTCACCCACACCACCTTGCCCTGCACCCAACACGGCCTGAGCCAGGGCCTTTGTCACTGCAATGGCGGCCTAGGGGAGCCTGTTTTAGCCACTGCTAGGATCCCAGGGTCATAAAAGGGGCTTTTCTTGTCAAATCCCAAAGGACTGTGTGCAGGGGGTCCTTCCTCAAGACAAGGTGAGGTTTGGGAAAAGGAGCCTCAGGTCAGAGACCTGGACACCCATGCAGGTTCTGGTGTACCCTGGGCTCCATTTCCTAGTCCCCTCCCTGTGTCCTCCCAGGGCAGGGGCGTGGCTGGCAGTGGCCTGTAAGGACTGCAGGGCTGAGGAGGGTGCAGGGAGTCTGCCCTGGCACTGAGCTGTGAGGGAGGCCTGGCCCAGGGGAGCACAGGGACCTAGGGGCAGGTGAGCAGGTCGAGGCAGCTCAAACCAGTGCCCCTATAAACTAGGTGGAGCTGGGCATAGTATCCTTGAAACAGGAAGGCCTGGCATCAGGGTGGAGGAGCGGGGGGGGGGGGGGGGGTGGGCGGTGGGGACGGGGCAGGAAACAGGTCTCACAGCGCTGGGAGGCCCCTGAGCTGACTGCAGTGTGACGTGGAAGGCTGGATCTGCCAGAGTCAGGTAATGCAGCCCCGGCACTGGCTAGTGCTCTCACCCTGACAGCCCTCCAGCACAGCACACAGCCCAGGACCGGGCTTCCCAAGGGCGGTTTGAGGGAAACCAAGGGAACTGGAAAGTACTCCCTGGTCTTTCTGGAAAGAGCCATGTGTGCAAACCCACAGGGCTTTGCTTGGCTTTTCCCTGGAGGGCACTCTGTGATGGGGCAGGTGCTACTCATTGGTGCTGGACTTTTCCCACAAACATTTGCTGAGGGGCCGGAAGCTGACAGGTGCGGGGGCAACAGGAGCCCTGTGTCTGCACACAGGAGCTGCCAGACCAGGAAGAGGACAGTGTTTTCTCTCTCTAGGAGCCAGAGACACGTCCCATGCAGACATGTCCCACAGTGATTGTCCCTTGTTGTGGGTGCCAAGAAGACAGCATGCAAAGAATGGAGGTGAGAGGGCTCCTTGGGGTGGGGCTGTGACCCTGGGCAAAGGTGTGGGAGGAGAGGGGCTGCAGGTTCATGCCACACAGTCCTGGGCGCCAAAGGTGTGGCTTGTGTGAGGGGAAATATATGGACACTGGACTTCCATCACTTGGGTGCCCACCCCCGGTCTCCCCTTGGGTTTAGGGGTTTCTGTGGCTTGCTTACAGCTGGACCGCCTTGGTTCTCACGGAGGTTGTCATCAACTCAACCAATGACTTGGGTTTCATTGGCCAGCAGATGGATGAGTAAAATCAAATTGAATCATAAACAAACTAGCACAGGCAGGGGAAAAGCTCTCAGCCAAGTGCCCACCACCTTAAACCACCCAGAAATGCCAGTGGCTCCTCCTGTTCTTGCAGAAGTCCCCTCAGCAGAGTGGGGCAGAGCTCACTACATGGTCGTGGTGATCCTCTGAGTTGGGGTGCTAAGGGCCCCAAAGAGAAAGGGCTTGAAGAAAATGTCCTTCCCAGGAAGTGCTATGGTCACCCTGGGAGGAGAAAGCAGCCTGGCAGGGGCACGAGGTGACGGGGATGGAGAGGGCAAGACCCCATCGACTGGTTTGAGGAAGAGAGACCCCCACAGTGTCTGCTGGGCTCTGCTCTTCTCTCCCACAGTTCTGCCCTGTCCCTGTCAGATCTATTGCTTCTTCCCCGAGATTCAGATGTCAGGTGCAGGGCCAGCCCTGCCTCGCCCCCTGACAGTCGGAGGGGGGCACGGAGAAGTCGGACATACTTCGGCAGGGCTGCGGCCGCTTGCCAGGACCTTGTACTACCAGCTCACAGGCCTGCCCACAGTGACCACCCCCAACACACACAGGAGCTGCCTGGCCCTTGCCCCAGGTCTAGGCTGCACTGCTGTCCCGGGAAGTTCTTGACGACAGAGCGCTCACGAGCCATAGAGCCAGCGGGAATTAGACCCTATGGTGGCAGCATCCATGCCTACAGCTTCCTCACAGCCACGTCTGCTTTTCAGGACAAACTGGACATCTTGTGTGACTTTGTTCAAAACTACAACCACGTGCCATTGATGTATTGTCAGCGCTGGGACAAGGTAAGCAGGAGCATGGGGTAGGCTCCTTGCTTTTTGCCCTTACAGTTGGCCACTGGGATTGTGGGTGAAAGACCTGTCTGGGCATCAACCAAGGGAGAAATGGGGGCTCAGGAGCCTCTGGTGCCAAAGCTGGATGTGGCACCACGCATTTCCCATGCATTGTGGTCTCAACAGTGTCAGGAAACTCTTATCTAGAGCATTACCTCGCATATGCCAACGTAAATAAAGGAAGGCAAACAGCGATTTCTATTGGCCTCCCAGTCCATAGACCCTCCCCTCTGACCACTGACCCCATGGGTCTGCTGGCTCCACCCCATCCACTGAATGTCAGCTAGTCACTCAGGGCCAGGAGTAGTGGAGGGCATGGTGTCACCCTCCCAATGTTGTTTGACCAACACTGACTGGTTTTACCAGGCAGTAAATATTTCCTCTTTGGATCATTGACTCAGAGAGAAGCCAAATTGTGATAATTTTCCTCCTTAGAATAATCATAACGATGGTAATTTTTTGTTGGATCTTTCACATGGGACAGCTGGGAGCCTAAGAACTTTACATGTTTTTCTACTTTACTTTTGCCAGCAAAAGTAGGTATTAATATTTTTGTCCAGTTTACCAAGGGGGACTGATGCACAGAGAGGCTGAGTGACTTGTCCCAGGTCACAAAGGCCGGGAGTGGCAGAGCTGGACTCAAACCCGAGGCCTGACTCCACCCTTCTCCCTGCTCTGCCCACTTTGCGTCAGCACTTCTGACCTCAGGAGGTTACCCCCAAACCACCGGAAGGCTGCCCTACTCAGGCCCGGGCCCAAGGAGAGTGGTGCTCCTGCCTCACCAGGCAATCACCTGCCTGGGCTTTGCGGTGCTCAGACCCTTTGCTCAGATGGGCCAGGGAGCCTGGAGGATGCTCTTGTCCCCAGGGTCTGCAGTGAGGGCTGCATGGCCACATCCAGCGAACCCTGACTCTCAGTGGATGGGCAGGTGGGCATTTAGAAGCTTTGGGCTGTATCATTCTTATCCCTTTCTAAGAGGCCTTGGGTGCTACATCCTCCACAGCCTGTCACCCATCTGAGGGTGTCTCTACTGCCATTGTCCTATGGGCCTGTGTCCAATCTAAGGACCATGGAGAGGGCTCATCCCTTCAGCACACACTCATTCAGAAAGAATAGCAATGCTGGAGTGATGGGGGCTGTAGGGCCTCCCTCGTCCTTGCTTCCCAGGCTCTTGGTCCAGGAGCAGCAGACAAGTTCCAGCAAAGTGAGTCCAAAATCAGGACACTAGTGTTGCCCTGAGAAGGCAGGAAAGACTTTTGATGCCTAAACCAAGTCCCCAAGGAGGAGCCCTGGCTGCATACCAGCGCCCATGGAGAGGAAGGGCATCACAAAGTTCACCCTATGGTCCTCATGCATCCTGACTCCAACTCCCTTGAACCAAGAAGACCACAGCCTTCTGGTGCCCATCCCCATGACTTCTCAGGGACATTCTCTCTCTTCCCTACAGGGCAGGTGCATTGACGTCACTCTAGTGAACCCCCACTGCACACAAATGTCCTATGGCCCAATGACCTGCTTTGGACCCAGCCAGGACTACTTCCCCCTCAACAGCTGCTGCTCATTGTGTCAACACCGCCCTCAGATATGCTCCCAACTTCCCTCAAGGATGTACCCCCTCAACAGCTTCTGCTCATGGTGCCAACAACACTCTCAGATATGTTCCCAACTTCCCTCAAGAATGCTGCCGCTGATCCCTCCCACTGCCCGTGCACGCTACAGAACTACCTTGTCACTCCCACCCCCATAGGCAACCTCTAAAACATTAAGCAACCCAGAATATTAAGAGCCCTTTATGTACTGAATTGGACACATATTGAGTCCAATACTGAACATTGAGACTTGGTTTAAAGTCAAAAGGAGTTGGGTTTGTTGCTGATTAGCATGACAGATTATTAGCAGGTGAACACTGCCCTCTATGTGAGACATACCTACCAATATTACTCCTGCAGGATAAAGCATCCTGGTGTCCTGTGAATGTAGACATGAATGATTCCCACAACCACAGCCTGGTCATTTCTCACCACAGGCGGGCATACCTGGGTTTTCAGTCATGTTCAGGTCTTTGAAAAAAAATCCCAAATCATATTTAAAATAAAAGTATAATCCTGTGTCTATATTCACTGGCTTTTACTAAATCACTTGGGCAAGTTACTTAATCTATCAGTGCTTTATTTTCCTAATTGAAAAGATGGAGATAATGGTGTCTCCTGTGGCCATGAGGCTGGTGGTAAGTGCTACAATGTGCTCAGCCTAAGCCCTTAGTAAAAACTCAGGTGCCAGTAGCTAATGTCTTCCCTCCCTGACCCAGGGAGGAGGAGGATATGAGCTCAGAGACATGAAGAAGGATTTTGGAAATCCTGGGCCATCATAGCGGAGACCATGCCTGACCGTTTACCTCTGCACACCAGGGTGTTGGCACACATGAGCATACACAGGAAGGAGTGTGATGACCATATGAGGGTCATATCTAGAGCCCACCACCCATGTAACCTCCAAGAAGCCATTGGAAAGAGTCCCAGCACCTACTACTCCTTCAGAAATATTTTCCTTCCCATGCCCTTAATATTTCTCATGATATGAAAGAAGTCAATGATGCCCACTTTCCTGACAAAGCTGGGCAAGGAGTTCTTACAGCATTTTATTGTGTGTGTGTGATTACCATTAGGTTTATGTAAAAAAAGTTTCACATATTAAAGTAGTCCTTTTTAATGCATCTAATCTCCTTGACCATGTACAAATTTAAGCCATTACCCCCTCCCTTTTATGTTCATGTTGTTACAAGTTATTTATGTTGTTTGTTCATGATCCTACTCATAGTTTTGTGACTTTTTGTTCTTTATTTAAGGTAGAATAACCCCCTTGAGTACTTCCTGCAATGGTGGTTTTCTGGTGGTAAATTCCCTCAGGTGTTCATGGCTACAAAAGTCTTTATTTCTCCTTCATATCTACTGGACATGTTATTCTTGGCTGCCAGTTTCTATCTTTCAGTAGTTTGAATATTGGGTTTCACTCTCTTCTACCTTATAGGGTTTCTGCTGAGAAATCTGATGATAATCTAATGGGCTTCCCTTTATAGGTTATCTTCTTTTCCCTGGATGCCATGGGAATTATTTCTTTGTCATTAATTTTGACAGTTTTAATACGATGTGTCTTAGAAAAGGCCTTTTTGGATTGAGATAATTTGGTGTTCTGTTTGCTTCTTTGATTTGAGGATCTAGCTCTTTCCATTGGTTTGAAAAGTTCTTATCAACCATCTATTTAAATAGGTTCTCTGTTCTCTTCTCCCTCTTTTCTTCTTATGGTGTGCCTATTATTCTAATATTGCTTTTTCTGTTAGAGTTAGATAGTTCTTGTATAGTTCTTTTTTATGATCAAGTCTCTTCTTTCCCCTGTGTCATTTCTAGATTTCTATCTTTCATATCACTAATTCTTTCCTCCATCTTGTCTGATTTATTTCCTTTGATCTCTAGTTCATTCTACATTTCTTTTATTGAGATATTCATCTCCAGTATATACATTTGGGGGGTTTTTAGTTATAATCATTTTTGTAAAGTACTAGTTTTGTTCTATGATTTTAATTAAACTGAGTTCATTTAACTTATTGTGTTTTCCTCCATCTCATTGAATTTTTTCAGAATTGCAATCTTGAATTTTCTGTCACTTAAATCACATATCTCCATGTCTCTAAGTTTATTTCTGGAGATTTTTTATTTTCTTTCTGAGCTGCCTTATTGCCTTGGTTATCCATGGTATCTGATGGGTTCCTTCTCTGTCTAGGCATCTATGCATGAGTGGAACATCTCTAGTAGACTGATAAAAAGCCTTTCTATTATTCTCCAGCAGGTGGCGCTGAAGCACAAGATTTTAGTTGTCTTGCACTACCCTGGTTTTTTAGATTTGCAGGGTAGTGAAAAAAATGGCTTGTGTTCCCTGGGAAGTTGGACGCTTCCACTGTTTTCAGGTCCCTGTATTTCTGGGGACCAACCACATAGTAGAATATGGTGGGTGATGGGGTTCCAAATCCATGAAATCTCAGTGCTGTCACCTGCAGTCAAATGCTGCCAGCAGTGCAGCTGCGATGGGTGGGGGTGGGGTGAACTGGGAAAGCTGACTGCCGCCTTTGTGACTTTGCTCTCCCATAATGGTGACTGGCAGACCCCAGCAGCCTCCTGTATCTCCTCCTGACCCTGGGGTGAGTCACAGAGTGCACCTGTTGCTAAGAGAAAAAACGCTTATGTAGTACAGGTTCTCTGCTTTGCAGATAATGTGCTCTGCACCAGACACTCACTTATTCATCTTCTTCTGGGGCCTGCTGCCAGCTCTGGGAGGGTGAGAGGAGGTGAGCTCTGGGAACATGAAGAGGTCAGCCAGGTTCTGTGGCTTTTTTTCTCAGTCTGAAATGCCCTTTGCCAGACAGCTGTGGCCACACATCCGTGCTTCATCCCTTCCCAGGTCACTGAGCTCACCCTCAGCTCCAAGGGCCACTCCTGTAGGAATGTTCACTGTATGTCTCTGCTCCTCCCAGCTGAAGGATATGTCAGCAACAGCCTGAGTCCTCCTCTCTCTGGGCTGAGTTGAGTCTTGCAGGAGCTCCAGGCTGCAAGCTCTGGCTGAGTCTCTTGCCCATCTCAACTCTTCTCCCTTCTCACCCCCCAGGTTAACACCCACATGACTACCTTCAGACATGTTTGTTCATTGATCAGTGAATCTTTGTTGAATTATAGCTGTTCAAATTGTTAAAACATCAAGGTTGAAACCTAGGGGACCTCTCATACCACCATTTCTTTGACATCCTAGCAATAAGTCTCTATCTTAATGTTGATGTGTTAGAAGTATTCTCTTTAAAATCAAGAATGACCCATCATAGCTCCAGTCAACATTTCATTAGAGAATAACTAGTCAGCACAATGTATTTCTTTTTTTATTTTAATTTTACAAGAAACAAAAAAACTCTGAAGATAGCACATTAGAACAAAAGAGTAATTTGTGTGAATTATCAATAATTAAATACATTTTTCATAACAATAAGGAAGAGTTTTAAAGATTGTTGGTGCAATGCCATTTACTATAGCAACAAAAATATGGGGTATTTAAAACAAGTCAAGATCTTTATAGGGAAATTCATATGAAAAGCATTAAAAAGACCTAAATAAATGGGACAGCCACATTCACTGATAAGAGGAGTCCAGATTGCAGATACAAAATCTCTGCACATGTTTCAACATACACAATGTTATTGTAATAAAATATTAAGAGGGTTTGGGGGGAGTAGCAACTTCACGAGCTAATTCTCAAATGCACATGAAAGAGCCAATACCCACCAATTATCATAAGACAATGAGGTGGGAGATTTACCTTCCTAACAAGGCTTGCTGTAGAAGTCTGTGTATGTTGGGTAGGACACTGATAGCTTGTGTATCAGAATCTGCTGGGTTATCTTCGGGAACAAAAGCCCCCAAATAAGATCACCTTCAAAGCAGAAACTTTATTGCCCGCTCACATGTCTCACTGCCCCACATGTACCATCCACCCAGGTTCCTAAGTAGATGGTGCACATCCTGTTGCTCAGGTGCCAGGTGGCTGGGTCCACCTGAACCATAACTACACCCTTAAAGATGCTGCCCAGGAGTGGCACATGGAAGTTCTATGACCATTTCACTGGTGGAGTCAGGTCCAGGCCTGCAATGCATGTGGCAGGGAAGCTCAACCTTCCCTAAAGGGGACGCCACAGTGAGGAGCACTAACCCAATGTCCACACCCTCACAAGTAAGATGCTGTGGGATTGACACTAACTGTATGAACCAAAGGGCAGGTGAAGGGGATGGAACGGAGAGCACAGAGCCAGACCCGCATCTATGCAACTTAAAACACGTTAAAGGTGACATGCAAATCATTGAACAGAGGACCAATTTCATCAGTAATTAGGGGAATACAAATTAAGCCCAAAAGTCTAGTCAATAGGTAAATATATAAAAATGTGACTATACCAAGTGTCATGAAGGTTGTAAAACAAAGAAACCCTTCTATACTGTTGAAACAATACATCAAATTTCCTTCTAAAATATCATTTAAGATATCTCATTATCTTGAAAACTACTCCAAAGAGCAGTGACAACAGCTGCAACACAATGCCTTTATCACTTGTAATTTTAGTTTTATTGAAGGACTTACTTTACATTTATTGGATAAGTGTTTTTAACATATTATCACTTTTTTTGTGCTTACATAAACAATGAAATAAGTAAAAAAAAAATAATAATAAAAAGCTGTTTAAGGTATTTCTGAAAACATTTTACAGTCCCAGCCTGAGTTTTTTAATCACTTTTGACTCACAGTTTCTATGCCCATGTTTCCCAGGGGGCAGAGACAAGCCATCCCACTCAGCCCTCTCTGGATTTCCGGTTCTTGTTGATGTCATTGAGATTGGGGTGCTTTGTTGCACAAGAGTAGGTAACTGGACGGTCCATCACGCACAAAGGACTTGGCATCTTTGCACGACCTTCTTCCCCATCTGGACCGTTCCATCCCCTGGGTGCCTGCAGTGTCCTCACGTATGACCATTACAACACTCTGGCCTCCCAATTCCTTCAGCCCCTCACCACAGTGATGCACTTATCACCTAGGCTGCCCTTTCAGCTTACAGAAAGGCAGCAGTTCTCAAGAACCCTAATGACCACCTGGGGGCGGGGCGGGGCAGTGGGGGGAGTTGAGTTAAGGCTCAAACGAAGGCCTCCTCTTACTGTCCCTCCAAAGATCACAGACTCCCAGCTGGGTTGTCAATAGGCAGGTCACTGAGCAGAGCTGCAGGTCACAAAGTCACCATGCCAACCTTTATGGCCATCATAACAGGGCATTCTGCCTCCACGGGGCGGGGGAAGGGCTCAGCAGGTGGTGGGGGCCCTGCCTAAGAGTGAGGCTCTGGCCTCTTCTGCCCAAAGGACCGGTACCAGTGGAGGCTCTCAGGGTGACATGGTGAAAGGGCTGAGGGACCAAGGCCCCTCAGCACAGGTAGAGGTGGCAGAGGTGGCCTGGCATCCGGTGAGGCCATAGAGGTTGCCAATAAAATGGGGACTGGTGGCTCCGGGGTGCCAGGTCCTACACTGTTCCTGCTTCTGGTGCTGCTACCTTCTCTGGTGAGCAAGAAGAGCTTCCTGCACAGCGTCCCGGGATCCAGAGACTTCCAGCACCTCAGCCTGAGCTGGGGAAGCCTCCACAGCCACCTCAGCCAGGACAGGGGAAACTTCCGCCACCACCGCAGCCTAGGTGCCTGGCAGGTTCAGAAAAAACAGAGTTATATCTGCTCAAATGACCTCTACTTCGTCTTGGACAAGTGAGTGCCTCCCCCCGCCCTCCCCTCCGGGCTGGCCCCAGGTGTCCCAGGGTGCTGCTGTCCATAAGGACAACATGGACAGGACAGGACCAAAGGGGACCCCAGATTCTGAGAGACGGGAAGCAAGGCCGCTTGGCCAGACCCTAGGAACAGATCCTCTGGCTTCCTTGTTGCTGAGGCAGAAGAAACATCTCAGGCCTGTTTCCAGGAATGGTTTCTTTAGGAAAAACTAAAAGACACCTGGGGTTTCTGGATGGCTCTCAGCCTCTCACTATGGCCAGCAGCTGTGACCCACGGACCCCTGACAGAGCTGGAGGGACAGGGATTGCTAGGAGCCTCCTCCCAGCGTTGTCAGGAGCTCACCGTGGGTTATGGGTTTGCTGTGTTCCACTGTGTTTCACCCAATGACTTCCATGATTACCGGCCCCAGAGAGACTGCTCTGTGCTTCTGCGGGCATTCGCTCAGGGTCACTGCTTAGAAGGTTCTCTGCTTTGCTGCTGCCAAGCGTTTTGCGTGTGTCTCCTTCCTCCTGGACCCCCATCCTGCAGTTTGTGTGCACGCTCAGAACAGTTTGGGTGTCTGGTGTGTCCCTCCGAGGCTGGGCTGTGGATCAGGCACCGTCTGGCCCTCAAAGAAGGAAGGGGAGGAGCAGGGCTGTGGTCCTGGAGAGATTGCCTTGTTCCGTTCTCAACTCCTCTGTGGGGCTGAGAATACTCCTTATTGCTCAATGGCACGGTGGCATGGCAGCCACTACCATCTTGAAGCACTAGCCAGTGCCCAAGGCCAGTCCCGGCACTTCTGTCACCCTCTAACTATCCGGGCGTGTAGAGTAGCAAAGGTGTCTCCAGGTGCAATTCCCTGCAAAAGGGCAACTCCTGGAGGTTGGATGAAGGAGCCCAGAGGCTGGTGGTGGTCACAGGACTCAGGCTTCCTGCTCTGCCATCATTCCAGCACCAGGTTGTACCTCCTCTGATTCCTCTGATTCTCTGTGGAGACTGATGGTTGGGGTGGGGGGAGGGATCATGTCCAGTCTACCAATTGCTGAGAAAAGTCAGCAGAGCTGGACCCACCCTGCCCACAGGGGACCTCCTCACTGTACATGGAGGGCACCCTGAAATGCCCTGGGCAGGACTGACTGGTTAATCCTGACCACAGCCCAGGGGTGGTGCTTCTCCTCCTGGATACTGGGCTTGGACACGGATCTGTAATGGGGGCAACTGACAGCCTCTTGGGTCAGTCTGTCCAGAGTACACAAGTTACCTCAAAGGGTCTCCAGCTGCCGTCCTCTTACGGTGCCCTGTCCACACCCCTAGTCTCTGCTCACAGGACCAATGAGAGCCCTGGGATGGATGAGAGAGGCCTCCAGGTGGGCATGGGAATAGTATTAAATGAACATGTAGTATGTGTCATGCAATGTGCTGTCCACTGTGTACTCCCAAGAGCTTGAGGGAGTGGTTCTATTCCCCTGTTTTAGGGTGCTGATACCGAGGCTTGGGAGGGCTAGTGATTTGCTCAATGTCAATCAAAACTAGTTTCCTGCAAAACTTTAGATGGTGGCAGAACGCTCCCCTGTTCTCTCTCCCTGGGAGGGTGGTACTTGGGGAAACTAGAAAGGCGCCATTGAATGGATTCCTGAGCCAGGGGCCAGGGTATTCTTACTTCTTGCCCCTCTCATCACCCCACCCCACCTCTTGCTCCTTTGGCTTCTTAAAGGCCTGGGAGGCAGCACTGGTCCCTCTAACCATGGTCAGCTGCAGCTGGAGCTCCTTGTGAAGGGCATGGGCCTTGCCCTGAAGACTGGGAGGGCAGGGGAGCAGCAACTCAGGCCCCTGACCCTTTTTCTGGCTCCAGGATAGAGGTTCCTCCACATCACCCCAGGCACTGCCAGCCTTGACTCTTGCCATTCCCGGGTCAGGACCGAGTCCTGCTGGATTCTGCAAATGGAAAGAAGAGCAGAGGGTGTCCCAGAGAGAGCGCTCACACACCCATGTCCCAGCCCAGGCCATCAGTGAGGCCAGTCGAGAGACTGACACCACAGCACGCTTCTAGCCCCAGGGAATAGCCCTTCTCCCTGGAGCTCTGCTCACCCAGGGGCTGGAAGAAGGCCTTGCTGCCCTCCAGGGCCAGCTTGATGACCAGTCCTTGGAGGGTGAGACTGGCTCCCTCCTGCGGCTGTGCCTGCGGCTCTGGGGAAGGGGAGTAATGATCACTGAGGAGGCGGCTTCAGCTTTGCACCAGGCACACACCACTCACCAGTCAGGTGGCCCTGGGCAAGTCACCTCACCTCCTGTGCCCCAGTGTTCCCATCTCTACAGGGACCCTTTGCACCCCCCTCTCGAGGTTGGGGTGAGAGTGAAGGGGCATGTAGGTAGTTTGCTCAGCACAAGATCGGATGCAATCATGAGGATGAGGAGGATGAGGATGAGGATGAGATGAAATTCGAGGGAAGGCAGTCACACCCTCTGGGGACTTCCTGCACTCCAGGGACCACACCCAGCCTTGACCCTGACTCAGTTCTGTTCCCAGGACCCCTTTGGTGTGAGGTGGGGTGATGGTCAGATGCCTGTGCTGGTAGCTCTCCCGTGGCTCTCTGGACCTTTCCCCCATGTGATGAGCAGTCCTGTTCATTCCTTTCTTCCCTTATCAGGCATCCACTCACACACCAGGCCTGAACCGCTGCCAAGTCTGTGCCACTATTTTGTGCGGTGGGGATAAGGCAGAAAGCAAAGTAGACAAAACCCCTGCTTTCCTGAAGCTTCCATTTTCGTGGAGAGACAGGACATAAATAAAAGAGGACAGGAAGTGGTGTGTTAGCTGGGTGAGCACCAGGGAACGGCAGGAAATGCTGTTGGAGGGGCCACTAAAGAGGTGGTCAGGAAAGCCCCTTGCACAGAGTGGAGGGCAAGGGATGAGGGCTGGGTGCTTTTTGTGCAGAGGAGTTGTGTGCTTGGATCTTGTTCTTAAGAACACTCTCAATTTGAGGGCACGAGGGCAGAGACTATGGATAGACCAGGAGCGGGTTGACACAGGGCTCTCAGGAGGAAGAGGTTGCGGTGTGGAATTGCAGGGTAGAGTGGAGATGATGAGGGGCCAGATCCTGGATCTGATTGGAAGATCCAGACCACAGGCTGCCAAACAGGTTGGATGGGGGAGGCCTGGTGTGGCCATAGCCTGGGGTAAGAGAAGGTGTAGGAGCAGGTTCATCACTGTGTCTTCCTCACAGCTGCGGGTAAATGTCAGCACCTCTTTTTAAAGATGAGGGTAGGAGGTGGCTCAGGGTCAGAGAATGACCCACCAAAGTCCACAGAAGCGGAATGGGTCAGGAGCTGAAAGTCTAGAGTGTCTGATACCAAACCAAATTTCAAAAACTCTGAGGCTGGGCCAGTCCCTGAGAATCCCTTCCGTGGTTATGGGTAATCCATCACCTGCAGGAAGGTCTTGAGTGGTTCACTTCCAGGTCCCTTGTTAGATTTTTGATTCTTTTGTTCATTCACTAGGTTGAGTTGAATGATAATGAATAATTTTGCCTTGTGCTCACAGTTATGGCCAGTGTCCTTGGAGGGCCAGGGAGTCCCAGGCTAAGGCAGTGGCCTGTGCAAAGGCATAAACAATGAGGTCTTCAGGTTATCCCAGAAGATCCCAGTGTGAGGAGGCGGGGAAAGGAGGAGACAGAAGGAGCGGTACAAGCCAATGTGGGGCCCACATAGGAGATACGTTCTGCAGGTCTAGGTTACTTGAAAGAAAGCTTCTTTCCCGCGAGGTCACTGAAAGAAAGACTTTTGTCAGCAGGCAAGTGGATCAGATCTGTGTTTTGGAAGGAGCTCTTCGACTGCTTGGGGAAGGATTGGAAGGCGGGATGATGGGAGTGTGACTAGATTTAAAAGGGGAAAGGTCACAAGAGGTCACAGAAGGCCCGAGAGGCTGGGTAAAGGCAGGCACCCAGTCAGCTTTGCCCAGGGGGAGGAGAATTGGGAGATAGAACCCAGAGGAGCACCCACATGAGCTGTACAGGTGGAGGAAGAGGGGCTGGCAGAGAGGACAAAAGCAGAGCTTCATGCTGCATCCTGGCCCGTGGCGGAACCTGTGCAGGATGCTCATTAGAGAGTGCCTTGTCATCAAGACCTGTGCAAGTAAATGGGCAGGAGCAGGAGTAAGAGGAGCTTTGATGACAAGTGAGCTTTGGAGCTGAAAAGTGCCCTCAAGGTTCTACCAATTTGGGTTAAATAATTAGGCCATCTGGTCACTGCAGGTGGCCGCCTCGGGAATGGTCTGCTCGGGTGGGAGAGGGGGTCTCATAGGTAATGACAGCTGAGGGGACATATTGAAAGAGGCATCTGGACTCAGCATGTTTGTCCTTCACAGAGTTTCCCCACCTGGGGAACAGACTGCGGTCCTGCGCTCCCCTTTGGAAGTGCCATCCCATGTTTTCCTTCTCAGGACCCTCACACACTCTCACAGAGTTCCCATGGCATATCTGCAGAGGACAATGAAGCCTGTACACATTAAACAAAATTCCCCTTCATCCCTCCCAGCCCTTGGTAATCTCTAATTTAGTTACTTTCTGTATCTGTGAATATACCTATGTCCATGTGTGTCTGACTCTCACTTATCTATATGTTTTTGAGGTTTTTCCATATTGTAACATCTCAAATTTTCATTTTTGTGGCTGAATAATATTTCATCTTATACCATATTCTCCACATCCATTCATCTGTTTATGAAAGCTTGGGTCTTTTCCACTTTGAGATGATTATGAATAGTGCTGCTGTGAACACTGGTGTATATTTATCTGTTTGAGTCCCTGCTTTCATGTCCCTTGGGCACATGCCTCAGAATGCAATTGCTGGCTCATATGGTAATTTTGTGTTTAACTATGTTAACTGTGCTATATAATGTTTAACGCAGTGGCTGCACCATTTTACATCCCCATAAGCAATGCACAAGGGTTCCAATTCTTCCACATTCTCTCCAATACCTATTATTTTACACATTTGGTTAGTTTTCTTTTGTTTTATTTTTTATACTAGCCATCCAATGGGTGTGAAATGGTATATCATCATGTTTTTTATTTGCGTTTCCCTAATAACTAGTGATTGCAATCCTCTTTATGTGCTCAATGCCCATTACATAACTTTTTGTCAGAAATGTCTACTCAAGTCTTTTGCCTACTTTTTAATTGATATATATATGTATATCCTATCTAATAATAGAGTAGTATGCAAATTAACCGTACCTCCGCGACAAAAATGGCAGCCCCCATAGCCACAGGATGGCGGCGACCAGTACGCTCAGCCCCGCCGGAGTCCCCCAGTCCCAGGGAGGGCTGCCGCTGAGAGCCGGGCAGCCCGGGTGTCTGGCTGGGAGGTGCCGGGGACCCCATGCTACCATCCCCTCCCAGAAGCAGCCCCCGGTGTCAGGCTGGGAGGCGTCTGTACCCCATGCCGCCATCGCCTCCCAGAGGCAGTACAGGGTGTCTGGCTGGGAGGTGCCCGCGACCCCATGCCTCCAACCCCTCTCAGAGGCAGCCCGGGGTGGGAGGCAGTCTGGCTGGGAGGTGCCCATGACCCCACGCCACCATCCCCTCCCAGAGGCAGCCCCGAGTGTCCAGCTGGGAGGCGTCCGTGACCCCACACCACCATCCCCTCCCAGAGGCAGCCCGGGGTGTCTGGCTGGGAGGCGCCCGCGACCCCACGCCGCCATCCCCTCCCAGAGGCAGCCCCGGGAGTCTGGATGGGAGGCGCCCTCAACCCCACGCTGCCAACCCCTCCCAGAGGCAGCCCGGGGTGTCTGCATAGGAGGAGCCTAGGACCCCACACTGCCATCCCCTCCCAGAGGCAGCACGGGGTGTCTGGATGGGAGGCGCCCTCAACCCCATGCCGCCAACCCCTCCCAGAGGCAGCCCGGGGTGTCTGGATAGGAGGCGCCCAGGACCCCACACTGCCATCCCCTCCCAGAGGCAGCCCCGGGTGTCTGGATGGGAGGCACCTGCGCCCCCCCAGGGAGAAAGTCAAGTACTGATGATTCTACCAAAGGAAAAGTTTAGAGAAAGAGAGGATAGAAAAGGAATAGGAGAAAAGTAAGAAAGGACAAAAGATGAAACATCAAGAAAAAGAAAGAGAAGAAAAAAAGGAAGAAACAACCACAGGATATCACCTTTCCAAGTCTCATGAAATTCCTGTTTAAGGAGTTTATTTTATGACTCTTTTAGTTTGGGTTTACATTTTTACTGTTTTGTCAAGACCACAGCAGGTACACTGTCCAACATGGTTTTTTTAAATAAATTTTATTGATTTTTTACAGAGAGGAAGGGAAAAGGATAGAGGCTAGAAACATCTATGAGAGAGAAACATCGATCAGCTGCCTCCTGCAGTATGTGCCCCCAACCAAGGTACATGCCCTTGACCAGAATCGAACCCGGGACCCTGAGTCTGCAGGCCGACACTCCATCCACTGAGCCAAACCAGTTAGAGCTGTCCAATATGTTAAAGAAAAAACCCTATATAATAAAAAGAGAATATGCAGGGGAGGGCATTTGGGGGTGACAGGGCATTTGGGGGTGACCGGGCTGTCAGGGGAGAACAGTTGGAGATGATCTGGCTGGCAGGGGAGCAGTTAGGCGTCGATCATGCTAGCAGGGGAGTGGTTAGGGCAGTGATGGCGAACCTATGAAAGGCGTGTCAGCACTGACACGCATAGCCATTTCTGATGACACGCGGCAGCATGCCAAGGATGAAACATTTGCTGCTCCTGAGGATGAAAGATTTGCGACTAGAGTCTTGGAGTTAGTTTTTTCCTCAAAGTGACACACTACCCGAGTTATGCTCAGTTTTTTGGCGAAGTTTGACACACTAAGCTCAAAAGGTTGCCCATCACTGGGTTAGGGGGTGATCAGGCTGGCAGGCAGAAGTGGTTAGGGGCAATCAGGCAGGCAGGCGAGCAGTTGGGAGCCAGCAGTCCCGGATTGTGAAAGGGATGTCTGACTGCCTCTTTAGGCCCGATCCCTGTTGGGCCTAAAGAGGCAGTCAGACATCCCCCGAGTGGTCCCAGATTGGAGACTGTGCAGGTTGGGCTGAGGGACACCCCCCCCCAGTGCACGAATTTCATGCACCGGGCCTCTAGTACCTCTAGTATATATATATATATATATCCTTATATATTCTGGATATCAGACATATGACTTGCAAATGTTCTCTCTCACTCTTGGGTTATATTTTCATTTTGCTGGTATTATTGTTTTTCTAAAATTTTTTAATTTTGATGAATTTTATTTTTTTCCTGTTTTATTTTATTATTGCCTATGGTTTTAGTGTCATGTCCAAACCATTGCCACATCTAATGTCATGAATATTTAACTCTATGTTTTCTCTTTTTTTTCCAATTTTTTTATTAAGGTATTATATGTGTACATATCTTACCATTGCCCCCCCCACCCCACTCCCATATATGCCCTCATCACCCCCCAGAGTTTTGCGTCCATTGGTTATGTTTATATGCATGCATACAAGTCCTTTGGTTGATCTCTTATCTTCCCCACCTCTCCCTAACCTTCCTGCTGTAATTTGACAGACTGATGCTTTACTGCCTCTGTATCTATTTTTTTGTTCAAGTTTATAATGTTCTTTATTATCCATAAGTGAGTGAGATCATGTGGTATTTTTCTTTCATTGACTGGCTTATTTCACTCAGCATAATGTTCTCCAATTCCATCCAGGTTGCTGCAAATGGTAAGAATTCCTTCTTTTTTATGGCAGCATAATATTCCATTGTGTCGATGTACCATAGTTTTCTGATCCAGTCATCTGCTGATGGGCACCTAGGCTGTTTCCAGATCTTAGCTATTGTAAATTGTGCTCCTATGAACATAGGGGTGCATATATCCTTTCTTATTGGTGTTCCCAGTTTCTTACGATATATTCCTAGGAGTGGGATTACTGGGTCAAATGGGAGTTCCATTTTTAGTTTTTTGAGGAAAATCGATACTGTTCTCCACAGTGGCTGCATCAGTCTGCATTCCCACCAGCAGTGCACGAGGGTTCCTTTTTCTCCGCATCCTCGCCAACACTTGTCGTTTGTTGATTTGTTGATGATAGCCATTCTGACAGGTGTGAGATGGTACCGCATTGTTGTTTTGATTTGCATCTCTCGGATAATTAGTGACTTTGAGCATGTTTTCATGTGTCTCTTGGCCTTCTGTCTTCTTTTGAAAAGATTCTATTTAGGCCCGTTGCCCATTTTTTATTGGATCATTTATCTTCCTTTCATTAAGTTGTATAAGCTGGCTGTAGATGTTGGAGATTAAACCTTTATCAGTGATACCATTTGAAAATATGTTCTCCCATGCAGTGGGCTTTCTTGTTGTTTTGTTGATAGTTTCTTTTGCTGTAAAAAAGCTTTTCATTTTGATGTAGTCCCATTTGTTTATTTTCTCTTTAGCTTCCATTGCCCTAGGGGCAGTATAGGTGAAGAAGTTCTTTTGGCATATGTCTGAGATTTTGCTGCCTGTGGATTGCTCTAGTATTTTTATGGTTTCCCATCTTATGTTTAAGTCCTGTATCCATTTTGAGTTTATTTTTGTGTATGGCGTAAGTTGGTGATCTAGTTTCATTTTTTTGCATGTATCTGTCCAATTTTCCCAACACCATTTATTGAAGAGACTGTCTTTATTCCATTGTATGTTCATGCCTCCTTTGTCAAATATTAATTGAGCATAGTGGTTTGGGTCAATATCTGGATTCTCTATTCTGTTCCATTGATCTATATGTCTGTGTTTGTGCCAGTACCAGGCTGTTTTGAGAATAGTGGCTTTGTAATACAGCTTGAAATCTGGTATTGAGATCCCTCCTATTTTATTCTTCTTTCTCAAGGATTGCTGTGGCTATTCGGGGTCTTTTTTTATTCCAGATGAATTTTTGAAGAGTTCTTTCAAGGTCTGTGAAATATGCCGTTGGTATTTTAATGGGGAGTGTATTGAATCTATAGATTGCTTTGGGTAGTATGGACATTTTAATGATGTTGATTCTACCAATCCATGAATATGGTATGTTCTTCCATCTGTTTACATCTTCCTCTATCTCTTTTTTCAGTGTCCTGTAGTTTTCCGAGTATAGGTCTTTTACCTCCTTAGTTTATTCCTAGGTATCTTAATTTTTTTGGTGCTATGGTAAATGGGATTGCCTTTTTAGTCTCTCTGTCTGTAAGTTCACTATTGGTGTATAGAAAGGCCATAGATTTGTTGGCGTTAATTTTGTATCCTGCTACATTGCCGAATTCATTTATTAAGTCTATTATTTTTTTTTCGGAGTCTTTCGGATTTTTTATGTACAATATCATGTCGTCTGCAAATAAAGACGGCTTCACTTCTTCTTTTCCAATTTGGATGCCTCTTATTTCTTTTTCTTGTCTAATTGCAATGGCTAATACTTCCAGTACTATGTCAAACAGGAGTGGTGAGAGTGGGCATCTCTGTCTTGTTCCTCTTCTTAGGGGAAATGGTTTTAATTTTTGCCCATTGAGTATGATGTTGGCTGTGGTTTATCATATCTGGCTTTTATTATGTTGAGGTATGATCCTTCTATTCCCACCATGCTGAGAGTTTTATTAAGAAAGGGTGTTGGATTTTGTCAAATGCTTTTTCTGCATCAATTGATATGACTATGTGATTTTTATCTCTCAGTTTGTTTATTGATTTGCGGATATTGTACCATCCTTGCATTCCTGGGATAAATCCTACTTGGTCATGGTGTATGATCTTTCTGATGTACTGCTGGAGCCGATTTGCTAGAATTTTGTTGAGGATTTTGGCATCTATGTTCATGAGGGATATTGGTCTGTAATTCTCTTTCATTGTGTTGTCTTTATCTGTTTTTGGTATTAGGGTGATGCTGGCTTCATAGAAGGAGCTTGGAAGTGTTCCTTCCTCTTGAATTTTTTGGAATAGTCTGAGGAGGACAGGTTTTAGTTCTTCCTTGAATGTTTGGTAAAACTCTCCTGTGAAGCCGTCAGGCCCTGGGCTTTTGTTTGCCGGAAGCTTTTTGATGACTGCTTCAATTTCATCCATAGTTACTGGCCTATTGAGCTGTTTAGATTCTTCCTGATTGATTTCTGGAAGGTTATATTTTTCTAGGAATATGTGCATTTCCTCCAGGTTGTCCAGTTTGTTGGAATAGAGTTGTTCGTAGTATTTTGTAACAATCCTTTGTATCTCAGCGGGGTCTGTTGTTATTTCACCTCTTTCATTTCTGATTTTGTTTATTTGGGTCCTCTCTCTTTGCTTCTTGGTGATCCTGGCTAGAGGTCCATCAATCTTGTTTATCCTTTCAAAGAACCAGCTCTTGGTTTTGTTGATCTTTTGTATTGTTTCTTTGGTCTCTATGTCATTTATCTCCGCTCTGATCTTTGTTCTTTCCTTCCTTCTGGTTACAATGGGCTTTTCTTGCTGCTCTTTTTCTAGCTCTTTGAGTTGTAGGGTTAGGTAATTTATTACCATTGTTTCTTGTTTTTTGCAATAGGCTTGTAGAGCTATGAACTTCCCTCTCAAGACTGCTTTCACTGTGTCCCATAGATTTTGGATTGTTGTGTTTTCATTGTCATTTGTTGCCATGATGTTTTTTATTTCTTCCTTGATCTCTCTGGTGACGCAGTCCTTGTTTAATAGCATGCTGTTTAGTCTCCATGTGTTTGATTTCTTTGGATTGTATTTATTGTAGTTGATTTCCAGTTTTATGCCACTGTGATCTGAGAAGATGCTTGATATAATTTCTATCTTCTTGAATTTGAAGAGACTTTGCCTGTGACCCAGCATATGGTCTATCTTTGAAAATGACCCATGTGCACTTGAGAAGAATGTATATTCTGTGGCTTTGGGGTGAAATGTTCTGAAGATGTCAATTAATTCTATCTGGTCTAGTGAGTCATTTAGGATTGCTGTTTCTTTGCTGATTTTTTGTTTAGAGGATTTGTCCAATGGTGATAGTGGGGTATTAAAGTCTCCTACTATGATTGTATTACTATTAATCTCTCCCTTGATATCCTCCAGGAGTTTTTTTATGCATTTGGGTGCTCCTATATTGGGTGTGTATATGTTTACCAGAATTATTTCTTCTTGTTGGATTTCTCCCTTTAGTATTATGAAGTGGCCTTCCTTATCTCTTGTTATGGCATTTACTTTGAGGTCTATTTTGTCAGATATAAGTATTGCTACCCCAGCTTTTTTTTTCATTTCCATTTGCCTGAAAGATATTTTTCCATCCCTTCACTTTCTATCTGTGTGAGTCTCTTGTTCTGAGCTGGGTCTCTTGTAGACAGCATATATATGCGTCATGTTTTTTTATCCATTCAGCCACTCGATGTCTTTTGATTGGAGCATTTAGTCCATTTACATTTAAAGTTATTACTGAAAGGTATTTGTTTGTAGTCATATCTATTTTTTGTGTCTGCATTCCTTCTTACCTGTTTATTTCTTCTTTTTACAGTATTCCCTTTAGCATTTCTTGCATTGCTGGTTTGGTGGTGATAAACTCCCTGAGCCTTTTTTTTGTCTTCGAAGGACCTGATATCCCCTTCAATTTTGATTGATAGCCTTGCTGGATATAGTATTCTTGGATTCAGTCCTTTGCTTTGCAACACTTTGTATACCTCCTTCCATTCTCTTCTAGCTTGTTGTGTTTCTGTTGAGTAATCATTTGACAATCTGATGGGTGTTCCTTTGTAGGTAACTCTCTGTCTCTCTCTTGCCGCCTTTAAGATTCTCTCTTTATCATTTATATTTGCCATTGAAATTATGACATGTCTTGGTGTGGGTCTTTTGGGGTTGATCCTGCTTGGGACTCTCTGTACTTGCGTAACTTTTATCTTTCCCATATCCGGGAAGTTTTCTGTCATTATTTCTTCAAATAGATTTTCTAATCCCTGCTGCTCTTCTTGTCCTTCTGGCAGCCCTATTATACACATGTTACTTCGTTTCAGGTTGTCCCGAAGCTCCCTTAGGCTTTCCTCCTGCTTTTTAATTTTTTTCTCCAATTGCTGTTCAGATTGAGCTTGTTTCTGTACCTGATCTTCTAACTCACTAATTCGGTCCTCTGCTTCTTGTAGTCTACTGTTGAAACTTTCCATGGTGTTTTTGAGTGTAGCTACATCACTTTTCATTTCTTCCTGATTCTTGCATAAGTTGTTGATTTTCTCATCCATCTGATGTATAAATTCCACGACCATTACTCTGAACTCTTTTTTCAGTCATGTTGCAAGCTTCAGTTTCACTAATTTCCTTTCTTGGAGACTCCACATTTTCTTTCCTCTGTTAGTTATTTCGTTTCCCCATTCTGGCTATCACCAGAAAGCTCAAGCTTCCATTTGCATGGACCTGGGCCGTGTGCTGTGGGGACTTCGCTCCACCCGAGTTTCACTGAAGTGTTCTGACACTAGGACATGTGGCTGCCTTTGGTTGGTGGAAACCAAACTTGCCCAGGGTCAGTGTCCCCAGTGTTCCATGTGGTCTCGTGTGTACACTTAGAATCAGGGGCCCTGTCTGCACCACACTGTTGGTATGTGCCGAAAATGAGATCCTTAGCATGTGCCAGGAGTCAGAGTTTCCCTGTGTCTGCACCGAGAATCGAGTGTCAGAGTCTCTGTTGCCTTGTGCGGTTTCTCGTTGAGAATCAGGGTCCCTGTGTGTGCATGCACCAACAATTGGGGTCACTGGCTCTTAGTGTGAATGCGCTGTGAGTCAGGGATCCCAGGCAGCTGTGTCCGGCGTGCCAAATTCCCTGAAGTGGAGCTGCGTCCTGTGTATGCTCTCTCTACTGAGCCAAACTGGCTAGGGCTTCGCACACTCTCAAATTCCTGAAGGCGAGCTGCCTCCACGCACTCTCCCAGATTCCCCAAAGGGGCCGGAGTCCATCCTGCGCGCCAAATTCCCCAACGGGGAACCCCTCTGTGCGCACTCTAAGATTCCCCAAAGGGGAGCTGTGACCCACAAGCCAAATTCCCCCAAATTCCCCGAAGGGGAGCCCTCTGTGCGCACTGTCAGATTTCCCCGAAGGGGAGCTGCTTCTGTCCCGCGTGCCAAATTCCCTAAAGGGGAGTGTGTTCCTGCGCAAAGCTCTGCAGCTTGGGGAAGGGGCGGGTCTATCAGTTACTATGGCGCTATCCGTGAGCCTGCGGAGAGGGGGATAGGCTCTTTGACTCACGGAAATCTGCCGGGAAGTCTGGATTCTTGTTGTCTGTTGGTCTGAAGCTGTGATAGCAGTTCTCTGTCCCCAGTGGCTGCAGGGTCCTGGTTTGTGTCTGAAGCCTGGATCCTAGTCTCAGGCAGCTCTGTTTCTCAAGATGGCGTGGTCTCCGCGTCCGCACTAGCCACCGAGAAGTGTCCGCTTTGTACAAGGGGCTCCGCCATCTAGGACTGCCTAGTTAGGCAGCCCCTTGGAAGACCTGCAGAATCTAACTGACCCTAGCTCATACACACACACACACCACACACGTCTACACTCTCCTCTATGGGTTCCTCACTCACACTCTCTCTCTCCCTACCTTCCTGCCGGTCGCCATCTTTCCACTAAACCCCCATCTTTCCACTAAACCCCTATATTTTCTTCTAATAGTTGAATAGTTTCAAGTCTAACGTTTAGCACTTTCATCCATTTTGAGTGATTTTTGTATACGGTGTAAGGTAAGAGTCCAGCGGCACTCTGTTGCATGTGGACATCAGTTTTCCTAGCACCATTTATTGAAAATACTGTCTTTTCCTACATTGAACAGTCTTGGCACCCTTGTGGGAAATAATTTGAACCTATATGCTGGAATTGATCTCTGAGCTTCCTATAGCATTGCTCTATATGACTGTAATTATGTCAGTACCACACGTTTTTATCATTGTAGCTTTGCAATTAACTTTGACATGTGATAACTTGAGTTTGCCAACTTTGTTCTTATTCAACATTATTTTAGCTATTTGAAATCCCTTGAGATTCCATATGAATTTTTGCATAAATTCATCAATTTCTGCAAAAAATAATGCTGTTGAGATTGTGATGGAGAGTATATTGAATCTCTAGACAGTCTTGGCTAGTATTACCAGTTTAACACTAGTATTCTCTTAATCCACAATATATAATGTCTTTTCCGTTATTTATGTCCTTTTTTATTTCTTTCAGCGATGTTTTATTGTTTTCACAGTACCGATCTTTACCCTTCTTGGTTTAATTTATTCATAATGTGTTGTTCTGCTTTATGATATTGTAATGGCACTATTTTCTTCATTACTTTTTGGAATATTCAATGCAGTATACAAAAGGCAAATGACTTTTTTATGCCAATTTTGTAACCTGCAACTTAACTAAATTTACATGGTCAAGCAGTATTTTTGAAATAGTTGTTATTTTTTACATGTAAAACCATATCATTCAAGAGCAGAGATAATTTTACATTTTCTTTTTCAATGTTATTATTTCATTTTCTTGCCCACTTTCTCTAGCTAGAACTTCAAATATTATCTATAATAATAAAAGCTTATTCATTGGTCTATATGTCTGTTCTTGTGCCAGTACCAGGCTGTTTTGAGAACAGTGGCTTTGTAATACAGCTTGAAATCTGGTATTGAGATCCCACCTACTTTGTTCTTCTTTCTCAGGATTGCTGTGGCTATTTGGGGTCTTTTTTTATTCCAGATGAATTTTTGGAGAGTTCTTTCTAGGTCTCTGAAATATGCCCTTGGTATTTTAATGGGGAGTGTATTGAATCTATAGATTGCTTTGGGTAATATGGACATTTTAATGATGTTGATTCTACCAATCCATGAACATGGTATGTTCTTCCATCTGTTTGTGTCTTCCTCTATCTCTTTTTTCAGTGTCCTGTAGTTTTCCGTGTATAGGTCTTTTACCTCCTTAGTTAAGTTTATTCCTAGGTATCTTAATTTTTTTGGTGCTATGGTAAATGGGATTGCTTTTTTAGTCTCATTTCTGTAAGTTCACTATTGGTGTATAGAAATGCCATAGATTTCTTGGCATTAATTTTGCATCCTGCTACATTGCTGAATTCATTTATTAAGTCTAATAGTTTATTTATGGAGTCTTTAGGGTTTTCTATGTACAGTATCATGTCATCTGCAATTAAGGACAGTTTTACTTGTTCTTTTCCAATTTGGATGCCTTTTATTTCTTCTTCTTGTCTAATTGCAATGGCTAATACTTCCAGTACTATGTCAAACAGGAGTGGTGAGAGTGGGCATCTCTGTCTTGTTCCTCTTCTTAGGGGAAATGGTTTTAATTTTTGCCCATTGAGTATGATGTTGGCTGTGGTTTTATCATATCTGGCTTTTATTATGTTGAGGTATGATCCTTCTATTCCCACCTTGCTGAGAGTTTTATTAAGAAAGGGTGTTGGATTTTGTCAAATGCTTTTTCTGCATCAATTTATATGACTATGTGATTTTTATCTCTCAATTTGTTTATGTAATGTATCATGTTTATTGATTTGCGGATATTGTACCATCCTTGCATCCCTGGGATAAATCCTACTTGGTCATGGTGTATGATCTTTCTGATATACTGCTGGATCCGATTTGCCAGAATTTTGTTGAGGATTTTGGCATCTATGTTCATGAGGGATATTGGCCTGTAATTCTCTTTTTGTGTGTTGTCTTTATCTGGTTTTGGTATTAGGGTGATGCTGGCTTCACAGAATGAACTTGGAAGTGTTCCTTCCTCTTGAATTTTTTGGAATATTCTGAGGAGGATAGGTTTAATTCTTCTTTGAATGTTTGGTAAAACTCCCCTGTGAAGCCGTCAGGCCCTGGGCTTTTGTTTGCTGGAAGCTTTTTTCTGACTGCTTCAATTTTTTCCATAGTTATTGGCCTCCTGGGATGTTTAGATTCTTCCTGATTGAGTTTTGGAAGATTGTATTTTTCTAGGAACAGACATATAGACCAATGGAATATAATAGAGAACCCAGATATCGACCCAAACAGGTATGCTCAATTAATATTTGACAAAGGAGGTATGAACTTACAATGGAGTCAAGACAGTGACTTCAATAAATGTGTTGGGAATATTGGACAAATACAGGCAAAAAAAATGAAGCTAGACCACCAACTTACACCATACACAAAAACAAACTCAACATGGATACAGGACTTAAACATAAGACAGGAAACCATAAAAATACTAGAGGAATCCACAGGCAGAGAAATCTCAGACATATGCCGAAGCAGTTTCTTCACAGATACCGCTCCTAGGGCAATGGAAACTAAAGAGAAAATAAACAAATGGGACTACATCAAAATAAAAGCTTTTGCACAGCAAAAGAAACCATCAACAAAATAACAAGAAAGCCCACTGTATGGGAGAACAGATTTGCCAATGTTATTACCGATAAGGGTTTAATCTCCATCTTTTACAGGGAACTCATACAACTTATTAAAAGGAAGATAAATGATCCAATAAAAAAAATGGGCAACGGACCTAAATAGAAACTTTTCAAAAGAAGACAGAAGGCCAAGAGACACATGAGAACATGCTCAAAGTCACTAATTATCCTAGAGATGCAAATCAAAATGACAATGCAGTACCATCTCACACCTGTCAGAATGGCTATCATCAACAAATCAGCAAACGACAAGTGCTGGCGAGGATGCGAAGAAAAAGGAATCCTTGTGCACTGCCGGTGGGAATGCAGACTGGTGCAGCCACTGTGGAGAACAGTATCGAGTTTCGTCAAAAAACTAAAAATGGAACTCCCATTTGACCCAGTAATCCCACTTCTAGGAATATATCCCAAGAAACTAGAAACACGAATCAGAAAGTATATATGCACCCCTATGTTCATAGCAGCACAATTCACCATAGCTAAGATTTGGAAACAGCCTAAATGCCCATCAGCAGATGAGTGGATTAGAAAACCATGGTACATCTACACAATGGAATACTAAGCTGCTATAAAAAAGAAGGAATTCTTACCATTTGCTGCAGCATGAATGGATCTGGAGAGCATTATGTTAAGTGAAATAAGTCAGGCAATGAAATAAAAATACCATATGATCTCACTCATTTATGGAAAATAAAGAACATTATAAGCTGATGAACAAAAAGATAGATACAGAGGCAGTAAAGAATTGAACAGACTGTCAAATTACAGCGGGAAGGCTGGGGAGTGTTGTGGAGGGGGCGAAAGAGATCAACTAAAGGACTTGTATGCATGCATATAAGCACAACCAATGGACACAAGACACTGCGGGGGGGTTGGATGAGGGCATGCGACAGTGGGTAGGGGAGGCTGGGGGAAGGTCAATGGGGGAAAAAAGGAGATATATGTACAACTATATGTAATATTTTAAACGATAAAAAAAAGTAAAAAAAAAAAAAAAAAAAAAGCTAATTAGACGGGACATCCTTACAGATGAACTTCCGGATGAAGCCAGGGCTGTGAAGGAAGCCCAGGTCTCAGGTGTCTGTTGGCAGCCAGAGGGAAGCCCAGGTTCTGAGTGCCAGAGGGAAGCTGATGTTGGCAAGCCAGGGGGAAGGAAGGCCTACTCTTGCACAAATTTCGTGCATCGGGCCTCTAGTATTGAATAAAAGTAATGAAAGTGGACATGTGGGTTTTTCATATATGGACCTGAACATATTTTCCATAGAGCTTGCTTCTATTCCTAAGTTGAGTGTTTTTGTGAAAAAACTAGGGGCCCAGTGAACAAATTTTTGCATCTTGAAAGGAACTGTGGGCAGTAAGGCTGCAGTGGGCACATGGGCAGGTCTCAGCCCATCCTCCCCGCCCCCACATGGCCCCTCCTGTAGTGGTTCCCAATCCCCTTGGCCTTTCCAATTGTGGCTGCTCCCACACGCTGACAGCAAGGAGTGATTGGGTCCAGTGCCAGCAGTGGGTGTGAGCAGGGCCAGCGCTGTCAGTGGGTGCTAGCGCCAGGAGGGACTGCAGCATGTGGGAGCTAAGAATTTTCAGTAACCACCAGAGGCTTACCCCGATGACAGCAACCAGTGCTCTGCCTTGGTCCAGCGCCTCTGCTCACCTGCTCCACCATCCCACCACAGCCGATGCCCGCCATGTTCCATGCTCTGCTGCCTGCTGCTGATGCCTGCCATGTTCTGTGCAAGCTTCCTGGTGGTCAGCGCATGTCATAGCAACTGGTAGTTTGGTTGTTCAGTGGTTCCTCCATTCTGTCTATTTGCATATTAGCCTTTTATTATATAGGACTAGAGGCCCGATGCACGAAATTCCTGCAAGGGTAGGCCTTTGTGGCCCCAACTGCTGGGGCCTTTATGGCTCCAGTTGCCTTGCAGCCCCAGCTGCCTCGCAGCCCCGGCTGCTTCACGGCCTTGGCCCCACCCGCACCCACCTTGGCCTGGCACAGCCCACATCTGCTGCCACACACCCCTGGTTCCCTGGTTCCGCGGAGCCCCCCAATCAATTGCCCTGCAGAGGGTGGTCTGGGCCTCCCTCTTTGGGACAATCATAGAGCCTCCCCTCCATTGATCACCCCCCAGCCAGTGGCCTGGGACTCCTTCTGTGGGGCGATTGATCATGGAGCCCACCCCCACCCCATCAATCGCCCCACAGAGAGTGGCCTGGGCCTCCCTCTTTGGGGTGATTGAAAAGCCCCCCAATTGATCGCTCTACTGGGCCTCCCTCTGCGGGGCAATCATGGAGTGATGGTGGACCCCCCAACCAATCGCATCGCACCTGCCTTGGCTGGCCTGGGCCAGTGCGTGTCATAGTGTGGTCGACCAGAAGGTCATTCTGCTATTCGGCCATTCGGCCAATTTGCATAATGTGCTTTTATTATTATAGACTAGAGGAGTGGTGCTTGGGAGGGGGCCTCAGCCTGGCCTGTACCCTCTCCAATCTGGACCCCTCGGGGAATGTCCAACTAAACCAGCAGTCAGACATTCCTCTCGCAATCCAGGACCACTGGCTCCTAACCACTCACCTGCCTGCCTGCCTAATCGCTCCTAACTGCTCTCCCCTGCCAGCCTGATCACCCCTAACTGCTCTCCCCTGCTAGCCTGATCACCCCTAACTACTCTCCCCTGCCGGCCTGATTGCCCCTAACTGCCCCTGCCTTGGCCCCCGCCACCGTGGCTTTGTCCAGAATGATGTCTGGAAGGATGTCCAGAAGATGTCTGGTCTAATTAGCATATCACCCTTTTATTAGTATAGATAGTTGAATTTTTTCAAATGCTTTTCCTACATCAACTGAAATAACCATGTAATATGATTTCTTCAATCTATTAATCCTAGTAGTTACATTCTACTATATAATTATTTTCTTTAATATTTGCATGTTGAATCATTCTGCATTGTAGAAATAAATCTTACTTGGTCATAGTTTATAAACTTTTTAGTTTAGTTGAGTTTGCTAGAATTATCATTGAGGATTTTGCATCTATATTCATATGAGATATTGGTCTGCACTTTTATTTTCTTGTAGTATTTTTCTGGCTTTGCTGTCAGGGTAATGCAGGTCTCATGGGATGAGTTTGGAAATGTTCCTTGGCCTTTTCAATTTTTGGAAGCATTTGAGGAAGATTGGTGTTAACTGTTCTGTAAATGTTTGTTAAATTTAACCTGTGAAGCCATCAGTTCCGCAGCTTTAATCTGTTAGGAGATAGATTACTAATTCAATCTCCTTACTAGTCTACTTAGATTTTTTTGTTTCTTCATGATTTAGTTTTGGTAGATTGTGTGTTCCTAAGAATTTGCCCATTTCATCTAGGTCATCAATTTGTTGGCATACAAATGTTCATATTATTCTCTTATAATCCTTTTATATCTGTAAGATCAGTAGTAATGACCCAGTTTGTTTTCAGATTTCAGTAATTTGAGTCTTCTCTCTTTTATTTAAATCAGTCAATATAAAAATTTATCAATTTTGTTGATCTTTTCAAAGTACCAATTTTTTTACTTCATTGATATTTTTTATTCTACATTTTATTTATCCTTGCTATTATCTTTATTATTTCTTTTCTTCTGATTATCTGGGTTAGTTTTCTTTTCTTTTTCCAGGAGCATAGTTGTAGAGTTAGTTTGTTGGTGTGAGATTTTCTTCCTTTTTAATGTATTTGTTTACAGCTATAAATTTCCCTCTTGACTTTGCTTTCACTGCATCCCATATGTTTTGGTATGTTATGTTTTCATTTCTATTTCTCTCCTGATACTTCCTAATTTCTCTGTTATTTCCTCTTTGAGACATTGGTTGATTGAAACATTATTGTTTAATTTCCATGTATTTGTGAATTTCCAGATTTACCTTTGCTATTGGTGTCTAGCTTTATTACATTGGGATTGGATATTATTTCCAATGCTTGGTTGATGTCCATCATATTAAATTTGTTAAGAAATATTTTGTGGCCTATCGGGTGATCTATCATAGAGAATATTTCATGTTTACTTGATAAAATTGTGCATTTTGCTGCTGTTGGGTAGGATGTAGATATCTGTTAAGTACCATTGGCTTTGATGATGTTCACCTCCTCTATTCCCTTATTTCTCTATTTTCCTGTATTTGGTCTGGTTGTTCTAGTTATTGCTGAAAGTTGTTATTGAAGTCTCTAACAGTTATTTTAGAGCTGTCTAAGTTCTGTCAATGTTTGCTTCCTAAATTTCACAGCTCTAATGGTTGTTACATAGCTATTGACTAGATGTACCAGTTAATAATGCAGATTTTTTCAATAGATGGAGTTACACATATGTTGATATATATGTGATTTGATATTTATGCTCTTTTGTTGTATTGACAGCAAGCTTCAAAAGTTCATATGTCAAATTTTCTGAAGGTGTTAACATCATAGATATTTTTATGCTTAAAAATGTCAAATTTCATGCCAAAAAAAGAGCATTTGTGGGAAGTTTTAATTCATTACTTTATTTTGAAGAAAAAGTTATCATATACTTTGAAGCTTATGGTGAACATGCTCCATCTTGAGATACTTGTGAACGCTGGTTTAAACACTTTAAAAGTGATGATTTCGATGTGAAAGACAAAAAACGTCCAGGTCAGCCAAAAAAGTTTGAAGACCAACAATTACAAGCATTATTGGATGAAGATGCGTGTCAAACTCAAAAACAACCTGCAGAAAGATTAAACATTGCTCAGCAAACAATTTCCGATCCTTTACAAGCAATGGGAAAGATTTTAAAGGAAGGAAAATGGGTGCCACATCAACTTAACAAATGGAAAAGCGAAAAGTCACCAGTAAAATGTTGCTTCAACAGCATGAAAGAAAGTCTTTTTTGCATCAAATTGTGACTGGCAATGAAAAGTGGATTTATTTTGAGAATCCCAAAAGCACAAAATCATGGGTTGATCCAGGTCAACCATCAACATCAACTGCAAGGCCAAATCACTTCAGAAAGAAGACAAAGCTCTGGGTTTGGTGGGATCAGGAAGGTGTGGTGTATTATGAGCTTATAAAAGCAGGTGAAAACATTAATACCGATCGCTACCTACAACAAATAATCAATTTGAACCACGCTTTGATCGTGAAATGACCGGAATGTGCCAGAAGACACGGCAAAGTAATTTTGCTTCATGATGACGCATCATCACACACTTCAAAACCAGTTAAAGACACGTTAAAAGATCTTGCCTGGGAAGTACTAACCCACCCGCCATATTCACCAGACCTTGCTCCTTCAGATTACCACTTGTTCTGATCTTTCTGAGCAGCACTTCAAAGCGTATGAAGAAGTGAAAAATTGGGTCTCTGAATGGTTTGCCTCAAAACAAGAAAAGTTCTATTGGGACGGTATGCACCAATTACCTGAGATGGGGGAAATGTGTAGCTGGCAATGGACATTACTTTGAATAAAGCACTTTTGATGTTTCTCTTGAAATTATCGTGGTGTTGTTGTTTTTTATTACAAAATCCATCATTATTAATTGGTATGTAATTAATTATATTTGTTACCTAGTATATTTGTTTTATCTTCTTAGTAAAATCATGCTATTATGATTATACAATGTCCTTCTTTACCTTTAATAACAGATTTTTGTGTAAAGTCTATTTTCTTAATTAAAGTATACTCATTCCAGCTCTCTTTAAATTTGTATGTGTTAGGGTAATCTTTTTTCATTCTTTCACTTTCAACCTACTTGTGTCTTAAAATCTCAAGTGAGACTCATGTAGACATCAAAAGGTTGGACATTTTTTAAAATCCATTGTGCCAATCTAAACATTTTGATGGTTGAGTGTAATCCTTGTACATTTAAAGTAATTATTGACAGGGAGAAATTTACCTCTGACATTTTGCTATTTGTTTTCTGTATAACTTATAGATTTTTCTCCCTCATTTTCTCTATTTCCTCTTATGAGTTTGTGTCTTTTTTTTTGTAATGACAGGTTCTGATTTCCTTCTCATTTGTTTCAAGTTAATATTCTCATTTTGTTCATAGATCATTTTCCTGATTCTATTTATTACTTTCTTTATTAAAATTATTTTTATTGAAATATGTTTGACATTGCTTAAGTTTAAGATGTGTAAAATATTGATTTGATACATTTATATATTGTGATTGTTATATCACATAATTACTATTTCTTTTTTGTTGTGGGATTAATTAAGATCTAGTCTCTTAGCAAATTTGATTACTATAAATAACTAGAGGCCCAGTGCATGAATTTGGGGTGGTGGGAGCTGATCAGGGGTGAGGCCAGCTGTGGGGAGGGGGTGTGGGCAGTGGGCCAGCTGGCCCTACCCCTGAATGAGGGTGGGGGGATGATCAGGGGCCAGTGGCCTGTGGGAGGAGCCATGGGTGGTTAGCTGGCCAGCCCTACCCCTGATCAGAGTGGGGGGTCAATCAGGGGTGGAGCTGGCTGGGGGGAGGAACCACACACTGATCGAGGTGGTAGGGGCCCATCAGGGGTGGGGCTGGGTGGGGGGAGTGGCCGCAGGCAATTGGCCAGCCAGCCATGCTACCTATTGGGGTGGGGGAGCAATCAGGGGCAGGGCTGCCCGGGGAGAGGGGCTGTGGGCCAATCAGGGTGGTGGGGCCCATCTGGAGTGAGGCTGGCCAGAGGGAGAGGCTGCAGTAGGTTTGCCAGCTAGCCCCTCCCCCTATTGGGGTGAGGGGGGCAATCGGGAACAGGGCTGGCTGGGGGGAAGGGCCATGGGGAGTTGGCCTGCCAGCCCCACCCCCTGATCTGGCCAGTTAGCTGGCTGCAGTGGGCATCTTAGCGACTGGTCGTTCCCGTCATTACTGAGTTCTGGTCGCTGGATTTATATATATATATATATATATATATATATATATATATATATATATATATATATATAGACTAGAGGCCCAATACACAAAGATTTGTACAAGAATAGGCCTTCCTTCCCCTGGCTGCTGGCACCGGCTTCCCTCCGGCACCCGGGACCCAGGTGTTTGCTCTGGCCACTCCAGCTGGAGCTGCCTTCTCCCTTCGCTCCGGCCCTGCCACCCTCCTGTAGCTCCCTCCACCCCCAACCCCTCCCTCATAGCAGGCATCCCACCCCTCCCCGGCCACTCCGCGCCTGCATGTGTGTGCTGCCCAGAGGCCCCGAGAGGCTGGGGCAGGGGTGGCCTGACCGCCACCATGTTTGTCACGTCAATTTGCATATTCCCTGCTTATTGGCTGTGGGTGCCACCATCTTTGTCTTGGAGTGGTGGTCAATTTGCATATTCCATCTTTATTAGATAGGATATGAGTGAAATCATATGATTCTTAGTTTTTCATGACTGATATTTCACTTAGCATAATACTCTCAAGGCCCATTCATGTTGTCGCAAATGGCAGTATTTCATCCTTTCTTATGGCTCAATAGTATTCCATTGAGTATATGTCCCACATCTTCTTTATCCAGTCCTCTATCACAGGACACTTTGATTGTCTTCATGTCTTGGCCACCATGAATAATGCTGTAATGAACATAACCAATAAGATCAAGAAGGAAATCAAAAACTGGCTGAAAACAAATGAAAATGTACACACAACAACCCAAAATCTATGGGACATGGTGAAAGCAGTTCTAAGAGGATAGTTCATAGCACTAGGGCCTATCTCCAAAAACAAGAAAAATTAATAATAAACTACCTAATACTACACCTTAAAGAATTAGAAAGAGAACGACAAGAAAATCTAAGAGTAAGTAGAAAGAAGGAAATAATAAAGATCAGAGTAGAGAGGTGAACCAAGATGGCAGCATAGGTAAATGCCTGTCCTTGCTGCATACCACAACCACATCAAAATTACAACTAAAATACAGAACAACCATCATTCAGAACCATCTTAAATCTGGCTGAATGGAAATCCTACAACTAGAGAAGTAAATAGAAAGGCACATTGAAACTGGTAGGAGGGGTGAAGGTGCAGAATGGGCTTGTCCGACACCCACTTGTGGCATTTTTTTTAACCAAGAAGGATATCTCCAAGGCCTTCCTTGAGAAGCAGGGAGTCCCAGCCCCACACTGTGCCCCCCAACCAGGGTCCCAGACCTGGGAAGAGAAGTACCCATAACTTCATGCTATAAAAACCCACAGGGATTGTGGCTGAAAGATATAGAGGCTGCTTGAATCCCAGGTATTCCTCTTAAAGGGTCTGCACACAAACTTACATAGTCTTGCTTCCTCTGAGCTCCAGCATTGGGTGGCAGCTTTGGGAAAATTCAGGGACATATAGAGAGGAGCTGGACTGTCTGGCATCAGGGTAGGAACTCGGGGGTGGCTATCTTATGGGGTGCTCGCAGGGGTTATTGTTCCTGTATTGACACCCATCTCAGAGCTGACTGGCAATCATATCTGAGTTTCCATCAGCATGACTCACACTGCTTGCCTGGTGATTCCCTGAGACCCTGCACCATCCAATTTGCAGACCCACACAAGCTGTTTGCAGAGGCTTTTCCATATGTATGGCCTATCCTGGATCAGAATTCAAACTTTGCTAAAATCTCTTAAACAAGTAACAGCTGGAATCAGCGTACCACAAACCTATCAATAAAAGGCCCAAAACCAGGCAATAACAGTAGTATGCCTTGTGTCACAGTTGGGCCTTGCAGGGCACTTCCTAGTCTAATACAAGTAGAAGCCATCTGTATTGATCACTCTGTAGCTCCTGCTGGATGGTCCCTGGCAGTGGCTGACTTTGAACCTCTCGGGAGGCCCCAAAGCCAGAGCACCAGGTGGACAGCTTCAGACCATAACAGATTACAACTTTACACATCGACAAGTGACACACTTAAGGGTCAGACTCAATGAGCACCAAAGCCCCACTGAAGCAACTTCTGCTCAATAGGTGTGTCTCCTGCACAGCCGCTCATCTATTGTAGACACAGCTGGTCCTCACAGCCAGTTGGCCTGGAGGTCAATTCCTCCCAGTGACACAACAGCAATCAAGGCTTAACTACAACAATGTGCACAAAGCCCACACAGGGGTGCACCTAGAGTGCCCAGCTCAGGTGACTGGGGAAACTGAGCCACTGGGTCCTACAGGACACCTGATACAAAAGGCCACTCTACCAACTCCAGGAGACATAACAGTTCTACCATAGAAACAGACACAGGGAAGCAGTCAAAATGCAGAGTCAAAGAAACATGTCACAAATTAAAGAAATGGAGGCAAGCAAACTAATAGATACAGAGTTCAAAACTACAGTTATAAGATTACTCAAGGATCTTCATGAGAGCTTCAAGGGACTTAGTCAGGCCTTCAGGGATATTATTGAGAATGTCGATTCCAAGATGGCAGCGGATTAAGTGGAAGCTACACTGACACTCTCCCAGGACCAAACTGGAATTACAACTAAAATACAGAAAAACTTCCTGAAAAATCAATTGAAGACTAGTTGGAGAGAACCCTGATAACCAAGGACATAAGTGGAGACCACATAGAGACAGCATTGACAGGGGCTGGGTTCCCTCCCGGAGCTGCGGGCTCACCGGGCGCCTCGCCATCTTGCAAGGAAAGGAGGATTTTATTGGAAACCTGACTTTCCGCGACAACTGCAAACACTGAACAGCTGCGAGCACCAGAACACCGGTCCCCTATCGGCGCAAACATTCGGATTCAAAGGAACCCTTCACTGAACCACGGAAAGGTCAGATTTCGCCTGAAATAAGGTGTGGTTTCTAATCCCCAAGGTGGGAGGGAAGCGCGCGAGCCGCACTGGCGGGAACCGGGAGGTCTGTGCCTAGAAAAACCGGCGGCAGTTGGAGCTGCCGTGATCCCTGAATGTGGAAGGGGGTCCTCTGAGTTGCTAACTGAAGTGACCTCTTAAAATCAACTCATTTTAATCTGACGAGGAGGATCAGACTAAGAATTTTCAAAGGAGTGCGGGCTCCTTAGTCTGGCGCACAGACCCACTGTCCGCACACTTGGGCTCTTTCCGACTCTGCTTACTAAGCCCAACGCATAGGAAAGCCCAGGTGGAAAAACCCTGAAAGACTGCAGGGGAAGTTGTTTTTTCGGAACCTGGGAACAGAGCTAGGTGTGACCTTCGGAGAGGCAGCTGTGAGGCACACACCTCCACAAACCGGTAGTGAGTGCCATAGAGGGGAAAAAAAACCAAAAAGCTAGAGAGGCCCAGAAGTCAATTCAGAAACACTGCCACCCAGGGGCTGAAACGCTAATTGTCTCTGGTGTAATCAAAAATAATTACGAGAAATTAAGACACGGCCGGCTTAAAAAGCAGGATTGGCTTACAACACGGAGGAGCAGAGGAACGAAGCTGAACTGAAATACAGCCCAGACTGGGAAACAGGCATACCAAACAGAATAAAAGAGGAAGTGAATGACAGCCGCTACTGCACATTTTAGTCTTCCTATTTTTTAATTTTTAATTCTTTTTTCAATTTTTTTTTCAATTTTTTTATTCTAATTTTTTTATTTTCATTTTTTGCATCTTAAGAAAAAAAATTTTTTTTCTTTTTCCTCGATTTTCACCTTTTTAATTATTACACTTTTATTTTCAATCAGCATTATTATTGCTATTATTTTACTTTTTTTTTTTTTAAATGTCATTAGATTTTCTCTTTCTTTTATTTTGAGATTAGTGTCCCACATTCTATTTGCATCTTTCCCTTACCCTATCTCAACGCTAACATTTTGCCATCACTCTCCTCCTAACCTTTCCCCTTAAAAAAATTATTTTTCTCTCTGGCCTTTTGTTGTTGTTTGCTTGAATGTTGATTAGATTGAATTTTTATGCTTTTTTTATGAGATTGTTTTGATTATACTTTTTGTTTGTTTGGTTGGTTCTATTGTTTGCTTTGTTTTTGTTTTTGTTTTTCTTATTACTTTTGTTTTCCCTTGCCTCACTTGATATTAGTTGCTGTGGCAGTTTGTATTAATCTCCAGGCTCGTGTTGCTGGAATTTGCTGGGATTAGTGGTTGTTCTAGTGGAGTCTACTCCCCATATATATAGTTTGTTCCCCTTTTCTCTCTTAGTATTGTTCTTGCCTCTCTTACTCATTTTTCTTTTCTTTTTTCTCTCTGCTCTTCTCCCAAGTTCAGATTCACACTCTTTTTTTTTGTTCTTTCTTTTTACTCTCCCTCTTCCACTCCTATTCCCTAATTTGTCTTTCTCTGATGGTTACCTTTATTGGAGGTTATTAATATCGTGAATACAATTCTGTTTAGTGCCTTGTGTGTTGTGCTTGGTTGTGTTGTATTTTGTACCTTTAAATCAACGCCGGAGAGAGAGAACTATATAACCAGACATCCGGAGAAGAGAGACCATGGGGAAACAAAGAATTAGCCCCCCCCCCCCCAGGAAAGAGAAGCAGGCATCACCAGAAAAGGAAGTAAACGAACTAGAGGCAAACAACCTATCAGAGAAAGAATTCAGAGAAATGGTCATAAGGTGGCTGAAAAGGATGGAAGACAAATTCGACAATATGAGTAAGAACCAAGAGGAAATGAAGAAGAACCAAGAAGAAATGAAAAATGACATCGCTGCTGTAAAGAACTCAATAGAAAGCATCAAGAGTAGACTAGAAGAAGCAGAGGACCGCATAAGTGAGCTAGAAGACAAGATGCAAAAAAATACCCAATTACAACAGCTTCTAGGAACAAAAATTAGAAAGCATGAGGAGAGCCTAAGGGAACTTCGGGACAACACAAAACAAAACAACATAAGGATAATAGGGGTACCAGAAGGAAAGGAAAACGAGCAAGGAATAGAAAACCTGTTAGAAGAAATAATAACAGAAAACTGCCTTGATATAGGGAAGAAAAAACCCACACAAATCCAAGAAGCTCACAGAGTTCCAAGCAAAATGAACCCCAAAAGACCGACGCCAAGGCACATTATAATTAAGTTGGCAAACACCAACGACAAAGTAAGAATCTTAAAAGCGGCCAGAGAGAGACAGACAGTTACATACAAAGGAACCCCCATCAGACTAGCAACTGATTTCTCAACAGAAACTCATCAAGCCAGAAGGGAATGGAATGAAATATACAAAGTCATGCAAAGGAAGGGTCTCAATCCAAGAATACTGTACCCAGCAAGGCTATCAATCAAAATTGAAGGTGAAATCAGGAGCTTCACAGACAAAAAAGGGCTAAGGGAGTTTATCACCACCAAACCAGCAATGAAAGAAATGCTAAAGGGTCTGCTGTAAAAAAAAAAAGAAAAGAAAAGAAAAAGAAAGAAAGAAATAGGAAGCAAAAAAGGAACACAGGGGTATAGAATAAAAATGATGACAAATAAGTGCCTATCAATAATAACTTTAAATGTAAATGGACTGAATGCCCCAATCAAAAGACACAGGGTAACAGATTGGATAAGAAAACAAAACCCATATATCTGCTGTCTACAGGAAACCCACCTCAAAAAAAAGGACGCATACAGACTGAGAGTAAAGGGATGGAAAAAGGTTTTCCAGGCGAATGGAAATGAAAAAAAAGCTGGGGTAGCAATACTTATATCTGACAAATTATATCTCAAAGTGAAGGACATAACAAGAGATAATGAAGGCCACTTCATAATACTAAAAGGAGAAATCCAACAAGAAGAAATAACTCTGGTAAACATATATGCACCCAACACAGGAGCACCAAGATACATTAAAAAACTCCTGGAAGATATCAAAGAGAGATTTACAGCAATACATTTATAGTAGGAGACTTCAATACCCCACTATCACCATTGGACAAATCCTCTAAACAAAAAATCAGCAAAGAAACATCAATCCTAAATGACTCACTAGACCAGATGGAATTAATCGACATCTTCAGAACATTTCACCCCAAAGCCACAGAATATACATTCTTCTCAAGTGCACATGGGTCATTTTCAAAGATAGACCATATGTTAGGACATAGGCAAAGTCTCTCCAAATTCAAGAAGATAGAAATCATATCAAGCTTCTTCTCAGATCACAGTGGCATAAAACTGGAAATCAACTACAATAAAAACAACCCAAAGAAATCAAACACATGGAGACTAAACAGCATGCTATTAAACCATGACTGGGTTACCAAAGACATCAAGGAAGAAATAAAAAACATCATGGCAACAAATGACAATGAAAACACAACAATCCAAAATCTATGGGACACAGCGAAAGCAGTCCTGAGAGGGAAGTTCATAGCTCTACAAGCCTACTGCAAAAAACAAGAAACAATGGTAATAAATTACCTAACCAAACAACTCAAAGAGTTAGAGAGAGAGCAACAAGAAAAGCTCAGTGTAAGCAGAAGGAAAGAAATAATAAAAATCAGAGCGGAGATAAACGACATAGAGACCAAAGAAACAATACAAAAGATCAACAAAACCAAGAGCTGGTTCTTTGAAAAGATAAACAAGATTGATGGACCTCTAGCCAGGCTCACCAAGAAGCAAAGAGAGAGGACCCAAATAAACAAAATCAGAAATGAAAGAGGTGAAATAACAACAGACCCTGACGAAATACAAAGGATTGTTACAAAATACTACGAACAACTCTATTCCAACAAACTGGACAACCTGGAGGAAACGGACATATTCCTAGACAAATACAACCTTCCAAAACTCAATCAGGAAGAATCTAAACAGCTCAACAGGCCAATAACTATGGATGAAATTGAAGCAGTCATCAAAAAGCTTCCGGCAAACAAAAGCCCGGGGCCAGACGGCTTCACAGGAGAGTTTTACCAAACTTTCAAGGAAGAACTAAAACCTATCCTCCTCAGACTATTCCAAAAAATTCAAGAGGAAGGAACACTTCCAGGCTCCTTCTATGAAGCTAGCATCACCCTAATACCAAAACCAGATAAAGACAACACAATGAAAGAGAATTACAGACCAATATCCCTCATGAACATAGATGCCAAAATTCTCAACAAAATCCTAGCAAATCGGCTCCAGCAATACATCAGAAAGATCATACATCATGACCAAGTAGGATTTATCCCAGGAATGCAAGGATGGTACAATATCCGCAAATCAATAAATGTGATACATCACATAAACAAATTGAGAGATAAAAACCACATAGTCATATCATTAGATGCAGAAAAAGCATTTGACAAAATCCAACACCCTTTCTTGATAAAAACTCTCAACAAGGTGGGAATAGAAGGATCATACCTCAACATAATAAAAGCTATATATGATAAACCCACAGCAAACATCATACTCAATGGGCAAAAACTAAAACCATTTCCCCTAAGAACAGGAACAAGACAGGGATGCCCACTCTCACCACTCCTGTTTGACATAGTACTGGAAGTATTAGCTACCGCAATTAGGAAAGAAGAAGAAATAAGAGGCATCCAAATTGGAAAAGAAGAAGTGAAGCTGTCCTTATTTGCAGATGACATGATATTGTACGTAAAAAACCCAAAAGATTCCATGAAAAAACTATTAGACTTAATAAATGAATTCGGCAATGTAGCGGGATACAAAATTAACGCCAAGAAATCTATGGCATTTCTATACACCAATAGTGAACTTAAAGAGAGACTAAAAAAGAAATCCCATTTACCATCGCACCAAAAAAATTAAGATACCTAGGAATAAACTTAACTAAGGAGGTAAAAGACCTATACGCGGAAAACTGCAGGACACTGAAAAAAGAGATAGAGGAAGACGTAAACAGATGGAAGAACATACCATGTTCATGGATTGGTAGAATCAACATCATTAAAATGTCCATACTACCCAAAGCAATCTACAGATTCAATGCACTCCCCATCAAAATACCAACAGCATATTTCACAGACCTAGAAAGAACTCTCCAAAAATTCATCTGGAATAAAAAAAGACCCCGAATAGCCACAGCAATCCTTAGAAAGAAAAATAAAGTAGGAGGGATCTCCATACCAGATTTCAAGCTGTATTACAAAGCCACTGTTCTCAAAACTGCCTGGTACTGGCACAAGAACAGACATATAGATCAATGGAACAGAATAGAGAATCCAGATATCGACCCAAACCACTATGCTCAATTAATATTTGACAAAGGAGGCATGAACATACAATGGAATCAAGACAGTCTCTTCAATAAATGGTGTTGGGAAAATTGGACACACACATGCAAAAAAATGAAACTAGATCACCAACTTACACCATACACAAAAATAAACTCAAAATGGATACAGGACTTAAACATAAGACGGGAAACCATAAAAATACTAGAGGAATCCACAGGCAACAAAATCTCAGACATATGCCAAAAGAACTTTTTCACTGACACTGCCCTTAGGGCAATGGAAGCTAAAGAGAAAATTAACAAATGGGACTACATCAAAATAAAAAGCTTTTTTACAGCAAAAGAAACCATCAACAAAACAACAAGAAAACCCACTGCATGGGAGAACATATTTGCAAATGCTAGCACTGATAAAGGTTTAATCTCCAACATCTACAGGCAGCTTATGCAACTTAATAAAAGGAAGATAAATGATCCAATAAAAAAATGGGCAACGGACCTAAACAGAATATTTTCAAAAGAAGACAGAAGGAAGGCCAAGAGACACATGAAAACATGCTCAAAGTCACTAATTATCCGAGAGATGCAAATCAAAACAACAATGAGGTACCATCTCACACCTGTCAGAATGGCTATCATCAACAAATCAACAAACGACAAGTGTTGGCGAGGATGCGGAGAAAAAGGAACCCTCGTGCACTGCTGGTGGGAATGCAGACTGGTGCAGCCACTGTGGAGAACAGTATGGAGTTTCCTCAAAAAACTGAAAATGGAACTCCCATTTGACCCAGTAATCCCACTCCTGGGAATATATCCAAAGAAACTAGAAACACCAATCAGAAAGGATATATGCACCCCCATGTTCATAGCAGCACAATTTACAATAGCTAAGATTTGGAAACAGCCTAGGTGCCCATCAGCAGATGACTGGATCAGAAAACTGAGGTACATCTACACAATGGAATACTATGCTGCCATAAAAAAGAAGGAATTCTCATCATTTGCAGCAACCTGGATGGAATTGGAGAATATTATACTAAGTGAAATAAGCCAGTCAATGAAAGAAAAATACCACATGATCTCACTCATTTATGGATAATAAAGAACATTATAAACTGATGAACAAAAAGAGAGTTACAGAGACATTAAAGCAACAAACAGACTTTCAAATTACAGGGGGAAAGTTAGGGAGAGGGGGGGTAGATAAGAAATCAAACGAAGGACTTGTATGCATGCATATAAACATAAACAATGGACGCAAAACTCTGGGGGGTGAGGGCATGTGTGGGTGTGGGGTGGGGGGGTAATGGTAAGATATGTACACATATAATACCTCAATAAAAAAAAAAGAGAATGTCAGAGACATGGAAAATAACCAGTCAGAAATTTAAAATACACTAACTGAAATAAAGAATAACTTATAGGCATTTGACAGTAGAGTAGAGTATTCTGACAATCAAATCAATGATTTGGAATACAAGGAAGCAAAAATCACCCAATCAGAAGGGCAAAAAGAAAAAGGAATCTAAAATAAGGAAGAGAGTGTAAGAAGCCTCTGGGACAATTTCAAGGGTACCAACATCTGCATTATGGTGGTGCCAGAAGTTGAAGAGAGCGAGCAAGATATTGAAAACCTGCTTGAAGAAATAATGACAGAAAATTTCACCTACCTGGTGAAAGAAATAAACTTACAAGGAAGCACAGAGAGTCCAAAATAAGAGGAACCCAAAAAGGCCCACACAAAGACATATCATAATTAAAATGCCAAGGGTTAAAGACAAAGAGAGAATCTTAAAAGCAGCAAGAGAAAAGCAGTTAGTTATCTACAAAGGGAGTGCCCATACAACTGTCAGCTGATTTCTCAACATAAACTTTGCAGGCCAGAAGGGAGTGGCAAGAAATATTCAAAGTGATGAATAGCAAGAACCAAGAACCAGCAAAGCTATCATTTAGAATTGAAGGTCAGATAAAGAGCTTCACAGATAAGAAAAGGCTAAAGGAGTTCATCACCACCAAACCAGTATTACATGAAATGTTGAAGGGTATTCTTTAAGAAGAGGAAGAAGTGAAAGAAAGGAGAAAAAGATTAAAAAAAAATATATGAACAATAAAACGGCAATAAATACATATCTATCAACAATTGAATCTGGCACACTTGTTTTGATCAATAATTTTTTAAGGATTGTTGCTGAAAAAGAAAGTAATTGAATCTATAGATTATAAGGTTTAGAAGTATAGAATTTTGTGTATACTTACTAATATACCAAATGCTAATTATAAAACTGATTTAGTGTGTGCCTCCATTCTAGGTAAGACTATAACTAAAATAAACTCTTGCTATTTATTTTTTTAAATAAAGATCAAAGCAGAAATAAATCATAAAGAGATTTAAAAAACAACAGAAAAAATCAATGAAAGCAAGATCTGGTAGTTTGTAAAGATAAACAGCATTGCCCTAGCTGGTTTGGCTCAGTGGATAGAGGAGTCTGGGTTTGATTCTGGTCAAGGGCACGTGCCCAGGTTGCAGGCTTAATCCCCAGTAGGGAGCATGCAAGAGGCAGCCAATAAATGATTCTCATCATTGATGTTTCTCTCTCTCCCTCTCCCTCTCCCTTCCTCTGTGAAATCAATAAAAATATATTTAAATATATATATTTATATACATTGATATATTTATATACATTGATGAATTCTCAAAAAGAGAACCTAAAATATTCCCATTTACCATTGCGACACAAACATTAAGCCACATTCATCAAGAAACAAAGATAGAGGATCCAAATAAGTAAAATCAGAAATGAAAGAGGTGAAGTAACAACTGACACCACAGAAAAACAAAGGATTTATAAGCAAATACTAAGAACAGCTATATGCCAGCAAGCTAGACAACAACAAACTGGAAAAATTTCTAGAAAAATACAATCTTCCAAAACTCAATCAGGAAGAATCAGAAAACCTGAATAGGCTAATAACAACTGATAAAATTTAAGCAGTAATCAAAAACACAGCAAACAAAAACACTGGTCTGGATGGCTTCCCAGGGGAATTTTACCAAACATTCAAAGAACACCTAAATACTTCAAACTATTCCAAAAAAAGACAAGAAAAAGGAAAACTTCCAAGCTCTTTTTATGAAGCCAGCATTATCTTAACTCCAAAACCAGATAAAGACAATATAAGAAAATGAATTACAGGCCAATATCCCTAATGAACATATGTGATGAAATCCTCAACAAAATGTTAGCAAATTGGACCCAGCAATATATTAAAAAGATCATACACTATGACCAAGTGGGATTTGTTCTAGGGATGCAAGGTTGGTACAGTATTTGCAAATCAATAAACATGGTACATCACATAAACAAACTGAAAGATAAAAATCACATGATCAAATCAATAGATGCAGAAAAAGCATTCGACAAAATCTAACACTCATTTTTTATAAAATCTCTCAGAAAAGGGGGAGTAGAGGAACACACCTCAACATAATAAAGGCCATATATGACAAACCTACAGCCAACATGATACTCAATGGGAAAAAATAAAACCATTTCCCATAAGAATACGAACAAGACAAGGATTTCCTTTCACCACTCTTATTCAACATGGTACTGGAAGTCTAAGCCACAGCAATCTAGAAAAGAAGAAAACAGAAAAGGCATCCAAATTAAAAAGGAGGAAGTAAAACTGTCATTACTCACATATCACATGATATTGCACACAGACAACACTAAAGATGCCACCAAAAAGCTACTATATTTAATAAATGAATTTGGCAATATAACAGGATACAAAATTAACTCCCAGAAATTGATGGCATTTTTATATATTAATAATGAATTCTCAAAAAGAGAACCTCAAATATTCCCATTTACCATTGCAACACAAACATTAAGATACTTAGGAATAAAATTAACCCTGTAGACCAAAAGACTTGTACTCAGAAAACTATGGGACATTGAAAAATGAGATAGAGGAAGATATAAAAATGTAGAATAATATACAGTGTTCATGGATTGGTAGAATTAACATCATTAAAAAGTCCATACTACCCAAAGAAACCTATAGATTCAATGCAATCCCTATTAAAATACCAATGGCATATTTCATAGACCTAGAACAAATACTCCAAAATGTATATGGAACAAAAGAGACCCTCAATAGCCGCAATAAATCTTAAAAAAGAAGAACAAAGTTGGAGGGATCACAATAACAGGTATCAAGTTATACTACAAAGCCATTGTAATCAAAACAATGGGAATTGGCACAAAAATAGGCATATAGACCAATGGAACAGAACAGAGAACCCAGAAATTAACCCAAGCCTATGATCAATTAATATTTGTCACAGGAGGCAATAGCATACAATGGAATAAAGACAGTCTCTTCAGTAAATGGTGTTGGGAAAATTGGACAGATTCATGCAAAAAAGTGAAACTAGACCACCAACTTATACCATAAACAAGAATAAACTCAAAATGGATAAAAGACTTAAATGTAAGTCCTGAAACCATAAAAAATCCTAGAAGAAACCATAAGCAGCCAAATCTCAGACATCTCAAATAACAATATGTTTGCTGACACATCTCCTAGGGCAAGGGAAACAAAAGAGAAAATAAGCAAATGTGATTACATCAAAATAAAGCTTCTTCACTGCAAAAAGAAATCATCAACAAAATGAAAAGGAATCCCACTGCATGGGAGAACATATTTGCCCATTATGTATCTGATAAGGAGTTAATTTCAAAAATGTATAAGGAACTCATACAACTTAACCACAGGAAGACAAACAATCCAATTAAAAAATGGGAAAAGACCTAAGTAGACAGTTTTCCAAAGTGGATATACAGATGACTAAGAGGCATATGAAAAATGTTCAGTCACTGATCATCAGAGAGATGCAAATTAAAATGACTATGAAGTATCATCTCACACCTGTCAGAATGGCTACCATCAACAAATGACAAGTGCTGGTGAGAATGTGAAGAAAAGAAAACTGCCATTTGACCCAGTGATCCCACTTCTAGGAATATATTCTAAGAATCCTGAAACGCCAATCAGAAAGAATATATACACCCCTATGTTTATAACAGCACAAATTTACAATAGCTAAGATCTGGAAACAGCCCAAGTGCCCATCAGTAGATGAATGGATAAAGAAAGCTGTGGTACATTTACACCAGGGAATGCTATGCAGCAGCAAAATAGAAGGAGCTCTTTCCCTTTGAGACTGCATGGAAGGACCTGGAGAGCATTATGCTAAGTGAAATAAATCAGTCAGAGAAAGACAAATATCATATGATCTCACTCACATGTGGAGTCTAATTAACAAAATAAACTGATGAACAAAACAACCAGAGACATAGAAGCACGGAACAGGCTGTCAAATTTCAGAGGAAAGGCTGTGGTGGGAAGAGATCAAACAAAGAACTTGTATGCATATATGCATAACCCATGGACATAGACAATAGTGCGGTGAAGGCCTGGGGCAGGGGGTGCAGGCTAGAAGGAGTCATTAGGAGGTAGTGGGGGAGCTAATGGGATTTATGTAACACTTTCAACAATAAAGATTTTTTTTTTTAAATAGCATGTCACTAACTCATAGATACAGAGAACAAATTGATGGTTGCCAGATGGGACGGGGGTTGGGGAAATAGTTAAGCAAGGGGGAAGGATTAAGTTTTACCAATTGTCAATTATAAAAACAGTCATGGGGATTTAAAGTATGGCATAGGGAATATAGTCTATAATATTATAATAACTATGTATGGTGTCAGATGGGTACTACACTGATCTGAATGATCACTTCGTAGGATACATAAATGTCTAGTTATTTTGTTGTATATCTGAAACTAATATAATATTGTATGTCAACAGTAGTTGAAATAGAAAACAATTTATTTGAAAATGACAGCATGACAGTAGAATAAAAATAGACACATAGATCAATGGAACAGAATAGAGAGTCCAGAAATAAAATGATGCCTTTATGGTCAATTAATATATAACAAAGGAGGCAAAGAACATTCAATGGAGTAAAGAATGTCTATTCAATTAGTGGTGTTGAGAAAATTGGACAGATACATGCAAAAAATAACTAGACCCCCTTCTTAGACCATTTACAAGAATAAACTCAAAATGGATGAAAGACTTAAAAGTAAATCTCAAAACCATAAAACTCCTAGGGAAAAAAAAATATAGGCAGTAAAACTCTGACATTTTCTTAACAATATTTTTTCTGAATATCTCCTGGGCAAAGGAAACAAGAAAAATAAATTGGACTACATCCAAAAATAAATTGGATTGCATACCAAAAGAAATCAACAACAACAACAAAAGACAACCTACCCATTGGGAGAATAGGTTTCCAATTATACATATGATAAGGGGTTAATATCCAACATTTATAAAGTATTCATACAACTCAACACCAAAAAATCAAATTAAAGAGTGGGCAGAGGCCCTAACCAATTTGGCTCAGTGGATAGAGCATCAGTCTGCAGACCAAAGAAAGACTCCCAGATTCGATTCCGGTCAAGCGCACATACCTTGGTTGCAGGCTCCTCCCCAGCCTGGGCCCTGGTCTGGGCTTGTGCAGGAGGAACTTATAGATGTGTTTCTCTCACATTGATGTTTCTCTCTGTCTTTCCTTCTCTCTCCCACTCTCCCTAAAAATCAATGGGAAAATGTCCTTGGATGTGAATAAATAAATAAATAAATAATTTAGTATTATTGGGCAACAGTTAGAATAGCAAGAATTACGACAAATGGTCTGGTGGAAGAAAAAAACATTTCAGTTCTAATAATTCCCTATTGAAACACATTTTCCCCCCTAAAATCACCCTCATTTTTATTCGAGAGCCAAATTAAGACCTATTTATTTACTGCATTGAGTCTAGATACAATTTGGCCTGATTGTTTGCATGAACACAAGAAGAATAACAGTTGATCACATAGACTTTTAAAAATGTATGCTTTGCTGGAATCTCATGATTGAGCTTTAATTAGCCCCGCAGGGTGAAGAAGCCAAGCCACCTAGCTGCCATCAGGCTTTCCTGTAATACTGTAGATTTGGGCGAATTCCTCAAGTTGAGGTCCCCAATGATGTCTTGAGGCCCCTTCTTTGCCATCTGTCAGGAAAGCAGCCTTCGTTCCTTACCTGGAGAGACTGCCATGAGCCACGTGACCAGGCAAGGTACCAGGCTTTCTCGAAGGGGCTCACATGGGCCTCTTTCCTTAAAGCTTTCTGGTGACATCCGGAGTCCGGGCATGTCTCTCTCAGCCATGACACTCCAGTCAAAGTCCTGTTAACAAAACTACCCTTGGAAACTGGTCCTATTGAATTCATGCAAAGAAACATATTGCCATAACTCACTCATTAAGAATTGTCAAATTCTGGAGGAATCAGGTAGAAAAATATATAATTTACCAAATTGCTTTAAAAATGCTTCCTGGTATCTGAAAAATAAACATTTTAAGAATCAGCAATGCTTTCAACAAAAGTTACAAAAACTATATAATTACTTCCAGTTTATTCAGTCCAGTAGTAAATTTTTTCTGGTTTTTTCTTGCCACTACTTCTATAAATCCAAATACTTTATAGAGTTCTAATAATTTTCATTCAGTTTGAAGGGGATGATCTGAAAATGTCAGAGTCCCCTTCCATGGATCCCTCAGAAGATGTAACATTTTCCCAAATGCATTATAACAAAACAGTGACTGTCTCTAAATGACAAGAAGAAATTTTAAATGACTCAGTTATGGATTTGATTATAATAGAATCTTGTCCTTTCTGCAAAACATAGTATTCCGAGATAACAATTAGAGTTATTATTTCTTTACTAGAGGCCTGGTGCACGAAATTCGTGCATGGGGGGTGCGGGGTATCCCTCAGGCCAGCGTGCACCCTCTCCAATCTGGGACCACTCGAGGGATGTCCAACTGCCCATTTAGGCCCGATCCTGGTGGGCCTAAATGGGCAGTCGGACATCCCTCTCACAATCCAGGACTGCTGTCTCCAAACCACGCACCTGCCTGCCTGCCTGATTGCCCCTAACCGCTTCTGCCTGCCAGCCTGATCACCTCCTAACCACTCCCCTGCCAGCCAGATTGATGCCTAACTGCTCCCCTGTCAGGGTGTTTGCCCTTAACTGCCCTCCCCTTTAGGCCTGGTCACCCCTAACTGCCCTCCCCTGCAGGCCCGATCCCCCCCAACTGCTCTCCCGTGCAGGCCTTAGTCACACCCAACTGCCCTTCCCTATAGGCCCAGTCACCCCCAACTTCCCTCCTCTGCTGGCCTGGTCACCCCTAACTGCCCTCCCCTGCAGGCTTGATTGCCCCCAACTTCCCTCCCTTGCAGGCCTGGTCCCTCCCAACTGCCCTCCCCTGCTGGCCTGATCACCCACAACTGCCCTCCCCTGCTGGCCATCTTTGGTGGCCATCTTGTATCCACATGGGGGCAGGATCTTTGACCACATGGGGGCAGCCATATTGTGTGTTGGAGTGATGGTCAATCTGCGTATTACTCTTTTATTAGATAGGATAGAGGCCTGGTGCACAGGTGGGGGCCAGCTGCTTTGCCCTGAAGGATATCCTGGATCAGGGTGGGGGTTCCCTTGGGGTGTGGGGCAGCCTGGGTGAAGGGCCTGTGGTGGTTTGCAGGCCAGCCATGCCCCCTGGTGACGCAAGCAGAGGCCCTGGTATCTGGAATTTATTTACCTTCTACAATTGAAACTTTGTAGCCTGGAGCGGAGCCAAGCCTCCTGCTCGCTCAGTGGCCAGCAGCCATTTCTTTTGGGGTTTGTGTTCTTCTATAATTGAAACTTTGTAGCCTGGAGCAGAGGCCTAGGCCAGCCAGGGCTACAGAAGCTTTGCTTCCTCCATTGCCGGGGGAAACCCAAGCCTCCTGCTCTTTCCAGCTCCGTGGCTGCCGCCATTTCTGTTTGGATTTGTTTACCTTCTATCACTGAAACTTTGTAGCCTTGAGTGGAGGCTTAGGCCTGCAACAGCATGCGGAAAGCTTGGCTTCCTTTGTTACTGGGGAAACCCAAGCCTTCCTCCTGCTCTCTGTGGCTGTAGCCATCTTGGTTGGGTTTATTTGCATATTTGCTCCTGATTGGTTGGTGGGTGTGGGAGTGGCTTGTGGGTGTAGCGGAGTTAGGGTCGATTTACATATTACTCTTTTATTAGGTAGGATTTGAAAAAGCTTCCCATGTACCTTAAGCAGAAACTTTTTCTTCATAAGAAGAGAAAACAAATCCTTGAGGCATTCCAGAGCCTATTAGAATGACCAAAAGCCAATTCTATGTCAAAACAGTTTCTTAAAATTCAAACCCTGGGAAGATTGTCAAATTTATTTTACCAAAAGATTGTATATCATCATTATTAAACAGTATTAAACTATTTATTCATTCTAAGTAACAAAAGGGTATTAAACACACACACAGGCTAGCGAAAATTAAGTTCCCACGATTAAGGTCACTTTTTTAAGTAATTAAGTATCTGATTAAAATAACACAATATGTAATCATTTCAATAATTTGTAGAACTTTTTCTTCCTAGGCAAATACAGGCAAAACTTTTTCCCTTTTAACAGACTGGAAAAGGACTAAACAAATTCTGTATTAGCTTATTTTAGATTCATTTATCTAATTAAATTTATTATTCAGATTACCTATAATTTCCTTTTAAGATTTCTCTTCACAGTCCTTCTATAATTTTCATAAATCTTATTATTCATTTATCTTTAGAATAACTTACTTTCCATTTTTCAAGAATGCGTGTCCATACCATACAATTTCTTTCCAATTAGTTAGAATTTGTAACTCTTAGAAACCTTAATTTTTAGGTGACAAGTAAGTACTTAATATTTCTCAGATTAGCAAAACATTCACATTTTAAGAGTTATATTTCAAATAAAATATAAGACATATTCATTAACAGATTCAAATCCATCCTCTAGATTCTCTGCAATAAAAATCCAAAAGTAGGCAAACTCAGATTAATTAATATTTCAGTATCCTGTTGTTTCAAAATACCTAGGTGTTTAATAATTTTTATTATTTAACCCAGAAAATTCCAAAGTTTTAAGTTACCAAAGACTTTGTAAAAATACATTTAGGCATAAAATTATCAATGAAAAGCTTTTTCATAAACCCTTCATTTAAGTTACATATATTTATTATGTCTTAATGACTTTGAGATTTTAAAGCCAATTATTATTACCCAAGGCATTTTCTTGGCAAATATTGTAACAGAGATAAGTCATGGGCTAATTCTTCTTTACAAAATGGGAGTGCCTCCCTTGTCCACTGCTATTTCTGCAGAACTGGTCCTCCTAGGAAAAAGACTCGGGGGGTTAGAAGGTTCCCATATTTTTCTTTCTGAGTAGACTGTAACAACATGAAATCTTGCATATCAGAAGAGATCTTAAAAACAAAAACAAACAAACAAACAAAAACCCCTACAGTAAGTAAATAAATGAGTACTCTCAAAAGTATAGACTGGGCACTAGTTGGTTTGGCTCAGTGGCTAGAGAATCAGCCTGTGGACTAAAGGGTCCCGGGTTCGATTCTGCTCAAAGGCACATGCCCAGGTTGCGGACTCAATTCCCAGTAGGGGACAGAGGCCACCAATCAATGTTTCTCTCTCATCATTGATGTTTCTATCTCTCTCTCTCTCCCTTCCTCTCTGAAATCAATTTTTTTAAAAGTATGAACTGGGACATTAGCCTTAGAATCCTATCTCACACTAACCAAGCAGAGCAAATGACCTTTGGTTCTGAGTAGCACAAAGCCCACACAGCAGACACAGAGGATTCCCTACGTTCATAAAACAGCAAAGAGAAAACTAAGTGCCCAAAAGATAGAAAACAAGTAAAGTACATCAGTAACCAAAGTTACATTACAGACAGACAGACAAGAACTCTCACTGGAACTTCTGGCGGCTGATGCCTTGAGAGGGAAAGCAGGAAGGGTCCCCAAAATTGACAGCCGCTGGGAAGTTCCTGCAATCCCATCCTTAAACAAATTAAACCAACAACAATCAACAGAGACACTCTTATATACACTGCTAGACGCCCAGTGCATGAAATTTGTGCATGGGTAGTGTCCCTAGGCCTGGCTGGCAATCAGGACCGATCTGTGGGGCGACCAGCAGAGTGATCAGGGCCCCCGCTGGCACCTGCCTTGGCTGGCCTGGGGCCTGCGGGCTGGGGGCAGCTCCTGCGTTGAGTGTCTGCTCCTTGGTGGTCAGTGTGCATCAGAGTGACCGTTCATTCCGCCGTTCATTCTGCTGTTCAGTCAATGTGCATATTAGACTTTTATTATATAGAATTTACAGGCACACACAACCTACCAACAAGAACTTCACACATGCTCTTTGTCTTTCTAGCCACAGACACCACAGAATACCCTGCGTAAAAACAAACAAACACTGAAGCAGAGCCATGTCTCCCATCCCAGAGGGGATCAGCCTAAGGGTTTGGAGGCCAGGTCAAGGACCACTGGAGGTCTTTTGCCATCCAGAGCTGATCAGACTCTACCAGTAAATGCATGCCTTAAGCCCAGACGAGAGGCAGTACAATGTCTCCCCTGCCATACATAGTACATGCTTCCTTACAAGGAACCCCAGACAGGAAGCAGCCACTGCTTCTCATGCCATACAAGCACACTTGATTCCTCCTACAAAAACGCTTGATTCAACTTAGGTCTCAGGTGAGATGACAGAGATTGCTGAGGCTGTGGCTGAGATTCAAAACAGGAAAATTCCTGGCAGCACTGCAAGTAAGAGTCCAGGGCTCAGCCTGGGAACCGCCAGTCCAGACAGTAAGTGGAATGCCAACACTCATCCCAGAGTCACTCACTTACACCCCGAGTGTTCGCCAGATATGTAACCAGACAATCAATGGATTCATGCTGCTTGTCACTACTTGGGCCAATTAAGCAGAGATAGGGTTGAATCATACATGAGCATTTTTGCTAATACTGCTGACAGTATGGGAGTGCAGCAGGTCACCCACAAAAATCTGCTCTGTGCCCCACCATATGCCAGTAGACAAAGATTACATGGGAAAGTGGGTAAAGTGGCAAATGGGTAGTTTACAGATATGCAAAAGGGCTGCGGATTTTCAAAGGACTTAGTGATATGCAAGATTTGGGGTCTTCAAGTGACTAATGATATGCAAAGGCAGGGTCTTCAAAGGGCTGGAGATTCTGGTTTCTGGATCTGGTTTCTGCAACAAAGTTGCTAATCTTTCCATGATAATAGGCAGTTCCAAATGGGAAGGGAGGGCTGCATTTCTTGGTGAGCTCCCAAATGTGACTGCCAGCCAGTTAGAATGTGCCTTCTCTAATCAAAACAAAACAATCACGATTAACAGCATGATTAATATTGCTTACAATTCTAGCTGGTTCCCCAACATTCGATTTCTGCCCCTATTAGCAGCCTTCAACTACAAGAAGTCGCGAGGAACTTCATACAGGGAATGCTGTGAGGTAGAAAAGACAAACTATGCCCACGAGATGGATGCACCTACTCCCTCTGACACAAGTCTTCATTTTCAGGTCAGGCAGTGTGGGCAACAACTGGAACCACATTTCCAACCTGGTGGAGGAGGTGGTGAAGAAGATTGGAAAGTATGGCTCTTCATGCTGTGGAGTGTTTCCCTGCTGGGCAGAGCACATATAGACTCAGTGGGCCTGGGTGTCCCTCAGGGCAGGGGCACAGGCCCCAGAGCAGGGCTCTGAAGCAGGAAAAGACAGGCCAGTCTGGTCCCACCAGGTCTTGGAGACTTTGCTTGGTTCCAGGTTGGAAGTCAGACCATAGAGCAAGGGACACAGGCTGCCACTGAGGACCTCATAGATTAGGAAAAAGGCAAACCAGTAGTAATACAGTAGCTGAACACCTGGGTAAATGGTGCTGAGGGCAAACGGAAAAGAGCATAGGACTCATAAGGCAACTAGAAGGAAAAACAAAAACAAAAATTCCTAGAAAAAAAATCCAGGATAGCTTGAGAGAGGATGCAGAAATTTGAACTAGGTCTTGAAAAATGGAAAAAGAGAGGGTCGCAGGACCAACTGGAGACTGCCTGTGGAGGGAGTGGTCTGTTTGACTTAGAGTGAAGTTAACACTGAGGAGGGAAGGGAAGGAGGCTGGACTGACACAGTGGGACTAAGGCCATAGAGGTTCATAATGCTATCCCAAGGGTTGGCACTTCTTGCTGTGAATAATAGGAGTTATGGAAGCATCTTGAGCAATGCTGTGAAGTGATCAAGGTTGAGTTGCTACAAGAAAATCCTGGTGATTGTGGGTAAAATGGAACAAGAGCCAGGAGCAGTAGCAAGCAGTGCTAGGAATTTATGGTAGCCATTTAGCTAAGGGATAATGGAGTGAAGCAGATCAATAAGACAGTGGCCAGGAAGAGAAAAAGTGAGGGGTGTATTCTTGCGAAGAGCAAGAAAAATTTAAGATGAGATGAGTTGGGGAAGACAGGCAAGAAGGGAAGAGAGTGAAGACCCAAAGAAATTGACAGTAGAAGAGAACGTTCACACAGGATGCACAGGTGTCTACCTCCCTGTGTTTGCAGCACGCATGGGCACATGTGGGGTGTGTCTGCGTACATGCCTGTGTGAGTGTGAGAGACTACAGGCTGTTGGAGTACAGGGCTGGAGCAGGAAACCATCCAGGAATTTTCTTCCAGGAAGGAGCATGATCTTCTCAGAATTCTTCACTTAACTCATGGGAACCACTGGGGTTTGGAAAATGGGCCCAAAGTGGAAGAGTTGGGGTGGGGGACAGCGTAGGTGTCATGCACCCCTCTGGCTGCTCATTAGGGTCATTCTAAGCCTATGTCTGTGTCATCTCACGAGGAGTGCTTCGTCCCCAGCCCAAAACAACGGATATCCTTCATCACCTATTCCACAAAAGCCCAAGTCCTCATGAAGCTCACCTCAGACAGGTAAGTGCCGCTTAATCCCCTAAGGCAGGCCCAGTGGGCCAGGCTGAAGGGAGAGCCAGCGAGTGAGGGGTTCCCTGAGACAGAAGGGGGAGCACACTGGTGTGCAGGTTGGGCTGGGCTGAGCTCCCCACAGTGCCCACCCTGGCCCCAGCCCCAGCCCTGAGCCCCCTCTGCACCTAGCTGTACTGGCCCTGACCGCCCCTGTCCTTCTAGACCATCCCTGCCCTGAGTCCCCCCCTCCCTTTTCTTAGCACAGGCTGGCTGTGAACAGTCCTGGGATCTGGTACCAAGAGGCGTGGTCCTTTATGAATGTGGCCCGTGTCTGCACCTGCTGTGCTCTCTCACTCTCTGCCCTGGCCAGTGGGCTTGGGGCCGGGACAGAGACAGAACCAGAAAGGAGGTGGTTTTTGCATTGAAGGGACAGGCTTCAGTGGGGCGGGGGGCGGGGCGGAGCTGGGTCCCGTGGTGTGTCTGAGGCAGGAGGCCCTGAGTTGTGAGCAGCAGGTGGGCTGGGTGTTTGAGGAAGGCAGCCAGCCCTGCATCCCAGGTGGGCCGTGGGCAACCCCATCATGGTGCCCACACCTGACAGTGGGAAGTTATGGAGCTCTGAGCAGCTGGGAGGCCGAGATTCCCATGGACACACAAGAGTGGAACCAAGTTCAGAGTGGGTGAGGCCCCACAGACAGTGAAGGACGCTTAGGAGAGGCTGCAGCCCAGGATTTGTGGCACAGGGTGCTGTGCAGGCCCTGGGAGAGAATCAGGAGCAGCAGCGCGATGCAGGGACAGCCAGGCTGCAGGAGCGGGTGAGGGCCAGCGCATGGCCATAGCACCCCGTGTCCAGCTCGAGGAGGAGCAGGAGGGCCTGGCTGCCCTCCCGACAAGGGGAGGGAAGGCGTGGTTCTCATTCGGTGTGTGGCTTGTGTTTAGGACAGAGACCTGGGTGGGGTTGAGGTGGGTGAAAGCAAGTCCATGGGCAGGGACTCTGGAGGTGGCAGGGAGAGTGGCACTGGGCGCTGGGCCTGGGCCTCCGGGGGAAGAGCACCTCCTGGGGGACAGGGAGACCACTGCCTCCTCCAACAGCTGGGGCTCAGGGCCTGACCAGGACGAGCTGTGGGGGGCCCCTGGAGGACCCCAGGTCCTCTCTGGAAGGTGAAGGCGGGGCCACCTTCCAGGGGGTGCCAAGAGTGTGAGATCCTGGGCGTGGGAGGCAGCGGAGCCAGGCTCCTTCAGCAGCAGAGCTGGGAAGGGGCTGGCCGGGCAGCGCCAGGGAGAACATCTCAGGAGAGCAAGGCCGGGCAAGCTGGGTCCTGGGCCAGAGCTGGGAAGGGCTGGCAGGGCAGCGTGTGTGTGCTGCTGTGGGAAACACGCAAACCTTCCAAAGTGTGGTGAGCGTAGGGGAGGGTGTTTATGCTGCGCTGGACAGGGCCTGCCTCGGCCCTCCCCGCTGGGCTGTGCCAGCTGGCCCCCAGGGCAGCATCTCTTCTGCCTGCAGTGAGACACCGGCCTTCGGGTCCAGACTCTGCTCTGCCTTCTGTGGCAGCTCCTCCCTGTCCCATTGGATCAGCCTGAACCTTAGCCCCCAGCGCATGCCCCCGCCTGCCCTGCTCCCTGCCCTGCAGCCTGCAGAGGACTGCTCTTCCCTGCACGGCAGCCCCAGGGCCTCCTCCCCAGCGCTGCTCTTGTTCTCAGGAGGCCAGGAACCTCGCACTCGCACTAAGCAGCTTGACTACTTCCTGTAACACGGACCCAGAGGGTCAGGGCTCGGGAGGAGCCAGTCAACCTCAGGGTCTGTGCCAGGGGAGGTGGGCACAGGCAGGGCCTTAGCAGGATGGCCTTTTCCAAGTCAGCCTCACCTGTCGGAGGAGAGTGTGCCCCTGAGGGACGTCTCAGAGGCTTCCCACTGCCGGTCACGTTGTAGGTGCGGGGTTGACACTGCACACGCATGGGTGCTCCCCTCTGACCGCAGATGGTCCCGGCAGGGCCCTTGGTGACGTCCCTGATGTCCCTGTGCCTGAGACGGGGATGAGCTCAGAGGAAGCCAGGCCACAGCCCTGGAACCAGCAGAGCATCGTCCCCCAGCCCCACCCAGTGCTCAGCAGATGGGCGACAGCAGACCTGAGCAAGGCCCGTCAATTTCAAAGTCACAGGGCAGAAGGGCCATGGCAGGGCCACTTGTCTGTGTTCTCCCTTCCAGGCCGGCCGGCCAGTGCTAAAGGGCATCAGGACAGCTCGGAGTGTTTTTACCTGTCAACATCTCATTCCACCCCTACCCTCTTTTTACATTTTTTTCAGAAAAGCAATACAGGATGGTCTTAGCCTTCTTCGAAATACAGTGCCTTCGGGATCCACAAACATGTACGAGGGACTTGAATTGGTACACGCTCTAGAGTTCTGAGAATTTACTCTACTTTGTCAAGTTCTTAGACTATTTTGGGGTCATCTCACCTATCATTGCTTCATTTTGTTGCAGGCAAATGAGCAGATTGAACAAGAGAGATATGCAGGTAAGCTGCCTGCGGACTTCATGTGGTCATGTCCGGGGTAGAGCAGGCAGGGCCTCCCTGAGGTCTGCACGCAGACCCTCCTTGGCCACTTCCCAGCTCTGACACTGGAGCTCGCACTTGCCCTCCCTGTGCTGCAGGCTCCTCTGTGCAGCGAGGATAAAAGCCACCCAGTGATGTCTCTCAGAGCTGCATGGGATCCCCTGGGTGCATTCTTGGTTCTTATTAAATACTAGAGGCCCTAGGGGTGTCCCTCAGCCCAGCCTGCACCCTCTCCAATCTGGGACCCCTTGAGGGATGTCCGACTGCCCGTTTAGGCCACAGTGGGATCTGGCCTAAACGGGCAATCGGACATCCCTCTCACAATCCAGGACTGCTGTCTCCCAACCACTCGCCTGCCTGCCTTCCTGATTGCCCCTAACCGCTTCTGCCTGCCAGCCTGATCACCCCCTAACCACTCCGCTGCCAGCCTGATTGATGCCTAACTGCTCCCCTGCCAGCCTGTTTGCCCCAAACTTCCCTCCTCTGCCGGCCTGGTCACCCCTAACTGCCCTCCCCTGCAAGGTTGATCACCTCCAACTGCCCTCCCTTGCAGGCCTGGTCCCTCTCAACTACCCTCCCCTGCTGGCCATCTTGTGGTGGCCATCTTGTGTCCACATGGAAGCAGGATCTTTGACCACATGGGGGCAGCTATATTGTGTGTTGCAGTGATGATCAATCTGCATATTACTCTTTTATTAGATAGGATAGAGGCCCAGTACAGGGGTGGGGGCCAGCTGGTTTGCCCTGAAGGGTGTCCCGGATCAGGATGGAGGTTCCCTTGGGGCGTGGGGCGGCCTGAGAGAGGGGCCTGTGGTGGTTTGAAGGCTGGCCACACCCCCTGGCGACCCAAGCGGAGGCCCTGGCATCTGGAATTTATTTACCTTCTACAATTGAAACTTTGTAGCCTGGAGCAGAGCCAAGCCTCCTGCTCCTTCTGCGGCCGGCAGCCATTTCTGTTGGGGTTAATTCACCTTCTATAATTGAAACTTTGTAGCCTTAAGCAGAAGCATGGGCCCGGCCAGGGTGTGCGGAAAGCTTTGCTTCCCTGTTGCCGGTGGCAACCCTGGCCTGCTCTCTCAAGCTCCATTCTGCCGCCATTTGTTTGAATTTGTTTACCTTCTATAATTGAAACTTTGTAGCTTGAGTGGAGGCTTAGGCCTGGCAAGGGCAGGCGGAAAGCTTGGCTTCCTCCGTTGCCTGGGAAACCTTGCTCTCTGTGGCTGTAGCCATCTTGGTTGGGTTAATTTGCATACTCGCTCTGATTGGCTGGTGGGTGTGGCTGGTGGGTGTGGCGGAGTTAGGGTCACTTTGCATATTACTCTTTTATTAGGTAGGATGAGGTGCTTGACCTACACTCAGGCTGCACGAAAAAGCAAAAAGCAAAGCCAAGGACCTAGGACACAGGATTCAGTTTGCAGAAGAGAGAGCCAAGGTGGGGGCGGGGGTGGGGGTGCCTCGCTGGCCGCACAGTTCTGGCTATGACTCCTGTCATTCAGCTTCTTCCCTTTGGTTGACTGGTCCTGTGACAGTGTCTCCAACAGAGGGAAAGGCTGTGTTTAGCTGGAGCCATCTTCATTTGGACAATAGGGTCGCAGCTGTAGTCAGGAAAGACATGTGGACCTGGTTGGGAACAAGTTGAGCTGGGCGTGGGATCTGCTGCCCACGTGCCTCTGATCTTGAGTGTGAACCACTGGAGTGAGACCTGGGCCTTAGACTCAGTGGGTCTGGCTTCTCCTCCCTTTGCTCATCTGAAAGGCTGTGCTGTCCACTGAAACAGCTGCACATCTGCTAGCAGTGAGAGCTCAGTAGGAAGAAGCCTGAGCTGGACTCAGTCTCCCCATCTGTAAAGTGGGTTCGGGCAAAGGTCCCTCTTCCTCTGGAGTCAGTAGCAATGTCCTCCAAGGGGGACTGGATGTCATATAATTGGGTCTGGGCGACCTCCCCAGGAGGAGGAGGTGTGAGGAGCAGTGCTGTGCCCTGGTCACTCGGGTGCTTTAACCCTTTGCACTCGCTTGCTTTTTTCTCGATTCCTTTATTCTACTTGGGATTTAATTTTTTAAATACCCCAGATTTTACAAAGCGCGGCAGTAGAATAAAAAACTGGAGTTTCTTTTCATCCAAACTTATTTATTTGGATTTTTTAATATTTCAAATTATTGATACATTCAAAGAGTAATTTTAATCTGTATAATTTTTCATGGTGTGATATTTTTTGAAACATTCACCCACATGAAGACCTGGTTTACATTCACATGTTTCGCAAATATAAATCGTCTCTCTTCTTCCTCCTTTGATTTTTCTGTTAGAACAAACAACACAATCTTTGTGTTTTTTGTTAGGGTAAGGTGTGATTATATGGAGCTTTCCATCTAAACGTTGCTCTAAGTTAGTGGATAATAATCTACCCCTGGAAGTTAGTGTACCATCTCTGAATTCTCCAACAAGATCATGTACTAGTTTCCTAATAAATTTCACATGCGTTATCGGTTTTTCATTTTTTCTTTTTTGGCATTCTTTGTACAATATATAGGAATTTACAACACTGACCTCAAGCCCCCAGAAAAACAATTTACGCCACCATTTTAGAGTCTTCCTCATAAAACAGTATGTGCCTGTGTAGTGAGTGATCAGCTATATCAACACCCCCCATAAACTTTGTATAGTTGGTCACGACCTTGGGTTTGAGAACTATTTCCTTCCCACCACCACACACTCTCCTTTCCACAGACTCAGTCTCTGAAGTGTCCCATGTACTGAGCATTGTGACTATCCTCTTGTCTTTCCACACAAGAAGCATTACATTTTCATCCCTGAAAGCCACTATCTCTCCTTTCATTAGCTTTGGATGTTTGATAACAGGTGGATTATCTTTTCTATTGGACATTATTGTCCCTGTCAAGTGTGTTTTTTCCTTGAACAATTCCTTTACAAGAGTGACACTAGTGTAATACCTGTCAGTGAAGAAATGATAACCTTGAGAACCAGGTTCTGAGTTCTTCAATCTTTCATGAAGCTCTAAAACTATTCTGCTAGTAAAAGGGAGATCAGGTCTCACCAATGTTTCAGATGTTATTCCTTCATAATAAGGGACAAATGAATGTACATAACCACATTTTGAATCTGAGAGGACATATAAACGAATACTCCATTTTGTTGGCTTTTTAGGATTATATGTGATGAAGTGTATCTTTCCCTTGAAACCAACAGCCTCATCAACAGCAATCTCTCTTCCAGGACAGAATCTCTCCCTAAATTTCATTTCAAGGTATGACAAGAAGCAGTTTACCTTCTCGGTTCTTGTTCTCGAATCTTTACTTGACTTTTGGTCGTTTTTCAAGTGTAACATCCAAAATACTTGCAAGAATCTTTCTCTTTTGAAAACAGATAGAATAAATGGTATATGAGACTCAAAATCCATGGACCAATAACTCTGCAAGTTGGGGTGATTCAATACACCCATATTTAGTTTTACACCAAGAAAAGCCTTCATTTCCTCTATCGTCACATCTTTCCAATTATTCCAAGTGGATCTCTGGGATAGTTCTTTCTGGCTAATTTTATGCCTAGCATACTCATTTGTCTCATCCGTTATATTTTTTATCAACGTCTCAGTAAAAAACAACTGAAAAAAGTCTATTGGTGTGGCACATCCAGAAGGAACTTGAGGTCCAACATGTAACTGACCAGTGGAGAAAGGGATTCTGCTAGGCTCTTTGTCATGCACAGATGTAGATGTCCACTTTTCTTTTTCCTGTTTTCCCCTAGAAACGTAACTTTCACTGGGTCTTATACCCGATTTCTCAATGATATCACCTATATCTCCATCACTCTCACTCGAATAAATAATTGTGCGTCTTCGTTTTGCCTTTATGAATTCAATGTCACTGTCACTGTCAGTATTTTCAGCCAGATCTTTGGGCAAAGCAAGGGACTTTTTCCTTTCTGTAGTTCCACTAGGACCAGCGATTTGTTCATCATCTCCACTCGCATCCTCGGAGAACTCACTTTCGTCACTATTACATTTTTCACTTTTTTCTTCGTTTTCGAAGTAAAATTCATCATCGCTGCTTTCTATGTCTTTGGAAAACTTATGTATCCTGAGGAGGGGAAATTCACTCAGAACGTGGGACTGCTAGGGGGCAAACCAATCATCCAACTAAACCCTGTGTCATGACAACATCTGTGATATGCTAATAGAAACCTAAACAAACCTAGGAGACGAAAAGATAAGGAAGGTTCTTTACCAAGGGAAGATGATGCAAGCTCAAAAAGGCATGATGCAACGACTCATGCCTTGGACCCTCCTACTCAAGATTGCTGCCTATGCAAAAGATAAGCTTAGGTGGTGGCATCAGTTGAGAAGGCATTTACATTTTACTTGTCCTTTCATGCTAATGAAAACAAGAAAAGATACTGGAAAAATAAACAAAAATCCTCCTTCCCCTCGCGGTGAAACTATGTGTCGAGTGTCGCTCGACATACGAGCTGCTACCAATGCTAACCTCGACATCTGAGTGCAAAAGGTTAATGACCAGCCTGCACCCTGGTATTTCTTCAGGAAACACCGACCCAGTGACGATTATCGCTCTGACTGATGGAACACTGTTATTACAAGCGCATGAGGAGTCGAAGAGAGAAGTGAGTCCAGTCGTCATCGTTACTAGCATTTTGCTCCACGCATTTCCTCATTGCTCATCCCTGTCTTTATCCAGGCTGCAAAGTCTCGGCAACTGGGGGCTGTTGTTTACGGCGTGGGTGTGAATGACTATAACCGAGAACAGGTAATGCTGAGCAGGTAACCAGAGACCCCTGAGCCCATGTGGGGAATGTTTCAAAGGCAGCTTCCAAGGGTCGTCCAGAGGCTGGTCCTTGACCTCATGGCGAGTGTTTGGAGGACAGATTGGCACGCAGAAACGGGGAACAATGTCATGTAAAACCCACACCAGAGGTGGGGGCCGGAGCACTTTCCCCTCGAGGCTGGGCTGCTGGGGGCACCAGGCTCTGGATCTAGGAGTCTAACTTGGCCTGAGTCCAGATTCTGTCTCCTGGGAGGGAGACCTGTTGTGTCCTCAACGCCTGCTGTGGTTCATGCCGTCACCTTTGGCTTGTAGCTGGTTCAAATTGCAGACAGCAAGAATCACGTGTTTGGAGTGGACACTGGGTTCAAGGATCTAGTGAAGATTTCAGATTCAGTGAGTTGGGTTGGGTGTTAGAGGGGTGATGGGGTGGCTTCCCACCATAACCTGTTCCACCTCCTCTGACCCTGCCAACTCTGCATTGCAGCTCTCAAGAATCTCCTGCTTTGAAATTACAGACGCCATCCCTTCCACTTTATGTGCAACAGGTAAGATGTGAAGCTGCTCTTATAAATACAGCAGTCTGTTTGTGTTGTGAGTCTATACTGTGCGTGTGGTGGGTGTGCTGTCAGCGTGTGGTATCAGTGTATGTGGTGGGGTGAGTGTTCTGTGCATGTGTATAAGTGTGGTGGGTGTGAGCTGAGTGCATGTGGTGTGTGTGCTGGAGGTGACTGCAGGGTTGTTGTGGGTGTGTCTGTATGAAGTGATCTGAGAGTACATGGTGTGTGTATTGTAGGTGAATTTGGGGTTCTACTGGGTGTGTGAGTGTGTCTGTATGAGTGGTACGAGTGTGTATGATGAGTGTGGTGTAGGTGAATGTTGTGTCTAAGTGGAAGTGTGGGTGTGTCTGCAATGAAGAGGCTGAGAGTGCAATAGTGTGTGTATTGTAGGTGAATGTTGTTTCTAAGTGAGTGTGTGGGTATGTCTACATGGAGTCATGTGAGTGTGTGTGGTATGTGTGGTGTAGGTAAATGTGGTGTCTGTGGATTTGTGGGTGTGTCTGCAATAAGTGGTCTGAGTGTGTGTGGTAGAGGTGACTGTGGTGTCTGTGGGTGTATGGTATGTCTGCATGGAGTGCTCTGAGTGTGCACAATGTGTGTAATGGAGGTTAAAGTAGTATTTTACTGGGTGTATGGGTGTTTCTGCATGGTCTGAGTGTGTGTGGTTGAGTGATTTGTGGGTCTTTGTAGGTTTGTGAGTGTGTCTGCATGGAGTGGTCTTACTAGTAGTATGCATGGTTTTGTGGTGGAGGTGACCGGTGTCTGTGGGTGTTTGGCTACATCTGCGTGGAATGATCTGATTGTTCATGGTGTGTGATGGAGGTGAATATAGAATTTTGGTGGGCATGCGGGGATGTCTGCATGGAGTGGTATGAGTGACTGGTGTGTGTGAGTGGTGCAGGTGAATGTGGTGTCCGTGGGTGTCTGAGTATGTCGGAAAGGAGTGGTCTGATTGCATGGTGTGTGTGGTGGACATGAATGTCATGTTCTTGGGGATGTGTGTGTTCATGGAGTGCTCTGATTGAGTGTGGAGTTTGTAGTGGAGGTGACTTCGGTGTCTGTGGTTGTGTTAATGTGTCTGAGTGTTTGTGGTGTGTGGCATAGATGAATGAGGGTCTTTGTTGGTATGTGGCTATGTCTGAATGGATTGCTCTGAGTGTGTATGGTATATGTGATGGAGGTGAATGTCATTTCCTTGTTGGTATGTGGTTATGTGTGCATGGTGTGGTGAGTGTGTGGGGGGGTGTGGTAGCAGTGAATGTGATGTCTGTGGGTGTTTAGGGTGTGGGGGAAGTGTTCTGAGTGAGTATGATATGTGTGGTGGAGATGACTGTAGTGTCTCTGGGTGTGTGGTGTGTCTGAATAGATGGTCTGACTGTGTGTGGTATATGTGGAGAAGGGGACTGTGGGATCTGTGGGTGTGTGGTGAGTCTGAATGGAGTGGTATGACTGTGTGTGGTGTATGTGGAGGAGGTGACTGTAGGATATGAGGGTGTGTGGTGTGCCTGAATGGACTGGTCTGACTGTGTGGTGTGTGTGGTCGAGGTGATGTGGGATCTATGGGCACTTTCACTGTGTGTATGGCCCGGTGTGTGGGAATGTACGCTGTACACATATTTCCGCCCCTCTGGTTTGTGTGTGAGGGTACAGGTACATAATTATATTTTTGCCAGCTGTTCTCAGATATAACAGACTTAGAGCTTAGTGGAAGTGAAGGTCATCAGTGTGAGTCATTCAGCCCCGCATCGGGAGTTAGAAGTATATTTTGGAATGATTGACATATAAATCCAGTGTAATTATCCTTTAAATCTCAAAACCAAAAGTCCAATGAAGAACTGAGAAAAAATATGTTAGAAACCTCAACAAAAAAAGCCAGCAAATGGAATCCAACTGCACATCTCAAGGAAAACGCATCAAAACTAACTAGGGGACCCCTGAGAAATGCAACTCGGATACCAGATTTAAAATCAACGTGATTTAGCGCATTAGCGAGACGGAGGAGAAACATGGTTATCTCAAAGGGGTAGGAAGCCGTTACACAGTGCTCCCATCCACTGTCATCCCAGGACCAGGCAGGTGACAGGCTCCATCCACACTAACCCTCGGGGCGAACAGCACCCCCAGGGGTAAAAGGCAAGGCTCCCCCTGACATGGATCTGGAACTTGACAAGGAGCCCTCCCTCTGCACCCGCCCCGAGGGAGCCTCATCAGCCTGACAAGCACTTAATGGGAAAACTCAAGGCAGGACTCTGAGCACAAATGAATTGGAAGGACTTCACCCCAAATAAATGAGTGAGGGGGCCTGGGGCTTCAGGCAGGGAGAGCAAGGCCTCCGTGGCCGGCCTCCCAGCTGCTCTGGGCAAGCAGAGGCCTCTCCTGGCCTCCTGCCGCCCGGGCTGTGCTCCAGCACACCCTCCACTCAGGGCCCTGGGCACTGGCAGGCCACGTCCCTAAAGCAGCCTGGCCCTGGACTCAGACACCCGTTAGCAGGACCATTGGGCCCTCCAAGGCCCTCCCTGGGCTCCTGGGCCCTCCTGCTGCCGAGGCTGGAGGTGGGGATGGGGCTGGGCGTCCTGCCAGCCCGGCCTCAGCTTCCTGGGTCCAGTCCCCACACCCTTGGAGGCCTGGCCCATAGGCCTGCCGCCTGGATAGCTCTTCTGACAAGATGGCACCGCCGGCTCCCTGCAGCCCTAGGTCTGTCCCTCTCACGAGTCCCTTGTCACCAGTATGTACCATGGCTTCTGCGTGGCGGTGTCCACGGCTTTGTTTGTGTCATTCAGTTTTTCTTTATCCTCCACACTGTTTTCATGAAAATTATCAAACCTAGAGCAAGTGGAAGCAATCTTACAATGAAGGGCCCTCTCTCATTCGGATTGTAGATGAGTATCTGACCACATTCCTTATCGCTCATCTGGCCATACTTCTGTTTCTGCTCATCTGCTCTCTCCGTGTCTGATGCATTTCCAGTGCATTTTGTCATCAGGCTCTCCTACCCCACTCCCTTCCTTCCTCCGCATAACTCTCATTGCGCCTGTCTGGGGCACAGTTCCATTTTTGAGAGGCAGCAACCCTAAGTGTTTCGTTGAATGCTTTGACAGATGCAGAAGCACTAGTGTAACCCGAACCCCATGAAGAAACCACATGGCCAATGGCCCAGAGTCCCCTCAGGCCCCGGGCCAGGAATGGCGGCGCAGCTACTCTTGTGGCCTTCCTCTCCCTCGAGGGGTTTGCTGCTTTACAACTCTTCCTCCCCGGACTCATGGGTGACCTGTGTCTGCCGGGCGCTCTCGGCACGGTGCTTGGAGTTTGGTCCTTCCTCTGGGTTTGCTGGGGGTGCCCAGGGCGCGTCACCCTGGGAGGCAGGCTGCAGGTGGCTCCTGATCATTCCTGTTCCTTATGTGACTGGCCCTGGAGGCTGGGACACTCTGTGTGGAGGGGGTGGCCAGGGGGTTGGGGCAGGAGGGACCTGAAGGGCAGGGCAGGGCAGGAGCCGCGGGGCAGCACGGGGACACTCCTGCAGCCAGCATGGAGGCCGCTGTGGGCCAGGATGGTCAAGCTCCCCCTGAGCCCTTCCCTGCTCCCTTCAGAGAAAAGCACCATAAATCCTGGATCACGTGCCCTGCAGAGCCACCTCAGGGTTCTGGACAAGGTCATTATTCCATTATGCACTCATGCCCTACACGATATTTCCCAACCTTCTGCACAGTCTTCGGTTACAGTGATGCACTGACTATCTCATTAGTCTCCCCATTGTCTTTCCTGCGGCTTTTCTTCCTGGTTGTTACTGTTGGAGGAATTGGGGTTCTGGGTGCTGAGAACAGAAGGAGCAGCTATGGGGAAAAGCAACATTTCTTTAACTCCAAGTCTCTTCTTTCAAAACTCTGAGCCCCTCCCCTGGCACCCACTTTCGGAGACTTGCAGAGGTAACGGACCCTCTGGGAAGTGCAGCACCTGAGGACAGAGGGGCTCTCCTCCAGGGCCCAGTGGCAATTGAGCAGTGCGTGAGGGCAGCGGGGAGCACAAGGGAGGGAGGGAGGGCATCTGGGCCATGAGCAGCGGGCGCGGCTCCTGAGCAGTGCGGCCCAGCTGTGCTCCTGGCTGTCCCATGGCCCTGCCCTCAGCGGCCGCCCTCCCCCCAGTCCCACACATGGAGCAGGAGGCTGGGCCCATCCTTCGCTGAGGCTGTGACCACCAGGGCATCCGGCTTGCACTCACAGCGCGGTGAAGCTGAAGGCCACGGACCAGGTCGCCGGGTACCAGGGAGGGCCTGTCCCCAGCAGCAATGGTGTTGCTGGGCCCTGGAGCTGGCACTCGAGGACAGATCCGGGCCCTGTACCAGCCCGGTGTCAGGGAAGCTACCCGCCTTCTCCAGGCACCGCTTCTCTCTGTAAGCCGGGGAGTAACACCGAGCTGAGGGGGTCTTGGGAGCTTTTGGAGAAAGTTGAAGGATGGTGCAGAGTCCATGCTCAGTTACTGGGGACGGTCACTTTGCACCAACATAGGAGCTCCTTGCCTTGCTTGCGCACAGATGGCCACTTTCTGGTTCCTTCCGGCTCTGTGTGTGGCAGGGTGACAACGCTGGCTCTTTCTGCCACATTTGGAGCCTGAACTCCCCACACTCAGGAGAACTTGCCTTCTCTATATTGAAATACAGAATGCCTCATCGGTTTAGGCCCTGCCTTGCAAAGAAATACTTCTTTGCAATAAACCTGGAACATGCATTGCAAACGATCATCTGGGAGACTGAGGGGCAGACCTGCTCAGGTGGCCCGTGTTGGGCCAAGGGAAGGGGCTGCGTAAGAGACAGGGCCTGCGGGTTTCTACCAGGCGAACACGGAGCCCACGTGCTGGTGGGCAGGGCCTGATGAAGTTGAAGCCGGCCCCATCTGTTCAGAAGCAGCCTTGTGTGGCTGGCCACCGTGCCTGGGAGAAGACACATTGCTTCGGGACACAAGCCTGCCCTGGATCGGCCACACGCCCCATGTCTCAGCACAGGGCCATCGGCTGGCCTGCCCGCTGCCTCTCAATCCAGCAGTGCTCTCTGGGGCCTCAAGGAGACTCAGGCTGGTGCTCAGTCACGGAAACTACCTCGGGGACCCTCGGGCTGGCATGTAGGGTGATCAAGAAGCATGGCCCCAAACAGAGGATGATGGGCTGGTGAGGGAGGCTCCTTGAGAAGTCAGGGTCTGGGCCAGGGGGAGCTGGCATCTGAGGAGGCCATGGCCCGGACACAAACAGAAAGAAATCCACTGATGCCAGGTGTTCCCGCTTTCCAAAATAGCTAGAAACCTGGATTGTTAGGAGGGGGTGCCATTTTCCAAGTTCGATCCGTTTTTTAAAACTCTTGAAAGGCTAACACGTCCGCAGCCAGCACCAGCCACACCACAAGAGCCTGTTTTCTTTAAGGCGGAGGACGGGCCAGCATTGCCTTGACGGAAGGGGTGCTGCAGGGAGACCTGCAGCAGGAGGAATCGGAAGGCCAGGCCCAGGGCCGCGCTGGCCTTTCTGAGGAGTGCCTCCGATGGACGGACTGGGGAGTGAGGCCGCCTGAGCCAGAAGCGGGCTGGAGGCAGTGACCTTGGCCTGGCAGCAGGAAGACCTGCTGGCTCCCCGGCCTCACGCCCCAGTGCCCAGCCCACAGCCTGTCCTCACTGTGACCCTGGTACTTACCTCAGGAACTGCCAGGGGCCTCCATCCTGGGGGTGGGGGATGCCAGGCCCAGAGCTGCAGCTCAGCACGCGAGTGTCTCAACACATGCAGAAGGAAGGCCCGGGACTGCGGGCAGGGTGGGCTCCTGGAGGGCCAGAGGGAGGCAGAGCAAGAGCGTCCTCTGCAGACTCTGGAGGCTCAGCTAAGACAGGATGGCCCCTCCATGCAAGTCCCCTGTGCAGGGCGCTGGGCTCCTTCCTGCCGCAGCCACTGCACACCCTGCCCTGGGCGCTCCCGGCTGCCAGGCACAGAATGTCAGGGAGGAGGAAAGGACCCCGAGTGTCAGGAAGTCCCCGCGGTGCCCAGACCTGGGTGCTCAGCTGAGACCTGAGGCAGGGATGTCCTCACTCCTCTCTCATGTATGTAGGAGCGGGGTGAGCAGTGCTGCACCCCTCAGGGGCCAGAGAACCTGGATCAGAAACCCAAGGCGGGTCTGTCCTGTGGAGGCGGTTGGAGCCTTTCATGGGCTCCACAGTCAGGGGCTGAGCAGACCCCTGAGTGCCTGGGGCCCAGCCCCACCTCCTCACAGTGGACCCTCAACCTCACCAGGTGAGGATGTGGCCGAGGGGGCGCACAGATGTGGTCAGAGTCAGTATTGCTCCTAGGAGTCCCTGGGATTAGGGTGCTGGGGGGTGGCCTGCCCTACCTGAGAGCAGAGGCAGGACAGCCCTGAGCCCTCCTCACACGGACCTCTCCATGTCACCCTTGCAGAAAATTATGACTTGAAGGTGTCTGGACAAGGCTTTAATAATGCCAGGAACAAGAACGAAGTTATTTGTAGATTCAAGTTTAGTGACAAGAAATTCTTCGGTAAGTACCCCTGGGCCCGCCGTGTGACCGAGTCTCACAGCACACTGCATTCGCCTCAGCCGCCAAGCCTTCCAAGCCCTGCTGACATGGGCTGGGGCAGCTGGGAGACAGGGGCGGCTTGGGCAAGTGGAAGGAGGAACCTGGCTGGGAAGCCTGACCCCTCTTCTTTCATTGCCCAGAGGGAGGTCGCCCTTCCCCCAGCACCAGGACAGCTCCTTGGAGCAGGCCTTTGCCCCTGCCCAGGACGAGTTTGGACACTGGGTCTCCCCTCACAGCTGCATTTCCGCACCCTCTCCTCAGCTTCCGGTTCCCTTGAGAGATGAGTAGTAAGCCCCATTAGTGTGCTGGTGGGGATGGAGGCAGCTCTGGGACCTGAGTCTCTGCCAGGGGCACCGGTAACTTTCCCAGGAATGTGTGTTCCTTCTGGATTGACAGAAGATGCCCTCCCTGGCCTGGCCCTGCAGTGTGGCACAGGCGCCCATCACACACATGGCGCAGGTGCCTGCGTGTGACCTTGACGAAATGAGTGTTCTGTTCTCAGCCTTTTCTCTCTTCTGTAAAACGGGGCCAATGTGAGGGTTGTCTGAGCTTTATAACATGTAGAACAGGAATGCAGGAAGGGCTTAATTTTAAAATAAAACGGCAAATCAGTGAAAATGCTCAGGCATCAGGCGGCCATGATAGGAGCACTAAGGTGGGAATGCTCTTCCCCAGAGTGCTGGGACAGGCGGACATTCTGCATCCTCTTCACTTCTCCCTCTGAGCCCTCCACACATGCATTGGATGTGATTGTGTTTAGATCCCGGTGTCTTATCCCAGGGCCATCTGGTATACCCAGCACAGCTCCTCTTTCAGCTCACTTCTAGGCCCTGTCTCCTCCTCCGCACAGTGCACAGCCTGGGCCTCATTCCACACCACACGGGGGTAGTGGCCTCAGGGAATTAGGTTTCCCTCTTCCTTCCTTTCTCGGCAGAGGCTTGGACTGAGGAACTCCTTTACAGGTAGAGCTCACAGTTATTGAGCACTTAGTACACCGAGCGCCTTCTATATAGTCTCTCAATTACTTCTCCCAAGAGACCCATTGGTACTCCCTTGTATGGATCCAGAAGCAGAGGGAGAAGCCACTAAAAAGTTTGCTTACAGCCAGCAGCTGTGCAGGGACAGCCAGAAAGTCGACCAGGGGATGTGACGGCCCTGTCTGGGCCTCAGCCTCCCTGAGGTGACGTTTCTTGAGGAAATGGGACATGACCTGTCCCCTGGAAATGTTTCCTGGTGGTACTGCTGCGGCCTATGGGTGTAGTGGTTCCCACCCTGGAGACCACCAGTGCTTCCCTCTGAGGAGGACCAGGGTCAGGGTCTTACCCTGATGGCCAGACTGGACCTGGTCTGCGGCTGGACCTGTCCCGCAGGGCTGTTTACATTGGAGTTATTATGCACTGAGGAGGATTGCTTTGATTGTGTTTAATTATGTTGTCCTCTGTTAAAATATCTAGAAAAACATTTAGAAAATGTAGAGAAGTATAAAGAAAAAATATACAAAAATTAGTGCTTCTTTATATTCTATACAATGTGTCTTTATCATGTAATTTTTTAATAATTAAAAACGTTTTTGAAGTGTGTCCCCTCCCCCTGGCCAGGCTGTCTGGACCCCACCCATGCATGAATTTATGCACCTGGCCTCTAATATACATATAAATACACGAGTGTCCAGATTATTATGCGTTCAGAGATCATAATAATCTGGCCACTCAGTGTATTTCACTTAGCATAATGCTCTCCAGCGCCATCCATGCTGTTGCAAATGATAGGAGTTCCTTCCTTTTTACAGCAGCATAGTATTCCATTGTGTAGATGTACCACAGTTTTCTAATCCACTCATCTGCTGATGGGCACTTAGGCTGTTTCTAAATCTTAGATATTGTAAATTGTGCTGCTATGAACATAGGGGTGCATATATCCTTTCTGATTGGTGTTTCTAGTTTCTTGGGATATATTTCTAGAAGTGGGATCACTGGGTCAAATGGGAATTCCATTTTTAGTTTTTTGAGAAAACTTCATACTGTTTTCCACAGTGACTGCACCAGTCTACATTCCCACCCACAGTACACAAGGATTTCACCTCCTTACCAATATTTGCTCTTTGTTGGTTTATTGATGAGAGCCATTCTGAGAGAGAATGAAGAGACTAGAGGCCCAGTGCATGAAACTTGTGCACTGGAGGGGTCCCTCAGCCCAGCCTGTGCCCTTTCTCAGTCCAGGACCCCTCACTCCTTACCACCCGCCTGCTCACTGCTCATTACCTCTCAGCTCGCTGCTCCTTAGCACTGCTGTGGAGGCAGGAGAGGCTCCTGTCACCGCTGCTGCACTTGCCAGCCGTGAGCCTGGCTTCTGACTGAGTGGTGCTACCCTTGTAGAAGCGCACTGATCACAAGGGGCAGCTTCTGCATTGAGCGTCTGGCGCCTGGTGGTCAGTTTGCTTCATAGTGACAGGTCATTCTGGTTGTTCCGCCATAATGGTTGCTTAGGCTTTTATTATACAGACTAGAGGCCTGGTGCATGAAATTCGTGCACTCCAGAGTGGTCCCTCAGCCCGGCCTGTGCCTATAGTTGGTCTTCAGATACATTCTGTCGATGATAATGGCTTCAGAAGTACATTGTGCCAATAGTTGGTCTTTAGACATTTTCTGTTGTTGACACCAACTGGGGGGAGGGACCGTGGGAAATTGGGCTCCCTCCTAACCTCCTGTCAGGGTCTGGGGTGCAGGTGAACAGGATTCAGGGCTGTCAGGGCACCAGCAGAAGGCTAAGCAATGGCTGATTCCACAGGGAATCAGGCTCCCTCCTCCCTCCTGTCAGGGTTGGGAGTGGGGGGAGGGGTTAAATTGGGGGTGGGGCTGGCCAGGGGGAGGGGCTGCTGGAGGTTTGGGGAGCCAATCAGCCCAGATCTAACTGGTTGGATTCCACAGTGCACAAGTAGGGTTCCTAGGCCTGGCTGGAGATCAGGTCCTATCAGGGCTTTCCTTCCACCAGCTGCTGGCAGCTGGCCCTGGCCCCACTGCTGCCACTGCTTGCCATCTGTGCAGTGCTGACCCCACTGCCACTGGCCACCTCCCTCTGTGGGGCAATTCATCATGGAGCGCCCCCCAATTGATTGCCCCACAGAGGGAGGCCCCGCCCAACCACCGCAGCCTGCCAGTTGGTGGTCTGGGCCTCCCTCTGCAGGGTGATTGATTGCAGAGCCCCCCAAACGATCTCCCCACCAGCCGGTGGCCTGGGCCTGTTGGGAAATCATGGGGCAATGGTGGGGGGCCCCCAACCAATTGCATTGCACCCACCTTGGCTGGCCTGGCGCCAGTGTGTGTCACAGTGTGGTCATCTGGGTGGTTGTTCCGCTGTTTGGCCATTAGGTCAATTTGCATATTAAACTTTTATTATTATAGACTAGATGCCTGGTGCATGAAATTCGTGCACTGAGGAGCTCTCCCTCAGCCCAACCTGCACCCTCTCCAATCGGGGACCCCTTGGGGGATGTCCAACTGCTGGTTTAGGCCACAGGGATCTGGCCTAACCCGGCAGTCAAACATCCCTCTCACAATCCAGGACTGCTGGCTCCCAACCGCTCACCTGCTAGCCAGCCTGATCACCCCTAACCACTCCCCTGCCAGCCTTTTCGACTGCTCTCCTCCCGGCCCAATTGCCCCCAACTGCCCTCCCCTGCCAGCCTGGTTGCCCCCAACTGCCCTCCCCTGCATATTCCCTCTTTATTAGATAGGGTTTTTTCTTTAACATATTGGACAGTGTGCCTGCCGTGGTCTTGACAAACCAGTAAAAATGTAAACCCAAACTAAAAGTGTCATAAAATAAACTCCTTAAACAGGAGTTTTATGAGACCTTGGAAAGGTGATATCATGTGGTTGTTTCCTCCTTTTTTCCTTCTCTTTCTTTTTCTTGATGCTTCATCTTTTGTCCTTTCTTTCTTTTGTCCTTTTATTCCTTTTCTGTCCTCTCTTTCTCTTAACTTTTCCATTGGTAGAATCGTCAGTACTTGAATCTGTCTTGCTTCCAGAAGACAAAGAAGAGGGAAACACACCGTCATCTGAAGAAAAAGATGATCTATGCTGGGATCAGTGGTGATTCTGGTTTTGCTCTTTTTCCTGGTTTGTTTGTCATTTCTTCAGGACATATGTGTGGGCACTTCTTATTCATGCCTACAAAACCCCCTGCCTTGGTGAAAACTGTAGGGGAAAAGGCCTTCCTGGGTGGGCTCAAGCCCTGCCCAAGGTGCTAAGGAACCAGGGCGGGAAGCGCCCGCCACTGCCACTGCAGAGCCCAACCTCTGGACCATGGAGTACCCTCTAGTGATGTAACTGCAATGTAGCTGTTTGCCTTCAGAAATTAGTTGTAAGTTATTTACAACTAATAACTCGCTGGGGGCACGTACACTTCTGAGGCTGGGGCCCTGAGGCTGCAGGTGTGTGTGTGTGAAGTGGGGGAATAACTCCATTGGGATGTGCAAGGTTCTAAGGCTGGGACCCCGAGGCTGCTGCTGAGAGGGGATCGCTTCGTGGGGAGTGAATTTGTTTTTGTTTTTTTATAGAGGGGATCGCTTCGTGGGGAGTGAATTTGTTTTTGTTTTTTTATAAAAGGTTAGGAAGGCCTCTGGGCAGGGAGGGCAGTTGGGGGCAACCAGGCTGGCAGGGGAGGGCAGTTGGGGGCAATTGGGCCGGGAGGAGAGCAGTCGAAAAGGCTGGCAGGGGAGTGGTTAGGGGTGATCAGTTAGGGGTGATTAGTTGTAAGTTTCCGATGTGAAACCCTACCTCAACATTTCCTTTGTGGTTTGTAAAGATTTTAAACAAAACCCATTTACCTCCCTAACCCGGTCACAAGTTTCTGCCCAATGGGAGAGGTTTGCTAGGCAGCATCGCCCAGATAACCCCCCACCCCCACTCCAGTCACTTGGCTGGGGGCAAGGGAAGTTCCGAGGCTGACTCCCTGAGGCTGCCGGTGGGGCAGGATCACTCGCTGGGGGCACGTACGCTTCTGAGGCTGGGGCCCTGAGGCTGCAGGTGTGTGTGTGTGAAGTGGGGGAATAACTCCATTGGGATGTGCAAGGTTCTAAGGCTGGGACCCCGAGGCTGCTGCTGAGAGGGGATCGCTTCGTGAGGAGTGAATTTGTTTTTGTTTTTTTATAAAAGGTTAGGAAGGCCTCTGGGCAGCATTCTGCCAGGCCGCTCTTGCTGCCCACTCTCAGTGGCCGCCGTCCCACTGAAACTGGGGGACTCTGGCAGGGCTGAGAGGACTGGGAACCGCCATCTTTGTTGTGGAGTGATGGTTAATTTGCATATTACTCTTTTATTAGATAGGATACCTCATCATGGTTTTAACGGCATTTCTCTGATGACTAGTGTAATTGAGCATCTTTTCATGTGTTTGTTGGCCATCTGTATGCCCTCTTTGGAAAAGTATCTATTCAGGTCCTTTGTGAATTTTCAATTAGATTATTTGTCTTCCTTTTATTGAGTTCTTTATAAATTTGGGATATTAACCCCTTATCAGATGTATCATTGGCAAATATGCTCTCCCTTTCAGTGGGATGTCTTTTCATTTTGTTTATGGTTTCCTTTCCTATGCAAATATGTTATATTTGATGTAGTCCCATTTGTTTATTTTTCTTTTGTTTCCCTTGCCCAAAGAGATAGATATATCAGGGGGAAAAATATTGTTACAAGAAATTCTGAGATTTTACTGCCTATGTTTTCTTCTAGGGTTTTTATAGTTTTGAGTCTAACATTTAAGTCTTTAATCCATTTTTCAGTTTATTTTTGTGTGTGGTGTAAGAAGGTGATCTAGTGTCAGTTTTTTAGTACTTATCTAATTTTCCCCATACAATTTATTGAATAGACTATCTTTATCCCAATGTATGCTTTGCTTCCCTTGTTAAATATTAATTCACTGTAAAAGAATGAATTTTTCTGGGCTCTCTATTCTGTTCCATTGATCTATATGTCTGTTTTTAAGCCAGTACCATACTGTTTCGAATACCATGGCCTTGCAGTATAGTTTGATATCAGGTTAGTGTGATTCCTCCCACTTAGTTCTACTTTTTAAGATTGCTGTTACTATTCGGGGTCTTGATTAAGTTCCATATTAATATCTGGAATATTTTTTCAAGTTCTGTGAAATATGCCATTGGTATCTTGATAGGAATTGCCTTGAATCTGTAGATTGCTTTGGGTAATGTGGACATTTTAATGATGTTAATTCTTATCCATGTACAGGATACATGCTTTCACTTATTTGTGTCTTCTTCAATTTCTTTCTTCAGTATTTTATAATTTTCCAAGCATAGGTCTTTTACATCCTTGGTTAAATTTATTCCTGGGTATTTCATTCTATTTGAAGCAATTGTGAATAGGATTTTTTTTAGTTTCTCTTTCTGATAGTTCATTATTGGTGTGTAAAAATGCAACTGATTTCTGGATAATTATTTTGTATACTGCTTGTTTACTGAATTCATTCATCATTATAGTAGGTTTTTGATGTAATATTTAGGGTTCTCTATATACAGTATCATGCTACCTGCAAATAATGACAATTTTACTTCTTCCTTTCCCATGTGGATGCCTTTTATTTCTTCTTCTGATAGCTATGGTTAGTACTTCCATTACTATATATATATATATATATATATATATATATATATATATATATATATCCAAATAGACCAAACAGCAAAACAACTGAACAATCAAACATCCAAACAATCGAACAACCAGTCGTTATGATGTGTACTGACCACCAGGGGGCACGCATGGAACATGGCAGGCAACAGAGTGTGGAACATGGCAGGTATCAGCTCTGGCAGGATGGTGGAGCAGGAGAGTGGGGGCACCAGACCAAGGAGGGGTGTCAGTCGCTGTCATATGGTAGAGTAACTCTGGTGGTTACTGAAAATTCTTTGCTCCTGCGTAACATGGTCCCACCCAGCACTCACACCTGCTGTCAGCGCTGACCCTGCTTACACCTGTTGCTGCTGCTGGAGCTGTTGCTCACAACTGCTTCCAGCACCCAGTGCCGCCCCAGTTGCTCAGTGCCATCAGCGGGTGTGGGCAGTAGCTGCTGGCCCCTGTCACCCCTCAGGGCTTCTCCACCTCCCCCTGCTCCTGCGTGGCAATGGGGGCCAGAAGCCACTTCTTGCACCTGCTGCTGGTGAGGGCCCTGCTTGCACCTGCAACCGGCGCTGGAGCTGCTGCTCGCACCCACTGCCCATGCCTGGTGCTGGTCCCGATCTCTAGGTGCTGTCAGTGGGTGCAAGCAGTGGCTGCTGGCCCTGATCGCCCCTGAGGGCTTCTCCAGCTCCCCCTGATCTTGAGGGGTGATTGGGGCAGCAGCTGCCGCTCACTCCTGCTGACAGTGCCAGCCCTGCTTGCACCCACTGCTGGCATCGGCCCCAATTGCTCCACGCCATCAGTGGGTACAAGTGGGGCTGGCACATCAGCGCATGGGAGCAGCAGTGGTGGGAGCAGGGCTGCCGGCAGGGAGGGAACCAGGGGCCTCAGCAGGAGGGCCCAGGAAGGGACATGGAGACTGGGCCAAGACCTTCCCCCTTGCCCACTGCAGCCTCCCAGCTCACAGTTCCTTTCAATGTACACAAATTAATGCACTGGGCTCCTAGTGTTGAATAAGAGTGGTGAAAGTGGACATCCCTGTCTTGTTCCTGATCTTAAGGAGAACACTTGTAGTTTTGCCCATTTAGAATGATGTTGGCTGTGGGTTTGTCATCATTTACATTGAGATACCCAATGGCATTTATTACATTGAGATATGTTTGCACTATTCCCACTTTGCCCGTTTTGAACATAAATGTGTGCTGGGTTTTATGAAATGCTTTTTCTGCTTCTATTGATATTATCATGTGTTTTTTATCCTTCATTTTGTTTATCCTATATAATAAAAGCCCAGCGACCAAAATGGTGGAATGACCAGAATGACCAGAAACCAGAATGACCACAGCCCCTCAACCCTGCCAGCCACCCCCCAGCAAGCAGTTAGGGGTGATCAGGCATGCAGGCAGAGTGGTGAGGGGCAATCAGGCATGCAGAGGCAATTAGGGGGATTAGACAGGCAGAGTGCTTAGGGATAATCAGGCAGGCAGGCAGAGGCGGTTGGGGATGATCAGGCAAGCAGGCAAGCAGTTAAGGGTCAGAATATCAGGCCTAAACTGGCAGTCAGACATCCCCCAAGGGTTCCAAGATTTTGAGAGAGTGTAGGCCAGGCTGAGGGGCCTCTTCCCATGCATGAATTTTGTGCACCAGGCCTCTAGTGTGATATAATCACAATTGCTGTTTTGTAGATAATGTACCAACCTTGCATTCCTACAATAAATCACACCTGATCAATGTGTATGATCTTTTTAATGTATTGCTGTATCCAGTTTGCTAATTTTCTGTTATCGTTAATGAACATTGTCATCAATGTTCATCAGCGATATTGACCTATAATTTTATTTTCTGTCATGTCTATCTCTGGTTTTGGAATTTGAATAACGCTGGCCTTGTAAAATGAGCTAGGAATCTTCTCCCTTCTTGAATTTTTGCAATAGTTTGAGGACAGATGTTAGTTCTTCTTTGAATTTTTTAGTAAAATTCACCTGAAAAGCCATCCGGTTCAGGGTTTTTATTTGTTGGGAGTTTTTTGTTTTGTTTTGTTTTGTTTTGTTTTGTTAATTACTGCTTCAATTTCACTGGTTGTAATCTGTCTTTTCAAATTTCCTGATTTAGTTTTAGAAGATTGTAAGTTTCTAGGAATTTATCCATTTCATTCATATTGTCCAGTTTTTGACATGTAGTTGTTCATAATTATTTTCTTACAATCCTTTGTGTTTCTTTGGTGTCAGTTGTTACTTCTCCTCTTTCATTTCTGATTGTATTTATTTGGGTCCTCTATTTTTTTCTTGATGAGTCTGGTTAAATATTTCTAAATCTTGCTTACCTTTTCAAAGAGCCAGCACTTGATTTCATTAACCATTTATATTGATTTTTTAGACTCTATTTCGTTCATTTCTGCTCTGATCTTTATTATTTCCTTCTTTCTATTCACACTGAGCTTTGTTTGTTGTTCTTTCTCAAATTCCTTTATGTGCAAAGTTAGATTTTTTAATTTGAACTTTTTCTTGTTTTCTTTTTTTCCCCATTTTTTTATTAAGGTATTACATGTGTACATTTCTTCCCATTGCCCGCCCCCATCCCACTCCCATACATGCCCTCACCCCCCCAGTGTCTTGTGTCCATTGGTTATGCTTATATGCATGCATAAAAGTCCTTCAGTTAATCTCTTATCTCCCCCACCTCTCCCTAACCTTCCTGCTGTAATTTGACAGTCTGTTTGAGGCTTTACTGCCTCTATATCTATCTTTTTGTTCATCAGTTTATAATGTTCTTTATTATCCACAAATGAGTGAGATCATGTGGTATTTTCTTTCATTGACTGGCTTATTTCACTTAGCATAATGCTCTCCAGTTCCATCCAGATTGCTGCAAATGGTAAGAATTCCTTCTTTTTGTGGCAGCATAGTATTCCATTGTGTAGATGTACCACAGTTTTCTGATCCAGTCATCTGCTGATGGGCGGCTATTTCCAAATCTTAGCTATTGTAAATTGTACTGCTATGAACATAGGGGTTCATATATCCTTTCTGATTAGTGTTTCTAGTTTTTTGGGATATATTCCTAGAAGTGGGATTACTGAGTCAAATGGGAGCTCCATTTTTAGTTTTTTGAGGAAACTTGATACTGTTTACAGTGGCTGCACCAGTCTGCATTCCCACCAGCAGTGAAGGAGGGTTTCTTTTTCCCTGCATCCTCGCCAGCACTTATCGTTTGTTGATTTGTTGATGATAGCCATTCTGACAGGTGTGAGATGGGACCTCATTGTTGTTTTGATTTGCATCTCTCAGATAATTAGTGACTTTGAGAATGTTTTTATGTGTCTCTTGGCCTTCCTTCTGTCTTCTTTCGAAAAGATTCTGTTTAGGTCCATTGCCCAACTTTTTATTGGATCATTTATTTTCCTTTTATTAAGTTGTATAAGTTTCCTGTAGATGTTGGAGATTAAACCTTGATCAGTGATAACATTTGCAAATATGTTCTCCCATGCAGTGGGCTTTCTTGTTGTTTCATTGATGGTTTCTTTTGCTGTGCAGAAGCTTTGTATTTTGATGTAGTCCCCTTTGTTTATTTTCTCTTTAGTTTCCATTGCCCTAGGAGCGGTATCAGTGAAGAAATTGCTTCGGCATATGTCTGAGATTTCTCTCCCTGTGGATTCTTCTAGTATTTTTATGGTTTCCCGTCTTATGTTTAAGTCCTTTATCCATTTTCAGTTTTATTTTTGTGTATGGTGTAAGTTGGTGGTCTAGTTTCATTTTTTTTTGCCTGTATCTGTCCAATTTTCCCAACACATTTATTGAAGAGACTGTCTTGACTCCATTGTATGTTCATGCCTCCTTTGTCAAATATTAATTGAGCATAGTGGTTTGGGTCGATATCTGGGTTCTCTATTCTATTCCATTGGTCTATATGCCTGTTCTTGTGCCAGTACCAGGCAATTTTGAGAACAGTGGCTTGGTAATATAGCTTGAAATCTGGTATTGAGATCCCACCTACTTTGTTCTTCTTACTCAGGATTGCTGTGGCTATTCGGGGTGTTTTTTTTTTTTTATTATTCCAGGTGAATTTTTGGAGAGTTCTTTCTAGGTCTGTGAAATATGCCATTGGTATTTTAATGGGGAGTGCATTGAATCTATAGATAGCTTTGGGTAGTATGGACATTTTAATGATGTTGATTTTCCCAATACATGAACACGGTATGCTCTTCCATCTATTTATGTCTTCCTCTATCTCTTTTTCCAATGTCTTGTAGTTTTCTGAGTAGAGGTCTTTTACTTCCTTAGTTAAGTTTATTCCTAGGTACCTTAATTTTTTTGGTGTGATGGTAAATGGGATTGTTTTCTTACTCTCTCCTTCTGTAAGTTCACTATTGGTGTATAGAAATGCCATAGATTTCTTGTCATTAATTTTGTATCCTGCTACATTGCCGAATTCATTTATTAAGTCTAATAGTTTTTTGATGGAGTCTTTAGGGTTTTCTATGTACAGTATCACGTCACCTGCAAATAAGGACAGTTTTACTTCTTCTTTTCCAATTTGGATGCCTTTTATTCCTTCTTCTTGTCTAATTGCAATGGCTAATACTTCCAGTACTATGTTGATCAGGAGTGGTGAAAGCAGGCATCCCTATCTTGTTCCTCTTCTTAGGGGAAATGGTTTTAGTTTTTGTCCATTGAGTATGATGTTGGCTGTGGGATTGTCATATCTGGCTTTTATTATGTTGAGGTATGATCCTTCTATTCCCACCTTGTTGAGAGTTTTTATCAAAAATGGGTGTTGGATTTTGTCAAATGCTTTTTCTGCATCAATTGATATGACTATATGGTTTTTATCTCTCAATTTGTTTATGTGATGTATCACATTTATTGATTTGTGGATATTGTACCATCCTTGCATCCCTGGGATAAATCCTACTTGGTTATGGTGTATGATCTTTCTGATGTACTGCTGGATTCGATTTGCTGGAATTTTGTTGAGGATTTTGGCATCTATGTTCATGAGCGATATTGGCCTGCAATTCTCTTTCATTGTGTTGTCTTTATCTGGTTTTGGTATTAGGGTGATGCTGGCTTCATAGAATGACCTTGGAAGTATTCCTTCCCCTTGAATTTTTTGGAATAGTCTGAGGAGGATAGATTTTAGTTCTTCCTTGAAAGTTTGGTAAAACTCCCCTATGAAGCCGTCTGGCCCCAGGCTTTTGTTTGCTGGAAGCTTTATGATGACTGCTTCAATTTCTTCCATAGTTATTGGCCTATTGAGATTTTTAGATTCTTCCTCATTGAGTTTTGGAAGGTTATATTTTTCTAGGAATATGTCCATTTCCTCCAGGTTGTCTAGTTTGTTGGAATAGAGTTGTTCATAGTATTTTTTAACAATCCTTTGTATTTCGGTAGGGTCTGTTGTTATTTCTCCTCTTTCATTTCTGATTTTGTTTATTTGGGTCCTCTCTCTTTGCTTCTTGGTGAGCCTGGCTACAGGTTCATCAATTTTGTTTATCCTTTCAAAGAACCAACTCTTGGTTTTGTTGATCTTTTGTATTGTTTCTCTGGTCTGTATGTCGTTAATCTCCACTCTGATCTTTATTATTTCTTTCCTTCTGCTTATACTGGGCTTTTCTTGTTGCTCTCTTTCTAACTCTTTGAGTTGTATAGTTAGGTAATTTATTACCATTGTTTCTTGTTTTTTGCAGTAGGCTTATAGAGCTATGAACTTCCCTCTCAAGACTGCTTTCGCTGTGTCCCATAGGTTTTGGATTGTTGTGTTTTCATTGTCATTTGTTGCCATTATGTTTTTTTTTATTTTTTCTTTGATCTCTCTGGTAACCCAGTCATTGTTTAATAGCATGCTATTTAGTCTCCAAGTGTTTGATTTTTTTGGATTATTTTTATTGTAGTTGATTTCCAGTTTTATGCCATTTTGATCTGAGAGGTGCTTGATATGATTTCTATCTTCTTGAATTTGAAGAGAATTTACCTGTGTACTAATAGTTGGTCTATCCTTGGAAATGTTCCATGTGCACTGGAGAAAAATGTATAGTCTGTATCTTTGGGGTGGAATGTTCTACACATGTCAATTAAGTCCATCTGATCTAGTGTGTCATTTAGGATTGCTGTTTCTTTGATGATTTTGTGTTTGGTTGATTTATCCAGTGGTGTCAGTCGGGTATTAAAGTTCCCTACTATGACTGTATTGCTATCAATCTCTCCCTTGATATCTTCCAGAAGTTGTTTTATGTATTTGGGTGTTCCTGTATTGGGTGCATATATGTTTACCAGAGTTATATCTTCTTGTTGAATTGTTCCCCTTAGTATTATGTAGTGGCCTTCCTTATCTCTTGTTATGGCCGTTACTTTGAGGTCTATTTTATCAGATATAAGTATCGCAAGCCCATCTTTTTTCTCCTTTCCATTTGCCTGAAAAATGTTTTTCCATCCCTTCACTCTCAGTCTGTGTGAATCCTTTGTTCTGAGGTGGGACTCTTGTAGACAGCAAATATATGGGTCATGTTTTCTTATCCATTCAGCTACCCTATGTCTTTTGATTGGTGCATTTAATCCATTTACGCTTAATGTTATTATTGACAAGTACATGTTTGTTGTCATATTTTTCCTTAATGTTTGTGTTTCTTCTTGCCTTTCTCTTTCTTCTTTTTACAGCAGTCCCTTCAGAATTTCTTGCATTGCTGGCTTGGTAGTGATAAATTATCTTAGTCCTTTTTTGTCTGTGAAACTCCTGATTCCACCTTCAATTTTGAATGATAGCCTTGCTGGGTATAGAATTCTTGGGTTCAGTCTTTTGCTTTGCATCACTTTGTAAATTTCATTCCATTCTCTTCTAGACTGGTGTGTTTCTGTTGAGAAATCCATTTATATTCTAATAGGAGAACCCTTGTAGGTAACTTTCTGTCTCTCTCTCTGTCAGCCTTCAAGATTCTTACTTTGTCGTTGGTGTTTGCCAATTTAATTATGATGTGTCTTGGTGTCAGTCTTTTAGGGTTCATTTTGTTTGGGACTCTATGTGCTTCTTGGACTTGTATGGTTTTTTTCTTGCCAGTATCAGGGAAGTTTTCTGTCATTATTTCTTCAAACAGGTTTTCTATTCCTTGCTTCTCTTCCTCTCCTTCTGGTACCCCTATTATGTGAATATTGTTTCATTTTGTGTTGTCCCAAAGCTCCCTTAGGCTCTCCTTTTGCTTTTTAAGTCTTCTTTCCAGTTGCTGCTGTGTTTGTGTGTTTTTTCCTACCTTGTCTTCTAATTCGCTGATGCGGTCCTCAGCCTCTTCTAGTCTACTGTTTAAGCCTTCCATTGTGTTCTTTATTGCAGCTATGTCATTCTTCATCTCCTCTTGGTTCTTTTTCATGTTGGCGACATTCTCATTCATCTCCTTATAATTCTCATTGAGTTGCGTGTATTTGTCATCCAGCCATTTGAACATCCTTATAACCATTACTCTGAATTCTTTCTCTGTTAAGCTGCTAGCCTCAATTTCATTTAACTCCCTTTCTGGTGATTCCTCTTTTTCTTTTCTTTGGGGGTTGCTTTTTTGTCTTCTCATGTCTTCCTGTAATGTTTTAATTGTAGATCCAATGGCTTTGCTTCCCAGGTTCTTTTGGGGATGGTGCTACTGGTGTAATCTCTCAGTTCTCCTGGGCTTGGTAATCTAGTGTAGCTCCATACTTGAGCTATTTGTGTTCTCTTGATGTAGGCCTGCGAGCTTGAGAGGCACAACTGCGGTGTCTAGAAGTCAGCAGCTGTGGAAGGGAGTGTCCCAATTTTTTCTGTCTTGCACCCTTAGTTGAAATCGCACGTGCCCAGCGGGGACTCACAGTGGCACCCAGGAATTGTCTGTTGGAATGATGGGGTTCAGGGGGCCTGCCCTCTGGAAAGGCATGACTGTAGTGTCCAGAGTTCTGTAGTTGTGGGGTGGGCAGACTCAGCTTTTGCTGTTGTACCTGTGGTGGATAGGCACTCACTCCCAGTGGCAGCTCACAGGGGCACCCGCAGTACGTTTGCCTGCAAGGCACACTGAAGCTCTCTGAAGGACCCTGGCAGTGTAGATGCGTAATTGAGGTGCCTTTGGGCAGGTCTCCAGGATGAGTGGATTTAGAATTTCTACTGCCCCTGGGGGGGGGGCAGTGAGTGTGCCCCTGTTTGTCCAAGATCACACCCAGGGAGAGCTCACAGTGGCTCCCACTAGTGCCCTGTTGGTAGATGGGCTCAGGGTGCCTGCCTGTTGGAAATTCACATCTGTGGAGGTGCATTTGATGGTACAGAGCTCTGACACACTCTTAGAGGACCTGGCACTGAGGCTGAGCAGCTGGGGTGAATGTGGGCAGTTATTCAGGAAGAGGGAGTTCAGAGTTTCTACTGCGGGGCAGCGTGTCCTTGTCTGTACAGAATCACACCCAGCTGGGGCTCAAAGCAGCTCCCCAGAGGACCCTGTGGATATATGGGCTCAGGATGCCTCCCCTTTGGAAATGCGCACGTCTGTGGTGGTGAGTTTGCTGGCACAGAGCTCTGACGCACTTTGAGGGGCCCCGGTGCTGAAGTTCCCCTGCTGGGATGTCTGTGCAGGTGTTCAGGACAACTGAATTCAGAATTTCTACTGCCAGGGGCAGTGCGTCCCTGTTTGTCCAAGATCACACCCAACCAGGACTCACAGCAGCTCCCACAAGCACCCTGTGGGTAGATGGGCTCAGGGTGCCTGCCTGTTGGAAGTGCGCATGGACTGGTGGTGCGTTTGCCTGCGCAGAGCTCTGACACACTTTGAGCAGCGGCCCTGGCACCGAAGTTAAACAGCTGGGTGTATGTGGGCAGTTATTCAGGAGGAAGGAGTTCAGAGTTTCTACTGTGGTGCAGCACGTCCTTGTCTGTACAGAATCACGCCCAGCAGGGGCTCAAAGAAGCTCCCCAGAGGACCTGTGGGTATATGGGCTCAGGGAACCTTTCCTTGTCTGTGGCAGTGAGTTTGCCTGCACAGATCTCTGACGCACTCTGAGGGGCCCTAGCACTGAAGTTGCACAGCTGTGGTGTCCATGGGCAGTTATTCAGGAAGAGGGAGTTCAGAATTTCTACTGCAGAGCCGTACGCCCTTGTCTGTACAAAATCACACCCACGGGGGCTCCCAGTGGCTTCCAGGAACTGCCTATGGAGTGGAGTGCCTTGGCTGCCTGCGCACACTGGAAACACGCGAATGTTTTGTCCAGAGTTCTCCTGCTGGGGAGGAGGAGGTTGCACTGACTGCTGCCGAGCGGTGCACCTTTGGAGGTGGAGATCCCAGGGTCCAAGAGTCTGTGGGTAGGGCAGCAGGATTTTGGTTGGAGTGGCTGCTGGGTCACAGGGCAGTTCCAAGGCCTGTCTGGTTGGTGGTGTTGATGAGTTCCTAAAAAAGGTCATTCTCCCCTTCAAGATGGCATGTGCTCCATGCCCTAGTCCTGCAGTCCGGGGAGTGCCTGCAGCGGTGGTGATCTCTCCTTGTCCAAGAGAGCTTGTCTTCCAGCCCCTGCTGCTTTTGCGAGATTTAACTGTCTCTCACTCACTCACACACACACCACACACATCCACACACTCTCCTTTCACCCCTTCACTTACTCACTTCCTCTCCCTCGCCTCTGTTCTGCCAGCCGCCATCTTCCTCTCCTCTTTTTCTTGTTTTTTTGAGAGAGGCCTATAGTGGTATAATGTTCCTTCATAGTACTACTTTCCCTATGTCCCATAGTTCCACAGTTTTTGTGTTGTGTTCTCGTTTTCATTTTTTTCTAGTATCCTTTGATTTATTTCTTGATCTCATTGTTAACACATTCAATGTTTAGTGACATGTTATTTAGTCTCTGTGACTTTGTGTGTTATTCCATTTTCTTCTCATGATTGATTTCTAGATTTATAGCATTATGGTCAGAGAAGATGCTTAATATGATTTCAAACTTCTTAAACTTATTGAGACTTATTTTGTGTCCTGAAATGTGGACTATCCTTAAAAACATTTCATGGTCCCTTGAAAGGATTGTATATTGTACTGCATTGGGATAAAGGGTTCTGAAGATATCAATTAAATCCATCTTGTCTAGTTTCTCATTTACGGCCACCATTCCTTGTTGATTTTCTATCTGGAAGATCTATCAATTATTGTCAATGAAGTGTAAATATCTCCTACTATGACTATATTACTGTAAACTATCCCTTTGTGTCCATCAAGATTTATGTCTTTTGATTTGAGCATTTAACCTACTTACATTTGAAGCAATTATGGATAGGTACATATATATTGCCATTTTATTTTTTTTAACTATGTTTCTCTGTTTTCTTCTCCTCCTCCTCATCCTCATCCTTCTCTCCCTTCCTCTTATCCTCCTTATTCTCTTCCTCCTCATTCTTCTCCTTCTTCTTTTTACTCTTCTTCAATACTGTGCAGTGGTAACAAACTCATTTAGCTTTTTCATGTCTGGGAAGTTCTTTATTTCTCCTTCAATCTTCTATAATAATAAAAGGGTAATATGCTAATTAGACTAGATGTCCTTCTGGATATCATTCCAGATGAAGCTGGGGTCAGAGCGAAGCCTGGGTCCCGGGTGCCTGCTGGTAGCCAGAGGGGAGTCACCTGGGTCTTGAGTGCCTGCCAGTGGCAAGAGTTAAACTGCCCAAGTCCTGGGTGCCTGCTAGTGGCCAGAGGGAAGCCACCCAGGTCCTGGGTGCCTTACAGCTGCCCGAGGATGAAAGCCCAGGACCCGACAGCAGAGGGAAGGAAAACCTACTCTTGCATGAATTTTTGTGCATTGGGCCTCTAGTTTTAAATAATAGCCTTGCTAGGTAATGTGGCCTTTGTTGTAGGCCTTTTTCTTCATCGCTTTGAACATTTCATGCCAGTCTCTTCTAACCTGATATGTTTCTGTGGAGAAATCAGCTGACAGTCTTATGGGAGCTCTCTTGCAGTTGACTGAGTGTCTTTCTCTTGCAGCTTTTAAGATGCTCTCTTTATCTTTAACTTTTGCCATTTTAATTATGGTGTGTCTTAGGGTAGGCCTCTTTGTTCCATCTTGATTGGGATTCTCTGTGCTTCCTCGACTTGTATATCTTTTTTCTTCACTAGATTAAGAAAGTTTTCAGTCATTATTTCTTCAAATAGGTTCTCAAGCGCGCTCTCTCTCTCTCTCTCTCTCTCTCTCTCTCTCTCTCTCTCTCTTCCCCTTCTGATACCCCTATGACATGAATGTTTTTACACTTCATGTCCCAAATGTCCCTTAAACTATCATCATTTTTAAGACTTTTTTTCTCTTTGCTGCTTTGATTGTTGCTATATTATGTTCCAAATTACTGATTTGATCCTCTGTTTCATCAAGCTGCTGTTTATTCCTTCCAGTGTATCCTTTATATCAGATGTGGCATTTTTTATTTGTGACTAATCCTCTTTTATGGTTTTGAGCATCTTATAATCATTACTCTGAATTCTATATCTGATAAAATGCTTACCTCCATTTCTTTAGCTCTTCTGAAGAATACTCTTGTTCCTTCATTTGGGACCTCTGTTTATTTTTCTCCCCATTTTCACTACCACTTTGTGTTTGTTTCTGTGTATTAGGTAGATCTCCTATGACTCCAGTCCCGGTATGGTGGTCTTATATAGTAGATGACCCGTGGGACCCAGTAGCACAATCTCCCTGATCACCTGAGATGGAAGCTTTATGAATATCTCTTGTGGGCATTATGTGGACCCTCCTTTCAGAATTGAGACTTGATTGCTATTGTCCTGTTCATATATGGAATCAACCCTCAGACTAGCTGCCAATAAGACTCAACCCCCAAAACAGTGTGTAGGCTGCTGGGCAGGTGCTGATAACACAAATTGGAATTCCCCTCAGTGGGGTTTGGAGTTCAATATCTCCCTTTGTGAATGCCGCTTGGGAAGCTTATTGAATCCTGCTTTGTTGTCTGGAGCTGGCCACTTGGTTTATTGGTTCTGGGACTCTTCAGAGGGACTCTGGTGCAAACCAATGTCAGACGCTGCCTGTGACTGACTGGATAACCTGTTTGGAGCTATCAGTGACCCACAGCATGTGACTCCTTCTGCTGGTCTTGGTGCATGTGAAAAGACAAATATGTGCACCAAGGTCTGATTTTACTAGCACCAGGCCCAGAGACAGCTCAGCAAGAGTCTCAAAGCACCCAGAGATCTACCTATCTGCAGGCTGTTTGTTAGGCTCTGTCACTTAACGAGCCTCAGGCTGTACTCTTCAGCAGGGCTTAAGCTCACAGGGTGGGGTGAGAAGGATCCTCATGTGTGGGTTTATTGCTTCCCCCAGGGCTGTCATTGCATGAAATGTAATACCTTACCTGAGAAATATGGCTTCTGCAGTATGGGGGAATGACTCAGCACAGGGACCTTGGCAACTGACCTCTCAGCTCTCTCCTTTGTTCCTTTATTTTTCTTTGTCCTGTGGTTTGCTAATTTTCTTTAGTGTTTTATTACAGTTCTGTTCTCTTTATTCTTTGCATATCTTTTGTAAGTTTTCAGTTTGTGTTTGTCATGAGCTTTATGCATATCATTCTTTACATACAACTGTCTATTTTAGGCTGATGAGCATTTAAGTTCAAATATATTCTGAAAGAACAGTTTTTATCCTACCTTCATGCTTTGTTTTTATGTCATATTTCAGATACATTTGTTTTGTGTTTCTTCTTACTACTTATTCATTTTGAGTTGAGTTTAGGACATTTGTTTTTAAGCATAGTAACTTTTTAAAGGTGTGAGTCACTATATTTATTAAACACTAGAGGCCCAGTGCACAAAATTCGTGCACGGGGGTGTGTGTTCCTCAGCCCAGCTTGCATCCTCTCCAATCTGGGACCCCTCGAGGGATGTCCGACTGCCCGTTTAGGCCCGATCCTACCTACTAGGATCGGGCCTAAACGGGCAGTCGGACATCCCTCTCACAATCCAGGACTGCTGGCTCCCAACTGTTCACCTGACTGCCTTCCTGACTGCCCCTAACTGCTTCTGCCTGCCAGCCTGATGACCTGCCAGCCTGATTGATGCCTAACTGCTCCCCTGCCAGCCTGTTTGCCCCTAAATGCTCTCCCCTGCAGGCCTGGTCACCCCTAACTGCACTCCCCTGCAGGCCTGGTCACCCCTAACTGTCCTCCCCTGCAGGCCTGGTACCCCCCAACTTCTCTCCCCTGCAGGCCTGGATCCCCCCCCCCACCTGCCCTTCCCTGCAGGCCCGGTCGCCCCCAACTTCCCTCCTCTGCGGGCCTGGTCACCCATAACTGCCCTCCCTTGCAGGCTTGATTGCCCCCAACTGCCCTCCCTTACAGGCCTGGTCCCTCCCAACTTCCCTCCCCTGCTAGCCATCTTGTGGTGGCCATCTTGTGTCCACATGGGGGCAGCCTTCTTTGACCACATAGGGGCAGCCATCCTGTGTGTTGGAGTGATGGTCAATCTGCATATTACTCTTTTATTAGATAGGATAGAGGCCTGATGCATGGGCAGGGGCCAGCTGGTTTGCCCTGAAGGGTGTCCTGGATCAGGGTGGGGGTTCCCTTGGGGCGTGGGGTGGCCTGGGTGAGGGGCCTGTGGTGGTTTGCAGGCTGACCACACACCCCGGCGACCCAAGCAGATACCCTGGTATCTGGGATTTATTTATCTTACATAATTGAAACATTGTAGCCTTGAGTGGAGACCAAGGAAGGCCAGGACTGCGGGAGCTTGGCTTCCTCCATTACCAGGGGCAACTCAAGCCTCCTGCTCTCTCCAGCTCTGTGGCTGTCACCATTTTTGCTGGGATTTATTTATCTTCTATAATTAAAACGTTGGAGCCTTGAGTGGAGGTCTGGCCCTGCCAGGGTGTGTGGAAAGCTTGGCTTCCTCCATTGCCGGAGAAACCCTAGCCTCCTGCTCGCTCCATGGCCACAGACATCTTGGTTGGGTTAATATGTATACTCGCTCCTGATTGGCTGGTGGGCATGGCTGGTGGGTGTAGCAGAGTGATGGTTAATTTGCATATTACTCTTATTAGATAGGATTAGTCTTTTAAAATATTTTTTATTGTTTAAAGTATTACATATATTAGTACATATATCTTCTATTTTTCCCCATTGACCTTCCCCCAGCCTCCCCTTACCCCTATTGCATGCTGTCATCCCACCCACCCCAGTGTCTTGTGTCCATTGGTGTGCTTATATGCATGCATACAAGTCCTTTGGTTGATCTATTTCCCTCCCTCCCCAAGACTGCCCAGGCTTCCTGCTGTAATTTGACAGTCTATTGGGTGCTTTACTGCCTCTGTATCTATCTTTTTATTTATCAGGTTATAATGTTCTTTATTTTACATAAGTGAGTGAGATCATGTGGTATTTTTCTTTCATTGCCTGACTTATTTCGTTTAACTTAATGCTCTCCAGGTCCATCTATGTTGCTGCAAATAGTAGGAATTCCTTCTTTTTTATAGCAGCGTAGTATTCCATTGTGTAGATGTACCATGGTTTTCTAATCCACTCATCTGCTGATGGGCATTTAGGCTGTTTCCAAATCTTAGCTATGGTGAATTGTGCTACTATGAACATAGGGGTGCATATATACTTTCTCATTCGTGTTTCTAGTTTCTTGGGATATATTCCTAGAAGTGGGATTACTGGGTCAAATGGGAGTTCCATTTTTAGTTTTTTGAGGACACTCGATACTGTTCTCCACAGAGGCTGCACCAGTCTGCATTCCCACCAGCAGTGCACGAGGGTTCCTTTTTCTCCGCATCCTCGCCAACACTTGTCGTTTGTTGATTTATTGATGATAGCCATTCTGGCCGGTGTGAGATGGTACTGGATTGTCGTTTTGATTTGCATCTCTCAGATGATTAGTGACTTTGAGAATGTTTTCATGTGCCTCTTGGCCTTCCTTCAAAAAGATTCTATTTAGGTTCATTGCCCATTTTTTTATTGGATCATTTATCTTCCTTTTATTAAGTTTTATAAGCTGCCTATAGATGTTAGAGATTAAAATTTTATCAGTGATAACATTTGCAAATATGTTCTCCCATGCAGTGGGCTTTCTTGTTGTTTTGTTGATGGTTTCTTTTGCTGTACAAAAGCTTTTTATTTTCATGCAGTCCCATTTGTTTATTTTCTCTTTAGCTTCCATTGCCCTAGGAGCAGTATCGGTGAAGAAATTGCTTCGGCATATGTCTGAGATTTTGCTGCCTGTGGATTGCTCTAGTATTTTTATGGTTTCCCTTCTTATGTTTAAGTCCTGTATCCATGTTGAGTTTGTTTTTGTATATGGTGTAAGTTGGTGGTCTAGCTTCATTTTTTTGCCTGTATCTGTCCAATTTTTCCAACACCATTTATTGAAGACACTGTCTTGACTCCATTGTATGTTCATGCCTCCTTTGTCAAATATTGATTGAGCATAGTGGTTTGGGTCGATATCTAGATTCTCTATTCTATTCCATTGGTCTAAATGTCTGTTCTTGTGCCAGTACCAGGCTGTTTTGAGAACAGTGACTTTGTAATACAGCTTGAAATCTGGTATTGAGATCCCACCTACTTTATTCTTCTTTCTCAGAATTGCTGTGGCTATTCAGGGTCTTTTTTTATTCCAGGTGAATTTTTGGAGAGTTCTTTCTAGGTCTGTGAAATATGCTATGCCATTATTTTAATGGGAGGTGCATTGAATCTATAGGTTGCTTTGGGTAGTTTGGATATTTTAATGATGTTGATTCTACCAATCCATGAACATGGTATGTTCTTCCATCTGTTTACGTCTTCCTCTATCTCTTTTTTCAGTGTCCTGTAGTTTTCCGCGTATAGGTCTTTTACCTCCTTAGTTAAGTTTATTCCTAGGTATCTTAATTTTTTTGGTGCTATGGTAAATGGGATTGCTGTTTTAGTCTCTCTTTCTGTAAGTGTACTATTGGTGTATAGAAATGCCATAGATTTCTTGTCATTCATTTTGTATCCTGCTACATTGCCGAATTCATTTATTAAGTCTGTTAGTTTTTTGGTGGAGTCTTTCGGGTTTTTTATGTACAATATCATGTCATCTGCAAATAAGGACAGTTTTACTTCTTCTTTTACAATTTGGATGCATTTTATTTATTATTCTTGTCTAATCACAATGGCTAATACTTCCAGTACTATGTTGAACAGAAGTGGTGAGAGTGGGCATCCCTGTCTTGTTCCTGTACTTAGGGGCAATGGTTTTATTTTTTGTCCATTGAGTATGATGTTAGCTGTGGGTTTATTATATATGTCTTTTATTATGTTGAGTTATGATCCTTCCATTCCCATCAATTGATCCTTCCATTTCTGCATCAATTGATATGACTATGTGATTTTTATCTCTCAATTTGTTTATGTGATGTATCACATTTATTGATTTGCGGATATTGTACCATCCTTGCATCCCTGGGATAAATCCTGCTTGGTCATGGTGTATTATCTTTCTGATGTACTGCTGGAGCCAATTTGCTGGAATTTTGTTGAGGATTTTGGCATCTATGTTCATGAGCGATATTGGTCTGTAATTCTCTTTCATTGTGTTGTCTTTATCTGGTTTTGGTATTACAGTGATGTTGGCTTCATAGAATGACCTTGGAAGTGTTCCTTCTCCTTTAATATTTTGGAATAGTCTGAGGAGGATAGGTTTTAGTTCTTCCTTGAATGTTTGGTAAAACTCCCCTGAGAAGTCATCAGGCCCCAGGCTTTTGTTTGCCGGAAGCTTTTTGATGACTGCTTCAATTTCTTCCATAGTTATTGGCCTATTAACCTTTTGCACTCGGATGTCGAGTGTGACTTGTCACGGTTAGCATTAGAATAAAGGAATCAAGAAAAAAGCAAGCAAATGCAAAGGGTTAAGATGTTTAGATTCTTCCTGATTGAGTTTTGGAAGGTTATATTTTTCTAGGAATATGTCCATTTCCTCCAGGTTGTCCAGTTTGTTGGAATAGAGTTGTTCATAGTACTTTTTAACAATCCTTTGTATTTCGGTAGGGTCTGTTGTTATTTCTCCTCTTTCATTTCTGATTTTGTTTATTTGGCTCCTCTCTCTCTGCTTCTTGGTGAGCCTGGCTAGAGGGTCATCAATCTTGTTTATCTTTTCAAAGCACCAGCTCTTGGTTTTTTTATCTTTTGTATTATTTATTTATTTATTTATTTATTTATTTATTTATTTGTCTCAACGTCTTTTATCTCCACTCTGATCTTTATTATTTCTTTCCTTCTGCTTACACTGGGCTTTTCTTGTTGCTCTCTTTCTAACTCTTTGAGTTGTAGGGTTAGGTAATTTATTATCATTGTTTCTTGTTTTTTTGCAGTAGGCTTATAAAGATATGAACTTCCCTCTCAAGACTACTTTCACTGTGTCCCATAGGTTTTGGATTGTTGTGTTTTCATTGTCATTTGTTGCCATAATGTTTTTTATTTCTTCTTTGATCTCTCTGGTAACCCAGTCATTGTTTAATAGCATGCTGTTTAGTCTTCATGTGTTTGATTTTTTTGGATTGTTTTTATTGTAATTGATTTCCAGTTTTTTGCCACTATGATCTGAGAAGATGCTTCACATGATTTCTATCTTCTTGAATTTGAAGAGACTGTGCCTATGACCCAACATATGGTCTATCTTTGAAATGACCCATGTGCACTTGAGAATAATGTATATTCTGTGGCTTTGGGGTGATATGTTCTGAAGATGTCAACTAATTCCATCTGGTCTAGTGAGTCATTTAGGATTGATGTTTCTTGCTGGTTTTTTGTTTAGAGGATTTGTCCAATGGTGATAGTGGGATATTAAAGTCTCCTACTATGATTGCATTGCTGTCAATCACTCCCTTGATATCCTCCAGGAATGTTTGTATATTTGGGTGCTCCTGTATTGGGTGCATATATGTTTACCAGAGTTATTTCTTCTTGTTGGATTGCTCCCTTTAGTATTATGAAGTGGCCTTCATTATCTCTTGTTATGTCCTTCACTTTGAGATCTAATTTGTCAGATATAAGTATTGCTAACCCAGCTTTTTTTCATTTCCATTTGCCTGAAAGATGTTTTTCCATACCTTCACCCTCAGTCTGTGTGCGTCTTTTTTTCTGAAGTGGGTTTCTTGTAGATAGAAGATATATGGGTCATGTTTTCTTATCCAATCTGTTACCCTATGTCTTTTGATTGGGGCATTTAATCCATTTACATTTAAAATTATTATTGATAGGTACTTATTTGTCGCCATTTTTATTCTTTATCCCTGTGTTCCTGCTTTGCTTCCTATTTCTTCTTTTTACAGCAAACCCTTTAGCATTTCTTGCATTGCTGGTTTAGTGGTAATAAATTCCTTAGTCCTTTTTTGTCTGTGAAGCTCCTGATTTCACCTTCAATTTTGATTGATAGCCTTGCTGGGTACAGTATTCTTGGATTCAGACCCTTTCTTTGCATGACTTTGTATATTTCATTCCATTCCCTTCTGGCCTGATGAGTTTTTGTTGAGAAATCAGTCACTAGTCTGATGGGGGTTCCTTTGTAGGTAACTTTCTCTCTCTGGCCACTTTTAAGATTCTTACTTTGTCATTGGTGTTTGCCAATTTAATTATAATGTGCCTTGGCATTGGTATTTTTGGGTTCATTTTGCTTGGGACTCTATGAGCTTCTTGGATTTGTGTGGGTTTTTTCTTCCCTATATCAGGAAGTTTTCTGTCATTATTTCTTCAAACAGGTTTTCTATTCCTTGCTCAGTTTCCTCTCCTTCTGGAACCCCTATTATGCAGATGTTGTTTTGTTTCATGTTGTCCCAAAGTTCTCTTAGGCTCTCCTCCTGCTTTTTAATTTTTTTTTCTAGAAGCTGCTCTACTTGTGTATTTTTTCCTATCTTATCTTCTAGCTCACTGATGCGGTCCTCTGCTTCTTCTAGTCTACTCTTGATGCTTTCTATTGAGTTTTTTACAGCAGTGATATCATTTTTCATTTCTTCTTGGTTCTTCTTCATTTCCACTTGGTTCTTACACATATTGTCAAATTTGTCTTCCATTCTTTTCAGCCACCTTATGACCATTTCTCTGAATTCTTTCTCTGACAGGTTTCTTGCCTCCATTTCATTTACTTCCTATTCTGGTGATGCCTGCTTTTCTTTCATATGTGGCCTGTTTCTTTGTCTCCCCATGGTCTCTCTTCTCCAGGTGTCTGGTTCTGTAGTTCTCTCTCCTTATCCCAGGCAAAATCTGACCTTTCTGTGGTGAAGTGCTGAGCCCCTCTGAATCCACGTGTTTGTGCCAATTGGGGACCGGTGTTCTGGAGTTTGCAGCTGTTTGGTGGGTGCCGTAGTTGTAGATTTTCAGGCTTCCAATAACATCCACTTTCCCTTTCAAGATGGCATGGTGTCCATGTCCATGCTGGTCGCTCTGGGAGGGAACCCAGCAGCAGTGGGGACTGTCCAGTCAGGCAAGCTCTGTCTAGCAGTCCCCCACCGTCTCCTGGAGTATAGCTGTCCCTCAATTCACCAAAAAACACTCCTCATGTGACCCTCAGCTGTTCTTTCTATTTCCTCTGGGACAAGGCTTGGGACATGTCTGTCTATTCCGCTGCCATTTTTTTTTTTTTGTCCGATAGGAATAGTCTTTACCTGTGAATTATTTTCTTTTCTGTGTTTTTTTTTTACTTCTGGTTATAACTTTTCTTTTCTGATTAGAGAAGACACTGTATCATTTCTTGTAAAGCTGGTTTAATGGTGATGAATTCTTTTAGTTTTTATATATCTGGAAATTTTTTATCCCTTCTTCAATTCTGAGTAAAAACCTGGTTGGATAAATTACTCTCAGTTGTATTTGCCTTTCTTTAATCACTCTTTCTTTATTTTTTAAATATATTTTATTGATTTTTTACAGAGAGGAAGGGAGAGAGATAGTTAGAAACATCAATGAGAGAGAAACAGCGATCAACTGCCTCCTGCACACCCCCCACTGGGGATGTGCCCGCAACCAAGGTACATGCCCTTGACCGGAATCGAACCTGGGACCCTGCAATCCACAGGCCGACACTCTATCTACTGAGCCAAACCAGTTTCGGCAATCACTCTTTCTTTAATTACCCCTGTCCTGTAAATTTGCTGCTAAGAAATCAGCAGATAGCTTTGTGGGGTTTTCTTTGTATGTAACTAGTTGTTTTCCTCTTGTTGCCTTCAAAATTTTTCTATGTTTTACTTTTGCCATTTTAATTATAATTCATCTGGGTGTGGGTGTTTTTTGGTTTAACTTGTTTGCAATTATCTGTGCTTCTTAAATCTTGATGTGTTTCCTTCCCAGGTTTCTGTTCCTTTTTTTTTTCTTCTCCTTCTGTTATTCCAATAATGTAAATGTTCGTGCATTTGATGTTTTCTAAGAGTTATTAAGATATCCTCATTTAAAAAATTTTTTCCTATTCAGATTGGTTGATTTCCACTCATCTGTGTTCCAGGCCATTGATCCATTCTTCTTTATTAGCTAATGTGATGTTGATTGCTTATAGTGTATTTTTATTTCAGTTATTGTATTCTTCAGGTATGCTTCATTTCTTATGATACTTTCTAGCTCTATATTGATGTTCTCCCCAATTTGCTCTATTCCAATGTCAAGTTTGGTGAGCATCTTTAAGACCATTTTAAAATTCTTTACTTATCTCTGAATCATTAGACTTTTTATGAGCATTTTACTTGTTTCTTTATTTGATAGAGATTCTTTTTTCATTTTGTTTGAATTTCTATGTTTGTTTCTATGAATTATACAAAATAACTATCTCCTCCAGTCATGAAAAAGTGGCCTTGTGTATCAGTGACCTCTGTATAATCTGTGTGTGCCATATAGAATTAAAAGTACAGATGGAGCTTAGTGGATGACCACATTGTCCAGGGAGCTGGCAAATAAAACTGGACCAACTTGGAGGGAGGCCAGATATGTGTAGTCATGAGTTGTTGACTTTACTTGCTCCCTTTGTTTGGAGCCTAATTAGGCTCAGACAATGTATCCAGGAACATGCCATGGAAAACTTACAGGTAGGACAGAACACCTGGATAGAGTGTCCACCTGCCATATCAAGATGGGGGTGGGAGGTATACAATGGCTCTAACACTTTAGACTCAAGAGAATTTCTAAAGTTCAAGGAGAGCTCCCACAGTCCCCAGTATTCTCTATATGGTCTTTTTTTAACATGTTATTCAGAAAGTGATGTTGTATAGAGCAACCTCTTTGTAGGCTGTGTATTCCAGGTGGTTTTGGCAGCTTGTTGGGGCTGGGCAGGAACTTATGATGGTTGAGGTACTAGTCTATGTGCCTGTAGCAGCTCCAGGAATGTGTGGTTAAGCCTCTTGATCCTGTCTTCTTTCTTTATTCAAACCGAAAATGGGCTCTAGGGCAGTGTGATTAGAATGCACTGCAGCAATCTTGCAGGAAGGGCAAAGCACCCAGAATGAAGTCCCACCTCTCTTATCAAAGTCAAGGAGACATAAGCAATGGTGCTTACTGGTGCCTCTGATCTGCTTTGTTTCTGCAGATTCTGGATAAGCACTATTGGGTCTCTTTTTCTTGTTTGTTTCAATCACCTGTCCATTGTCTCTCAGGAATAAGTGATTTATACAAAGGTGTATATTTCAGTGTGTTTGCTTATGGAAAGATGCATGGTACACATCCTCCTAAACCAGTCATCCTGGATCTCTCCTCTGAGATACATTATTTTTAAAGGAAATTTTCAACAGTATACAAAAGTAAAAAGAATGATTTAGTGAACTTGAAGCATACATCACCTACTTTAAATAATTACCAACCCTGGTCAGTCTGATTTTGTTGATATCCTCACCATAGAATTTTTTGAAGTAAATCCCAGAAATTAAAATTTTTTTTAAATAAATGTGTCAGTTTATCTAGAAGATAAATAAGATCCTTAAAGATAGGACATGTCACCCATTCCTAAGCAATATTCCCTCCTCTTCTTTTTCTATGCCTTTCTTTGTTTATTGATATTAAAGCTTTTTTTTTTTAATCTCTGGCACTTATTTCTTAATTGTTATTTCATTGTGTCAAATACCTGAAGTGGAAGGCCCTTAAGAGCAGGGACTTTGCCTGCCTTGCTCCTATTAAACACAGAGCATTAAACAGTGCCAGAGACATGGTATGTGTTCAAAAAGGCAGAGAAACGAAGCTGGTGTGTGCCAAAATGTTAGCTCTGCTTGCCAGGGCAAGAAACAGTGGAAATGGATGGATGGACATGTACATTGGCATTCTAAATTTTTATTTTTTAGTTGCAATACTATGTTAGCTTTGGGTGTACAACAAACTGATTTGACATTTATATAAACTATGAAGTTATTACCCCAGTACACATAATACTTATCTGACACATATACAATTATTGCAATGTATAACCACATGGCTATTTTTATAACAGGAAATTCGTACTTTTTAATCACTTGTACCGTATTTTCCGGCGTATAAGACGACTGGGCATATAGAAGATTTTCTTGGGTTAAAAAGTTGTCTTATACGCCAGAATATACAGTACATTTTTTACCTTCCCCCCTCCTATCTGATAATCATCCATTTGTTTTATATATTTATGAGTTTGTTTCTGTTTTCTTTGTTCATTTATTTTGTTTTTTATATTCCACATATGAATGAAATCATATGGTATTTATCTTTCTTTGTCTGACTCATTTCACTTAGCATAATAATCTTTAGGTCAATGCATATTGATGCAAATGTTAAAATTTCATTCTTTTTATGGTTGAGCAATATTCCATTGTATATATGTAACACATCTACATTCTGTATTTATTCATCAATGGACACTGAGGTGCTTCCATACCTTGGCTATTTTAAATAATCCTCTCTAATAAATGGTAATATGCAAATTAACCATCACTCCGCTACATAAGCCACACCCACCAGCCAAGCCACGCCCACCAGCCACTCAGGGCGAGTATGCAAATTAACCCCAATCCAAGATGGCTACAGCCACAGAGAGCAAGGTTTCCCAGGTAACAGAGCAAGCCAAGCTTTCCATAGCCATTGCAGGCCTAAGCCTCCACTCAAGCTACAAAGTTTCAATTATAGAAAGTAAACAAATTCAAACAAATGGCGGCAGAATGGAGCTTGAGAGAGCAGGCCAGGGTTGCCGGCGGCAACAGGGGAAGCAAAGCTTTCCGCACACCCTGGCCGGGCTCACCCACTTAAGGCTACAAAGTTTCAATTGTAGAAGGTGAATTAATCCCAACAGAAATGGCTGCCGCCCCAGGCTACAAAGTTTCAATTGTAGAAGGAAAATAAATTCCAGATACCAGGGCCACCCCTTGGGTTGCCAGGGGGCATGGCCGGCCTGCAAACCACCACAGGCCCTTCACTCAGGCCGCCCCACACCCCAAGGGAACCCCCACCCTTATCTGTGACGCCCTTCAGGGCAAACCAGCTGGCCCCCACCTGTGCACCAGGCCTCTATCCTATCTAATAAGAGAGTAATATACAGATTGATCATCACTGCAACACACAATATAGCTGCCCCCATGTGGTCAAAGATCCTGCCCCCATGTGGACACAAGATGGCCACCACAAGATGGCCAGCAGGAGAGGGCAGTTGGGAGGCACCCGGCCTGCAAGGGAGGGAAGTTGTGAGGGACCAGGCTTGCAAGGGAGGGCAGTTGGAGGTGATCAACCCTGCAGGAGAGGGCAGTTAGGGGTGACCAGGCTGGCAGAGGAGGGAAGTTGGGGACAAACAGGCTGGCAGGGGAGCAGTTAAGCATCAACCAGGCTGGCAGCAGAGTGGTTAGGGGGTGATCAGGCTGGCAGGCAGAAGCGGTTAGGGGCAATCAGGAAGGCAGGCAGGCAAGCAGTTGGGAGCCAGCAGTCCTGGATTGTGAGAGGGATGTCCGACTGCCCGTTTAGGCCTGATCCCATGCACGAATTTCGTGCACCGGGCTTCTAGTCTATATATAATAAGGCTAATATGTTAAGTGTCCGTATGACCGGTTGCTCTGATGTGCACTGACCACCAGGGGGCAGACGCTCAACGCAGGAGCTGCCATGATGCACACTGGCCTTTTACAGAGAAACAGTACCACAGACCTAGTGCCCACACAGCAACACTCAGCTTCCCCCAAGTGGGACACAGGCCCCACCACCACCCCGGAGCAACAGCCCACCAAATCACAGCCAAAGCTGCCAACACCCCATGGCGCAAAATGCAGCCCACAGTCCAGCCCAGTCCAACCCCAAAATGGTCACTGTGGGTGCTGGGTAATGACATCACATAGCAATGCCCGGCTTCCTCTCCCTAGTAACTAACCTCCTTGCAGTTTCTTCAGCCCAGGAACATGGCTTGCTTTATAGCCATTTACATTTTAACCAAATGTCTGTGAAGTGTTTTCCTGTGTCTCATCTCATTTGATTCTCACAGAAGTCCTGGAATAGGTAGATAGGAGACTTGGTGAAATCCTATTTTCTTTTCATTAGCCAGAAAATGGAGATTTAGGAAGCTTAAAAACTTGACTGGCTGAAAAGAAGTAAGAAATGGTGGACCTTGAAAATGACTTCAGGTTTTGTCACTGCACAAAATATAGTCAAACACTGCCGCCGTTAAATATTTTACCCTTTGTTCTCCTGTGTGATCTACAATAATAATATGCTTCATGTTGATATTTACTGCTGTGCTGCTAACAATTATCTGAAAGAGAAGTTGGGGTGCTTCACTAGGCTGGGAAAAGTTTAGCTAAAGGAGAAAGCATGTCTAATTAAGCAAGTTTATATATACACTGAGTGGCCAGATTATTATGATCTCTGAACACATAATAATCTGGCCACTCAGTTTATATCCCATATAATAAAAGGCTAATATGCAAATTGTCCCCTCGACCAGGAGTTCAACCAGCATGCAGGCCGGCCAACCGCCCATGTCCCCTCCCCCTGGCCAGGCTGGCCAGACCCCACCCATGCACGAATTCATGCACTGGGCCTCTAATATGTAGATACACACTGAGTGGCCAGATTATTATGCGTTCAGATATCATAATAATCTGGCCACTCAGTGTATATATAAAGCTCTCACTGGTGCCAATTGCACACATGTGTTTCCATCTGTCATTGTTGATCATGAATTTGGTTGACACTTCTATTATAGAGAAAGGGTCAATAGCAATATTAAAATATTTCTTCTAATTAATTTCCTTTCAATGTGCATGAATTCATGCACCAGGCCACTAGTGCTATAATAAACATAGAGGTGTACATATCTTTTCAATGTAGTGTTGTGGAATTCTTTGGGTAAATAACCAGAATTCGAATTGTACAGTCATATGGTAGTTCTATTTTTAATATTTTGAGGAACCTCCATACTTTTTCAATAGTAGCTGCATGAATTTACAATTCCACCAACAATACATAAAGGTTCTCTTTTCCTTACATCCTGACTAACACTTTGTTGATATATTGATAACCATACCGACAGGTGTGAAGTAATATCTCATTATGGTTTTTATTTGCCTCTCTCTGGTAATTAGTAATTTTGAACATCTTGTCAAATGTTTGTATATTCTCTTTAGAGAAATGTCTATTCAGGTCCTCTGCCATTTTATCAATTGGATTGTGCATTTTCTGGTGCCTCTCATTTCTTAATCACCATACTGTGGGATCTACCTCCCTGGTGTGGTTTCTTCTTCATATCTTTAACTATAGGAATTTTGTTCAGATCGGTTCTCAGTAAAGGTGGCTCTTTATCCACTGACATTCTTACATGGTTTTCTTTCAGACCAAAAAGCCACATCTGTGCAAGATACCACCCTAACGTGCCCAGGAACAAAGCTAGACTATCCAGGCCAGTAAGTGCCCATCTCAGGGGTTACATAGGCAGTTGTCACCATCACGAGGTATCCAGAATGTGAGATACCACCTATCTCTTAGAGAGCTCTGGGCCACCTCAGCAACCACCTTTGTTGGAGGTCCCCCAGGTGCTCAGGGATCTGATGAGGAAGGTAGGAATGCAGGAGATGTTTTGTCCAAGGGATGGTACCAGTGTTACTACCAACCTTATGAAGCAAAGCCATGCATAGGATTTATTCTATGAATACAAAAGAGTGGAGATGGTGACACCAAGCAGCTATCCCTGGTCACTTAGCCCATGGCCACAAGGGCATCTGACCCCATGCAGGGCTCCTTGCTGTATGGTCAGCCTCTTATGCAGAGGTTGGTTTTGTAGTGCACGGAAATGAACTCAACTTACCCACGCTGTCTGCTCCCTGCTGACTAAACTCCTCGTGTTCTATGTCATTACTATGAGGAGAACTGTGGGTTACAGCTTAAGAGCAGGAACTGTATCAATCCAGACTGGTGGTGACTGTCTGCCCTTTCTGTGTTTAGGAAGGTCTTCATTGAAGTTAGCCTGGACAATGGCATGACCTTCATCAACAACGATATTGAGATCTTCAGTGAGGGATGTGTGAGTGTTGGGTCAGGCTACAGCCTCACTCCATGGCTATGCACATCCCATACACTGGAGGGAGAGACACCCTGTAGAGGCAGGAAAGGGGACCAGAGACCCCAGGCAGGCCCTATTGGTAGCTGGTGCCGACAGCCACCTCCACAGCATCTCACAGCCAGCCCAGGTGTTAGCCTTTAATGAGGGAGCTGTTTTCCCATTCAAGTTTGGAAAGTACCCTGGGAGTGCATCTATTAGACCTCTGGATACAGTCAGCTGGCCAGGCCTTTTAGAAATTCTTCTCTCTATCTGTGAACCAAGTATCATTAAGGACCAATTAGAGCTCTAAGCAGACTTAAGAAAGAAAGCAGATGCTCTGCCCACAAGGGTAGCCAACTTGCTACTTCCCCAGGACCAGGTCTAGTGGTAGGGAGTTCTGGGTCCATCTGGATTCCAGCTAGGGTGATTGGGAGATGCTGGGAGGCTGTGTGCTATGGACCACAGGTCCAAACCCCTGGACCGCCTGGGTCCCACAAATCTAGGTACAGGCACAGGGGATGTAGACTGTAAGACCAGCTCTTGCCCTGCTCAGTTAGGGTATGTCCCCATTGCATTGATGCAGCTGGTGAAGGGCTCTGAACTGACTCATGACCATCACAGCCCTGGCTTCTTCTCGGGGAAAACATGCTATCATTTTTCAGATGACTAGCCCTCCCTTCAGATGCTCCTCTTTCTCCTCAGTGGCCTCTCTGCACTGGGCAGGGAGGTTGTCCCTCTGCTGATAGGGAAGCCTCAGCGATGTTGAGAGCGGGGACTCAGCTCACAGAGGCACCTGGGGCTGATGTGCTGCTTCCCAGGTGCCCACTTTCAGGGATCCACATCCACGGACCTTAGCCCAGGTGCATGGCATGGGCAACAGAGAGAGTTAGGCTAGAGAGAAGGTGACCCTGGGAGGAGGGACTCCTGTGCCTAATTGCCACTGCCCTGGTGTCCTGCGCCAGCTTGTGGGGTTCCAGCAGTGCTGAAAGTGCTGCTCCTGTCCCAGCCCTGGCGTCCTAGCCCCACCATGGCCACTGCAGATGAGGAAACCTGAGGAGAAGGAAGTGGTTGGACAAGGCAGTAGGTGAGGGATGCCTGGTGCTGGTAGACTGGCTGGAGCCTACCAAGGCCCACCACAAGCCTCTCGCATGTGTCCTTTCTGCAGACGACACCTGTACCTACAACTACCCCGACAACTGTAACTACAACTACCCCGACAACTGTAACTACAACTACCCCGACAACTGTAACTACAACTACCCAAAAGCCTACCTCTACCCGGAAGCCTACTACTACTCTGCAGACTACCACTACAACAACCCAACCACCTCCCCCACCACCACCTCCCCCACCACCTGACCCACCACCTGACCCGCCACCTGACCCGCCACCTGACCCGCCACCTGACCCAACACCTGGACCAACACCTGACACAACCACTGCCCCCCCACCCGCTCCACACTTCATACACATTGCTGACCCTCTATACCTCCTTACACTCATCCCGGCCATGCTCATGTTCCCCTTGCTCATCTGTTGCATCTGGCGGCTATGCTTCAAGAAGGTGAGTGACTCCTGCCCATGCAGCCCCGTAACCAACCCCAGGGGAACAGCGTGCCTGCCTGCCTGATCCCACCTGTGGGCAGGTTCCCATAAGCTCCATATGGCCACATGAGCAGTACTCTGTCCTCCTCTCCCAGCACAGCCTGGGCTTCTAGGAGCCTCCTGCCTCAGGCTTGCTTCAGGGAGGTGGCCCAGGTGCTGCCCTGGCCCCTGGACAGAAGGGACCCCAGACAGCTGAGAACAGGGCCGCCTCACAGCAGCCAGGATTCAGAAGGACTCAGGGGACACAGAGGAGGACGCCTGTGCTGGCGAGGAAAGAAGTGGTCCCACGAGAGGCACGGGTGACCCCAAATGGAGAATGATGCTGGCCAGGATTCGCAACCCCTGGGGCAGCTGTGCCTTTGAAAACTAGCCTGGGTCTCTGCACATCTCCAGGGCCTCCTGGCATGACTTCTTCCGTCATTGCTAAGGGCCAGGTTGTGCTGGGGCCCTGCTGGGCACGAGGGACACACAGGAAGGTGCTAAGGTCCTTGCAGGAGCTCACAGTCTGATATCCGGTCTCATAATGCTACTTGGGGTATTGGGGGCAAAATGTCAGCGTCACAGTTTGTGGCAAGTGCCCTTTGTAACCAGAGCCACAGCAAAGGACAGAGGCTGGCTTCAGGGAGCGATTGAGGCAGTGGCACAGGCTAGCTGGGTCTGCAAGGACACAGGCCAGAGCGTTGGGTAGAGAGAGAAAAGCAGAGGCATGAAAGAACAGGGCAAACCAGCCAGAAACAAGCAGGTCAAATCACGGTAAAGGAGGGGGGATGAAAGAGAGGAAGCCCTGGGGTGCAGGTGACTGTCATCCCTGAGGACTGGAAAGCCAGAGCAGGCTGCAGGTGCGGGGAAGGGGGACGGGAGACAGAGGGTGGGGAGAGGAAGGGTTTGGGCCGTGTGCTCTGTCTTCATATGATGGTGGGCAGCTGAGGAAAACTGCCATGTGGGGGCCTCTCCCGGGGACCAGGCTCCTTAGTCTGGTTGTCTCCCCGTCAAACCCACAGGGAGCTGTCAATTCCCTTTGATACCTGGGCAGCCTGAGGCTCAGAGAGGAGGCTCAGGGAAGGATGGGCACCCAGATTGGCACCCCAAACCCCATGTTGTGTCCTGCTGCTGCAGAGCAGGGTCCCCTGTCAGCATGGCCATCAGTACCCTCCGTGTCTCTCCCAGCTATGCTTATGTCTCTTTAACCTTCTAGACTGTCAAGGAGCCACCCCCAGTGCAGGAACTAGAAAAGGTAAGTCCTGGTTTGGTCCTGATGTTGTCAGCAGGCCTGGTGGGCACAGTGACCTTGACAGAGGCCTCCTGCAGCCAAGCTATTGCCACTCCCCAGCTCACCGGCTCCACCCACCTGCGCAGAGAGCCAGGAGGAGCAAGAGGTGACAGAGTGTACGGAGGGGCCCAAGGAAGACCTGGAACTCACAAAATGTCACCCACACCACCTTGCCCTGCACCCAACATGGCCTGACCCAGGGCCTTTGTCACTGTAATGGCGGCCTAGGGGAGCCTGTTTCAGCCACTGCTAGGATCCCAGGGACATAAAAGGGGCTTTTCTTGTCAAATCCCAAAGGACTGTGTGCAGGGGGTCCTTCCTCAGGACAAGGTGAGCTTTGGGAAAAGGAGCCTCAGGTCAGAGACCTGGACACCCATGTGGGTTCTGGTGTACCCTGGGCTCCATTTCCTAGTCCCCTCCCTGTGTCCTCCCAGGGCAGGGGCATGGCTGGCAGTGGCCTGTAAGGACTGCAGGGCTGAGGAGGGTGCAGGGAGTCTGCCCTAGCACTGAGCTGTGAGGGAGGCCAGGCCCAGGGGAGCACAGGGACCTAGGGGCAGGTGAGCAGGTCGAGGCGGCTCAAACCAGTGCCCCTATAAACTAGGTGGAGCTGGGCATAGTATCCTTGAAACAGGAGGGCCTGGCATCAGGGTGGAGGAGCGGGGAGACGGGGCAGGAAACAGGTCTCACAGCGCTGGGAGGCCCCTGAGCTGACTGCAGTGTGACGTGGAAGGCTGGATCTGCCAGAGTCAGGTAATGCAGCCCCGGCGCTGGCTAGTGCTCTCACCCTGACAGCCCTCCAGCACAGCACACAGCCCAGGACCGGGCTTCCCAAGGGCGGTTTGAGGGAAACCAAGGGAACTGGAAAGTACTCCCTGGTCTTTCTGGAAAGAGCCATGTGTGCAAACCCACAGTGCTTTGCTTGGCTTTTCCCTGGAGGGCACTCTGTGATGGGCCAGGTGCTACTCATTGGTGCTGGACTTTTCCCACAAACATTTGCTGAGGGGCCGGAAGCTGACAGGTGCGGGGGCAACAGGAGCCCTGTGTCTGCACCCAGGAGCTGCCCGACCAGGAAGAGGACAGTGTTTTCTCTTTCTAGGAGCCATGTCCCATGCAGATATGTCCCACAGTGATTGTCCCTTGTTGTGGGTGCCAAGTTCGCCAGATGAGAAGGATAGAGGTGAGAGGGCTCCTTAGGGAACTGTCCCTCCGGAGGCCGTGTGCACACCTACAGCTTCCTCACAGCCACATCTGCTTTTCAGGGCAAACTGGACATCTTGTGTGACTTTGTTCAAAACTACAACCAGGTGCCATTGATGTGTTGTCAGCCCTGGGACAAGGTAAATAGAGGCATAGGGATGCTCCCTGTCGGGTAGAAACCTTGCTTTTGCCTGTGGCAGTAGCCCAATAGGACTGTCAGTCACAGAGCCTTGTCTGGGCCTCTGCCAAGGAAGATGCTCCACACATGAAGAAATGGCAGCTCAGGAGCCTTCATGTTGATGATTCTGGGCATGGCACCACGCATTTCCCTTGTATGTGGTCTCCATATTGTCAGGAAACTCGAGCATTACCTCGCATGTGGCAACTTAAATAAAGGAAGGCAAACAGCGATTTCTATTGGCCTCCCAGTCCATAGAACTCCCCTATGACCACTGACCCTGTGGGCCCACTGGCTCCACCCCATCTACCGAATGTCTCCTAGGCTGGTCACTCAGGGCCATGAGTGGTGACAGGCATGATGACAACCCTCCCAATGTCGTCTGACCAACACTGACTGGATTTACCAGGCAGTAAAAACGTCTTGTCACAGCCTGTGACTTGAAGAGAAGCCAAATTACTGCATTGTCCTTCCTGGACTTCAATCATGACGGCTAATTTTTATTGGGTCACTCCTGTGAGCAAGTTGCTAATCTAAGAAATTTACATGTTTTTCTACTTTACTTTTGCCAGCAAAAGTAGGTATTAATATTTTTGTCCAGTTTACCAAGGGGGACTGATGCACAGAGAGGCTGAGTGACTTGTCCCAGGTCACAAAGGCCAGGAGTGGCAGAGCTGGACTCAAACCCGAGGCCTGACTCCACCCTTCTCCATGCTCTGCCCCCTTTGAGTCAGCACTTCTGACCTCAGGAGGTTACCCCCAAACCACCGGAAGGCTGCCCTACTCAGGCCCGGGCCCAAGGAGAGTGGTGCTCCTGCCTCACCAAGCAATCACCTGCCTGGGCTTTGCGGTGCTCAGACCCTTTGCTCAGATGGGCCAGGGAGCCTGGAGGATGCTCTTGTCCCCAGGGTCTGCAGTGAGGGCTGCATGGCCACATCCAGCGAACCCTGACTCTCCCTGGATGGGCAGGTGGGCATTTAGAAGCTCTGGGCTGTATCATTCTTATCCCTTTCTAAGAGGCCTTGGGTGCTGCAGCCTCCACAGCCTGTCACCTATCAGACAGTGTCCCTACTGCCATTGTCCTATGGGCCTGTGTCCAATCTAAGGACCATGGAGAGGGCTCATCCCTTCAGCACACACTCATTCAGAAAGAATAGCAATGCTGGAGTGATGGGGGCTGTAGGGCCTCCCTCGTCCTTGCTTCCCAGGCTCTCGGTCCAGGAGCAGCAGACAAGTTCCACATCACAACAATCAATGGGAGTCCAGAGTCAGAACACAGGAATTGGGGGATACCTGGAGAAGGCAAGACAGAGGTCCAACAAATGAACCAAGTCTCTTTGGAAGAGCATGTGCTGGAGTCCAGCATCCAGGGAGAATGGCATAACAAAGACCCAGTCTTTAGTTCTGATGGGTACTGACTCTGACCTTCTTGAGTCAAGGAAACTACAGCCCTCTGGTCTGATTATATATATATATATATATATATATATATATATATATATATATATATATATACTAGGAGCCCAGTGCACGAATTCGTGCACCTTGAAAGGAACTGTGGGTCATGAGGCTGCCATGGGCACAGGGGCAGGTCTCGGTCCATCCTCCATGCCCCCACCTGGCCTTCTCTCTGCGGCCCCTGGTCCCTTTTCTGCTGGCAGCCCTGCTCCTGTCACCATCACTCCATGCACTAATGGTGCTGGCCTCCCTCGCACCTGCTGAGGGTGCAGAGTGATTGGGGCCAGGGCCAGCAGTGGATGTGAGCAGGGCCAGCAGCAGGTGCGAGTACCAGGTGGGACTGCAGTGCATGGGAGAATTTTCAATAACCATCAGAGGCTTGCCTCAATGACAGCAACTGGCACCCTGCCTTGGTTGGTGCCCCCACTCAACTACTCCACTATCCTGCTGCAGCTGATACTTGCCATGTTCTGTGCTCTACCACCTGCTGATGATGCTGCCATGTTTCAAGCACTCACCCTGGTGGTCAGTGCACATAATAGCAACCAGTTGTTCGGTTGTTTGGTTGTTCCCGTTGTTCTACCATTTGATCTATTTGCATATTAGCCTTTTATTATATAGGATACTGGAGGCCCAGTGCATGAATTCATGCACCAGTGAGGTCCCTCAGTCTGGCCTGCGGGATTGGGCTGAAACCAGCTCTCCAACATCCCCTGAAGGGTCCCAGATTGTGAGAGGGCACAGGCCAGGCCGAGGGACCCCACTGGTACACGATCGGGGCCAGGGAGGGACACAAGAGGTTGGCCAGCTGGGGAGAGACCATGGGAGGACTCCAGGGCATATCCAGCCCATCTCACTCAGTCCCGACTGGCCAGACCCCAGCAGCAAGCTAACCTACCAGTCAGAGCATCTGCTCCCTGGTGGTCAGTACATGTCATAGTGAACGGTTGAGTAGCCTTAACATATCAGTAGCATATTACACTTTGATGGGTTGAACGGCCAACTGGTAGACCAGACACTTAGCATATTAGGCTTTTATTATATAGAATTTATATATTTGTATATACATTTGATTGATTTCAGAGAGTAAGACAGAGGGAGAGAGAGATATAAATATCAATGATGAGATCAGCTGTGTTCTGCAAACCCCTACTGGGGATTGAGCCCACAACCCAGGCATATGCCCTAACCAGGAATCCAACCATGATTTCCTGGTTTATAGCTCTATGCTCAACCACTGATCCACACAGGCTGGGGCTTCTTGTCTCAATTCCGATAGTGTCCAAGTGACCTTCTCACTCTTCTTTTCCTTGCAGGGGAGGTGTGTCAACTTCACACTAATGAAGCCCTACCTTAGGCAGTTGCCCAGCAACCCAAAGATGTACCTTGGGCCAAGCCAGGGGTGCATCCCTCTCAACAACTGCTGCACATGGGGCCAACATCCCCCGCCTATATGCTCGCAACCTACTTCCAGGATGCTACCACTGATTGCTCCCCCTGCCCAGACACTCTGCAGAACTACCTTGTCACTCCCACACCAATAGCCAATCTCTAGAGCACCAAAATCTCAAAATTAATAAGAAAATTTTGTATACTGAATTGGACATATATATTGAGTTTTGGTTTAAAGTCAAAAAGGAGTTGGATTTTGTTGCTGATTAGTGTAAGAGATTACTACCTCGTGATCATTGCTCTCTGTGTAGTGAGATTTACCTATACTGCTCTTGTAAGGACAAAGCATGCTGCTGTCCTGTGAATGGATGATTCTCTCTCCCACAACCTGATCTCCACCTGTCACCAAGAACTGAGACACCTGTATTTCTAGCCAAATTCTTCTCTTTGAAAAAAAAAATCCCCAACCATCTCTAAAATATAAATACAATCCTGTGTCTATATTCATTGGCTTTTACTAAGCCTCTTGGGTAAGTTAATCTACCTGTGCTTTATTTTCCTAATTGAAAAGATGGAGATAATGATGTCTCCTTTACAGCTGGCCATGAGGCTATGGTAAGTGTTGCAATGTGCTCAGCACAGGGCCAGGCCCTTAGCAAAAACACAGGTGCCAGAAGCTAATGTCTTCCTTCCCTGCTCCAGGGGAGAAAGAGGATATAAACTCAGAGACATCACGAAACATTTGGAGAGCTCAGGGCTGTCAGAGTGTAGACCATGCCTGAGTCTTTCCACTCACAACAAAGGAATACTAATATGGTCCAATAACTGTCCCTAAAAATGGATATTTATGAACTTCTGACAAATAATTCAGAATAATCCTCCTAAAGAAGTGTATAAATGTCTTCATATAAAGAACTACAAGGACTCTCTCTCTCTCTCTTTCTCTCTCTCTCTCTCTCTCTCTCTCTCTCTCTCTCTCTCTCTCTCTCTCTCCCCCTCTCTCTCTCTCTCACACACACACACCACTAAAAAAAATGAGAAAGTCTACAAATAAATAGGAACTACCAAAAAATATATAAAATTAGATCTGAAGAATACAATGACTGTACTAAAGATACAATGAGTGTACTGAAAAATACAGTGGAGAATAGAAACAGCAAACTTCAAGTAAATAAAAGAAAGAATCAGTGATCAGTCTTTTGAAATTATCCTGTCAATGAAGCAAAGAAATAAAAAATAAAAGGAGTAAAATATGATTATGTGTTATGGTACATAATAAACAGAAACAAATCTATTAATTATAGAAATCTCAGAATGAGAAATGAGAGAAAAAAGAGAAAGTATTTTAAACAATAAGTTTTGAAAAGTTATAAAATATGGAGAGAGAAATTGGCATCCAGATTCATGAGACCCAAGGACCTCAAACAGATTGAACCTGAAAGGGCTACAGTGAGACACATTATAAATAAAGTATCATTAGTCTACAAAAAAAGAAAATTTTGAAAGCAGCAAAAGAAAATCAAGCCATCACATACATAGAAGTTCCAAAAAATGTAGGTTGGATTTCTCAAAAAAAAACTTGCCAAGCCAGAAGAAAAAGAGATGAAATTTTCAGATGTGTTGAGAGAGAAAAAACTGTCACTCAGGAATATTATTCCCAGCAAAGCTGCTCTTCAGAAATAAAGAAGTGATAAAAACATGCCGAATAAACAAAAGTCCAAAGATTTCATCACAGCAAACCTGCCTTACAAGAAATGCTAAAGTAGGTTTAAAAAGCAAAAATAAAAGATGCCCTTGCTGGTTTGGCTCATTGGATAGAGCAAGCATGTCAAACTCACATGCAGCCCCACAAAGAATATTTTTGTGGCCCAGCCAATATAACGGTATGTAAAAACATTTTAATAAAAATTTTGTAACTTAATTTTTACAATATCCTGTTATACATAATCCTACCTAGTAATAGAAAAATATTCAAATTGACCGTACCTTCACTATGCCCACGATTGGCCAGGAGGCGCGGGAGGGCGGGACTTGGGGTGGCCGGGGTGGCTGATTGGGCCGGCGGCGCGAGCTCAGCATCTGCGCCATGGCTGTGCTGCGGCACAGAAGGGGCTTCTGGGGCAGTGAGCCCACATCCCGCCGCGGACCATCAAAAGCGGGGGAGCTGGGTGCCTGTCCACTCCTGCACCAGGCCTTTCAGAAGCCTCCCCCGCGCCGGAGGTTTCTGAAAGGCCTGGTGCACCAGCGGACAGGCACCCAGCTCCCCCACGATCGAAAGCGAAAGCGTGGGAGCTGGGTGCCTGTCCGCTCCAGCACCAGGCCTTTCAGAAGCCTCCCCTGTGCCGGAGGCTTCTGAAAGGCCTGGTGCACCAGCGGACAGGCACCCAGCTCCCTTGTGATCGAAAGCAGGGAGCTGTGTGTCCGCTCCAGCACCAGTGGACCCGCTGCCATCAAAAGCAGGAAGCAGGCTGCTAGCAGTGTCCGCAGAGTGTGCTAGGCTTTATGGGACAGTGGATATGGCCTGGATGGCAGGTTAGGCCTAGGGGACCCTACACATGCATGATTTAATCATGCACTGGGCCTCTAGTTATTAATAATGAACTACAACGTTCGCTAATGACTGATGACTATAATCGTGTTGCATTCATTTCCCTTATGCGCCTTATGCGCAGTAGCACCATTTCTCTCCACTAATACTAGCAGCGAATACTTTAGCAGCCGATTGCCATGTCATTGGTCTTGGACTGACTTGTTGGGTGTATGCAACAGGAAATATTTCACTTTTGGAGAAGAAGAAAAATAGGTTTATTTGCATTATGATTATTAATTTGTGCAGTTATTCAGTGTCTGGTAAGTTTATGTTCAAGAAAAACATATTAATTTTATTTAAATGTTCTATTATTTTATGTTAACAATTACTCATTTATTTCAGCCCTTTGTATTCAGCATGTCTCTTGAAATAAACCTACGTTTCTATGAAAATTGAAGCTTTTGTTTTTTGCAACCCACATAAACTCAAATCTTGTTTATTTGGCCCGTGTTAGTCTTTGAGTTTGACATGCTTGGAATACAGCATCAACCTGTGGACTGAAGGGTCCTGGGTTCTATTCCAGTCAGGGCACATGCCCAGGTTGCGGGCTCAGTCCCCAGTGTGGGGCGTGCAGAAGGCAGTCAATCAATGATTCTTTGTCATCATGGAGTTTCTATCTCTCCCTCTATCTTTCTAAAATCAATAAAAATATTTTTAAAGGTGATAATTAACATCATGAAATCATTCATGTATTTGTCAAATTCACTGATAATATAAATACATTATCAAAGTCAAATTTTCCAATATTGCAATGATAGTCTTGTAGAATGCTAGTGTAGAATGCTAGTTTAAAAACAATATATATATATATATATATATAAAGCCATAACTATAATAATTTGTTATTAAACATACAATATAAAAAATGCTTTAAACATTGATAAGCTAAAAAAAGAGAGATGGAGAAATAAAAGAATAAAGTTTATATGTGCTATAGATGTTCAGGTGTTATAGACTTAAAATAGGATGTTGTAAATATATTTTATGTAATCTCATGATAACCACAAAAGAAAACCCTATAGTAGATACAAAAAAGATTATGAAAAAGGAATCCAAGCATACTCCTACAGAGTCATCAAATGATAAACAGCAAAATCAGAAATAAGGAACAATGCATCTACAAAACAGAAAACAATGAACAAAATGGCAATAATAGGTCCTTACCTATAAATAATTACTTTTAACATAAAAGAATCAAGTTCTTAAATCAAAAGACATACAATGGCAGAAGGGATTTAAAAAATAAGTTCCAATTATGTGCTGTCTACAACAGACTTATTTACCTTTACAGACACACATAGACCAACAGTGAAAAAACAGAGAAGATATTTCAAGCAAATGGAACCATAAAACTACAGTTATAGCTATACTTAAGTAAAACAAAATAGATTCCAAGATAAAAATGGTCAAGACACAATGAAGTTAATTATGTAATGATAAAGAGGTCATTCACTCAAGAAAATAAAACAATCATATGTATTTATGCATTCCAAATCAGAGCTCCTAAATGTATAAAGCAGCTGTTAACAGAACAAAAGAAGTGAATAGCAATACAATAATACTTGGGAACTTTAACACCCCGCTCACAACAATAGAAAGATCAGACAAAGAATAGATTAAAATATAGCAGATTTGAACAACACTATAGACCAAACCAGACCTATCAGACATATCCATTTTATTACATTCCATCCAAACGCTTCAGAATGAAAATTTTCTCCAAGTACCTATGGAATAGTTTTAGGATAAATATTATGGTAAACCACAAAATAAGCCTAATCAAATTCAAGAAGATTGAAATCATACCAAGCATATTTTATAATCATAATAATATGAAAATAGAAATGAATAACATGTGGAATGCTGGAAAATATCAAATAGATGAAAATGAACACACTCTTGAACAACTGGTGGATCAAAAAGAAACTAAGAAAAATTTTTAAATATCATGGAAAATTAAAATGGAAACAGCATACCAAAGCATGAGATGTTGCAAAAGAGGTTTAAAAGGTAAGTTATAGCAATAAACACATACATCAAGAAAAAATAAATGAACTAAGAAAAAAGCTAAGCACAATGTTGGCAGAAGAAAGAAAATAATGAAGTTTAGATCAGAAATTAGTGAAGTAAAAACTAAAAAGATAGAAAATATTTACAAAACTGAGAGGAACAAGATGGCAGCATAGTTAAACAACTAAACTGCCGCCGCGCACAACAATTTCAAAAATACAACTAAAAGACAAAACGTCTACCACCCAGAACCACAGGAAAGCTGGCTGAGTGGAAGATTTACAACTAAGAAGGAAAAAGAAAGGAGAACAAACACGGAAAAGCGGAGGTACGGAGGCGCGTGAATCGGGCTGGTGGCGGGCGACAGGGCACGCGGCTTTTTTTCCAACCTGAAGGGAGATAAGCTCCCAATCACTCTGAAGTCCAGTTTCTGGGGACATGCGGGGGACCCAGACACCTACATGGAGAAGCTGGATTCTCAGCCATCAGGTCAGAAAGTGAGAGTGACTTTCTTGCAGAGGTGCGCCCAGCAATCAGTGTTTACTGCGCTGGAGCGTGGGACGCGCGGACTTGGAAACGCGGAAAGGCAGAGACAGCTGACGGCAGCCATCGCCGTTTGCCACGCCCTAGCCTAGTGATGCCCTGAGACCCCGCCCTGCCCTGAGGCCCCACCCCGCACATTCTACAAACCCACCCAGGCTCCACACAGCAGCTTTTGCATATAAATGGCCTGTTCCATGGCAGCTTAATCAAATGAACTGCAGCTCCAGTCAGACTGCTCCAAAACCGCCAAACCCCAAGCAAAGAGGAGAAAACTAGTTCTTGCTGTAGTGGCCTCAGACAGAAGCTGACCTGCACCCCATTGGAAACCCAGAATCTAGGGTATCTAGTGGTCAGTGTGAAACGACACCAAATTTCAACCACTCTCATAAGGGACACATTCAAGAGGCAGACTCAGTGAGTGCCAAAGCCCTACTGGAACAAGTCCCACCCCATAAACGTGTCTCCAGCACTGCAATTCTTCCGTTATAGACACAGCGGGTCCTCACAGCCAATTGGCCTGGGGGTCAATTCCTCCCAGTGACACCAACAACAATCAAGACTTAACTACAACAAGGCTGTACACACAGTCCAAAAAGGGGTGAACCAAGAGCGTCCACCTCAGGTAACTGGGAGGCTGACCAGTTGAACCAATAGGACACCTAGTATACAAAGCTACCCCACCAACTAAGGGAAGCAGCGAAAATGAGGAGGCAAGGAAACAGATCCCAAATGAAAAAAAATGGAGGAGAACAAACGAATGGACATAGAGTTCAAAACCACAGTTATAAGGTTTTTCAAGAATTTCATGGAAAAGGCCGATAAATTTAATGAGACCCTCAAGGATATGAAAAAGGACCAACTAGAAATTAAGCATACACTGACTGAAATAAAAAGTATTATACAGAGACCCAACAGCAGAGTAGAGGAATGCAAGAATCAAGTCAAAGATTTGGAATACAAAGAGGCAAAGGACACTCCTCCAGAGAAGCAAGAAGAGAAGAGAATTCAGAAAATTGAAGATAGTGTAAGAAGCCTCTGGGACAACTTCAAGCATATCAACATCAGAATTATCGGGGTGCCAGAAGAAGAGAGAGAGCAAGACGCTGAAAACCTATTTGAAGAAATAATGACCAAAAACTTCCCCCACCTGGTGAAAGAAATAGACTTACAAGTCCAGGAAGCACACAGAACCCCAAACAAAAGGAATCCAAAGAGGACCACACCAAGACACATCATAATTAAAATGCCAAGGGCAAAAGACAAAGAGAGAATCTTACAAGCAGCAAGAGAAAAACAGTTAGTTACTTACAAGGGAGTATCCATACGATTATCAGCTGATTTCTCAACAGAAACCATGCAGGCCAGACGGGAGTGGCAAGACATATACAAAGTGATGAATAGCAAGAACCTACAACCAAGACTACTCTACCCAGCAAAGTTATCATTCAGAATTGAAGGGCAGATAAAAAGCTTCACAGATAAGAAAAAGCTAAAGGAATTCATCACCACCAAACCAGTATTATATGAAATGCTGAAAGGTATTATTTAAAAAGAGGAAAAAGAAGGAAAAAGTAAAGATAAAAATTATGAACAACAAATACCTATCAACAAGTGAATCTAAAAGTCAAGTGAATTAAAAATCTAAAGAACAGAATAAACTGGTGAACACAATAGAATCAGGGGCATAGAATCAGAGTGGATTGATAATTCTCAGGGGGAAAGGGGTGTCTTTGTGGGGGGTATGGGAAGAGACTGGACAAAATCATACACCTATGGATAAGGACAGCAGGGGGGAGGTAAGGGCAGAAGGGAGGGTGGGAACCGGGTGGAGGGGAGATATGGGGGGGGAAACAATTGTAATAATATGAACAATAAAGATTTATTAAATTAAAAAAAAGAAAATATTTACAAAACTAAGAGTTGGTTGTTTGAAAACATAAAATTATTTACAAACCTTTAGAACTTCCAAGAAAAAAGACGGCCCAAATCAATAAAATTATAACTGAAAGGAAAGACATTACGCATAATATCACACAAATACAAAGAGTCTTAAAAATTTACTATGAACAGCTACAAAACAAATTGGACAACTTGGAAGAAATGGAAAACTTCTAGAAAACACAACCTACCCATACTTAGTCATGAAGAAATAGAAAATATGAATAGATCAATGATAAGTAAAGAGATTCAATAAGTCATCAAAAACCTCCCAATAAAGAAAAGCACAGAACCAATTCTTCTGAAACTTGTCCAAATAATTGAAGAGGAGGGAATACTCCCAAACTCATTTTACAAAACCAGCATTACCCTCATATCAAAGTCAATTAAGGGTACTTACAAGAAAGAAATCTATAGACCAACTAGAAGCCCGGTGCACGAAATTCGTGCACGGCAGGGGGTTGTCCCTCAGCCCAGCCTGTACCCTCTCCAATCTGGGACTCCTGGAGGGATGTTCGACTGCCCGTTTAGGCCCGATCCTGGTGGGATCGGGCCTAAACGGGCAGTCAGACATCCCTCTCACAATCCAGGACTACTGGCTCCCAACTGCTTGCCTGCCTGCCTTCCTGATTGCCCCTAACCGCTTCTGCCTGCCAGCCTGATCACCCCCTAACCACTCTGCTGCCAGCCTGGTTGATGCTTAACTGCTCCCCTGCCAGCCTGTTTGCCCCCAACTTCCCTCCTCTGCCAGCCTGATCACCCCTAACTGCCCTCTCCTGCAGGGTTGATCACCTCCAACTGCCCTCCCTTGCAGGCCTGGTCCCTCACAACTGCCCTCTCCTGGGGCCATTTTGTGGTGGCCATCTTGTGTCCACATGGGGGCAGGATCTTTGACCACATGGGGGCAGCTATATTGTGTGTTGCAGTGATGATCAATCTGTATATTATTCTTTTATTAGATAGGATAGAGGCCTGGTGCACAGTTGGGGGCCAGCTGCTTTGCCCTGAAGGGTGTCACAGATAAGGGTGGGGGTTCCCTTGGGGTGTGGGGCGGCCTGAGCGAGGGGCCTGTGGTGGTTTGCAGGCCGGCCACGCCCCCTGGCAACCCAAGAGGAGGCCCTGGTATCTGGAATTTATTTTCCTTCTACAATTGAAACTTTGTAGCCTGGAGCGGAGCCAAGCCTGCTGTTCCCTCCGGGGCGGCAGCCATTTCTGTGGCAGTTAATTCACCTTCTACAATTGAAACTTTGTAGCCTTAAGCGGGTGGGCCCGGCCAGGGTGTGCGGAAAGCTTTGCTTCCCCTGTTGCCGCCGGCAACCCTGGCCTGCTCTCTCAAGCTCCATTCTGCCGCCATTTGTTTGAATTTGTTTACCTTCTATAATTGAAACTTTGTAGCTTGAGTGGAGGCTTAGGCCTGCAATGGCTATGGAAAGCTTGGCTTCCTCTGTTACCTGGGAAACCTTGCTCTCTGTGGCTGTAGCCATCTTGGATTGGGGTTAATTTGCATACTCGCCCTGAGTGGCTGGTGGGCGTGGCTTGGCTGGTGGGTGTGGCTTATGTAGCGGAGTGATGGTTAATTTGCATATTACCATTTTATTAGAGAGGATATCCCTGGTGAAAGTATTGCAAAAAATTCCCTACAAAATACTACCAAGCCATTCAGCAGCACATAAAAAAGATTTTATAACTGATTAAGTGGGATTCTCCCTGGAATGCACAGAAATCAATGCATGTGCCCTAGCCGGTTTGGCTCAGTAGATAGAGTGTCAGCCTGTGTACTGAAGGGTCCCAGGTTTGATTCAAGTCAAAGGCACATGCCCAGGTTGCAGTTTCGATATCCAGTAAGGGGCGTGCAGGAGGCAGCTGACCAATGATTCTCATCATTGATTTTCTATCTCTCTCCCTCTCTGAAATCAATAAAAAATATTTTTAAAAAAGAAATAAAGGAAAACTACAAGACACTGATAAAAAGAGATAGAGGAAGACATAAACAGATGGAAGAACATACCGTGTTCATGGATTGGTAGAATCAACATTATTAAATTTCCATACTAACCAAAGCAATCTATAGATTCAATTGCACTCCCCATTAAAACCACCAATGGCATATTTCACAGACCTAGAAAGAACTCTCCAAAATTTCATCTGGAATTTAAAAAAGACCCCAAATAGCTGCAGCAATCCTGAGAAAGAAGAACAAAGTAGGTGGGATCTCAATACCAGATATCAAGTTGTATTACAAAGCCACTGTTCTCAAAACTGCCTGGTACTGGCACAAGAATAGATGTATAGACCAATGGAATAGAATAGAGAAATCAGAAATCAACCCAAACCACTATGCTCAATTAATACTTGACAAAGGAGGCAAGAACATACAATGGAGTCAAGACAGTCTCTTCAATAAATGGTTGGGAAAATTAAACAGATACATGCAAAAAAAATGAAACTAGACCACCAACTTATACCATGCACAAAAATAAACTCAAAATGGATAAAGGACTTAAACATAAGAAGGGAAACCATAAAAATACTAGAGGAATCCACAGGCAGCAAAATCTCAGACATATGCCGAAGCAATATCTTCATAGACACAGCTCGTAGGACAATGGAAACTAAGGAGAAAATAAACAAATGGGATTACATCAAAATAAAAAGCTTCTGTACAGCAAAAGAAACCATCAACAAAACAACAAGAGAGGCCACTGCATGGGAAAACATATTTGCCAATGTTATCACCGAAAAGGGTTTAATCTCCAACATTTACAGGCAACTTATACAATTTAATAAAAGGAAGATAAACCAATCAAAAAATGGGAAACTGACCTACATAGACACTTTTTGAAAGTGGACATACAGAAGGCCAAGAGACATATGAAAACATGCTCAAAGTCACTAATCATCCAAGAGATGCAAATCAAAACAGCAATGCAGTATCATCTCACACCTGTCAGGATGGCTATCATCAACAAATCAACAAATGACAAATGCTGGCGAGGATGCGGAGAAAAAGGAACCCTCGTGCACTGCTGATGGGAATACAGACTGGTGCAGCCATGTGGAGAACAGAATGGAGTTTCCTCAAAAAACTAAAAATGGAACTCCTATTTGACCCAGTGATCCCACTTCTAAGAATATATCCCAAGAAACTAGAAACACCAATCAGAAAGGATATATGCACCCCTATGTTCATAGCAGCACAATTCACCATAGCTAAGATTTGGAAACAGCCTAAATGCCCATCAACAGATGAGTGGATTAGAAAACTATGGTACATCTACACAATGGAATACTATGCTGCTGTAAAAAAGAAGAAATTCTTACCATTTGCAATAGCATGGATGGAACTGGAGAGCATTATGCTAAGCGAAATAAGCCAGTCAGAGAATGATAAATATCACATGATCTCATTTATGGGATATAATTAACAACATAAACTGATGAACAAAAATAAATCCAGAGACACAGAAGCATCGTACAGACAGTCAAACCTCAGAGGGAAGGTAGGGGAGGGTGGGGGTAAGGGGGAGAGATCAACCAAAAGACTTGTATGCATGCATATAAGCCTAACCAATGGACACAGACACCAGAGGGGTGAGGACATGAGTGGGGGAGGGGGAGGGGCAATGGGGGGATAAGGACACATATGTAATACTTTAATCAATAAAGAAAAAGAAATCAATAAATCTGATGCATCCCCACTGCATATATTTTCCATCTGTAAAAATATGTTTGAATTTTTGACTTATAAGGTATGCAGATTATATAGAGTGACTTGTGGCATTGACAAGCTGCCACTTCTTCACAAACTTATCCCAACACCACATTTTCCCTTAGGATGTTTTTATCAAGATCAAGTTCCTCTTAAGGCATAATTGCAACTCATCTTGCCTTCCCTCCCTCTCTCTCCCTTTCTCCCTCCTCCTCCCCTGCCCTCTCTCTTTCCCTCCCTCTCCCTCTCCCTTCCTCTCCTTCTTTCTCTCTCTCTCCCTTATTCTGTGAGTGATCCAGTGGCCTTTCACAGATTCCTTTTCCACTTAATTTCTCCAGAGTGGATGCTCTTCCTAGCAACTAAGAAGTCTCTCTGTTACTAGAACCACTGCCCTATGGCACCAGAAGAAGGCAACCTATTCATGTGTCTCCTCAACAAAGCTGTCAGTCTCTGGAGGGCAGGACCTCGGGTTTACACGTTTGTGAACATCCGGTGCCTAGCATATAGCAAGCATTTCACTAATCTATTTTAATGAACAACAAAAAACAAGAGACAGACTTGGGACAGAAGACCAGTCAGGCTGGTGAGCCAGGGCCCATACCTCTGACTCTGAGAAGACACTCTGGGCTTCTTGGACTCCCCTGAGGAGGTAAGCCTACTCGGCCAACCCCAATGAAAACAGCTCTAGTGCGCACAGTTTCTCTCAGCGCTTTGACACCTACTTGGCACCAGGCCCTGTTTCAGATGCAATGCAAGTCCAGCAGAATGAGTCCTTGTTTGAGTCCCGTTGGAAGAGCTTGCCACCCCTGACCAGCAATCCAGTGGGGCATGTGGGCAATGGCCAGTACCAGGCATGTGCCCAGTGTTGATTTCATGTTGCCAGGGGGACAGGGCTAGAGTGTTGGTTGTGGCCTCTTTAACACTTATTCTTGAGCAAGGGAAGGGTCACCTGCTGAAGGTTGAATATTTAGACAAAATCAGGATTATCTTGGCAAGGTGCAAAAAGAGGGGATATATTTTTGGTTAACACTTCACATGGTCTATCACCACAACCAAGCATTCAACCTGCAACTAGGTTGGAGCTGGACAGGTAAATCTTCATAAGGAAGGCGATGTTTGAGCAGTCTCGAAGGATGACTCAGTGCTTACCAAGTAGACAGGATAGGCAAAACATTCCAAGAAGAAGAAGGAATGCCAATAGCAGCAAGGAGTCTGGTCTCCGCCAGACTACAGGAATGGTATGTTCGGGCCAGCGGAGGTGGGAGAGTCAAAGGATAAACATGTTTCCCAGGGCCAAGTCAGGGAGCACGTGAGTTGTCAGGCCGAGAAGCTCAAACTATTTCCAGGGACAAGGGAGCCTCTGGAATGAGTCTTAGTGAGACTTCTGACAACACTTCAGATAAGTGGGTCTGCATGAGTCTGCAGGCAGGGAGCAGTTGCATGACTGACAGAAATTCCCTCCGCCCTCCCAGCCTACTACCTAGTTGGTTCTGGGGCTAGTTCCCTAGGAAGAGGCTGGCCATGTCCATGTTCTGGCCTTGTCCTTGGAAGTCTTCGTACATAGTTGTGATGTAGCCCAGGCCACTGCACTGCTGTCCCTGTAATGAGGAGTAGATGCCAGTGTCCACAGCTCCCATAAATAACTGAAAATGCTCTGCAAGTCCTTGCCCTGAGTGCGAGGTTCTGGGGATGGCCTCATGTAGGTGTCCAAGTTCCCTTCTGGTATTGGCTGAAATGGATCCTGTCTGATGCCCCAGTAGCCTATGACTGCTTTTGTTCCCCCTGCCAGCCCATTCTCGTTCTGAGTTCTGCTAGGATTCTAGGGCTACCAGTTTGGAGAGTAGGGCTTGCACCATCTCCATGGTGTATGGTCTGGACCTGGACTCCCATCCACGTCTCCCAGGCCCCAACCCCTGGGGCGCCTGACATTTGGCCTTGACTACACATATTCACTCATTCTCTCTGAGCCAGTCAGCCTCTTCCCAGGGCCACAGCTTTGCAGCCAGGTCTTCTCAAGAGCTTAGTATTTCTCCTACTCTCTGAATGATCAAGTTGGCCATGGGTGAACCATGACCTTCCCATTACTCCTGAGTCTGCTGTCTGTAGGTCCTCAAAGATAAGTTCCCTATCCCCTACCTCCATTCCATCCTGTCATAAATTGATCCTGCCCAGTCAATTTGGCTCAGTGGTTGAGCATTGACCTATGAACCAGGAGATCATGGTTTGATTCCTGTTCAGGGCACATGCCTGCACTGTGGGGCTCAATCCCCAGTGGGGGCATGCAGGAGGCAGCTGACCTATGATTCTATCTCATCATTGATGTTTCTATGTTTCTCACCCTCCTCCTTCCTCTTTGAAATTAATAAAAATATATATTTAAAAATTGATCCTAATTGAAACAGTAATCATTCATCTAAACTCTACCCCTGGCCTAGTAGGATATGGGACATCCTCCTCCTACCCTACGTGGGATGACCCACCACAGACACCAGATTCTGTCATGTTCCCCACATCTCTGCATGCCGAGCTTTCTAAAAGCCATTGCCCAAGATCTTTCATTTCAGGTTTTCCTATCCCACCTGGGATGTCTTTGTCCCCCTGGCAGCCCCATTCCCAGGTCTGTGTTCTAAGGGAACAAACCTTTCCACATCTTGGGTGAACTCACTATCCTCTTCCTTGCCTCCCCCGTGACCATACATGACTTATTAAACTTCCCCGGCCCTCTGAGAACCAAGCCACCCTCTCAACCAGCAGTCAGGATCCAATACCGCCCTCCTACTGCAGGCAGTGCCAACAGGCCCAGGAACCTGCTCTCACAGTGCCCTCTGGTGGCCATTGCTGACCAACAGAAAGGCAAAATGTCAACTCAGGGACTTACACCCACTGCCCTGACCATCATGTGATCTAGTATCCCAGCTTTCTGGAGAACCTTGTGTCCTCACTGCTAAGCAGTATGTTTCTCCAATTAGGTTTCAAAAATGGTTACCTGTACTGACCCTCAGTGGGTCACTACAGCATTTCCTTGACTTTGTTCCCTGAGAAGTGACTTGCCCAAGACCACCTGGTTGGTCACTACCAATATACACCTTGGGCTTTGAGGCCAGTGCTGTTCCCACTGACTCCTGCTTGTTTTTCTTTAATTAGTTACTTTTTAAATATTAAATAAAACATGCATCCGGTAAGAAAAAACTCAGAAGGAGATCACAGACATAAACTTAAGAGCTTCTAGAATAAAGTAGAATATCTTCACCAACTTAGGGAAGAAAATATTTCTTAAAGCAGACACAGAAATCAGTATCTACAATAGAAAAAAAATTGATAAATTGGACCTCATCAAATTTTTAAACTTCACCAGTAAGAAAATTAAGGACTAGAGAAAGTATTCACAAAACATCCCAAATAAAGGAGTTGACGCAAGAATATTTAAGCATGCCTACAAGTCTTGATCAAAGATTGTAAATTTCCAATTATAACATTAATAAGTTCTAGGTATGTAATGTATGGCATAGTGATTATAGCTAATAAAACTATATTATATACTTGAAAATTGCTAAGAGAATACATCTTAAATGTTCTTACCACAAAAAGAAATGATAATTATGTAAAGAGAACCAAGTGTTAACTAACCCTATGGCAGCCATCATTTTGCATATATAAATGTATCAACTCAACACAAACTTATACAATGACATATGTCAATTATATCTCAATAAAGTTGGAGAAAAAGTCCCCAGTTCAATAATAAAAAGCCCAATTTTAAAAAGGGCAAAAGACATGAGCAAACACTTCACAAAGGAATACCTACAGATGGCCAAGAATTAAAAAGCAGGATGATAGTTTAAAGGAACTTTAGGACATGAAACATAACAATATCTGTATCATAGGGGTACCAGAAGGGGGAGCAAGTGAGCAAGGAATAGAGAACTTGTTTAAAGGAATAATGACAGAAAACTTCCTTACCCTGGTGAAGGAAAAAGTCACACAAGTTCAAGAAGCACAAAGAGTTCCTATCAAGATAACACAAAGAGACCCATTTCAAGGCATCTATAATGATAAAAGCATACTATGCAAATTGACTGAATGACCAAACAGCAGAACAACAGCCCAGACAACTTTCCGGACAAACACTCTATGACACGCTCTGGCACCAGGCCAGCCAAGGCGGATGCAATGTGATTGCTCGGGGGGTCCCACCATTGCCCCATGATCACCCGCAGAGGGAGGCATAGGCCATCAGCCAGCAGGGCAATTAATCAGGGAAGGCGGGGTTCCACAATCACCCCAAAGAGGGAGGCCCAGGCCACCCTCTACACGGTGATTGATCACAGAGCCCTGGCCAAGTGGGTGAGGCCTCCCTCTGCAGGGCAATCAATCTCAGGGCCCCACAATCCATTGCACCACAGAGGGAGGCCCAGGCCAGCCAAGCGATCGCACCCCATGCATGTTGCCCACAGAGGGAGACGACCAGTGGCAGGGGAAGGGAGGTAGCACAGCACAGATGGCAAGCAGTGGCAGTGGTGGGGGCGGGGCTAGCTGCCAGCAGCTAGGAGAAGGAAAGCCCCAATAGGCCCTGATTGCCAGGCAGGCAGGCATGCCTAGGGACCCCACCCAAGGGGTCACAAATTGTGACAAGGCACAGGGTGGGCTGAGGGACATCTCCCCTCAGCCCCAGTGCACAGAATTTTGTTCACCGGGCCTCTAGTATTATAATAAAAACTAGAGGCCCAGTGCACAAAATTTGTGCATGGAGGAATCCCTCAGTCTGGCCTGTGGGTTTAGGACCAATCCTGCAGTAATCCCTGCGGGATTGGGCCTAAACCAGCAGTTGGACATCCCTCTCGCAATCTGGGACTGCTGGCTCCTAACTGCTTGCCTGCCTGCCTGATCACCTCTAACCACTTGCCTGCCTGCCTCATTGCCCCTAACCACTCACCTGCCTGCCTGATCACCTCTAACCACTTGCCTGCCTGCCTGATCACCCCTAACCACTCACCTGCCTGCCTGATCACCCCTAACAGCTCACTGGAGGGCAGGGCCAGCCAGGGTGAAGGACCCTGGTCATTCTGGTCTCTGGTCATTCTGGTCATTCCACCATTTCAGTCACTGGGCTTTTATTATATAGGACTAGAGGCCTAGCGCATAATTAAATCATGCACATGTAGGGTCCCCTAGGCCTAGCCTTTTATATATGTCTGCCACCTGGAAATGTCTCACACTCTCTGCAGACGCTGCCAGCACCCCATGAAGCTCAGTTGATGTTGCTGGTGCCCTGGGGAGATGGGGGCGGGTGGCCCTAGAGGAGCTCCAGCACCTCCTGGTGACTGATTGTTTGGTCATTCTGCCATAACATCACAACAGCAAGCCTTTTATGATATATATGACAAACATTAAAAACAAAGAAAGAACCTTAAAGGCAGCAATAGACAGAAAGTTACCTACAAATGAGTACCCAATAGACTGTCAGCTTATTTCTCAACAGAGACACTTCAGACCAGAAGGGATTGGTGTGAAGTATTCAGAGTAATGAAAAGCAAGGACCTGAACCCAAGACTGCTCTATCCAGCAAGGCTTGTCATTTAAAATTGAAGAAAAACAAGTTTCCTGGACAAAAAAAAAAAAAAAATGGCTAAAGGAATACATTTCCACCAAACCAGCATTGCAGGACATGTTAAAGGGGGTAATTTAAGAAGAAGAAATTGAGAAAGAAGAACATAAGTATAAAGGAAAAATGGCATTAAATAAGTACCTATCAATAGTAACCTTAAATGCAAACTGATTAAATGTTCCAATCAAAAGGCATAGCATAGTTGAATGGATAAGAATATGATCCATATATATATGCTGTCTACAAGAGACCCACCTGAGAACAAAAGATTCACACAGACTAAAAGTGAAGGGATGGGAAATAATATTCCATGTAAATGGAAATGAGAAAAAAAAACTGGGGTAGCAATACTCATATTGAAAAAATAGACTTCACAACAAGAGGCAAAAAGAACCCTACATAATACTAAAAGGATTGATCCAAGAAGAGGATATAGAGTGGTAAACATATATACACCCAATATAGGAGCACCCGCGAACATAAAAAAAATTATTGGAGGATTTTAAGGAAGAGATCAATAGTAATACAGTTATAGTAGGGAATTTTAACACTCCACTGGAATCACTGTTTAGATCTTCCAGACAAAAAATCAGCAAAGAAACAGAGACCTTGAAAATCTCAATGATAGACCACATGTTAGAACACAAAATAAGTGTCAATAGGTTCAGGAGGATTGAAATTATATAAAACATTTTCTCAGATCACAACGGCATAAAACTAGAAATCAACTGCAATAAAAACATTCAAAGACATAGAGGCTAAATAGCATTTTATTAAACAAATAGAGGCCGGGTGCATGGATTCATGCACAGTGAAAGGGAATCTGGTGCAGGTGAACTAGATTCAGGGCTGACAGGGCCCCAGCAGCAACCTAACCTACTGGTTGGAGCATCTGCCCCATGGTGGTCAGTGCATGTCATAGCTACTGTTTGATGAGTCCTGGCAGCAGCAGCAATGGCCTTACCTCACAGCTGGGCCTCGTCTGGGTACATCCAAACCCCTACAAAGAGAAGGAATCTGCAGATGTCTCTGTAGCTCCTGCTGGGCAGCCCCAGACAGTGGCTGACCTTGCACCTCCTTAGAGATCCAAGAGCCAGTGTACCCAGTGGTCAGAGTGAGACCATACCAGATTACAACTCTTCACATCCATAAGAGACACTCTCAAGGGGCAGACTCATTAAGCACCAAAGCCCTACCGAAGTAAGTGCTGCCCCATAAGGGTATCTTCTGTGTGCAACAGATCTTCCAGTGTAGACACGGCTGGTCATCACAGCCAATTGGCCTGGAGGTCAATTCCTCCCAGTGATACCAACAGCAATCAAGGGCTAACTACAACAAGATTATTCAAACAGCCCACAAAGAGCATCCTCCTCAGGTGATTGAGAGGCTGAGCCACTGGACCCTTTAGGACACCTAGCACACAAGCCACTCTATCAACACAGGGAAGCAGCCAAATGTGGAGACAAAGAAACATGTCACAAATGAAAGAAATGGAGGAAAGCAAACTACTGGATATAGAGTTCAAAACCACAGTTATAAGGTTACTCAAGAATCTTCTAGAAACCTTCAAGGAACTTAGTGAGACCTTCAAGGATCTTAGTGAGAATGCCAAAAAATGGAAAAGGACCAGTCAGAAATTAAGCATACACTGACTGAAATAAAGAATAATATACAGAAATTCAACGGTAAACTAGAGGATCCCAAGAATCAAGTCAAAGATTTGAAATACGAGGAAGCAAAAAACATCCAACTGGGAGAGCAAAAAGAAAAAAGAATCCAAAAATATGAAGATAGTGTAAGGAGCCTCTGGGACAACTTTAAATGTACCAACATTCGAATTATGAGGGTGCCAGAAGAAGAGAGAGGAGCAAGATATTGAAAACCTATTTGAAGAAATAATGACAGAAAACTTCCCCCACCTGGTGAAAGAAATAGACTTACAAGTCCAGGAAGCACAGAGAACCCAAAAAAAGAGGAATCCAAAGAGGACCACACCAAGACACATCATAATTAAAAGGCCAAGGGCAAAAGACAAAGAGAGAATCTTAAAAGCAGCAAGAGGAAAACAGTTAGTTACCTACATGGGAGTACCCATACGACTGTCAGCTGATTTCTCAACAGAAACTATGCAGGCCAGAAGGGAGTAGCAAGAAATATACAAAGTGATGAATAGCAAGAACCTACAACCAAGATTACCCTACCCAGCAAAGCTATCATTTAGAATTGAAGGTCAGATAAAGAGCTTCAGAGACAAGAAAAAGCTAAAGGAGTTCATCACCACCAAATCAGTATTATATGAAATGCTGAAGTGTATTCTCTAAGAAGAAAAAGAAAAAGGTAAAGATAAAAATTATGAACAACAAAGTGACAACAAATACCTATCTATCAACAAGTGAATCTAAAAATCAAGTGAATAAAATATCTGATGAACAGAATAAACTGGTGAATATAATAGAATCAGGGGCACAAAAAGGGAGTGGACTGACAATTCTAGGGGGGGAGAGGGTATGTGGGGTGCAGGAAGAGATTGGACAAAAATTTTATACCTATTGATGAGAACAGTGCGGGGGTAAGGGCATGGGGTGGGGTGGGAACCAGTGGAGGGGAGTTATGGAGGGGAAAAGGAGGAACAACTGTAATAATCAGAACAATAAAGATTTATTAAAAAGGAAAATACTATGAATAATTACATACCAACAAACTGGACAACCTGAACAAAATGGACAAATTTCTAGTAAAATACCATCTTCCAAAACTAAATAAAAATAATCAGAAAAACTGAAAAAGCCAATAACTGATGAAATTGAAGCAATAATAATAATTTAAAAAAATCTCAGCAAACAAAAACCCTGGTCTGGACATTTTCACAGGGGAGTTTTACCAAACATATGATTGTCAGGATTCATACCAGGGATGCAAGGGTGGTCCAACATCTGAAAAACAATTAATGTGATTCACAAACAAAACCAAGAATAAAAATCATATGATCATCTCAATAAATTCAGAAAAAGCATTTAACAAAATTCAACATCTATCCCAGTGGTCAGCAAACTCATTAGTCAACAGAGTCAAATATCAACAGTACAACGATTGAAATTTCTTTTGAGAGCCAAATTTTTTAAACTTAAACTTCTTCTAACACCACTTCTTCAAAATAGACTTGCCCAGGCTGTGGTATTTTGTGAAAGAGCCACACTCAAGGGGTCAAAGAGCCGCATGTGGCTCACGAGCCGCAGTTTGCTGACCACAGATCTATCCTATCTAATAAAATGGGAATATGCTAATTGACTGCCCCACCCTCAAAGATGGTGATGCCCACAGCCAATAAGGAGGGAATATGCTAATTGACTGCCCCTCCCTCAAAGATGGCAGCTCCCATAGCCACAAGATGGCAGGGCCCACTCCCCTCAGCCAAGGCTGGGCCCACCCCGAGGCAGGCCTGGCCATTCTGCATGCCTGCCTCCAGTCCCCCAGTCCCCTAAGCCCCCCTCCCAAGCCTCCCAGGGCTGGCCCAAGGCACAGGCAAGCCACAGATGGTGACTGCCCAGCCACCCAAGGCTGCCCAAGACTCAGGTAACCAGGGCCGGTTGAGGCTTGTGCTGCCAGCAGTGGCAGCAGCAGAGGTGTGATGGGGCGTCGCCTTCCCCTGATCAACAGGTCGCCTCCCACCCCTGAGAGCTCCTGGACTGTGAGAGGGGGCAGGCTGGGCTGAGGGACCCCCCCTCCAGTGCATAAATTTTCATGCACCGGGCCTCTAGTTTATGATAAAAAAAAAAAAAAAACTCTAACAAAATGGGTATAGAAGGAACTTACCTCAACATGATAAAGAAAGGCCATATAGGACAAGCCCACAGTAAACATCATACTCAATGGTGAAAAGCTGAAACCTTTTCCTCTAAGATACTACTGGAAGTCTTACCCACAGCAACCAGTCAAGAAGAAATAAAAAGTGTCCAAATTGGAAAGGAAGAAGTAAAACGGTCACTATTTGCAGGTAACATAATCTACACTAATAAAAGAGAAAATGCAAATTGACCATACCTTTGTGACACCCACCAGCCAATCAGGAGTGGGTATGCAAAATAATCCAACAAAGCTGGTGGGTTAATTTGCATACACAGGCATCAAGCTGCTGGGGACAGGATGGAATGCTTGCATCGTTGCCATGGCGATGATGCAGGCATTCCATACCACCCCAGCTACTCTAGGCCTCTGGATAGTGCATGTGAAGGCAGGAAGGTGGCTCTGGGCTGGAGCGAAGGCGGTGCTGGCAGCCAGGGGAAGGAAGGCCCATTCTTGCATGAATCTTCATGCATCGGGCCTCTAGTACTACATATAAGAAACCCTAAATAATCCACCAAAGATTATATAAAATTAATTTAAAAATTGAATAAGTATCAAAATATAAAATTACTATACATACATTAATAGAAAGTAATCTGGAGGAGAAATTAATAAAACAATCCTATTTATAATTGTATCAAAAGAATAAAATACCTAGCAATAAATTTAACAGAAGAGGCAAAAGACCTGTACTCTGAAAACTATAGGACATTAAAGAAAGAAATTGAAGAGGGCACAAATACATGGAAGCATATACAGTGCTCATGGATAGGAAAGATTAATATTGTTTAAAATGATCATATTACCCAAAGCAATTTATAGATCAATGCAATCACTAGCAAAATACCAATCACATTTTTCTCAGAATTAGAACAATCTTAAAATTTATGTGGAACCACAAAAGACCATGAATAGCCAAAGCAATCTCAAGAAAAAAGAACAAAGTTGGAGGTATCAGGTTTTAAACTACTAGTATACTACAAAGTTATAATAATCAAAACAGTATGATACTGTCACAAAAACAGATACATAGGTTAATGGAACAGAACAGAGAGCCCAGAAATAAACCCTCACTCATTTGGTCAATCTATATATATAAAAAGCCAGAGACTATAATGCCATCACAACCATAACAACCTAACGACCAGTCATTATGACACCCACTGCGGCCAGCAAACTGGCCTGATCCTGGCTGGATCACCCCCAACACCCCGATCAGGGCAGGGCCAGCCAGCCAACAGCCTTGGCTGGCAGAAATTTGGGGTCCGGGGACCTTGGAGTTGCTCAGTCTCGGTCTCAGGCAGCTATGCGAGCAAAGCTCTCCTTTGGTGGAAGTGGACCTGGGATCAGGGCACTAGAGTTGGGGATCGGGTAGGGAGGCTTTCCTGGTGGCCACAGTAGTCCTCACAGGCCATGCACACCACCTGGGTGTCTGGCCTGGTCAGAACAGGAGCAGGAATAGTGGCCACGGGGTGCAGGGGGCAGCGGCACACAGGAGCCAGGAGGTGCGAGGCCCAACATGGGCTCTTACCCTGCCTGCTGGGCCCAGAAGCACCAGCAAGTGGGCCATGATGTGCACCAAGGTGCTGGACTGCAGACAGGAGGGGAAGCATGCCAGGAGGGCAAGGCCCACGCCAGACAGAGCCCCAAGCAGCGTGGGTGGGGCCGGAGCTGGAAACCCTGATGGGGTGGCAGCAGCCCCACACCTTTTTGGCCTTGGCTTTGGAACTCAGAGGTCAGCCCCACTTCAAGAGAGAGAACGTGGTGGAAAGTGGCAAGGCCACAGGAGGAATAGGAAATGTGGCCATCCTTGGGAAACACGGCTGCCACGGTCTTCAGTAACTATGAACAGATAATCTTTGGTCTCAGTTCTACAGAAGAGGAAGCTGAGACTCAAAGAAGGGAGCCTCACCCACTTCTCAGACCTGACCTGTGCAGCATTGTTTTGGTTGCAAGTAGAGGATCCAAAATGTTTTTAGATCTTTGCTATTTTAGGCAGGAAAGAATTTAGCACAGGGAATTGGTGCTTGGGAAATCATCAGAAAGCTGGAGGAGTGGGTATTAGGCTGGGCCCCCAGGAAAGACTCCCTGCCCAGTGGGAAGAGCTGCTCCCTCAGCCACAACTGAATTCTAGGACACTCTGGCACAGCTGTGACCCCGGAAACTGCTGCCCCCGCAAGTGCCCTCCAGCTTCCACAAAACAGGTCACTGGGCACTGCCTCTGCCATAACTGCCTGTGCACAGCCTGGATTCCGCTGCAGGAAACCTCCACATCTCTGCAAACATGACAACAGCAGCAAACAGCCCAAACTGCGGGAAGATGCCTCCGCCCCACTTCTGCCTTCAAAATATTGTGTAAGTGCATCCAATTGGCGGAAACGAATTCATATCTAGAAACCTAGCTGCAAAGGAGTTTGGGCAATTTCAGACTTTCGTCTAGGAGTGAGATCTTGCCAATGTACCTCATATGCCTGCTATTAATAAAAATGGGGCCTGGCTGGTGGGGCTCAGTGGTTGAGCATCCATCTATGAACCAGGAGGTCATGATATAATTCCTGGTCAAATTTCAGTCTTGGTCCTCAGTAGGGGCGTGCAGGAGGCAGCTGATCAATAATTCTCATCATTGATGTTTCTATCTATCTCTCCTTCTCCCTCTGAAATCAATATTTTTTTAAATGGGTTATGCTGTATATATGTGTTAAAATGAGTTTTTCACTTCATAGATCACTAATGTCTTTCCTGTTAAAACCATACTTAGAAAACATTATTTACTTATCATTCATTTTAGTTGATCTCGGAGAGAAGAAGGGAGAGAGAGAGAAACATTGTTCTGCTGTTTCCTGCACTCACTGGACTGGGTATTGAATCTGCAACCTGGGCGTGTGCCCTGACTGGCAATCGACCCACCACTTTCTGATGTATGGGACAATGTTATGCTGGTACCCTAACCCCAAATTCCAGTCTCCAGACTGTGAGAAAAATAAATTTCTGTTGTTTAAGCCACACAAATTTATGATATTTTGTTATGGCTGTCTGAGCTGACTAATCTACACTAATAAAAGAGAAACATGCAAATTAACCATCACTCCACTATACCCACAAGCCACACACACCAGCCAATCAGGAGCAAGTATACAAATTAACCCAACCAAGATGGCAGCCAGCCACTGAGCGAGCAGGAGGCTTAGGTTTCCCCAGCAATGGAGGAAGCCAAACTTCCTGGCCTGCCCTGGCCTCCTCAAGGCTACAAAGTTTCAATTATAGAAGATAGATAAATCCCAGATCCCAGGGCCTCTGCTTTGGTTGCCAGGGGGTGTGCCTGGCCTGAAAACCACCACAGGCCCCTCGCCCAGGCCACCCCATGCCCCAAGGGAACCCCCACCCTGATCCAGACACCCTTCAGGGCAAACTAGCTGGCCCCCACCCGTGCATATCCTATCTAATAAAAGAGTAATATGCAAATTGACCATCATTCCAACACACAAGATGTGGTCAAAGATCCTGCCCCCATGTGGACACAAGATGGCCAGCAGGGGAGGGCAGTTGGGAAGGACTAGGCCTGCAAGGGAGGTCAGTTGTGGGTGATCAGGCCAGCAGGGGAGGGCAGTTGGAGGCGATCAAGCCTGCAGGGGAGAGCAGTTAGGGGTGACCAGGCTGTCAGAGGAGGGAAGTTGGGGGTGATTGGGCCTGCAGGGGAAGGCAGTTAGGGACAATCAGGCTGGCAGGGGAGCAGTTAGGCATCAATCAGGCTGGCAGGGGTGTGGTTAGGGTGTGATCAGGCTGGCAGGCAGAAGTGGTGAGGGGCAATCAGGAAGGCAGACAAGCAAGCATTTGGGAGCCAGCAGTCCTGGATTGGAGAGGGTGCAGGCTGGGCTAAGGGGCACACGCACCTGTGCACAAATTTTGTGCACCGGGCCTCTAGTCTATACTAATAAAAGGATACTATGCTAATTAGACTGGTTAACTGGACATCTTCCCCTCATCCTTCTGGACAAAGCCACAGTGGCAGGAGCCAAGGCAGAGGAAGTTAGGGGTGATCAGGCCAGCAGGGGAGCAGTTAAGGATGATCAGGCTGGCAGGGGAGAGCAGTTGGGGGTGATCAGGCTGGCAGGGAAGAGCAGTTAGGGGCAATCAGGCAGGCAGGGGAGCAGTTAGAGGTGGTCAGGTTGGCAAACAGGTAAGCGGTTAGGAGCCAGAGGTCCCGGATTGCAAGAGAAATGTCCAAGAGGTCCCAGATTGGATAGGGTGCAGGCCGGGCTGAGGAACCCCCACCCCCATGCATGAATTTCATGCACTGGGCCTCTAGTTAATCTATGACAGAGGAGGCAAGAACATACAATGAAGAAACTACAGTCTCTTCAACAAATGGTGTTGGGAAAACATGCAAAAGATGAAACTGGACCACTCGCTTACACATATAGCTCGATGGATTTAAAACTTAAATATGAGATCTGGACCATAAGACTCCTAAAAGAAAACATAGGTAGTAAACTATTTGACTTCAGTCATAGTAATATCTTTTCAGATGTTCCTCCACCCACCCTACCCCCGAGGCATGAGGAAAAAGGCAAAAATAAACAAATGGAACTTCATCAAATCAAAAAGCTCTGCACAATGAAGAAAACCATCAACAAAACAAAAAGACAACCAACTGGGTGAGAGAATATATTTGCAAATGATATAGCTGATAAAGGGTTAATATCCAAAATATAAAAGAAACTCATACAACTCAATACAAAAATAATAAACAGATTTTTAAAAATGGGCAGAGTTTATAAAGAGACATTTCTCCAAAGAAAACATACAGATGCCAACAGACATGATCACTAATCATCAGCGAAATGAAAATCAAAACCACAATGAGAATACCACTTCACACCTGTCAGAATGGCAACAAATAACATATGCTGGCAAGGATGTGGAGTAAAGGTAACCCTTGTGCACTGTTGGTGGGTTTGAAATTGGTGCAGCCACTGTGGAAAACTTGGAGAATCTTCAAAAAACTAAAAATAGATCTAAAATATGAACCAGCAATTCCACTTCTGAGTATTGAACAAAGGAAATGAAAACACTAATTTGAAAAGATATATATGCACCCCATGCTCATTGCAGCATTATTTATAATAGCCAAGATATGGAAGTAACCTGGATATTCATTGATAGAAGGATGGATAAAGTGCTTTACGTACATACTGTATATACAAGAATATCACACAGCAATAAAAAGAATGAAATCCTATCATTTGCAACAATATGGAAGGACTTAGAGGGTATTATACTAATGAAATATCAGACAGAGAAAGACAAATAACATGTGGTTTCATTTTTATGTGGAATCTAAAAAAACAGACGTACAGAAGCAGAGTCCAAAGGGATGGTTGCCAAGTGGGAGGGGGTTAGGGGATGGGTAGAAAAGGTGAAGATAAATATAGTCAATAATATTGTGATAAGTTTGCACCATAACAAATGATTACTAGAATTAGTGATCACTAGAATTAGTGATCACATTGCAAAATATAAAAATGTCGAATCACTATGTTGTGTACCTGAAACTAATATGACCAATATAATATTGCATACCAACTATACTTAAATCAAAACTAAAAAAATTTTTAATTTATTAAAAAGGCAGCTCATGGAGTGGGAATCAGTGGACCTGGTAGGCCAAAGGGGAGGCTCTGGATTCCACTCTGCCCCTGCAAGGGTTTGGGTGTTGGGTGGAATTTGTGTCCTCGGGTGGCCTGGCCATAGCCCCACCATGGGCCCTGAGAGACCCGGTCATCTTCCACGCCCTCTCCTACACCCCTGCCCCCTGCCCCCTCTATGCAGTTCTTTTTCTGGCCTGGACTGCATTGTGGAGAGATGAGTAGGCAGCTGATGGCAAAACCCAGGCAAAAAGCTCCATAGCTCCTGGGAGGAAATGCCCGGAGCAGAGGTCAAAGGCACTTGGACTCTCTCCCAGGTTTGCTCAGGACCCTGGAGGGGGGCCTGCTACACAGTAGCTGGTAGAATTTGGGGCACAGGAATGAAGCCCCCACTCAATCCGCAGCATCCCCAGGGAGCTTCTGTCACCCACCACTCTCTCTGGGCTGAGCATTCATCCAGGAAGATCCCCTAGAGCTCGCGAACCCCTGTGCCTGGACACCTGGGCCACACCACCCGGCCTCTCACGGGTGGGCTTCTCTGGCTCACTTTTCTCTGGCCGAGCAAATGTTCCATCAAACACCACCTTAAAAAGTAATAAACCATTTAGGGTGGAAGTCAATAAAATACATTCCTGTATTCAAATTGAAAAACATTTTAAATAAAGTTTAAAGCCCAATGTCTGGGTTTCCTCGGTGACAGTGTTTATGGACTGCATTTCTCCTGTTTCGTTTGCTTTGTGTTGTAGGTTCCGCCTCTAAGTGACACCAAATGGCATTTGTCTTTCTCTGCCTTACTCCTTTAGCATTGTCACGATCTCTTCTTGACACTGGACATTGTAAATAACGCAGCGTGGAAGCCGGGAACTGTCAGCTCTGCAGAGCAAACGTCTTTCGGGGCTGTCCCTGCCGCTGCGGGTGCTTTTCCTGTTGCCGGTTGTTGCTGCCGCTGCTGCTGTCCTGCTCTGCCTGTTCAGAGGCTTGACTGGACTCGCCGTCCACGGTCTGGACTCCTTGTCACGTGGCGTTCTTCCCTTCTGTGTCCAGTCAACTTTTAGAGCAGCCACCATCAATCCATTGAAGCTGACGTGCAGGTTGAAGACGTGCTGTCCCTTATCTAATAGTTCATAAAATGAGGGGGCTGGCCTGAGGGAGATGCGGTGAGCACATGGAGGCCGCCCAGAGGAGGGGTCTGAGCCAGGGAACCAATGTACCCATCAGGACTTCCAGGAAAAGCCTCAATAGTTCTAGAGTTTGGAAGGTGAGTGTGAATCTCTGAAAAATCCAGAAACTTCTGTCTTATGGCCTGATGCCAAACCATCTAATAGCCCATTTGCATTTTTGCATAAATGAAGATGGCTCTGGGGTCTGCTCTCTACACTGTTAAATCCTCACGCCTGCTTCCTGGCGTCTCTGCTTCAGCCTGTGTGGCCAGTAAGCATGCCATGCAGCCTCACGCTGATGGCTCTGTCTAGGTGACTTCGAAAACAGCCAGGACGTGCGAGGGGAGGCCGCAGTGAGGCTGTGAGACCTGGCGTTGGCCTGCGTGCCACGGTCACAGGGACCAAGAAGAGCCTGTGCCCTCAGACTTTGATTCGAATACCCGTGGCCGCTGTGAAGAGCAGCAGAGCAGCCGGCCCCCAGCGGGAGGTCAGCAGGTTGCCTGCAGACTTCAAGGAGCCTTCAGCCAAATAAGATGGATGGCCAGGGCTGTAGAAGGCAGAGTGAGGGACGAGGGATGATGCAGCCCCGGCCCTAATCGGATTCCGGGTTTCCGTGGGGTGTGCTAGCACTGCTTACAAATGTGGCCCAGCTGCAGAATTGAGTTATCAACTAAGCAGATTCCTGAGTCCCGAGCGTCCTGTCCTCCACAATGGGGTTAGGCTGCTGCTGCTCGGGGGACTCTGCAGCTGTGGGCACAGGAATAAAGAAGCTGGCGCCTATTGCCTCAGGCCTGGCTACGCTCTTCACTGGCTCCCAACTTTGAGAAGTCAGGCGTGTGTGTGTGTGTGTGTGTGTGTGTGTGTGTGTGTGCGCGCGCGCGCATGTGTGTGTCTATGTGCATGTACACAGGCATGCAGGATCATATCAGAATGGGTAGATGAAATCAATCTCCTCTATACTGACCCCCAACCAGGCATATAGCGAGTGTTCTCTGAGGATGAGACAGTAGGAAAGAGCACCCCTCAGCATTCGTGTAGTCAATCAGCAAACTTTAGTAGAGCGACCACAACGTGCAAGGCCCTGAACTCAGACATCTTGTCCCAAATCAGGCGACGGGGGGGTGGGGGGGGTGGGGGGGGAAGAGCACTCACAGAGGGCTCTCGTGTGCCAGCAGCAGCTAGTTTCATATTATGCCATTATAGGCTGTGTCCATGCCACACATCCCTCACTCCCGCCTCCCATGAAATTACACCATTAGTGATGCATTCCTCTGGGTCTCTGTAAGTTCTCTAGGAGGAAACATAACCACAGCCCTCCCTAGTTTGGCTCAGTGGATAGAGCGTCAGCCTGTGGACTGAAGGGTCTCAGGTTCCATTCCGATCAAGGGCACATGCCCGAGTTGTGGGCTCCATCACCAGTACAGGGGGCTTGCAGGAGGCAGCTGATCAGTGATTCTCTTTCATCATCAATGTTTCTATCTCTCCCTCCCCCTTCCTCTCTGAAATCAATAAAAATACATTTTTAAAAAAGAAAGAAAGGACAACACATTGGAGGATCCTTGGGAGACTACACCAGGTCAGCTGTGTGACTTAGGCAAATCACTCACCCTTTCTGGACCTGTTTTCTCCTTCATAAAACAAGGGGCGGTGTTCTCCAAGGTCTCCTTTAAGATATGACTTCTCAGTCATCATTTTGCAAAGGGCGAGTGTCACTACCGAGCCCACTGGAAGAGAACCAGGCAAAGTCCGAGGTGGTGGTGGGAGACGGGACACTGGACTCTAAGTCATTCCCTTCCAGGCTGAGCCCAGAAGGCTCAGGCTCTGGCGTGAATGGGGCTCCTTAGTCATCTCCACTGGGCCCACACACCCTCAGATTGCAGGTGCTGCGCTGGCTCGGGCGCTGGTCCCAACAGGCTGACATGATGCGAAGGGCAAAGTGGAGAGGGACAGCCCACTAGCCTTGTGTGGCCAAGCGGTGGCCTAGGGGGAACTTGACTTCCCTGAGCCTCAGCTTCCTCCTCCTCGCTCCTTCTCAGAGACCACTCCTCGTTTCCTTTCTAAGGTCTAACCCACTCCTGTCACCATTACTTTTGCTCTGTCCCTTGGTTTTTCTCATCAGAAAAGACACTGCATTTCGTACTCATGGTTTATTTATTAAGGGGAACGGTATCTGTCTCGCCCCTGCTAGAATGTGAGCCTCATAAGAAAGGGACTTTGCCTGTCATTTACCTTTAATTTCCAGTGTCCACCAATCAGAAGTTCATGTGTATTTCCAGCACTTGCAATAATAAAACAGCATAGCAATAGTATCATTCCCTAGCCATCCTGACTTCCTCACTTTTGGAAGAGAAATAACTGCAGGCCTGGACCCACCCCTGCTGGGCTGGGAGGCAAGCTTGTGGCTGTCCTGTGACCTTGGGCTCTGGCTCTTGACCCTTGTGCTAACCTGGTCTTTCCCCTGGGCTGTGTGTTGGCAGCCTGGGCATGTCTCAGCCAGGTCCAGCCTTCTCAGGCTCAGCGCTCCCATGCTCTTCCTCCCCAATCCCACTCCCATCAGATCCGGGAACAAACACAGGGGGGAGCTCCTGCGCCTGCCTCTGCTGCCCTTCAGTGGGGTGGGGGGGCTCAGCTGGCCTTATTTTCATTCACCTGCCCAACATCTCAGCCTCACGCACGCCTGTCAGCATGGTGAACATGCATCGGCCAACCTGCACGCTAAAGCTTTAGCAATTTAGCAGTTGCAACAGGGAAGATAAAGAGCCCAGGAGTGTCTTCCATCCAAGACCAGTGGGGAGGGTGGGCCTCATTCTCTGTCACTTGAGCACTTTATCTCCTTTCTCCTCTTTCCTTTGCCAATACGCCACGTCCCCCCATTCCTCCACACAGCGGATTTGGTTTCCTCACAGTCTCAATGCCAGGGTGGGAAGAGCTCACAGAAACACCCCTTTAACCAAACTCAATCGCCCATATTTGAAAAAATAAGTTGAACGAGGGGCAGAAACCAGTGAGCCTGCGGCCATCTGGTCCTAGAGGTCCTAGAGGTAAAAAGTCCTTAGAGAACCTGAGGATCAGAGTAGGCAAGTAACTTGACCAAAGACTCAGCCACGAGGCAGCAGTCAGCCCACCCCCACCCCATCTCCCAGAGATCTTTCCTGCGGTGCCTGCCCACGGGCCACACGGTGGGTCCTATGGGATCAGTCCTGCCTCTGCTGGGTGGCTTCCCGCGGACACCTCCCTCAGCAACCTGCCCGCCACCCCAGAACACGGCCCAGGGCTTTGTGTTTTTCATTATGAGCCCAAAATGGAGGGTCTGGTGGTTTTCCAGAGCCTATCAAATTGTTTGAGACATGAGCAACCAGTTGGAACTTGAAATAAAACTGCACAAACATCTTATTCATGAGATGTCTTACAATAGGTAGGCATTTTAATCACATGCTAGGCTCGGTGTGTAACATTATGTCAACTAGTGAACTTGTGGTTTTATGGTAGTTATACATAACTTACGTAGTTATATATAAACTGCATTTAATGATGTTAGATGTGGTGGTTTTATTGTTTGAAATGGAGTGGGTGGAGCCTCCAAAAGATACAGTGGCCAATGATTTTCTTAAAATGACCCTGGCCCACTCCCTTACTCTCAGCTCAGCCCTCAGGAAGCTGACCCCTCCAAGGGGACACACCTTCTTTCCTGGGACATTCCTTGGCGCCAGTGGTGGCTTAGTAAGACTTGTTTCGGGAGTTGCCAGTGAAAGAGGCCTGTGGTCACCCCACAGGAATGTGCCACACCCTTCCAGTGCTCAACTGTGGACCATGGTGCAGTCGTACAGATAAGAAGAGCCATTAATTCACACCTGCTCTGTGACAGGCAGTAATCCAGACTCCTCACACCTGCCGTCTCGCTCACCCTTCCAGCACCCCGGTGCGCCCAGGAGGATGCTCACACACTCACCCAGGCCACACAGTAGAGACTGCGCACCACTAACTCAGGATCCACCAGGTCTGCCCTGAGCCAAGTCCAGACGCTTCCCACTGTATGCCTTTAAAGGGCCCTTAGAGTTTTCCATTCTTTTATTTTTCACCTCCTGTTCTTCTGAAGACATCAGTAAAATTTAAGGCTGTAAGTTTAAAATGGAAAAAAAAAAAACACCTAGAAGGCAGAAGTAAAAGGAGGAGAGTACCATTAATCAATGAGAGTGTCCAACACATTTCTGGAAGATGGAAATTTCAGGGGAGAGTGTGAGCGAAGCACAGAGGAGAGGTTCTGCAATGCCAATTGTTACTGAGGATTCCAGAGCCGCTGGGGAGCTCGCCACACACACAGCAGGCACGTCAGAGGCTGCACATGAGCAGGGTTTCCACACTTCACTCACAACGGCCAAGTGGTGACACTAGTGGACAGGGATGAGATATATGTGTATTATAATGCACAAGGCAGCTACTATGAAAACTATACAAAGAGATACACTCACAAATGTGATAAATACATCAAGATGGAGTCCTAAAACGAGTTCCAGTAACTCATAAGAAGGCAAGAAAGAGCAACAGAGGACAAGAACCACAGGAAACAAACATAAAACAATAATAAAATAGCAGATTTAATCCCTAACACATCAGAAACTACTTTAATGTAAATCTAAATACACCTACCTCAAGGACAGAGAAAAGTAAACTCAAAGCAAGTAGAAAGAAAAAAATAATAAAGATAAGAGCAGAAATCTAAATTGAACATAGGAAAATAATAGAGAAAATCTAGGAAACAAAAGACTAATCTTCCAAAAACACAATAAAATTAACAAATCTCTAGAAAAAATAAAAAAATAAAAATAGAGAACAAAAAATATATACATATCAGGAATGAAGGAGGGAACATCAGTACAGATCCTATAGCATTTAAGAGATAAGAAAATGCTATAAAAACTTTGCATTTGTAAATTTGAAACTTAGAACATATGTACCAATTCCTCAAAAGCTAGAAACTACAATACTAAGCCATGTTTAAAAAGACCATCTGAACAGCCCAATAACCATTAAAGAAGTTTAGTTAATAATTTAAAAGTTCCAGAAAAGTAAATATCTAGGCCTAGATGATTTTCCTTGAAAATTTTGTCAAACATTTAAAGAAGCATTAAGGCCAATTTCATACAATCTCCTCTAGAAAATAGAGGAAGAGGGAACATTCTTACAACCCATTTTATGAGGCCTAAATTACCCAAATACAAACCAGACAAACACAAGAGAAAAAGAAAATAGTAGACTAATATCTCTTGTGAACTTAATGCCAAAAATCCTTAACAAAACATTAGCAAATCCAATGCAATAATGTATAAAAATAATTATACATCACACGAAGTAGTATTTATTCCAGGTATGCAGCGCTGGTTCAACATTTGAAAATCCATCGATGTTACCTTGCACATCAACAGGCTTAAAAAGAAAAAAATCAAATGATCACACAAATTGATTCAGAAAAAGCATTTGACAAAATATAACACCCATATGGGCTGTCCCATATGTCATAATTAGTCCTGTATTAGTCAGAAAGTTAATACAATTGGTTGAGGCTAATAATAAAATATTCAGGCTTGTTTACTGTGAAGGTCAAGAGGCAAAGTAGGCCTCAGGTGAAATGGATCCAGAAGTCTTTCCCATCATCAGAAGTCAGGCTCTCTCATTAGCTCCCTAGCTCAGCGCTAAAAAGAGAGCAGTTTTAGTAGTGAAAGTTGATTGATGGCCAACTTAACCAAATGGGAAGGATGCTTATGGCCTGGATTAGGAAACATGCCCAGTGGTGAGGCAGCTGCCATGGCTACGAAGATGGAGTGCAGTGACTGGCCAGCTAGGAGCATGCTGGTGCTCACCCAAGGGAGCGAAGAGTCCTTCCCAAAAGAAACAGGGTGGGAAGTATGGGAACAGTCCAAAACTGGCTGCCACCATCCATCACCCTGACTGAGGTTGATGAAGTGCAGGATCAAGGCATAATTCCACAGGCATAAAAGAACATAACAGGAGAACTAAAAATAATCATGGGAAAACTATAAAACTCTGGGAGAATAAAGAGAGGAAGGAGAGGCATATATGTGAAGCAATTTCTTATTTTCCATTGTAAGGGGCCAATAAATTTTCTACAGATGATGAATCAAGAAATAAGAATTCATATACATGCTACTCAGAGTTATGGAGTTCCCCCCAGAAGTACTAAAAATGGAAATGTTTAGAAGAAATTGCTTCTGGAGAGTGAGACTAGAACTGAGGAAAAATGAAGTTGGAAATTGTTTTCTTTCACCATAAACCCTTCTCTTCTATTTGATTTGTTTGTATTTAAATGCATTACATTGATAACAAGACATACTGTGATAGCAAAAGATTTTTAAATATTTGGATGAATGGCTGAAGCTTGGAAAGGTATCTGATCAATGTCCAGCATTGTGATTCCATTTGGGATGAAATTTTAGGGTTGTAAGGGAAAAATATATAACTTGGGATGATCTTTATTAATACTAGTATTTGAGTTGTGCTTTTTAAGAGAAATGACTTTGCCCAGCTGGTATGGCTCAGTGGTTGATGGTCAGCCTATGAACCAGGTTCGATTCCGGGTCAGGGCACATGACTGGGTTGTGGGCTGGATCCCCAGTAGGGGGCGTGCAAGAGGCAGCCAATCAATGATTGTCCCTCATCATTGATGTTTCTGTCTGTCTCTCCCTCTCTCTTCCCCTCTGAAATCAATAAAAAAAATTTTTTTTTAAAAAGAGAGAGAAAGAAACAACTTTATTTCTTATCTGCTGGAGTTTGACCTGGTATGTCACAGCTTTCAAAAAAAAGATAGATGTTCCAAGGCCATTAATAAAAACCTACGTGCTTTAATTTTTTATAAGCAATTATGAAGGGATGAAGAAATAAATGAATGGACCTCTTGTCATCCCCCTCTCTTCAGGAGACAGTAAAGTGCCTTAGTTCTCACCTGAAGACCTGCCTGCTCCCCATGTACCTGTTTCCCAGGCACATGACTCTTCTGTCTTCCGTTTTGTCTGAAGCACTGACCATACCCTCTTCGTTCCCCTGCTGCTGCTGGCTCTGGCCCTGGGGGGACTAGAAGCCACCGACAAGCAGCTTTCAGGATTCCATTCGCCTTTGCTTCTCTGGAACCTGACATGGTGCTCAGACTCTGGGCCTAGATCTCTACCTCCATTTACCCAGCATTTGGCATGACTTCCTCGTCCTTGCATTTCCTACTGACTCACAGGTTACAGCCCCATGAACGCCAAGGTCAGGAAGGTCCCTGCAGTCATCTGCATCCCCTTGTCATCAGTCCCAAGCTTCCACACAGTCTTGAGCACCCATCCCTCCCTGGTAGCTGCTCCTACTCCAGGTGAGTCACTAATCATGCCAGGCTCTCCTCCAACCCCGGAGGCAGCATGAGAACCCAACTGTGGGGGCCACTGAGGCAGAACATGGCCTGCCCAACCATGAGGCTGCCAGGCCATGGCCCTAGAACGCTGATGTGCACTCTCCCGGCCTGACGCTGACTTCCAGATCTCCTCCAGGTCAGTCACTGCCACAGGGATCCTGGACCAGCACCCAGAGTGGGGTTCTCCACCCTCCTCCAGGGCCCAGGTCTCTTACTTACATGGAAGCTAAGAGCATAAATCAGCATAGTTGATCTCACCCTTGTAATCTTTGGTCACCATCCCAAAAGCAAGTCCCTGGCCACCCACCAACACCTTCTCTCACCCTCTATCCTACCCCAGGACCCATCTCCTTCCAGCTCTTCCCCCATGGCTGACGCCAAGTCTTCACACCCTACCCTTGGGAGCCCCATTCCAAAGAAAACAAACCCTCCATCATTAGCCTCTGAGCAGAGCTCCTCTCTCCCGGGACTCTAAGAACACAGGCCTTTTGCCCTCAATCAGGGGCTCCTGACTAACTGGGTCAGGGATGGAGCAGGGCTGGGAGCCTTTTCCTCTTTCCTTTTCCCTTCTGCGGCAGCACCTGCTCTCTGTGGGCCAGGAGAGACAGCCACCCCTGGCTCCCACACCCAGGTCCTCTTGCAGTCACCGCCTGTCCGCACTGTGCTCTCCACCTGAGCCTCTCCTATGCTCTGCCTGGAAACTCCCGGGCCTCTCCAGCTTCATACCAGTCTCCAAACCAGAAACCCCCTCCTTTTGTCTCTCAGCTGTAGTCCCTCTCCTTAAAACGTTCCATAAGGAACCTCAATCAAAAAGTGGATTTAGCATCTGCATTATTTAGGGCCATGGTAGGAAGTAGAATTCCCAGATGGCTCAAATGATGAGCCTTTAAAGGCAATATTCCATTGAGAAGTGTGAGCAGGGTACAGAGAACAAAGAGGAGATATGTAGGATGTTGAGGACCACAGAGACAGCAACTGTGGGATGCTGTTACCACCCACAGGTTAGACAGAGGCAGTGGTATCACCATTGCAGGGAGAGCTGAAGGTGTGCAGAAGGCTTCCGGCAGGAGTAGAGTCTTAAAGGGGCACAGCCCTGAGGCAGGGGGCTACTCTTTTGCCCTGTGGCTGGATCCAACTTATGACCACAAGAAAACCCAGGAGAGGCAGCCTGAAGAGATCAGGTCCCCAGGCCAAATGGCTGAAGAATGGCAATGGGAGGCAGCACGGAGCATGGGTGGGAAGGTGGGAACAAAAGGACAACAGCAGCACAGACCCAGGGCTATCAAAACTGCTCTTAGAGCTTGACTCCCTCGTTGTGCAAATAGGAAAACCAAGCTTGGCGAAGGTTAGCGATTTACCCTAGTTATACAGAGTGCGCGGCCAGGCTGATCCCAGAGACTTCAATCACTGTGTCCCCTGCTGCCTGTCACACGACAAAGTCCATGACTCTAACACTCCCTTCTATGTAGCCTCTTGAAGTGTTTATGCACTAAAAATAATTTTAAACCATTTTAATTGGGTACATTGCTTTGAATTCCTTCCCCAACAGGAAATATGCTGGCTTGCGAGCAGGAGGCTTGACTGCTGGCCTTGAACTCCCTTGACCTCCCCACACCCAAGCCGAGGTTTTCCATCCAGCACGACTGCCTGAGCCCAAGCTGGATGACAGAGGCCGGAACTCAACAATAATAGACCTTTCCAGTTATTGCTCTGTAACCAGCAGCTGGGTTAGTATCCAGAGAGGATTGGAGGAGAAATCTAATTGAATTCAAAACATAATCAATTGAAACTAACTCATTCGATTTATTGCAGTGTCTTCTGGCATCTTTTAATTTTGCATCACATTCATTTGGAGCCAATCAAATTAGGGCGCTCATTAAGCAACCGAGGTGGGCAAGGCTGGAGCCACGCTGCCCGCTCCAGGCATCATGAGATCTGGGCAGCGTGGTCATTCAGGAGCGGGAGGCCGTAAGGGCACAGCGGTCACCGCCTCATTATCGGGAAAATTGACTGAGGGGTGAGCGTGGACTTCAAACCCAGCTGCTTGCTTATAGGGTGGCCTTGGCCTTCACCCTCCAGCCTCAGTCTCCTCATCAGCAGTGCCCACCTCTGAGGCTGAGCGAGTAGGAGATGAGATGATGCTGTAAGTCTCTCCTCCTCCAGTTTCTCAGAGTCCGACAGCGGCTCTCTCCTCCCACCACGCCTCAGCCGCATTGACCACGTTTCAGTGCCTGATTCTGCCCGCTGAGGCAGTGAGTCCTCTCAAATGGAGGGCTGTCAAAGGTTTTTGGCCATTTTAAATCCTCCGCAAAGACACAACGCTCAGAGCAAAGGTATTGGCGCACCTAACCGGGAACCAGGACCGGGACTGTGCGGTATGGTGAGCCAGGAGCGCAAGTGCGGTCCTTGGAGTTCCTGTCCGCCTCTAGGTCTGCCGGCCTCTGCGTGGCCTCAGTTCCAGACATATTTTCTCCATGAAACCGAAAGCCTGAGTCCACCCGCCTGCCGAGTGCTCCTCCCCAGGATTCCTAAAAATAGGCCCTGCGGTACCACAGGCTTTCCCTGCGCTAACGAGCACCTCCCAGGTCTGAGACACTGACCCCAGGGTGTGCCTCTGACCCCCTCTGGTGGGACAGTGGAGTGCCTTCATATGGCCCGCTCCAGAATCACTGCCTGTTTTCCCAAAGCAGGGCGCCATGGAGACAACACTGCACCAGAAGTCCCTGCAGTGCCGTACAACAGGCTACACAGCCAGCTCCTACGTGACAAAATGTGCCTCTGGCATTTCCTGGGCCCCCTCTTCCTGCCTCTGCCCGGAGATTCCCTCCACCCCAGGCTCTCTCCCATCGTCCCAGGCCTCCCCACCCAGGCCATCCACCTCCTCAGGCCTCCCTTGCCTGATGATTAAACATTTCTGCTGGCACCTAGAACCCTCGCTGCTTTCCTTCTGAAACCCAGCCCCACTCTGCCTTCGGACTCTCTCATCTCTCACCGCTCCCCCATCCTTCACCCGTCCCTGGAGTTCTGAGAGGGTAGACTCCCCTCAGCATAGGGAGGGCTGGCTACCCCCGCCCCCACTCCTAAGGAAAACCAAAGGAGCACACTGCACAGGTCAGGAGTCACGTGGATTCTCACCCAGTGGGCTTATTATAGGAAGATGGGAAGCTGTGGGTGAGAGGCACAACAAGGACGAGAGTTCTACTCTTCATCCACACTGTCGAGTGGACAGACAGTGATGGAGCCGCCACGGTGGTTGGAGAGACGGTGGCTGAGCTGCCGCCTCTGAAAGAGCAGCCCAGGTTTGGAAGGGCCATGTGGCCAGACCTGCCCACACAGGGAGCACAGAGGCGGATGAGGGGGCCTCTCCCTGTGCTATGGTTGAAAAGGGCCGTCGCCTCACATCGGAGTCTTTAATCTACGTGACCATATTTTTGTGGGGGCAGTTTGCTGGGGGCAGTCCTGGCATTATGTCCTTTGTCCTGGTATAATTATTAGTAAAATCCTGTAGTGGGCTGAATTATTTCCCCCCAAAAAAGGTGTGTCCATGCCCTATCTCCTGTAACCTATAAATGACCTTATCTTGGAAAGGGTTTTTCAAGATGTAATTAAGGATCTCAAACTGCGATTACCCTGGATTATCCAGTGGGCCCTAAAGCCAATGGCAAGTGCCTTGTAAGAGACAGAAGAGAAGACACAGACACCGGGGAGACCACGTGCCGATAAGGGCAGAGATTGGAATGAGACAGCCACCAGCACTTGGTCTCTGGGCTTCTGGCCTCCAGACTCTGAGAGAATAAGCACCTGTTGTCTTAAGCCACCAAATGTGTGATCATATGTTATCTAATCCTAGGAGACTACTGAAAATCCTCTTTCACTTTCAAAGGTATTCACGTGTGCTTAATATATTATATTCTCCCACCCACCCTCACCACACCCCCACTACACCCCCACCACACATACGTACACACACACACACACACACACACACACACACACACACACACCGGAGAGGAGTTTGGGAAAGAGAAATGAGAAGCAGGCCTCCTAGACTTGTGCCTACCCTAGGCTTAGAACCAGAGACTCCAGATGGTCCCTGAAGGGTAGCAGGGTGGCCGGCCCAGGTCTCCAGCCATGACTTGGGCAGGAACAAAGGAATATGTGTCTGATTCACACTTTCTGATTTCAAAACTTACTACAAAGCTACAGTGTGGTCCTAGCATAGAGAAAGACATATAGACCAAGGGAATGGAACCGAGAATCCAGAAAAAAACGCAGACATCTATGGTCAATTGAATGGGGAAAAACAAGTTCTTTAACAAATGGTGCTGGGGAAACTGGGTTTTTACATGCAAAAGAATGATGTGGAACCCTACCTCCCACAATATACAGTAATTAGCTCAAAATGGGTCAAAAACCAAAATATTAGAGCTGAAAGTATAAAACTCTTAGAAGAAAACATAGGGGTAAATCTTTCTGACCTTAAATTGAGCAATAGATTCTTAGCTATGACACGAAAAGTACAAATTGCAAAAGAAACAATTAACAAATACTTTATCAAAATTTTAAAACTTTGGAAACTCAAAAGCCATTACCAAGAAAGTGAAAAGACAACTTACTGAAAGAAAATATTTAAAATCATGTGTATGATAGGGGTTTAGTTCCCAAAATACATAAAGAATTTCTAAAACTCAACAACAAAAAGACAACCTAATTTTTAAATGAACAAAGAACTTGAATAAAATTTCTTTAAAGAAATGATATACAAATGGCCAACAAGCATATGAAAAGATGTTGCACATTAGTCATTAGGGAACTGCAAATCAAAACCACCATAAGACACTATTTCATACTCTTAGGATGGCTATAATTTTTCAAAATGAAAAATAACAAGTGTTGGCAAGTATGTAAAGAAATTGGAACCCTCATACATTGCTGCTGTGATTGTAGAATGGAGCAGCTGCTGTGGAAAACAGGTTAATAGTTCCTCAGGAAGTTACAGATAGAATTTTCACCCCTAGGTGTATACCTGAAATCACTGAACAAAGACTGGAACATATCGTTGTATGTCAGTATTCAGTGCAGAACAATAGTGTTCACATTAGCCAAACATGGAAACAACCCAAGTATCCATCAACAGATAAACAGACAGACAAAATGTGGTACATACATACAATGAAATATTACTCAGCCATAAAAATGAAGTTTGCATACACGCTACATCACAAATGAACCTTGAAAGCATTGTCCTAAATGAAATAAGTCATCTACAAAAAGACAAATGCCATATGTTTCTATTTTGTGAAATATCTAAAATAGGAGAATTCATAAAGATAGCAAGTAGATGAGTGGAGCAATGAGAGAGAGGAGTGGGAAATTAGTGTTCATCGTTACAGAGCTTCTATCTGGGATGATGAGAAATTGGAGAACAGATAGTGATGACTGCATAACAATGTGAATGTACTTAATGTTACTGAACTGTACACTTAAAATGGTTAAAATAGTGAATTTTATGTTATAGGTACTTTACCACAATGGGAAAAAAGTATGTATGGGAGAAGATAGGTCACGGGGTCCTCAGACACAAGGCAACATTGTGCAGCTAGTTGGGATCTTGGGTCCCAGCCATCTATTGTCCTCAGAGGCCTAACTGGCAGGCATGTCGGCCCATCCTCAGGCTGACAGCCCTAAAATTCCTATCCTCTGGGAAAAGAAAGGAAGGTCATACTGGAATTATAGCACAAAGAGATTCATGAATATTCACAAGATGATGTCAATGGTTCACTCATCAAAAACATGGCTCCTCTGAGCACCACCAGGCCCTCAGTCATGCAAAATCACAATCTGCACCACAGGCATCATAGCCCAGGCTGCTGGTCCCACATCCACAGCTTGCCTCTCTGGGTACAGTTGCTGAGACACCAAGGAGGGATGGAGTCAGAGACTTTCCTTCGGAGAGACTACACCTGTGTCTGGGATGTACCGATGAGGTAAATCACCAGCATATATTTGCATGGTTCCCGGGCTGCAATCACAGGAGAGCAAAAGCCAGCCCCTGCTCTGAATGCCCGGCAGGTATGGGTGCCCACCTCAGGAGACAGCATTGGGCACTGAGTTGCGTGAGGGAAAGAAGGCAGAACACAGAGAACCAAGGAAGGCTAATTAAGCCCGCCCACATGTAAATCAAAACTGGTGCACAAATTGGTCTAGGAAAGCTACCAGGAAGGACTTAGCAGGCCAAGGGACTTTTGACAACAATGAGAATAGGAATAATTTCTCTAGCCTGAAAAGAAAGTGCCAAATAGCAGAAATTAGGAAGTAAATCACAGCTGAGAATAAGGTATTTCCCACCCTCTCTGTATGAGTCAGGTTCTCCAGAGAAAGGGGATCTAGGGGTAGATATAGATAGATGATATAGAGATAGAGATAGAGATAGAGATAGATAGAGAGAGAGAGAGAGAGAGAGAGAGAGAGAGAGAGAGAGAGAGATGATTGACAGAGATAAAGATAGAAATACAGATAGATTAGGTATAAGTATATAGATTACATATAGATACAGATAGATAGATATTAGATAGATGATAGGTCAGATAGATAGTTGATAGATAGATAGAGATTTTAATGAATTGGTTCATGAATTATGAAGGCTAACAAAATAAAAAACCTGTAGGATGGGCCAGGCCAGGAAGCTGGAAACCCAGGAAAGCTGATAGTGCGGTTAAAGTCTAAAGGCTGTCTGCAGGCAGAATTTGTTTTTGCTCAGGGAATGTCAGTCTTTGTTTTATTCAGGCCTTCAACTGATTGGTTGGGGCTCACCCACATATGGGGGCAGTTTGCCCTACTCAAAGCCCACTGATTTTTAAATGTTAATCTCATCCAAAAACATACTCAGGGAAACATCCATAGCATGCAGAATGGCTGAATGGTTAAGCAGAAAGGACATTAGAATGCATTTCATGATGAGGACGCTATGGCCCAAGATGGGCAATCACCTGCCCAGGGTCACACCTGCTGCAAATGTCGTGTCATGGTTCTGGAAATGACAGATGGTTCAGTCAGTCTCCAACTCTTCCGGCTGAGGCAGAGGAAGGGCCACAGCAGGGCAGGACGAGTCTGCTCTGGGAGGGTGCACTGCTGAGGGCGGACTGAAGTGTCCTCCAGGCTTTGTCAAAGCGCATGTATTTCTGATGGCCTAACCAGGCCTGGAAGTTTGGAGATAAGATGGGATGTGAGCAGAGGCCTTGGTGACCAGAGCGGCACGTGTCCTGTAGGAGGAAAGCAGGCCTGCAACTAAATGGAGCCGACAGAACACCTGCCCTCAGGACTAGGTCCGCTCCGACTTCCGCGCCTCTCACCTGGGCTGTTGGAGAAGGTGAACCAGCAGTCTTGTTGGAAAGAAGCTTAGAAATGTGTGTTGAGTCAGAGAAGAAATCTCCCTGTGAAAAAGGACTCCTTGTGATTAACTATGCCCCAAATTCATAATCTGAGCCTAGCAGTCATTGTTTACCGAGGCCTCTCACCCACTGCATTTTGGGAGGAGTAGGGGGCAGGGAGAGACATGGACTGGGCTGCCTGCCTCCTGCTGCTGATCAGCTCTTACAAGGGAGCTCCTGGGACTGAAGTTTGACCAGCAAGACTAAGACATTTCCAGTCCGATTGAAGCTGCACAGATATATCCTCATTTGAATCTTTTTCTTTTAATTTATTTTTCCTCTATTTTTTTAATTTATCTTTATTTTTGTAAGTATTACAGATGTCCCCTTTGTTTTTGTTTTTTCCCCCCCATGGACCCCTTCCACCCCGCACCCACCCCTCCCAGGCCTTCACCACACCATTGTCTGTGTTCATGGGCTATGCATATATGCATATAAGTTCCCAGGTTAATCCTCCCTCATTTGCATCTTTACCAACCAATCAGAGTGGCTCCATTCTGGCCAATGGGGACAGTGCTTTTGGACCAATTAAGCAGTGAGAAGTCCTCATTTGCATGAGAATGGATCAAGAAGGGACCGGAATTGGACCTCTTCTCTACATAAGCCAGCCTCACCTCTGCTTCAGTGAGCCCACTTTCAGTTTCCCTGGCCAGAGCTGCAGTTCTCCTCCCCCCACCCACCCCCCCAGCTGCCTCAGAGCCCTGCCCCCCAGCTGTCTCCTCCTCTCCCCACACCCCAGTTTAGGGAATCCTGGTGGCATTCAGTTGATGGCAGAGACCTTCAGTTGACAAGAGCATATCCTGCTTCCCCTCTAAGTCACTCTCCTAAAGGAATGATTACAACCTGACAAGAGAGTAGGACCCAGGGGAGCCCAAGGAGCTTCATGAACAGTCTTTTCCACCCAGTCATGAAGACCTTTCAAAAAATAGCTTTTCATGATTATAAATGTAATGTATGCTTGTTGTAAAAAATTTGGGAAATGTGAAAAATATAAAGAGAACAAACATCTGTCACTACAGTCCCATCGCCACTGGTGTATTTCCTTCCACGGTAGTTGTGTTGTGTTGTGTTTTCTCCGTGAGCGCATAAGTGTGCTTACAAATAGTGGGGACTTCATGGTGTACCATCCTGATTTTAAATATGTGTTTAGCAGATCACAGGCATGCCCACTGCTACTCCAGAGTCTTCAGTAGCAGCCCAGTAGCCACTCATAGCATGTTATTTAGCCTTTCCTGGTCATTGGGCATTTGCTTGTTCCCTATATTTCATTATTAATACAGCACACAGAAAGGCCTCCTGTACATACACCTTCCCGTCAAATGTGGGTCTCCCCATAGCTCCTCCAGGCTGCCTTATACACATTTGCCTTTGTAGCTCCAGGGCCTACCATGTGCCTGCCACCTGGAAGGCACAGGTGTTTAATGATCTTGCCTGATGACCCGCATTCATTAAAGACTCGCACATAATCCACTCCTTTTCACTGTTAAGTGGCAGAGTTCAGGGATCTGGCTCACACTCACTAAAGAACATGTTATCCTCAGTGAAGCGAATGACAGTGACCATTGATGTGCTCAGACACAGCAGGGGAGACCGGTACAAACAGGTGGGGCCAGGCTTCATTAAGTATTTCTGCTTGGCCCTGTCTGCGTAAGGAAGTCTGCCTAGTTACAGAGGAACACAGCGTTTGCTCTTTGGTTTCTGTGCTGATATGTACAAATGTTGTAGATCCCTGCATCCACAGTTCTGCCTGGGAAAAGTGGAGGAAGTATGACCAGGTGATAAAGTACGGAGCCCAAGAGAGAGGACTGGAGGCCATCCGTGTGAGAACTTACAGAAGACCCATTCCTCCATCTCTCCCACTCAGGCTCCCTCCCTCCCTCCATCCTCCCTCCCCTTCCTATCTCTCCCTCCTTCCCTCCTTTCCTCCCTCCGTGTCTCCCTCTCTCTCTCTCTCTCTCTCTCTTCCACCCTCTCTCCCTCCCTGCCTGCCTCCCTCCTTCCTTCCTCCTCAATCTCAATCTCCCTCCCCCTCCCTTCTGAGCTTAATTTAAATTATATTGTCCTACTTTCTTAAACATGAAAAAGAGACAGATAGGCGCCATTCCCTTAGACCCAACGCTTAGTTTAAGTGCTCTGGGTGGAGATATTCTGTGTGCGCTGCTGCTGAAGACACTGTGGTCCCGACTGGCTGCATGGAGAGAAGAACAGGTTGCCTCCTGACTCGGTCTCCTCCCTGAGGCCCAGCTCACCTCCAAGCTCCAAAGTCCATGTGTCTGTTCTTCGCGGGGGATACCAGCATACTGTCCTTCATGGCACTCCTCGGGGCAGGTGCTGTGCTGGCTGCGCAGGAAATAAAGGCCTTGTCCTGTTGCTTGAGGGGACCACAGTCAGATGGAAAGAGAGAAACCCTTTCTTCTTTCCAGTCCTAAGTGCCCAACAGAGCTATTGCAAAGTGCTCTGGATGCAGGCAGTGAGACAAGGGAGGCGGGGACGTTTTCAGAGTAGGTAAACTTAGAAAATGCACAGGGATTCCATAGGAATCAACCTGGGCAAAATGTGGCATGTTGAGAAAAAAAGCAGCCTGGTGGACTAGAGCATGGGCTGGGAGGGGGAGTGGGCGGTTAGGATAAACAGAGGGTGGGAGGGCCAGCTAGAGGCCGACCATGAATGGCCCAAGGACCACATGAAAACCCTGGGACTCCATCCTGTAGATGATGAGGACTGCCCAATGAGAGAGTCAAAGTCCAATCTGTGACTGCAGGAGAGAAGGAACCGCGGGACAGCAAGGCTGGCGGTGGAGGTGCCATTGGGGGAGTTCTTGTCATAGTTCAGAGGAATAGGAAGGAGTCAGCTGCTGCAAATTAGACAATCAGGTGGTTGGTGATGGGAGGAACTGTGACAGGAAGTCCAGCAGGAATCCGAGAGGAGAGCTCACATTTGCTTTGGACTTCCGCTTCAGGCGTGGGGGGACCAGGGGGCAGGTAGTTGAAATCTGGAGGAGGCATAATTTGGGAATTGTCAGCTTATAAGTGGCAGCTGAAGGGACAGGAACATAATGCAATGGCTCATGGGAAGTGTGTCAGTTGGGACACAAAAGCCAAGCTGGGACCAGGAATAACCTGACATTTGAGAGACAGGGCAGCCTGAGAAGGAGCAGCGGGGTCAGGAACGTGAGGCTGCAGTTGTGTCACGGAAGTCACAGAAGAGCATATTTCAGGAACATGATGTCAAGAATGAAATTCTGCAAAGATCAAGTCGGGGGAGAACCCGGCCATGCGGTGGTTGATTTTATGAACAGCAAGTTCAGCAGCTGTGGATATCAAGACACCCATCAGCCGAGAAGCAAAGAGAAGGTGAGGAAGTGGTGGCCAGGCGAGCTTGGCTGTAAAGAGAAGAAGACCAAAAAAAGGGGGGTTGGTACAGTCATGGGGAGGGTTTTTCCAGTGTGGGGCTTCCCCAGGGTTATAGGCTGGAGTAGCAGAAGCTGAGAGCATGAAGATAACTTGGAGTGTGCCGCGCTGGGAGACTAGAGAATTGAGATGTCATTAATTATGGGACAAACTTTCCCAAAGAGCAACCCTCAAGTGCTTTGGATTTGTCCCTTCCCACAGGCTCAGAGAGCTGGACACGCCCCAGTCCTGAGCTGCAGGCCAGCTCAGGAGAGGCAGAAGAGCGAGGAGGCTCCGGGCCTCCTGGAGAAGTGGCCTGGCAAAGCCCAGGCTCTGACATTCTAAGTCAGCGTGTGTCAGGGCGCAGCGCATGTCAGGGGCAGAGCGCTGGCCACAGGCCTGAGTGCAGAGCCGTGCATGGCAAGCTGGCAATCGTGTGACATCAGTCTGACATTTTCTCAACGCTTTGGACGTTTATGGCTTGTTATCTGGCACCACGTGTCCAGTAGTGCTCAGTAATAATTCATATGGATGAAGCTGTGGGCTGGCTGTTAATAGGCAGTTGCATTGCTCTGACAAGTCTAATGCTAACTTAAATGACTACATTGACTAACCGAGCCATGGAATCAAGCTCTCACCGGGGAAGGCCAGGCCAGCAAAGTCAGGACAGTCCTCGTGAAAACAAGACTGTGACTTTAACAAGAGTCAGGTAACTCCCACATATACTGAGAATTCTACTCATTGGTCTCAATATTGGCTCCACCAGCCAGGGCCTCTATTCCCTTTCATGGACAGGACAGAAGCTTACAAAATCACCCTATTTTCCACAAAGAAATAAGTCATGAACCCTTCTAAAAGAGCACAGAATCTGAAAATATTCTTGTTCAAATACCCCATTTGAATAACATAGAGACTGAGACTCAGAGCTAGTGACTTCCAGACCTTTCTCAGGGAGCTGGTGACACAGAATCCACTGAACAATGAGAAGACAACTCCCATGATGTGAAAGGTTCCTGTGACATCCCGTCACCCCTCTGGGCGACAAACCAGACCCTCTGGGACTCAGAGCTAGACACAGAGCCGCATAACTTCTGGGCTAACGGATGTGCTGGTTGATGTGCTATGGGGAGGCAGTCTGGGCAGAGGAGGCCTGAGGATGGCCGGTGGGTGGGCACAGCACTAATGCCCCTATCATCAAGGTACCAAACACAGCCTCTTCATCCTCCAAGGAGATACCCACCGAGATAAGCCAGGACCATGTTGGCTCATTCCAGGGCAGCACCAGTGACCCAGCTAGGCTGCTGCTGGACTGCAGCAGAGGGCCCCGAACCTTGAGCATGCCTGACTAGGGAGCACCACACCCCTGGTGGAGCAGGACTCGGGCTCTGATTATGTGGTGGGGCAGAGCGCTGGCCTTCCGCCCTGCTCTCCCAGCTCAGTAGTTCACATCTGGGGAGCAGCAGCCCACTCTGCATGGCCAGGGTTAGGGTTCCAGTTTATGACATGGCAGTGTTCCTCCAAAACTGCTAGTCCTCAGGATCCGGCTGCAGCCAGCTTCCTTGGAGCTCTGCAGGAGACCAGCTTCCCTGCACAGCCAGCCTGCAGAGAACAGCTAAAGCAAGAATGAGCTAAAACATTCGTTATCACCACCAACCCTTCTCCACACTGCAGCCAAGGACAGCGTTTCTAACCTGAGACCTAACCATGGCACTCCCCCTCCCCCACCCCACCCTGCAAGCCCTTAGTGACTTTCCTTCACAGGCCTTCCACACCCACCTCACCTCACCTCTCCATCCAGGCTGGCCCTCAGCGCCCCCACCCCCAAATGCACTGAATCTGCTACCTCTTGTCACTGCTCACTACAGCATGAGACTTCCCACCTTGCCCGCCTGGTGAGCTCACAGACTGGCACCCCCTCCATGCCCTGACTACGAGTGCGCTTATCACTGCACACGGTGGTTCTTTTGTACCTGCCCGTCTGGAGGTCGCTCAGTCAGGCCATCTTCAGGAAAGGTGCCAATTAATAAGGAGGAAGGGCACCAGTACACAGGCCCCTCCTCTGAGCTCTGACTCCAGGCCTTCCTGCCCTGGCCACACCGTAGACCCAGACCTCGCAGATGGCGAAACACACACTGCCTTATATAAGTCACGTTCCATTAAACGTTCTAAAGCTACTTACTGGACAAAAGAGGGTGCTGACCATTGCCTCTGAATAGTTAACACACTGATGAGAGACTCCAGCATCCCCTCCGCCAGGATGTGAGTGAGGCCCGGCTGCCAGTTGGCAGCACACTCTACAGCGAGCACCAGGAACCTGGGGAAAGACAAGTCTTCCATTTTGTTCCAGGTCTGTGGGCTTAACAGGTGGGTCTATAAAAGCAAAGGTAAGAAATCCTTTGTAGATCCACCTCCCACCCCCCATCCCCACCCCTCACCTCAAAGTCATAAAACCTGAAGGGGCTGCAAGTGGCATTCAGGGTGGCAACAGGCTGCTGGCCGTCACGGAGCACACTATCTGGGAGGGAGCATGGGTTATCACGGGGCTTTCACCGGTGAGCTGACGTTCTTTGTTCTGAATGCATGCTCCATTTTCAGTGTGGTTTCCTTGGCAGTTCAAAGAATGGCTAATCAAATGCCCCATTACCAGCTTTATGAGTGAAAGGAAATGTATTTCAAGAGAGCTTTGTGTTGGTACCCAACTGCACTGATAAACTGTTTTCAGAGTCTGATGGGAATCAGTTTCAAAATAAACGGTGACATTTAAACAACAAAAGCCTCAAGGGCCACGATTACACAAGCACGCTCTTGCTCTGTGGTTCATTGGCAAGTTCACCTGCAGGTGCCTGCTCAGATGCCCAGGTAGGAAGTGCCTGGAAACTAAGAAGGTGCCTTAAAAGGCTCTTCAAAGCCTTTCCTGTGTCTCCTCGGGTCCCAGAATCCCCGGTCTGATCTATGTTTGTGTATTTTCAGCAGCTGTGAGATCAATCAGAACCTTGAAGAGATATTCTGGGAAGAAGCCCCATTGTCAGGTCAGGCCAGGCCAAGGGTCTTGTCACCAAAAGATGTCTAAGTCAGCATGACCCACTATAAGATGGGAGGACCCCTGTGTTCATTCCCCCACTGCCAGACTACCTCTCAGCAGGGTGAGAATCAATGATTCTTCTTGAAGAACTTCCAATCTTTTCAGCATTTCTCTCAAGCATCATTGTACCCCTGCAAAGTAGCAAGACACAGTGAAAACTCCCAACTTTCAACCAAGATGCTTGACCTTGAAGATGTTCCCTCTAAAGAAGTGAGGCCACAGAACACAGGTGAAGGGAAATTTACCTGGTGTCACTCTGGGCTTAGCTCTGGGGAAATCGCTTCTGGGCCTGACTTGCTCTGCCCTGTCCACCAGGGCCTCTGTGCTGGACACTGTCCTACCCATGTCCCAGGACCCCAACTTGTTTGCTGACCTCAGTGTCCTATAACCAGATTCAGCTTTGGGAAACTGGAATTCCTTTGGCCCAGACATAGCTCCATATCAGCCCACCCCCTAATCTAGCCACCTCCCAGGCCCACCCATCAGCATGATCTGGTCAGGCCTTGGCCAAAGCTCTTCCCATAGCTCCAGGTTCAACTATCTGACCATCCATATGACCAACCAGGAGTGCCTCAATCACAACATGACCAAAGATAAACTACCCTCCCAAAGAAAACCCCACTCCAGCTCACTAAGTGGACCAGACATCTACTCACTTTTCCAAAGCTGGACCTCAGGATCATCCTTCTCCTCCCACACCCGTCATTCTGTCCAGTCAACACCTACATACGTTTCCAATCCATTCTCTCCTCTCCACACCTACTTCCACTTTTGTGTTTTTACCTGTACGGCATCACTTCCTCTGGGGACTTCCTCTCTCCCCTGCTGTGACATCCTATCACATCCATGTGATTCAAGTGGGGCTAACCACATCACCTTGATCCAAGAACGGAGGCTGGGTTAAAGAAAGTGTTCCAGCAACTTGGCCAAGGCACTCAGTTCAGGCTTGAGCTATCAGACTCCTCCCCAGAATCTGACTGGGCATAGAAAGAAAGCTACCCTTCTCCCTGGGCTTGTGGGGACCAAGGTAAGGCAGGAGCTGTGGGGCCTCTTATTGCTGCATAGAGAGTGTGAATCCATGAAAAGACCAGCACAAGGGATTAGAGTGGATGGTGGAGAAAAGGGAGCAAGGAAATAAGAGCCCTGATTCTATTGTTTGAACCACTGAATCCAGCTAAAGCCAAAGGGTTTCCTAAGGACAACCCCATTACATGGGTCTATACATTCCCTATCTATATATATATAAAAGCATAAGCGACCGTTAGACTGGTAGCTATGATGCGCACTGACCACCAGGAGGCAGATACTCAACACACTGGCATGGAAACATGGAACAGACTGATGAATCTCAGAGGGAAAGAGGGCGGGAAGAGATTAAACAATGATCTTATATGCATACTAGAGACCTGATGCACTAATTCGTGCACCAGTGGGGTCCCTCAGCCTGACCTGCGGAGATCAGGCTGAAACCAGCAGTCCGACATCCCCCAAAGGGTCCCAGATTGCAAGAGGGTGCAGGCCAGGCCGAGGGACCCCACTGGTGCACAAATCCGTGCACTGGGCCTCTAGTTTCATAATAACCAGTTTGAGTTGGGGTCTTTCTCTAACGACTGTGTACCTGACTGTCCACAGTTCACATGAATAGTTCTCTCTGCCTTCTATCTTATCTCCTATATTAGTGTGCTAGGGATGCCATAACCAAGGATCACAAAGATAACAAAGTTATTGTCTCAAATTTCTCAAGTTCATGGGGCAAACCTTTGAGGAGTGGAATACAAAAGCTAGTGGATGAATTCTTATTTCTTTCTCTCTCCAGACAAACTGAACTGAGATCGTTATACAAATGATAGAGAAACCAGCTGCTTCTTAAAAGCATCCAAATTGTCTCTCTCTGCTTCTCTGTCTGATTCCCCATATCCCTCAATCTGTTCCCTGAGATTGCATTTTCTAATAAAGGAAAAGCCCATAAGCCTCTATCTCCACTTCTGCTTTTAGGAAAACCCAAGCCAATTTAGCTACACTATTATCTCTAAATGCAACATGACCATCCCATTCCTCTGCTTGAAAATCTTTAATGTCTCCATTGGCATGAAGTTCAAATGCTCTAGCTAAAAGCTGGAAGATAGCTAAGAGGTAATCTAGTCTACCTTCTTTCATGCTACAATAGTCCAAGTCCTAGACTTTGTAATCTATCAGGTTGGATTTGAAATCTGGCTCTTTTTGAAAACTTGGGTAAATTTTTTCACCTCTCTAAGCTTCATTTCTTCACCTGCCACATCTCAGGGTTGAAAGGAGACAATGTTCACAAAGTGTCTGCCACAGTGTTTGGGACACTAAAAACATTGCAGCTAGACTTACTACATGTGAAGAATCAGAAAACAAGATGCGAAGGGGGTGCTCAGGGTCACAAAATCAGAAAGGACCTGAATCCTACAAAACCAAAATGCCTGCACTTCACACACAAGAAGTTGAACTATCATTTCCCACTGATCAACCACAAAGGTTGTTCAATGCATTCACTCTACAGATATGCAAGCCCTCTTCTGAGGGCTACATAGTGAAGAAAACATAGAAGATCCCTGCTTTCTGGTGTTTGCCTCCTAATGAGGGAGTGAGACGCTTAACAGGAAGGTAAGTAAATGTGTGTGAGCAGGTGTGTGCTAAGTCCTATGGCATAAAGTAGGAGTGCAGAGGGGGTCTATTATTAGAGCATGGTTGAGGAAGTAATCATATGATAAAGGCTCACTTAAGGTGAAAGGAGTAAGGGAATAAAAACCAGAGTGGGAAGTACAAAGGGCTGAGGTAGGAGCAATCTCAGAGTGTTCCAGAGACAGCAGAGAGAACAGCACTGCTGAAGGGAGGTGGGTGAGGGAAAGGGTGGTAGGAAGTGAGGTCTGAGAAGGGAAGACAGCCAGTTGTGGACAGGGAATTTTGCTTTGAGTGTCAGAAAGCCAATGATAGGCTTTGACCGAAGGGTATGGAAGGATCTGACTCAGATTTCAAAGGGTCACCCTGACTAAGAGAATAGAGAGGAGGTCACCCCACTAATCCTGGTAGAGATGATGGTGGCTTGGACCAGGTGACAGAGCCAGGGGCGGTAAGAAGTGGTCATTCTAAATGCATTTTGAAGGCAGAGTTGTGGGTTGTGAACAAAAGGATGATCCCAAAGACTGTGGCCCAAGTAAATGAAAAGAGAAAGTGCCATTTAATAAAAGAGGGGGGACTGATGAAGAAGAGGTGGAGATGCAGATCAGGAGTCTGCCTTCGAAAAGGCTGAGCTTGAGATGCTGCCTGGGTGTCCAGGAAACACAGAGCAGCGGCGGAGATACAAATCTGGAGAGCAGGGGAAGTCCTCCCATGCTCTGGAGATTCTCAGCTGGGAGCATTGGACTGTTAATCACTTGGGTGTGTGAAAAGCCAGGAGACTGGATGAGCCCACCGAAGGAATGAGACAGATGGGTCTTCATGGCTCCCTGGGGACTTGCCAATGTTCTGAGGTGAGGGAGATAAGCGTCTAGAGAAGGAGCCTGAGAAGAAAACAGGGATGGCCTTAGTGTGGTGTCCTGATGAAGCCACAGCAGAAGGAGTTTCAAGGAGAAGGGGTTGAGTAACTGCCAGATATTGCTAACTGGTCACATAAGACAAGATTGAGAATTGACCATGGGATCTGGAAACATGGAGGTTACTGGAAACCTTGCAATGAGCTATTTGGATGAACAGGTGAATACAAAAGAGCATGGGAGGAAAGGAAACAGGGACTTCAAGATTAGACAAGCCTTTGGAGGAATTCTGTGTAAAGAAAAGCCAGAAAACTCATGATGCTGGAGTGACAGTCATGGGTAGATGAGAGGGGATGTGACCTAGTGAATAATGGAGACCTCCTCCTTAGAGGTAATTCCTCAGCAGTGTCCAGGGTGCACGAAACCAGCACTAGTCAGAGTGCAAATCACCCCTGGCTCTTTGGAAATGTTCAGCAGCACACATCTAGAGCCTTGAAAAATGCCCATGCCCTTTTACCCATTAATTCTACTTCTGAAAATCTCTCCTAAGGAAATAATTCCAAATACAGAAAAAGTCCTCTGCATAGAAGCTCATCACAGAAATCTAGGTAATAGGTCTAGAAGCATCTAAAAATGCTGCAACTGATGATGATAAGGACACAGGGTGGATCTAGTCACTGGTCTCTGAGCTCCATGAGGACAAGGACAGTGTTTGCTTTATCTACTACTGTCTCCCAGCCCCTACCATGTGTCTGACATAGTTGTTAAATGAATTAATAAAAATTATTATAAGGTTAAGCAAAAAAGATATAAAATAATCCTTAAGTAACCTAAATAATAAAAGGCTAATATGAAAATTGTTCCCTCAACCAGGAGTTCTACCAGGAGTTCCACCAGGGGGTGGGGCTGGCTGGCCAACCGCCTTCGGTCCCTCCCCTCAGCCAGCCCTGCCCCCGATTGGCCCTCTGCCCAATCAGGGCGGGCCAGCTGGCCCCACCCATGCACAAATTTGTGCACCGGGTCTCTCGTTATATATAACTATGCTTAAGTATTATATATAACCATATGACCTCAACATGTTTTAAAAATAATAAAACTTAACACTAGATAAATAAAAACTAAAGAAATGGCTCCACAAAATGTAAATAATGATTATCTTTCTGTAGAGGAACATGATTTCCTCTTTCGTTTTATTTTTGTGTAGTTTGCATATTTTCATGATTGAAATCTGATTTGTTTTACAATGGAAAAAGCAAGCAAGGTCATTTCTTGAAAAAGGAAGGGCTAGAGTTAGATGAGTTAAGCTCGCACCATCAGGATTTGATAAGGCTTTGCACTCGTTAATGGTTCCCAGGCACTTTTTGTGGGTGAGAGTCTCCAATTGCTGCCATGATGCTCTTCCAAAGATGGGCTCCTCTCACTATCAGCAGAGACAGGTCCTTACTTGGGCCAGCCAAGGCTCCTCTGGGAGCCTGAGAGATTCTGTTCAGGGGAACCAGCTTTCACTGCAGCATTTTCTAACCTCTTAATCAGCTGTCAAAAATAATATCCAGCAGAAAAAAACACTTGGTGATACAGTTTTAAATGAAATAAAGCAGAATACAGAGAGGCATGTTCATAAGAATATAACTATGCAAACTGTTTGTTTGGCAAATATTTATTGAAGGAATGAAAATACTTCAGAAGAAATATGTTCGCATACAGCCAGAGAAGAGATAACCAACCAAAACCTTTTCATCAATACCCCTTTAAAGCCATATCCCCAGAACTGGAATTCCTAAAGGCCAATGCCTGGTTCCACAGAGGTATCTTCAGGTGCTCCAAGTTTCGGGACAAACTGTTTCTTAGAGCAGAGCTTCCCAAACTTGCATGTCTGTACCACTACCTTGGAGATTTTTATAAAATGCAGATTCTGATTCAAAAGGTCTGGGGTGGGAACACCAAGTTCTGCATGTCTAACAAGCTCTGGGTAATGCTGAGGCTGCTGGTCTTCTGAAGACACTCTGAGCGGCAAGTTCCCAGGGTGCTGGGTAGCCAGGCAATTCCAAGGGTCATTGGGAACCAGGAACAATAGGCAACCATCTAGGCAGGCCGTGCCAACTGAAGCAAGGTGAGAAAAGCAGAGATGACACTTAATAAGGCCTCCACCCACTACCCCAATTCCTAACGCCCAGACCTTCACCAGATGCATAGCCTGGTCCCCTGTCCTCACGTATCTTGGCACCACCTAGAAGAGTAATGTGAAGCAAACTCCAGGCAATTTCATGGGATATAGAGGGGCCTGAGGCCTCCAGTTCCTTGGGGAGTCTGGTCAATGACATCTTGCTGGGATGGGTCCCAAGCCTGGGCTTTGCTGGCAGGTGGTTGCCTGGAACAGCCAGCAGCAGATGGCACCATAGAACAAGCACAAATTGCATCTAAGAAAGTCTCAACAATCTATCCAAAAACTAGGACAAAGTTGAAGAAAGGAACAAAATGGGAGAGTGGCCAAAACCTGGGACAAAACAAACAGTCCCAGGAAGGGAGCTGATGACTCAAAGAGCACTTGTCTTGGGTGTTGGCTGCACAGATTCTTGGTTAGGGGCCAGGCCAGAAAGACAGTCAGATATGACTGTTCCATCTCCTGCTGCCTGGCCCTTTGTCAGTCCCAGGAGCCTAACAGTGAGGCTCCTCTAGAGTTATAGGCACCTGAATACCCTGCCCTGGGAGGCCACGATGGGGCCGGCCACTGTCTATTCTGCTGTCAGGCCCGGTCATCCCATCCAAAGTGGTCCATGAGCAATCTTGACATTTCCGCCTTCTGCAAGGACCAGCGACCTGGTCCACACACAGATGAAGCCTTGGATCCGGCTCAGCGTCCAGAAAACTGCTCCATGACGTCCAAGGTGAGATATTCATCCTCATCACAGCCCTTTCACCATTTTCCTTGGCTGGAGGAAGGGGATCCCCTACTGCTATCAGCCTGTACTCCATCAAGCCAGACTCCAAGAACTCCCTGCCCCTCCCACTGCCGAAAGCCACTGGGAGGCCCAAAGATGTGAGGAGGCTGTGAAATAATCATGACACATCACCTAGAGTAAGTCAGTTCCGTGGTCAGAGTGTGAAATGAAGGAGGCTTGAGTCACTGTAGGCCTCAGCAGTGGCCGACACTGGGGAAGGTCACAGAGTCACTGAACAGCTGTCTTGTCAAGAGAGGTCCTGGGAGGCAAGGACAGGCAGATGATAACATGTGGCTGCAGCAACCTGAGCCCTTCCCGAGCTTGAGCATGACACAGGGCACCAGTCCTCAGCTAAGCAGGCATTTTTCCCATCAGCTTACCATGTAAAGCTTTCTGGAACTCTCTCCCTGTGCCGGGGCCTATCTGGGGCATGGAGGATACAAGCTCTATGACAATGCAGATGTCACCCTTAAGGTCCTCACAATCTTATTAAGGGGAGATACTTACAGGCTTATCTCCATACAAGATGGCAGATGCAGTGAAAGAGAAAAAGGATGGAATAGGATGTGAATCATGTAATTCCTACTGCTCAGGGCTGATTTTCCTACTTCAGAAGACTGTGAGGACGCAAGGCTACCAGAATCTGTTCTCTGTCATTGGGCATGCTAATCAGATAACAGTAACCCTACTGTCTTGCCTCCATAGAATCCTTTACCGCTTAGATCCACAAGTATCGTCTCTCACAGAGGTTAGGGGCTGACCAATCCAGAGCTCTGACTCCATGTGCTCCTTCCCTCACCCCACAGTGACCTTGCAGTCTCATTGGTAGAGGTGGAACCCTGGGTTCCCAGGCCGGACATCTGTTGCTGAGTTACCAGAATGAACCCTGCCTGCTACTTGCAGACCATCTCTGGCTCTGGCATCTGCTCATGCTGTAAGGCACACTGTGACCCGAAGAATCCAGACTCAGAAGTCCCCCAGGAACAAACAGCTGAACCAGCTGAATGTCAGGCTTCACAAGGCAAATAGATGCAAAAATGGGCTCTTGCCAGCCTACCTGGGCCCCTGAAAGCCAGTAATATGGAGTATCACCCTCAGCTTACACAAGCCCACTTAGCAAAGTCAAGGAGCCTGGCATGAGCAAGGCAGGGAGAAGCTCTGGTTCTAGCTAAGTGGGGTTGGTCCTGCAACTGAGCCTCAGAGACACTTTGGAGACTTCCGTGTGTACTGTGGACAGGGGCAGGTGCTCCAACTCCTCCAATGGGGTGCTCTTCTGGCAAGTCAGCACCAGGGCCTTGACCTCCTTTTTGAAGTTGGTGTTGAGAAAGCCGTAGATGAAAGGGTTGACACAGGTGGAGGCCATGGCCAGCAGGTGGCATACCAAGAAGATGAGGTTGCCATGACAAATGGGGATGGCCTCATGGTACCAGTCCTCCAGACTGTTGAACACATGCAGGGGCAGCCAGAGCAGGGCAAAGGCAGCCACCATTGCAACAAGGATCCCATTGATCCGCTTTATCTGCCAAGCCTGTGAGCTGTAGGTGCCCTTGCGGAACACCCGCCTCTGCTTCCGCAGACGCCGGTAGATGCGCACATAGCAGACCAGGATGAAGGCCAGCGGGATGCAGTACTGGCAGAGCAGCAGGAGGGTGGTGTAGATGATGCGGTGGTGGCTCAGTGGCCAGGACTCGGTACAGACCACCTTATCCGCCAGAAATTCCAGAGCCCTGGAATGGTTCTTGTGAAAGACATTCTCCAGAACGCTGTTGGCCAGAAAAGGCAGGGAGAGGAAGCAGGCAATGAGCCAGGTAACCCCAATCCCCAGGTAGGCCTGAGAGACACTGGGCTTCCAGCCTGTTGGGTTGATGATGAGCTGATGCCTCTCTAGGGCCACAAGGACAAGAGAGAGGATGGAGACTGTCACTGACATACACTGGATGAAGGCTGACATCTTGCAAAGGGCCTCGCCAAAGACCCAGTAGTCCATGATGGTATAGATGGCCGTGAGCGGCTGGCAGATAAGGCACATGAGGAAGTCGGAGAAGGCCAGGTTGGCAATGAGCAGGTTGGTAACATTGGCCTTCTCCTTCTGCCTAACCGTCACCCATATCAGGCAGAGGTTGCCCAGGACTCCCACAATGGTCTCGATGCTATAGGAGGTAACAATAAAGACCGTCACGTCTGCCGAATCCTGGCAGTGGTCAGAGAAGTTGTACAGGATGCCCTTTGACTTACTGCTGTTTTGACCCTGTGGGGATCCTGGGAGCAGCAAGGACGGAAAATGAGAGATATTCATGGTGCGTGTGAGAAGATTCCAGGAGGTTCAGTGATGACAGCTGCAAAGCAAAGAGACAAATAGTACTCAGGGATTGTGCCTCCTGTGTGAAATCCAGAAAGGAGCAGGGTTCAGGGAGAGATGTTCGCGGCTGCTTGGTCCTCAAGGCTGGGACTTAGAGGACCTGAGACTCAGAGGTGTATAGCAAGTTGCCCATAGTCACACAGCTAATAAGTTATGGGGTCCAAATTCAAATCCAGATCTGTCTGGTGCCAAAACTTGTTCCAAAACTTGTCTCTGACCTCGGGCCTGGCGGGAGTGTTGATAATAAAAAATATTTGGATTGTTGTATGCAAAGTTCAGGGAGAGAATTGCTCAGGGAGCATGAGTAGAAATCTCCTTGTCAAATTTTATCCAAGTAGGGACAGCATCAATGCCACCGTGTGCTAAGGTCCTTCCATCGCGTGCCATGCCCTGTAGGCATGTCAGGCCCGAGTGTGACACACAGCGCCCCCCTGGCCTCAGCCACTACCTGCCCTGCCAGCCTTGTTTGTGGGATGACACATGGCAAAGTGAAGACTGCCGGGTATGCAAAAGCTGGGTCATCAGCACGCTGGCTCTTCCTGCCCGCCATGCGTACACACCTGCCTGGCCAGGGCCATGGGATGCCCGCCGCTCTCCTTAGGGGCTCCCTCCATGCCCATCTCAAGTCACCTGAAACGGCTTGCAGTTCCCAAATGCACCAGCCTGGCCCACACCTCCATGCCGCGGCACCTGCCCCTTTTCTCTGGAGCCTCCACACTACAAGATAAATTGGAATTTGGACTCCAGAGCCTCCAGGTGGTAACGCCAGATGTTTTGAGATGGAGCGCCACCATATCATGGCACACGCCATGTGACTCACCTTCCTCATAAGTCCTCTAATCCCCACGAATCCCACAAGCAGTTCTCAGCCTTCGGGGAACATCGAATCACATCACTCTGGGGCACGTTGCAGGTGCAGGTTCCGGAGCCCCTTATCAGGAGATGCAGCTGAGTGAGTCTGGAATGGGGCCCAGGAATCTGTATTTTAACAAGTGGCCTGTGTGATTCTGACACTGGGCTTCCAGCCTCTGGGGCTGATGATGAGCTGATGCCTCTCGAGGGCCTCAAGGACAAGCACGTGGTCCGGGGACCCATTTCAATAACACTTTTCACAGAGAAATACTCTCAGATAGTCTTTAAGTCCCACACAATGGTCTCGTCTATTAGTGAGCAGGTATCTGTTCTCCATGATCAAGTGCTAAGTTAGAGCAGTTAGTACAGAGTATGGGCGAAATTAACCAGATGAGTAAAATCTATTTGTCGGCCATCATAAATGTCACTCCCCGTGCATTTGGGGTGGCTTATACAGATGAGTCCCATTTGGCCAGGACAAGTTCAAGGCATGAATCCCACTGCCAGCCCACGGCTTATTTCGGTCACCAAGCCTCAGAGGTAAGAAGATTTTTCTAGCACCACAGTCATCTGGCAAAAAGAGCCATTTGGAACTGGATGTGATAAAATGAGATATACCAGGCCCACATGTAAGGTCTAGTATTAGGGTCAAAAAACCAGCCACGGCTGCCCAAACTGTGGCCGAGGCACTGTGCTGTCAGAGCAGCAAGTGGGACAAAACCCAAGGCCTGGCTGACCGGTCCGAGGCAGGGAGCCAGCCAACGGCTCCACCTGGCCAAGTGCAGCACCGATCAGAGTGGGAGGACCCGATGGGAGGACTCCAGCAAGCTGCCTGCTGCATTCGCTCGGCCACTCAGTAAGCACGTCCAGGCCCCATGCTACACACGGGGCTGCAAACATGGCACAGACATTCGTGCCCGCGGACCAGAGGAACTGACCACTGGAATGCAGATGCACCTCCAAGCCGCATGGCCATCGCCCAAACCAGTGGAACGCAGTGCCTGTGCGCTCTGGACTTAGCTCCCAGGCAGCTCCCAAGGTGGGAATACCTACCTGCAACCGTGGGGGAGGCCTCCGCTGCAGCCTGCCACCCCCTCCCCCCACGCCCCCCACCCACCCCCCGTCAGAGGAAAACTGGTAAATAATGCAACCACTAGCAAACGCTCGGGAGGGCAGAATGGAGGGAGGGACGTCTGCTTTGTTTTCTGAAATTTCAAGCAAACAGCTCCTGTCCCCTCATGCCCCCGGCGCCCAGACACCCCTCGCTCGCCTTACCTCCTCTCCGCGGCTCGCAGGTGAGGCAGCGCCGCGACGTGGCAGGTGCGGACGCGAGGCCGCCTGCGGGAGCCCAAGTCCGCCGAAGGGCGTGGCGCTCCTCCCCGCCCCCGCCGTGCGGCTCGGACCCCGGCGCCCCGCCCCGGAGCGTGAGGCTCCCCTGGCGGACCTCTCGAACCCTGGCCCCAGCTCCTCAACCCCAGGACCCACGGGGCGCGCCGCGTGCCCCTGCCGGCCGGCCGAGGCGCCTTCTGCGTCAAGAGCGGAGCCGCCCTGGCCGTCCGCCTGCCGCCCGCTGCGCTCCCTCCCGCGCAGCCCGCGCCCGGGAACCGCGCCCGCCGGCGACCTGGAACTGCGCGGCGCTCTCCCCGCCACCGGCCGGCCCCTCCCCACACGCACCAAGTGACACCCCCACCCCCCGCCCGCCCCCGGCACCGTCCCTGGCGCCGCTGTGGGAATGGCCGGAGTTGTGAGCGCGGCCCTTTCTGGAATGGCAGCTGCCACTTAGAGCAGGCGTGGACCCTAGGATTCCCCTCTTGGGCATCACCACAGCTCCAGGAAGCGGGCATTTTTCTTCCCGTTTTTCTGATGAAGCCAAGTGAGACGCAGAGCGAGCGCCTTTCCCGGTCACCCCGCTGGCCTGCCATTCTCTGTTGCCCCCGCCCCAGCCCGGCCTGGGTCCACACACAGCGCAAGGTCTGACACAGGAAGGAAGGCATGCACTTGGTGCGACCTCCCTGTGATGGTGGCTGCCCGTGTCTAAAGTGCAGAACGTTTCCTGCCCAAACCACCCAGCCATAGACCCCTGCCCTCTGTGCGCACGCACTGCCGCTCACCGCTCCTCCGGGCCGGGTGCGGGCTGGGCTGTCTGCAGCCTCCGAGGCTTGTGATGCGCCCTGCGAGGCAGGCTGGCACGTGGACATGTTTGAGAACCACTCCCAGGGCAGAGACCTGAGCCCTGGCCCCCAGGGGTCAGAGCACAGCAGAGGAGCTGAGAGGGCTCTCCAGGCGGAAGCACCTGCTCTAATTCCACGCCACACCCACCTGGCAAAGTACGGTCAGCCCATTTCACAGATGAGAAAACTGAGACTCAAAGAAATGAAGTGACTTGTCTCAGCCACCCAGCTTACAGATGGTGGCGCTGAGATTTGAACCCGAAGTCCCAGCTCCTGCTCCCTTCCTAAGCGGGGAAGGGAGCTGCTCAAAGCAGACCTTCCTAGCTGAACCAGCACTGCAGGAGCTCGGGTCAGACCCTCTCTCCGCGTCTGGGGGGAAGGAAAGAGCACCCCCTGGCGGCAGCACCACTGGAGCCAGGGAAGCTCCGCAAGAAAGCCAAGCACACCAGCAAGAAGCTGGGAGGTCTGGGGCCGGGACCGGCCTGGAAGGCCCTGCGGCTGGCCAGGCGGCATGCTGCCCTCTCTGGGACAGGGCTCAGTAGGCTTTTCCTTGCACCACTTCCTGTCCCCATGGGAATGTCCCGCGTAAATCACCTCGGAGGGAAAGGGCGCACTACCCCTCAGGCCTGTTTGGCCCTCAGCAGCTCTCCAGGTCAGTACTCCCCTTGGCCCATGAGAAAGCTGAGGGTCAGGAAAGGGGGTGGCCCCTGTGCTGGCCATGACTGGATTGTCACTACGTTGAGGGCCAGTGTGGTGAGCAGTCACATGCTGGACTTGGGAGCCAGCTCGCCAAGCCTCAGAGTCTCTTCTGTAAAAGGGAGTTAATAATAAAATCCACCTGGAGGGCTTTTATGAGGAGAAGTGAGATGAGATGCGAACAGCTGCTGGCAGAGTCCTGGCAGGAAGCGCATCCTGGAGATCTGGCTGTTGTTATGACGCCTGTGTCCTGTGCGGTCCGCCTCCCCAGCTCGGAGCAGTCCTATCTGTTCTAGGTGGAAACTCTCTGGCTGCACGGCAGGACCCACACCTCTCACCTGAATTCGTCCAACATGGTCCTTACGGCCCCATGTGCTCATCCACGGTGAGCTGCTAAAATCAGCCTGTCTATCTCTCCTTAAGCCCTTCTAGGGCACCTCCCCCAGACGCCTTCCCCTCTAAACTGTAACTTTAGGGAATACCATTGCCTTTCACATGGACTCATTGAGCTCCTTTTCCACTTGGGAAACTACTCATTCCTGGAGACCCAGCCCATAACGCCAGCCCTCTGTGAAAAGTCCCTAACCCTCCATTTGTTCATTTTAAGGGACAATGACAAGTTTGCCCACCACACCGGCAGCTGCCCCGCTTTTCTCCTGCAAGACCCATAGCAATGGAAAACCTGGCCAGCCACTCAGGAAACTCACCCAGTTCCCATCCTTGCAATGGAGAGTCAAAGCATCCCGTACACTAGGAAATCTACAGCACAAGAGGGGTGACTCAGAATAAATAACAACAGTGATTGGCCTTGAAAGAAACTGAAATAACTCCGGGCACAGGAAAGAACTTTAAGAGAGTAGGGAAGTTGTTGATTCCATAAAACAAGAGCACACTGCTAGGAAACAAGAGACCAAGAAAGCAAGAAAGGACCCTTGACAATTAAACATGATTGCTAAAATTTTGTGTTTAACATAGAAAGTGTTTAAGATATATATATATATATATATATATATATATATATATATACATATATATATGAAAAGTGTTTTAGTGGATGGGATGGGAGGACAAGGTAAGGATATGTCTCCAAATATAGAGCAAAAACACAAAAAGATGGAAAACGCAGGAGCAAAAATAAAAGACGTAGATAATGAATGCAAATGATCTATTACCTGATTGATAAAATTTCAAGGAAGGAAGAACCATGAAAAAGAAAGGTAGCAGCCTAAGCAAGGAACAGAATTCAGCCCCAGATAGTCAAATGAGAAACATTAACGGGAAGGTAATGTACAGGGTTAAGGGAAAACATAAGAAATGGTGAGGCCCCCAGAGACTAGAGGCAGTTAGCACCCTACAGCTAGGGTGAAAACTGTCATCAGAGCCAGGGACTGCGATAGTCTGGAGGCATGCCACCATCACCAGACTCCGCACTGAAGCAAGGGAAGTAGGAAAGAAGCATCCAACCCTCTTCCACTTCCAGTCTCCTATGGGTTCCTGTCATTGACCAAATCCACCTGGAATCCAGGCAGCAAAGGCCCATCTAGCATCCTGGGCAAGGAGGCGGGCAGAGAGCAATGCTGGAGGATGGACTCGTGAAGACTATAAAAAAGATCAGCCAGCACAAGAAATTCTCAACAATAAAGGAGCCATTCCCAGGGAAGGAGATTGGAAGGGCCTTCTGGGTGCCGTCCCAGACAGGTAACTGTAAAATTTTAGAACACCAAGGATAGAGAGAAGAGTCTAAAATGATCCACAATTGGCAGGGGGCGGGGGGGGGGGGGAGTTGCATACAAAAAGTAAAGGATGAGAATTGTCAGTAAGCTAGGATGATGGAGGACTATGACATGACATAACGTATTTTAAGGCTCAGGGAAATATACTTTGAACCTAAAACTCTATTCTCAGCTATACTATCATCCAATGTAAGTGCAGAAAAATGATATTTCCATATTTGCAAGAACTCTTTTCATGAACCCAGCATAATTGACGTTAACAGTAAAAACAGAGACATGCGATGAAGGACTGCCCCCTGCACACCAGCTGTCCACTCTGCCAGGATGGAGAGGTGGCAAAAAGTAGATATCTGTCTGCCGGGACTGACCAGCAGACCTGAGCAACAGATGAATGGATTACTCTGACACACATTTCTGTGAAAGAGAGGCTAAGGGACTGCCTGGCTATAGGAACCAGACAGCCCCATTCACCTGCCTCCTTAGGCTTTTATTGTAACAACAGCTTGAACTAAAATTAACCTCTAGACACAATCAGCAGGCTAAGTATCCTTGAGAAAGCACATGCTTCTACAAGGTTGGGTCTAAAGACTAAACAGAGATTCCAGTAAAACACCCAGAGGCTCGGACTTGTTTGGGAAAGTCAAGGCAAGGACTGCTGCCTTCAGCAAGGTCCCCCTAGAGCAGTGATGGTGAACCTATGACACGCGTGTCAGCACTGATACGCGTAGCCATTTCTGATCACACGAGGCCGCTGAGGCGGCCGCATGCCAAGGATGAAACATTTGCTGCTCCTGAGGATGAAACATTTGCGAAATAATGTTTTTTCCTCAAAGTGACACACTACCCGAGTTATGCTCAGTTTTTTGGTGAAGTTTGACACACCAAGCTCAAAAGGTTGCCCATCACTGCCCTAGAGACCCCCGATCTTTCGGAGAATCCTCCTGACAGACTTTCCAACCAAGTCCCAACGCTCCCCCACATCTCCCCCCTTTTTGTTTGGCTGGCTGGAGAAGACTGGGGGAGGCAGCGGACTTTCTGCTTTGGAAGGTCGGGGTCCGCGAAGCGCGTTCACTGCTCGAGTTCTGGTTTTGTAGACTATAAGAAAAACAAAGAGAATTACAGTGACAGCAATGGTTAGTCAGATCAGGTACCAATTGATTCTAGGAACCCATGTGGTGGGGACTATCTACTCCAAATGCTCCTTTACCGCATTCCAGGCAGTAGTCTGTTTTTCATGTTTATTGATGGCAAGTTTGCACATGTTTACTTCTTCAATAAGGTTATCATGAAGGACTCCCCATAGATGCTTTTTAACATCAATCCACTGCTGGTGACTACTGCTCCATTTTAAAGGGGTGACACGTATGTGCTTATGCTCCCAATTGCAATTAAGCACTTGCCTGTATGCTATGGCATCCTGTCTTTCCCCAGATATTCAATGGCTGCCTCTATTGCCTGTAGTCTAGCTAATATTTTTTTATCTATGTGCTGTTGTACAGTGAATTCCCCAGTTACATTATAGGCCATATTGTCTACAAATGTGGCCGTCTGTACAGACTCAGAAAAGGCCACCACGGTGACGCTGGTGGTAGTAAGAATAACAACAGCCGAGATGATGGCTGCAATGGGCATTCCCAAAAATCTTTTGGGCTGTAATTGGCTCAATGCTCTCTCTAAGACCTCGATAGCTGACAAGCCTTGACATTTCCTGGTGAGATTAACAGCTATCAGGATTTCTGCTTGTTTCCTAAGTACCATAATAGTGCTAATGGCCAATGAGGTAATATTCTGGGTTGTAATACATGATGCAGAATAAGCTCCTTCTCCAATCTGTACTAGAAAAGATGAACTATGTTTATTAGTAGATTGGGGCCCATAACAAAGACATAGGGGTGAGTGGTGCAAATCAGGCTATTGTCAGGAAGATCATTAGTAAAAGTTACAGTATAGTGGCCAGAGGAGTTTTGGTAGTCACCGTGCCATAATTTCAAAGGGCTAAAAACATGGCCTAATCTCCATGAAGTTTCCTAACTGGCAAGTGGGGAACTCATCCTTCCCTCAGTCCAGACCTCAGGCATGCCTGCAAAACCGATGTAACTAGCATTAGACGCATGGTGTACCAGAATGTCAGTGTGGTTGGCTTGCAAATAACCATGTGAGCTCCAATCTATAACCAGTTGGTCCCCTAAGACCATCAAATGGGAATGATTTCCTCAACAAACTTCCCAATGGAATGCCTCAGCAGAGGGGTCCCACCTCTTATTCTGCTTACACGAGGGATGGGAGGGGTGGAAGTATTAGTCAGATTGTCTCAGACCAGACTGCCTGCTGAGAGAAATATTTAATTTACCAAATTGCTTTAAAAATGCTTCCTTATATCTGAAAAACAAAAAGTTTAAGAATTAGCAATACTTCCAACAAAAGTTACAAAAACTATATGATTATTTTCTATTTATTCAGCTCTATAAAATTGTTGTTTCTTCTGATTTTTCATGCTAATATTTCTATAAATTCAGATACTTTCTAGAGTAATGCAAATGACATGGGATCTTGTCCTTTCTATAAAACACAATATTCCAGAATAACAATTACAGCTATAAATGGAAGTATAACATAGTTATTATTATTTGACAAAGTTTCCTATGTACCTTAAGTAGAAATTTTTCCTTCATGAGAGAGAAAGCAAACACTTGAAGCATTCTAGAGCCTATTGGAATGATCTGAAGCCAATTCTATGTCAAGAAAACATTTCTTAAAATTCAAACCCTGGGAAGGTAGTCAAATACATTATACTAAGAGATTATGTATTATTATTATTATTATTATTATTAAACAGTATTAATTTATTCATTTAAAGTAATCAAGTTCCTGATTAACACAACATAATTATTTTAATAATATATATATAACCTTTGCTTCTTAGGCAAATACAGGAAAAACTTTTTTCCCTTTACTTTTAGAAATAGGCTTATTTTTCCAATAAAAATATACTCATACTAGGGGCCCAGTGCACAAAGTTGTGCACCTTGAAAGGAAATGTGAGGCAAGAGGCTGCGGTGGGCACAGGGTCAGGTCTCAGTCCATCTTCCCCGTCCCCGCTGGCCCCTCCTGCTGTGGCCCCCAGTCCCCTGTCTGTTGGTAGCCCTGCTCCCACACCGCTGCTCCCATGCGCTGATGGCGCCTGCCCCGCTCACACCTGCTGACGTTGCAGAGTGATTGGGGCCGGCACCAACAACAGGTTTGAGCAGCAGCTGCTACCCCAATTGCCCCTCAGGAGCAGGGAGAGATGGAGAGGCTCTCAGGGGCAATCAGGGCCAGCAGCCATTGCTTGCACCCACTGATGGTGCTGAGTGATAGGGGCTGGCGCCAGGCGCTGGCAGCGGGTGTGAGCGGTGGCTCTGGCACCAGCAGCAGGTGCAAGTGGGGCCGATGCTGGCAGCAGGTGTGAGCGCCGGGCTGGACCGCAGCTCACAGGAGCAAAGAATTTTCAGTAACCACCAGATGCTCGCCCCGATAACAGCAACCTGCACCCTGCCTTGGTCTGGCACCCCCACTCACCTGCTCCACCATCCCGCTGTGGCTGATGTCTGCTATGTTCCACACTCTGCCGCCTGCTGCCAACATCCGCCATGTTCCCCGCGCACCCCCTGGTGGTCAGCGCACGTCATAGCAACCGGTTGTTCGGTTGTTCAGTTGTTCCGCCGTTTGGTCTATTTGAATATTAGGGTTTTATATAGATAGATAGATATAGATTCCTAAGAAGCATAACAGAGATAACATGACCTTGACAACTCTCAGGAGTCTGGAGAAAGGGTGGGTGTGTATGTGGGGAGATATCAGGCCTCGAGGTTTGGTCTCAGGACTGCAGTAACTCCTGGGCCTCTAACAGCTTTGCTGTAAAAGTACAATTTTTTTTCTTTACAAGAAGAATGCCCCCTCAACCCCCTGCTGCCACTTCTGCAGCCTATTCAAGGATACTTCTGTAGCTCCAGCCCTCTGGGATAAATACTTGGGGAATTTAAATAATTATTTTTCTCTTTTTGAGTAGACTAACAATATGAAATCTTGTATATGAGAAAAGATTTTAAAAACAGAAACAAAACAAAACAAAAAAAACACCCTACTATAAATGAACAAGTATTCACAAAATGGTTGACTGGGATATTAGCCTTAGAATCTTATTTCATACTAACCTAGCACAGCAAAGAACATCAATCAGTATCCAAGTTACATTACAGACAGAGAAGAACTTCTACTAGCTAAGAGTTTCCAGTGGCTATGCCTTGAGAGGGAGAGCAGGAATTCTTGGCAGCTGCTGGGAAGTTCCTGCAATCCCTGCCATGTGTTCAACCTGCTACAAGTAGCTGTAGCCCTTAGCAAAGTGAAATATGTCCCATCTTTAAACAAATTAAACCAAACAACAATCAACAGAGACACTCTATGTACAATATTTATACGCATGCACAACCTACAGACAAGACTTACAAAACCAGAGTCCTTTCCATGGATTGTTCAGAAGATGTTTTATAGTGCCCAGGACTTACAGCCAGAAGGTGGCCCAGAGGGCTCCTAGGTGGGGTCGCCAGTGAACACACACAACCAGCCTGTTGTTCACAGATCTCATCATATTCTGCTCTCCATAATAAATATTGACTGGCGTCTCGAGTTGTTTTGACTAAAATCTGCCAGTCCCAAGGAGTCATGGGATAATTTTCAGACAAGGCATTAAGGAGTCCTTTTGTAAATGGACTGTTAGCCCCATTTTCTCTAATACTTTTCCTTATTTCTTTAAAGTTATTAAAGGAGAGCGGCTCGTGAATTCTATTACCTTGTTGATCTTGCATAACTGGGCAAGCCAAAAGCTCTCCTTCTAACCTGGCTTGCCTGACACAGGACCCCATAACTGAGGATCTGGTTGATGAGCCTTCCCACACCGGAGGCGGAGGATCGGGAAGTATTTCCTTCAGTGGTGGGGCTTTGGGTATTACAGGCTCTACAGGCTCTGCTTTAGGAGGAGGGGGTGGTGGGAAATCCTCCTGTCGCTCTGTAGGCTTTTGATCCTCAATATGAAGTGGCCATAGTGCAGCTCGAACAAGATCCCACACAGTTAATGATGATAAGGGCACTCATTTTCCCGGGGCCTGATTTCTCTTTAAGTTTCTGCCCACTTGTTCCCAGAGGATTAAGGTCTAGTGTTCCAGCATTGGGGAACCAAGGATTATAAATTATAACAATTTGTAATGAGCTCTTTAGTTGTTCTCTTGTAACAGAGGCACCACCTGCTTTTAATAACTGTTTCAGCTCTGTGATATATTGCTGCTGTTCTGTGGACAACTGTTGTCCCCTTATAAAACCTCAGCTGAGAAAGAATTCCCTCGAACTCGGAAACCCCAAGTGTGCTCCAATGACTTACTGTGCAGATACTTTCATTTTCTTCCTCTTCATTTCCGAGGGTTCCATTGTGTCTCATTGCATTCCTTGGTTCTCACACGGGGCACCACCTGCTGGGACTGACCAGCAGACCTGAGCAACGGATGAGTGGATTACTCTGACACACATTTCTATGAAAGAGAGGGCTAAGGGACTGCCTGGCTATAGGAACCAGACAGCCCCATTCACCTGCCTCCTTAGGCTTTTATTGTAGCAACAGCTTGAACTAAAATTAACCTCTAGATACAATCAGCAGGCTAAGTATCCTTGAGAAAGCACATGCTTCTACAAGGTTGGGTCTAAAGACTAAACAGAGATTCCAGTAAAACACCCAGAGGCTCGGACTTGTTTGGGAAAGTCAAGGCAGGGGCTGCCGCCTTCAGCAAGGTCCCTTGTTGAAGGTCTAGAGGCCCCCAACCTTTTGGAGAATCCTCCTTATAGACTTTCCAATTAAGTCCCATGCTTCCTGAGAGAAATCAATGCTGATCTAGTGCTAGTGCAAGGGCAGCAGCTAAACATTAGTAGGGTGACAGTGCCTCAAGAAATGACTACTGAGTTGATAGCAAGCTCTCAAAAGAATACATGGATGCACTTTTCAGCAAGTGAGCGCATTTGTGCCCATGAGAATGCTACCCCAGCACACAAGGTGATCCATCACATGGGCATCAACCAGCCTCTTTCCCCAGACACCCTGGTGTTTGTGCGTGGGCTCAATAGAATGAGGATGTTTATGGAGAAAGTGAGTGGGCTCAGCAGCATGACCTTTCCTTCTCCAAAATAGACGTAGTGGCCTGTGTTACTAAGTGCCCATCCTGACAATAGCAGTGCTCATCCTGGGGCCCCCAATATGACACATTTCCTGGGAGACTGACCAGCCACCTGTTGGCAGGCTGGTTACCTCATACCTCTTCATCAGGGAGGGCATGTGATTTGACACTTATTCTGGAGGTAGATTTGCCTTCCTTATGATCTTCCAGCATCACCATCTATTAACTCACAGAATTCTTCTCTATTCACCAACCTGTTCACCCACACAATGCTTCTGACCAAGGAACTCATTTCCCAGAAGAAAAAAAAATGCAGTAATGAGCTAATGCCCATGCATTTCACTGGTCAAAAAATTGCACTTTTGCCTGGCTGGTGTGGCTCAGTGGTTGACATCGACCTATGAACCAGGAAGTCATGGTTTGATTCCCGGTTAGGGCACATGCCTGGGTTGTGGGCTCAATCCCCTGTGGGGGGCGTGCAGAAGGCAGCTTATCCATGATGTTTCTCTATCATCATTGATGTTTCTATCTCTCTCTCCTTCTCCCTTCCTCTCTGAAATCAATAAAAATACTTTTAATTACACTTTATTTACAATTAATAGTACTTTCATGGTAGTACACACTGAGTCTTTGTAAATATTCTGTTCCTCAGCAATAAAGTATAGGGTCATATAAGTAAGAAAAGTTGTCACTTTAATTGCTGAGTGAATAAATAATGTCTTAAAATGATAACAAATAGTGGTATACATATTATTTTGCTTTAGGAGTTAACCAAAAGAATCCAATCTGAAACTGTTAAAAGAAGTTGCTCAGGCCCTAGCCAGTTTGGCTCAGTGGATGGAGCGTCAGCCTGTGGACCGAAGGGTCCTGGGTTCAGTTCCAGTCAAGGGCACATACCTTGGTTGTAGGCTTCTCCCCAGTCCGGGCTCTGGTCAGGGCATGTGCAAGAGGCAACCAATTGATGTGTTTCTCTCACATTGATATTTCTCTCTGTCTTTCCCTTTCTCTTCCACTCTCTCTAAAATCAATGGGAAAATATCCTCCGGTGAGGATTAAAAAAAAAAAAAGCAACTTGCTTAAAAATCTTGGGTAATTGTTGAATGCAAGGGATGGGTATTTGGTGGTTATTACACTACTTTCTGTGGTTCGTGTGCATTTTTAAATGTTTCAATTTTTTTGTTTTTATTGATTTGAGAGAGAAGGGAAAGGAGAGAAATAGAAAGGGAGAGAAAGAGAGAACATGGTTGTGAGAAACATTGATTGGTTGTCCTCACCCCATACGTGTTCTGATGGGGGATCAAACCCACAACCTTGGTATGTACCCTGACCAAGAATTGAACCCACCACCTTTTGGTATATGGGATGACATTCCAACCAACTGAGCCACACTAGCCAGGGCTCAAATAAAAAAAAGGGGGGGTCTTTCTCTTCCTTTTCCTACCCTTCCAAATATCCATATCTATATCTGGAATTGGCTCCAAATACCTCTGTGGTGCAGGAACAATTCCAAATGCCATTAGGTGGGCTGAGAAAGATGGTGTCCCATGAGGGGGACACTGGGGTTAGGGAGTCCCAGTGGATACGAGCAGAGAGTTGGAGTGCAAGAGGAGTGAGAGGATGTCCCCACAGGTGCCCATGAGGTGGCTTCAGGACCAGGTGGGAGAGGGATATATGCACATAGGTAGGATGGCATGTCAGAGCTGGAATAGGACCAAAAGAGTATCCATGTGGGGTATGGGGGTTGGTGGCCCAACACGGGGAGTTAAAGCCCAAATACAATGAAGTGGGTATCCACATGAGAGATGGGAAAAGCCCAGAGGGCATGCCAGAGCCAAGCAGAGTGAGGTGCTGGTGGGAGGGGTTCTGCTATGGAAGAGCAGCTCCATACAGGGTTTGACAGAGTCAAGCAAATATATTAAGAATAATGTGAGCCAGTTTTCTCTCTGATGGCAAGAGCAGTTACAAATATGGAAAATGGAGAAAATTAGAATGAACCGTGTGATCTGAGTTAGAATTGAAGGTATTAGTGTGAACTTGTGATTTTCAATATATATAGAGAGAGATATATAATTGTCACACACACAACCTCTTTGCTCTGTATACTGAGAGAGCCAGGAGCAGTAACATCCCAATAGCAATGATCACTTGAAGCACCCATATTTGGTTTCTAAATGCCATTCTCCATTAAACAATCCATTACACAGAGAAAATGCAAGATGAGCCCAAAAGATCTTTGGGAGCTAAAAATATGAAGTGCTCTCCGAATGACAGAGCATGTTAAAAAGACCCAGAATCCAGCTTGAAGGGGCCCTCACTAGCCAAATCTGGGACAATGTGAGCATTAAAATAAATGATAGTACTAGATGATAACCCACTGAATAAGATAGAAACTTATGAGTCTATTCTAACATAAATAAATGAATGAATAAAGTGAAAGTTTGAGGAATGGGATATATACATGACCTCAATGAATCTTACCACAAAATACCTGTAAATACAAATAGAAACGGAGTTACTTTGTAGTAGAGAAATCTAGAAGATGCCACTTAATCAAATGATCAAAATGACCACCATCATTAGCATTGCAAACTGAAATCATGTGCCTATAATAGGATGCGAGTACAACACAGCATTGCTTCTGTGAAATCTCTGCCAAGGGTGCATGAAGATTAATCCAATTCAGAGCAAATGTCAGAATAACACAGTGAGGGACATGCTGCAAAATAACTGGCCTATAATATTAAAATGTGTCTAATTAATGAAAGTCAAGAAAGACAGAGACATGAGCTAAAACTAAGTATTTTAGGACAACTGATGACACTTGAATGAAGGCTGGAAATAAGAGGGTAGTTATGTGTCAATGCTAATCGCCTGAATCACAATGGTTGTGTTTTGGAAAAATAGAAGAATGTCCTTTTCTGTAAGAAATATATAATAAAATTCTTCTTTGGAGAGATGGGTATCTCGTTGGAAGCTAATTCTCAAATGGTTCAGAAAAAAATGTTCTTGCTGGAGAAAATGGCGGGTGAATAGCCAGCAGTGTCATGCACCACCTCCTAGCGCCATGCCAGAAAAGCAACTAAATCGGAGAACATCCACCCTGAATTAACAAATTAAACACAGCTGAGGAGATAATTTTCAAAAAGGAAGGGCAGAGGACACCTAGAGGATGCCACTTGCCAGCCATAACCCACGTGGAACCACTGCCATGCCCCGTAAGTGAGTGGCACAGTAACTCCTGGCAGGCTCCCAGACCTCTCTGCAGGGAGCATGTGCCACCAGAGTGAGCTCCCACACCAGGCCTCCTCACCAGCCCACTGGGACCCAGAGTCCTAGGATCCAGTTCCAAGACCCTGCCGTAAGTGCAAGCCAGGGAGAACCCTGTGCCCCACCCTAGCCCTGGACCCAAGAACCATGCTGCTAGCCTGAACTGAAGCCACCCAGCACCCGCTCCACTCCTAGCACCAGGACCTGCTGCCAGGGCAACCCTAAGCAACCCAGAGCATGCCACAGGGGAACTCTGACTGTGCGACCTAGAGCAACATGCACCCACTCCACCTCAGCCCCCGGGACAGTCCTGCCAGAGCCATCCAGAACAACCCAACACATACCTCATTCCGGGCAACAGGGGAGTGCAGACTGAGCAACCCAGGGCAACCCGCCCCCTCTCCACACTGAGGAGGAGAAAACTGGTGCAACCCAGCATACGTCTCACTCTGGGCTACAAGAAAGCAAGGACTGTGCAACCCAGAGCAACCTGCACCTGCTTCTCCCCAGCATCTGTGACAGTCCTGCAGGGGCTACCCAGATCAATGCAGCACACGCCTCACTCCAGGCCATAGGAAAGTGCTGCTTGGGCAACCCGTAGCAAGCTGGTGTGCCCAGCCAGGAGCCACAGGACCGCACCACAAGAGCACTGCCAGAGGGACCTAGGGTGCCACTCCGCCACAAGTGCCAGGCCACACAGTGAACTGCATGCCAGAGGGCTCTGGGTCCTCAGAGGGAGTCACACATCATCCCGAGCACCTGAAGCAGGCAACTGTGGGACCAGATCAGTGGGAGAAGGGGATACAAAGCAGAGCAGAGACAATAAAGGCATGAAACTCAAGGCAGACCCAGCCTCTAGGCTAATGATTTCTGGACCATTGCCCTGATAGGGTCTTCAATCTCTCAAACCCAAGCAGGGTGCCCAGAAAGAAACAGCAAAAATTGGGGAGAAAAAGAAACAACCTCCCCCCACCCCACCCCCAGGAAAGAAAAGGAGGAATCACCAGAAGAAGAACTAAATGAAATGGAGGCATGCAATGTGTCAGAAAAAGAATTCAGCATACAGTTCATAAACCAGATGGGTGAGAAAATCAACAATTTATATAAGAATCAAGAGGAAATAGAAAATGATAGGGCTACAATGAAAAACAGAATGGAAGGTTTCAACAGTAGACTAGAAGAAGTGGAGGACCAAATTAGAGAGTTAAAAGACAGGGCAGAGAAACACACCCAATCTGAACAGCTATTGGAGAAAAAAATTAGAAAATAGAAGGAGAGCCTAAGGGAGCTTTGGGACAATATGAAATGAAGTAATATATATATATATAATAGTGGTTCCAGCAGAACAAAAAGAGAAGCAAGGATTAGAAAACCTATTTGAAGAACTAATGACAGAAAACTTCCCTGATTTGGGGAAGAAAGAAGTCACACAAGCACAGAAAGTCCCTAACAATATCAACCAAAAAAGACCCACAGCAAGACACATCGTAATTACAATGGCAAACATTAACGACAAAGAGAGAATCTTAAAGGCTGCAAGAGAGAGACAGAGAGTTACCTACAAAGGATCTCCCAACAGATTATCAAATGATTTCTTAAGAGAAACACATTAGACCAGAAGGAAATGGAATGAAGTATACAAAGTGATGCAAAGCAAGGGTCTGAATTCAAGAGTACTCTATTCAGCAAAGCTTTCATTCAAAATTGAAGGGGAAATCAGGAGCTTTGCAAAAAAAAAAAGGCTAAGGGATTTTATCACTACCAAGCCATCAATGCAGGAGATGCTAAAGGACTGTTGTAAAGAGAAGAAATAGAAAGGGAAGAAGAAACATAGGCATAAAGAATAGAAATGGCTAAAAACAAGCACCTATCAATAAAAACCATAAATGTAAATGGACTAAATGCTCCAATCAAAAGACATAGAGTGGCTGAATGGATAAGAAAACATGACCCATATATATGCTGTCTATAAGAGACCCACCTCAGAACAAGGGACTCACACAGACTGAAAGTGAAGGGATAGAAAAATATTTTTCAGGCAAATGGAAAGAAGAAAAAAGAAAGCTGGGGTAGCAATACTTATATCTGACAAAATAGACCTCAAAGTGAAGGCCATAACAAGAGATAAGGAGGGCCACTTCCTAATACTAAAGGGATCAATACAACAGAGAATATAACTCTGATATACACGTATGCACCCAAATACATAAAACAACTTCTGGAAAATATCAAGGGAGAGATTTACAGCAATACAGTCATAGTAGGGGACTTTAATACCCCACTGACATCACTGGATAAATCCTCTAGACAAAAAAAAAAATCAGCAAAGAAACAGCAATCCTAAATGACTCACTAGATCATATGGACTTAATCGACATCTTCAGAACATTTCACCCCAGAGCTACAGAATATACATTCTTCTCAAGTGCATATGGGTCATTTTCAAAGGTAGACCACATATTGGAACACAGGCAAAGTCTCTTCAAATTCAAGAAGATTGAAATCATATCAAGCATCTTCTCATATGACAATGACATAATAAACTATCAAAAAATTTCAAACACTTGGATGCTAAATAGCATTTATTAAACAATGATTGGGTTAGCAAAGAGATTAAAGAAGAAATAAAAAAAATATCATGGAAACAAATGACAATGAAAACATAACAATCCAAAATCCATGGCACACAGTGAAAGCAGTCCTGAGAGGGAAGTTCATAGCATTACAGGCCTACCTCAAAACAAAACAAAACAAAACAAAACAAAACAAAACAAAAATAACAAGAAAAACTGGTAATAAATTATCTAACTCTGCAACTTAAATAATTAGAAAGAGAGCAACAAGAAAAGCACACAGTGAGTAGAAGGAAGAAAATAATAAAGATCAGAGTGGAAATAAATGACATAGAGACCAAAAGAAAAAAAAATACAAAAGATCAATGAAACCAAGAGCTGGTTCTTTGAAAGGAAAAACAAGATTTAAGAACCTATAGCCAGGCTCACCAAGAAGCAGAGAGAAGACCCAAATAAACAAAATCAAAAATGAGAGAGGCAAAATAACAACAGACCACACAGAAATACAAAGGATTGTAAAAAATATATACATATATACTATGAACAAGCCTATTCAAACAAAGTGGTCAACCTAGAGGAAATGGACATATTCCTAGAAAAATATGAACTTCCAAAACTCAATCAGGAAGAATCAAAAAATCTGAATAGGCCAATAACTATGGAGGAAATTTAAGCAGTAATCAAAAAACTTCCAGCACCCTGGTCAGTGTAGCTAAGTGGTTGAGAGTCGACCTGTGAACCAGGAGGTCACGGTTTGATTCCCCATCAGGGCACATGCCCGGGTTGCAGGATCAACCCCCAGTGTGGGGCATGCAGAAGGCAGCTGGTCAATGATTCTCTCTCATCACTGATGCTTCTATCTCTCTCCCTCTCCCTTCTTCTCCTAAATAAATAAAAATGTTAAAAATAAATAAATAAAATTTAAAATTAAAAAAAAAACTTCCAGCAAACAAAGGCCCTGGGCCAGATGGTTTTACATGGGTGTTTACCAAACATTCAAAGAAGAACTAAAACCTATCCTCCTCAGACTACTCCAAAAAATTCAAGAGGAAGGAACACTTCCAAGCTCATTCTATGACGCCAGAATTACCCTGATCCCAAAACCAGATAAAGACAATACAAAGAAAGAGAACTACAGGCCAATGTCTCTGATGTACATCGATGCTAAAATCCTCAACAAAATCTTAGCAAATTGGACCCAGCATTACATTAGAAAAATCATACACCATGACCAGGTGGGATTTATTCCAGGGATGCAAGGATGGTACAATATCTGCAAATCAATAAACATGATATATCACATGAAAAAAATTAAGAGACAAAAATCACATAATCATATCAATTGATGCAGAAAAAGCATTTGACAAAATCCAACACCCTTTCTTGATAAAAACTCTCAGCAAAATGAGACTAGAGGGATACATCAACATAATAAAAGCCATATATGACAAAGCTACAGCCAACATCATACTCAGTGGGCAAAACTAAAACCATTTCCCCTAAGAACAGGAACAAGACAGGGATGCCCACTCTCACCACTTCTGTTCAACATAGTACTGGAAGTACTAGCCATAGCAATCAGACAAGAAGAAGAAATAAAAAGCATCCAAATTGGAAAAGAAGTAAAACAGTCATTATTCACAGACAACATGATATTGTACAAAAAAAACCCTAAAGTCTCTATCAAAAAAATATTATATTTAATAAATGAATTCAGCAATGTAGCAGGATACAAAATTAACACCCAGAAATCTATGGCTTTTTTATACACCAATAATAAATTCACAGAAAGAGAAACCCGGAAATTGACCCAAGCCATTACACTCAATTAATATTTGACAAAGGAGGCACGAGTATACAATGGAGTCAAGACAGTCTCTTCAATAAATGGTGCTGGGAAAACTGGACAGATACATGCAAAAAAATGAAACTAGACCACCAACTTACACCAAACACAAAAATAAACTCAAAATGGATACAGGACTTAAACATAAGATGGGAAACCATAAATATCTTAGAAGACTCCATAGACAGCAAAATATCAGACATATGTCATAGCAATATCTTTACTGATACAACTCCTAGGACAATGGAAACAGAAAATAAACAAATGAGACTACTTCAAAATAAAAAGCTTCTGCAAAAGAAATCATCAACAAAGCCCACTGCATGGGAGAAAATATTTGCCAATGTTTTATCCCATAAGGGTCTAATCTCCAAAATTTATAGGGAACTCATACATCTTAACAAAAGGAAGATAAATCCAATCAAAAATGGGCAAAGGACCTAAATAGACACTTTTTGAAAGTGGACATACAGAAGACCAAGAGACATATGAAAACATGCTCAAAGTCACTAATCATCCGAGAGATGCAAATCAAAACGACAATGAGATACCATCTCACACCTCTCAGAATGGCTGTCATCAACAAACAACAAATGACAAACGACAAGTGCTGGCGAGGATGTGGAGAAAAGGAAACCCTTGTGCACTGCTGGTGGGAATGCAGACTGGTGCAGCCACTGTGGAAAACAGTATGGCATTTCTTTAAAATATTAAAAATGGAACTCCCATATGACCCAGTGATCCCACTTCTAGAAATATATCCTAAGAAAACAGAACACCAATCAGAAAGGACATATGCACCCCTATGTTCATAGCAGCACAATTTACCATAGCTAAGATTTGGAAATAGCCTAAGTGCCCATCAGCAGATGAGTGGATTAAAAACTCTGATATACCTACACAATGGAATACTACACTGCTGTAAAAGATAGAACTCTTACCATTTGCAACAGCATGGATGGAACTGGAGAGCATTGTGCTAAGCAAAATAAGCCAGTCAGAGAAAGATAAATATCACATGATCTCACTCATTTGTGAAATATAATGAATAACATAAACTGATGAACATAAATAAATCCAGAGACAGAGAAGCATCGAACAGACTGTCAAACTTCAGAGGGAAGGCAGGGGAGGAAGGGTTGAGTAAGAGATCAACCTAAGGACTTGTATGCATGCGTATAAGCATAACCAATGGTCACAGGCACTAGGGGGGTCAGGGCATGTGCGGGGGGTTGGGGGTTGCCAGGGAGAGGTCAATGCAGGGAAAAGGAGACATATATCATACTATATGTAATACTTTAAACAATAAAGAAATTTTTTAAATGTTCTTTATCCCTACTTTTAATTTCTCCATAAGTTTAAAATTGTTTAAATTATATACTTTTAAAAAGACTATCAGATAATTTATCACCTTCATGGAATAAAAAAAGGTTGAAAGGTGTAACCTCTAGAAGTAGAATTTGGAGAAGGGGGAAAGTTTACATCAGTTATCTGAGCAATAAGAATATAGGTCTTTTTGTTTCATTCTTGTTACTAAAGAAGATTTATAATTCCAATTTTATAAAGAAAAGAATAGATAAAAGAAATGAAACTACATCCCACAGCACAGAGGGTGAAGAAGCTTGGGAACAACCATTTCAGCCTCTGTTTTATCATCTGGAAAATAAAGCCAAGACTGGTGCAACCTCATGGCAAGCTGGTAAGAATGCAGAAGATTGATGGCTAAGGAAGGGATTTCAGCCTTTTTTCAAGCCTCAGTGAAGGGAGGTGTGAGGGTGGGGCCTCAGGACTTCCGGTCGGGCAGCAGGTAAGGCTCTGGTTTTCCAAGAGGCCCTCTAAGTGACAGGCAGGGCTGCTGAAGAGGGCACACCTGTTGTGGGAGTTGGGTCCCAAGGCAAACATGTTCTTTGTTTGCCTTGCACCCTGCTGGGCCATAAAGAGGCTAGGCTATAAAATAACCTACTCTGGCCACAGGGAAAAAAGATAAGGGATGCCAGCTGGGTGGCCTATACCTTTCCTCCCTCCCACCCAGACAGATGGCCCTGCCTTGGCTCCCTGCCCCTGCCTCTCTCCCAGGTAAAGCGGGACATCCCAGAGCCTTTCCCTATCACTCCTTACTCTTGCAGAACATGCTCGCCGACCAGAGAGGAAGGAAGAAGGGGGCACAGTTGGCACCTGCCACTAACACTCATCCCCACCGTCCAGTCCAGGTTCCTGAAGTTGACCAGCCCATAACAGCACTTTCCTTTTAAACAGAGAGGAAGAGAAAGACGAGGACAAAGGGAGAGCATTCCCCTAGAGGTCTATAGTCTCCGATTTCAGTTAAACTGGCCCACAGTGGTCAGCTGGCCCTCTGTGGAGGACAGGGGAGAAATACCAAAGCAGTGCAGCCTGCATTCTTTGCATCCACTCCCGGAATCCCTGCCCTGACTTCTGGGACCTTTGGGGATTGGTTCAGTCATAGTCAGTCAACAAAAAAAGTTTTCTTAGTTAATCCTCACTTGAGGATATTTTTGCATTGATTTTTAGAGATAGTAAAAGAAAGAGGAAGAGACAGAGAGAGAGAAATATCAATGTGGGAGAGACACATCAATTAGTTGCCTCCCAAATGCACCCTGGCCAGGATCAGGGATCAAGCTTACAACCGAGGTATGTGCCCTTGACCAGAATCGAACCCAGGACCCTTCAGTCTTCAGGCTGACACTCTACCCACTGAACCAAACCAGTTAGGGCAGTGGTCAGAAAACTGCGGCTCGCGAGCCACATGTGGCTCTTTGGCCCCTTGAGTGTGGTTCTTCCATAAAATACCATGGCCTGGGCAAGTCTATTTTGAAGAAGTGGCATTAGAAGAAGTTTAAGTTTAAAAAATTTGGCTCTCAAAAGAAATTTAATCATTGTACTATTGATATTTGGCTCTGTTGACTAATGAGTTTGCCGACCACTGGGTTAGGGCATTCAACAAATATTTTAAAGTATATGTTTGTGCTTGACAATAAAGACAAAGTTCAACTGCCCAAGACATGTTATAAAGGGGTTTTGATCTAGAAATTCCCAAAAGGGTGCAGATAATCCACCAGATGACCCTATTCCTTAGATGAAGAATTCACTTGATTCTATCCTTCATCTTAGATTTTGCTATCCTACCAAGTTTACCTGATATAATAATGTATGGGTCAGCTATTGCTGAGTAACAAACAACCACAAAAATCTCAGTTACGTACAAACAGAACTGGATGTCTGCTGGAAATTAGGTGACCTAGGCTGGGCTCAATGGGGCCTCTTTGTTTTGAGCTGTGGCTCCAACTGGACTTGGCTCCTCACTGAGGTGTGGTTCCTCCTCCTATGTTTATTTTGAGGCCCAGGATGAAGGAGAAGTTCAAAATAAGCTTTACTCATGGAGATGGTAAAAGTACAAGCTCATTTCCAGCCATACTTGAGTCAAAACAAATAATATTCATTGACTAAAGCAAGCTGCATGATTGAGCACAAAGTCAAGGAGCAAGGAAATAAACCCTACTCACCCTGAGACCAAAACAAGTCACAGAGCCACATTAACATTAATAGAACCAGGAACTATACTCTGCTGGTGAGGTAAGATTAGGGAAGAGTAAAATATATTTGAACAATAATCTAAGCTATCACTGACAATAATACAATTCCAGAAATACTTAGAACCAATTTTTGCATCTATCCTAGTCAATTGAACCAGGAAATGTCCCCCATTCTCCATTATCAAGTCAAATTTCTTTTTTCCCCACAGATCATTTTAAATCTTCCCCCCAAAAAAAACACCTTCCATTTTCTCATGGAGAAAAAAATTAAATCAAAACTTTCTTTTGGCCGAAACCGGTTTGGCTCAATGGATAGAGCGTCGGCCTGTGGACCGAAAGGTCCCAGGTTCGATTCCGGTCAAGGGCATGTACATTGGTTGCGGGCACATCCTCGGTAGGGGGTGTGCAGGAGGCAGCTGGTCGATGTTTCTCTCTCATCGATGTTTCTAACTCTCTATCCCTCTCCCTTCCTCTCTGTAAAAAATCAATAAAATAAAAAAAAAACTTTCTTTTGCCAAATTTCTGGTCAAAATGGAAGAGTAGGTGAACACTGTGCTCACTTTCTCCCATAATCACATCAAAATTACAACTAACTTATACAACCAGAAGTCCTATAAATAAAGATATAAAGAAGAAGCCACATCAAGACTAGTAGGAGATGCAGAGATGCAGAACAGAACAGAATGGGGGAAATTTCCTGGTTCAATTGAATAGGATAGATGCAAAAATTGGTTCTTTTAGTATTTCTGGAATTGATGTGGCAATTAAGAATCAGGAGGGAGCCCTATCCAGTTTTGATCAGTGGATAGAGCATTGGCCTGCAGACCAATGGGTCCTGGGTTCAATTCTGGGCATGTGTACAGGAGGCAACCAATAGATGTGTTTCTCTCACGTCAATGACTGTCTCTCTCTCTCCCTCTCTCTTCTACTCTCTCTAAAAATCAATGAAAAAATATCCTCTAGTGAGGATTAGAAAAAAAAAAGAAGAAGAAGAATCAGGAGGGATATCTCAGCTGAGTAAGGGGTCCCATCCCCACACAAGCCTCCCCAGACCATGGTTCCAGTGCCAGGAAGAGGAGTCCCCATAACATCTGGCTGTGAAAACCAGTAGGGATAATATCCCAGTGAGATGGAGGGCTGCTGGAGACCTATGCACTGCATGTTTTAAAGGGCCCAAACACAGACTTGCTCTCTCACAAATGCACTAATTCTAGGCTCTAGCACAGAGGCAGCAGCTCAAAAAGAACCAGGAACATACTGAGAGAAACTAAACTAACTAGCTTCAGGGTGAGGGCTGGAGGGGCAGGACTCAGCACAGCTCTCTCCAGGGTCAGCATTTATTGTTCATTTGTTGAGCCTTCCCTCCCCCCAGCAGTCTAGGAGCAGACAGTTGCCAAACATGACTTCTCCATTACCCTGGCTAGCACCATTCACCCACCCCAGTGATTTCCTAGGACCCCCCAACTTGTGTGTTTGGCTGAACCTCTTCCAGCAACTTTTCCACACAAGCAACCTACCTTGGCTTGTGTTGTATAATTTCCTAAAATTTCTCAAAGGTCAACAAACATCAAACAAGCAGTGGCTGGCCTTGGTGTGCCCTGTACCTCTTGCTAAGCTACCCCAAGTCAAGCACAAGCAGCAGCCAGTTTCACTTGCATCCCTTCAGGTAGCCACAAGCTTAGCATAAACAGCAGCCAGTCTTGCCTTCAATTGTAGTTTCAACCAAACAGCCATGAACCCAGCACAAGTGGTGGCTAGCTTATGCTCAAATCATGGTGCCCACCAAAGGTTCCTGAGACTTGCACTAGTGGCAGCCAACCTCAGTTCACAAACTAGTCACTCCCAAATACCTCCCAGACCATCACAAGTGGCAAGCAGTGCAGATCACTTTGTAACTCCTACCTAATAGCCCCAAGATGGGCACAGGCAGTAGCTGACCTTGTCCTGCACTACAGCCCTCCCAAGAGACTCCAGAACAAGCACACCTGGTGGTCAGCTTCAGACCACACCAGAGCACCACCGGACAAGCTTCACAAATGGTACACTCAAAGGGCAGACTCAGCTGACACAGCTAAAGCAAACCCCACCCCATGGGGTCAGCCTCCACACAATGGTTCATCTTCTATAAGCATGGCCACCTCTCATAGCCAGTCAGGTCAATTCCTCCCCCTGATGTGCCAGCAGCAATCAAGGCTCAACCATAACAGGACAGCACACACAACCCAAACAGGTATACTCCTGGATCACCTGGCTCAGATGACCAGAGAGACTGCACCACTGAGCCCCACAAGATACCTACTGTATAAGGTCACTCTATGAAGAGATAAAGTCATAAAAAATATACCTAATACATACAAACAAGCACAGGGTGGGGGCTGGGGGGAGGCAAAATGAGGAGACAAAGAAACATGTCCCAAATGAAAGAGCAGAACAAAACTCCATAAAAATAACTAAACAAATGGAGACAAGCAATAAACCAGATGCAGAGTTCAACACTGTATATAAGGATGCTCAATGAACTCAGGGGAAGAATAGATCAATTCAGTAAGAACTTAAACAAAGGGATAGGAAACATAAAAACGGAGATAGAAAACATAAAAAAGAACCAGTCAGGAAAGAAGGATACGATAACTGAAATTAGAAGGAATCAACAGAAGATTAGCTGAAGCAGAGGATTAAATTTGTGATTTGGGAGACAAGATAGCATAAAATACCTCATTGCAACAGCAAAAAGAAAAAAAAAATTAATGAGGATAGTTTAAGGCACCTCTGGGACCATATCAAGCATATCAACATTCATATCAGAAAGATATCAGAAGGAGAAGAGAGTGAGGGATCAAGAACTTTTTGAAGAAATTAATGACAGAAAACTTTCCTAACCTGGTGAAGAAAATAGACATACAAGTCCAAGAAGCACAGAAAAGCCCAAACAAGATGAACCCAAAGGCACATCATAATTAAAATGCCAAAGGTTAAAGACAAAGAGTTCTTTAAAAGCAGCAAAAGAAAAGCAGTTAGTTACCTATAGGGAACTCCCATAAGACTGTCAGATGATTTCTCAACATAAACTTTGCAGTCCAAAAGGGATTGGGATGAAATATTCAGTGATTAAAGTAAAAAAATAAAATAAAAATAAAAATAAAAAAACTACAACCAAGACTACTCTACCCAGCAAAGTTATCATTTAGAATCAAAGGAAACATAAAGAGCTTCCAGGACAAGAAAAAGCTAAAAGTGTTCATTGCCACTAAACCAATATTACAATAAATGTTAAAGAGACTGCTTTAAGAAGAAAAGAAATTATCAAAATTATGACTAAGAAGCCTGGCTGGCATGGCTTAGTGGTTGAGCATCAACCTATGAAACAGGATGTCACAGTTCAATTCCCGGTCAGGACACATGCCCGGATTGTTGACTTGATTCCCCAGTGTGGGGCATGCAGGAGGCAGCCAATCAGTGATTCTCTCTCATCATTGATGTTTATATCTCTCTCTTCCTCTTCCTTCCTCTCTGAAATTAATAAAAATATTTTAAATAGATATGACTAAGAAAATACAGGAAACAAAAAAATTCTCACTGACAAAGGAAAACACCTAGTAAAAGCAGTGGATCGACCAACTATAAAAGTAGTACAAAGGTTAAAGGATAAAAGTAGAAAGATCATGTGTAATTACAATAATAAATTAAGGGATACACACAAACACACATAAAAGAAGTAAAAAATAATCACAAAAACATGAATGTGGACAGGGTGAGTAAAAATTGTAGTGACGTAGAATGTGTTTGAACTTAAGCAACCATCAAATTTTTAAAATAGATTGTTATAAACATAGCTTGGTATATATGAAGCACATGGTAACCATGAACCAAAAACCTACAAGAGATAAGAATTAAGAGAAAGGAATGCAAACATAACACTATAGAAAGTCATCAACATGCAAGAGAAGAAAGCAAGAGAGTAAGAAAGGAATAGAGAACTACAAAAATAATCAAAAAACAATAAAATGGCAAAAGTACATCCTTATCAATAATTACTTTAAATGTAAATGGACTAAATGCCCTAATCAAAAAACATAGGGAGGCTGAATAAATTATTTTAAAAGACCCACACATATGCTGCCTACAAGAGACCTACTTCAGACTGAAAGAATAAAAATAAAAAACAAAAAACATGGGAAAAGTATGTCATGCAAATGGAAACAAAAAAAAATCTTGGTGTTAGCAAAACATATATCAAACTAAATTGACTGTAAAGCATGGGGTGTAATAAGGGACAAAGAAGGGCATTTCATAATGATAAAGGTAAAATTTATGCACCCAACATAGGAGCACCTACATATATAAAGCCAACATTGGCAGTTATAAAGGGAGAGATCTACAGTAATGCAGTCATAATAGGGGACTTTAACACCTCCATTGAAATAATACAGATCATCCAGAAACAAAATTAACAAGGAACAGCCTTAACTAACACACTGGACCTTTGATATTTTCAGGACATTTCACCCAAAAGCAGCAGAATATACATTATTTTCAAGTGTACATGGAATATTTTCCAGGCTAGACAATGTTAGGCCACAAACCAAGTCTCAATAAATTGAAGAAGATTAAAATCCTTTCAAGTATCTTTTCTTTTCACAATGTTATAAAGCTAGAAATCAATTACAAGAAGAAACATACCAACACATGGAGACTAAATAAAATGCTACTAAACAATGAATGGGTTAACAAATGAGATCAAGAAGAAAATAAAAGATACCTTGAGACAAATAAAAATCAAAATACAATGGACGAGATCCTTTTGTAGTTCATAAGCATGATGATTGGGTGTTCGTACTTCTGTGTGAGATGTGCCTCCCATGAACCTTGTTATGCCTTTGGTGGGGAAAAAAAAAATACAATGGACCAAAATTTGTGGGACACAACCAAAGCAGTTCTAAAAAGGATTTTCATAGAAATACAGTTCTACTTCAAGAAACAAGAAAAATCCTCAATAAAGATCTAACCTTACACCTAAAGAAACTAGAAAAAGAATAACAAACAAAACCAAAAATGAATAGAAGGAAGGAAATAATAAAGATCAGAGCATAAATAAACAAAATAGAGTCTAAAAAGTACAAAAGATCAATGAAAACAAGAGCTGGTTCTTTGAAAGATAAACAAAATGGACAAACTTTTGGCTACATTCATCAAGAAAAAAAGAGAAAGGACCCAAGTACATAAATAAAATCAGAAAAGAGGAGAAGTGACAACTGACAGAATGAAAAGGATTATAAGAAAATGCTACAAACAATTATATGCCAATAAATTGGACAGTCTATAAGAAATGGATAAGTTCTAGAAACATACAATCTTCTATAACTGAATCTGGAAAAAACAAAATCTGAACAGATCAGTAACTACTAACAAAATCAAATCAATAATCAAAAAATTCCCAACAAATAAGACTTTGACAAGATAGCCTCACAGGTGAAATTAGCAAACATTCAAAAAATAATTAATACCTATCCTTCTCAAACTATTCCAAAAAATGGAAGAGGAGGGAAGGCTTCCAAACTCATTTTATGAGGCCAGCACTACCCTGATACCAAAACCAAATAAAGAGAGAGAGAGAGAGAGAGAGAGAGAGAGAGAGAGAGAAGTATAGGCCAATATCCCTGATGAACATAGATTTCAAAATCCTCAACAAAATATCAGCAAAACAAATCCAGCAATACCTTAAAAAGATCATACACTGTGATCAAGTGGAATTTATTCCTGAGATGCAAAATTAGTTCAATATCTTCAAGTCCATTATCATGATACACAGCATAAACAAAATGAGGAATAAAATCATATAATCATATCAATAAATACAGAAAAAGCATTTGAGAAAATTCGCATCCATTTATGATTTTTGAAAACTTCCAGCAAAGTGAGGATAGAGCAAACATACCTCAACATAATAAAGGCCATATATGACAAACTCACCAATAACATCATACCCAACAGTGAAAAGCTGAAAGCTTTTTCTTTAAGATCAGGAACAAGACAAGGGTATCCACTTTTACCATTTTTATTCAACACTAGGGACCCAGTGCACAAATTTGTGCACCTTGAAAGGAACTGTGGGCTGCAAGGCTGTGGTGGGCACAAGGGCAGGTCTCAGCCCATCCTCCATGCTCCTGCCAGGCCCCTCCCGCCACGGCCTTTGGTCCCCGGTCTGCCCGCAGCCCCACTCCCGCTGCTGCTCACACGAGCTGATGGCACCAGTCCCGCTCACACCTGATGACAGCATGGAGTGATTGGGGCTGGTGCTAGCAGCGGGTGTGAGCACCCAGCGGGACCGCAACATGTGGGAGCAAAGAATTTTCAGTAACCACCAGAGGCCAGTTGTTTGGTTATTCAGTTGATTGGTTATTCCGCCATTCGGTCTATTTGCATATTAGGGGTTTATATCTATAGAGAATACTGGAGATCTTAACCCACAATATTCAGACAAGAAAAAATAAATAAAAGGCACCCAAACTGGAAAGGAGAAGTAAAATTGTCATTATTTGCAGATGATATAATACTATATAGAGAGAACCCTAAAAATTCCACCATAAAACTAATAGAACTGATAAATTAATACAGTGAAGTAGCAGGATACAAAATTAATATTCAAAAATCAGTTGCATTTTCATATACCAATAACAAACTATTAGAAAGAAAAATTAAGAGAACAATCCTGTTTACAACTGCATAAAAAAAAATAGAATACCATGTAATAAATTTAACCATGGAGGAAAAATACCTGTACTTGGAAAACTTCAGAACATTGAAGAAGATAAAATGAAAGGCTATACTATGCTCATGGATAGGAATAATTAATATTATTAAAATGTGCATATTACCAAAAGCAATCTATAGAGTCAATACAATTCCTATCAAAATAGCAATGGCATTGTTCACAGAACAAGAAAAAATAATACTAAAATTTATATGGAATTACAAAAGACCCCACTAGCAAAAGCAGTCTTTGAGAAAGAATAAAAAGTTGAAAAAATCATGCTATCTAATATCAAGCTATACTACAAGCCTATAGTGATCAAAGCAGCATGGTACTGGCATAAAAAAGACACATGGATCAATGAAGCAGAATAGAGAGCCCAAAAATAAACTTTTGCCTATATGGTCAATTAATCTATGACAAAGGAGGCAAGAATATACAATGAAGAAACTATCCTTTCTTCAATAAATGGTGTTTTGAAAACTGGACACATACATGCAAAAAAATGAAATCTTCTTACATCATATACAAAAATAAACTCAAAATGGATTAAAGACTTCTGTGTAAGACCTGAAACCATAAAACTCCTAGAAGAAAACATAGGCAATAAGCTCTGCAACATCACTTTTAACAATATATTCTTGGATATGCCTCCTTGGGCAAGGGAAACAAAAACAAATGGAAAACTAAAAATAGTCACACAGCAAAGAGAAAAAATCAAGAAAACAAAAAGACAGCCTACTGAATGGGTGAAGATAATCACCAATGATACATCTGATAAGGGTTTAATATTCAAAAATTATAAGTACTCATACAACTTAACACACACACACAAAAAAAAAACACAGTCAATCTGATTTAAAAATGGGCAGAGGACCTATGGACATTTCTCCAAAGAGGGCATACAGATGGCCAACATACATATGAAAAGATGCTCAATATTATTACTCATCAGTGAAATGTAAATGAAAATCACAACAAGAGAGGATGTGGAGAAAAGGGAACCTTCGTTCACTGTTGGTGGAATTGTAAATTAGTACAGCCACTATGGAAAACAGTATGGAGACACTTCAAAAAATTAAAAATATAACTACCATATGACCCCGCAATTCCACTTCTGGGTATTTATTCAAAGAAATCTAAAGCACCAATTCAAAAAGATATATGCACCCCTATATTCATTACAGCCTTATTTACAATAGTCAAGATATAGAAGCAACCTAAGTATCTGTCCATAGATAAATGAACAAAGAAGAGGTGGTACATATATACAAGGGACTCTTAGATGACCATAAAAAAGAATGCAATCTTGCTATTTGTGACAACTTAGATGAACCTAGAGGGTATTATGCTAAGTGAAATAAGTCAGACAAAGACAAATACCATAGGATTTCACTCAGATGTGGAATCTAAAAAACAAAATAAATGAACAAACAAAACAGAAACAAATTCATAGATGCAGAGAACAAATTGATATGGTCACCAGATGGGAGGAGAGTTGGGGGGATGGGTGGAAAAGGTGAAAGGGATTAAGATATACAAATTGCCAGTTATTAAAATAGTCACGAGGATGTAAAGTATAGCATAGAAAATCCTATCTAATAATAGAGTAATATGCAAATTAACCATACCTCCGCAACAAAATGGCGGCCCCTATAGCCACAAGATGGCGGCGCCCAGTCACCTCAGCCCCGCTGCTGGAGTGTCTGGCCTGCCGACCAACAAACAGAGGCCGGAGAGCAGGGCATGGTGGCTTCCTCAGCCGGCAGCGGGAAAGCCGCCAGGCCCTGCTGACAGAGGCCGGAGAGCAGGGCATGGCGGCTTCCTTAGAGCAGAGGCAGCGGGAACACCCCCAGGCCCAGCAGACAAAGCCCAGACAGCAGGGCTTGGGGTCTTCCTTAGTGTGTCCATGTCGGCGAAGCCCCCAGGCCCGGCAGACAGAGCACACTGCAGGGCATTGGGGCTTCCTTTGCATGGCGCATGGCAGCAGCAGGCAGAGAGCGGACAGCACGGCATGGGGGCTTCATCTCCATGGATGCAGCAAAACCTCCAGGCCCTGCAGAGAGCAGAGAACCATGGGGAGTGGGCCTAAGCCATCAGTAGGACATCCCCTGAGAGCTCCTGGATTGTAGAGGGTGCAGGTTGGGCTGAGGGACCCCCCGTGCATGAATTTCATGCACCGGGCCTCTAGTGTAGTTAATAATATAGTAAAACTATGTATGGTGCCAAGTGACTACTGGACTTACCACAGTGACCACTTCATAAGTTATATAAATGTCTAATCACTATGTTGTACACCTGAAACTAATATAATGTCTATGTCAAATGTAATTTAAAATTTTAATTGTTTTCTTTAGCTTCCTTTTCCCTAGGGCAGTTTCTCTCCAGTGTCTGCGTGGAGTCTCTATTTCCTTAGTATTGCTATTCAATTGTGATTTTTTTTTCCACAAATTCTAGTGGGTCTTGTTTGAAGGCCCATCTTAGATTGAAGCCCTCTTAGAATCAGCAGTGAGCATTATTTTTGTTACCAGAGGCAGTGAAGGCTGGAAGGTGTAGGAACTACTGCTGCACTGGGTGTGCCAGTGGTGAGTCTTGTGCACATAAATTCACAAACTGCAGCTGAATAGAAATCAAATTAAAGAACGATTGAATTTTAAGAATGAGCCAGTCTGAGGAATGAAGTTGGTGTGGTGATCCCTGCTTGTTTCAGGAAAGGCCCAGACTTCCCCTGAATTTGTTTTATATATATATGGTTAGTATAATTTTATTTATATTCATAAAAGATACTAGCTTTCCTTTCTTGTGATGTATTTGTCTGGTTTCAGTATTTGGGTAATAGTGGCCCCAGAATGAGTTAGGAAGTATTCTAACCTCTTCTATTATTTGAAGAATTTGTGAAGAATCGGTAAGAATTATTCTTTAAATGTTAGGTAAAATTTGCCAGTGAAATCAGCTGGGCTTGATTTTTCTATTTTTTTTAAATACATTTTTATTGATTTCAAAGAGGAAGGGAGAGGGAGCGAGATAGAAACATCAATAATGAGAGAGAATTATTAATTGGCTGCTTCCTACACGCCCCACAACTCAGGCATGTGCCCTTGACAGGAATCAAACCCAGGATCCTTCTGTCTGCAGGCCAATGCTCTAGCCACTGAGCCAAACCAGCTAGGGCTGGTTTTCCTTTATTGGTAGTTTTTTAACAAAAAAATGTTATTACTAATTCAATCTCTTATTATAGGAATCTTCAGATTTTCTATTTCCGCCTGAGTCATTTTTAGTTTTCATGTCTTTCTGGGAATTTTTCTGTTTCATCCAAGCTTTTTCATGTATTGGCACACAATGACCATTACTTCAATTCTACGGGTGCTTCTCCTGCTGGACTGTCCTGGGCTCTCTCACATGGCCACATCCTTCTGGTATTGCCTGGAGTTGGAGGGTCTAAAAGAGTTTCGCTTGCATGTCTGGGCTGAGGCTGGAACTCCCATCCATGGGATCACTTAGTAGTTAGTCCTCCAGCCCAAGTTTGTTTCCATGGCAGGAAGATGCCAAGTCTTAGACTTCGAGCATACCGCAGCACACTTTATTCATTATAAGTGAGTCCTGTTCAGAGAGAGGAAATAGATTCTACCTCTTGACAAGGTGAGAGGCAAAGTCACATTGCAAGAGGGGCACAGACTTGGTGAAGTCAACACACCTCTCTGGTGGTGAGTAGAGAATGGGTGGAAGGAGAGACCCGTGTGCAAGGGAGCCAGCTGGGTGGCTGGAGCAGCGTGAGTGTGGATGGCGAGGAGTAGAACCTCAGGGAGGACGTGAGGAGTGGATGAAAGTTCTGGTGTGGGGACTGAGGGGAGGGTGAAGCCATTCACAGAGGTGGTTGTGAGAAGGGAGTCAAACGGGCCTGCTTCTGTGTCTGACTCATCCCCAGACCCAGGCCTGTTCCACCCACTTCCTTCCCTGATGCCTGGGGCTAGCAGAGGCCTGGTCTCTGCACAGTGGCCTGAGGTGTCTCAGTATTGGCCTTCTGATCTCAGGGCAGCATTTCTGCTGGCTCTGCCTCACCTGCTCCCCTTCTGCCTGGCACCTTCACCTAAAATGCTACATGAGCAACAAGGTTTGCTCATGCGCTGATTTAAAAAAACAGAAGTCCCAAGATGAAAGAACAATGCAATCAACAAAAATTGTTATTATTTATTAATGAAGACTTTTTCATTAACAACATGATACTATCATAAAATTTTAATTTAAATTGATTAGAAGGTTTTGCTACTTTTTTAAATTGGACATTTGTTTTATATTGTTAGCAAAGTTTTCCAAATTTGGACGATATATGCTTAACTGTAGATACTAAGTAATAATAAAAGTAGCTGAGTCTTAAATGCTCCAATCAAAAAACATTGAGTGGCTGAGTGATAAAAAAAAAAAAAAACATGACCCATATATATGCTGTCTACAAGAGACCCGCCTCAGAAAAAGAGACTCACACAGACTGAAAGTAAAGGGATGGAAAAACATCTTTCAGGCAAATGGAAATGAAAAAAAAGCTGGGGTAGCAGTACTTAAATTTGACAAAATAGACCTCAAAGTAAAGGCCATAAGAATAGATAAGGAAGGCCACTTTATAATAATAGAGGGGTTGATACAACAAGAGGATATAACCCTGGTAAACATATATGCACCCAATGCAAGAGCACCCAAATATATAAATGAAAAAAAAAAAAATTCCTGGAAGATATCTTGGGAGAGACCAACAATAATACAATCATAGTAATGATTGTACCCCACTATCATCACTGGTTAAATCCTCTAGACAAAAAAATCAGCAAAGAAACAGCAATTCTAAATGACTCACTAGATCAGATGGACCTAATTGACATCTTCAGAGCATTTCACCCCAAAGCCACGGAATATACATTCTTCTCAAGTGCACATGGGACATTTTCAAAAATAGACCACATATTGGGTCACAAGTAAAGTCTCCCCAAATTCAAGAAGATTGAAATCATATCAAGCATTTTCTCAAACCACAATGGCATAATATTAGAAGTAAACTACAATAAAAACATTCCAAAAAACACTTGGAAGCTGAATAGCATGCTATTAAACAATGATTGGGTTACCAATGAGATCAAAGAAGAAATTAAAAACATCCTGGAGACTAATGACAATAAAAACACAACATTGCAAATGCTATGGGACACAATGAAAGCAGTCCTGAGAGAGAAGTTTATAGCTCTATAGGACTACCTAAAAAAAAGAAAAAAAGAAAAAGAAAAAGAAAAAATGGTAATAAATCATCTAACTCTACAACTCAAAGAATTAGAAAGAGAGCAACAAGAAAAGCCCACAGTGAGCAGAAAGAAGGAAATAATAAAGATCAGAGCAGAAATGAATGAAATAGAGACAAAAAAAAAAAAACCAATACAAAAGATCAATGAAACCAAGAGCTAGTAATTTGAAAGGATAAATAAGATTGATGAACCTCCAGCCAGGCTCACCAAGAAGCAAAGAGAGCAAAATAAGCAAATAAGCAAAATCAGAAATGAAAGAGGTGAAATAACAACAGACCGCACAGAAATACAAAGGATTGTTTAAAAATACTATGAACAACTCTATTCTAACAAACTAGACAACCTGGAGGAAATGGACACATTCCTAGAAAAATACAACCTTCCAAAACTCACTCAGGAAGATTCTAAAAATCTCAATAGGCCAATAACTATGGAAGAAATTGAAGCAGTCATAAAAAAGCTTCCAGCAAACAAAAGCCTGGGGCCAGACGGCTTCACAGGGGAGTTTTACCAAACATTCAAGGAAGAACTAAAACCTATCCTCCTCAGACTATTCCAAAAAATTCAAGAGGAAGGAACACTTCCAAGCTCATTCTATGAAGCCAGCATCACTCTAATACCAAAACCAGATAAAGATAACACAATGAAAGAGAATTACAGGCCAATATCCCTCATGAACATAGATGCCAAAATCCTCAACAAAATTCTAACAAATAGGATCCAGCAGTACATCAGAAAGATCATATACCATGACCAAGTAGGATTTATCCCAGGAATGCAAGAATGGTACAATATCCGCAAATCAATAAATGTGATACATCACATAAACAAATTGAGAGATAAAAATCACATAGTCATATCAATTGGTGCAGAAAAGGCATTTGACAAAATCCAGCACTCTTTCTTGACAAAATCTCTCAGCAAAACGAGAATAGAAGGATCATACCTCAACATAATAAAAGCCATATATGACAAACCCACAGCCAACATCATACTCAATGGGCAAAAACTAGAACCATTTCCCCTAAGAACAGGAACAAGACAGGGATGCCCACTCTCACCAGTCCTGTTCAACATAGTGCTGGAAGTACTAGCCATTGTGATCAGACAAGAAGAAGAAATAAAAGGCATCCAAATTGGAAAAGAAAAAGTAAAACTGTCCTTATTTGCAGATGACATGATGCTGTACATAGAAAACCCTAAAGACTCCATCAAAAAACTATTAGACTTAATAAATGAATTTGGCAATGTAGCAGGATGCAAAATTAATGCCAAGAAATCTATGGCATTTCTATACACCAATAATGAACTCACAGAAAGAGAGACTAAAAAAGCAATCACATTTATCATCACACACAAAAAAATTAAGATACTTAGGAATAAACTTAACTAAGGAGGTAAAAGACCTATATGCAGGAAATTACAGGACACTGAAAAAAGAGATAGAGGAATACATAAACAGATGGAAGAACATACCATGTTCATGGATTGGTAGAATCAACATAATCAAAATGTCCATACTACCCAAAGCAATCTATAAATTCAATGCATTTCCCATTGAAATACCAATGGCATATTTCACAGATCTAGAACAAACTTTCCAAAAATTCATCTGGAATAAAAATGACCCAGAATAGCTGCAGCAATCCTGAGAAAGAAGAACAAAGTAGGTGGGATCTCAATCCAAGATATCAAGCTGTATTACAAAGCCACTGTTCTCAAAACTGCCTGGTACTGGCACAAGAACAGACATATAGACCAATGGAATAGAATAGAGAACCCAGAAATCGATCCAAAGCACTATGTACAATTAATATTTGACAAAGGAGGCATGAACATACAATGGAGTTAAGACAGTCTCTTCAATAAATGGTGTTGGGAAAATTGGACAGATACATGCAAAAAAATGAAACTAGACCACCAACTTACTCCATACACAAAAATAAACTCAAAATGGATCAAGGACTTAAACATAGGACAGGAAACCATAAAAATACTAGAGGAATCCACAGGCAGCAAAATCTCAGACATATGCCGAAGCAATTTCTTCACTGATACCGCTCCTATGGCAATGGAAACTAAAGAGAAAATAAACAAATGTAACTACATCAAAATAAAAAGCTTTTGCACAGCAAAGGAAACCATCAACAAAACAACAAGAAAGCCCACTGCATGGGAGAACATATTTGCCAATGTTATCACCCATAAGGGCTTAATCGCCAACATTTACAGGGAACTCATACAACTTAATAAAAGGAAGTTAAACAACCCAATCAAAAAATGGGCAACTGACCTAAATAGATACTTTTCAAAAGAAGACAGAAGAAAGGCCAAGAGACATATGAAACCCTGCTCAAAGTCACTAATCATTAGAGAGATGCAAATCAAAACAACAATGCAGTACCATCTCCACCGGCCAGAATGGCTATCATCAACAAATCAACAAATGACAAGTGCTGGCGAGGATGCGGAGAAAAAGGAACCCTCGTGAACTGCTGGTGGGAATGCAGACTGGTGCAGTCTCTGTGGAGAACAGTATGGAGTTTCCTCAAAAAACTAAAAATGGAACTCCCATTTGACCCAGTGATCCCACATATAGGAATATATCTCAAGAAACTAGAAACACGAATCAGAAAGGATATATGCACCCCTATGTTCATAGCAGCACAATTCACCATAGCTAAGATTTGGAAACAGCCTAAGTGCCCATCAGCAGATGAGTGGATTAAAAAACTGTGGTACATCTACACAATGGAATACTATGCTGTGGTAAAAAAGAAGGAGTTCTTACCATTTGCAACAATATGGATGGAGCTGGAGAGCATTATGCTAAGTGAAATAAGCCAGTCATAGAAAGATAAATATCACATGATCTCGCTCATTTATGGAATATAATGAACAACATAAACTGATGAACAAAAACAGATCCAGAGACAGAGAAACATCGATCAGACTGTCAAACCTCAGGGAAGGTAGGGGAGGGTGGGGTTAAGGGGGAGAGATCAACCAAAGGACTTGTATGCATGCATATAAGCCTAATCAATGGACACAGACAACAGGGGAGTAAGGGCATGAATGGGGGGTTTGGGGGGTAACGGGCGAATAAGGACACATATGTAATATCACAATCAATAAAGAAATTTTTTTTAAGTAGCTGAGTCTTTTTACAACTAGCTTCTTATTGACCAAATTCCTCGAGGAGAAAAAACTTGAACCACGGAAGGTCAAAGGAACCAGGATTAAAAAAGAAAAAGCCAAGTGAGGATGCAGGTCTGGGCCTTTCCTGAAACAAACCGATCGCCCGCACCCACTGCACTCCTCAGGCTGACTCAGGCTCCAAATTCAGTCTTTCTTCACTTAGACTTCTATTCAGCTGCAATTTGTGAATTTATGTGATAAGACTAACTATTCAACAACATATGAAAACATTATAAACCATGGTCAAGTGGGATTTATTCCAGGAATGCATGGTTACTTGCACATTCAAAAATTGGTCAATGTGTTAAGATGATACACAAATTGCCGGTTTGGCTCAGTGGATAGAGTGTTGGCCTGCAGACTGAAGGGTCCCAGGTTCTATTCTGGACAAGGACACAAGCCTGGGTTGCAGGCTTGATGCCCAATAGGGGTCGTGCAGGAGGCAGCCAATCAATGATTCTCTCTCATCATTGATGTTTCTATCTCTCTCTCCCTCTCTCTTACTCTCTGAAATTAATAAAAATATATTCTAAAAAAAAAGAAAAACATAAAAATTCATCAATATAATCCACTATATGAATGAAGAACAAAAACTGCATAGTTTCTAAATAGCTACACTAAAAAAAAAAAAAAAAATGACAAAATACCAAACTCATTCATGATAAAGACATTCAACAAACTAGAAATAGAAGGAAACTTTATAAAGGGCATCTTTAAAAAAAAAAAAAAAGCCCTGGCCGGTTTTGCTCAGTGGATAGAGCATCGGCCTGCGGACTGAGGGGTCCCGGGTTCGATTCCGGTCAAGGGCATGTACCTTGGTTGCGGGCACATCCCCAGTGGGGGGTGTGCAGGAGGCAGCTGATCGATGTTTCTCTCTCATCTATGTTTCTGATTATCATCTCCCTTCCTCTCTGTAAGAAGTCAATAAAATATATTTTTTAAAAAAAGCTAACATTGTACTTAATAGACGCCCGCTCTTGCTGTGGTTACTCAGCATCGCACTGAAGGCTCCAGCAGGGGGATTAGATAAGGCAAAAAGGGCATCCAATTGGAAAGAAAGATGTAAGACTATTTGGAGATGACATGATCTAGACATAGAAAATCCTGAGGAATCCACACAAAAATTAGAACAAATGAATGAGCTCATCAAGATTTCAGTATATAAGATCAGTGTTCAAAAACTCACCTCTAGCCCTAACGGGTTTGGCTCAGTGGCTATAGCGTCGGCCTGCGGACTGAAAAGTCCCAGATTCAATTCCAGTCAAGGGCATGTACCTTGATTGCGGGCACATCCCCAGTAGGGGGTGTGCAGGAGGCAGCTGATTGATGTTTCTTTCTCATCAATGTTTCTAACTCTCTATCCTTCTCCCTTCCTCTCTGTAAAAAAATAATAAAATATATTTCTTTTTAAAAAAAACTCACCTCGAGACCGGGCATCTCGCCATCTTGCAAGGAAAGGAGGACTTTATTGGAAACCTGACTTTTCGCGACAACTGCAAACACTGAACAGCTGCAAGCACCAGAACACCGGTCCCCTATCAGCGCAAACATTCGGATTCAAAGGAACTCTTCACTGCACCACGGAAAGGTCAGATTTCGCCTGAAATAAGGTGTGGTTTCTAATCCCCGCGGTGGGAGGGAAGCGCGCGAGCCGCAAGACCGGCAGGAACCGGGAGGTCTGTGCCTAGAAAAATCAGCGGCAGTTGGAACTGCCGTGATCCGTGAATGTGGAAGGGGGTCCTCTGAGCTGCTAACAGAAGTGACCTCTTAAAAGCAACTCATTTTAATCTGACGAGGAGGATCAGACTAAGAATTTTCAAAGGAGTGCAGGCTACTTAGTCTGGCGCACAGACCCACTGTCCTCACACTTGGGCTCTTTCCGACTCTGATTACTAAGCCCAATACATAGGAAAACCCAGGTGGAAAAACCCTGAAAGACTGCAGGGGGAAGTTGTTTTTTCGGAACCTGGGAACAGAGCTGGGTGTGACCATCAGAGAGGCAGCTCTGAGACGCACACCTCCACAAAACTGTAGTGAGTGCCATAGAGGGGAAAAAAAAAAAAAAAAAAAGCTAGAGAGGCCCGGAAGGCAATTCAGAAACACTGCCACCCAGGGGCTGAAACACTAATTGTCTCTGGTGTAATCAAAAATAAATACGAGAAATTAAGACACGGCCGGCTCAAAAAGCAGGACTGGCTTACAACACTGAGAAGCAGTGGAACGAAGCTGAACTGAAATACTGCCCAGACTGGGAAACAAGCATACCAAACAAAATATTAGAGGAAGTGAATGACAGCCGCTACTGCACATTTTAGTCTTCCTATTTTTTAATTTTTAATTCCTTTTTCAATTTTTTTTTAAATTTTTTATTCTAATTTTTTTATTTTCATTTTTTGCATCTTTTACTTAAGAAACTAAATTGTTTTCTTTTTCCTCACTCAATTTTCACCTTTTTAATTATTACATTTTTATTTTCAATCAGCATTATTATTACTATTATTTTACTTTTTTTTGTTTAATGTCATTTGATTTTCCCTTTCTTGTATTTTGGGATTAGTGTCCTACATTCTATTTGCATCTTTCCCTTACCCTATCTCAATGCTAACATTTTGCCATCACTCTCCTCCTAGCCTTTCCCCTTTTGGTCTCCTGTTTTTCTTAACCTTTTCTGGCTATAGATTTTCCCTACTTTTTCAATTTACCCTCTGCTAAAATTTCACCCTACTTATATATCTAATTCCCAACACCCTGCTCCAAATCCATACATACCTCTCTCTACGCTACCTTAAAAAAAATTATTTTTCTCTCTGGCCATTTGTTGTTGTTTGCTTGAATGTTGATTAGATTGAATTTTTATGCTTTTTTATGAGATTGTTTTGATTATTCTTTTTGTTTGTTTGGTTGGTTCTATTGTTTGCTTTGTTTTTGTTTGTTTTTTACTTTTGTTTTCCCTTGCCTCACTTGATATTAGTTGGTGTTGCAGTTTGTATTAATCTCCAGGCTCGTGTTGCTGGAATTTGCTGGGATTAGTGGTTGTTCTAGTGGAGTCTACTCCCCATATATATAGTTTGTTCCCCTTTTCTCTCTTAGTATTGTTCTTGTCTCTCTTACTTTTTTTTCTTTTTCTTTTTTTTCTGCTCTTTTCCCAAGTTCAGATTCACACTCTTTTTTTTGTTTTGTTTTGTTTTGTTTTGTTTTTTCTTTTTACTCTCCCTCTTCCACTCCTATACCCTAATTTGTCTTTCTCTGGTGGTTACCTTTATTGGAAGTTATTAATATCGTGAATACAATTCTGTTCAGTGCCTTGTGTGTTGTGCCTGGTTGTGTTGTATTTTGTACCTTTAAATCAACGCCAGAGAGAGATAACTATATAACCAGACATCCAGAGAAGAGAGACCATGGGGAGACAAAGAAATAGCCCCCATAGGAAAGAGAAGCAGGCATCACCAGAAAAGGAAGTAAACGAATTAGAGGCAAACAACCTATCAGAGAAAGAATTCAGAGAAATGGTCATAAGGTGGCTGAAAAGGATGGAAGACAAATTCGACAATATGAGTAAGAACCAAGAGGAAATGAAGAAGAACCAAGAAGAAATGAAAAATGACATCACTGCTGTAAAGAACTCAATAGAAAGCATCAAGAGTTGCCTAGAAGAAGCAGAGGACCGCATAAGTGAGCTAGAAGACAAGATGGAAAAAAATACCCAATTTCAACAGCTTCTAGAAACAAAAATTAGAAAGCATGAGGAGAGCCTAAGGGAACTTCGGGACAACACAAAACAAAACAACATCAGGATAATAGGGGTACCAGAAGGAAAGGAAACAAAGCAAGAAATAGAAAACCTGTTAGAAGAAATAATAACAGAAAACTTCCCTGATATAGGGAAGAAAAAACCCACACAAATCCAAGAAGCTCACAGAGTTCCAAGCAAAATGAACCCCAAAAGACTGACACCAAGGCACATTATAATTAAGTTGGCAAACACCAACGACAAAGTAAGAATCTTAAAAGCGGCCAGAGAGAGACAGACAGTTACATACAAAGGAACCCCCATCAGACTAGCAACTGATTTCTCAACAGAAACTCATCAGGCCAGAAGGGAATGGAATGAAATATACAAAGTCATGCAAAGGAAGGGTCTCAATCCAAGAATACTGTACCCAGCAAGGCTATCACTCAAAATTGAAGGTGAAATCAGGAGCTTCACAGACAAAAAAGGGCTAAGGGAGTTTATCACCACCAAACCAGCAATGAAAGAAATGCTAAAGGGTCTGCTGTAATAAAAACAAAAAAGAAAGAAAGAAATAGGAAGCAAAGAAGGAACACAGGGGTATAGAATAAAAATGGCGACAAATAAGTGCCTATCAATAATAACTTTAAATGTAAATGGATTGAATGCCCCAATCAAAAGACACAGGGTAACAGATTGGATAAGAAAACAAAACCCATATATCTGCTGTCTACAGGAAACCCACCTCAAAAAAAAGGACGCATACAGACTGAGAGTAAAGGGATGGAAAAAGGTTTTCCAGGCGAATGGAAATGAAAAAAAAGCTGGGGTAGCAATACTTATATCTGACAAATTAGATCTCAAAGTGAAGGACATTACAAGAGATAATGAAGGCCACTTCATAATACTAAAGGGAGAAATCCAACAAGAAGAAATAACTCTGGTAAACATATATGCACCCAATACAGGAGCACCAAGATACATTAAAAAACTCCAGGAAGATATCAAAGGAGAGATTGACAGCAATACAATCATAGTAGGAGACTTCAATACCCCACTATCACCATTGGACAAATCCTCTAAACAAAAAATCAGCACAGAAACATCAATCCTAAATGACTCACTAGACCAGATGGAATTAATCGACATCTTCAGAACATTTCACCCCAAAGCCACAGAATATACGTTCTTCTCAAGTGCACATGGGTCATTTTCAAAGATAGACCATATGTTAGGACATAGGCAAAGTCTCTCCAAATTCAAGAAGATAGAAATCATATCAAGTATCTTCTCGATCACAGTGGCATAAAACTGGAAATCAACTACAATAAAAACAACCCAAAGAAATCAAACACATGGAGACTAAACAGCATGCTATTAAACCATGACTGGGTTACCAAAGACATCAAGGAAGAAATCAAAAACATCATGGCAACAAATGACAATGAAAACACAACAATCCAAAATCTATGGGACACAGCGAAAGCAGTCCTGAGAGGGAAGTTCATAGCTCTACAAGCCTACTGCAAAAAACAAGAAACAATGGTAATAAATTACCTAACCCAAAAACTCAAAGAGTTAGAGAGCAACAAGAAAAGCCCAGTGTAAGCAAAAGGAAAGAAATAATAAAGATCAGAGCGGAGATAAACGACATAGAGACTAAAGAAACAATATAAAAGATCAACAAAACCAAGAGCTGGTTCTTTGAAAGGATAAACAAGATTGATGAACCTCTAGCCAGGCTCACCAAGAAGCAAAGAGAGAGGACCCAAATAAACAAAATCAGAAATGAAAGAGGTGAAATAACAACAGACCCCGACGAAATACAAAGGATTGTTACAAAATACTACGAACAACTCTATTCCAACAAACTGGACAACCTGGAGGAAATGGACATATTCCTAGAAAAATACAAACTTGCAAAACTCAATCAGGAAGAATCTAAACAGCTCAACAGGCCAGTAACTATGGAAGAAATTGAAGCAGTCATCAAAAAGCTTCCGGCAAACAAAAGCCCGGGGCCAGACGGCTTCACAGGAGAGTTTTACCAAACTTTCGAGGAAGAACTAAAACCTATCCTCCTCAGACTATTCCAAAAAATTCAAGAGGAAGGAACACTTCCAGGCTCCTTCTATGAAGCCAGCATCACCCTAATACCAAAACCAGATAAAGACAACACAATGAAAGAGAACTACAGACCAATATCCCTCATGAACATAGATGCCAAAATCCTCAACAAAATCCTAGCAAATCGGCTCCAGCAATACATCAGAAAGATCATACATCATGACCAAGTAGGATTTATCCCAGGAATGCAAGAATGGTACAATATCCGCAAATCAATAAATGTGATACATCACATAAACAAATTGAGAGATAAAAATCACATAGTCATATCAATAGATGCAGAAAAAGCATTTGACAAAATCCAACACCCTTTCTTGATAAAAACTCTCAACAAGGTGGGAATAAAAGGATCATACCTCAACATAATAAAAGCTATATATGATAAACCCACAGCAAACATCATACTCAATGGGCAAAAACTAAAACCATTTCCCCTAAGAACAGGAACAAGACAGGGATGCCCACTCTCACCACTCCTGTTTGACATAGTACTGGAAGTATTAGCTATCGCAATTAGGCAAGAAGAAGAAATAAAAGGCATCCAAATTGGAAAAGAAGAAGTGAAGTTGTCCTTATTTGCAGATGACATGATATTGTACATAAAAAACCCAAAAGATTCCATCAAAAAACTAATAGAATTAATAAATGAATTCGGCAATGTAGCAGGATACAAAATTAACGCCAAGAAATGTATGGCATTTCTATACACCAATAGTGAACTTACAGAAAGAGAGACTAAAAAAGCAATCCCATTTACCATCGCACCAAAAAAATTAAGATACCTAGGAATAAACTTAACTAAGGAGGTAAAAGACCTATACGCGGAAAACTACAGGACACTGAAAAAAGAGATAGAGGAAGACGTAAACAGATGGAAGAACATACCATGTTCATGGATTGGTAGAATCAACATCATTAAAATGTCCATACTACCCAAAGCAATCTACAGATTTAATGCACTCCCCATCAAAATACCAACAGCATATTTCACAGACCTAGAAAGAACTCTCCAAAAATTCATCTGGAATAAAAAAAGACCCCGAATAGCTGCAGCAATCCTGAGAAAGAAGAATAAAGTAGGAGGGATCTCAATACCAGATTTCAAGCTCTATTACAAAGCCACTGTTCTCAAAACAGCCTGGTACTGGCACAAGAACAGACATATAGATCAATGAAACAGAATAGAGAATCCAGATATCGACCCAAACCACTATGCTCAATTAATATTTGACAAAGGAGGCATGAACATACAATGGAGTCAAGACAGTCTCTTCAATAAATGGTGTTGGGAAAATTGGACACACACTTGCAAAAAAATGAAACTAGATCACCAACTTACACCATACACAAAAATAAACTCAAAATGGATACAGGACTTAAACATAAGACGGGAAACCATAAAAATACTAGAGGAATCCACAGGCAACAAAATCTCAGACATATGCCAAAAGAACTTCTTTACTGACACTGCCCCTAGGGCAATGGAAGCTAAAGAGAAAATTAACAAATGGGACTACATCAAAATAAAAAGCTTTTTTACAGCAAAAGAAACCATCAACAAAACAGCAGGAAAGCCCACTGCATGGGAGAACATATTTGCAAATGCCATCACTGATAAAGGTTTAATCTCCAACATCTACAGGCAGCTTATGCAACTTAATAAAAGGAAGATAAATGATCCAATTAAAAAAATGGGCAACGGACCTAAACAGAATATTTTCAAAAGAAGACAGAAGGAAGGCCAAGAGACACATGAAAACATGCTCAAAGTCACTTATTATCCGAGAGATGCAAATCAAAACAACAATGAGGTACCATCTCACACCTGTCAGAATGGCTATCATCAACAAATCAACAAACGACAAGTGTTGGCGAGGATGCGGAGAAAAAGGAACCCTCGTGCACTGCTGGTGGGAATGCAGACTGGTGCAGCCACTGTGGAGAACAGTATGGAGTTTCCTCAAAAAACTGAAAATGGAACTCCCATTTGACCCAGTAATCCCACTCCTGGGAATATATCCGAAGAAACTAGAAACACCAATCAGAAAGGATATATGCACCCCTATGTTCATAGCAGCACAATTTACAATAGCTAAGATTTGGAAACAGCCTAGGTGCCCGTCAGCAGATGACCGGATCAGAAAACTGTGGTACATCTACACAATGGAATACTATGCTGCCATAAAAAAGAAGGAATTCTCATCATTTGCAGCAACCTGGATGGAACTGGAGAGCATTATACTAAGTGAAATAAGCCAGTCAATGAAAGAAAAATACCACATGATCTCACTCATTTATGGATAATAAAGAATATTATAAACTGATGAACAAAAAGATAGATACAGAGACAGTAAAGCAACAAACAGACTTTCAAATTACAGGGGGAAAGTTAGGGAGAGGTGGGGGAGATAAGAAATCAAACGAAGGACTTGTATGCTTGCATATAAGCATAAACAATGGACGCAAAACTCTGGGGGCTGAGGGCAAGTGTGGGTGTAGGGTGGGTGGGGTAATGGTAAGATATGTACACATATAATACCTCAATAAAAAAAAAGAATTTCAAATAAAAAATAAAAAAACTCACCTCTACTCTACCTAACAATGAATGATCCAAAATTAAATTCAACTTACAAAAATATCAAAAAGAATACAATACTTATGAATAAAGATAACAAAATTAATGCAAAACTTTTTCTCTGAAAAATACAAAACATTGTTTTTGTTTAATTTTTTTATTTTTCAACTACATTGACATACATTCTATTAGTTTCAGATGTACAACGTAGCAATTAGATATTTATATAACTTATGAAATGATCACCATAATAAGTCTAGTACTCTTCTGACACAATAGATAGTTATCATGATATTGACTGTATTCTCTATGACTTTGCATCCCCATGACTATTTTAATAACTGGCAATTTGTACTTTTTAATCTCTTTAACGTTTACACCCATCCCCCAACACTCCTCCCATCTGATGACCATCAATTTGTTCTCTGAATCCATTAGTTTTTTTCTGTTTTGACAAAACATTGTTGAAAGAAATTATAAAATATCTAAATAAATAAAAATACATATCGTTGTTCTTGTATCAGAAGACTTAACATTGTTAAGATGACAATAGTCCCAAATTGATCTATCTATATAGATTTAAAGCAATCCCTATCAAAACCCCAGAGGGCTCCTTTGCAAAAATTGACAAGCTGATCCTCAAAAGAAGAACAAAGTTGGAGGTCTCAAACTTCCAAATTTCTAAACATACTACAAAACTAACCAAAACATTGTGGAACTAGCATAAGCATAGACATGTAGACAACTGGAATAGAATTGAGAGTCCAGAAATAAATCCATACATCCATTGCCACTTGTCTTTCTCTATTCAACAAATGGTGCTGGGACAACTGATGTCCACATGCAAAAGAATGAATTTGAACCCATACCTCACACCAGGCGTCCTCAAACTACGGCCCGCGGGCCACATGCAGGTGTTTTTGCCGTTTTGTTTTTTTACTTCAAAATAAGATATGTGCAGTGTGCATAGGAATTTGTTCATAGTTTTTTTTAAACTATAGTCCGGCCCTCCAATGGTCTGAGGGACAGTGAACTGGCCCCCTGTTTAAAAAGTTTGAGGACCCCTGCCTCACACCATATACAAGCTTAAATGAAAATGGACCAACATCCTAAACACAAGTTAAAATCATAAAAATCTTGGAAGGAAACATGGGGATAAATATTCATAACTTTGAACTTAGCAATAGATTGTTAGATATGACACCAAAGTCGTGAGCAATAAAAGAAAAGGTAGATAAATTGGGCTTCATAAAAATTTTATTTTAAAATATGCATCAAAGGACATTATGAAGAAAGTGAAAAGACAAGAAAAATATTTACAAACACATATCTCACAAGGGTCTAGTAGCCTTGAAAAAACTCTTACGACTCAACAACCAAAAGACAAACAACCCAGTTCAATAACGGGCAAAGGACTGGAAGACACATTTCTCCAAAGAACACATTCAAATGCCAACAGCACATGAAAAGTTGCTCAGCATCCTCAGTCATTAGAGAGATGCACATTAACACCACAGTGAGGCACCACTTCATACCCACTAGAATGGATGTAATTAAAAAATAGAAAACAACAAATGTTGGCAAGGATGTGGAAAAATTAGAACCTGGTGGAATATAAAGTGGTACTCCTGCTATGGTTTCTCAAAAAGTTAAATATAGTCTTATATAACCGCACAATCCCACTCCTCAATATGTACCCAAAACAACTGAAAGCCGGCACTACACAAGTACACATGAATGCATGTTCACAGCACCACTGGGCACAGCAGCCACAATGTGCAAAACAGCCCGAATGTCCATGAGATGAGTAGGCAAACTGTGGAGTGAAGTATTGATACATTGCTGTGACTTTGTTACATTGACATTTATTAAATAAAGCCAGTGTGGGACAGTGAGCTGAAGTTCAACAAGAGACCACAAGGGAAATTGAACTGAGGGTTTTTCCACACAGAAATACACGGCACAGCTCAATGGCTGGCTCCGAAAGAGCTCAAGGCAGGGTGCAGGCAGGGCACGTGGGACACAGGCTTGATTGATGTCTGTGGCTCGAGTGCTTTGGGGTTCCCAGTTTTTTAGACTGGGTGAGTCAATTCAAACCAAAAAGAGTGGGTTTGGGTAAGTTCCACTGGAGTCTTATCCAAAGGGTACACAAGGGGAAGACCTTGAGAGGTGGGGACACTGCTGCTCACAAGGGCTGCTGGGGATGTCAGATCAAGAATTTCCATTGATAGTGATTCTGGAGCTGTTATCTAGGGCATGTGCTCATGGGAGGGGCTAGTTTGAGTTCAAGGCCCCTGCGGGCCACTTGTTCACACAGAGTGGATGCCACACAGCAGTATCATGGAGTAGGGTAGCCAAATTCCCAACATGCATGCTATATGTAGATGTGCCTCTGGATCTTGTTACCAATTTACAGGAAACAGAGGATAGAGGGACATGTTGATGAACACCATCAGAATGCAATCAGCAAAACATTAGACCGTGGGAAACTCTACAGGTTAAGTGACCTGGGTCTTCAATGTATAAATTATAAGAATAAAAAAGAGATGTAGCGGAGCTCTGGATACTAGCAAGCATTTAAAGGGTAGGTCATAGCCCTAGCTGGGTTGGCTCAGTGGATAGAGCATCAGCCCGTAGACTGAAGGTCTGGGGTTTGGTTCCAGTCAATGTCATGTTCCTCAGTTGTAGGCTCGTTCTGGAAGCAACCAATCAATGTGTCTCTCTCACATTGATGTTTTTCTCTCTGTCTCTCCCCCTCCTTTTCACTCTCTCTAAAAATCAATAGAAAAATATCTTCAAGTGAGGATTAACAAATAAATAAATAAATAAATAATAAAAGATTGGTCATATTTCTATAAAGTAGGTAAGTCAGCTATAGTGATGCACTCCTGGGTAATAACTAAACTACAGAGCACAGAAGAGAAATTATTGTTATAAATGAGGATAGTGGTTACTTTGAAGGAAGGGAGAAAGATAAGATTAAGATGATACACAAGCAGGTGCTTCAGGCAAATTTCTATTTTCTTGGTCTGAAGGGAGTTAAAAAATGTTTCCCTTATAAAAATCTATTCATGCATTGTTGTATGTGGCTCCATATAGCTTTGTTTTATTTGCAAGCAATGCGCCAGCACAGAAATTCTGACTGAGTGTGGAACAGGGCCCAGATATGGTTTTTTTATTCAAGTATAGTTAACATACAATATTATATTAGTTTCAGGTGTGCAACATAGTGATTTGACATCTATAATAATAAAAGTGTAATATGCTAATTAGACCAAGGTCCTTCCTGACGTCCTTCCAGACAACCCTTCAGATGCTGTGGGGCTGAGAGGGAAGCCCGGGTCCCAGGTACCAGAGGGAAGCCGGTGCTGGCAGCCGGGAGAAGGAGGGATTACTTTTGCACGAATTTCATGCATCGGGCCTCTAGTCACCATAATAAGTCTAGTAATCATCTGTTACCATACAAAGTTGTTCTACTGTGCAGTACATATCCATAATATTTATTCTATAACTGGAAGTTTGTACCTCTTATTCCCTTTAACCTATTTCACTCATCTCCCCACTCTCTTCCCTCTGGTAACCATCAGTTTATTTTCTGTATCTATGAGTGTGTTTTGTTTATTCATTTTTTGTTATTTTTTTTAATTTTTATGTATTGACTTTTTAGGGAAGGGGACATCAATTTGTTGTTCCCTTTTTTGCATTCATTGCTTTATTCTTGTATGTGTCCTGACCGGGGATCAAACCCACAGCATTAGTGTATCAGGACAATACTCTAATCAACTACCCAGCCAGGGCCTCATTTGTTGTGCTCATTAGATTCCACATATCAATGAAATCATATGGCATTTGTCCTTCTTTGACTGGCTCATTTCAATGAGCAAAATACCCTCTAGGTGCACTCATGTTTCCACAAATGGTAAGATTTCATTCTTTTCATTGCTGGGTAATATTCCATTCTACATATATACCACAACTTCTTTATTCTAGAAAACTCTAACATTGGCCTTTGCAATATCTTTTTGGATATGTTTCCCATGGTAATGGCAACAAAAGTGAACATAACCAACTGGGGCTACATCAAAATAAAAAGCTTTTGCGCAGAAAAGATAACCATCAGCAAAAGACAACCTACTGAATGGGAGAAGATATTTGCAAATGATTTATTCAATAAAGGGTCAATATCCAAAGAACTCATACAACTCAACATAAAAACCAGGTATAAGAGATAGAACAAGATATAAACAAGTGGAAGAATATACCATGTTCATGGACTGGTAGAACCAATATTGTTAAAATGTCCATACTACCCAAGGCAATCTACATATTCAATCCAATACCTATTAAAATACCAATGGCATATTTCACAGAGCTAGAAAAAATCCTCCAAAAAATGTATATGGATCAAAAAAGATCCTGAATAGCTTCAGCAATCTTGAGAAAGGAGAACAAAGTTGGAGGAATCACAATGAGGTATATCACCTCACACTTGTCAGAATGGCTGACACATATCAACAAATCAACAAATGACAAGTGCTGGCCAGGATGTGGTGAAAAGGGAACCCTAGTGCACTGCTGGTGGAAATGCAGACTGGTGCAACTATTATGGAAAACAGTATGGAGTTTCCTCAAAAAATTAAATATGTAATTGCCATTTGACCTAGTGAACCCACTTCTAGGAATATATCCTAAGAAACCTGAAACACCAATCAGAAAGAATGTATGCACCCCTATATACATAGCAGCACAATTTACAATAGCTAAGATCTGGAAACAGCCCAAGTGCCCATCAGTAGATGAGTGGATAAAAAAGCTATGGTACATTTATATCATGGAAAACTATGCAACAGTAAAAAAGAAGGATCTCTTACCCTTTGAGACAGCATGAGGGACCTGGAGAGTATGATGCTAAGTGAAATAAGCCAGTCAGAGAAAGACAAGTATCACATGATCTCACTCACATGTGGAATCTAAGTAACAAAATAAACTGATGAATGGAGCGGGTCCAAAGACATGGAAGCATGAAACAGAGTGCAGAATCTCAGAGGGAAGGCAGGGGAGGGAGGGTGGATGGGAGGTAATCGACCAAAGAACTTGTCTGCATATATGCATGGCCCATGGACACAGACAAACGGGTGGTGAAGGCCTGGGGTGGGGGTTGGGGGCGGACTGGAGGGGGTCAATGAGGGGGAAAAGGGATATATATAATACTTTCAACAATAAAGGATATATTATAAATAAATAAATGCTAATATTAAAAAAAAAAAAACATTTTTAAGGTTGATCCATAGAAGGATTTCTACCAGATGCACTAGAGTGGATCCTTGTGAGGAGAGCTGGGAAGGAGAGGGTGAATCAGGAGAGACTGGGAAAACAATAATAAAATAAAATTGAAGAAGTTAAGAAACTTGCCTCATTGATGACAATGAGTGCCATGAATTGAGGATTCTGATGAAAAGACATTACTAATCCCATTTGCAGATTTAAAACTTAAGGTTCAAAGTCACATGGCCATGATGTGTCAGAACCCGGACTCAAACAACTGGTCTCTTCTCATTCCTTGTCTTGTGCTCTCTCCACTCTTTGCTCGGTATCTTCAACGTCTTTCAGCCCACGGCACACCACACGCTGGTCACACTTGTGGGCTTGCTGACATTGGAACTGGGCTTTGTCCATCCGTGGCGCCTCCCCCAGGGGTCAGGCTGAGTACACATAACGAGAGTTTACATTTTGTGAGCGTCCAGAATGTGCCAAGCACTTTATACTGTTTCTCACTTAATCCTCACGTCATCCTGGGAGTCAGTGTTATCCCATTTTACAGATGAGGAAACAGGCTCCCGAACAGAAGTGATATGCCAGGTGAGGTCAGTAAGGGGCACCGATAGAGATGTGGAAGTTGGAGCCACACCCTGGGCCAAGGGCACCCATAGTGTGCAACTCCTTGCCACCTGCACCCCTGAAAGCTGAGGACCACTCTCTCCTCACGAGGGTCACTGCTGCTGCTCTCACCTCTCACCTAGCAGGGAAAGTGCCGCAGTCTTTTCGCAGCAAGGGTTCTGGAATCTGGAGAAGGGGCTGCACCATAAATGAATATACTAGACAAGCAATATAAATTTGGAAGGCATGGGGGAAAGCCAGGCAGAGGTCACTCTCTAGTGGAGTGGCTCCCCGAATGTCCAGACCCATGGCTTTTTATTCACACATTTAGCCTTTTAGCAAAGCAGACACACATATCAAAGGTAAGGTTTGGTAAACAATAAAGGATTATCAGGTTAGGGGAATTGCCCTCAGCTGTTTGGCCAGCAGCAGGGCAATATAATGCTGATATTCAGCCCTGCTGAATATCAAAGCCCATCAGCCTTTTGAAGACTTTTTGCATTTAATACGACCTGCTGGACTTAGCCTCCAGCAGGAAAGGCCTTTGAAAAGAGCCAGCATCTTCACACTTGGCCATGAGGCGGAAGAGGAACAAGATGCTGGGAGGAACCCTCTGGTGATCCAAAGAGGAAAGATGTGGACCACGTTCATCTCATGACTACAAGCGTTTATCTACATGCATTTGGGTACTCCCTTCCCTCTGGCCCTCAGCAATGCTACTGGAGGCTCCTGCTTCTGTGTTGTGCCCAATACTGAGGACCCAGAGGGGAGCAGAGGGGCCCCAAAAGCTGAGACCCAGTAAAAAACAATTAACTCTAGGATGTGCTAATGTCCCAGGAGAGGTGCAGAAGGCTCCGTGGGAACCAGGGCCACCAAGCCACTCAGATACTTCCCAGGGTAAGGCACATTTGTGCTCAGCAGAATTTCCAAAAATTGTTTGAAAATTACAACTAAACAAGAGTTAACATAGGTTTGTCAAATGAAACTTCATAATTTTCAAACCCACAAACAAAGGGATTCATCCTGTTCTGTGGTTCAGAGCCACGCCAGGAGCTTCTCCTCTCCTGTAGCACCCGGGAGCTGGAAGGCACCCTTCCCTGCTGACTCCAGAGCAGAGGGTGACCCCCCGGCCAGGACTCCGCCCAGCTCTTCTCCACCCACTCTGCTGCCTGTTCCTCCTCCCACTGCCCCGGAGCTGCCTGACTGCACAACACTGCTTTTCTCCATTTGCTAATGTCTGATCTTCAGTAGCAGGTTCTCTGCAAGCAAACTGCCCCCATCCAGATGGAGCAGGGCAGCCCAGTCTGAGCATCCGAGAATGTGCTGCAGTGCCTCAGAGTGTGTGCTGCAGTGCCTCAGTGTGCTGCAGTGCCTCAGAGTGTGTGCTGCGATGCTGCAGAGTATGTGCTGCGATGCTGCAGAACAACTCCTCCTCCAAAACCACAGTCTCGGGGGAGGGGGTGTTCCCCTGGCCACTGCTCCTACCAGTGCATGGTGATGAGCTTCAACCACTCCCCAGAGCTTTCCACCCTGCATCGTTTCTCTGGCTTGGCTGTGAGCCCCTCTGGGTGGGGTCTTAGTCATCTCCAGGCGGCCAGGGACACAATAAATATTTGCTGAATGAGTAGTTCACAAATAAGTCAACCCCTACACATTCCACTTTCAAACCACCTGCCCTTCATGAACAGCCCTACAGATGCCAATCCGGACTTTTCCTCCCAGCCAAAGGGAGAAGCACGGAGGCTCGCATGGCCCAGCCAGGCCAGGCAGGAAGACACCGGTCTGTGCAGCAGTGTCGTCCAGTATCCCAATGCTTCGTTTTCTTTGCTCCTGGTTTTATTAACATAGTGGGAAACACTAACCCGACATGCTTCGGAATCAAGAGTAATTCAGCTGAAATGAGAGTACAGGTCTTCGGGCATGCCCAGAGCCTCCGCCTCCACTGTGCGCCCACAGGACTTAAGCCACTTTGCTGCTTTCACATATGAAAGAACAGAATAAAATGAAAGTCTGTGTATGATATGCTAGCAACACAATCTTGAGCACTATATCCAGACATGGAAAAGGAAGGAAGAGGTAGGGATTGTACCATCTCTCATACGTCCTTCCTCTTCATGAAAGGGCCCCCACACACACTGTAACAAGTCAGCTGTACTCAGCCTCCATAAGCTCCACTTACCATCTGCTCTGCGAGGTGGGCAGGGAGCCCTGCTCTATAACAAAGATGGCTTGTCCCTGGGAACACGTCACACGTGGCCTGCTGAGCAGCGTTGTGTACATTCTTCAGTCACTCGGCAAACTGTTTCTGGACAGCGAAGGTCACTGGCCTCTGCCTGGACAAGGAGAAGGAGGGGTGGTGGCCACAGGACAGTGGCTCAGAGCCCCAGACCTGCCCTTAGGGGCTCAGGGATCTCAGGCAATTTGCTCCAATTCTCCAAACCTAGTTTGTCCCAGTCTATAAAATGGTTACAAAAACAATATCCTCTCCGGATGCTGTAGGAATTAGATGAGATAACACATGTGAAAGCTCTTTGGAACCCATAAAGTGCTGTATCAATATTGGTTGATCATGTTGTTATTGAGGTTATTCTATTAATAACTTGTCTCTAATCACATATTTATAGAGAATGAGTTTGTTCTTGTATTGGGCTGGCCACTCTCCAGGCAAGGAAGCCAGGAAGATCTCATGGGGAAGCTCATCCTCAAACCTTCCTGCTCTGCAGGCTGAGCCCAGCCTGAGTGGCTTCTCCCATGGGCCACCCAGCTCTCACACACACACTGGCCCCAAAGCAGCCCCTCACAAGGGCCACAGGCTTTGTCCATGGCTGTAGCGACCCTGGTGTCCCTTCACCGGGCCGTGCAGAGGGACACGCGCACTGGCTTCTCCCAACACCGACTTCCTCATCTGTCTGTTCTTCCATTATTCATTGCGTAATGTTTATTGAACACGTTCCAAGCACCAGGTACCAGACCACCTGCTGCATGTAAAATCCAAACAGGCATGAAGCCAGAGTCAGTCCTTGAACCAATGTCCCAATTGCTGCAAAAGAGAAGATCAGGGTGGCCAGGGATCGGGACTAACCTGGTCTGGGGGGGTCTCACTCAATTTCCTTGCCTGCTTTTATCTGAAGCCATGTCTTTAATTGTAAAAAATTCTCACTCAGGGCATTTTCTACTACTTCTCTGTCATTCCTGCTCAACCTGCCTCTTTTCTGTCTTTTCATCTCCTTATGCCTTTGACTTACTTCCTATCTTTCAGTTAACTAATTCTGCTTTTGACCTTCTCATCTATTGATTTAAATAGCATGTTTCATACCCAAATTTCTAATCAATTCTTTTCAGGTCATATCTTTCTGGCTTCATATTTTAATTTTTTGTGTGTAAATGTTATTCTTTCTTCTTTGAGGATCTTTAAATGTTTAATTTTTTATTTTTAGATTTTTTCATATTTCCATTTCGTTTTTATTATTTATCTTTATTATTGAAAGTATTACAGATGTCCCCTTTGTTTGTTCTTTTACCCCATTGACCCCATTCACCCTGAACCCACCACTCCCAGCCCTTTACCACTCTATTGTCTGTGTCCATGAGCTATGCATATCTATATATATAAAACCCTAACATGCAAATAGACTGAATGGCCGAACAACCGAACAACTGGTCACTATGACATACACTGACCACCAGGGGGCACGTGCAGAACATGGTGGGCATTGGCAGCAGGCGGCAGAGCGTGGAACATGATGGGCATTGGCTGTGATGGGATAGTGGAGCAGGTGAGCGGGAGCGCCAGACCAAGGCAGGGCACCAGTCGCTGTCATAGGGGCAAGCCTCTGGTGGTTACTGAAAATTCTTTGCTCCCGCGCACCAAGGTCTCGCCCGATGTGCACACCTACTGCTGGTTCCAGAGCCACTGCTCACACCCACCACCGGCACCCAGCGCTAGCCCTGATCACTCAGCTGCTAGCCCTGATCGTCCCTCAGAGCTTCTCCACCTCCCCCTGCTCCTGAGGGGCGAGCAGGGCCAGCAGCTGCCTCTTGCACCCACTGCTGACGCTGGAGCTTCTGCTCGCACCCACTGCCGGCACTGGCTCTACTCAGACCTGTAGCAGGTGCAAGCAGTGGCTGATGGCGCTGGCCCCAATCGCTCCATGCTGTCAGCGGGTGCGAGTGGGGCCGGTGCTGTCAGCATGTGGGAGCAGTGGTGGCAGGAGAGGGGCTCCAGCAGATAGTGGACCAGGGGCCATGGCAGGAGGGGCCAGGCGGGGGCACAGAGGATGGCTGAGACCCGCCCCTGTGCCCACTGCAGCCTCGCAAGCCACAGTTCCTTTCAAAGTGCATGAATTCATGCACTGGGTCCCTAGTCTATAATAATAAAAGTTTAATATGCTAATTAGACCAGAAGTCCTTCTGGATGTCCTTCCAGACAACCATCCAGGTGAAGCCACCATGGCGGGGGCCAAGGCAGAGGCAGCCACTGTGGCAGCGGGGGCCAAGCCACTTGTATGAATTTTGTGCATCGGGCCTCTAGTCTATATATATAAAAGCCCAGCAACTGGAATGGCAGAACGACCAGAATGACCGAAATGACTGGTGTTATGACGTGCACTGCAGTAGCCAGCCAGCCAGATCTGGGCCCCAATCAGCAACCCCACCAGGGCAACCCCACCCCTGATCGGCCCCCAACACCCCGATCAGGGGCGGGGCTGGCCAGCCAACCGCCTGTGGCCCCTCCCCACTGTTGGCCTGGCCCAATGGGTCCCCATCGGGGCAGACCAGCCAGACTCCACCCGTGCACGAATTTGTGCACCGGGTCTCTAGTATGTATATAAATTCCCCAGTTAATCACTCACCACCCACCTATCCACCCACCCCTGCCTTTCCTCTGAAATCCATCAGTCTGTTCCATGCTTCTATGTCTCTGAATCTATTTTGTTCATCAGTTTATTTTGTTCATTAGATTCCACATGTGAGTGAGACCATGTGATACTTGTCTTCCTCTGATTGGCTTATTTCACTTAGCATAATGCTCTCCAGTTAAATCCATGCTATTGCAAATGGTAAGAGTTCTTTCTTTTTTACAGCTGCATTGTATTTCTTTGTGTAAATGTACCACAGCTTTTTTATCCACTCATCTGCTAAAGTGCACTGGGCCATTTCCAAACCTTAGCTATTTAAATTGTGCTGCTATGAACATAGAGGTAAATACACTCTTTCTGATTGGTGTTTTGGGTTTCTTAAGATATATTCCTTGAAGTGGGATCACTGGGTCAAATGGAAGTTCCATATTTAATTTTTTGAGGAAACTCCATACTGTTTTCCATAATGGCTGCACCAGTCTGCATTACCACCAGCAGTGCACAAGAGTTCCCTTTTCTTCACACCTTGTCATTTGTTGATGGTAGCCATTCTGACAGGAGTGAGGTGATACCCCATTGTCATTTTGATTTGCATCTCTCAGATGATTAGTGAATTTGAGCATTTTTTCTATGTCTATTGGCCTCCTGTATGTTCACTTTGGAGAAGTGTCTATTTAGGTCCTATACCCATTTTTTAATTGGTTTGTTTGTCTTCCTTTTGTTGAGTTGTATAAGTTATTTATATATTTTGGATATTAACCCCTTATTGGATGTATCATTGACAAATAGGTTCTCCCATGTAGCGGGCTTCCTTTTCATTTTGTTGATGGTTTCTTTTGTTGTGCAGAAGCTTTTTATTTTTATGTAGTCCATTTGTTTATTTTCTCCTTAGTTTCCTTTGCCCTAGGAGATGTATCTGTAAACATGTTGCTGTAAGAGATGCCTTAGATTTTGCTGCCTATGGTTTCTTCTAAGGTTTCTATGGTCTCATGACTTACACTTAAGTCTTTTATCCATTTTGAGCTTATTCTTGTGTATGGTGTAAGTTGAAGGTCCAGTTTCATTTTTTTGCATGTTTCTGTCCAATTTTCCCAGCACCATTTACTGAAGAGACTGTCTTGACTCCATTGTATGCTCTTGCCTTCTTTGTCAAATATTAATTGAGCATAATTGCTTGGGTCAATTTCTGGGGTCTCTGTTCTGTTTCATTGATCTATATGCCTGTCCTTGTGCTAGTACCAGGTTGTTATGAGTACAGTGGCTTTGCAGTATAACTTGATATCTGGTATTGTGATCCCTCCAACTTCTTTCTCAAGATTGATGCAGCTAGAGGAGAAACCAAGATGGCGGAATAGGTAAACACCTAAACTGCTGCCTCACACAACAATTTCAAAACTACAACTAAAAGACAAAACAGACATCATCCAGGAAGGCTGGCTGAGTGGAAATTCTACAACTGGAAGTAAAGAGAAAAACAAACTGAGACTCAGGTATGGAGGCACGTGCGCGAAGAGGGCTGGCAACTGAGTACGCAGCTGGCTTTCTCAATCGGGAGGGAGACAAAAGCTCCTGACTACTCTGAACTCCAGTTCTGGGAAAGACTCTGGGGACCCAGAATCATTCAGGAAGAAACTGGACTGTCTGGCAGTGGGCAAAACTTGAGGGCAGCTTTCTCTTAGAGGTGCTTGCAGTGATTACCAAGGGACACTGAGACCCAGGGGCCTCATAGGGCAGGGCTGATGGGAAACCAAGGCTGTCTGCTCCACCCTGAAACTCCACCCCATCCAAGCTGAGCACAGAGGCATTTGCTAGTCTTGTCTCATAAGGGTGTCTCCAGCACAGAAGTTCTCCCAGCGTAGACACAGCTGATCCTCACAGCCAATTTGCCTGGAGGTCAATTCCTCCCAGTGATACCAACAACAATCAAGGCTTAACTACAACAACTGCACACACAGCCCACAAAGGGGTGCACCAAGAGAGTCCACCTCAGGTAACTGGGGAGGCTGAGCCACTGGGCCCTATAGGACATCTAGCACACAAAGCCACTCTGTCAACTCAGGGAAGCAGCCAAAATGCGGAGACAAAGAAACATGTCACAAATGAAAGAAATGGAGGAAAGCAAATGACTGTATATAGAGTTCAAAACCATGGTTACAAGGTTTTTCAAGAATTTTCTAGAATAGGCCGATAAATTTAGCGAGACCCTCAAGGATATGAAAAAGGACCAACTAGAAATTAAGCGAACACTGACTGAAATAAAAAATAATATACAGAGACCCAACAGAAGACAAGAGGATCACAAGAACCAAGTCAAAGATTTGAAATACAAAGAAGCAAAAAACACCCAACCAGAAAAGCAAAAAGAAAAAAGAATCCAAAAATATGAAGATAGTGTAAGGAGCCCCTGGGACAACATCAAGTGTACCAACATCCGAATTATGGGGGTGCCAGAAGAAGAGAGAGAGCAAGATACTGAAAACCTATTTGAAGAAATAATGACAGAAAACTTCCCCCACCTGCCGAAACTGGTTTGGCTCAGTGGATAGAGCGTCGGCCTGCGGACTCAAGGGTCCCAGGTTCGATTCCGGTCAAGGGCATGTACCTTGGTTGCGGGCACATTCTCAGTAGGGGGTGTGCAGGAGGCAGCTGATCGATGTTTCTCTCTCATCGATGTTTCTGACTCTCTATCCCTCTCTCTTCCTCTCTGTGAAAAATCAATAAAATATATTTAAAAAAAAAAGAAAAGAAAACTTCCCCCACCTGATGAAAGAAATAGACTTACAAGTCCAGGAAGCACTTAGAACCCCAAACAAAAGGAATCCAAAGAGGACCACACCAAGACACATCATAATTAAAATGCCAAGAGCAAAATACAAAGAGAGAATCTTAAAAGCAGCAAGAGAAAAACAGTTAGTTACCTACAAGGGAGCACTCATATGATTGTCAGCTGATTTCTCAACAGAAACTATGCAGGCCAGACGGGAGTGGCAAGAAATATTCAAAGTGATGAACAGCAAGAACCTACAACCAAGATTACTCTACCCAGCAAGGCTGTCATTCAGAATTGAAGGTCAGATAAAGAGCTTCACAGATAAGAAAAAGCTAAAGGAGTTCATCACTGCCAAACCAGTATTATATGAAATGGTGAAAGGTATTCTTTAAGAAGAGGAAGAAGAAGAAAAAGGTAAAGATAAAAATTATGAACTACAAATACATATCTATCAACAAGTGAATCTAAAAATCAAGTGAATTAAAAATCTGATGAACAGAATAAACTGGTGAATGTAATAGAATCATGGGTATAGAAAGGGAGTGGACTGACAATTCTCAGGGGGAAAGGGGTGTGGGGGTGCAGAAAGAGACTGGACAAAAATTGAGCACCTATGGATGAGGACAGTGGGGGGGTGGATAAGGGCAGAGGATGAGGTGGGAACCGGGTGAAGGGGAGCTATGCGGGGGGGGGGGGGGGGGAAGAGGAACAATTGAAATAATCTGAACAATAAAGATTTTTTTTTTAAATCATCGATGAGAGAGAAACATCGATCAGCTGCCTCCTGCACACCCCCCACTGGGGATGTGCCTGCAACCAAGGTACATGCCCTTGACCGGAATCGAACCTGGGACCCCCAAGTCCGCAGGCTGATGCTCTATCCACTGAGCCAAACCAGTTAGGGCAATAAAGATTTATTTTAAAAAAAAGATTGATGCAGTTATTTGGGGTCCTTTTTTGTTCTGTATAAATGTTTGGAGTGTTTGTTCTAGATCTGTGAAATATGCTGTTGGTATTTTAATAGGGATTGCATTGAATCTGTAGATTGCTTTGGGTACTCTGGACACTTTACCTTTTGCACTCGGATGTCGAGTGTGATGGTTATTGAATGTATCAATAATTTGAAATATAAAAAAATCCAAAAAAATAAGTTTGTATGAAAAGAAATTCCAGTTTTTTATTCTACTGCCGCGCTTTGTAAAATCTGGGGTATTTAAAAAATTAAATCCCGAGTAGAATAAAGGAATCGAGAAAAAAAACAAGCGAGTGCAAAGGGTTAATGATGTTAATTCTACCAATCCATGAACATATTCTTCCACTTGTTTATATCTTCCTCTATCTCTTTTTTCAGCATCCTATAGTTTTATGAGCACAAGTCTTTTACCTTCTTGGTTAAGTTTATTCCTAAATATCTTAATTTTTTTTGTTGCAATGGTAAATGGGATTGTTCGTTCAATTTCTCTTTCTGAGAGTTCATTATTGGTGAATAAAAATGCCATCGATTTCTGGGTGTTGATTTTGTATCCTACTTCATTGCCAAATTCATTTATTAAATCCAGTAGTTTTTTGATGGTGGTTTTTAGGACTTTCTATGTACAATATTATGTCATCTGCAAATAATGAGAGTTTTATTTCCTCTTTTCCAACTTGGATGCCTTTTATTTCTTCTTGTCTGGTAACTGTGGCTAGGACTTCCAATACTATATTGAATAAGAGTAGAAAAAGCAGACATCATTGTCTTGTTCCTGTTCTTAGGGAAAATGGTTTTAGTTTTTGCCCAGTGAGTCTGATGTTGGCTGTAGGTTTGTCATATAGGGCCTTTATTATGTTGAGGCATGATCCCTCTATTCCCATTTTGCTGAGCGTTTTTATCAAAAAAGGGTGTTGGATTTTATTGATTGATTTTTCTGCATCAACTGATATGAAAATGTGATTTTTGTCTTCCAGTCTGTTTATGTTATATATCACATTTATTGATTTCCAAATATTGTACCAGCCTTGCATCCCTGGAACAAATCCCACTTGATCATAGTGTATGATCTTTTTAATGTACTTCTGGATCCAATTTGCTAATATTTTCTTCAGAATATTAGCATCTATGTTCATCAGAGATATTAGCCTATAATTTTCTTTCTTTGTAGTGTCTTTATCTGGTTTTAGGATTAGCATAATGCTGGTCTCATAAAAAGAGCTTGGAAATTTCCCTTCCTCTTGTGGGAGAGATAAGAGATCAACCAAAGGACTTGTATGCATGCATATAACCAATGGACGCAAAACACTGGGGGGTGAGGGCATGTATGGGAGTGGGGTGGGGGAGGGGCAATGGTAAGATATGTACACGTATAATACCTTAATTTAAAAAATGGAAAAAAAAGAAAAAAAGAAATTTCCCTTCCTCTTGAATTTTTTGGAATAGTTTGAGGAGGATAGGTGTTAGTTCTTCTTTGAATGTTTGGTAAAACTCCCCTGTAAAGCCATCCAGACCAGGGCTTTTGTTTGATGGGACTTTTTTATTATTGTTTTAATTTCATCAGTAATTATCAGCCTATTCAGGTTTTCTGATTCTTCCTGATTGAGTTTGAAATATTGTATTTTTCTAAGAATATGTCCATTCATCCAGGTTGTCCAGTTTGTTGGAATATAATCATTCATAGTATTTTTTTACAATCTTTTGTATATTCTGTGGTGATGATTGTTACTTTACCTCTTTTTGCTGGAAGCCAACAGTAATTAATATAAATGCAAGGTCAGTAAGCTGAATGGGCTTTGATGTTCAGAAGGCTGAATAGCTGCATTTTATTACCTGCTGCTGACTCAATAGCGAAGGCAACCCCCCAAACCTGATAATCTCTTTACTGTTTGCCAAACATTACCATTGATATGTCTGTTTGCATTCCTAAAAGGCAACTGTGTATTCTAGTAAATAAAAGGCAGATGGGAACAAAGATTCAGTGGAACTTGGTCCCTTGAACCAAGTTCACAACTGGCTTTCCCCATAATTTCCAAATTTATATTTCTTGTCCTGTGTATTAATGTGTGCGTCAGCCCTTTCTCCAGGTCTTTGAACCCAGGCCACGCTGGCAGTGGCCTCACATCTTTTGTTTGTTATTTTATTTATTTGGGTACTCTCTCTTTGTTTCTTGATGAGTCTAGCTAGAGGTTCATCAACATTGTTTATCTTTTCAAAGAACCAGCCCTTGGTTTTATTGATTTTTTTTCTCTATGACATTTATTTCCACTCTGTTCTTCATTATTTCCTTCCTTCCACTTACTCTGGGCTTTTCTTGGTGTTCTCTTTCTAATTCTTTAAGTTGTAGGGTTAGATAGCTTATTAAAAGTTTTTCTTGTTTCTTGAGATAGGCATGTAATGCTATGAACTTCCCTCTCAGGACTGTTATCACTGTGTCCCATAGATTTGAGGTGGTTATGTGTTCATTTTCATCTTTTTCCAGGAAGTTTTTTATTTATTCCTTGATCTCTTTGATAATCTATTCAATCTACACTAATAAAAGAGAAACATGCAAATTGACCATCACTCCGCTACGCCCACCAGCCAATCAGAGTGAGTATGCAAATTAACCCAACAACGATGGAGGTTAATTTGCATATGCAGGCTTGGAGTGAAGACTGAAGACAGCATAGAAGGAAGAGGGAGGGAAAGCTGAAAGTGGGGTGGCGGCGGCTGCAGGAGGGAAAGTGCGGGGGCGGGGGACAGCGGCTGTGGAAGGGAAAGTGAAGGGGGGCGGCGGCTGCAGCAGGAGGGAAAGCGCGGGGCGGCAGCGGGAGGGAAAGTGCAGGGGAGGTGGCAGCTGCGGGAGGGAAAGCGCGGGGGGCGGCTGCAGGATTGAAAGCACTGGGCGGCAGCAGCAGCAGGAGGGAAGCCCGCCTGGGCAGGCTTCGCTCCCTTCTCTGCTTCACTCAGGCCACAGGAAGCCCTATTCTTGCAGGAATCTTCCTGCAACGGACCTCTAGTCTATACAATAAAAGCCTAAGCAATTGTTACGGCGGAACGACCAGAATGACCAGTCGCTATGATGCACACTGACCCCCAGGGGGCAGATGCTCAATGCAATAGCTGCCCTCTTGTGGTCAGTGTGCTCCCACAAGGGACCACAAGGGGAGCGCCGCTCAGCCAGAAGCTGGGCTCAAGGCTGGTGAGCACAGTGGCGGTGGCAAGAGCCTCTCCTGCCTCTACGGCAGCACTAAGGAGCAGCAAGCAGACGGGCAGTAAGGAGCAAGGGGTCCCGGACTGTGAGAGGGATGTCCAACAGCTGGCTTAGGCCCACTCCCAGGGAGTGGGCCTAAGCCAGCAGACGGACATCCCCCAAGGGGTCCTGGACTTTGAGAGGGTGCAGGCTGGGCTGAGGGATCCCCCCAGGGCACAAATTTCATGCACCGGGCCTCTAGTGTTTAATAAATAACATGCTATTAAACCTCCATGTGTTTGAGTGTTTTTGGGGGTGTTTTATTGTAGGTGATCTCTAGTTTCATGCCACTGTGATCCAAGAAGCTGCTTGATATGATTTCAATCTTCTTGAACTTGTAGACTTAGTTTGTGTCCTTACATGTGGTCTATCTTTGAAACTATCCCATGTGCACTTGAGAAGAATGTATATTCTGTAGCTTTATTGTGAAATATTCTGAAAATGTCAATTAATGCCATCTGATCTAATGTGTCATTTAGAATCGCTGTTTCATTGTTGATTTTTTGTATAGAAGATCTGTCCAGTAATGTCAGGGGTATTAAAATCCCCTAGTATGATTGTATTGTTGTTTATCTCTCCCTTAAAATCCTCCAGAAGTTTTTTTATATATTTGGATGCCCCTGTATTGGGTGCATATATGTTTACCAGAATTATATCCTCTTGTTATATTGATCCCTTTAGTATTATGAAGTGGCCTTCATTACCTCTTGATACCTTTACCTTGAAGTCTATTTTGTCAGATATGAGTATTGCTACCCCAGCTTTTATTTTATTTCCATTTGCCTGGAGAAAATTTTTTCATCCCTTCACTATCAGTCTGTGTGAGTCCTTTGTTCTGAGGTGGATCTCTTGTACACAGCATATATATGGGTCATGTTTTCTTATCCATTCAGCTACCCTGTGTTTTTAATGGGATCATTTAAACCATTTACATTTATGCTTATTATTGACTAGTGGACTAGTGCGCAATATCGCACGCAGTAGGCCGCCCACCGCTTCAGCGGGAGTCGGCAGGAGCCATGCTGCTTCCACGGGAGCCGGGAGGGACCCATGCCAATTCTGCGGGAGGCGGGAGGTAGCCGTGCTGCTCCCACGGGAGGCGGGTGCTGAGGGGGCATGGACGGGTCGTCGCAGGTGTGCTATTGTTGTGGGCCCCCTGGTGGGGGTGGTGGGGAAGAGATTGGGAGTCAGAGGTGCGGGCTGTGGCTACCCCCAAGGCTGAGTCTTCTCCCCATCCAGTCAGCCTCCCAGTCCCCCCGGGGGTGCAGGGGCTGGGGTAGGGTGTCCGTGCAGGGGGATTGGAAGAGCTCTCTGTGGCCGCTTTCTCTTCCTTCTTTGTAGTCCAGGCTCCTGTCAGGCGCTTTCCTCAGACCCCTGGGAACTTGGCCCCGCCCCTCCATGGCTCCCTGCAGCTCCCACCCCATTCTGCTCTCCCCAGCCACCCGCCTGTCAGGAGGCTGCCAGGGTGCCCTGCTGCAGGCAGCATGGTCCTGGGGCAGGGGATAGGGGTGTGGGAAGCGGCTCGAGTAAAGTTTAGTAAACCCCAGGTCGGTGTCGGGATTCAGCTGCAGGTCCAGGGGGGTGGAGAGAGTTTGCCTGAGCGGGACAAAATCGTGCTAGACCCGGAGTCCCGCCCCACAGCCCCGCGGCCCTGCCCACCCTGTGAACAGTCAGTGTCCCAGATAATTTGCATTTTCCTCTATTATATATATACTAGAAGCCCGGTGCACGAAATTCGTGCACGGCGGGGGGTTGTCCCTCAGCCCAGCCTGTACCCTCTCCAATCTGGGACTCCTGGAGGGATGTCCGACTGTGCATTTAGGCCCGAACAGGCAGTCGGACATCCCTCTCACAATCCAGGACTGCTGGCTCCCAACTGCTTGCCTGCCTGCCTTCCTGATTGCCCCTAACCACTTCTGCCTGCTGATCACCCCCTAACCACTCAGCTGCCAGCCTGGTTGATGCCTAACTGCTCCCCTGCCAGCCTGTTTGCCCCCAACTTCCCTCCTCTGCCAGCCTGGTCACCCCTAACTGCCCTCTCCTGCAGGGTTGATCACCTCCAACTGCCCTCCCTTGCAAGCCTGGTCCCTCTCAACTGCCCTCCCTTGCAGGCCTGGTCCCTCACAACTGCCCTCCTTTGCAGGCCGGGTGCCTCCCAACTGCCATCTCCTGCTGGCCATCTTGTGGTGGCCATCTTGTGTCCACATGGGGGCAGGATCTTTGACCACATGAGGGCAGCTATATTGTGTGTTGCAGTGATGATCAATCTGCATATTACTCTTTTATTAGATAGGATAGAGGCCCGGTGCACGGGTGGGGGCCAGCTGGTTTGCCCTGAAGGGTGTCACAGATAAGGGTGGGGGTTCCCTTGGGGTGTGGGGCGGCCTGAGCGAGGGGCCTGTGGTGGTTTGCAGGCCGGCCACGCCTCCTGCCAACCCAAGGGGAGGCCCTGGTATCTGGAATTTATTTTCCTTCTACAATTGAAACTTTGTAGCCTGGGGCGGCAGCCATTTCTGCGGCGGCAGCCATTTCTGTGGCAGTTAATTCACCTTCTACAATTGAAACTTTGTTGCCTTAAGCGGGTGAGCCTGGCCAGGGTGTGCAGAAAGCTTTTCTTCGCCTGTTGCCGCCAGCAACCCTGGCCTGCTCTCTCAAGCTCCATTCTGCCGCCATTTGTTTGAATTTGTTTACCTTCTATAATTGAAACTTTGTAGCTTGAGTGGAGGCTTAGGCCTGCAACGGCTATGGGAAAGCTTGGCTTGCTCTGTTACCTGGGAAACCTTGCTCTCTGTAGCTGTAGCCATCTTGGATTGGGGTTAATTTGCATACTCGCCCTGATTGGCTGGTGGGCGTGGCTTGGCTGGTGGGCATGGCTTATGTAGCGGAGTGATGGTTAATTTGCATATTACCATTTTATTCGAGAGGACTAGGGGACCTGTGCACAAAGATTCGTGCATGGGGGGTGGGTCCCTCGGCCCAACCTGCACCCTCTCCAATCTGGGAGCCTTCAGGGGAGCCCTCTTCAATCTGGAAGTTTCTGTCTGTGTTTGTAATCATATGAGCAAATTGTCTGAGACCCCAACCCAGTTTGGTTTGGTGCTCACAGAATAATAGAGGTCTTTTTTTTTCTTTGCTCCATTGGTGGAGATTTCCTAGAAGTTGCAGGATATCTTCCTTTTAATTTTTCCTCAACACTCTGACTTTACTTATGTCTCTCACCTTTGCTTTCCCTCCATCCCCCACCGCAACAGTAACTTGCTCCAGGCTCACTTTACTCTAGTGTCTAGGAGATCCCACCATGCATCTGCCACCAGAACTACGATTCCCAGCATTGCTGGTGCTCCCCGCGCTCTTGGTTTCCACTTCCCGTCCAGGGGCTGCACAAACAAAAAGGACTGCGAACTCCAGCCGCTCCCAGGCCAGGGTGACAGTACTGGACACTCCAATGGCGTCCCCGGGACCCTGGCCGCTCGGTTCCTGGTGCACGCACGCGCGTGCACTGGCCATAGGCTTGAAGCACGCAGGGTCCCAGGGATGCCTGCTGCATTGCTCTGGCTACGTGAAGAGCAGGTGGGCATCCTGACCCGCCCCTGGCCACTTGGCACCTGTGCGCGCTGCCCACAGGCCCACCATCTTTGTCAGGTTAATTTGCATACTCACTCCTGATTGGCTGTGGGCATCATGGAGGTACGGTCAATTTACATATTTGTCTATTATTAGTATAGATAGATAGGTACTTATTTATGCCATTCTTATTTTTTATACCTGTGTTCTTCTCTTTTTCTCTATTTCTTCTTCTTACAACAGTCCCCTTAGCATTACTTGCACTGCTGGGTTTTCCTCCCCTTGGATTCAGCACCTTGCCCAGCATCACACAGCTTGAGAGTACTACACAGGAATTCTCACTGTTTAGGCAGTTCGGCTAAACACAACCTTACTCAAAATAAATAAACTGTAAATTAAAATATTATGATATCATTTATTCACTTACCAAATTAGCCAAAATATTAAAGTTTGATAGCATTCAAATGTCAGTATAGGTATAAGAAAATAAGCATTTTCATATATTATTGGTGCAATCTTTTTGGAGAGCCAATATACATTGACATTTCATACAAACATCTCTTGAAACATTATCCTACAGTTTCGCATGCATACGCAAAACTAGGCATACAAAGATATTTCTTTTTTCCTGTGTTTTTATAATAGCAAAAATATAGGAAATTATATAAAACCCAGCAGAATAGCACTGTTTTCGATACAAAGAGGTAGAATCTACATATGGCAATGGTGTCTGCAAGGTATATCATTTTTTTTTAAATAAATGCAGAATAGTATGTAGCTTGTCTAAAATACTTAGACGTCTGAGCTGTGATTACAAAGGAATTTCTGGAGGACCAATGGAAAGTATAGTGGTAACCATGGCAACTGCAGCCTGGGCCGAGAGGCAGACCTTCACTGTGCACTTCACACTTTGAAATTTTTATCATGAACATGTTTAAAGCAAAAGCCAGTGTCTGTACTGTTTGAAATGCTTATGGTAAATACATATTCATTTCTCTTTTAAAAGATGAAAAGCCTGCCCTGAAGTCACACAGCCTGCAGTTTGAATTTCAGTTTCTTCATTTTCTGGTCGTAAAACAGGGCCAGTTGCTTGGCCTCTGAATGCCGGTTATCACTGTGAGGTGGGCTGTCTGAGAAGGACGAGGATGCCAGCGCCCTCACTGCCTCTGCATGGCTGCTCCCGTCCTGGCAGAGGAGAAAGCGGTGTTTCCAGTTTGTTAGTTGTGTGTGCCAGGAGCCTCTTGAGGCAGGTGGCGCGTTTCTTCCTGAAGATGAAGAGGTGGTGCTGGCGGTGCAGCCGGTGACCGGGGACTCCCTGAAGGTGGCAGAGCCCGATCATGGGACGAATGCTGCAGGTCTTCCCTGAGCCACTCAGCTGTTCTAGAGCGGTGACTTCCCGGATTATTAAGCGAGATTAAGAATTAAGTGAGAAATTAAACATTCAAATTTTTGGGTAACTTTTGGTTCATAATTCAGTTACTTGCAGCCAAAGATGTGCTCAGGGGGATGCCCGCAGAGGCCTGCGGCGTGGCCGCTCCTCCCCGCGGGAGCCCCCCCCCCCCCCCCCGCACCCCTGCCGCCTGCGGCCAGGTCCTGCCCCAGGGGCGGGGTCCCCCAAGCTCTCTCGCTGCCATCCCCCCTGACACCCGCAGCGGGCCTTGGGCCGGTGGGAGCGGGTGATCATCCAGGAAAGAAAGGACAGGGAAGGACCTTCCCCATCAGCCCCCACCCGCTCGGCGAACTTCAGGCCTCAGACCCTCCCAGGCCCGCGCCCCGCCGCCCCCGGGGCTCTGCCCCTGGCCGCCCGCCGGCTCGCCCTGCCCAGGAAGGGAGCCTGTTGGGTGGGACCGCGGGGCAGGCAGAGGCTCCGGGTGAACCTGAAGGCGAGCCGAAGGGTACCAAAGCCCACCTAGGAGAGGGGCTGACGACACGGGCCTGCAGCCAGCCCGCTGGGGTGACCCACCCCCGAGTCAAAGGTGAACTAGACAGAGGCTCCCCACCCCTCCCCACCCCGCCCCAGGCTCCGAGGTCCCCTGCCTGGACTGCATCCCCTCCACCCCCTCCACCCCCTCCACCCCCTCCTCCCCTCCTCCTTCTGCAGCTCTGCCTCCTGCCGCCCACCGGGCCGGGAGCATCGGAGGAGGGGCGGCCGGGAGGGGAAGGCCCTGGTCCCAGCCCGCAGGGACCGTGACACCTCCCGCCACCCTCCCTTCCCCTCCCCTCCCCTCCCCTCCCCTCCTCTCCCCTCCCCTCCCACTCCCCTCCTCTCCTTCCCTCCCCTTCTCTCCCCTCCCCTCCCACTCCCCTCCCGGCCCGGCCGGCTCGGTGTGCAGCTCCCAGCCGGGGCCCTCTCGGCCCCTGGAGGGCGGTCGAGCGGCCACCAGGGGGCGCCAGAGCTCCTCCCGCGGCCGCGCGGCCCGGGCCAGACGGCCGAGCCCTGGAGAGACCCCACCCAGCCGCCTGGGACCCACGTCGCAACCCACCTCCCCTCCAGCCCCAGGAAGCCACCCTCCCAGGCCGCTCAGCACCGCCACAGCCGGGGTGCGGGGTGCGGGGTGCGGGGCGGTGGAGAAACGGAGGCCCCAATTCCACAGCCGAAGGTACCGGGAGACCTACGGCCCCGGCAGAGGAGGAGGCCGGGCAGGGACTGGGCGCAAAATGTAAGTCCGGCAGAAGACTCGGTATTAAAATAAATGTGCAATGTTTTAAAATCAAAATTAACAAAAAATAAATGATAAAGATCGATAATTCGAATAAAGGTAGGATCCAGTTTCCCTCCTGGCTGGCCTGCCCTTCAGCCAGGCTCGGGCTGTGTCCCCGCTGAGCTCAGCCGGTCCCCAGCCGGTGGTGTGGCCACGGAGGAGGATGCAACGGGGGACTCATGGGGGGAACAGAGTTCAGGGGTTGGCATCTTCACAAGAAGCCCCTCCCTGCTCTCCGAATCCCCCCAGTTCTGAGGGAGAGAAAATCAAACCAGAGAGTCTTCCCCCACAGGTGCCACAAAGCTCGCATACAAATGGCGCCTGTGGTCACCACCTTTCCAGACCCTTGGCTGATAACAATGAGAAGTGACAGAGGATGGGTGACCCAGAAGGCTGAGGATGAGGAGCCCTGGGGCCCGGGGCGAGGGCTGATTCCATCCTCCCAGCGGGGCCTAGCATCCCAGTGAGCTCGGAGAATTCCAGCCCAGCAGCGGCGCCCCACTGGGCCCTCCGAGCCCTCTCAGCTGCAAAGACCAGTCTTCCCCCTGACGCCACCCCTGGCTCCCAGGCACGGCGCAGTCCCACCCAGGACAGAGGCACCGAGGGGGGACAGCGCGGAGCGTCCCAACTGCGCCAGCCACGCCACACCGATTGCCAGCCAAGCAAGGAGAGTTTGGAACCACGAAGGAGGAGACGGCCCACCTAGAGCCAACAGACAGGCATCACCCCCCAATGGCTGCTGGGTGCCCGCCAGGCTCTATAAGGGCCCCAACACTGAGGACCCACGCAGTGCCCTCAGCCTGACGGGGCCTCTCTACCCGCACAGGACCCTGACAGCGTCTGCTCCGGTGGGGCAACAGTGAGGGAAACCGGACACAGCAGCCCAGGTGTCCCAAGGAGGCCTCCTTCTCTAGGGAGGAGCTCCAAAGAGAGAGAGGGCCGTACGGAGGAAGGGCCAGCCCAGCGACGGCAGGGGCGGCACACGGACCCGGAGAGACTGCTGTTGGCGGGGGATGCGCAAGGCAGAGCCGGGGCAGGAGGAAGGAGCAGGGCCAGGGCAGGTGGTCTTGGGGTTACAGAAGGTTTCTAGGGGCAAAGAGGACACGGGAGAAGGGCACCGGGGGCAGTGGGGACAGGACAGCAGAGCCTCCCTCCCCACTTGCCGCTGGCTGGACGCCCTGAGGCACTGCACGCCCTCGGCCATGTCCATAGGGTGCTGAGAAGATGCTGGGAAATGAAAAGTTCAGGCCAGACTGTGAGGACATGGCTAAAAGCCACACACCCGCCCTGAGCTCCACACCCCTCCCATCCCCTCCTTCAAAGGGCGGTCATGGGGAGTGGGTTTTAGGACCGCATTTGGGAGCACAGGTTTCAGGGTGCAGACCTTGCCTAGCCATCTGGGACTTGGAGGCAGAGAAATGAGGCAGGAGTCACGGGGAGTGCCTGCAGAGGGGGGCAAAGGCTCCGTTCACCCAACTCGGAGCACGAGAGGGCAACCCCCCTGACCATTCCTAATCCCATAAGCCAGTGGTCGGCAAACTCATTAGTCAACAGAGCCAAATATCAACAGTACGATTGAAATTTCTTTTGAGAGCCCAATTTTTTAAACTTAAACTATATAGGTAGGTACATTGTTATTAACTTAATTAGGGTACGTGGTATTTTGTGGAAGAGCCACACTCAAGGGGCCAAAGAGCCACATGTGGCTCGCAAGTCACGGTTTGCCGACCACTGCCATAAGCTAATAACACTTTGGTTTGGTTCGGTTTTCTTAAATAAACTTGGGCTTTTCTGAGATGTTTGCCTGGTTTATTACCGCTTTGCAGCCACAGCAACAGAACTGGCCCCAGGTTCCTCTGAGGGGAAGGCCTCCCAGGCCCTCCAGCAGCTTCGAAAAGGTCCGCACCCAGGCGTGAGCTGCCCCGGGGGCGCTGGGACAGCTGTGGCCAGCGGCATGCTCCTCACCTTCACTGTCACCTCCAGGGACACGAGTGACCACAGGGTACCCAAGAGGAGGGTGCCGGGGCTGGGGGTGGGATGGCCCCCAGTCTTCAAAAGGGTAAGAAGGTAGAGTCTGGAAATCTTCGCTTGCTATTGGTCTCAAACCTCCTGAACAGCTGGTGAAGCAGAAGCACTAAGAGCTCCGGAAAGGAAGCCATGATCACCAGAACCGCCATGCAGGGACCGGGACCCCGGCAGGCCCTGTGCCCGCCTTGCTTGCTTGGAGGTGAGGGTCTCCGGGCTGGGAGGTGGGTGAAAAGAGCTACTGATGCTGAGAATGTGGATTTCAACCAATCTGCCCATGAGACTGTGTGGATTCACAGGGACACGGGGACCAGTGCGGACCTCAGGACAGCACAGTAACAGCCTCAGGCCCGCCGGGCCCTGCGCTGCCTAACAAGTGGGCTGCAGACGATAAAGGACTCGTCTTGGCTTCAGGTGAACAAACTGGGCCAGGCCAAAACGAGGAAGGAGGGATTTAACCCGGGCACGGACGAAGCTCCGCGCGTGTAACCTCGGGCCCCAGCGTGAGCACAGTGAGCTGCTTCAGAGAGCCTCGCGGAGGGGCCGGGGGACGGTGGGCCTCGTGCTCGGGAGCCTCCTGGGTGAGGGGCTGCTCAGGGCATGAGCGCAGCAGTTGGCCGGGTGCCCCAGACCCCTCGGGCGCCCATGGCTTCTGTGCGCCCTCCCCAGGCAGAGACCTCCCGGGGCTCCTGGAGCGTGGAGTCTGCGTGCCGGAGCCAGAAGTGCCCGGGGCTGTCTCCTCCCCGCCAAGGCCTTACCCTGAAGTGGGGCCTGGGCGAGGCCGGGGATCTACCTGAAATCACACCCTTGGCTTGGCTCCTGTCCCTTCCCTACCTTGTGCTCCCCGCTCCCCCACCTTCCTTAATAAACCCAGTGGTGAGTGATATGGTCCCAGCACGGCTCTGGGAACTAGTTTCAGAGAGCAATGGCCGGAGCACGCACGTCCCAAGCAAGATGCAGAGCAGAGGGCAGAGGGCCTGGAAGAGGCTCCGAGTGAGGAATGGCCATGGAGACGGGATGTGGGCAAGAGCAAGCCCCCACCTGTGGCTATAGAAGTGGACCCCAATGCCACCAGCACACTTTTCGGGGGGTTAGTCCATTTAATCTTCACAGCCAGCCTAAGGAGGAGACACCATTATCATACCCATTTACAGATGAGGAAGTTGAGGATCAGCGAAGTTAGTAACTTGCCCAAGAGCTCATGGCTATAGGTGAGATCCAGGATTCAAACCCAGGTTTTACCCCACTGAGCTATAGGGTGCCCCACCCCCGCGCCCTAAGTGTCAGGACCTGCATGGGGAAGGCATGTCTGATGGCACAGGGAGTAAGAAGCCAGCACTTCCAAGGGGTAGACTCAATGACACGGAAAGTGATGTCACTGTGGGACCGGGCCATTCTGGCCGGAATAGCTCCCCCCTCCCCCGCATAGCGTCCCCCGAGGTGGACTAGTGACTCCCTGCAAGGGGGACAGCAGCCTGGGGCTTGGACAAGCGATGCCGCCCTGTGTCCTGGCCAGGGAACCGGGTTTCAGTTGCTGGGGGCCTGCACGGCTGCCAGGCAGGAGGGACAGGGACATACCAGGGGGGTTCTTGTCTGGGCTGGGAGCTCTAGTAATCTGGATGAATGCTCCAAAGGACAGAATCTACCAGGAAAAAAAAAAAAAGGCTAACCTTCAACAACCCTTCCCTGGCAAAGCTCCAACCTCCAATACTTTATTTCAAATTCAAAATAAATGCACAAATAATGAGATCCACCACCTCCCAGAGCAGAGCCTGAAGGGAAACCAGAAAGTCTGGTCAGAAACGTGGGGTCTGAGAGCAGACCTGTAAACTAAGCTGGTGGCCAGTCCCGAGAGCCTGAACACTGCAGTCAGGCTGCCCCGCGAGGGGCAAGGTGGGAGGCAGGGTGGTCTGTGGTCGGTCTCCAGGGCAAGTTCAGGTCCAGCTGCGGTCCATCCAGCGGGCGGAGGCTGTGCGGCCTGGCTAGTGAGGCCAAGGGCCCATCCTGTTGTCTCAGGGCAGCGAGCTCGCCAGGGCGGCGTTCCCGGGCGCCACCTGCAAAGATGCATCTCAGTCAAGGTGAGGTGGGTGGGCGGCTTCACTATCCTTTCCCATGCGGGGCCAGGCCCAGCCCGCCATCCTGGCCTGCCAGGTGCAGCCTGGAGGTGGCGCAGATTGGCACACAGCAGCCAAGCAGCGTGACCACAGGCACCTCCCAGCCCCGCCTAGGCTGCTCTCTGCCGGGTACTCCCCTCTGCCCACATGTCCAGCCCAGCTGTGTCCTGAAGACCCTGCTCAGCTGTGGCCTGTGGGAAGGTGCCCTCCCCAATCCCCTTCCTCACCATCCCCCTCAGGTCCCCACAGCCATCTGCTCTCTCCAGTCTGCGCCCGCCCCCCCTCCCTCCCCCCCCCCCCCCCCCCCCCCGCCGTGACTGGGCTCCGGGAGCCCCTGGGCAGGGCTGGGCGTGAAGACAGCCGGAACCCATGTGTCACTCCAGGACGTGAAGTGCCCTCCCACACCACACACAGGGGACAGTCCCAGCTGCGGTGGACAGAGCCCAGCGCCTCAGGACTACAGGGAAACCTGCTTGACCCCATTTTAAAAGGGGGGTGAGGCCAACCCGCTGCCCCGCCTCACTGGCAGAAGTGATTCTGATTGGCTGTCATTTTTAAGCAGGGGTGGCATTTTACCAGCCCAGCTACTAGTAGAAGTGAGAATGGCATGGTTCTGGGTAAAGCCCAAAGAGCGGTCTTGGAAGGCATTCTGACCAGAAGCATGCCTTTCTCACCTCGCTCCTGGGCTGGTGGCATGTCACTCCTGCATCTAAAATGATCCCGTTGTTGCCGGAATCATTTCCACTGCAGTGAGTCCCTGGGGGCCGGGGGAAGCCTGCTGTCAGGGCCTGGGTTCCCAGGTGCCGACGGCGGCCCAGGAAAGGGCCACATCACGGGCAGGGCTGCACGTGGGCCCTGACTCCGCCCTCCCGTGCCCGTGCCCCTCGGCAGACACTAACCTGGCTCCTCAGAGGTGGGCTGGCAGGTTCTGTCTCGGGAGCTTGGATTTTCAACTCTAAGCCCCAGGACGAGCACACAAGCCCGTTCCATCCTCCGTGGGCCTGGGGAGATCCTTGGGCAGTCAAGTCACGCTGTGTCAAGCCCTGGTGTCCTGGGCTCCCGCACTCCCATGATCCCCTGGCCCCCATGAGCCCTGGCCCATGTCAGGTCAGGTGCACAGGACCGGGGCAAACAGGCCCACAGCCTCACAGCCCCTGCCATTTCCCACCAGTGGGAGACCCCACCGCAGGCTCCTCTACCCACCATCCCTGCCCTCCCTTCGTTGAATAACTGCACCAGCTGAAAATAAATCCTTAAACCAAAGGAATGAGGTAACAATGGTGCAAGTTCAGGACTGTGACATATTTGGGGACAGGGGCCACCTGTTTCCCATTCCTGAGGCCACCCCAGGCACAGTGACAGACGGAGCCACGCTCAGACACACCTGCGGCCTTTCTTACAGCTCAGCTCCCTGGTACTGGGTGAGCCCCTTCCACGCGTGAGCGCAGCGAGGGCACGTGCAGCCTGTCTCGTTTCCCAAGGAACCCAGACCTGGCACAGACCATGGCCTCGTTCGCAACCGCCTCGCTGGCTGGCTGGCTGGCGAGCTGCAGGAAGACCCAGGCCTCAGCCAGCCCTGCTTTGAACCTCAGCCTCCACTCTGACGTCCGACCGGGGACATCAGCCACAGCCCGGCCACACGTCTGCGCTTTGGTCCGTGTGTGAAGACTCGGCAAGGCCAGGTGCCGAACGGTGTGGCACGCAGGCGGCCTTTGGCAGCGTCAGGTCCCGTCTCTAAAGACCAGCTGACCCGTCACCTGGGCCCCGTTTCATGTCAAGGATTCCTCGTCTCAGCTCTGCTTTCGGGTAAAGCCATCGCGACTCTAGGGGAAATCACAGCAGAGTCCTGAAGAGACTGGACAGAAGGAGATGATTTTTACAGGAAAATCAGGACCTCCCTTGTACACGGCGCTGAAACTGCCCCAAGTTCAGGCCCAAAGTGCAGATGAGGCCCGTGGGAATCAAGCCCTTAAAAGCCAGCCCAGCTGCAAGCAGCAAGTCCCCAGGCTGAAGTCCTGCGTCTGCTGGCAGCTGACAGCACCGACGTGTTCACAGCTGCCAGTGGGCCCAAAGGGCATGGGGCCCCCACTGGCCCTGGCGGGGGGCTGAGTCCAGGGGGCGGGGCAGCCCTTGGGGCCACAGCTCCTCACTCTGGGGCTGCGCTGGGGCAGCCGCAGCAGCTGGGGCGCCTCAGCGACTGCATGACGGCCCGCAGCGGCCCCCTCCGGCTCTCTGCTGACAGGCTGTCCTCGCTGGCAGGTGCCAGCTGCAGCTGCTCAAACTGCATCTCCAGGTGCTTCTGAATGGCCACACCAAGCACCTCAGGGTCCACTGCAGCCCCGTACACCTCCCACGTCATGCCTTCAGCATCCCACCGCACATCCCGCACAGGGGACGGCGCCTCCTCCAGCCCAGACCCCAGAGTTACCTCCGGGAATGGGTGCAGGGCCACCGGGACTTCCAGGGGCGGGCTGGTGGCCACAGCCTTGCACACTGCCACGGGGGCCGCCTGCACGCCCGCATCCTGGGCTGACGGAGGGGACGCCAGCCCTGGGGCCAAGTCACTGGCTGAGGTCATGGTCCACACATCTTTGGTCCTCACGCCAGGCTCCACCGCTGAGCCAGTGGGACCCCAGGGATGGGCACAGCAGTGGGAGGGCCCAGGATGCCCCCCGGGTAACCCACACTGGAACTTCACCCCACGCTGAGCCTGCAGCCCAGACTCACTCACTGATGCTACTAGTTTGGGAAAGGCCAGGACCCCCGGGGCAGGCAGAGCATGGCAGGAGCCTCGGGCGCCCTCCTCCCTCATGTCACACGGTAGAGCTGCTGGGGGCAGAGCACGGCAGGAGGTGGCGGCTGACGGCTCAGTGGCTTTGGGCTTGGCCTTGGGGCTGCTGCTGTGGGTGGGTGTGCCTCCCAGGTCTACTGGCGACACCCACACCTGACTCTCTCCCAGGGTCCAGGCTGAGCTCAACGCCCCGTCCTCTGGAGCCAGGTCCCTTTCCGGGCCTGCGGGGGCCTGACCTCCCTGGCCGGAAGTACCGCCAGGCTGCAGCCGCGCCCTGGGGCCCGGCGAGCTGCCAAGGGCTGAGCAGCTGAGACTGGCCCTCCGAGCCCCACTGTGGCCCCGGGTCTGAGGGCGAACCAGGTCCGAGTGGCTCCTCTGCACAGCAGCGGCGCTGGGGACCCGCAGGCGACACAGGTCACCACCATCCACAGTAGACACGTTGCCCACCGTGCTGCTCCGCCAGTGGCCCATGACACCAGGCTGTGGTCCCGGGCCGGGGCCCTGCGCCCGCTCCGTGCTCTCAGCTGGGTGGCCCTCTTCCTCCTGGACCTGGGGACCGGTGCTGGTGCCCCGCTGGGCCAGCCAGACCGTGCTGCTGGCACTCTTCCGGAGCTCTGGCCGCTGTCCCCGGCCGTCACCCAGCAGGCTGGACGAGCTCCGGGACAGGGATCTTGGCTGGGGGCTCCGTGCCCCGGCCCCGGGTTCGGGGCGGCTGGCGCTCATGGCTGCCTGCGGAGAGAGGGAAGGAGCTGTGAGTGGCAGGGCTCCTGGAGACTCCGCTGTGGGCTCACAGGGGCCAGGCCCTGCCACTAGTCTCACCCGCCTCATGCATCAGAGAAATAAGCACAGGACACCAGGCCCTGGAAGTCCAGGGCATCACACATTGTCCAGGAACCGCACTACAACTAGCAAACGGGCAGAAACACACCAGGCCAGGACGGGCGCTTCTGCTGGGTCACGCATGGAGGGAGCCGGGGAAGAGGCCGCGTGCAGGGCCTTTGGGTGGGGCTTTGAGACAACAGCTTAGTCAGCCAGCACATCAGCACTGCAGTATTTTCATAACCAGTAAAGCTCGACTGACAAACACCAACCTGTTCCTCCCAGGCCTGTCGGTACCCATCGGGCCCTGAACTGGGGACTCCTTGGGACACAGTGGGGCCCAGAGGTGTGTGGGATGGATAAGCAGAACGCGGACACAGTGAAAGTGGCCGACCCCGTTCTCTCCGGCCCAGCCGGGCTGAGCAGTCACGTCCCTGGAACTCAGTCTTCAGCTGTGAAAGGGCAGTGTTTCCTGATCCCCACTCTGGCTCCGGGGCAAGGAGAGGCCCCACGCCAGCCCTCACACGCAGCCCTCTCTCAGCTTTGTTCACTCCTCAGCCAGCCCCTGAGCGCTTATTGCATTGCAGGCTCTGACTCATTCAGATCCAGCTATGCCCTGGGAATGGGTCCCAAACCACCAATCAGACACGCCCTCCATCAAGTGTACACTCCTTCTTGCAAAGTGGGCCTGCACCCTTCCTGCCCCCTCCCTCCCTGCCGTTCCTGGTCCTTCCTCCAGCTGCACAGACCCCTCGAGACCGCCCACTGACCCATCTGCACTGGCCCTGCACCTCAGCATCCTCCTGGGGAAGCTCCCCTGAGCTGGGCTGGCACCAGTCTGGCCTGGACGGCAGAGTCTGGCCAAGCGTGGGCTTCCGACCAGCCTGAGGCAGCTGACGCTCAGAGAATGTGTGCAGTGTGCCTGGCCGAGAGCAGTGAGCACAAGAGTAAGCCACGGAGGAAAGTGCTGAGCACCAGAAACAAGGTCTGAGGGAGGGCCTTGCCAAGCAAGAGAGCGAACTTGGGTGATGGGTCAGAAAGGGCTTCCCCGAGGCCCAGGCACGCCAGCGGGGAGAGGGAAAGGGTGCCGTGGGTAAGGAATGGGGTGGGGGCAGCAGGCATGGGCTAGGCAGGGCCCCAGCAGTGAGGTCAGGCATCTGGGCCAGCCTAGCCTTTGCAAAGCTGTGAATTAGGAATATCACTCCAGGACTCCCTGCCTGGCAAGATGAGCTGGAGAAACAGGACAAGAACAGCCTGCAACAGGGACAGTTTGGGCAACCCCAGTCCTGCCCTCCCACCACTGGGCTGATAAGAACTGCCAAAAAACTAACCACGCCCCCCCCCCCCCCAAAAAAAAAAGCCCTCGCCAGTTTGGCTCAGTGGATAGAGCGTCGGCCTGCGGACTGAAGGGTCCCAGGTTCGATTCTGGCCAAGGGCACATGCCCCGGGTTGCGGGCTCGATCCCCAGTGGGGGACGTACAGGAGACAGCCAATCCATGATTCTCTCTCATCATTGATGCTTCTATCTCTCTACCTCTTCCTTCCTCTCTGAAATCAATAAAGAAATGTATTAAAATAAAATAAAAACTAACCACCCTAGCCAGGTGAGCAAGGCCACCTGGCCGGGAATGCGGGGCGGCCCTCAGGAACTCAGCTGCTGTATAATTACAGACTTTTTGCCGTCCATGCCCAGCAGGTGGCCGGTGGCTGTTCGGCCCCCAGTGAGGATGTTTCGAGGCTGCGGTGCCGAGAGCTCCAGCTGGGCTGTGGAGTCCGCTCAGCACAGCTTCCTGCGACGGAAGACTCCACGCTGCACTGTCCAACACAGAAGGCACGGCCACAGGTGATCAGTGACTACACTGGGCAGAGCAGGCCCAGACCCAGCCCTAGCCTGGGCAGGAGTGGCCCACCCTGGCTGCTCCTTGGGGCCAACACCAGCGTGGTCCCTGGAAGGATCATGAAAAGGATGAGCGGCCAAGAGCGGCCATGACCCAGGCCCTGCCCTCAGGGATGTGATGACGGACATAGAAACAGAACCGGGCAACAGCAGTAACAATCACAGTGATGCTGGCCATGATGATGATGATGATGATGATGACGATGACGATGACGATGACGATGATGATGATGACGATGATGATGATGATGACGATGATGGTGATGATGACGACGACGACGACGACAGCTCCCAGGACCAAATCACCCACCATGTGCCAGGATGCGCCACATCCTTCCCAGCAGTCTCAGTTAGTTGTCAGAGCAACTTCATGAGCTACATCATCCTTCCACCCTACAGGCAGGACCAAAGCTTAGAGGGCTCAGTGACTCACCCAAGAGGGAGGGCAGGAAGTGCACTGCTGGCTAGGAAGGCTGTGGTCCCTGCCAGCCCTGGTAGGCGGACAGCCACCCAGCTGCAGGTCCAAGAACACCGAGAAGACCGCATCTGGACAGCCTCCCCAGCCTCTGGCTGAGTCCACTCCCCTGGACCCTCCTAGGGAGCAAGGCCTTAAAGAACCAAGCCAGGCCTTGGCCCCCGATGGAACGGGAGGGATGAGGCTGGGGTGCCATCATACCCAACCAGGCACAAGTGAGAAGCCATCATTGCAAGGGCCCCCTGTGCCTGCCTCACCAGGTGGCTACCCAGTGACCAGGGCTAGCAGTGACCCAGAGAACAGTGATGACAAAGACCCAGAGGAGTGGGGGGTGTTATGCATCTGCTGATTCCTTTCCTCATCCACTCCACAAGTGGCAGGTGACAAACTGAGACCTGGGACAGCTCAGAAATGTCAAAGAACCCAGAGCTGAACCCCAACTGCGAATTCCTCCCACAACCTGCCTCCCCAGACCTAGCAGAAGGAAGGGCTCTGAGGCCGATAACCCAGGCCACCTCCAAGGAAAGGCGGTCTCCCACACCCTCGCTCTCAAAGAAAGGGGGCCTCGCAGGGAGTGATGGGAGCGGACGCGTGTGCAGCGCAGCCATGGGCGAGCAGACAGCAAGCTGTCTGCTTCCCCGCTGGCTCTTCTTTCAGGTGGACACCTAAGCTCTTTGAGCCTCAGTTTCCCCAATCTGAAAAGCAGGAGTACAGAAGTACACCCCACCCCGCAGGGTGTTGTGGAGACTAAATGTGATGGCATATGGACTGTCTGGAATGACTGAAGAACGTCTCCCCCTTCCAACAGGAGTGGCTCCCACAGGGACTGGCCCTGGCGGGGGCCTCTCCGGCAGCCGCTAAGGCACCTAGTCTCACTTCCCAATCGCTCCCAACTTCGTGCCACCCTAGGGCCTGGCCAGCACCAGTGTCCCCAGCGCCTGCATCGCCACGGTTTCCCAGGCTACTTCGAACCTAACTTGGGAGGATATGCACGCACAGGCGGGCACTCGTGTAGACAGGCACACAGGTTCGGAGTCAGCATTCTAAACGCCCAGAAGGCATGCCCATCTGCCTCAAAAACCTTGGAGAAGGCTCTGGTTTCACCCTGAAGGTCCCTGGGACGATGTTGAACAAGATAAAGGGCAGGAACATAGAGGTAGCCAAGACCCCTGCTATTCTGTGCTGACACTTTAATGGTCTCTCTCCCGCCCCAGCTGATGCCAATCCAAGTTGTAAGGGGCCAATGCCTGTGGCCAATGCCGGACTTCCCGTGGCTGCGGTCCTGCTCGGAGGAGCGCCAGGCCCCGCACGGCCTCACCCAAGGTCACTCTGAGTCAGGTCTGCAGAAACGCCGGGCTGGCCGGACCCAGGAGACCGCCGGGTTCCTGGTCAGATTCCAACTCCCGCTCTGTGGCCGCAGCACCGGAGCCGGGCCTCTCGGTGCGTGCCCAGGAGAACACCGAGGCAGGCCCCACCTCAGACCACACTTGGCACATCCACATAAGCCCCCTTAAGGGAAGTGAGGGCTTCTGCTTCCGGCAGAAACGGGAAAGGCAAACGTACGTGGTCAGGAGGGAAAACTGTTCAGCGCGGACCTCAGCCCCCAGGGACCCGCTAGGGCAACAACCTCGGAAATCCCTCCTTGCGGAATGGGTGTGGCCGCCCGCAGCAGGTGGTCTGATCCGCCCAGCGGCACCGCCTGCCGGGAAGGCTCAGGGCCCAGGCGGGCACTGCAGCAGGAACACCCCGAGAGGGCGTGTCTGGAGGGGACAGAGCCCGTCCACCACAGAGCAGCCTTCAGAACGAGGGAAGGAAAAGAGCTGGGCCGGAACGGGTTCTAGGGCAGCCCTGGGTTAGAGGCCCCGAGGACCCACCAGCCCGCACTTCCCGAGGCCCCCGAGAAGGTGGGAGGAGGTGCGCTTCAGGCCCAGCCGCCCCAAACCAGGCGGCTGGCGGGCCCCCACCAGCATGCTCGCGGGCACCCATGCACCCCAGGGGCCCAGGCCCCACCCAGAGACACGTCAGGGGTGGGCGCACAGGCCCTCTTGCTGTGCCGGCCGCGGGAAGCCGCGTCTACAGCCGCATTCTGCACACCACCCGCAGGCCCAACACCCCGCACCGCACCGCACCCCCGGGGCCGGGCGCCCGCTCCGCCCTCCCGCACAGGCCGCCCTGACTCACGGACAGGCCCTCCACACATGCCCAGAGCTAGGCTGCCGACCCCGCCAGCAGCGAGGCCTGACTGCAGGAAGCTGGGGCCGAGGGGGCGGGGGCCTGTGCGGGGAGCGGCGGGGCGGGAGAGGGAAGGGAGGAGGACGGAGCAGGCGGAGGGAGAGAGCGGGGGTGAGGCCGGAGACGGGTCCGGGCGGAGTACAGGGAGGGCGGGCAGGAAGACAGCCGAGGGGTGGGCTGGGAGCGCGGGGAGCGGGAGGGGTGGGTCCCGCGGGAGGGGCACCGCCCCCCGCCCCCCGCCCCGGGCCGCTCGCCGCCGCCCTCACCCTCGGCGCCCGAGGCCGGCGGGGCGCTTCTCCTGCGGCCACAGGTGCTCGGCGCGGGGCCGAGATGAGCGGGCGGCGCCCACCCCGCACGCGCCGCGGCCGGTCCGGAGCCAGGGCGCGGGGCTCCGCGGGGAGGGGCGCGGGGCGGGGCCGCGCACCTGGGCTGCCCGGGAGTCCGCGCCTCACGTCCCGCCCTCGGCCCCACCTCCCTCCTGGGCGCCCGCGGGGGTCCCGGTCCCTCCGGCGGCCGGCGTCACGGCCCCTCCCCGGGTCCTTCGTCACCTTGGCTCCGCCCTTTGCCAGGCGCGGGCTTCCGACCTGCCCTCCGACCCCAAACTCTGGGGCCCGCCCTCTCGGGACCCCTCCTCTCCAGGCCCTGGACCCCTCAGCCCATCCTCCGGGTCCCGAGCCCGCCTCGGTCCCTGGAGCGCCCCCTCCACGCCCCGGCCTCGTGCGCGGGGCCCGCGACCCCAGCCCGCCAAGCCCGCAGTCTCCCATCCCTTCCCCGCCCGGCTCGATCCCCACCTTTGCCCCCAACCCAGTTCCGGCATTCAGTCCCCAGCCCACCGCCTGGAACCCCGGCCCCGGCGTGCGCCATACCCGTGCGGGGTGAGCCGGACCCGCCGAAGCCCGCACCCCTTCCCGCCGCCCCGCAGCCCGCAACGCCTAGCCTCGCTCCCACTCCCCCCACCACCCCCGGAGCCCGTCCGGGCCCTGGGAACGCCCGCCCCGGCCCGCCCCGCTGGGACCAGCGGGCTCTGGTCCCTAAACTTGGCGTCTCCCACGGTCCTTGGCCCGGCTCCGGTCGCACAGGCTCAACAGCGGCCCCAGCCCCGGAGCGGGCTCCCTCCCCCACGACCGTCCCGCCCTCAGCAGGTTCCTACCACCCCCCCTGGGCCCAGCGGTAAGAGGGGTTTGTCCCATCTCCGGCCCCATCGTCGGCCTCGTCCATTGGCCCAGCCTCAGGGACCTCGGATTTCCTGTGCGGCTGTTGGTGAGGAGTCCGCAGCCCTCCTCCAGTGGCCCAGGAGCCACCTCCACTTCCTCTGGTTTGGGAAGACCTCGGGCCCAGCTTCACCTCCGGCCTCTCCCAGCCCCGCTAGCACTGCAGCCCAGGGCGTCTGCAGGAAGCCCCCGGCCCTGTGAGCCAGGCAGAGGGGAGCCCAGGCAGGGCCTGCACCATTCAGTCCTCAGGAGCCCCCAGACTGCCACCTCGCCCAGGAGAGGGCAGTGAGGCAGGATGCTGCAGGTGTGGCTCTGACCTGGCACCCAGCCACCCATGCCTGGGTGTGTTCTCTGCCTGTGGAGCCCTCCCCTGCCCCAGCCCTAGTACCCCTGTCTGCAGCTCTGAGCTGACCCTCACCAGTTTGCCCCATGGACACAAGAAGACATCAGGTGCTACTATGTCGGCATAGCATTTGGCCCTGTGGGTCACGCCCTCATGCTTCCCTGCCTGGCTTCTAACCACAGGCACCTCAGCTGCTCCCCCAGCCTGAGCCCCTGCTTCTGAAGCCTGGAAGCCTCACGCCTATCTTCTCTGCCCTCCCCACCCTGGTCAGTTCCAGCCTCCCTGGTGGTGGGGAGGGTCTACTCAGCAAGATCCTTTCTAGTGGGGTCTTAGTGCATAGTCCAGGGCCTGCAGGTGGCTCCCCGGGGGCGGAGGGGGGCGGGGTGGCCTGAGCACTTGAAGCCAACAGGGGTGTCCAAGTGGAGGCTCCAGGCCTTGGCCTCCCCAACACACAGCCTGGCAGGGGTCCTGTCAAGGGGGACAAATGTGGGATTTGTTCGCTGAGGCCACCACCCACTCCTGCCCAGGATTAAGACCCGTCCTTCCCCATCTCAGAACTCTCACTGAGTCTTTCTAGGGAAGTCAACTGAGCACCAAGAAGGGATGAGTTACATGGGGTTACATAGAGTTGGTGTCAAATCTGGGACTGAAACCTGGGCTCCAGCAACCTGGGCACCTGGGGACCCTCCCCGCCCCTTACCTCGAGTGTTTCACAGAGGCCGCTTGGAGCTGGGTGCCCGCAGTCTCTGCCACCCCGGGTGCCTGCAGACGCAGCAGGCTAGGCCTGCCCCCGGCTCCCTGAGCATCTCCCAGCTCGGCCTCTTGTTCACCCGGTCCTCTTCTTCCATCTGTCAAGGAAGCTCCCCGGCTTCCCAGGGAGAGCCAGGACGGGGAGTCAGACGTAAACTGCAATCCCAGCTCCCCCACCTTCACTTGCTCTTCAGTCCCACACCCAGGCAATACTGTTCATATCTCTGAGTGTCGATTTCCTCACCTGCAGAGTGACGATAATTATACTTGTCTCACAGGGCTGTGCAGAAGACGGGGTTTGTGGAAGTTTCTGTAGAGTGTTCTTGCTGCTATCAGTCATTTGATCAAATATTTCTCAGGTTCCTCCTACCTCAGGTTTTGGAGATACAAGCCAGGACTGCATGGTGTGGGGGTGGGTTTGTTGGCTGCTTTGGTGCAGAGAGGAGGCTCTCCCCAAGTGCCATTTCCTGAGACTGGGAAACCTGACAGGAGAGCAAATATGTTGCGCCCAGGAGTCCAGTGGGGGCGCGGGGGGTGGGGGGGAGGAGACCCCGGTGGAGAGGCATGTGGAGCACACAGGACTGCGTGTCCTAGGAGGCCTGGCATCCCGGCACAGGTCCCTGACGTGGCAGGAGTGGGTAAGGTCCTCGGGGACACTGCAGGGAAGAGGTCCCGGCCCCAGCTGGGAGTAACCAGGTGGCCAAGGACTGAGGAGGGGCAGCCAGGAGAGAAAGAGGGACACTGGGCATTGCGTGACCAGGGCACGGAGAGCAAGCAGCTTCGATGAGGCGCTGGAGCAGACGCCACGGAAGAGGACTGCGGAGTGGAGGGGAGAACCGAAGGCTGCCCGGTACAGGCACTGGTTCGAGCACAGCCATACGGGGGGAAGGAAGAAAGCTGTCACTTGGGAAGGGACACGAAGTCAAGAGAGAGGTGTTTTGGTTTTGGCTCTGATTTATGGTTTACTTTTTAATAGGCTTGATTTCAAGCAACAGAAAACAGCTCTGGGTAAGTTAAGCTCAGAAAGGGAAGACTGCTGACCCCGTGGCTCAGTGGTTGAGCACCAACCTATGAACCAGGAGCTCACAGTTCACTTCTGGGTCAGGGCACATGCCCAGTTGCGGGCTTGATCCCCAGTGTAGGGCGAGCAGGAGGCAGCCGATCCATGATTCTCACTGATCGTTGGTGTTTTTATCTCTCTCTCTCTCTCTCTCTTTCTCTCTGAATTCAATAAAAGCGTGTTGCTGTTTTTAAGAGAAAAATGCAGGGAGCTCAGAATGGAAGCCAATCCTGGAGAGTTTATCTTGGTTCTTTGAAGCAAAGCCAGGTTTTCTGAGACAGTGGCTCCCCACAGAAGGAGCCACTCCTGCCACGCCTGTCGCCACCACGCGAAGGAGGGTTCCAGTTTGTCCTTCACGTGCCTCTCTGCTCAAGATCCAAAGTCCCAGGGGAGCAGGAGCTCCATGGCTGCCCCACAGCCACGTGTGCTCTGTCCTTGGATGGAGAGAGATGCCTGGCCAAGGGGTTCTCTTTAGAAGCACCCACGTCCCACCAGGACCACACACACTGGACTTTTTCCCAGAATGGGGGATGGAAACTGGGTGGCCAGACACAGATAGATCCACTGCACGTTGTAACAGACTGAGCCTGTTTGACAGCAGGGAGAGGGCCGTGGAGAGGGAGTGGGTGAAGAACAGACGAGAGCAGGCGCCTCCGCTGGCACTGGTCCCGAGCGCAGGACCCAGAGCACGTGGGGCAGGACCCAGAGCACGTGGGGCAGGAGCAGGGTGGCTTCTCCATCGAGCCAGGAGAAATGATGGAGACCTAGGTAAGTGACTAGGTCTTGAAGTTGAAGTTTGATGGTTTCTGTTTTCTCTGTGAAATAAAAGGCAAGCTCTTGTGCTGAGAGGGAAAGGGGAAGATGGAAAGGTTGGAGGAGGAAAGTGGAAGCGTTTTGAAACAGTCATTACTGAAAGTGGAAGAGCCTGTGGCCAAACGGTGCTGGGCCCAGGTGATGTTTGTGGCTAGCAGTAATGCCCACAGGAAGAATCCTCACCCAAGAAGAACAAGTTTTCATTAGGACTCACTTTTGGAAGAGAGAAAGGAAGAGTCATGGGCCACAGCCTTCCTGGATGTAATTAAATAGCACATAAATGGATAGAATATGACTGAAAAGAGTTTTGTTCCTGTGAAAACTAGGTTAAACGTTTTAGAAAGTGAGTTACAAAAACTGCTGTCAGTTAAGTGTTTAAGTGTGGGAAAGGCAACTTGCAAAAGAAGAGGGAAATCATGTCTATTTAGAAAAATTCTGAATCTGATTGCTTCCCAACTGTCTTTAAGTTAACTGACTTGCCTATTGAACAATAGTATAGCAGACTGAATGCTGAATAAAAGGGCTAATATTGTATAGTTCAGGAAAATCAGAGAATTCATCAACTCCAGCTTTGAGCATTGCTAAAGCTAAAAGCTCACATGATGTGGCCATGGCTCTGCCTCATTCGCCCCTTCTTTCCAATTCCCTCTGGATTAGATTCATCCTTACACAGGCTCTCCTCTTGGGAAACAAGGGTGCCAGCTGCGCCAAATCTACATCCGCACATCTCCGGATCCACAGACCAAATCTTGCTGATGCTGCTTGACAATGCGCTCCTCCTGGGAGGGCGGGGCACTGTCCTATGATTGACAGTCCCTCCAGAGTCACAGAGTAGAGGAATGCCAAGCTGCTCTTGCTAGACCAAAGGCAAAATGACAATGAGGTGGCCCCAAACCCAGAAGACCCCTGGGGGAGCATCTCTCAGGGTCTCAGAAAAGGAGACACTGGAAGTTCAAATGTGTCCGTGTGCCATCGATGCCTAAGTGTCAGAGAGCTTTGACTAGTTGAATAGTCTCTTTTTCAGACCAAAAAAACACGAGCGTGTGAGAGACTCCTCTAGCCATCCTTCCTTGAGTGAAAAAGACACTGACTTCCCAGGCCCTAGTATTTAGATGCTGAGGGGCGGGGGGAGGCAGTTAGTTTATCCAGGAGTACCCATTGCCATCTCAGTTTCACCCACAAATAGTTTACTGAGTCCCTTACGAGTGCCAGTCCTAGGCTGCACTTGGAATACATGCTGAATCAGACATGCCTTGACCTCAAGGCCTGTGTGATGAGGGATTCAGGGACAGCAGTGACAGACGGACAAACAGACATTTAGATCAGAGTGATTAATGGAGACAGAAAGGGCTGGGCACACAAAGGAGAGGCACTATAGTGGACATCTGTTGCTTTTCAGTGTTGGATCGTAAATCAGCGAGTTAGATACGAGAAGCCTTAACAAGCCAATTCATTAGGAGCCTTTTATTGTGCGTGGGTTCAGAGCAGAATATCTGTCAAATTCTGAACCAACAACATGGAGGAAGCTTTCTCTATTTATATGCTTCCAGTTCTTTGTCTCCCAAATGTGGTTTTTCCGGACCTTCTGCTGACTTTACAAAGAGCTTTGTGTAAGTTATTTTTGCGGATAGTTTGTGACCTTGGATACATAATGAACAAACACTTGTATGAGAATGTGGGAATTATTATCAGTATTTGCCTATTATGTTAGACGGCTAGCTTGCAAGGTCAGACAGCTAAGTTTTTATCTTTTTCTATTATTCAAACTAAAACAGTTATTTTATAGAATAAGGGACTATCTAAAAATAACAGAGTGGACCTACAGAATAAGAGACTGTCTAAGAATAACAGAGTAGTTCAAAGAGCAATTTCAAACAGGAGTTTTCCAAAGGAGGGTTACTAGCTCTCTACAATCCATCCCTCGTTTCATTTGGGGGATCATCCCAAGACAGAGACTGCTAATTGTCCCCAATACATGCTCTCCCCTTCTACAGTAAGAGAACTCCTCTACCTGAGGACAGGCCTACTCAGAGTCCAGACCACACTCTCAGCCTCGGTGCAGCAAGGCATGCTCTGTGACCAGTCTGCCCAGGGAGGTGTCAGAGCGGTGCATGCCGGCCTGCAGCCGCGCCCTCCGGAAGGAATGGGCCTTGCCCTTTCCCTCTGCCCTGGTTGGCATGAGTTCTTGGGGCTAAGCCGGTTTGTATCATTTGGGGTTGCCTCCCAGGGAGAGGGCTTTCAAAGCTTTGGAAGAATGGGCAGGGAAAACAGATGTTTAATTGGCTAAAGGGCCAGACTGGGGCTGAGCCTGCTGATTGTCCCCAATGGTCATGATTTCCTTCTATGTTTAAGAATCTCTGCTTTTCATCTGGGGACATAGAAATCCGGGGGAAAAGACTATTTTTCCTCATCTTCCTGGAAGCTTTGTTTGGCCAACTAACTGGCCAGTGGGACTGACGCAGGAGGTGCTGCCTTTACCGGAAGGGTAAGCCCTCCCACCCACTCCTGTTTCTGCAGGCTGGGTAGCAGAGGTGGGAGGCATCTCAGCCCATGGATGCACCACAGCAAGCACGTCAAACTCAAGGCTAACACGGGCCAAATAACAAGGTTCACATTTATGTGGTCACAAAAAAACAAAGCCTCAATTTTCATAGAAATGTAGGTTTATTCCGATAGAGACATGCTGAATACAAAGGGCTGAAATAAATGAGTAATCATTAACATAAAATAACAGAACATTTTAATAAAAATTAATATTTTTTCTTGAACATTAACTTATCAGACTCTGAATAACTGCACAAATTAATAAGTGTAATACAAATAAACCTATTTTCCTTGTTCTCCGAAAGAGAAATCGTTCCTGTTGTGCACACCAAACAAGTCAGTACAAGACTAATGACGTGGCCACTGGCTGCTAAAATATTTGCTGCTAGTTTAAGTGGAGAGAAATGGTGCGCCTGTGTGTAAGGTGCGTAAGGGAAAATGAATGCAACACGATTATAATAATCAGTCATTAGCAAACATTGTAGTTCGTTATTAATAATTATGTATAACAGGATATTGTAAAAATTAAATTACAAACTTTTTATTTAAACGTTTCTTACATACCGTTATATTGGCTGGGCCGCAAAAATATTGGTTGTGGGCCATGAGTTTGACATGCTTGCACTGTACCCAGGGATAGCAAGACAACACGGTAGGGCGCCCAGGCTGCTTACCTTCAGGCAGAGGAGGAAGAAACGTCTGTCTTGCTTAAGGCAATCTAATTTGAAGTCTCTCTTCCAGCAGCTCAACCTATATTTTAAAATTTACTCACCCCTCTCCTTGGCAGCCATGTGCTTTAGGTGGGTCTCAGAGGAGGAGCATATGACCAGGCCCAGATCAAGCACTGCCTCACATACCCTGGCCCAGAGGCTAAGCATGTGTCCCATAGAGCCAATGATGAGCAGCGAGGAGGAAACTCACCCTTTTGCGCAAGGGGACGTGGGGGCCGAAGCCACCGTCTTCCACAGGCCTGACACTGGGGCCAGCCCAGAGGGCGACACCATGCGGGTGAGAGAGAAGCCAGGTCTGAGGACATGCCCAAGCCCCGCCTCCAGCTACAGCTGAGGCTGCTCTCCTCCCTTGACTTCTCAACTAAGGAAGCTAGAACTGTCCTTTGAGTTTCAACTAGTTTAGGTTAGATTTCTAACCCTTGCTACCAAAAGCAGCCTCAGTGACAGTCTTCATCTAAGCCTGAAGTATTGTGGAGGCAACATGGAAGGCAGATGCCTGAGTTGAGTCTTGCAAGAGTCAAGACCAACTAAAGCTTGCTTTAAAAAATGGGTTTATTATAAGGATACATGTGGATTTGAACCATAATTGGAAAGTCCTTAGGCACAAGGAAGATAGGCCCAGGGATATTCATGGCTGCATCGCTTCCTTCCTGGAGCAAGAGGTGCCACCTCCCTCCTGAGGGTCCAGGCTCTTTCTACCTACTAGCGCCCTCTACTGACACAGAATCTCTGCTGCTTAAATACCTTGGATCCCCAAGGCCCTAGCACCTCCTGGAGACATGTCTTAATGCAGCGATTTCCAACCAGTATGCTTCGGTGGACATACCTGTGCGCCGCAGTAATTTTTAAAGCATGCATTACCTGACTCTTTACTTAGGGGCACTGACCACTTTTCTCTTATGTTGTCAAATTTATTATCATTTGTTGTTGTTAATCCTCAACCATATTTTTCCATTGATTTTTAGAGAGAGTGGAAGGGAGAGGAAGAGACAGAGAGAAACATCGATGTGAGAGAGACACATTGATTGGTTGCCTCCCGACCAGGGCCAGGGAACCCGCAACCAAGGTCCATGCCGTTGACGAGAATCGAACGCGGGACCTTCAGTCTGCAGGCCGACGCTCTATCCACTGAGCCTAACCGGCTAGGGCTTAGGCTGTCAAATTTAAAAATGACAGCAGCCAACACAACAATAGCCATCCAGTGTGAATGAATCAAATTTATACCTATTTTTTTCAGATAGGCAAAAAACATAATATATTTTTGGTTTGCCACAGAATTTTAGTATTTAGTTTATGTGTGCCATGAGATGAAAAAGGTTAGAAATCACTGTGTTTTTATTTTTACTCATATAAATGTTTATTGTTGAAAGTATTGCATACGTCCCCTTTTTTCCCCCCAATTGACCCCTTCTAGCCCACCCTCGTCCCCCGCCCCAAGCCTTCACCACCCTATTGTCTGTGTCCAGGGGTTATGCATATATGCATACTGTAAGGAGGGGCTATAGGGCCACAAACAAGTCCCAGCTTGGAGGGCAGAGCCCTCCTAGCATAATTAATCTTGACCTTATAGTCCTCCCTTGCTCCTTCCTGGGTAGCTAATGGGCTGTGGGAGGTGCAGCAAGTGCTGCCAAAACAAGTGAAACTCACAAGAACATTGTAAACATGTTGACCACTTCCCTTGTTTTGCTTTGTGTGATCTGACTATAAAATAAAGCTTTGGCTTGCAGGCTGGGTCTCTCTGTGTCCTCATCCAGGCGCAGTGATCCACCTAGCCCCAGCTGTATTCTCTTGTCTGTCTTCTTTAATCCTTCACCACCCTCTTCAGTTTCACCCCTGGTCATGCTGGACGCGGTTCAGCATACAAGTTCTCTTCCCACCCACCCACTCTCCCTCACCTTCCCTCTGAGATTCCACAATCTGTTCTATGCTTGTGTCTCTGGATCTATTTTGTTCATCAGTTTATTTTGCTTGTTAGATTCCACATATGAGTGAGATCATGTGATACTTGTCTTTTTCTGACTGGCTTATTTCACTTAGGATGATACTCTCCAGGTCCCTCCATGCTGTCTCAAAGGGTAAGAGATCCTTCTTTTTTAAGGCTACATAGTATTCCATGGTGTAAATTACCACAGTTGTTTTTTTAATCTTTGTTATTGAAAGTATTACATAGGTCCTCCTCCCCGACCCCCATTAACCTCTTCCAGCCTGCTCCTGTCCTCTCCCCACCCCCAAGGCCTTCACCACCCCATTGTCTGTGTCCATGGGTTATGCATAAATGAATATAAGTTTGTTGGTTTATCTCTTCCCACCTACCCTCCCTTGCCTTCCTTCTGAGGATAAACAGTCTTTTCATGCTTCTATGACTCTGGGTCTATTTTTGATCATCAATTTATTTGGTTCATTAGATTCCACATATGAGTGAGATCATGTGATCCTTGTCTTTCCCTAACTGGCTTATTTCACTTAGCATAATACTCTCCAGGTCCCTCCATGCTGTCTCAAAGGGTAAAAGATACTTCTTTTTTACTGCTGCATAATATTTCATGGTATAAATGTACCACAGCTTTTTATCCACTCATCTACTGATGGGCACTTGGGCTGTTTCCAGATCTTAACTATTGTAAATTGTGCTGCTATGAACATACGGGTGCATACATTCTTTCTGGTTGGTGTTTCTGGTTTCTTAAGATATATTCCTAGAAGTGGGATCACTAGGTCAAATGGCAGTTCCATATTTAATTTTTTGAAGAAACTTCATACTGTTTTCCATAATGGCTGCACCAGTCTGCATTCCCACCAGCAGTGTACTAGGGTTCCCTTTTCTCCACATCCTCTCCAGCACTTGTCATTTGTTGATTTGTTGATGGTAGCCATTCTGACAGGTGTGAGGTGTGATGATCAGTGACTCTGAGCATTTTTTCATATGTCTCTTGGCCATCTGTATGTCCACTTTGGAGAAGTATCTATTTAGGTCCTTTGCCCATTTTTAAATTGGATTGTTTGTCTTTCTTTGTTAAGTTGTATGAGTGCCTTATATAGTTTGAATATTAACCCTTTATCAGATGTATCATTGACAAATATGTTCTCCCAGGCAGTGGGCTCCCTTTTCAGTTTGATGGTGGTTTCTTTTGCTATTAAGAAGCTTTTTATTTTGATGTAGTCCCATTTGTTTATTTTCTCCTTAGTTTCCTTTGTCCTAGGAGATGTATCCATAAACATGTTGCTATGAGAGACATCTGAGATTTTGCTGCCTATGGTTTCTTTTAGGATTTTTATGGTTTCACAACTTACATTTAAGTCTTTTATCCATTTTGAGTTTACTTTGTGTATGGTGTAAGTTGGTGGTCAAGTTTAAATTTCTTGCTGGTATCTGTCCAATTTTCCCAACACCATTTATTGAAGAGACTCTCTTGACTTCATTGTATGTTCTTCCCTCCTTTGTCAAATATTAATTGAGCATAATGTCTTGGATGGATTTCTAGGGTCTCTGTTCTGTTCCATTGATCTACATGCCTATTCTTGTGCCAGTACCAGGCTGTTTTGATTACAGTGGTTTTGTAGTTTAACTTATCTGGTATTGTGATTCCCCCAACTTTGTTTTTCTTTCTCAAGATTGCTGCAACTATGGGGGATCTTCTTTGGTTCCATATACATTTTTTGAGTATTTGTTCTAGATATTTGAAATATGCCATTGGTATTTTAATAGGGGTTGCATTGAAACTGTAGATTGCCTTGGGTAGTATGGACATTTTAATGATGTTAATTCTACCAATCCATGAGCAAGGTATATTCTTCCACTTGTTTATATTTTCTTCTATCTCTTTTTTCAAAATCCTGTAGTTTTCTGAATACAGGTCTTTTACCTTCTTGGTTAAGTTTATTTTTAAGCATCTTAATTTTTTTGTTGTTGCAATGATAAATGGGATTGTTTGTTTAGTTTCTCTTTCTGAGAATTCATTATTGGTGCATAAAAATGCCATCAATTTCTGGATGTTAATTTTGTATCCTGCTACATTGTCAAATTCATTTATTAAATCTAGTAGTTTTTTGGTGGATTCTTTAGGGTTTTCTATGTATAATATCCTATCATCTGTGAAAACTGAGAGTTTCAGTTTCACTTCTTCCTTTCCAATTTGGATGCCTTTAATTTCTTTTTTATGTCTGATCACTGTGGCTATTACTGCCAGTACTATGTTAAATAAGAGTGGTGAAAGTGGCCCAGCTGGCATGGCTTAGTGATTAAACATTGGCCTATGAACCAGGAGGTCACGGTTCAATTCCTGGTCAGGGCATATGCCCAGGGTATGGGCTCAATCCCTAGTGTGGGGCATGCAGAAGGCAGCTGATCAATGATTCTCTCTCATCATTGATTTTTTTATCTCTCTCTCCCTCTCCCTTTCTCTCTGAAACAATAAAAATATATTTTATATATATGCTAGAGGCCCAGTGCACAAAATTCGTGCACAGGGGAGGGGGGCCCTCAGCCCAGCCTGCACCCTCTCCAATATGGGACTGCTGGCTCCCAACTGCTCACCTGCCTGCCTTCCTGATTGCCCCTAACCACTTCTGCCTGCCAGCCTGATCACCCCCTAACCACTCCTTTGCCAGCCTGATTGATGCCTAACTGCTCCCCTGCCAGCCTGTTTGCCCCCAACTTCCCTCCTCTGCCGGCCTGGTCACCCATAACTGCCCTCCCCTGCAGGGTTGATTGCCCCCAACTGCCCTCCCTTGCAGGCCTGGTTCCTCCCAACTGCTCTCCACTGCAGGCCTGGGTCCCCCCCCCCCCATTTGCCCTTCCCTGCATGCCAGGTCACACCCAACTTCCCTCCTCTGCCAGCCTGGTCCCTCCCAACTGCCCTCCCCTGCTGGCCATCTTTTGTCCACATGGGGGCAGGATCTTTGACCACATGAGGGCAGCAATCTTGTGTGTTGGAGTGATGGTCAATCTGCATATTATTCTTTTATTAGATAGGATAGCGGCCTGGTGCACGGGTGGGGGCCAGCTGGTTTGCCCTGAAGGATGTCCCGGATCAGGGTAGGGGTTCCCTTGGGACGTGGGGCGGCCTGGGCGAGGGGCCTGTGGTGGTTTGCAGGCCAGCCACGCCCCCTGGCAACCCAAGTGGAGGCCCTGGTATCTGGGATTTATTTATCTTCTACAATTGAAACTTTGTAGCCTGGAGCGGAGCCATAGCAAACTAATATGAATCACTGCCCAGCTCTTATCCCATCACTGTGGCCTAAGGAATGTGATGCTCTTACTGGTCAGCTCTGGATCAAGCCTACCTCTGGAATTAAGGATAAGTCAGCCCACCTTATGACATCATCAGAGAATAGAGGAAGAGCCCAGCCAAAGTGGCTCAGTGGTTGAGCGTCGACCTATGAACCAAGAGGTCATGGTTCAATTCCCAGTCAGAGTACATGCCCGGGTTGCAGCTCGATCCCCAGTGTGAGGCATGCAGGAGGCAGCTGATCAATGATTCTCTCTCATTCGTGTTTCTATCTCTCTCTCCTCTTCCTTCCTCTCTTATTTCAATAAAAATATTTTAAAAATAAACACTTGGACTTCCTGAACCCTCCTTGGAAACACTTTGCCAGTGAAAATATGTCTTCCCTTGGCCATGGAAAAGAGAAACCTGTCGACTGCTGTTCCCAGAGTTTCCAGCTCCCAGGAGCCCAGGAAGGAACTAGATGGGAAAGCAGGGAGCAGCACACCAGGAAGCCATTCTGCTCTGTGGCGCTGGCTCCACGCCAGCCTGGTCTCAGAGACCCGGGGGACAGTGGACGGAGGGGAGACCGACCACAGTGACTGTAGCTCTTGGCCCAGTTCATGGTCATCTCCACAGCAAATGGTCTCCTGGGCCCTTGCATGGGTCCCTCACTGGTCAGTGGGGAGGAAAGAAGAGGGGCCAGCTGACAGGTCCCATTCCACCACTTACTGGGTGGGCCCTGGAACCTCTCTGGTTCAGCTTCCTCATCTGGGGGGTGGTCCTACCCTGCAGGGCCGACAGGAAGTGGGGACCGATGGGGTCCGGTACCTGGAGCCTGCATCACGATGTCCAGAACATAAGGAGCAGCAAGAAAGGTGAATTCCTTCCTGCCACCTGCTCTCATCTCCCAATGGAGGAAAAAGACTCGAAGTTCAGCAGGCTGGCTGGGTGTGGAAGGTGTTTGCAGACAGAGCAAGGCCCAGCAGCTGGTCTCCAGAGCCAGGCCGAGGAGCTCCTATCAGACGGAAAGACTGGCCCAGGACGTGTGGGATGCATGGGTGGTGGTGGCAGGAGCCAGCGGGAAGCTCCTCCGAGGCACAAGCCCTTCCCCCACCATCAGCACAGCCTTGGCCCAGAGGCGGGCACGGGAATGCTGAGCTGAATAAGACAGCCCTGCCTCCACGGACGTCCTGGTCTGAGAGAGAGGCGGTGACAGTCACAGGCACTAAGCACTGTACAGGGATGGAGGGGGGCCCGGAGGGCAGAAGCTGGGGAAGGGGTAGAAGATGGGATGTGAAGAGCAGAGGAGGGGGATGGGCGCTCCAGGGAAGGGATGATGGAGACCTGGGGAAGGTGATGCTGGTGATGGAGGAGGAAGAGCTGCAGGACTTGGATGGGGGTGGTGAGGGGAAAGGCCAGGGAGGATGCTGGGAGCCCTAGAAAGGCTCCAGGGTCACCCCTCTGGGTCTGGCACATTCACTGGCCACAAGTCTCCATTTCCGGGAGCACCCACCCTCACCCCACACCCAAAGGAGGCGAGCACAGTGCAGGCCCCACCATGGAGGCACTGGCTGGGGATGGGACCAGGCCCCCTCAGGGGAGTCAGGCCACGTCGGCCGCTGGGGGTTGGGAGGTCACGATGGCGGAAGGGTTACCCTGCCAGAGGCATGCGGACCCTGCTAGCTGCCTGGCCCCAGCCTTTTCAGCGGGAGCTGCAGGCAGCAGGAGGCCGGGCTGAGCCTCCCTCCGGACGGGGAGCACGGTGGTCCCTGCCCCAATGCCCCAGTCATCGATGTCCGAGTTCCGGGGGCCTGGGAATAGCTTACCTCAGGGGCTAAGGGACTGCAGGCGCGGGAGGTGAGGGTCCTGCGGTGGGAGGTTAGGGCCGGTGACCCAAAGGCCCTGGGGGGAGGCAGAGGAAGTTGTGGTGAAGGGGTGCCAAGCTCAGCCACCTGCTGCGGGCGAGGGCCTGCAGGCGGCTCCCCGAAGGCAGGCGGGACAGGCACGCAGCCCTGCCCCCTGTGGGGGAACAAACGTGGTTTTACACAAAATCTGTGGTGATTTGTTACAGCCGCAACAGAAACTAACGCAGACCTCCGACTCAGACCTGCGGGGAGGGACCGGGAAGCCTCGGGGGCCCCCAGGCCCCCAACACCGCCCACAGGGCAGAGGCCTGCGGGTTCCTCAGACACCCCAGCCCCGGCGGCCTCCGAGGGCCGGTCTGCGGGAGGAGGAAGGCGGGGGGCCGGCCGCCCACAGCAGGCTCCCAGCAGGTGTGGGCCAGGGCAGAGAGAGGCCCCACCCCGCTGGGGCAGTTCCGGGGTGCGAGGTCACCCCTCCTCACCTCACACCAGTCCAGACCCCCAAAAGAGAGAGCCACGTGTCCTGTGCCCACCGGCATCCCAAGGCTCCCAGACCCCTCCTGTGCGGGACCTCAGCTCACCGCGACCCGCCCAGACCCCCTGCCGCCTCCTGCCGCCTCCGGCCTCCTCCTGCGAGCCGGCCCGGGCTGGGTCTTTGGGCGCAACCTTCAAGGCTGTGAACCAAGAGCGACCCTCCCTCTCCCCACACATAACCCTGTGTCCCCACTCAGCCGCCTCGCCGCCCCGCATGGGTGGTAGTGGCAGGGTGGTGGTCCACACCAACCCCTCCAACCCCCGTCCACACCGGCACCCCTGTCCACACGGCCCCCCACCCGTCCACCAGCACCCCCCCCCCGTCCACACCTGTCCCCCCCCCGTCCACACCGGCCCCCCCCCGTCCACACTGGCCCCCCCCATCCACACCTGCTCCCCGTCCACACCGGCCCCCCGTCCACACCTGCTCCCCGTCCACACCTGCTCCCCGTCCACACCTGCTCCCCGTCCACACCTGGCCCCCGTCCACACCGGCCCCCCCGTCCACACAAGCCCCCCATCCACACCTGGCCCCCGTCCACACCGGCCCCAGTCCACACCTGCTCCCTGTCCACACCTGCTCCCCGTCCACACCGGCCCCCGTCCACACCTGCTCCCCGTCCACACCTGCACCCCGTCCACACCGGCCCCCCGTCCACACCTGCCCCCCGTCCACCGGCCCCCCGTCCACACCTGCCCCCCGTCCACACCTGCTCCCCGTCCACACAAGCCCCCCGTCCACACCTGCTCCCCGTCCACACAAGCCCCCCGTCCACACCTGCTCCCCGTCCACACCTGGCCCCCGTTCACACCGGCCCCCGTCCACACCTGCTCCCCGTCCACACCTGCACCCCGTCCACACCGGCCCCCCGTCCACACCTGCCCCCCATCCACCGGCCCCCCGTCCACACCTGCCCCCCGTCCACACCTGCTGCCCATCCACACAAGCCCCCCGTCCACACCTGGCCCCCGTCCACACCGGCCCCCGTCCACACCTGCCCCCCGTCCACACTGCTCCCCGTCCACACCGGCCCCCCGTCCACACCTGCTCCCCGTCCACACAAGCCCTCCGTCCACACCTGGCCCCCTTCCACACATGCTCCCCGTCCACACAAGCCCCCCGTCCACACCTGGCCCCCGTCCACACCGGCCCCCCATCCACACTTGCCCCCCGTCCACACTGCTCCCCGTCCACACCGGCCCCCCGTCCACACCTGCTCCCCGTCCACACCGGCCCCCCGTCCACACCTGCTCCCCGTCCACACCGGCCCCCCGTCCACACCTGCTCCCCGTCCACACCTACTCCCTGTCCACACCGGCCCCCCGTCCACACTGCTCCCCGTCCACACCTGCTCCCCGTCCACACCTACTCCCCGTCCACACCGGCCCCCCGTCCACACTGCTCCCCGTCCACACCGGCCCCCCGTCCACACCTGCTCCCCGTCCACACCGGCCCCCCGTCCACACCTGCTCCCCGTCCACACAAGACCCCGTCCACACCTGGCCCCCGTCCACACCGGCCCCCGTCCACACCTGCTCCCCGTCCACACCTGCACCCCGTCCACACCTACTCCCCGTCCACACCGGCCCCCCGTCCACACCTGCTCCCCGTCCACACTGCTCCCCGTCCACACCGGCCCCCCGTCCACACCTGCTCCCCGTCCACACCTGCTCCCCGTCCACACCGGGCCCCGTCCACACCTGCCCCCCATCCACCGGCCCCCCGTCCACACCTGCCCCCCGTCCACACCTGTTCCCCGTCCACACCGGCCCCCCGTCCACACCTGCTCCCTGTCCACACCGGCCCCCCGTCCACACCTGCTCCCCGTCCACACCGGCCCCCCGTCCACACCTGCTCCCCGTCCACACCTGCCCCCCGTCCACACCAGCACCCCGTCCACACCGGCCCCCCGTCCACACCTGCTCCCCGTCCACACAAGACCCCGGCCACACCTGGCCCCCGTCCACACCGGCCCCCGTCCACACCTGCTCCCCGTCCACACCTGAACCCCGTCCACACCTACTCCCCGTCCACACCTGCACCCCGTCCACACCTACTCCCCGTCCACACCGGCCCCCCGTCCACACCTGGCCCCCGTCCACACCGGCCCCCGTCCACACCTGGCCCCCGTCCACACCGGCCCCCGTCCACACCTGCTCCCCGTCCACACCTGCACCCCGTCCACACCTACTCCCCGTCCACACCGGCCCCCCGTCCACACCTGCCCCCCGTCCACACCTGCTCCCCGTTCACACCTGCCCCCCGTCCACACCAGCACCCCGTCCACACCTGCACCCCGTCCACACCTGCTCCCCGTCCACACAAGCCCCCCGTCCACACCTGGCCCCCGTCCACACCGGCCCCCGTCCACACCTGCTCCCCGTCCACACCTGGCCCCCGTCCACACCGGCCCCCGTCCACACCTGCTCCCCGTCCACACCTGCTGCCCGTCCACACAAGCCCCCCGTGCACACCTGGCCCCCGTCCACACCGGCCCCCCATCCACACCTGCCCCCCGTCCACACTGCTCCCCGTCCACACCGGCCCCCCGTCCACACCTGCTCCCCGTCCACACAAGCCCCCCGTCCACACCTGGCCCCCGTCCACACCTGCTCCCCGTCCACACAAGCCCCCCGTCCACACCTGGCCCCCGTCCACACCGGCCCCCCATCCACACCTGCCCCCCGTCCACACTGCTCCCCGTCCACACCGGCCCCCCGTCCACACCTGCTCCCCGTCCACACCGGCCCCCCGTCCACACCTGCTCCCCGTCCACACCGGCCCCCCGTCCACACCTGCTCCCCGTCCACACCTACTCCCTGTCCACACCGGCCCCCCCGTCCACACTGCTCCCCGTCCACACCTGCTCCCCGTCCACACCTGCTCCCTGTCCACACCGGCCCCCCGTCCACACCTGCACCCCGTCCACACCTGCCCCCCGTCCACACCTGTTCCCCGTCCACACCGGCCCCCCGTCCACACCTGCTCCCCGTCCACACCTGCCCCCCATCCACACCAGCACCCCGTCCACACCGGCCCCCCGTCCACACCTGCTCCCCGTCCACACAAGACCCCGGTCACACCTGGCCCCCGTCCACACCGGCCCCCGTCCACACCTGCTCCCCGTCCACACCTGAACCCCGTCCACACCTACTCCCCGTCCACACCTGCACCCCGTCCACACCTACTCCCCATCCACACCGGCCCCCCGTCCACACCTGGCCCCCGTCCACACCGGCCCCCGTCCACACCTGGCCCCCGTCCACACCGGCCCCCGTCCACACCTGCTCCCCGTCCACACCTGCACCCCGTCCACACCTACTCCCCGTCCACACCGGCCCCCCATCCACACCTGCCCCCCGTCCACACCTGCTCCCCGTTCACACCTGCCCCCCGTCCACACCAGCACCCCGTCCACACCTGCACCCCGTCCACACCTGCTCCCCGTCCACACAAGCCCCCCGTCCACACCTGGCCCCCGTCCACACCGGCCCCCGTCCACACCTGCCCCCCATCCACACCTGCCCCCCGTCCACACCGGCCCCCCATCCACCGGCCCCCCATCCACACCGGCCCCCCGTCCACACAAGCCCCCCGTCCACACCTGGCCCCCGTCCACACCGGCCCCCGTCCATACCTGCTCCCCGTCCACACCTGGACCCCTTCCACACCTACTCCCCGTCCACACCGGCCCCCTGTCCACACCTGCCCCCCATCCACACCTGCCCCCCGTCCACACCGGCCCCCCATCCACCGGCCCCCCGTCCACACCGGCCCCCCGTCCACACCGGCCCCCCATCCACACCGGCCCCCCGTCCACACCGGCCCCCCATCCACCGGCCCCCCGTCCACACCGGCCCCCCATCCACCAGCACCCCGTCCACACCGGCCCCCCGTCCACACCGGCCCCCCATCCACACCGGCCCCCCGTCCACACCGGCCCCCCATCCACACCGGCCCCCCGTCCACACCGGCCCCCCATCCACCGGCCCCCCGTCTACACCGGCCCCCCATCCACCAGCACCCCGTCCACACCGGCCCCCCGTCCACACCGGCCCCCCATCCACACCGGCCCCCCGTCCACACCGGCCCCCCATCCACCGGCCCCCCGTCCACACCGGCCCCCCATCCACCGGCCCCCCGTCCACACCGGCCTCCCATCCACCAGCACCCCGTCCACACCGGCCCCCCGTCCACACCGGCCCCCCATCCACACCGGCCCCCCGTCCACACCGGCCCCCCATCCACCGGCCCCCCGTCCACACCGGCCCCCCATCCACCGGCCCCCCGTCCACACCGGCCCCCCATCCACCGGCCCCGGAGGGTAGGAGGAGCTGCACTGGAGGGAGGCTGTGTTCAGTCTGGAGAAGCCAGTGGAGCGGCTGTGGTCAGGTGCGGCCTCAGCCCCGACGGGATGGGGAAGGGATGGCCGGGCGAGGGGCAGTGAAGCCCAGGCCTCTGCCTTCCTCTGCCTGCCGACCTCCCAGGGCCTGTGTTGCGGGAGATGTGTGTGCGGTGGGAATCGTCAACCAGAGCTGTACTGAGAGATGGACTGGCTGAGGCCTGAACCGGAGGGGCCAGACTACAGTCTGATTTCCAGTGGCTTCCCTTCCGCACCTGGGGCAGGGCCCAGGCGGGGGTCCCGGGTTTCGGCACCAAATGAAAGATGAGACAGAGGGCGGAAGAACCAGGACACAGGCTTCATTAGGGCAGAGGGACCCCTGCCGGGCTGCCTCCCAAAGCAAGAGAGCACGTGTGCAGGGGTGAAGGCGCCTTTTGAGGGGAGGAGAGGGAAGGGATGGGGCGTAGGGTACTCGGCACGTGCTGATTGGTGGTTTCATATAAGGCACATGATTAGGGACTTAGGAACCGGAGGCTTAGAGTATTTGGCAGGTGCTGATTGGTGGTTCAGTGTATAGTCCAGTGATGGCGAACCTATGACACGCGTGTCAGCACTGACACACGTAGCCATTTCTGATGACACGCGGCCGCATGCCGAGGATGAAACATTTGCTGCTCCTGAGGATGAAACATTTGCGACTAGAGTCTTGGAGTTAGTTTTTTCCTCAAAGTGACACACTACCCGAGTTATGCTCAGTTTTTTGGCGAAGTTTGACACACCAAGCTCAAAAGGTTGCCCATCACTGGTCTAGTCCATATAAGGTGCCTGGTTAGGTGCTCAGGAATGTCCAGGCCGCAGGTGCAGGTTACGTCATACTCCGTCCACCAGTTGGGGGAAGGGAGGATCTACCACGTACAAGTTCCTGGAGGACACGAGCGAGACCGGCTTACCGGAGGGCTGCCTGGGGCGGCTGTGGTTCTCCGCAGACTACCAGCGGGAGGCAGAGCGGCTGCGGGTGGGGCTGGGCCTGCGGGTGGCTGTGGGCACCCTCACAGACCTGCATCCCTGGTGAAGCTCCACCTGCTGCCGGAGGAGGGCGCGTCCTGCCATCCAAGACCAAACACAAAGCTGTCAACCCGCAGCTTGATGAGCACTTGGTCCTCCAGGTGCGGCCCCTGGAGCAGGCAGCGTGGGAAGGAGAGGCTTGAGCAGGAGAGCCCAGCCCCAGTGCCAGCCGGGGCCCTGCTGCGGAGCCACGCCCAGGCCTGCCGGAGCCCTGAGCTCCCCTGGAAGGGCCGGGGAAAGACTCAGGGGGGTGACAGGGGCGCGGTGACAGAGGTCCAGGCTCCTCCTGGCCAGGCTGCCTGGAGGAGACAAAGAGAAAGCATGGAATCACCTACTGAATGCCAGGTCCTGGCCCATGGGGCATGGAGGAAGCCCCCAGAGCCCTGCAGCACCGTGGGGTTCCTGGCAAGGATATCCAAGGAAGGCAGAGGCTGAGCCCCTGGGCCCCATGGAATGGGGACAGAAGCTCGCCTATCCCATCAGAGGCCAGCTCAGGACCTAGAGCCATCCTGGGCAGGTGCCTTTGTGGCCCGTGGGCTGCCTGGCTCAGGGTCGGGAGGTGCTGGGCTGTCAGGACACTGAGCTAAGCTCATGGCGGCCTGGGAGGGAGCCGCAGCAGGTGACTGATGTGGAGCCAGCTGCAGGAGCTGCAGAGAGGCCTTGGACAAGCGTGTCGTGTCTAAGAGCTGGGCAACTGGCGTGCCGGCAAGGTAAGGGGTGGCAGGTCAGCATCCAGGGAGAGGGTGCCCGCAGAGGCCGGGGCCTGGCTCTCACTCTCCTGAGGCCAAAAGCTGAGCAGAGGGGCGGCACAGGCCAGACCCCGGCCGTCCTGCTGGGCCCAGGCTGTGTGAACGCGCAGGTGAGCCTGTTCTTGTCGGGAAGCAAGACCAAGGTTTGCAGGCCGCTACTCAGCATGGCCACAGTCACACTCACACACCTATTTTTCCAGTCATCACCTCTCCCTGTCCCTGCGCTAACATTCCTGACCCTCTCTTGTGCTTTAAGTGGGAAGGGAAGGAGAAGAGGAAGGAAAATCAATATGAATTGACAGTCTGTCTTAGGTCAGACACTGTGTGGGTTTTACAACCCAGAAAGAACCATTGTCCCATTTCGCAGGTGAGGAGACTGATTCTCAGGAAGAGGGAAGTTGGGGTACCCAACTCAGAGAGCAGGGACGGGCGGGTTCCCTGGGCTCCACGCGGGACCTCCCATACTTCTGTGCTCAGGCAAAGCACTGGGCGGTCCTGTGGATGTGCGGAATGGCAAGCTCGGACTCTCATTTCGGGTTCTTGTTCTATGAAGTTTGAAGAATAAAATTTGCGGACTAAAAGATTTTAAGCAAAAATGCGGAAGTTTATTGCAAGCGTATACAGACTACCCCTGGGGAGGGGTCCCCAAATTGAGAAAACCCTGCTGTCTCTCTCTAAAATGGAAAACCCTAGTCCTCTGAGTTTCTTGGTCTTTGGGTTTATAAATGCTGGCAGCTCTTTGTCTGTCCATAACTTTCTAATTGGACCCTTCCTTAATTCATGTCCCCCGTGTTTTCCTAATGGGCCACTTTCCCCCTTTTCCCTGTATGGTATCAGTTTCCAAGTTCAAGGCTCACCGGTGCCCCCTCTTCTTCTTCCCCTTGTCTATTAACATTCCTCCTTTCTGTGTGTGTGAGATAAACAACCTGGCGGCTTGGAGCGTCGCTGCCCATCACGGATGCATTGCTCTCCCATGGACCCCCTTCCCTACCACTGCCTCCTGTCTCTAAACTCCCTCCCCTGTGAATCAGCAGATTCTACTTCATGGCTCTGGGGTGGGTCCCAAGGTCCTGCATTCCTAACAAGGTCCAGAGGGTAGTGAATCCCACTGGCCCTCAGACCACACTCTGCATGGCAAAACTCTGGCACACATTCCCACCTCCTGCTGTGCTGGCCAAGCTGCTGTGAAGGGTCCCCGAAGATGCCTGGGTTTAGGGTGTTCAAGTCTCTGGTTGAAACACCCCTCACCAAAAGCTCCTGTGTCCAGAACAGTGTGCCACGCCACCCATCTCTTGTCCCCACGCGTGTCCTCAGCCCAGCCCTACCTCTCTAGCACGAGCATCACTCAGAGGTGCCGAGGTTCCCGGTGTACCATGTGGACACGCAGAAGCACCAGCTCCTGGGCCAGGGGCTGTTCCCCCTGAGCAATGAAACTGACTGTCGGTGCATTATCTGCAGAGACCTGGAGGCTGAGAGCCTGGAGGTAAAGATCCAGGCCACACTCCCATGGGCATCTGCCCACCACCCCTACAAGTGCCTGGATGGGAGGGTGGGGTGGAGGCGCCCCTGGGTAGGGTATGCTGAGGACCTTCTGCCCTGCACGTCAGATTACCTGGAGTGATTTGAAGAATCCGTGTGTGGGTTCCACATCCAGATCAGACAGCTGTGGAAGGCGATACATCAAGGACTGTATTTACTTGCCTCCCTCAGCCCCAGGAAAACCCCACGGCTCAGGTAGGCTTTGGGACCCCCAGACCTGAGAGTGAAGCCTCAGTTCTGTCCTCACCTCTGTGTGGTCTTCGCAGATGCCCAGCTCTGCAGACCTTAGCTTCTCCGTCTGTAAAACGGCGGGTGGGTTTCAAGGAGGAGGCGGGTGGTCACGTGGCGCCGGGGCCTGACTGCCGGGAGGAAGGAGGGGCCCGGCTCTTCCACAGCCTGCCCCCTGGTGCCCTGCCTCCCACCGCCTCCCAGCCTCCCTTGGAGTTTGGCGCCTCCAGCTCTGCCTCAGCTAGGACGGCCCGAGCCGCCCCACTGGCCGCGCTGGGAGCCCAGGGCCTGGGGCTCCAGGACCAGCGGAGCCGTGACAGCAAGTGCTCCTCCCGGGACACATCCCACCCAGGGCGCTTGGGGGTGGGGCTGAGCCGCCCTCCCCGTGGCCATCCAGCTTCTGCTTGCATACTCCCCTGTATGGACATCGGGGTGAGGAGCCACTTCCTCATGTTGAACCCAGTGCACCATCCCCTTGGCCTCCACCAAGTCCCCTAAGACTCCTGTGACCAAGTCAGCCCTCCCTTTTGCAAAGGCAGGGTCTTAGCTGATTGAACTGTTCCTGCCCTTCTGTGAGGGGATCTGGTTCCTGCAGGGTGAGGCTCACCCCTCCCTGCCCAGGAGTCCCCTGGACACAGGCATGGAGGCCTCCGCAAGAGGTGCTCCAGTCCGGAGAGCAAGGGCGCTCTGCTCCCCCAAACTCCCAACCCAGAGCTGGAGGAGCAGGGGCCCTGCACCGGCTCACCCCTCACATCCACCACCTGGAGGGCCTCCAGCAAGGAGATGGCTGTCTGCCCCCCGCGTGTCTGCCTGAGTGATGGCTGTCTGTCACCACGTGTCTGCCTGAGTGATGGCTGTCTGTCACCACGTGTCTCCCTGAGTGATGGCTGTCTGCCCCCCGCGTGTCTGCCTGAATGACGGCTGTCTGTCACCCGCGTGTCTCCCTGAGTGATGGCTGTCTGCCCCCCGCGTGTCTCCCTGAGTGATGGCTGTCTGTCACCCGCGTGTCTCCCTGAGTGATGGCTGTCTGCCCCCCGCGTGTCTCCCTGAGTGACGGCTGTCTGCCACCGCGTGTCTCCCTGAGTGACGGCTGTCTGTCACCGCGTGTCTGCCTGAGTGACGGCTGTCTGTCACCGCGTGTCTGCCTGAGTGATGGCTGTCTGTCACCGCGTGTCTGCCTGAGTGATGGCTGTCTGCCACCGCGTGTCTGCCTGAGTGATGGCTGTCTGCCACCGCGTGTCTGCCTGAGTGATGGCTGTCTGTCACCCACGTGTCTCCCTGAGTGATGGCTGTCTGCCCCCTGCGTGTCTCCCTGAGTGATGGCTGTCTGCCCCCCGTGTCTGCCTGAGTGATGGCTGTCTGCCCCCCGTGTCTGCCTGAGTGATGGCTGTCTGCCCCCCGTGTCTCCCTGAGTGATGACTGTCTGCCACCCGCGTGTCTGCCTGAGTGATGGCTGTCTGCCCCCTGTGTCTGCCTGAGTGATGGCTGTCTGCCCCCCGTGTCTGCCTGAGTGATGGCTGTCTGCCCCCCGTGTCTGCCTGAGTGACGGCTGTCTGTCACCCGCGTGTCTCCCTGAGTGACGGCTGTCTGTCACCCGCGTGTCTTTGCATCTGTGAGATACTGTGTGCCATGTGTCTTGGCACCATCAGCAGGTTGGCATTGAACCTCCCACTGCTGATCCAAAACCCATCTGAGCCCCACCCTCAAAAACTTGGCTCTCTGACAGAGAAGGTGTTTAAGGGGCCTCAGGGCACCTGAGAACCCAGCACCTCGCGGGAGGGATGAGTGTGCGGGCCAGCCTCCTGCCAACAAGGGCCAGCCAAGCCCTGGGTGCTCCGGGGGCAGAGAGGAAGGAAGAGGCAGGAGCTGAGTGTCCTGTGCCCCAAGGCAGCACACTAATCACCCTGTCTCCTCTCTTAACGCCCTCTGGCCACAGCCCTCTCGCCACAGTGGCTGTGAGTAATGGGGTCCATGTGCCCCCCAGCCAGACCTCCCGCAGGCCAGAGGCTGGGCCCCTGCCAGCTCCTCTCAGCCCTCCATCTGCACTGCCCCTCAGGTGTGTTTGTCAAAGTGTCGATGATGAACCATAAGTTTGTCAAGTGCAAGAAGACTTAGGCTGTGCTGGGCTCTGCCAATCCTGTGTACAGCGAGACCTTCAGCTTCCAGGCTGAGCCCGCAGAACTGGGCACTGTCAGCCTGAGCCTGGCCATGCTGCAGAGTGCCCACGGGCAATCAGGCCATCCCCACACCCAGTGGGGGGCAGTGGGCAAGCAGGGCTGCTGAGCACCCAGGCAGCGAGAACACGGAGAGCCCATGGATTCTGTTCCGTCCCTGCCTAAGGAGGCCCACGGGCAGGGCTTGCCAGTGAGGGAGCTGGATCCCCACCAGCTTTCTCACCGTGGGACTGCCTGTGGCACCCTAGAGAGGGGATGACTCCTGCCAGCCCTCCTGTGGCAGATTGCCAGAGGGTGGGAGCAGCATGGCTGCCTCCCCCGGCCGGTGACCTATGCCGTGTCACTCCGTGCCCTGCATTGCCCATGCCTTCCAACAAGCCTTTATGTCCTGGGAGTCACCCCAGCCAGCTCTCCCCACTGCCCACACCCGTGTCCACAGCCACTGTCTAGGGGAGCGGAGCTGACTGGTCTCGTGGGCCAGAGCTTAAGACCCTTCTCCACTGTGACAATGGAGGTGAAAGTTCTGTCGAATGTTCCCCCTGAATGTTTAAGTGGGCTGATGAAAGAAGGCTTCTTTCTGGAGGGGCTCCTAGTTCAGCTCTGATGTGAGGCAGGCTTAAAATGGCCCAGTAAGGAATGAGGAGCGAAGTGGTGTCCCCAAAGACTGGCTCTTCCCTGGATTTATCCCCCCTCTCCCAATCCTGCCATCTCCAGCTCCAGGGCAAAGTTAGGATCTCTTTGGGGTCAGTCAGCTGAAATTAAAAGAGGGAAGGAGCTGGCTGCTTCCTTGGAGGGGAGAAGTACTAAAAGAGGGGGAGGGGAGAAGAAGAGGGGACAGGAGGGGGAGGGAGGACAGATGGGGAAGGGTAGGAGGGAGAGGGAGGGAGATGGGGTGGCAGAAGGCACTGGCAATGCCTGAGGTGATGGGCCTTCCACACTCCGGAGAGTCACAGTGCTTTTCCTCCTGCAGAAAGCCAGCCACTGGGCCGCGGGGTGGTGGCCCTACATGTACACCCGAGGCCGAGAGCTGGAGCACTGGGACAAGATGCTCAGCAAGCCCAGGGAGCTGGAGAA